>NW_022681456.1:108213534-109565200 GCF_009764315.1 Trachypithecus francoisi
TCTGCCTTAGTATTGCTGACTAGCTCCAACAGCTTCTACAGAGGGTCCAACCTGACACTATGGCATTCCTGAGCCTCTCACAGCACCTTGTTCTTCCCTTTCACAGCATTTATCACATCCACGACTGTATTCTGTTGCTCTGTTTAATGCCATTCTCCCCCCCACACTTGCCCCATATTAAATCCCCACGAGGTGTGGGCTGTATCTAGTTTAGTCACCATGGTGTCTGGTGTATAATAACTGATTTCAGTTGATTATTGCTACATAACAACACATCACCCCCAAATTTAGTGGCTTAAAATATATTGTTTTCAACATTCTGTGGGTTGCTGGGCAGATCCTCTTCTGGCTTCACTTGATGTCACTTATTCAGCTAGATGGTCGTCTGGGTGGGGGAAATCCAAGATGGTCTCACTCACATGTCTGGAAGTCAGTGTTGGATGCTGGCTAGGTTGGCTTCCTTTTGTAAAGGTCTTGGAGTTTCAAGAGAGCAACAGAGGAAGTGTCAGGGCCTCTTGTGGCCCAGCATTAAAAGCTCACGCCCTATCCCCTCTACCACATTCTACTGGTCAAAGTCAGTCACAAGGCTAGTCCAGATAGAAAGGGGTATAGACATAGATCCTGTCTTGGGATGAAAGGAGAAGCCAAAGGGCATGCATATTGGGATAGGTGGAATCGGTGGCTATCAAACCACAAATTTACCACACTATACTCTCTGGCCACAAATTAATCATCACTTTTCCACATGGAAAATATACTCACTCCTATTGCAATAATGGCAAAAGTTTCATCCCAGGTATTGTATTAGGCTGGAAATCCACAAGTTTGAGCTTTCCCTCTGGTCCAGATACAAAGGAGCTTTCTCTGTGGAGCTCCTTGGCTTTCATGATCCAGAGTTCTGTGAATGAAAACTACAATGCATTTAACCTCTCTTATTCAAATATCTACGATGAAATGATGAGACAAAGAAAAAATAACCACAATGGATAATCCTTTTTTTAAAAAAAGAGAAAAGACTGGAAGCACATAGCAATCAATGGTCTGAAGCAATTGTGAAATCCAAACAGGTACATGTCCAGGAAGAGGGAATGTTCCCTGATTAGGGTCTATTTCTTACCTCTTGGAGTGGCTCTCTAATTAATTATATTGGATTTTGGGTCCACACTCTGGATGGTTTGCTTATCCCTCTGAGAGGTCCTTCTTTTTCTGTAAGAAATAGCCCATGACTGCATCTAAGTAGTTTTCTCAACTCACTTTTTGTCTGTAGACATGGAGTCTTCTTGAACTCTGTCCCTTTTAATCCAAATCAATATAGTTCCTTTAAACTTCCTTATGGGATTTCTATGGATCAGACTAAATTCTACTCTATTAGATGACATCCAGGCTCATTATTCTTGTCAAGGTAGGCCTCTCTCTAAATTTGGATGATGGGCCTATTTGAGTGATGGGTCTGGATTCATAGACAATCATTTGTTTAGATGAGAGGTCTACTAAAAACTCTGTAAGAAATCATCCCAGGTTATTTTGTGAGGGCCTTACAGCCACATCCTTCTATTTGATTTTACCATTGAGGCCACATTTTATTGAATGTCCTCTGGAATTAAATTTTTACCTACATTAAAATTTTCTTTGATAATCTTTTTCAATCCAGCACATTCTGGGTTTTCTATATTTTCTCTAAATTCTGCTTGCAAATTGAAAAGTTGCTTTTTTAGTTAATCTCTCTTCCCACATAATATGGTTTGGGTGTGTCCCCACCCAAATCTCATCTTCGATTGTAGTTCCCATAATCCCCACATGTTATGGGAGGGACCAGGTGGAATCATGGGGGCAGTTACCCCATCCTGTTCTCGTGATACTGAGTTAGTTCTCACAAGATCTGATGGTTTTATAAGGGATTTTCCCTTTCACTGGTCACTCATTCTCCTTCCTGCTGCCATGTGAAGAAGGATGTGTTTGTTTCCCCTTCCACCATGATAGTAAGTTTCCCAAGGCCTCATGAGTCAATTAAATCTCTTTCCTTTATAAATTATTCAGTCTTGGATATGTCTTTATTACCAGCATCAGAATGGACAATATAGCACACTTTATTATACATAGCTATACAAAGTTGATTCACACTTGTTGCATGTATCTTGGAAATCTCCTAGCCAGATTCATGAGTTTAAGAAAAATTTCTACCTTCCAAGTTGTAGCAAGCAACATTTTGCTGATTGTTTGGCCACTATATAACAAGGGTGGCCCCTTCTCCATCCTCCAATAGAAATTTCGTTATTAACTTCCCAGTATCTACTAATTGTTGTTTCACTGCCTCTTTAGCTACCAATCACTCTCATCACCAAAGCCAACAGTACATGTTTTGACCTCTATGTACCAATTTCTGTTTTAGTTAACTATTTCAGGGTAACAAACCACCCCACAACCCAGTGGCTTAAACAACGATTTCTTATTTCCTGTACAGTTCTACAGGCTGGCTGGGATATTCATCTACTGGTTTCATGTGCTGGAGGGTCATCTAGCTGGGAGGTTCAACTTGGCTTTATTCACATATCTGACTGTTGATATTGCCTGTTGGCTGGGGAATCTTCATTCTCCATTATGTAGTTTCTCATCCTCAGTAGGCCAGACTAGCTTTCTTTAATGATGATCTCAGGACATCATTCTAAGAGGGCAAAGACAGAATCTCCACGACATCTTGAGTCCCAGGCTCTGGAACTTGCACAGTGTCACTTATGCCATATTCTGTTGGTAAAAGAGAGTCACAAGGTCCGTCCATATTCAAGGGAGTGAAAGAACATATCTAATTCTGGATGGGAGGAACAGCAGTCACGATGCAAAGGTATATCCATACTGGAATGGAAGGAATTTGTAATCATTAAAGAACCTATCAGAGTGGTATCTATAGGATGAGTTCACGTTTGATTTTTATCTGGGATTTGAACTTGACCTTACTTAGTCTTTGACCTCTACTGCTTGACTCTAGCTATAACTCCATGGTAGTGTATTAGTGCTTGACTTTGATATTGAACTCATGAGATTTCCCAATGACTGTTTATTCACTAATCTGCCCACCTGCTCAATTCTTGTCAACAATGGAGCCTTGAATGTCCCACTTTTGTTGGTCTCTATGTCATCCTCTAGTCCAATCTGATGAAGAGATAATCCTGGTTTTGAGTCTTGGATTTACCATTAAGTCATCATGTGACTCTGAACAGGTTATTTAAATTATTTAAAATATCTGCCTTATGATATTTGTAGGACTAAATAGTCTAATGTATTAAAATTAGTAGGTTAATGAATGTCAGGTTTCTTCTTTCTTCTGTGTCACTAGATAGTAAAGGATTATCTAATACAAGATTAAACTATTGATTTGTATGCAATGGTTGACCTCTGAAAGTATGTATATTAGGAATTTACAATAATATAAGGGGTCAGGGTATTAAATTCTAAGCAACATGTGACTTCTACATTATAGTATGTTCTTCTACATTCTTCTATGTTATATATATAATTTCTGGTATTATAAAGTATATTAACATAATCCCCATACACTGATGGACTATCCAATTAACCTCTAAAGATATGTTTTGGACACTAGCAAATTAGGGCATTGAACAAAGACTAAAAATTTTGATATTTGATTTAAAAAAAAGACATTGAAATAGTCACCAAATGAAAATTCAAAACTTTATCAGAGTTCCCTACATATATTTATTTTTAATTTTATGTTGTTTTTACTTTTACATATACGATACAGACAGTGCTATCGTCTTCTAGATGCTTTGTGCCTCTGATCCAGCCTTTCTCTCATATACCATATACAATTGGAGGCTCAGAGTAGTGATGCTAAAAATGAAATGGAGACTAAATATAAAACACATTTCATAACAGGAATAAATGACAGGTCTCGGTGGCTGGTGGATTATAAAGATTAATGGCAAGGGAAAAGTTGAAGATCTCACTACAACCATCATTCAGCTTCATGTCACCCAAATCACATATGCTAGGTCAAATAAATTAAATAGCTTGAACCATATTTACATACACTATTTTACAATGTATTGTATGTTGAGCTCTCTCCCCTCTGAATTCTTCACATTTTAGCATGAAATCTTTTATAAACACTATATTCTATTTCATCATCTGATATTTGAAGGAAATTCCAAATAAAATTTTTTAAAATACTGCTATGAATGATGCAATTGTCCTAATCTGCCACATTTCCCCACCTCACTAATAACCTCTATCACCTTCTGCCACCAACCCTCCACGAGGCCAGGAAAGACTGAGTTACAGTGGGCAGGGATTGAGTGTTACAAGATCAGGATTAGGAGGAACCTGGCAGATGGAGGTGGCAATAGTAGTATAAGGAATGAAGGCAAAGACCTGGGAAGACAACAAAATCTGGAGCAAGCACATATAAACATTGAGTCCTGAGAATTGCAGTCGGGATGATGCTGGGATCACAGAGTTGGGAGTTTGCAAGCAGGTGGAAGGATGATCAAAGCAAAAGAAGTATAAGAAGCGAGGTTGGCCCGGGTAACTTTAGGTTCATATATGTAGCTCCCTTTCATAGCAGAGGGGTGGAGCATGGAGAGTCAGATCTTTAAAACACTCAAGGTGAACCCAGAATAGAAATTCAGTAGATACATTTTTTTCTCCTACCATGCTTGATGTTGTATGGCTCTAGGCTTTGAGGACACAATAAAATTTCTCTGTTACCCTATAAGATGGCTTTACCTTAGTAAGACTCCACGGTCAGCCCTGAACTCAGAGAAAAATTAAAGGCCTTTGCGGTTACTTATTTGACAGTTTAGACATATGTCCGAAAAGGCAGTGGTAAGCAGAAGTTAGTTCCTTAGACAGTCATGACTCAAGTGAACTTAACTATATGGCAGAAGTAAGATGCAAGGTTTAAGATCTGCAATGAAGTCCTCTAGCAAATCCTATAAAATGAAAAATAATCAACTATGACCCAGGTGCATCTAGAATGCTATGGATAAGATACTCAGTTCGGTTTTCCAAGAGGTACTTTATCCAAGTGAAATACACCAGCTTGGTCTCCCAGTTTGAACTGAATATATTCTGTCAAATAGTGGTGTCCTCACCTAAGACTAATATCATCAAAGTGGTGTTTTTCTTTCACACATTTTTGAGGCCAGGAACCCTTTCGATAGTGTTTTTAATGCCCCAGAACTCCAAAACATGTGGGATCTGAAGCTAATGGAGCAAATACAAATGAAACATGTCCTCTGTGACCATACTTTTCTTTCAAAAACCCTAGAGACTTGAAACATGGTTTGAAAACCAGTGGACTAAGACAATGAATTAAAACATCCCTTCTTTTCTCTTGAGATATGGGTTTAGCTCCAGTGTAGGGATTCAAGGGAGACAGTGTCAACTGGTCTTTTGATGTTTACTGCAAGTTTTCTGTTTTTCCAAAGGCAGATGAGTTTACTGAAAAGGCATGAAGTGACAGCGTCTAACCACCACCAAGGTGCTTAATCTTCTGAGCCCTTCTCTGGTAAATTATATGCTATTGAAACTAAAGTTCTATGAGAGCTGAAGCATACATAAATACACTTATCCCAGGAATAACAAACTTCTATGTTATCTGTCTTTTTAAAACACACCTGATCATTATTTCATTCTTCTTCAGACAGTACATTTATGAATGTATCTTTGGGGATGCAGGTAGGTATTCTGAGTCATCTAAAAAATAATTCATGTAGCACAGACAAATTTTTTTCTCTGGCACGAAGCTCAGCCTTGGATTCCAACAGTAATCCAACAGTAAGAATCCAGCATAAGAGTTTTTAAGTGGGCCACAGAAACCTCCTCTTAGTAATTGGTACTCTTCCTCTTCTATGCCTTGAATAGGAGAGCAAGAGAAGGACCCATACTTTGCAATTTGAGGCAATCAATGTGTATATCCTATTTAACTCTGAATCTAAAACACTATTACACATTGTTTTCCTACGGCTTCATATCCAGAAAGATTCGCACTTTTTAATTGATCTTATGAAACTCAACAAAAGCTATTATGCTTGTTTAAAAAAAAAAAAGAAAAAGAAAATCCTCTAGTGAACATGTAATAGTGAATTCTAGAAAGCCAGATAATTTCTTTGCTTAATAATAGTTTTCTTTCCTCTTGGCTGCAGATTCTCATAACTAGCACCATGCCAAACATTCAAAGATTGGATTATGGCCTGTCGTACTTGATTATTTTTGTCAGCATGCTGACCCGGGTGCCCTTTTCTTGTGTTGTTCCTTCTGTTTCCATTTTTCATGTCATCCAGCTTTTCATCTTGTCAATCAGCTTTTGACTTCCTGATTAAAGTGTCTGTCACAGGAGCAGCCTGGTCTCCAGTCAGTTGTTTAATTTGTTCCTCATGGCATCCAATTGAGTTATTCATCTGGCCCAGCTGTTCCCAAGTGCTTCCAGCATCACTTTTTCATGTGTTTGGGTTTAACCTCTATATCTATGTACAACAGTGTGAATTGTTCCATTCATACTGTTGACTGTGGATTGCTTCGCCTTCCTAATGCCTTGACGCTACTAGGCTGGCTGCTACACTGTGGCCAAACCGACAGAGAAGCAATATTTCAATCTGATGTTATGGTAACAAGTACAACTAAACAGACTAGTTTTCAAGAATTATAGCAGGCCCTCTTTTTAACAATTAGGACGATGTAATGGAAACTCTAGACTGTTCAGATTTAGATCCACCCAAAAATAATGTTGATGGTGCTTGGCAGAGGAAAGAAAACATTCATCTGCCAACATTGCGGATATTGCCATGAATGCTCCAGGATCTATTTGTTGCATTAGGTGACATGAGATACTCGCCTGGCCTGAATTGATGCAGATATCCAACTGGAAAAATGAAATTAAGTAAATCTGCTGAGTTTGCAATGCTAAAACTTGTCTTCCAGTGGTTAGATGATTTATATTATGCAACATTCAAGAAGCCACATAATGCAACAGGAAACTGGACGAAAAGAAAACTAGGGTACATTTCCCCACTCTTCCCTTTTAGCCACTCAAACCTAATCAATTCAAAACTCCAGTAGATTGTTTATGAGTGAGCCATTCCTTCCTGCTATTCCTATCATGTTTCTCCTGTACCTCCTACAAATTTGAAATGGTAATTCCATTACAGCAGTCATGAAAATAGCCAGAGACCATGTGCCTAGGACTCAAAAGAATGTAGAATGATGAGTCTAATGAGAATCAGACAGCAAACTGCACACAACTTCACAACCTACCTCCCATTTTGGTTTGATTTCATGGAAATATTTGTAAAGAATCCAGTTGCTCCTCAAAGAATATGCATTCATTTTCTTAGGTTATTAATGAAAGATATATTAAAGTAGAAATCCTGAAGAGAGGAAAAACGTTTGTAGCATATCTGGGGAAGGCTATTATTGTCAATTAAGTAGAAAAAAGTAAAATAATTTTGCTGATTATTGGTTTTTACTATTTGTAACTTTCTCTGCAAAGCATGATACATATACTAATTCATATTACTAATAATACTGAAACTTATTTATAGAAGTTTAATATATTTCAATTTTTAATTAGAAAAACTGTTCAAGTAAATTTGTACTTCAACTGGTAAAAAAAATAAAATATTTAGGGGTCATAAATCATAAAGAATAACGTAGTTTGAAGTCTGTATTCCTGGTTTTGTTCTGGTCAATAGGCCTCCCAATGTAGGTTTTCCATGAGGCATTTCTCAGGAGAATAGTTTTTTCAATTTCTTCCTTGTGAGGTCTTCCTTGTTACCTTGGGTGGATTCACTTTTCCAATTTTTGCCAAATTCACATCTTTGAAGGAATATCCCCCACAAGTCTTTCCATTATTATCCTCAGTGAGTTGAATACAATGAATCTGTACTCAATATTCATTCCATACTGCTCCTTGTGTGCCTTTCTGTGCTGCAGAAGCTATGAAGTTAAAAACCACTTTTGCTTGACTCCTTTGCAGCTAGGACTTTAGATATGCTTTGGGTTTATCACATCAGCTACACTTGTGAAAGATTTGGAAAGTGAAATTGAGGCAAAAGTGACTATTTTACCACTTCTGTTTACTACGTTGGCAAACACAGTCCTGTAAATACTGGATTTTGCTGTAGTAGTGCTAACAGATATTTCTGATATCAAAAGGCAAGGTGAAGGACAATTACTGCATGCTGAGAAAGCATAATTATGAAGCCAACAAGTGTGGATGCAACTCCCTGACCTGAATCACACCTAAAAATTGTGCCTCTGGAGTGAACAGTCAAAGTGGTGGATTCCTGGTTCCCTATTTCTGATTGTGGCTCCCTGGTGAGCCAGTTCTATGTTACTGATCTGTGAGTTGTTCCTGGAGTTCTAACATGGAGACTGCTCTTCTAGTTCTTCCACTGGTTTGCAAACTCCTAATTCCCGGTATTAAGTCACCTTCTTATTTAAGTGGTTTTTAAACTGAAAATACATTCTGATTGATGCTATTTCTTTCCACATTTTCTGAAATCCCTTGCTTTATTATCAGTGGCATAGTGCAAAGAGTAGATGCTTTGGAGTCATATAATTATTAGTTACATGACCTAGGATGTATTTATGAACTTATGTGAGTTTCAGTTCTCTATTTTTACAAAACGAGTAATAATACTTCAATGCTCAGTTGATAACAAGGATAACATGAGATATGTCAAGCACCTGGAACACTGATTTAAACACTCAACAAATGTCAGCATCCTTGTTTAAATTTGAACAGTTTCTGACATAGTATTTCCCACTAAGCTAATAAAGGATTGCATACAGTGAAGAAGACAAAAGCTATGGGACAATATTGTTATTGTTTTAAAAGCACATTCCTGTGTCAATCTGCAGCCAATGAACCAATGACTTGTGAAAACCTGTACTATGTTTTACACACGGAACTGAAACCACTGAGATTTTAGGTTGCTATACTCAACTTTTTGGAAAATCAAATAAAATACATTTTATATGTATTCTTTGGGAGTAAAGAGTACCAGGTGTTACATACATACATGCTTAACACCATGAAAAAAAAGAAAAGAGATGATCTTCAACCCGACAAAGAGCAAGTTAAAGATTATTGTAGAATTTGAACCCTATCTCCAAATGACCCAAACTTAGGGACATTTTTCAGTTGTAACTCAACAAGATAGCACTCTTATTCTTTTGGACAAAATAATTGGATTTTCAGTTATCATTTCCCTTCAGAAGGAATCCATCCTAGCTGCATGATGCACTAAGTATTTCAGAACTTTCCTCAATCTTTCTAAATAGATATATGAGGAAAAATACATAGATGCACATACAGACACACACACACACACACTCACACATACAAACACAAAGAAATACCTGGATGTTAGAAGTAAAAAATGAATCTAAAATCCAGCAAGTACATGTGTTAGAAGATATTGTTGTGTGACTCATGCCTGTAATCCCAGCACTTTGGGAAGCCAAGGCAGGCTGATCACCTGAGGTCAGGAGTTCGAGACCAGTCTGGCCAATATGGCAAAGGCCTGTCTCTACTAAGAATCCAAAAAAAAAAAAAAGATACTGTTGTGACCTGGAAATTGGCTTTAATACCTAGAGGATTAACTTTAAAACTCAGTAAATGTCATTAAAAGAGATGGCACTCTGGGCATATTTGAGTAGGAAGGTAGAAATGAGAACCTTACAATTCCAAAAAAGCAACGGTTTCATCCTCAGTGACAATAGATACTGGAAATGCATACCCATTGGCCCAGGGAAATGGAAAGGAACCTTGCCTCTGTATGGGAATATGAGCCAAGAAAAAAAATACTACTACTATGAAAAATTGATACAAGGAGCCATGAGCAAATGCAGCTTGATTCTGCACAATTTGGAGGGGCATGGAAACCCCTTCAAACCAGGAAGTACGTGGAAAAAAATCAATCCCAGACATCTTGTGTAAATAAATGCAAATTCAAAACTCCTTCGGAGAAATTCTCTCCCTCTCTCTCTCCCTGTCTCTCTCTCTCTCTCACACACACACACACATTCACACACACACACACACACACACACACACATACAAAATCCTTATTTCTGATGACCTCACAATTAAGTATTTTTAACAATATACAAGGGAACAATCCCGCATCAGCAAGATTAAATAAACATAATCCCCAAATTTGAGATTACAAAAAAGTCTGAAAATATATATAAAACTAAATATGTTTAAAGTGATAACAAAAGGAATAGAAACCATAAAGCAAGAATAAAACACTATCAAAAAGCAAATTAAAAAACACCAATGACACTAAAATAATATATTTATAGTTTTGAAATTTAAAACTCAATGGACAGGTTAAAAAGCAGATCAAATACAAGTCAAAAAAGTATTAAAATAGAAACATAAGATAAAATAAACAGGCACCTAATATAATTTCTGGGACAGACTAGAGATAATGGTAGCAGGACAGTTCCAGAAAAAGTGTTGAGACCTTTTCTAAATGACATATATCTTCAGATTCAACAATCATAACGATTGAAGAGAAGAACAATGATAATTCCCATCTCTAGAAGATGCTGGAATGCTCTTCCCATATTCCCTTGATCCTCCACTCCCGTATTAGCTCCAGGTGTGACTTCATTCCCAAATCTAGTACCTGCAACTTTCTGGCAGAGTGCTGCCCTCAGGTTGTGGGAGCCTAAATACCTTTCTTTTTTCATGAAGAATCAGAGTACCTGCAAATTCACATTCTGTTCCTTTAAGGACAGCCTTTAACTTATTCCTGATGGTTCAGCATATAGGAATAGGATATCCACCATGCACCCTGATTGAGACAGCTATGAAGCATGACCAAAACTGATTCCAGTAGGAAAAATTTCCTGAGTTAATGAGACTAAATTATCCTGTCTGGAACTTTGCTAGAAGTCACAGTGTTGCTTGGCGTCTGTCCACTTCTTGTCCTGCTTTTTCCCTATCCATTTTTCCTGGGAACACTTCTTTAAAAAAAAAGACAGAATACTACTACACAAATCCATACCCCTATATCTGCTTCTGGGAAACCCAATCTAAATACAATCTAGACACATTGCAATAAAATTGCAAAACTTTAAAGACAAAGATAACATCATCGTGAACAATTATATTTTTCAAGTTATCTACACAGAAACAACAAGTAGACTAAGAGCGGACTTTTTCCAAAAAAATCTAAACAAAGGAATAATATCCACAAACAAAAAAATCTTCAGGCTAGAGTTTAATACCCAGCTAAACTAAGAGTAGGGGTAAACTACAGTTATGTCCCTAAGAAATAAATGATAGGGTATGTAAATAACAATTAATTATAGAAAGAAATGCTAACTACATTTTAAATGAAAAATTGGAAAAGGAAGAAAAGAGAAGAATAAGAAACAATACATAGCAAAAAATATAGGAAGCATGTAGGTCAAATTAAATATAATTAACCACATATAATTAATAATTATTATTAATTGGACATATACAAAAAGATATAAAATGAAACTTCTATAGAAAAATATAATCTAAGATTCCAGGAATGGAGTTGGAGTGGGTATAATGTGTGATGATTGTGATAGAGTTAAAACATTCTAAGATTCTGGTATTGATTAGGAGAAGGAGAAAGCTATTGATTAGCCTTAGACTTTCTAGGTCAAGTGTAGAAATTAAAATTCAAAAACTGCTGTGGGGATAGAAAAAGAATGGATATTTAACATATAAATCAGTACAGAAGAAAGGGTAATAAAATAAAATTGGATCAATTCAATGTAAAGCAAGAAGAGAATTCAATAAAATAGCAAGGAAAATCATAGAAAATAGCAAAAGTAAATACAGTTGTAAAAACGTATTTAGATGTGTTAGAAATAATAATAAATGTAATTATTGGTGGATTAACCAATCCAGACAAAATACAAGAGGGTCCTCAGAAAGTCAGGTGTTTTAAAAGCCAGCTGCATTTTTTTTTTACTGAGTCACACCTAAATCATAATACAGCAAGGCTGAAAGAAAAAAACAGAAATAATCCCAAGTAAATAATATCAAAAAAGCCTAGAATAGTCACAACATTCATATAAAACAAAACATATTTTGAAAAATAATTACTGGTAATAAAGAAGATTACTTCCTAATTATCAAGGAAAGATTTCCTAGGACTACATAATCCTAAATTTATGTAATCCTTACAAAGAAATGTCAAAATATGTAATGTAATGATATCAAAAATCACAGTGAAAATTACCAAGTTACATAGTGTTCAAATTTAACAAACCTCTCATTAATAAATCAAAAAGATAAAAAAGTACTAAGAATATTAAATACACCAACAACCCAATTAACAATTTTAGTCTAAAGAACATATATAGAATCCTATTACAAAGTTAGAAAATATAACTTAAAATATACTTAAAGTTAGAGACTATTCTTTGTTTTTAAGTATACATGGAGCCATATGAAAATTGGATGCAAAGATACAGAAACCAAATGACTCTATGAAGTAACAAATTGGTAAACTATAGACTTCATTCTTTTAATGTAATTAAGATAAATTGAGATGTGTTTAAAAAATAAATAACCTTTCAAGGAAGAAAAAGATTAGAATGGAATATTATATCATATGTAATCATGTATCAACAAATTAGGTAGCTTAAATGAGATGGACAAATTCTTAGAAAGATATAAACTATTGAAATTGATTCATGGAGAAATTAAATATCTGAAAAGTACTATAACAAGGGAAGGGAGTAGGTGGGCCAGCTGCAGGGGCTCATGCCTGTAATCCCAGGACTCTGGGAGGCTGAAGCAGGCAGATTACTTGAAACCAGGAGTTCGAGACTGGCCAACATAGTGAAACCCTGTCTCCATAAAAATACAAAAATTAGCTGAGCTTGGTGGTGCACCTGTAATCCCAGCTAGTCAGGAGGCTGTCAGGAGAATCACTGGAACCCCAGAGGCAGAAGTTGCAGTGAGCTGAGATCATGCCACTGTACTCTAGCCTAGGCGACAGAATGAGGCTCTGTCTCAAAACAAACAAAAAACAAAACAAGGGATTAGAGATCAAAATAATAAACAAAATTCCCTCAAAGAAAAGCCCAAGACCAGCTTTGCTGGTGAAGTCTAAAAACACTCAAAGAAAAATTAACATGGATACTTCACAAACGCTTAGAAAAACACAAGAGAAGCAATCACTTTCCACCTTATTCTATGAGGCCAGTATTTACCTGTTACAGAAACCAGAAAAAAACTACATACGAAATGAAAACTTCAGACCAATATCTTTTAAAACTATAGATTTTTTAAAATCCTAAACAAAATACTATCAAACTGAATCCAGCAACATATGAAAAGAATTACATAACATGACCAAGTAGATTTATCACAGGAATTCAAGGTTAGTTGAACATACAAAAATCTGTCTGAATACTATGGTGTCATAATAACAGAATAAAGGACAAAAAACCCACATGATTATCTCAATAGTTGCATAAAGGCAATTGAAAAGATCCAATACCCTTTCATGATAAAAAACACTCAAAAAAAAAAAAAAAACCCCAAAAAAACTAGGGGTAGAATAGAACCTCCACAATATAAATGCTCCTCAACAGAGCATTTATGAAAAACCTACAATTAATAAAAATTAATGATGAAAGGATAAAAGCATTCTAAGATCAGGAATTAAGATGATGATATCCATTTGTGTCACTCCTCTTTACTATCATGCTGGGTATCAAGCCAGAACAATTAGGTAAAAAAAGGAAGTAAAATGTGTCCAGATTAGAAAGGAAATTAAACTATCTCTGCAGATGATGTGATCTTGTGTATAGAAAATTCTAAAAGTTCAATAAAAATTTGAGAACTAATAGTCAAGTTTAGCAAGGTTGCAAGATACAAAATCAATACACATACATCAATTTTATTTCTATACACTAGCAATTAGCAAACTGAAAATGAAACTTTAAAAATCCTATTGCAATAGTGCTATGGTTTGGATATGATCTGTTTGGCCTCACCAACTCTCATGTTGAAATGTGATCCCTTATGTTGGAGATGGGCCTGGGTGTTTCAGGGTGTTTGGGTCACGGGGACAGATTCCTCACCTAATAGCTTGGTGCCATTCTCACAGAAATGAGTTCTCACTTCTAGTTCTGCCCAGAAGAACCGGTTATTGAAAAGAACCTGGCACCTCCTCCTCTTCTCTCTCTCTTACTTTGTTTCTTGCCATGTTATCTCTGTACATTCTGATTTCCCTTTACCTTCCACCAGGAGTGGAAGCAGTCTGAGGCCCTCATCAAGAGCTGCCATGCTTTTTTGCACAGTCTGCAAAACCATGAGCCCTGACCCAAAGAAACCTCTTTTTTTCTTTTAATAAATTATCCAGCCTCAGGTATTCCTTTATAGCAACACAAGTGGACTAAGACAATTAACATCAAAAAGAATAAGATCCTTAGAAATAAATTTCTCAAAGAAGTGTAAGCCTTTACACTAAAAAAATTTGTTGAAAGAAATAAAAGAAGACAAGTAAGTGGAAAGACATTCTATTTTAATGGATTGAGAAACCAAAATTTTTTAAGATGGTAATACTCTTCAAAATGATCAACTGATTCAAGACATTCACTATTAGCATTCCAGCTGCTTTTTTTTGCAGAACTTGGCATGGTGAACCTAAAATTTATATTAACATGCAGAGAATCAGAATAACCAAAATAGTCTTGAGGAAGAATGTAGTTAGAAGACTCACACTTTCTGATTTCAGAAGTTATTCCAAACTGCAATAATCAAGACAATGTGGTACTGGCATTAGAACAGACATTCAAACTGATGGAAATGGACAGACAGTCTAGAAAGAAACCCTTGCATACATGGCCAACTGAATTTGACAAGGGTGTTCAAATTATTCAATGGGGAGAGGATAATTTTTTTTTCTTTTTTTTTTTTTGAGACAGGTTGCAAGCCCAAAGAGAGGTAAAAGGAAACAATAGTGAGGATGGAAAAAAGAAATAGAAATCAAAGAAACAAAAGTAAAATAAATAAAGCAACAACAAAAAATAAAATCCAAATGCTCCTTTTGGGGGAATAATTAATAAAATAAGAACTCTTTTTGTAATACTGATTTAAAAAAGAAATACTTGGGAGGCCGAGGCAAGAGAATCTCAAACCCAGGAGGCAGAGGTTACAGTGAGCCAAGATTGCGCTATTGCACTTCAGCCTGGGCAACAAGAGCGAAACTCCATCTCAAAAAAAAAAAAAAAAAAAAAAAAAGAAAGAAAGAAAGAAACAGCAAATACAAATATTAGTCCCAAGAAAAGAAATATTTTTAAAAGACTGAAAAATTCCCAATATTTTAAAAAATACTAAGAGCATACAATGAATGTCTTTGTAAGTTTATAAACACATTAAATAAATGGACAACTGCATAGAAAATTATAATTTATAAAAATTGACTCAAAAAATTAATAGAAACCTTGGGTAACCCTATAACTAGAAAAAAAAGAAATGAATAAAGGTTTTTTTGTTTGTTTTTAAAATCTACTTACAGAAGCAGATACAAAATTAAATTTTTATATCATAGCCATGATGCAGTAACTGGTACTAGGCTTTCTCACCTAATAAACAACTAGAAAACAACCTTTCTCATTGACTGTGCAATGGTCATTTCAGGATTGTATTCATGAAAGAAGTAAAACAAATAAAGTAAGTCCAGCTTATTGCCTGGAGATGATCTACACTAGATGTGACTAGCATCATGTTATCAATACAGTGGCCTAGCATGATATTCTCTGTAACGTCAAGATGTTGAATTCCCTGATGATTATATTGTGAAAAGGCAACACAGTTAATATAGCACTTAATCAAAACTACAAATATCCTCTGTTCTCTCTCCTAAAAGAAAACAAACTATTTTTTATCCTACTTTGTGGTGAGCATTAGAAATTACCCATTCAGGGACAGGCATGGTGGCTCATGCCTGTAATCCTAGCACTTTGGGAGGCCAAGGCAGGCAGATCACTTTAGGTCAGGAGTTCAAGACCAGCCTGGCCAATATGGTGAAACACCATCCCTACTAAAAATAAAAAAATTAGCCAGGTGTGGTGGCAGGTGCCTTGTAGTCCCAGTTACTCAGGAGGCTGTGGCAGGAGAATTGCTTGAGCTCAGGAGGTGGAGGTTGCAATGAGCCAAGATCACGCCACTTGTCTCCAGCCTGGGCAACAGAGTGAGACTCTGTCTCAAAAAAAAAAAAAAAACCTATTCATCAGATCAGTTGCTGCACACAAAGCTGCAGAGGCTGAAGAGATCTACTTTAGCAAAGATACAACCTTAGCCCAGCAGCTGTAATTGTAGCTACACTTGACTAAGTTTACGGTAGTACATTTTCATGTACAATTATTTATATTATTTTTGCCAGAGCCATATTGGTGAATTAAATAAGGAAGTGATTGGCACCACCACTACTACATCGTTTGTCTTTTAAGGTGGCACTAAACTCTGACATTCCACCCAGGATGTCATATTGCTTCTAATTTATCATCTTGGTGAAGGTGAGTGGTGCCATTTGTGAGCTTCCACTTGGCCTTCCTCATAAGCACCACGCACTAACCGACTGCACCACTGGAGCCACTCCACTTGGCCTTTCCTACCATAATAGCTCTTATTTCATAAGCCAAGGAATGATATTAGGGTTCTGCCAGAAAGAGATAGTGTGTGAACATATTGTGCTCTAGGAGATTGGGGAAATGATCATAGGATGGGACCACGGACCCAATGGAGCAGTGTGAGGTACACTCAGGTCAGATTCTACTTATCACTCAGTTTCTGTATCTACCCTATTCATCAGGAACACCAGGGTGCCATTTTGGGCTCCATGGTATCAGTGTTAGGTCATACACTGTATGAGAAATCATAATTTTCCATTGTGGTAACTGATAGCTATTGTCCCATATGCTTTTTAATTTTTACTTTTTGGCTTACATATACATTAAACAATTCCTTCACTGTGTGACCTTCTATTTCGCCCCCAGGAACAATATAGTGTGTTAGCCATTGCCACAAATCCCAGAGGGCCTCAGCAACTTGGCCACCTTTTTGGCTGTGCTACTTGTTATGATAATTGTGGCCATTTGCCTCTAAAAGTTAAGTGCCACCACCTGGCCTCAGTAGTCACAGACTGTCTCATCCCGAGTGGACTGGAGTGAAGTGGAATTCTAGAGCAGCATCTGCTGTTATTAACTCTAGCCTACAGAGGACAGTCACACATGACCTTGTCAACAGTATTTGTGTCACCTTCACTAGCACAGCAAGGATCCTCAGGCTCCTTCTGGGGAACATCCTGCTTGGAGTCCTTTACGAATTGTTGGAACACATCTCAGAAGTGTCCTACTGAACAGTAAATAAGCTTGGTGTATTTTCTATAATTTCCATCTTCCACTAGTTACAAAATAATGGAAAGCAGGGCCTGGAAGAGATATTGTATACCACGTTCACAGCAGCATTATTGACATTATCTAAAACATGAAAGCAACCCAATGTCCATTAAGTAATAAATGGATGACAGCATTGGAATATTACAATGGAATATTATTAGACAAAGTAATACAATGGAATATTGCTCAGCCTTAAAAAGAAAAAAATTCTGCAATATATTACATATATGAATCTTGACAACATTATGCTAAGTGAAATAAGCCAGTCACAAAAAAGATAAATACTGTATGTTTCCACTTATGTGAGATACTAAGAGTAATCAAAAATTATAGAGACAAAAACTTAGAATAATCATTTCCAGGGCTGGAGGGAGGGGAAAATGGGAAGTTAGTGTTTAATGGATATAGAGCTTTTTTTACAAGGTGGAAAAAGTCATGGAGATGGATGGTGGTGATGGTTGCACATTGAGTTGTACACTTAAAAGTGGTTAACATGGTAAATTTTATATTATGTGTTATCTAAACAACATAAAACAAAAAAAACAATATATATGCTTGAATCCAACCCAAGGAAAATCAGCTTCAGTAGCTCTGGGGCAGATTCCTAGAATTTTTTTAAAAGTTCATTGAGTGATTTCAATTCATATTCAGTTTTGGGAACCACTAAATTAATATACATTTTTTTCTCTAAGAAATGTAAGTTGCATCCTAGTTTTTGGTTCTATGATTAGAAGTTAAGCAGTTCACTTTTAAACATTTTTACTAAGTTATGGCATAATGACACGTCCTTTATTTTTGAAGCAATGAAGAAATATTTTGGATTGTCTGTGAAATCATTGTTGAGTACATTGTCAATTGTTATGCATTATCATTTATAAATGATATCTTGTAAGAAATTACATTCAGGCCGGGCACGGTGGCTCATGCCTGTAATCCCAGCACTTTGGGAGGCTGAGGCAGGTGGATCACCTGAGGACAGGAGTTCAACACCAGCCTAGCCAACATGGCGAAACCCTGTCTCAACTAAAAACACTAAAAATTAGCCAGGCGTGATGTCGGGCGCCTGTAATTCCAACTACCTGGGAGGCTGAGGCAGGAGAACTGCTTGAATCCAGGAGACGGAGGTTGCAATGAGACGAGATTGTGCCATTGCACTCCAGCCTGGACAACACTGTGAGACTCTTTCTCAAAAAAAAAAAAAAGGAAAAAGGAAAAAAAAATTACATTCATACTTTAGTGCCAAGAAAAAAATCTGTCCTTCTGAATAACAGGTATTTTTCCTTTTATCAGTTTATATTTATTATGTAAGTAATTATGCATACGTGTTTGCTTCGGGAAAAAACTCAAAATGAAATTTAATACTTCTGTTTTTTAAAAGTTCATTATTCTTATTTTAATAGCTTTAACATAGATGTATCTTTTAATAAAAGCCACCTCAAATATTTTATAAAACCAAGTTTGATGTGAATAAATGATGATGATGATGATGATGATGACAGCTGCCATTTTGAGGGCTTTTACCACGTGACTGTATAAACTTAATAATTTTTAAAAATTTAATACTCAGCTCACCCTCATAAGGCAGAAATTATTGTCATTTTACGGAAAGTAAGTTAATTAACAATGTAGCTTTTCTTCGCTGAAGAAAATCATAAATATCAAAAAAGGGAGAACTTACAAATGTAGACAATACATTTCTTCCCTCTGAGTCCACCTAGCAACTACTACTAGTTCATAGGGTATGGCATTTTTATGGTTCCAATTCTCAACTGTACACTTTTTAAATACAGGAGATACGCAATGCATCAAAGATTTCCTCTAGTTTAAGGAAGTGGTCTAAGTCTTAAAATTAAAGGACATTTTTAGAGGACTCTTCTACTTATTCAGTTCTACTTGTTGATGCATCCATGTCATAAAACCATATGTCTTGAGGAACAAATTTATTCTATAGGAATTGCCAGAATAGAACTGAAGCAGGCCTGAAGTACTGGATCTGGATATGTTGGACAGTGGTACCCTTCTGATTTTCTGATTTTCCCATATGTATAGGACGTATTCAAGAATTTTCTGGGACTGTTTGTAGTTACTTCTGCTTAGTGATGAGACGGGCATATAACCAGAGCTTTCAGAACATTCAGGAGTGCTGGGAGGATATAAAAATTCTTGGCAGATCAGCAAACAAGATTTTGGCAAAGAGCTTGACAGTATCTTCTCCTCTTCACATGGTATCATTGGCAGCTGAACATTTCTGGGGGAATCTGAGGGCCACAGAATTTTGCCTGATTGGCCTGGAGTCAGATCTGGGTCTTTGCACTGGGCAACCATCTATAGGAGGAAGTTGTGTTACCCTATCTACTTTAAAGCAAGTCTACCCTTTGCCTTGTCCATCGGTGCCTTTACCTCCATCACATCACCATGATGCTTTGACAGCCATTAATAGGGCTACCAAGAAATCAGACGTAAACTCTCTCACTACAGAACTCACCCATCTAAGAGCATTGGTGAGAAGTCTTAACAGCAAATGAACGATTGTAAACAACGCTTTGACCATGTTATGAAACGTAACATGAAGACAGAAATCACTCCTTGTCTCCTCTTTTCCTTCTTTCAGGATGGATCAGAACAGTGCAACTGAACCAAAGATGCTCCTTGGCTTTTTTATCATCTTTTCAGCAGCAAGACTCCAGGTGCCCCCTTTCATTCACTTATTCACACCATTACCAAACACTTATTGAGTACCTACTATGTGTCAAACTGCCAGCTCATCTTCACACACTCCATGTGCTGTCAGGTTCACATGCTCTGCTCATGGTGTCACCATTTTTCTGAAATGCCCTTCCTACACCCTTCTTTCTTCATTAGGTTCCTTCTCACTCTTTAATGCCCTCTAAAACTCCTCCTTGCCCAAGGCTTCCCAAAGTCTTCTAGGCAGTTGGGTTTCCCATTCCTTGTGCTAGGAGAGATCACTTCACAGTCTTAGTACAAACCTTATCACACATATTCTCATTAGACTGTGAGTTCCAAGAAACAAGGGTAGTGACTTCTTTGTGCCATTCACTGAACTTGGTAGAACTTTATTGAGCATATAGCTCCATATATTTTTTCAAGGATAAGTAAATATATGAATGAGAGCTAGGTGATATTTTTCATGCATCAGATTTTTACATAGAACTTTAAGCAATTCACTAAATTAACTTGTTAGCTTCACGCTCCTTGGTACAATTAATTAATCATACTTAATTCCTCTCTTTTTCCATAAGATGTCATAATGCTTTAAAACTTTAAGTATAGAACCCTAGAAGTGTGTTACTGTTGCTGTTAGATTCATTCTCACCTTGCAATTGACTTTGTGGTCTTAGTGGAAATGAATGTTAGATTCACTAATTTGGATAACAAGGGATAGTAACAATAGAGTCTATGTACTGTGCATCATGTTTATTATGTGCTGAACTTCCTCATTGCCTTCTAATTAAGCAAGAACTGTTTTTGGTGAAATGACAGGACAACAAAACAAACTGAAGGAATTGGAGAAGTGAGAGATGAGAAAATAGTGACATCCTGACAAACTGATTTTGAGGTTAGGAAGACACATAGGGTGATATCTGGCAAGGAATAGGGCCAGACTCAGCATGGTAAGAAGCCAATGGGGGACACAAGTATAAGGATGTTCATGGCAGCACCATGTGTAATAACAAAAAGAATATGGGGAAGATACATTGGCATATTCAATGACACAATGTATGGAAGAAAACCACAATGTACTATTATAGAACTATGTGTATCAACATGAATATATTTCACAACATAATACTGAATTTAAAAATCAGACACATACAGCATGAGATTATTTTAAAAATTTAAACTCACAAAGTAGTGCTAGGAGTTGGAAAAGAGAGGGGACAACTGGGATTGAGAAAGGGAATAAAGTGTATTTGTTTTATAATTGTTATATTTTGTTCTTTAAGGTATAAATCAGAGAAAACATTGGAAAATATTAACAGTGTGTTAACTCTGAGATGTGGTAACTGAGCATTAGTACAATTGGTTTTGTTTTTTAATATTCTGCATTTTTAAAGCAAAAAAAAAAAAAAAAATCCCCAAAAGTCAATGGGAAGAACGCATTTGAAAGAGTGAGACATTGAATTGACAGAAGTGTGAAAGACAAAATGCAGGTTTCTCAAAAGCAGGAAAGAAATGGCACGCAGGCAGCAAAAGAAACTGTCATCAGAGTGAACAGGCAACCTACAGAACGGGAGAAAATTTTTGTAATCTATCCATCTGACAAGGTCTGATATCCAGAACCTACAAGGAACTTAAACAAATTTACAAGAAAAAAACAAACAACCCCATCAAAAAGCAGGTAAAGGACATGAATAGACACTTCTCAAAAGAAGACATTTATGTGGCCAACAAACATATGAACAAAAGCTTACCATCATCACTGGTCACTAGATAAACGGCAATCAAAACCAAAATGAGATACCATCTCACGCCAGTTAGAACGGCAATCATTAAAAAGTCTGGAAACAACAGATGCTGGCAAGGATGTGGAAAAATAGAAAGGCTTTTACACTGTTGGTAGGAGTGTAAATTAGTTCAACCATTGTGGAAGACAGTGTGGCGATTCCTCAAGGATCTAAACCAGAAATATCATTTGATCCAGCAATCCCATTACTGGGTATATGCCCAAAGGATTATAAATCATTCTACTATAAAGACACATGCACACATATGTTTATTGTAGCACTATTCACAATAGCAAAGACTTGGAACCAACACAAATGCCCATCAATGATAGACTGGTTAAAAAAATGTGGCATAGGCCGGGCGCGGTGGCTCAAGCCTGTAATCCCAGCACTTTGGGAGGCCGAGACGGGCGGATCACGAGGTCAGGAGATCGAGACCATCCTGGCTAACACGGTGAAACCCCGTCTCTACTAAAAAAATACAAAAACTAGCCGGGCGACGTGGCGGGCTCCTGTAGTCCCAGCTACTTGGGAGGCTGAGGCAGGAGAATGGCGTAAACCCAGGAGGCGGGGCTTGCAGTGAGCTGAGATCCGGCCACTGCACTCCAGCCTGGGCGGCAGAGCGAAACTCCGTCTCAAAAAAAAAAAAAAAAAAAAAAAAAAAAAAAAAAAGTGGCATACATACCATGGAACACTATGCAGCCATAAAAAGGATGAGTTCATGTCCTTTGCAGGGACATGGATGAAGCTGGAAACCATTACTCTCAGCAAATTAACACAGGAACAGAAAACCAAACACCACATGTTCTCATTCATAAGTGGGAGTTGAACAATGAGAACACATGGACACAGGGAGGGGATCATCACACACTAGAGCCTGTCGGGGTTTGGGGGAAAGGGGAAGGACAGCATTAGGACAAATACCTAATGCATGTGGGGCTTAAAACCTAGATGATAGGTGTAGCAAACCACTATGGCACACGTATACCTACGTAACAAACCTACACATTCAGTACATGTATCCCAGAATTTAAAGTAAATTTTTCTTTTAAAAAATGGGATGCAGGAAGAAAAGTGAAATTATGAACCTGAAAAGAAGGTTAAGAACAGATGAGGCAGGCTTGGTAAAATCTAAATTGATTTTAGAAAGATGAGGACATTCCCATCTGGAAAGAAGTGGCAGGAAATAAGGAAAATAAAGTTGAGAGATACAGATAATGTTTTTAAAAATAATTTGAAAGAGTAAGTGGGAGTTAAACTAAAGAAATATTGCAAGACTGCCAAGCAATGGAGTTTCCTTTTTGGTGAACCTGAATTTCTGGTGAAACTGATCTGTCCTATTGTGTGAGTTTTTCCAGCAGTTTCTAGCTGCCAGGGTACAGGTCCAGAGAAAGGAGGTTTCTCTTTCCTAAGGAGTTTCTAGATGCAGCAAAAACACAGAGGGGCAAGTAAATCCACATTTTAGGGGATATTGTTACTTCATGATGTAGAAGGGAATCTAACCTGCATAAGAACAAAATTAATAAAAGAGGAATTTATGACTTAGAAGAAAGCAGAAGACACATGAGGCTGAAGATCTCATCGAAGTCACAAAGAAATTATGATTGCAGTAACTGAAGTAATGGTTTAAATTAGTAATCTGAGAAGAAGCATAGTTATAAATGATGACATGAGTTAGCAATTTGAGCCAAAGGAGGAGAAGCTAAAGTATGGTGGAAGAGAAGGTCACTGAGGTGAGAACTTCAAGGATTGAAGAGGCTATTGGGTAAGAAGCAACATTCATGCAAATATCTTACTTTTTAATACATACATTTTTAAAATAGAGATGAGAGTCTCGCTATGTTGACCAGCCTGGGTTCAAACTCCTGGTCTCAAGTGATCTTTCCATCTCCGCCTTCCAAAGCCCTGGGATTACAGGTATGAGCCACCACACCAGGCCCATTCATGCAGATATCTAAACCATCCTCCTTGAAGACAGGACTTGGCTTCTCTTTCACGGTAGAAATTATAGCTCTTTCCTTTCTCTACTTCTAATTAATCTGTCACTGTTGACATATTATCTGTGTTTCTTATTGTTTTTAAAGAAGAACTGTTTGGTTCAGTCATCATCCAGTTTGAGGTTCCCTGTTGTGAGCCTTAGAACCATCATGGCCTAGATCACAGAGCAGTCTATAGAGGTTGTCTTTGAGTTATCCCTTGCTAGTATGTCAGATAAGATTATAAAGACCATGAAGACTATAAAGACCATGAAGACTTGTGCAAAGTCTTCAGAAAAAAGTTGTGTGTGCAACGAATGTGATAATCATTGTTGGGGGCAGACCTGGGGAGGATTATATCACATGCTATTTCTCCATATACATTCATGTGTCTATACTTTAATTCATCCAAGTAAAATTCAATGAAAATAAGTTTTAACTTATTCCCAAAAGTACTCACCAATATCTGTCCACTGGAAAACCCAAACGGGAAGGAGAACTAGCAGAGGGCACTTTGAGCCTGCAGGGCTTAGAATTGCCAGTCAGCAATTACACAAAGCAAGAACACGCTCCTTTCAAAGGTGTCCAGGATGCAGGAACTGTGGGAGCATTAAGGAGTAGAAGGGTAGGGCATGGGAGAACAAGGATAGCAATGTGCAGTTGGCCAGAGCTGTGGTTAGATGCCCAGTGGCACTTAGTCTGGGTATTAGGCACTTACCTATATGCATGACTGATTTAACTAATATAAAAAGCTCTGCCTTATTTTTGCACCTTAAAAGTCATGAAAAAAGAGGCAAAATAAATCCAAAATAAATGAATAAAATCAGTATTTTTGCTGGAAAATATGAGAGAACTATACAGTAAAGCCTCACAATATTTCCATCTGCTAGGTAAATGAATCAAGAA
The DNA here is from genome assembly GCF_009764315.1 of Trachypithecus francoisi. Taxonomy (NCBI): domain Eukaryota; kingdom Metazoa; phylum Chordata; class Mammalia; order Primates; family Cercopithecidae; genus Trachypithecus; species Trachypithecus francoisi. Next base: position 108,238,310 of record NW_022681456.1, read on the forward strand.
TAGTTATAAATTTATAATTACAGAGGGAAAGTGTGAAAGACCCTTATTCCTTTTTTCCCTTCTCTTAAAAAATGGTGAATAGGGCCTTTAATACTCAATCTTAAATGAATGTTGTATATTTTGGCCTGGTGTCAAAATGTTAACAGAACTTGTACTATAGTCTTCTAAGGGGAAAAAACAAATAGTTTAACACTGAGGTATTTTGAAGCAGGTGCTCTGGACAATTAAAGAACTTTGTGGCTTTTGAAGGCACCCTTCCAAGAACTAGAAATCTGAAAAAATGAATACCACACTGTCACTTTGATAAAATATTTGGTTTTTGCTTCTATTGGGGAAAGAAACCAGAACTCAAAGAACACAGAAAAAAGTAATGCTTGGTAAGGTGTAATGTGCGAGACACTTCTTGAAAGCTGCCAATAGCCGCTGAAAAAATAGTATACACTCCTCAGTTATGTAGATTCAACAAGAAAACACCAGTAGTTTAGCCACTTTTCAAGTTTCAACTGAACTTATTATCATCTTGATATGAATAGGAATGCATAAAATTTTCAATTTGGGGTAGATGAGGCTATGGTTAAAACTGGAATTTTGTAATTTTTATAAAGCAAGGGGGAAATAGGTATAACATGACAAGTGGCAAACGACACAGGATTAAAGAAAAATGAGAAAAGAAGGGGAGAATGAAAGAAAATCATATTGAAGAGGGAGGAACTAGAAGAACTGTAGGACAAAGTGTAAGTGAAAGAAAATAGAATCACTTGGATTGCTTAACAAAATCCAGGTTCTAGACCTAGATATTCTCAACAGAATTTGGCATATTATTAGCAATAAGTAGTGTTTTCAAGTATGCCTGAGATGTTAGGGGGACTCACCGCTTTAAACATCAATCAGTTTTATTATCCCTAAATTGAAACAATAACTTCTCCTCTGCATATTGTGCATGATTAGTGAGGCACTGCATTAGTCTGTCTGCTATAAAGATACTGCCCAAGACTGGGTAATCTATAAAAGAAAGAAGTTGAATTGACTTATAGTTCTGCATGGCTGGGGAGGCCTCAGGAAACTTACAATCATGGTGGAAGACAAAGGAGAAGCAAATATCTTCTTCACAAAGCAGTAGGAAAGAAATAGTAGAGCAGGGGAAACTTCTACTTATAAAACCATCAGATCTCATGAGAACTCACTCACTATCGTGAGAACAGTATGAGGGAAACCTGTTCCCATGAAGCAGGCATGTCTTACATGGCAGCAGGTAAGAAAGAGACAGAAAGAGACAACAAGAGCACGAAAGTACAAGGGAGATGCCAGGCACTTATCCAACAACCAGATCCCTGTGAGAACTTCCTCACTATCATGAGAATAGCATGGGCGAAACCACCCACAGGATCCAATCACCTTTTACCAGGTCCCTCTCTGGACACTGGATATGTATGGATTACAGTTTGAGATGAGATTTGGGTGGGGACACAGAGCCAAACCATATCAGGCTCAAATGAGACAATGGTTGTTAAAGCACCACACAGATATAAAGTGGGTATCTTTAATGAAGGTTCAGCAGAGAATCCTGTGAAGGGAAGCACCAAGCAAACAATGCACAGTGCACTCTGGGGAAAGCTCTGAGCAGTAATTCATTCTCAGAATGAGAGAAATAATGACCTCAGCCTAGGCACACTTTCTTATGAATTTAGAAGATGATATGGTTATACTAGTAATTCATACAACTGAAATGCCTTAACTGTAGCCTAAGAAAGTCTTGGCCCTATGGGTACATAGATTATCCTAAACTGGATAATTATACAAATATATATATTCATGGCAGTATAGATAAAGCTTTTAAAATAGGTCATTGAACTCACTGAACTTTCAATAACTAGTATAACCAGAGTAGAATTGTTAAAAAAAAGGATTAGAAATTTCAGTATATATGCTCTTGACTCAAAATCGGGGGGCAGATAATAAATTCATTGCTAAAATTCATTTGGAAGTTACAGTTTAAATATATTTTCCCAGCCATATGCACTTTACTATTTTTTATTACTTTCGAATTCCTGTGAAGCTTTCTCGAGCAATTTCATTTGGTATCTTATTCCCTGTTTCAATTAAGCATTTGCATATTTATCTTCATTATCATATAATTATATAACATTTATAAGTTTAACTTTTCACTATGAAACTCAAAGTAGTTAATGAGTTTTGTGTCATTTATCTTCCTCCCACATCATTGAATTAAGAAATCAGAAAGCACTATAGCTTCCATTTTACTGGTCAGTGGTCAGCTTACTCCTTTCTCAAATCCTGGTCCAGGCTCTATGATACCCAAGCTCTTATCTTCCAGGACCAGTGGTTCTTAACCCTGGTCTCACTTAATCACCTGGTGAGCTTTTGAAAAGTAGCTCACAAGCCATGGCCTTTGTCCAACCTTAGACCAACTAAATCAGGACCTGTGATGGTGAGGGCTGAACATCGGTAAGCTTTCTAAGTTCCTTATGTGAGCCTAGAGAACAGTCAAGGTTCAGAACTGTTGCTCTAAAGCAGTGCCTTTAAAACTTTAATGTGGTTTGAAATCCTAAGAGGATATTGTAAAAATACTGATTCTCAACCAGTAGGTCTGGGTGGCCCCTGAGAGTCTGCACTTCCAGCACACTCCCAGGTGATGCTAATGCATCAGAACACCGAAAATTATTTGAGTGACAATTTGCTCAATTCTTGTGACAACTAGGACCATTCTCAATGCATGGGAGAGAAGTTAGTGCATCACATACAATGGACTTCTTAAGACATTAGGGCGAAAATTCTTACAAAATCAGAGTTGAGAAAAGCTGCTTTCTATTTGTGGATACAAATGGAATTTTACAGATTATTCAGTACCTTTCATATTCTGACAGCACATCTTGGTCATTTTTACCTTTATAACTTCCAGTAACTAATTTGCGAAGCTGGAATTTTCCAGACTCACAGGGCATCAATACTTCATCCACTTACATACTTGTAGTCCCTCATTTACTCAAATACTCTTCACTTCTCAGATCCCTGAAATATGGCCTCTGCCCCATGACTTCACTGAAATCTCCCCCTCCAAGATCAGCAACAACCTCTTTGACTAAATAAAATAAACCATTTTAGCTTCATCATTTTATCTGGCTTCCTTTTCACACTATGAACTACCTCGTATTTGAAAGCCCTACTTCCTTCCTTGGTTTCTGTGCTTCAGAAATCCACTCCTATCTCTCAGTTCATTCTTTCTTTCTCTGGCCTTTATTCCTCTTTCTTTCTCCCACTGTCTATCTCTTAAATGTCGGCAATCTTTTGGGGTTTTACTGTTGTCTTCTCACTTGACTTACTGTTCCTAAGGTATCTTGCCTAATCTCATGGTCTTCTTCAATGAGCTAGTGACTTTCAAGTCCATGTCTCCAGCCTGGAGTAATTTCTAGAACCAATTTCAGTGGTTTGTTACATCTGTTGGCCTGAATATCAAATTCTTCATTACCCAATTTCAACTCATATCAACATCCTCAACTCTCTTTCTTAGATTCTCTATAGGTAACATTGTAAGCCCTAAAAATAAAAACTAACTGAGAAACGAGAGAGGTGGTGACACAAATGTCACTAAAGTCAAGTCCCAGCAAGAAGATAATATCTTACGAATTTCCCAAAGACCAGATTCTGCCCTGTAAGGTTCAGAAGCCTTATTTTATAGGAATTGCCTCACCATAACCAGTATCATCAAACTTATACATTAAATCTGTAAGCCAAATTATTTTAATACATTGCAGATCTAATATTCCCCCCTCAATATGACCAGAGCAGGCTCTTTCCCTATGGAAATACCTACATGAAAAGTCAAATTATAGTTAAATGTTTGCCTAATGAGCATGAAATCAGTGTAAGGGAGTTGAATAATTTAAATATATAATAGAATCAGGCTAAGACTCAGTACTTCATTTATAAAGTACTTTAGGAAGTTACATATTATAATTCTCAAAGTTTGTCATACAATAACCCCTCACCCAGGAAGCTGCGCAGACTGGCCTTAGTGACACTTCTTTTCTTGTTTTTCAGCATTGGTCAACACCCCTCCACATCCACCTCCACACAAACTGCCTACTGATTGGCAGAGTGATCAATGTGTTGTTTTCAACCTGTATTTAAATGCCAGCTGCAGTAACTTGCTTATCCCTCACATTTTCTCACTAGGATGACTGCTATAGTATTTATCTGGCCCCTCAATGTTACTGATCATTAAAGAAATACAAATCAAAAGCACAATGAGATACCATCTCACACCAGTAAGAATGGTTATTATCAAAAAGTTAAAAAGTGACCAGTGCTGGCAAAGTTGTGGACAAAAGGGAACAGTTATACACTGTTGGTGGAAGTGTGAATTAGTGCAACCATTGTGGAAAGCAGTATGGCTATTCCTCAAAGAGCTAAAAGCAGAGCTACCATTCAACAGAGCAATCCCATCACTGGGTATATACCCAGAGGAATACAAAGCTTTCTACCATAAAGATATATGCATGTGAATGTTCACTGCAGCACTATTCACAATAGTAAAGACATGGAGTCAGCCTTAAAGTCCATCAGCGACAGACTGGATAAAGAAAACGTAGTACATATACACCATGCAATACTATGCAGCCATAAAAAAAGAACAAGATGATGTCCTTTGTGGGAACATGGATGGAGCTGGAAGCTACAATCCTTAGCAAACTAATGCAGGAACAGAACACCAAATACAGCATGTTCTCACTTAAAGTGGGAGCCGAATGATAAGAATTTAATGAACACAAAGAAACAACAGACACTGGGGTCTACTTATTGGGGAGATGGTAGGAGAAAGGAGAGGTACAGAAAAGTATATTCGTAAGAATGCTTAAGTCACCAAGAATAATGAGCCAGGAGCCAACACAGTCAATAAATGAAGTCCAGTGACATTCCCCTCCCCTCTAACAGCCACACTCTCATTCTCTCTCTTGCCTCTCTAACTTTGTTTTTTTGTTGTTGTTGTTTTTTTTGTTTTTTTTGTTTTGAGACGGAGTCTCGCTCTGCCGCCCAGGCTGGAGTGCAGTGGCCAGCTCTCAGCTCACTGCAAGCTCCGCCTCCCAGGTTCACGCCATTCTCCTGTCTCAGCCTCCCGAGTAGCTGGGACTACAGGCGCCCGCCTCGTCGCCCGGCTAGTTTTTTGTATTTTTTAGTAGAGACGGGGTTTCACCGTATTAGCCAGGATGGTCTCGATCTCCTGACCTCGTGATCCGCCCGTCTCGGCCTCCCAAAGTGCTGGGATTACAGGCTTGAGCCACCGCGCCCGGCCAGCCTCTCTAACTTTGAATACACTCTTTCCCTCAGTGGATATCCTTTCACTTTCCACTTCCTTTGGGTGACTCCTGATCACACTCCAGGACTCAGCTCATTGGTTAGCTCCTCGGAGAAATCTGGAAAGTACTGGCAGCCTCCTGCCATGAGTTAGGTGTACTTTAGTGTGCTGTCTTCATGTCTTCTGTAAACATATGTCATTGCATTTAGAAACTTTTTAATGATTTTTTACTTATGCATCTCTCTGATTTATGCGTTTTGTAGCCTCCATGAATGCACCCACCACATGTCTAATTTGCCTTTGTATCCCTAGCAGCTAATGTAGCTGGCATATAATTGTTGACATATGTTGTCCACTCCCCAAGGTGGCCTCAGTTGTCCTTGGAAGTTATTACAGGAAGAGCAGTTAAGGCAGCAGCCTACCCCAGTTGAGAACAACCAATAAGAAGATAAATGTCATCAGCCACCCCTGGAGCATGTCCATGCAATGGCAATAACTGATTTCATAGTCACCAAGCCAACCAGAGACACAACAGGCTTGCGTCTTCCTTCTTTGTTAATGCCCTAATGCTGGTTGTTTTTCTCCAAGTGTTTGCAAATAGTATTCTTGTATTCTTATATTCTTGTATTTGAATCTATGCAAGAGCTAAATGTAATTCTCATTATCTATCTCTAATGTCAGTTTGTATGAGCTTTTTCACTCCCCTTATATATTTGACTCTATTTTTCAACACAGATCTATGTTACTCTGTATATACCTACAGATTTCTTAAGCACGAAGACTACTTTTATATTTTATTTTACTCTCCATAAATAACAGGCTGTTAATAAATGTTGATTCCTGAAGCAATTATAATTTTGAAGAATTCAACCTCCTTGAGTGGTTGAGTAGTAGATGGACACTCAACCTAAGCAAACAAAAACATGCCAATAAACATGTACTCCCAGATCAATGACCCAATCTCATCAATAAGATTCACTTCTCATTTTTCTTTCTCCTTCTGCTAGATACAAACTCATTGAAGACAGATTCCATCTTATGTTTTTGGCACACTTACCTCCAAATATAGTGCCTCTTAGAGTGTACTCTCAGTGTTAGTTGAATGAATAGATCAGTGAATAAATTACAGTGAGAAACAGCCTCCCTCACACAGCTCCCATATGCAATATTGAGGGATACCATCTATAAATTTATAGTAATTAACAAATACTCTCACATATCTGCCATGTTTATATTCTAAAATTTACACCAACGGAAATGTTTGTAAAGTAAGAATCCTCACTCAATGGTACAAACATTGCCACTTAGAAATCTCAAAGAAATTTTTTTTCTCTGTGTCTCAATACAGAAATGAGAGATTATATGCCAGTCATTAGATACAAATTATAAGAAAATGATTTTAAAACCCAATTTCAAATAAAATTATAAGCAGTATCTATTCAGAACTTTTAAGAATATGCCTCTATCTCTCTTTTCCACTCCTGGTATTGACAAGGCACACAATGTGGCTGGATCATGTAGATTAACAACTAATGCAAGCACTGACCCATGTTTCTTTGGTTAAAATATAGGTAAGATGTTGGAGAGAATTTCAAAAAACAAGAGTTTTGAAAATGTTCACTTAAACATATTATCTCACATTTTTCTAGGCTCTAGTTTTTTTTTTTTACAACACTATCTTAAACGGATTGTATTGACTTATGTGACTGTTAAATGTCACATATCTTCATTTTAGGCACAACTATTTTAAAGGATGAGTGATGTACAGATACACTCTAAGACAGAGTGTTGATAAGTTGATTCTTTGGAATGAAAGTTGTACACAGTCATTTACGTTCCGAAAATTCCCTATTGCATTTTCTTTTCAGATCATTTTCAGATCATATCATGATCAAATAAAAAGTTATCTCTAATATGTTTAAATCCCTAATGAATTAGTGTGTTCTCACGCTGATGATATGGATATACCCAAGACGGGGTTCTTTATAAATAAAAGTGGTTTAATAGACTCACTGTACCACATTGCTGGGGAGGACTCACAATCATAGTGGAAGGCAAAGCAGCAGCAAAGGCACGTCTTAAATGGCAGCAGGCAGGACAGCTTGTACAGAGGAACTCCCATTTATAAAACCATCAGATCTCATGAGATTTATTCACTATCACGAGACCAGCACAGGGCAGACCCATCCCCATGATTCAATTACCTCCCACCAGGTCCTCCCATGACATGTGGGAATTATGGGAGCTACAATTCAAGATGAGATTCTGCTGGAGATACAGCCAAACCATATCATCTAACTTATTCTAACCCTCAATGTCAGTATTGGCTTTTAACATTTTAAGGATTTAAAAAATTCTGCAAAGATCTCAATACTGCTTCCACAATTAGGGCCCACTCCACACTAACCAAAATTATTGAACTATCTTCTTCACTACAGCCAATTATTTACCCATTATCCTCTTCCTGATACATTTACCGAGAAAAAAATGACAATAGCCATTAATTATTTTATTTAACAAATGTTTGTTTTCTACATGCCAAACACACTTCTACGCCCTGGTGATACAACAAATAAGAAAAAACAAAAATGGTTAAAACTACTGCTCACACGGAGCTCATGTTCTAATGGAAATATTTAGAAAGAAAAATAAGCCAATATAAATATAGTATCAGTAATAACAGTGCCAAGAGGAAAATAAGGTAGTATAAAAAGAAAATGATGGCGATTGCCTCTCTGAGGGAGTGTAATTTGATTACATACCTCAATAAATTAAAGAAACAAGGTATGTGAATGTCCGGGAACAGTGTTTCAGCAAGGGAACCATGCTACAAAGGCTTAAGGCAGGAACACGTTTTGTATCTTCCAAGAGGAACCAGAAATAAAATGAGGCTAAAGGAGTCTGAGCAGGGGAAAGGTGGTAAGCACCAGGTCAGAGACAGCCAGAAAACAGATAAGGAATGGCCCCAAGGGCCACTGTGGTAAGACTCTGAATTTTACTCTGTGAGAGGAATCCCTTGGATGACAGACTAGAGAAGCGACACTACATGATTTTGGTTTAAAAAGGCTTACTCTGGCTGCTGCGTAAAGATTGTGTATCTATCCTGGCTAACACGGTGAAACCCCATCTCTACTAAAAATACAAAAACTAGCCGGCGAGGTGGCGGGCGCCTGTAGTCCCAGCTACTCGGGAGGCTGAGGCAGGAGAAGGGCGTAAACCCGGGAGGCGGAGCTTGCAGTGAGCTGAGATCTGGCCACTGCACTCCAGTCCGGGCGACAGAGTGAGACTCCGCCTCAAAAAAAAAAAAAAAAAAGATTGTGTATCTAGACATGGTGGGTTCTTTATCTCGCTGACTTCCAGAATGAAGCAGCAGACCCTCACAGGGAGTGTTAACAGTTCTTAAAGATGGTGTGTCTGGAGTTTCTTCCTTCCGGTGGGTTCGCGGTCTTGCTGACTTCGGGAGTGAAGCTGCACACCTTCCCGGTTGAGTATTACAGTTCATGAAGGTAGTGCATCTAGAGTTGTTCATTCCTCCCAGTGGATTCGTGATCTCACAGGCTTCAGGAATGAAGCTGCAGACCTTCCAGTGAGTGCTACTGCTCATAAAGCCTGCGTGGACCCAAAGAGCAAGCAGCAGCAAGATTTATTGCACACAGCAAAACACCCCTTCCACATTTTCTAAACGGATACAAGTGGGTTGCTACTGCTGGGTCCAGCAGGCTGCTTTTATTCCCTTGTCTGACCCCACCCACATCCTGCTGATTGGTCCGTTTTACAGAGAGCTGATTGGTCCATCTTACAGACCGATGATTGGTGCGTTTTGCAGAGAACTGATTGGTCCATTTTGAGAGAGCACTGATTGGTGCATTTACAAACCTTTAGCAAGACACAGAGCGCTGATGTGCATTTACAATCCTTTAGCTAGACACAAAATTTCTCCAAGTCCCCACCAGATCAGCTACATACAGAGTGCTGACTGGTGAATCCACAAACCCCAAGCTAGACACAGAGGGCCGATTGGTGCATATACAATCCTCCAGCTAAACATAAAAGTTCTCCAAGTACTCACCCGACTCAGGAACCCAGCTGGCTTCACTTAGTGGATCCCGAGCCCCACACTCCTCACTCCTTGGGCGGTAGATGGGACCCGGCGCCGAGGAGCAGGGGGCGGAGCCCGTAGGGGAGGCTCCGGCCGCGAGGGAGCCCGGGCGTGGGGGGAGCTCGGGCATGGCGGGCTGCAGGTCCCAAGCCCTGCCCCGAGGGGAGGCATCTGAGGCCCAGCGAGAATTCCAGCGCGGTGCAGGTGGGCTGGCAGTGCCGGGGGACCCAGCACACCCTCCGCAGCTGCTGGCCCAGGTACTAAGCCCGTCACTGCCCGGGGCGGGGGCGGCGGCGCCTGCCGGCAGTTCAGAAGGCAGGGCCGGAGGAGCTCTTGCTCACCCGGAACTGGCGCTGGCCAACCAGCGCCGCGCACAGCCTCAATTCCCGCCCACGCCTCTCCCTCCACACCTCCAGGCAAGCAGAGGGAGCTGGCTCCAGCCTCGGCCAGCCCAGAGAGGGGCTTTCACAGTGCAGCAGTGGGCTGAAGGGCTGCTCAAGCGCTGCCAGAGTGGACGCTGAGGCCGAGGAGGCACTGAGAGCGAGCGAGGACTGCTAGCACGTTGTCACCCCTCAACTGGACCACTGGGGGTTGAAGGGAGAAAAGCGGAGACACATTGGCCACTGCAGTAGTCCATGTGAGAACAATTGCACCTTGATGAAAGGTAGGTTTGCTAGGGTTTTCAGAGAAATAAAACCAATAGGCTAGATAGATAGATACATAGATAGATAAAGAGGGGATTAATTATGGGAATTGGCTCATGCAATTATGGAGACTGAGAAGTCCCACAAAATGCCACTTGCAAACTGGAGAATCAGAATACGAGTGTTGTAATTCATTATGAATTCGGGGCCTGAGAACCGGGGAGCTGACGGTGTAAGTCCTGGAGTCCAAAAGCCAGAGAAACTGGAATTCTAATGTCTTGGATCAGGAGAAGATAGATGTCCCAGTTGACGAAGAGAGTGAATTTGCACTTTCTTAACCTCTTTGTTCTATGCAAGCCCTCAGAATTGGATGATACCCACCTACATTGGTGAGGGAAGCTCTCCTTTCCTCAGTCCACTGATTAAAATGCTAATTGCTTCCAGAAACACCCACACAGACATACCCAGAAATAATCTTTTACCAGGTATTTGGATATCTCTTAATCTAGTCAAGTCAATACCTAAAATCATCCATCACAGTGGGAGAGACACAAGTGGTTAGAGGTGATCTATCTCCAAGTGTATTCTTAAAATTTCCAGTAGATTGGATATGGTGTACGAATGAGGGGGTGAAAGATAACTTCACCTAGACAATCAATGGTTCTATTTACTGAGGAGGGAAACACTGGTGTAAGAGCAGATTTCCATGTGAAAATAGAGCAGCACAAGTTGAAGACTTAGTGGCTGATATAAAATTGATGAGTGACATCATGTCACTGATTCAAGAAGCACTATGAACCTTAAGCAAGACATGTACAAAGAAAATCTCTTTTGAGTCCATCACAGCAGAAAGAAAAAACCTTAAAATTAGGTGAAACGGGTAAAAAAGATTATCTTTAAAAGAACAATATTTAAACTTACTGCTGTCTTTTCAATAGAAATAATTAAAGCCAAAAGGGCATGTAATGGTTTCTCTAAAATCCAGCAAAAATATCCTTGCCATCCTAAAATTTTATACCGAGCAAAAATATTCTTTGAGAATAAAGGTAAAATAAATATATTTTCAAGTAAAATAAACCTAAGAGAATTTGGCACCAGAAGAACCACAATGTAGAATATCTTCAGAGAAAAAGAAAATGATCCCAGAAGGAAGTCTGAAGATGAAAATAAAAAGAACCTGAAAATCAACAAAAAAGTAAAGGTAAATAAAATGGATATTAACTGTAAAATAAACAATAATAATGTCCTAGGCAGTGTAATGTACATATAATTTTTTTAAGTGACAGTGTCATTAAAGTCAGAAAAATAATAAATTAAGGTATTTTTAATTTTTTAGTGGCCTGGGAAAAGGTTGATAGTATCAAACAACAATATATTTTAACAAGAAAAAGATGCACTTTATAATGGTGTAAAAATATAGTACAAGAATACATAACTTCCAACCTAAATGAGGAGGGAGGAATGGAGTAATAAAAATGTATAATCATTCCAAATATAGGCAAGCAAGAAAAGTGAAAGAAGAAAAAATATGAAAGTTGGACAATCAGAAAGCAAAAAATAAATATTTAAATTAAATGTAAATGAACTAGATACTCCAAATAAAAAGTGAAGATCTCAGACAATTTCTAAAAATATAGCTTGAAACACAGACATCCAAAATGTAAGCATACAAGTAGAAACAGAAAGAAAACGAACACTCCTATAACTATTAACAAAACTGAATCCACAGTGTAACATTGATCATAAGAAAAATTCCAGACCTAATGAAATCACCTGTGATTCTGCCAAACATTTAAGGAAGGAATGATGTCAAATGTACTCAAACTCTTTCAGTGAATAGAAAAACTAAGAATGCTTCGAATTTGTTTTATGAGGCCAATATAAACTTGATATCAAAAATCTAATGAGAATATTATTATAAAGGAAAACTGCAGTCCAATGAACTCATGAACATAAATGAAGCAATACTGAACAAATACTACCAAACAAATATAATAATATGTAAAGAGAAAAACAAAACTAGACAAAGAGTTTATTCTAGGAAGGAAATTTCATTTAACATTAAAATTCAATATTTCACCCCATTAACAAAATAGAGGAGCTACAAAACCCATTCATGGGAAGGCACTTGCAAATTAAGAAGAAAACGTCTTTCTTAACTTGATAGAAATATCTGCAAATGCTTAGAGCAAATGTTACACTTGATATTTGCTGAAAACTTTCCCTCTGAGATTGGAAAATTCAGCATGGTTGGCATTTTGAAAACTCTCCCTCTGAAATTAGGAAAAAGACAAGGACATGTTCTTACTACCTTTTTTTAATGCCATGTGGTAAGACATGAAAAAAATAACTGTAATAGAAGAAAAATTGTTTTCTTTTTTTTCAGGTGGGATGACTAAATATATACAAAATTCAAAGAAATCTACAGATAATAGAATGTTAGCTTAATAAGGTTGCCGAACTGAAGGTAGTCAGCAAATGACATTTTAAAAATACCATTTACAATAGAGTCCACAAAGTAAAATATCTAGGAATAAATTTAAAAGATGTGTAAAACTCTCATGGCATAATTTCACAAAATATTGTTGAAAGAAATCAAAGAAAACATAAATGTTCACTGACTAGAAGATTCTATTGATTATAAATTTGATACAGTCTCATTAAAAATCTCAAGAAGTTTGACTCTGCATGTTGTGTGTGTGTGTGATTTGACATGTTGATTCTCACATGTATGTAAATTGAAAGAATAGAGATTAAACACTATTGAAAAAGAAAAACATAACAAGAAAACTTCCCCTACTAGATGTGAATTTAAAGCTATAGTAATTAAGACAATGTGGTATGTGTGCAAGAATAGATGGATCAATAGAACAGATTAAAAATCTCTGCATATATTTACTATTAATTTATGAGAAAAGTACAGGCAGAGGAGTGAGAGAAAGATAAAAAGTGTGACTGGGACAATATGATTGCCAAACAGACAAAAAAAAAATGCTAAACATCAATTCCTACACAAGTTATCTGCAAAAATCAAATCCAGGTAGATTACAGGTCTAAATGTGAAAGGAAATTAATACAGTTTCTTGAAGGCAATCTAAAAAAGGATTTTTATTCCTTTACTGTTGTAAAATAATTTTTAAATAGGATGCACAAAATAATACTAACCATAAAGGAAAAGATTGTTAACTCAGACTAGAGTAAAAGTAGAACTTTTGTTCACAAAAAGACACCAATACTGAGAGAGAAACAAAACCACAAAATGGGGAAAAGGTATTTATAACCCATAACTTACAAGCTTAGGTCTAGAATATATGAAGAATATATACAAATTGATCAGACAAAAAATACAGTGGAAAAATGTGCAAGAGGCTTGAACAGTGTTTTACAAAAGAAGATGTGACAATGACCATAACCTTTCTTTAGAGCTATTACAAAATATTTGAGAGGTTTGCCAAAAAAAAAGAAAAAAAGAAAACATGCAGGAAAAGGAGTAAAGCTTAATCATTCTTATTTTAATAAAAGGATAATAAATACTTGGCCCTTTCCTCTTTGTTTTAGAAAAGGAATAAGTAATTATTACATCCTTTTCCTTCCAATTTTTTCCCTCCACCTCACCATTTACCCTTTTACACTTCTGCTTTCTGAGTTTTTAAAAAGTGTTTGAGTACTTTCTTGAGACTTTACATGTTTTATCCCTTATGTTGAGCTATTGCTCTTAGTTCACTGTAATTACCAAAATGCATAACTACAGCCAAAGTTTTTCAGAGTTAATTTTCTTCAACCTCTTTTTCTCGGGCTTCCTAGAAAAGATGAAAAAAGTGGGAGGAAGGTGAGAGCTTGTGGATAAGACTAATTCTTATTCTGTCCTAGTGATGTCTGAGGTGTTAATCTTGTCTTTTCTTTTAATCTGGGTAATGATAATGGGTTCTTTTTCAGTATTGTTTCAGCTTCATTAGCATGTATGTTGTCTGCTGTAATTTCTTTTTCATTCAAGCAGTACTTTGAAGCTAACTTGATAAGGCTCTCTCCTGCTCCAGGCCAAACTTTGACTTCCTTTTTTATTCTCAGATTTTTTTTTTCTCCATTTGTCCCCTGCACTTTGTTTTATATCTCATTGCAGTTCCTGGTTCTTTCATTTGCTGCTCTAGCATTATTTCTTCCTGATCACCCATATTTTGGGTTTCATGTTTTACCTTTCAATATCCCATTGTCAATTCATGCTTATGAAAACTTTGTAGTGGACTTTAACAATTGTAATCCTCAATTATGTATTTATTCAATTAATATTTATGAGTGCATATCTTGTGGCTGGTACTGCCCTACGACTATCTTGCTCATCGTCTGCATTGCCCAGTGACCCTACCACACCAGAATAAAGGATTTGGGGATATGGGCACTAGTATCACCTTCACTGGGTACCTGGCACCCAAGCTGAGCCCGCTTTCGCCCTCCACACCATCCCCCAAAGTTGCTTTCATACCCACAAATGCCCCCATTGTCCCACATTCTCTAAAAATAGAACAGCAAAGTTTGGGGATCTCTCTAGAACCTATTCCATGGTACATCCAGCTGTGATCTAGTTCCTGCACCCCTCTTGGTAAAAGGCTGAGAGCATGAGGTTTTCACATATCATTCAGCCAATCATCTGCCTTTAAGTTTTCTAGATAAAGCTTGCTTTGTGCTTGCATCACATATGAAGGGTGTTTGCCCTCACCTACAACTCCACAACATGGAACATAACAACAACAGCAAAAAAACCCTGCCTGTCTTCATGGAACCTCAGTGAGTTAGAGAGATTATGCAAGGTGAAATGAAATTTATTTTAGGTTCTCAAATATTATTTTTATTTTTAATTTTTGCCTAATAAACTGGCCCAGAAACTTTTAGTTCATTGACATCTTGGTCCTCTTAACAACTTGACTGTTCCATGGCCATAAATGGTATCTCCTGCCAGGTCATCCACCTGTGCACCTATAGGTTAAGAAAGTAAATGAATAGCAAGATAAGAAAGTAATTGGATCAGTTCCCATTCACAAAACCACTGAAGTATAAAATATCCTCAGCCGATAGTGTCAGTACCATTATCTCCTTACATAGCAAGCAGAAGCTAGTATTTGCCTCACAGAGATTTCCTTTTTGCTTTCCTACCTAATTTAAAGGAATTATAAATGAGAAGAGGCAAAGAGGTTCTGAAACTTTGAGAGAAACTGATAAATTTATATTTATTATCAGGCTACTGTTTTCAGATATAATCTATAAATAAAAATAATAAAGAATGATGTGATTAATGATAAGTAAACATCTCTGGAGGAGGTAAGGTATTGATTCAATCATGTATTTATTCATTGATCATTCCTTACACACAAATTTCAGGGAGGATCAAGTCTATAAGGCAAAGTTGAAGGACTTGGGATAGGGCAGAGTGAAGAAGTGGTGGTGGGGAGGAATGCAAAAGTCAAATGAGACATATTACTTGTTCTCAGAGCAGTCATGCTTAAGCTGAAGTGCAGAGAGGAAGCATATTATTCATATTATAATGTGATAAATGCTATAATAGAACATGTAGTACATGTTTCCACCTCTAGGACACTCCTTATGGGTGTGGCCCCTCTCAGATAAACAGGAAAACATAGTAACAGTAAATATCAATATAGATTAGAAATTCGTAAAGTAAGACATTGACTGTAACATGTTCATCCACACCATAAGCATAGCTTTGGCTGGTAAGTGTTAGAGACATTTTCCCTAATGCTCATGACTAGACAAGTAAGTCTCTGCTAGCCTACTCCCAATTTGGTTGGCCCTGTTCTCACCACAGGAGCAACCTGCAACCACAAAACAGTACTGGTCTTTCTGTCAGTATCTTTTATGCCCAGCCTGAACTGTTAGCACTGGAAGACTCCCTATCTAGTAAGTGGTTGGTCTTGCCTATCCAGGTGTAGGAGTAGAAAAACACCAGCTCCATCCTCTTAGGGTCCTGGAATGAAATTGACATTGTAACAGAGTAACAGTAGGAAAGCATAGTACAAGTCTTACATGGCACAGGAGCCCTCATAAGGAAATGAAGACACAAAGAAGCAGTTAAGGTCAGTTACTTGTACACTCAACTGGATGAATAATAGCTGTGAAGAAGCAACTAAATTATGTGGGGAGGCTTAAAAGATAAGAGTTATTTTTAAGATCTGCACAGAATTCTCTTGGTTTTGACTTCTCGTCCTTGAGGATAAGGATGTTGCATCTTTCTGGTATAGAGAGGGTGTCTTTCACATGGGAATTCTATCTTCTGCTTCTAAGAAACATCACAAAGGTCAAAGTGATCTTTTTGCACCTGCTGTGTTTCGAGTGTCTGTAACTTAAAACAGTCAATATGCCAGAACAGCATATTTTAACCCCTTCACAGGCTTAAAAGATACTATCTTAGATTTATTCATGTCTATCTAATACCCTTTCTCTACTGTCAAAAGTTAAAATCTCCTAAAGATTGTGTTTACAAGTCTACAGAGTAAACAGGATGAATGTGGAGAATTCCAGCTCTGCTAACAGTATTTCAATGGTGACAAATAATCTGTTAAACATTCTAAGAGGGCCGGGCGCGGTGGCTCAAGCCTGTAATCCCAGCACTTTGGGAGGCCGAGACGGGCGGATCACAAGGTCGGGAGATCGAGACCATCCTGGCTAATACGGTGAAACCCCGTCTCTACTAAAAATACAAAAACTAGCCGGGCGAGGTGGCGGGCGCCTGTAGTCCCAGCTACTCGGGAGGCTGAGGCAGGAGAATGGCGGAAACCCGGGAGGCGGAGCTTGCAGTGAGCTGAGATCTGGCCACTGCACTCCAGTCCGGGCGACAGAGCGAGACTCCGCCTCAAAAAAAAAAAAAAAAAAAAAAAAAAAAAAAAAAAAAAAAAAAAAAAAAACATTCTAAGAGAATATAGAATGTAGGTTCTTGAGGGCATGGCTCTAATCACAGGTTAATACATAAAGGATGTTAGAAAAAGATTATTTATCATAAAAGGTACTGTCCAAAGGAACATTAATAGAGAGAGAAAAAAGTATACCTAACAAGAAGTACAGAGGCAGGATTACCTGGAAGCTAATGAAACTTAACTTTATGAACTCTGTCTTACATTGAACCCTCTAGGACCTTGAGAAGGGCCCTAGCAATATGTTTCCTTCATCAAATTTAAAACTTGCCAATTTATGATGTTTTAGCAGCAATTGCTTAAGACTGTTATGTTTTTCTTTTACAACTGCATCCTTCATACATTTTCTCCATCTTTTGAGTGGCTCTGGAGTGGTTTCAGAAATTTGGGGGATCTGTCTAATGAGATGTTGAGCTGGAGATAGTGGATTAGGTTTGTAAGGTTCACAAGCACTTCTTTGCATATGTAAGTCACTACCAGCCATCCTGGCATAGGAATGATTCAAGAATACTCCTGGGAGTGTTGCTCACCCAATACCGTGGGCAAATGTATTGCAGAACACGCATGCAGGGTTCATTCCGTTAATCTCATTGGAGAAAACAATACCCCGATACTACTTGAAGATATTGACCACTTTGATATGTTAGCAGTTCTGGTTTCTTTAGGTTCTTCTTACACTGAGCCACTTCTAAACACACATACCAATTTTAGTTTTTTTAATGCTTACATTCTTAAGTGTAAAGATGTGGTCTACCCTAATAAAGATGTTTAAGATTTGAGACGATGGGTAAAATGCCATTTTAGGGGCTCTGAAATATATTGAGAAGACTTGAAAAAGAATGCCAAATACAAAATAGTGTGTAATGTTTATTTTAAAAGCTTATGAAGCTTGAATACAATATTTTAACTGTAATACTAAAAGGGATTTTGTAATATTTCCATTAAATAAGTGAGAAATTACAGACTCCCAATCAGTGTACATGTGAAATATACCTTCTTTCTCCTGAACTGAGAGACAATTCAGGTAAAATAATTAATGGCATATGAAGTAAAATTATAAATACAAGTAATAAAATCAATAGAAATTATTGTAATATAAAAAAGTAAATGTTAAGACAAAATTTTTAAATCATTTCAAGGGCAATAACTCCTTAAGAGAAAGACAAATTTTGAACAGAAGTAATGAGCAGATCCTTGGATGTTTGCTAGTTCAGTTAATGAAGCGGTATGAATTACATAAATGTATTTTAAAATATGGAAATTATTTGCTGCTTTGATATGAAGTGCCAGCATTGATAGATTTATCATAAAAATTATAATATGCCTAATAAACAAATTTATCAAAGACAAACTGATAAATGAATGCCTTCAATTCAGAATATTTGAAATTAGTTACTACTCGAGAAGCCCTGAACTGCCCTGAAGTCTTGAAGCTAACTTGTGAAAGAAACTTGGTAGAAGTTTTGACAAATAAGACCTCAATCTTTAAAATATATTAGATAACACCAAATTCTGGTTGTGAAGCCAAAATGATTTTTTTCTGATCTTTAAATAAAACAAACTCAAACTCAAGTTCAAATAACAATAATAAAGATTATCTTTTTTTCTCTATATAATATTAGAAAAACACCATGATATAAAATGCAATTAAAGAGTATATAGCACAAATATAAGAAACAAAGTAGTATACAGATATATTAGGCAGTTAATAGAAATTTTTTTGTGTTGGTGATGTCTGAGGTGTTGTCAGCTCTTAAAACTTGTGATTTTTTTCTAAATGCGTTTTTTTATTCAAAATAAATATGCATTATTTTACCAAATTTTATATGTGTAATTATGTATTCTACTTGTTAAACAAGGCCCTGTCCCTTCAAATGATACAAGCTTCAAGCTTTGCCAAATCTTGCTGTGCCCCTGTGGTATGCATTTAATATAAGCTGAAACTCAGTTCCATTTCTAAGCCCGCCAAACAGTAGTTGTTATCAGAAAGGAAACATGTCACTTTGTAAATGAGATGACCCTGAATTAAACCCTAAAAGATAAAACAGAACTTCCTAGTTTGGGTGGTTCTCAAACTAAGTGTGCATTGAAATCACCTAGAGGGCTTTGTATAATAGAGTGCTGGGCCCCACCCTTAGAGTTTCTGATTCTGTAGGTTTGGAATGAGGCCTAGGAATTTTCTAACAAGTTTCTAACAAGTTCTCGGGTAATGACAATACTGTTGATCTGGGGACCATGCTTTGAGAACCACAGCCACAGTCATTTGAGCTTCTCCTATCTGAGCCCAGCCCCTCCACTTAGGCATTTGGTCCCATGGTCTCCCACTCACTGGAGGCTCCAAGAAGTCTCCCCACTCTCACAGCACCAGTTCCTGTATCTTTCCTGCATAATTCCCACTGGTTTATAGTCATCCCTAGATGAAATCTAACAAGCATTTGTCAGTTCTCATGTCACATGGCCTACAAGCAAAGCCTTTGACATTCTTCATTTCTCTCTCCTTCTGGAAACCCATTGAGCCTATGATACCACATGCCCTTAGTTTTACTCCTAACTCAATGGTCACTCACTGTCTCCTTTGCTAGTTTCCTATTCCTTCTCATCCCTAAAGTATGGAGTGTACTAGGACTCCACCCTTAAATCTCTTCTCTATATGCTTTTTCTTCACTGGTGATGCAATTCAATAATTTAGATGCCGTCTTTTTCTTTCTTTTTTTTTTTTTTTTTGAGACGGAGTCTCGCTCTGTCACCCGGGCTGGAGTGCAGTGGCCAGATCTCAGCTCACTGCAAGCTCCGCCTCCTGGGTTTACGCCATTCTCCTGCCTCAGCCTCCCGAGTAGCTGGGACTACAGGCGCCCGCCACCTCGCCCGGCTAGTTTTTTGTATTTTTTAGTAGAGAAGTAGAGACGGGGTTTCACAGTGTTAGCCAGGATGGTCTCGATCTCCTGACCTCGTGATCCGCCCGTCTCGGCCTCCCAAAGTGCTGGGATTACAGGCTTGAGCCACCGCGCCTGGCCGATGCTGTCTTTTTCAAACTGCCAAATTAATACCCCCAGCCGAGAATTCAACTGATATTTAAAGGTATATATACAAATACTCCCTTAACATCTCCATTATCAAAGTTAAAACATCACAAACTGAACTCCTTCCCTCTAAGTATTTTTCACCTGCTCTCTTTTTCACATTAAGAGGCAACTCCATTCTTTCATGTGTATAGGTTAAAAAAAACTCAGGGTGCTCTTCTTTCATGCCTTACACTCCTGCAAAACACATCCAGAATCCAACTACTTAACCACCTCCCTGGCCATGAGCCCAGTTCAAGCCACCTTTGCCTCTCTCCTGGAGTACTGCAGGAGCCTCTTGCCTGGTCTCTGCTGTTCTTAATGAAGCAATCAAAGTGATCTTTCAAAAGAAATGTAGATTTGACCATGTTATTTTCCTGCTCAAAACCCATCAATGTTTTTCAATTTTGCTCAGCATAAAAGCCAAATTACTTTGATTTTAAGGCCCCATACAATCGCCTCTCACCCCTCCAGCCTCATAATACATTACTTCTCTCACATCATCTTCTACTGATTTTTTCCTCCTTCATTTCCCTCTAGCCCCTCCTGCCTGCCTGCTGTTCCTTCTGCCTGTATTACTCTTCCCACATGGCCCACTCCCCCATTTCCTTCGTGTTATTCCTCAAATATCCTCTCAACATTGAAACCTTACCTGCCTATCCAATTTACATTTGCAAGCCACTTTCCCAGCACATTCTGTATCCTTACCTTGCTTTATTTTCTTCCCAGTATGTGTAACGTGCTAATATACTCAATAATTTACTTACTTAGTTTATTATCTCTCTCCTCCTACTAAAATACCAGCTTCTTTGCTGCAGGGATTTTTATCTGTTTGTTCAGTGATGCATCTTTACATACAGAAACTGTAACAGTGCCAGGGATATAGAGGGACATAAACATCAATGATGTTAGTGGAATGAATGAATGGTCAGAAAATTCTAGATATGGAAAACAGCATATTACCTTAGAATATATGTTATTAAGCATAGTATATTAAGGGCATAGGAAGAAGCTCAGTATTACTAAGGCATACTAAATGTGATGCTGAAATTAGAGGAAGCCAGAAGTCAGGAGCCATGTAAATCTGGAGGTACCAAGGAGGGAATAAACAGAGCATACAGGAATTTGTGGATGAATATAGAGAGTGCCACCCAATCTCTATGGGGAGCTGGCCCCATAGTATATGGCTGGATCCACCACAGGGGAAGGTGTAGGGCTTGGTGCATGTCATGGAGCAGAGTTAAAAAAAGAGGCTGTAAACACATGCAAGAACGAGGTCGTGAGTGTGGGCCAGTAAGACTCAAGGGCCTGCTGCCTGGATAGCTTCAAATCACCAACTGTTGCAGATTATCCCTTCATTAGAAATCAGTACAACAGCTCCAGCCTCAAGTAATGATGCCCATTACTGATGTTTGAATTCTTGTCTTGCATCGCCACCCCGTCCTCTTCTCCATGTAACCCAATTTTGCCATCATTTTCTCAAAGGATAGCTCACCAAAGGCTGGTGAACCAAGGCAGATATTTACTCAAAGTTTAGACCTAGCAGATGGGATTAGTGTATAGCACAAAGAGACAACTTAAAATTAAATGTAAGACACCACTCCTTTAGTTTTCTCAAGCCATCTCCAGCCATAGAAAATTGCCTGGTGATTGTATACAACATATACATAAATATATATAACACATACACACACATACACACACAACACACACACACACACACACATATATATGTTAATTCTGGCTGAAGGGAGAATGGACTTTAGGGAAATGAGATTGAAGGCAGGCGTACTATTTTGGATAAGCATTGCAGAGTCAAAAGCCTGTGGGACCAGGAAGGTAATGTAGATGAATGAAGGAGACCAGAAAGGGACTGAGGCAAAAAAGAGAGCACACATGCTTCATGTAACGGAAGCAGCCACCAAGTCAAGAATAGCATCTTAGACTATCATGGTCAGTACCTGCTCCTAGAGTTATGCAGCACAAAGCATTCTCTACCTTATTTGGTAGAGACCTACTTCCAGCTGATTGTTGCCATGGGAAAATACAGGTCCAATGTTTCCAGATCCTCCAATTTTTCAGTGTTTTAGGACAGCGGAGTATTGGCCATTTTATTGAACTCTCCTATTTTTAAACAAAGGCAACAGATTCCATTTTTGCTAAACTGTCAACATTAGTTCTCAAACAAAATATTTCTTCCAGCTGGATTTGACCTTCTGGCCTTTGGTTTGCTATCCCTGAGCTGGGACCTGCATGCGGCTACCCAGGTGATAGATGATGGTGGCCAGACATGAGCTGTGATGGTGGGAATAGAGCACAGGGCCACAGGGACCTACTAAGGAGGCCACAGCAGCTCCTGAATTCCCACAAGGAGCTAGGGCACCCCAAAGAAGACTCCAATTCTCTGGGAAATGAGCTGTAATCGCGAACATTGTGGCAGGAAGCAATGCTGCCATGGCTCAAACTGTCATTGGCCACCAAGCACTACTATTAAGCAAGGGTGCTCATGTGTTTTCCTACCATCCAAGGGTATGAGTGCACTAACGCACAACCACAGAAGTGCCAGCCTGTATAGCTCATTTCTCAAAGTGGCCATGGTGGATCCAGCACCTTCTAGATACTCAGCTCCAATTTACTTTCATTGTATATTCACCAGGCAAGCAATTTTATTATCTGAATTTGGTTTCCCAAGAAGATTTTGATATGAAGAGGTTGTGCTAATCAACTCACAAGGGGACTTCAAGATCACAATTCACATTTGATGAACTATCATTCTAATTTATTTGTCATCTTATTTTAAATTTGTTTAACATGAGAAAGTGAAATAAATTGTGTTCCTCTTTATGCAAGTCTAGTAGTTAATAGTATGGACTCTGTGTTTGCACTGCCTGGATTACAATACCAGGTTTTCCATTCACTAGCTGGGTGACCTCAGGCAAATTTCATAACTTCTCTTTGCCTTAATTTCCTTATGTGTACAAGGTAAAATAGCAGTACTTACCACATGGAAATCTTAGGAGAAGATGAATCAATATATGTAAAATGTCTAGAATAGCACCTAGCATAGTATCACTATAAAATGTTACCTATTCTGATGAATATTCTCGATTCAACCATAATATACTTATTAAAGACCCAGATTCTAGAGTCAGACTGGCTGAAGTTGTGTTATAGCTTTTTGTATATAATTAACCTTGGGCAAGGAATATAGCCTTCTTATGTCTCAGTTGCTTCTGCTATAAAATAGATTTAACCATTGCAGCTACTTCCGAGGGTTGTTTATATTTAGAGCTTCTAAATATAAATATGTTCTATATTCCATAGAATATTCTATATTCTGTAAATTCCACATATATTTAGAAGCTCTAAGAATAGTGGTGGGTCCACAGTGAGTACTAGCTACTGTCTTGTTTCACACACATTTGTTGAATGTGTACAAATTCCTATTAATACAAAAAGGATTAAATGTAACTTCTGTTTTTCAGAAGGATAATAGTGTGACATAAATGTTTTAATTTGAAGGGCCGGGCAGGGTGACTCACGCTTGTAATCCCAGCACTTTGGGAGGTTGAGGCAGAAGGACTGCTTGAGGTCGAGTGTAAGACCAGCCTGGGCAATATAATATCTCTATGGAAACAAAAAAAAGAAAAGAAAAGAAAAAGAAGAAAAGAAAGAGAGAGAGAAGAAAGGAAGGAAGGAAGGAAGGAAGGAAGAAGGAAGGAAGGAAGGAAGGAAGGGAGGAAGGGAGGGAGGGAGGGAGGGAGGGAGGGAGGAGAAAGAAAAGAAAAAAATAAAAGGAAAGAATGGAAGGGAAGGAAGGGAAGGGAAGAGAAGGGAAAGGAAGGATAAGGAAGGGAGGAAGAATTGGGTGAAAAGTATTGGCTAAGGTATAAACACTATGAAGTTTTAGTGTTGAAATTTTATTTCAGTAGCCCCTCAGAGTGGTCCTAAAATGGACCAAAAAATTGAACGGTTCGATGAATAAATTGCCAATCTTGTATTTTTAGTCATTTAATAAATGGAATCATACCAACTTATAGCAGTGAAAATCAACTACTACAGCTACAAATGCTGAGATGAAAGCAAGTCTATTCTAAGTACCTTTTGTAACTGTCTATCTGGAAAATTAAGGAGTTGCCTTGAAGACAACTCAGCTCTAACCAAAATATTTAGTGAGTTCCTTAATGTGTGGACGTGGTGATTTCTTCATCTATAAAGTGGAGTTGACAAAACTTATATGCCCTACATGCTGCAAAGGATTGTTGCAAGGGGCAAAAAAGATAATGAATATAAGTAGAGTTTAAACACTGGAAGCATTATCATTATATATCATTATATATAAGATAAGGCATTATCATTATATATAAGAGCACATCATCCTTCAAGAAATTTTGAAAATCAAAATTTCTTGAGCTGTGGGCCTATTGATTGTCTGAGATGGCTTATTATTATATTATTCTTAAATTTGAGTTAACTCTGAAAAAAACAGATCATGGAGAGTAAGTTCTGCTATCTAAAGGATCATGTTAAACCTTTTTAGGTTGGGCCTTTTTGTGACAACACCTTAAAGTAATAAATGTTCCCCAAATTGGTTTCCTGTAGACCTGGCTAATTTTTTCTCTGTAAATTATATTGAAGTAACATTAAAATGTCTTCCAAAACCAGATTATTTATATGCATACATACACAAACACACACATATACAGTAATACTCAACAAATTCAGTAGGATGAGACCTTATTTATCAGGACTTTCACAAAAGCCTCTCTTGATCTGTGTTCCTGTTATATTTGTCCATTAATATCACATTGATCCAAGACTTGCATCCAATACACTTATATGTATGTTTCCTCTATTTTCATAAAGTTTGAGTATTAAATCTCCCACAACTAGAACAATGTTTCCAGAACATCCTCTTTGTGTACATTTAACTATTATCGTTATTTTCCCCCTTTCAATTTTAACAGATTATTTCATACCATATTTGTTTTACATTTCACCAATAATATCAAACCGACCATTGAACAACCAACATAATCTATTTGGTAAAGTCAAAATAGATTTGTCCGCCTTCTAATATGGTTTCTGCAATATTAATAGAATCGACAATAATACACTGTTAAAGGAACATGTTCTACTTTATTATTAAATGGTTAAGACAGTTTTACCTATATACCACAAATTTTTTTGCTTCAAAAAATCTGGTTTTTATTTTTATACCACTAATTTCTAGAAAGACAATATTCACTCCAATATCATTCTTTTTCCATGATAAAGCTGCTTTAAAACTATTTGTAAGCACTTTAATAAAACAATAGTTTATTAAATGTCTAATACCTTCCTACATTATATTAGACACTGTTCATTAATTATTTCAGCAACCCTATAAAGTAAATATTATACTTCCAGTTTTGCTTGTAACTCATTGATACTCTAAGGTACATTGTTATTAATATCACTGTTTATAGTGAGGAAACTAAGGATTCATGAAGATTAGTTATTTTCCCAAGGCAGTGTGGTCAGCCCAGGGTAGCTCTAGATTCAAAGGACTCCTAGTCATTCATGCTCTGAGTAGGGGTATTACAATTGTATTATTCAATTAGCAACCACTTATTATGAACTTACTGCATCTGGAATCCCTGGTGCCCCACGTTTATTTCCAGAAAAAAAAAATTGCATTAATTGAATTCTTGGAAAACCCACTTATGTTGTAACAAACTTATACTTCTATAGGAATACACACACACACACACACACATTCCCCTTCTAACTTCTTAAATCTGCAACACATAAGAAAGCTCAACTCCATCTAGTGCCTTGTAGCCAAAGCAAAGGTTGAATGATCTTCCCGGATTTTTGATATTAGCCCTGATCTATGCGCCCACATCATTCCATTACCAGAAAAATCTCTCTTACAGATGTGGCTAAAGGAAAGATGAGGTTATGATGTTAATTGGAATACAGATGTTCAGTGGATAAAAAGTCTGCTGATGTGGACTGGATGCAGATAAAGAAAAGTCTAACTGTGCCTCACTCTACTAATTAGCTCCTCAAAGACCATTGGAGGTAAGATGAAGAAGCCTACTCGGCTATTTGTCTATGTTGGCTAATAAGAAGCATTTGTAAAAGGTTAATAAAAAGGTTAATAGAGAGGTTAGTGAAGGTCTTTCATCATCAATTCAGAATAAAGTCCATAATATTAATTTTTTCTCAAGTTTTTTTAGACTTTCTATTACAGGTACACTTATATAACATAGATTAAAAATCACAACTTAATGGTAAAATATTCTTTTAGAAACTAACATTGAGTTCCCACATTATCTGTAGCTATTCTAATTGTAGTGACATTAAATATTTAAATATCATTGAAATAATAAATTTTCTTCCTTTTAAATTGTGGCTTTTTAATTGAAAGAAAAATGTACAAAGACATTAGGATATTTTATTAATGGCTATCCAACTTCATTGGAAGTTTAGAGCCTTAGTTCTTATTTCTAACTTTCCTCAGCTCTGGAAGATGTGGATTTTCTTGGCAACAGTTGCTGTGTAAAATATTCTGAGATAGAATTTTTTATCATAATTAATAATAGATGAAAATTTCTGAGTTTTTGATGTTCTAAACTCTATGCTGTTTGATTTATGGTGTCTTTATAGTTGTTTTTCTAGTAATTCTCAGTCTCTTCCTGTTGATATAAGGGTTAGTCATCTTTTTCTTCTAGATGGATCTGATAAATTTGTGCTTGTTTTCCATATCTTTATGTGTTACTTCTGTATATATTTTAATAACACAACCAATTCTACCACAATGAGACTGAACTATAAGTTTGCTAAGTTTCAAATGGAATTTTTAGCATGTCAATAGACAAACACCAAAACATTCTTACTTGTACGCATCCTCGTAATGTAAACACTATAGTGAGGCATCACGATTTTCAAGATCTAATTCCAAAACAGGCACGCATTCTTGTGACAAGTATCAAAACTAATCTAAAAACCTCGTTAATTGTAAAGGGTTTAGCACAGGTGCTTACACAATATTATCACTGCATTATCATTTTTATCTATTTAATTCTTGGTAGTTATTTGGGACCATTAAAAATAAAAAGTTTAGATAAAGTTTCAATTCATACAATGCAGATAGGAATTTATAAAAAGCTTTGCATGCAGAGCAGTCAGAGAGAATGTGATCCCTTAAATGTCCTATTGTTGTTGTCGTTGTTGTTTTTCTATAGTGTTTCTCTCTTTCTGGAAATATAGGCTCTCTAAAAGTCAGCAACAATATAGGATTTTAACCACGTACTCCCTTCCCTTTGTCTTCTCTCTTGCTGATTTCTGCAATCTGCCAATTTGCACCTCGGCAATGAGATAACCTTATTGTTTTGATGTCCAATTATCAATTTGCACCTGTAAAGACATGCAATGTGTGTCACATTTATTGTTGTGCTTCTGTGTATTTCTGTGGAGATGGATAACTCTCAGATTAGAGCATAGGGAATTGCAGCTAAGGCAAAGCTTAGGTTTTTTTCAGTCATCTACATCTCAACTTACAACACTGCAAATTTTGTTAAATACTTTGATAAAAAGAATCATGAGTCATAGTTAAGTATACTTAATCTTATGAAACCTAGCATGACTGACCACCTTTATTTTCATCATTATAACCTAATAAATAGCCACTTATTTTATTCTGATAACCTCAAGCAATAACATTCTTTTGTAAATGTGGCCTTGTAAAAACTGTGCTTGGGTGGTCTATGATTACTGCTGTATAGTCAGGCAATTCTCAGTTAGTAATTCTTTTTCAGGAATTAGAAATACGTTCAGTGAGAAAATAGGTTCTTTGTAAACCACTGCATTTCTGGATGCTTTTTTAGGAAATAAAAAATTATGCCCACTTTAAATTGACTTATTTCCATTCTCAAAATGTGATCATCATTTTCCTGGAAACCTGAATTGACAAGTATTCACCACAGTTCCTGATAGGCAACTGTGCTTCTTTCAAATGGTTGCCTGCCCTACAAATGGTTATTTTCACATTAGTATTTCTGGTTTGAGCGCCTTGCAGGGAATGCTCTGTCAGTCTTGAAAATCAACATAGTTACATAGTTCAAGCCCATAAAGAGGTAAAATGCAATGTTTCCATTCTTCCTCATCTAAAGAGAATGGGACCTTAAGTAGTAGGTGAGGGCAGAAAATGCTGAGTAAACAACTACAATTAATTTTAAGGTAAGCACAGGCCCAACTTTGAGAAACAACATAAGCCTTTTCAAAAAATATATGCCAGGATCTTCCTATGAGGAAGTAAATGGTGAATTGTGTGTGTATGTGTGTGTGGGTATGAGTGTGTGCTTAAATCCACCGGGAAAAAAATAAAACCTGATGAAGTGCAAAATGCAGGCCAGTATCTTGACAGTCTGAGCAAATAATTGACAGTTTAAGATTTACTGCAAAGCCAATATAAAGCAGTAAATGCTAATATTAAGAAATAGAATTCCCTGATATGGTTCAACTGTCAAATTATTGCATTTGAGCTTTAATTTTTCATTTTTAAATATAGTTTTTATATGTTTATCTTATACTTGTACCCTATCCCTTAGCTATCAGGAGCTTTTAAAAAGAGAATAATACAAAAGTTTGCAAATAACATTTCTTAAATATTTTGTAAATGCTCATCCTGAAGTCCCTCTAGGTATGATTGGAGATTAATTTTTGAAAAAATGTAAGAGGACATGGTAAAGATTAGAAACTTTTTTTTTTTTTGAGACAGAGTCTCGCTCTGTCACTCAGGCTGGAGTGCAGTGGCCCAATCTCAGCTCACTGCAAGCTCCGCCTCCTGGGTTCGCGCCAGTCTCCTGCCTCAGTCTCCCCAGCAGCTAGGACTACAGGCGAACGCCGCCACGCCCAGCTAATTTTTGTATTTTTAGTGGAGACCCCTGTCTTCACCATGTTAGCCAGGATGGTCTCGATCTCCTGACCTTGTGATCTGCCCACCTTGGCCTCCCAAAGTGCTGGAATTGCAGGCGTGAGCCACCGCGCCCAGCCGTAGAAATTTTATCAGATTGTGAAAGGGGCTCGAGCTTTGTGTGAGGATGTGTCCCAGTGCACCATTAACAGCATGATCCCTATGACTCCCACCCTGAGGCTCTAAACTGGGGCTGAACCTGAATGGCGAGTTCTCATTCTCAAGTTCTGCTATTTTGTGGGATCACAGCATACACAGAGGAAACGCGATCTGGTTAATGACCAAAAGTACACACCAAAATACCATTTCAGCAAGTTGATTACTCATCTTTCCAGGAGAACCCTCCTTCAGTTTCTCAAACCTCATCTCTCTTTAGATTTCCCATCACCTTGGTCAAGACCAAAGAAGAGTTTAATCATCCTAAGCCCCTATGTGTTTACTCACACCTTCCCCAAAACCAGTATAGGGTTTATTCTTCTTTAAGAAACCAGCTATAACTTCACCAACCCCAGGAAGCATGTGTACTAGGATATTAAATGCAACTCTTTTGCTTCTGAAGATTCCAGCAGAGGCTTCAAAGACCACTGTAACAGCCTGTGTTCTCAGAAAGCAGAACAGCAAGCTGAGGACTTATGCGAATATCTCTTTATTAGGGAGCTGGAGTGAGGAACTAGGACAGTGAAGCAGGGAAGGAGAAAGCAAGGATGCATGATGACCCCTGCTAAATCCAACTGCTTGCTTCATCTTTGAGGATCATCTAACAAGGTGTACAAGCTGCATCTTGGGATAGTCTGTCCTCAAGGGAAAAATGAAGAATAGGGAAGAAATTTATCCACCAGTTCCCATCTCCCACTGGTCAAAATTTTGTCACATGGGGCAAGAAATCCCCTGTACTTCTGGGTGGTATGTGCATGAGTGTTGATGAGCTCAACACATGGTTTCTCACAGCTCCATGTCAATAAGGGAGGACCAGCACTTGGTGTGAGTCTGAGCTTAGGCAATGGGAGCCTGCTCCTGCATGAAGTCCCTTGGAACCCGTGCGAGGCTAAGAGGATCTGAAGTTGTATATAAGAGGTATGTGGTACAATTGAGAATATAACACTAGGACCCAGATAGTCCTACATTCTAAACCAAAGTGCTAGACCATGTACATAGGACATACTAAGGGATTGTGAAATTATTTCTGCAAAAACTTGCCCACTACCTGTCTTCAAATTAGACAGAGGAATGTGAAAAAATCACTGGGGGAGGTAAAATACTTGGGAGTAAGAAATTCCTTGGAGAATTGTTCAGTGTTCAGTTATTCAGTCCACCCTACCCCACTCTCCCATCATGGGGGAGAGGAGAGGTTATATCCCTTCACCTCAAGCTTAGTGAGATGTGATGAATAGAATATGAAGAACTTGGGGAGTGGCTCTAACTTATCCTATTCTGAAGACATGAGGCTGTGACTGAAGATGTCCCTCTTCATGGCTGATTCAAGAAAGGGAGAGTTTCATGAAGAGTTGGCTGCTTCTCCACCTAAGGTAAGGCAAGGAGGTTCATCTCCCATTGGACTGGATGCAGACTCTGTGGAAGAAGATCAGACTGTGCTGTCCTGAAAGAGACTCACCCTAGAAGTCTCTCTGAATGAGACGAGTGACTCCAGCCTAGAATGGTTCCTGGGAAACTAGCAAGCAGAGGGGAAAAAAATCATAAGCCACCATCAAAGAGGAGTGCTCTAAGAGAGAGATCCAGCACCAGAATAAGTCTAGAGAGTTAAAGAGAGTGGGTGAACTCATATGCCTTCACCACGGCCAGATTATACCACCACCCTCCAGTGAGACCTTTCCTCACCTCTAACACTGCTTCCAACCTTGGATGGGATCAAACAGCAGGGGGTAGGATATATATATATATATATATATATGCACATATATACATAACTATACTTAAATATTTTGTAAATGCTCATCCTGACACCCTCTAGGTATGATTGGAGATTAATTTATTGAAAAATGTAGAAATATATATGTGTATATATACATACATATATACACATATACATAAATACATATAAATGTATGTACAGAGAGAGAGAAAGAAGAAAAAGGAGAGAGGCAAGAAGGAAAGAAAAAGAGAAACAAAAGGAGAAAGGAAAAGAGAGGAGAGGAGAGGAGGGGAAAGGAAGAAAAGGAAGGAAGGAGAGAGAAGGAAGGAGGGAAAAAGAAAGGAAAGAAGAAAGGAAAAAGAGAAGAAAAGAAAGAAGAAAGAAAAAGAAAAAAGAAAAAGCAAGAAAGCAAGAAAGAAAGAGAAAGAAAAAGGAAAGAAAGAAAAAGAGAAAGAAAGAAATAGAAAGAAAGAAGGAAAGAAAAGAAAGAGAAGAGAGAGAAAGAAAAATGAAAAGAGAGGGACGGAAGGAGAGAGAGAGGGAGGGAGAGAGGGAAGGAGGGAGAGAGGGAGGGAGGAACTTTGCCTCCTACTGTAGTCTGTCAGGGAAGAAGCTTTCAGTTGGATAAAAGATAAAAGCCTTTTCTTGATGGAAATTCTTAATTACTGAAACAAGTCCTCATGACTACAAGGGACTAGAAAAATCTATGGAGCTGCCCAAGATTTCGAGAAACAATGGGAAAAATAACAAGTTCAGAACATGGAATTTGAAAGAGCAGAGAATCTCACACACACACACACACACACACACACACACTTTTTTTTCTACACTTGCTCTCTACACAGTCAAGCTTCTTCAGTAACATGTTTAAATCTCATGCAACTCGTTTGGTCGTTCTATCCCGGGCTATGTGCTTTCTTACTCTATTCCTCTTCTTTTACTCTTGAATCTGCTTTGTTGCTCTGCATTTCACCTCCATTTCATCTTTAAACTAGATTGCACACTTATTATAGGCTCTTGGATCTCACTTTCCATAGCATCTACCCAAACCATAGTGTCATGTTCTCCTTAGTAGTGTGGTGGGGCACTTGCTGATGTGAGTGTCTCACTATTTATTTTCTTTCATTTATCTATTTTCTCATCACCTACCTGCCCCCAGTGTCAAAGTTCAGAGATTCTTCATATTACACTTTGTTAATAGTTTCTGAGAATCGCATAGGATCAAAGAAAGAAACTCGTTGATTATTTTTCTACTTAAGAATGGTGGCTGAAATGGCTAAAGAGCATATTTTATATTATGAAGTAAACATCCAATACAGCTAACAGCTAACGTTTGTTGAGAAATGCTCATGTTCTAGGAATCACACTAAATGCTGTACACGTACTATCTCATTTAATTTTGAGAGCAAGCCTTTCTAGTGGATATTATTAATGATTTCACCCCATTTCAATGATGAGACTCAAAGAGGTGTGGAGATTTGTCAAATATCAAACATCCAGAGAAATAACAGCGATATAAGTCTGAGTCCAGAGCCTGAGATCGCAACCACAAGGTCCTACTGGTTTCTTAGTGACTGTAAATTCTAGAGCATGGAACTTGGTAAAAACAGGAATGATTTATGTGTTCCACTGTGTATCAGAGGTCTACCCTGGGACCCAGTAAAATGAAAAGTTTCTTGACACGGTGGTCCAGATGTTACCAACCCATAGGAGAAATGTAGCCTAATGTTAAGAAAAATCTTCCAGGCATGAAGGAGAGCTTGAGGTCAGGTATACGACCAAAAACCAACCCTCTTGGCCCTGTCCATCCAAGCTCTACTAGGGATTTCATTTATTTTATAGTATGTGTGCTTACCATAGTTAAACCATTTGTGAAGTAGGTATGTGGAAAGACTTCTTATTCTCATTTAATCAATGAGGAAACAGCAACACAAATATCAACAGCCACAGCGAAGGGCACAACCTCAGGTTCCAAGTTTCTGAGTTCCTCATGTTTGGCCTTTTCGAATATTGAGCAAGAAATTGCCACTTCTCTATGTGACCTAATTGTATAAAAACATATGCAAAAATTAAATGGTTCTCCTATTTAGCTAAACATAAAAGATACCCTGTCACCTGGAGAATACTGTAAAAGGCTTCCTTAAACACATTATTAATTCAGGATATATGCACAAGACCTCCACAACAAGTGAGGCATTGTAAATTGGATATTGAGGGAAGGTAAATACAGGACAGAAGAAAATCACTCAGAGCAAGACTTTGCAGGATGCTCTGGTTTGCTTATTTATTTATTTATTTATTTATTTCAGGTTGACCCAGTCTATTCCTCACACAGCATCACTATGCTTAGAAATGTGTAGACTTTATTTACATGTACTTCTATGTTAGGAAATGTATGAAACAATCAGAAGCAAACTGTCCTTGCCCTTAGGAGCTTTCAACATAGGGTAATTTATATGGCATATGCCTCTTGTCTCTTCCATTTAAAATAAATATTTAAAATACTTGAACTGGATACCTTGTTTTGTATACTTGTTACTCATTATATTTTGCTAATACATTTCTGTATAACAACCTTAATCCAAACCGCTATTATTGAGTATAGCATATAGAATGCTGTCGAAATTTATGTTCTAAGCATAAATGTATGTTACTTGATTTAAATATTTATATCGTCTCCTAAGCTAATTTTTAAAATATTAAAATATGTGTGACTTTGAGGGAAACCTTGTACGCATTACCTAAAAATATCATTGAACCAAGACCTAAATAATTTGACTATTGTAACACCACTTTTCTAAAGATGATTTTCTTTAGTTTCTAAACCTATAAATGTCCTTGCTCTGTTAGCTGTCTTTTAAGAGAAACTGACAGAAGTTGAAATTTTAGTACATGAGAAAAATGTAAATATGCATTTCTGATAATTGCTCATATTTTAAATTTAATACATGGAGTAGTTAGAAACACAAAAATTGGTCAATTAAAAGAGTGAATGCTCTTTGAAGTTCCTTTGTAAAAAAGATAGCCATTATTTCTGAAGAATTTAACCTGAAGTTATCTTCATTAAAGGCCAAAGACTTACTCATAATACTTAGTATTCTTGTTTCCTCTTTATCTTTAAAAAAATACCCTGGAGAAAGGAAGTATGTCAGGACCACGGGAAGGGACAGAAAACTTGGCAGAGAAGGAATACACAGCTCACTGGCACAGCTCTGAGGAGCATGTGGGCCACAGAGAGAGAGGTCACTTATGAGAGTTGTGTCATATATAAAGACTGCATGAAAGAAAGCTGACAGGGATAGAGGTGAGACTAAGCAAGCTTTACAAAATATTTAGTGTCTTTTTCTGTTTGAAATAGGGTGTGCCAAAGTCAGTAATTCTTAATTTCATTGTAATTAGGTTATATGCTACAGAGAGCTCATCAGAATTTGGGAAAAAATTTAGCAAATGTCACTATTGAAATTTAGCAAAGAAGAATCAACATAAAATGGATAAGCTTTGCCATCTGCAGCAATAACTCATCTTGAAATTTCAATCCCGAATTGCTGATAAGAGCAGGGGATTCCCCATTTCCAACTGTAAAGGTTCCAAGACGTCATCTGTAACCCATCAAGATGACCCTGTCAGCAAGACAGGATAGACTTCTGGCAGGAAGCTAGTTACCGGTCCTGGGATGCTGGCTTCAGTGGTGGCAGAGTGATGACCATCCTCCAGGTTTCACTTGCAATGACCTTTCCTGCTTCAACAACAGAGCGGATATTTTGGTCAATCTCTTTGGTATCTAACCAAATTGCAATCAACATGTACAAGCAATTCGGCTACAGCAAATATAGAACAGTCATAGAGTATGTCTGGGCCAACAAC
This sequence comes from Trachypithecus francoisi, assembly GCF_009764315.1. Lineage (NCBI taxonomy): Eukaryota > Metazoa > Chordata > Mammalia > Primates > Cercopithecidae > Trachypithecus > Trachypithecus francoisi. The sequence goes on from NW_022681456.1 coordinate 108,273,042, forward strand.
AGACAGCCCAATGGAGATGCACCTTCCAGAGACACTGACAAGAAATCCATTGCCTTATCCTGTGCACCCTGAAGACATTGAATAACCATGGGCAGTGTTCCCCGGCAGAAGCTTCAGGTATTTTATAGGCAATATTATTTTCATTGGATGGTCTTAGAACTTTATTAGGAGAAAAGTAATCATTTAGGTACTAAAGACTTCAAGAAAATATAAGTTATAAACTTATTTAAAATCTCATTATTTCCAGTCAGCAATATTATATCTACTGAAACTGTTCACTGAAATAAAATTCAATCCAAAAAGGGTGTAGGTCAGAAGGAAACATTCCACTATCATGGTTTTTCATATTCACTATATGCTAAGGAAAAAAACTTGCTCCAATCTCTTCCTAAATTCTGTGCCTGAAAACCACTGCATATATATATTTTTAATTTTGTATTGAACTGTTAAATGAAGCTTTAAAAGCATATATGCAGTGCATAAATCTAAGACATATAATAAAATACATTAGCTCCAAAAAAAGACATGACTAAAATGTTAAAGTAAAGAAAGCCACAATCTGCATAACGATGATATAACATCTTTGGCATGAATGAACACTGCTTTGGATGACAAATAAAATGGATAATTTTGTATTAAGAATTTTCCCTCTGTTTTTAGGGAAGAATGTGCTCATGACATTTACTTGATCAATCCTGGTTCTTTAAGCAGAAATATTTTAGAAGTGAGAAAAACAACTTCATATAGACTTCTGTCCTCACAGCGGCAATGACAGTTCGCCTGTTCTAGTCGCCAATGAGGTCAATCTTGCCAAATCAATTATATGTCCTAACCTTACTTGGACTATCAGCAGCATTCAACTTCCTCCCCCTTGAGGCATGCTCTTTCCTAAGATACTATGACACTCCACTCTAGTTTTTTTTCCACCTCACTGGCTGTTTCATTTCATTTTCCTTTGCTGACTACTGCTCAACTTCTAAATGCTAGGATTCCCTGTGGCTTGATACTTTGTCTTTTTTTTTTCTATACCTACATATTCTTTCTATGTGTTCTCACTCAGATCTGTGGTTTTAAACATATCTATGTTCAGATGACACTCAATATTACATTTTTATGCTGAATTAAAGATGTTTATATCAACTATCTGATATTTCCACTTAGATTGGTAATATGTATCTCAAAGTTAACATAGCTGATAACGAACTTTTCATATCCCAATCTGCTTCATCTCAGCAAAAAGAATCCTCATTCATCAAGGCGGTCAAGTAATAAACTAAAGCTTATCCTTGATTTTTCTCTCTGTGTTACACAGATACAGTCTGTTAGTTTAATTCCAAAGCACATCTTCGTCTGTCCACTTCCTCAACTCAAACAATGCCACAGTCTTACACCACATGGACTACTGAATTGGCCTCCATGATTAATCCCTACACTTCCCTTCTGTCTGCCTTCATTTCTTTGAGATCTTTCAGATGTAAACCAGATAACATCTCTTCTCTGCTTAACTCTTTGCTGCCTTCCTATTGTAGTCAGAATGAAAACCCAGGACTAACCTTGGCATCCAGGACCCTGGTCCTAGCGAAATTCCAAGATGTTATCTTGACTTACTCTCCCTCTCGCTCACTAGAGGTGGCCTTTCCTGCTTTCAAACATGCCTAGCTGATACCTGATTTCTGGATTGTGCACTAGCTGTCCTCTCTCCCAGTAGCTCTATGTCTTCAGATGTTCACCCCTGTTCAATTTCCTTATATCGTTTAGCTCTTCTCTCCAGTCTGCTTCCTCCAAGAGGCCTTTCCTGACAACCCAGTCTGAAATGGTCTTTTCCCCATCTGAGTCTCTCTTATCTCATTATGTTCTCTTGTCTGCTCAACATTTATCATAATCTGAAATCATCTTGTTCATTTATTTAATTGCTTATTTTCCATCTCCCTCTCTATGTCATAAGCTCCAGAAAAGTAAGGTCCTTTTGTTTTTTGTTTTTTTTTTTTTTGGTTTTTTTTTTTGAGACGGAGTCTTGCTCTGTCACCCACACTGGAGTGCAGTGGCATGATCTTGGCTCACTGCAACTTTTGCCCTCCATGTTCAAGCGATTATCTTGCCTCAGCCTCCCGAGTAGCTGGGATTACAGGTGCCCACCACCATGCCCAGCTAACTTTTGTATTTTTAGTAGAGACGGGGTTTCACCATGTTGGCCAGGCTGGTCTTGAACTCCTGACCTCAGGCAGAGTAAGGTCCTTTTCCATCTTGTACACAGTTGTATCTCTTCTGGAAGAAAACCTGATATAGTATAAAAGCTTAGTAAATATATCTAATTAGTTACTTAACAATTATCTAGAATCCCATATGTATGTACATAAATATATATATAGTATACAGTAAGCATATTTATATATTATACTAAATAATATATAAATATATTTTTAATGTGTATATGTGTATATATACATATATATATATGCACACACACACATATAGAATCTACTATACTGGACGGGCACAATGGCTCACACCTGTAATCCCAGCACTTTGTGAGGCCAAAAGAGGGAGGATTGCTTGAGGCCAGGAGTCTGAGACCAGCCTGGGGAACATAGACCCCATCTCTACAACAAATTTTTTTTATTTTAATTAAATTTTTTAAACATTTTTTTAATTAAAAAAAATTATCCTCACACAACCTTCCAGGCAGTGTTATGAAGAAAATGTTATTAAGTTTACAAATATATCAAGTTTAAAGAGGAGAACACCGCAATCTACTCATCTGACAAAGGGCTAACCTACAAAGAACTCAAACAAATTTAGAAGAAAAAAACAACCCTATCAAAAAGTGGGCAAAGGAAATGAACAGACACTTCTCAAAAGAAGACATTTATACACCCAACGGACACATGAAAAAATGTTCATCATCACTTGCCATCAGAGAAATGCAAATCTAAACCACAATGAGATGCCATCTCACACCAGTTAGAATGGCAATCATTAAAAAGGAAACAACAGATGCTGGAGAGGATGTGCAGAAATAGGAACACTTTTACACTGTTGGTGGGCCTGTAAACTAGTTCAACCATTGTGGAAGACAGTGTGTGACTCCTCAAGGATCTAGAACTACAAATACCATTTGACCCAGCCATCCCATTACCGGGTATATACCCAAAAGATTATAAATCATGCTGCTATAAACACACATGCACACATATGTTTATTGTGGCACTATTCACAACAGCAAAGACTTGGAACCAACCCAAATGTCCATCAATGACAGACTGGATTAAGAAAATGTGGCACATATATACCATGGAATACTATGCAGCCACAAAAAAGGATGAGTTCCTGTCCTTTGTAGGGACATGGATGCAGCTGGAAACCATCATTCTCGGCAAACTGTCGCAAGAACAGAAAACCAAACACTGCATGTTCTCACTCATAGGTGGGAACTGAACAATAAGAACACTTGGACACAGGAAGGGGAACATCACACACAGGGGCCTGTCATGTGGTAGGGGTAGCAGGGAGGGATAGCATTAGGAGATATACCTAATGTAAATGACGAGTTAATGGGTGCAGCACACCAACATGGCACATGTATACATATGTAACAAACCTGCACGTTGTGCACATGTACCCTAGAACATAAAGTATAATAAAAATAAAAAAAGAGGAGAACACCAAAATCAGAGCAATTAGGGGTTTTGAAGTTTGCTTGTGAATGTGTGTTGAGATTTAAACTCTCATTTTCAAAAAAGATTATTCTACAATGTTCTCTTAGAAAATTAAGCAAAATCTAGACTTTTTTTGTTTCCATTTAATATTAGCTTAGCGAAGGTTAATTTCGGTGGCTATCCTGTCAGTCTCGTAATCTCTAGGTGGTCAAATAACTGTGCACTTCTGGACCTGCTAAATTGCGTCTAGACTCTAGATGCATCCTAGCCCCTCTTCAAAACTGGCATTCTCAGAGGCTTGATCTCTACAGTCAGCCAGGCTCTCACAAGTAATGCTCTCAAAATTTCACTGGCTTTATCTCCAGTTGCCTCTCTGTAGCCCAGAAATCATGACACATCTGGAACAATGAAGATCAGCCTGAGCATGTGAGAGATCCTCTAAACCCACAAGAAAAAGACATCAATACAAGAAAGTTTAACTCTTTAGCAACAGAGAACAGCAATATGTCCTATCAGTGGTCCTTTAAGCAATGGTAATGATCAGAGATAGATACCTTCATTCCAGGGCTGCTTTACCTTTAGACAGTGTCAAAATAATTTAGAGGTGGGAGGAGATCATCAGGAAGGGGCCCTATCCTGTTAATAATGCCTAGTACAGATTACTTGTGAGTGTAGGTTCTGAAAAATTGCTGGGAAACATAGGTGGTATTTATATTTTAAAGCCCTTGAAGTAAATAATTTTTTGATGTGAATATATCTTTTACAATATCTAATAGAGTGCCATATTTACATGGAATCCCTAATTTGTGTTTTAAAAAGATAAGGAAGTTGAGCATGGTAGTTCATGCCTATAATCCCAGCACTTTGAGAGGCTGACGCAGGAGGATTGCTTGAGGTCAGGAGTTTGAGACCAGCCTGGGGAACATAATGAGACCCCATCTCTACAAGAAAATTTAAAAATTAAACAAGTGTGGTGGCACATGTCTGTAGTCCCAGCTACTCAAGAGGCTGAGGTGGGAGGATCACTTGAGCCTAGAAGGTTGAGGCTGAAGTGAGCCATGATCCCATCACTGCACTCCAGCCTGGGTGACAGAGGAAAACTCCTTCAGAAAAAAAAGTGAGTAAGAAATGGATTTGTTGTCATAATTGATATAGAATCTCATTTTTAACTTTAATTACTGGACCAGATAAAATTATTGGCTGGAATAAAAGGGGTTACAGAAGAAAAGAGAATGGAGAATCTCACGGCCAAAAATGTACAATGCAAGGTTCAGGCAAAGAGCAATGGAAGTCATGGTAATTTTTAAAAAAATATTGTAATGACAAAAACTCAAGATCTTTTATTAAATATTTTTATAGACAGGGTCTAGCTCTGGGTCCCAGGCTGAGTGCAGTGGCATGATCATAGCTCACTGCAGCCTCCAACTCCAGTGCTCATGCAATCCTCTGGCCTCAGCTTCCTGAGTAGGTAGGACTACAGGTGCACTCTACCATGCCTGGCTAATTTAATTTAATTTTATTTTATTTTATTGTAGAGACAGAGTCTTGCTGTGTTGCCCAGGCTAGTCTCGAACTCCCGGCCACAGCGATCCTCCCTCTTTGGCCTCCTAAAGTGCTGGGATTACAGGTATGAGCCACTGTGTCCAGCCAAAAATGTTTTCAAAAATGAATCAATAAGCTTCAATCCAGGATTCTCATAGCCAGAGCATGCACATATATTACATTCAAATAGTAACAGAAGCCTTGGTGAGCAAGTAAGTTTTTCAGTGTTTACTTAAGGATTTGTAAGCACTCTGTTATTAAGCTGATAAAGCATTTCTCATAAAAGTGACAACACAATTATGTACAGTTAGATAAAACTTAGTTTTGCTTAGAATTAACTTAATAATATAATGAATACCAATAGTAATTAATATATTATGCACCATTAAAAACAATGAGTCATAAGTGCTTTAAAAATAAAACCTTGATGTACATACAAAGGTATTTATGTGGTGTAATTCACTTTTATATTAGTTTTTATTTTTACCAAGGACAATTCAATGAGCTCAATACCCTACTGACACAGAAATGCAGATACATCCTATTTTTAGTCTATTGTTAATTTATTTCAGTGATTAAGTCATGCCTTTTGCTTAAGTAAAGCACTGAATTAGCTCTTTTAGGCCACTAAAAGATGAAATAGAAAACGGAGGCAGTCTCTAAATAATACCTGATGAGTGAGGGATTACTAAATACTAGTAACTCTTCTCAGCAGAATGTGACCCAATTCAACAGAAAAATCAGAGGCAGGGTATTCTTGAGAAAAGCACAATCCAGTCCTATCTCAATTTCCAAGGAAATTGACGTAGTAGCCCTATCTTTCTTTAGTATTGATATAAGAATCTTGAGGTCAGGATTCATTGAGATGGAATCTTAATGTTTTGTTATATGATAATGCTATGCAAAATATAGAACAGAGAACGTTGATAAGACCCCCTTGATGAACGAATTACTGCCTCATTGGTTTTAAATATTTGTATGAAGAACATAAGATCCATGAGCTGAAGGAGCTGGGGAGGATAAAGTCATAATCAAAACAAATTGTGTACTGCAAATCGAGTCCCATTCCTCTAAATTCCAGTGGCTAGGAAAACAGACCAGGGAGGAGAATATCTCAACAATCAGATGATGGGACTTGCGCAGTGCCCTTCATGTAGACTGATCACAAGACACTTAATTTTAAGACAACTCACTTTCCTTACTACAACAGAAGGAAGGCAGAATAAAACAAATTAGTCGAAGACTCAAAAATGCCAAGGGCCCTATTAAGTATAAAAAGCTAATAGGGTATGTGCTTATACCCACAAGTGTGTGCATGTGTCTCAGAGAGTGGAAGTGTAAAAAGAAATTAGCAGCTCAAGCTGCTTTAGCAAGACCATACAGAGTTTTCTTGATTCATAAAACCTGACTTACGAGCAAATCTCCTACAAAACTAAGCAGCTTTAAAAGAGTTCAGATGGAAAGACAACATGGTTACTTAGATAGACGCAGACATTACTTCTTTTTTTTTACATCATCAAAGCAATTCATGTTATGTTTTGATGCTATATTAATGGAATACTGAAAAACCAGAAGTAAAACAAACCTTCCATGTGTAAGTATTTTGTGCATTTGGAGAACAGATTAGTTAGAATAGTAGCAAGATTAAGTGAAAACTTGGTGACTATATGCAATTATATATTATCCATTATCTTCTCCTTATTAGTACTTCATTAGTCTAGTCTCCTTTTTTTCTTTAAAAGAATATACTGTAATAAAAGGCATCCCATGATTCCATGAATGTGTAATTGAAATCACTAACGGCAGCAGTTGCTGAAACTATATCTAAAAGATAGGCTTCGATGTTAGTGTTCCATGTTAGTGTCATTAAAACATTACCCTCTAGAAGCCCTGTTATGTTTATTTTATTTTTTATTTTTATTTATTTTATTTATTTATTTATTTATTTATTTTATTTATTTTTTTAAGGCAGAGTTTAGCTCTGTAGCCCAGGCTGGAGTGCAGCGGCTTGATCTCTGTTCACTGCAAGCTCCGCCTCCCGGGTTCACGCCATTCTCCTGCCTCAGCCTCCCAAGTAGCTGGGACTACAGGCGCCCGCCACAACGCCAGGCTAATGTTTTGTATTTCTTATTAGAGACGGGGTTTCACTGTGTTAGCCAGGATGGTCTGGATCGCCTGACCTCGTGATCCGCCCGCCTCGGCCTCCCAAAGTGCTGGGATTACAGGCGTGAGCCACAGGTCCGGTCTGCAAGCCCTGTTATGAAAGAAAAAGGGCTAGGTCCTTTGACGGACGTGTTTCTTTTCTGTTAAATAAATTTAAAAAAAAAAAAAATATATATATATATATATATAAAATATTACATTTTTCATTACAAGTAATGTTTTAAAATTCCACTTTTTATAGAGTGAGAAGTCACAAAGTGAGAGGCATTTGGGGATCTGTTTTAATTAATAAGAGAAAGGGAAGGTTGTAACCTAGAAGGCTAAGATTATAGGCCAACGTGACAAATAAATGGTCAGTAAGAATTTATCAGTGATTTTTATGCCTTCACCATTATGGAAATGCCACTATCATCATTCCACACCCAAGCCTCTAGCCAAGATTAACTCAGTCAAAAAAAAAAAAAAAAATCTATGGTGAGAAGGATGCAGGCCTGAGAGGCTTCCTCAGAATTCTCAGGCCATTTTCCTACCCCCATATTGTATACTATAGACTCTCACAGTGATCATCTGTGACAAGAAAGTTCCATTTCATCATTTAAGGAAGTAGCTTATGTCTTAGTAACTGTCGTGGTTGTTTATATAAACTGCCAGCAATTGTGAAGGTGTACCATTGCACTATCATGGATTGTTGAAACCCATAGCTATGTAAATTGTTCTTAATAGTCATAATAATGTTGAAGATTTCTAAGGCATTTAAATTAGGTAAGCAGCACTACATTCTCCATTTTACAGACAAGGAGCCAAAAACTAAGAGGTTAAATTACATTCTAAGGTCATAACTTTTATAGTGAGTGAGCTGCAATTTGAACTCACATATATTTTATTCTAAAATTCCTTTTTAACTGCTCTTCCAAGTTTGAGTAATTGAATTATTTATTAAATTGAGCATAACTTATCCATGTGACAAATAAAACAACATAAAGACAAACATGAAGAGACTAACTTTGTAAAACTCATTTATTTTGCTATGAGGCTATCTGCTTCTCTAGGTTTAACCCATTGTAAATCAACTTCAAGTCAGAAACCTTCCAGCAGCTTGTTCTCAACTCTCAAAAGCAGATGCCTCCTTAACAATAAACTGATCCCTGAAATATTTTTAACTGAACAAGAAGAAAAGCATTACTTTTATCTACCTAGCTTTCTCTCCTTGGTAATGATGCCCATGCCTTTCCGCCCATCTCCCTGCAAGAGGCACTCAGTTATCCATGAGGAAGATGGGGGAAAGGAGAAAAGCAAGCCACCAACTCTTGACTGGGTTGTTCGTCCTTCCACTATAGCTGCCCAGTTGCAGAAGATTATTGCCCTACTCTTTAGAGATGAAGTAAAGGAATCTGCTTTCCTCTGCGATCACCTATGTACAGGACGTACTCATTAATTTGTTTTAGAGGTGCCTTAGGTTACCATTTGAAGGTATTGTTTCAAAGAAATAAGGTTAAAACTTTGAACTGAAATTCAACATGTTTTTAACTAGTTTTGTGTCTGTAAACTTAAACTTTTCTCCTGAAGGTCATTCAATAAAACTTTAAAACATATACACAAAAAAAACTATACACTTGTAACAGCCTGAATATTTGGAGCTGGTGAAAGTTATCAACTCCTCTCCAAATAACTACCATGAAGGTGAGTTTCCAAGATGTGAAATTCGCTTTTAGGAATCTGACATGGAGTCACAACAACATACACGTAGGCAACCACGGCTCTTTTGGAACATAGCTTTTTGTTGGCATCTCCCAGAAGTAAAAATTTTAGATGCAGAAGATCCTTGCCTGTGGAGATTTGCCATTCATGATTCTGAGTATTCATGAGTATTCCCAAAGGCCTCATAATATGTAATCATTTGTGCTCTCTGTTGAGGCATGCATTTCAGTCAGGGTAAGCTGTTTTGCCTAACTCATAACAGAGTCCTCCCAACCTCCCAGCCTCAGCATCCTGTCATGCTGGTCATATTCTCTACTAATTCCTGGGAACCATTACTGCAATTAAAGTAACATCCAAAGCTCTTAAATGGCTTACAAGTCACTATATGATCTGCCCCTTTCCACCCCACCCAAATTTCTGGCCTCATTTCAAACTACCCTTCTCTCTTGTTTCTCTGCAGTAACACTGGCCTCCTTACTAAACATGGAAAGTGCATTCCAAGGCAGGGCCTTTGCCCCGACTAGTTCCTTTGTGTGGAATACTCTTTCTTCCTCCTGGTGTCTACCTGCTTGTTGCACTCTCTCAGTTCTAGTGGGTGTCTCTCTTGATATGTTATCAGAGAAGCCTCTTTTTGACCTGTTACATCAATGATCAGCCCCTACACCGGAGCTTCTTTACTCCCTACCTTGCTGCATTGTCCTTTGTGGTATTTATCACTCTCTAAAACACTATTTTTACTTGCTTGTTGTCTCTTTGAACCCTCCATTCCCATAACACACTGTTCTTCCTGCTTCCTGCTTCTTGGTCTGCTGGGGCATCCTCATTTCTGACCCTTACCAAGTATCCTTGCAAAGCTGACCTGTGAGCCTCAAGGAGCCCCAGGATATCCTTCTAGTAAATTCCTTTCTTCTTAAGTTAGTCACAGTCTAACCACAATCAGCATATGCTAAGAATCTTTAACTGACATACCAGATCTCTGTTTTCTTGTCCCTAAAATAAAAGGGGATTGTTTACATTTCAAAGACCCTTTTGCCATAAGAGAATCTTTTCAAAATTGAGCTTTCTGATTCTTAGGAGAAAACTACAATCCCTTTGGAAGGTAAATTGAAATCATTTTCTGCTAACAATTACATCTCATGATTTAAAAAAATGATACCGGTTATGATACCAAAAGAAAATAGCAAATGAGTCAATTATTACCTGACATTGAAGTCCTGCTAAAAGGACAATCTGAAAATGGAAGTCCCCTCCATGCAGGCTGCAGTGGGGGCACCCGGCAATCCCACCTGCACTACTGCAACCCCATCTCAGTGAGTTGATGTGAGGGATGCGCAGTCCCACGTGTTAGGGTGCTGCACACCAACTCCACCCTGAACTGTTAAGGCTACTTTTGATAATCTTCTCCAGCTGCCTCAAGGTAGGAACATCAAAAGGGCACATCAAAGCTCCTGGTCACAGTGGAGAGGAGCCCTGAGAACTGGTGACGCTTTTTTCTTCGGGCTTCACAACAAATACAAGTCTTCAGGCCTTCCCCCAAGGAGAAGAGAGTAATTTTTTAAAATTCTAGGCTGCCTGCCCTGAGGGAGGAGAGAGACACCATCAATGCAGGTAGGGATAAAGCCAGTCACTTCTTCCAATCAGATTATTTCTGAGAGTTGGAGGGCTGTACTAAGAAACACACACACACACACACACACAGACACACACACACACAAAGTTTGATCTGTGCTTCACTGGTGTGTGTGTTTTAAAATGCAAATAGCAAAAGCTGAAAACGATGAAGTGAGCACGTGCTGTCTCACTGACATGCAAGACAGGCAATTAATGAAACTCTAGGCCACAGTATCAGCTGCCTGCTGACTTCTGCAATTGAATTAAAACTATCATAAGAATAATACAAGGACTTGCCCTTGTCCTTCTTGTCTATGTGTTTATTTAATTTTCTGTCCAACTGACTCTCAAATAAATTGGAAACAGCTGCCATTTTTTGATTCAGTAGCTCCATTACCCCCTTGTGACATCATTCTGGGCACGAACACCAACAATAGGTCATTATGTAGCAATTACTTTATTGATTTATGGAAGTTTTTAAGCTCCATCAGGAATATGCACATTCAAGGGGAAAAAAAGACCACTTCTGTGCTCTTGGTAAGGAGAAAACTGAACTGCGGCGGCTGGAATAATGTTGCTCAGATGGGACCTTCCGCACAAAGGAAAGTATGGGGATAATTCTTGTTTTGCTGATTTTCTTTAAGTAAAAGAGAAATGGGGAAAGACTATAAAGTTTAAAAGTTATAGTACCCATAATTGAATGAAGTAACTAAGTAAATAGATGACTCAAGTCCTGCTCTTATGTAATAGGAGGACTTCAGTGGTATAATCGATGTTGCTTAAAACAAATTAACAGTGTTCAAATTCCCAGGATGAATGAACTTTCTGAGCTTACGTGTAACATTTTAGAAATATCTCTGCAAAGAAACATTCTTTCTTTCTCAATTTAAATGGCTACTATAAGACTTCACATTTAAGGTAAATGCCTGTCCCGCATCAATCACTGGATCACACTTTTAACTGCTGGTCAGTTCCTGATCAGGCTGTTTACCTTGACCCCTACATACAAATAAGTAACACTTTCCTCTCTTGTAAACAGCTGACTTCATTTTGGGAACTTTGATCTAGTGATTAAAAAATAAAACTCCTGTTTAGAATGTGCCCCCTGGGTAGTAAGTGAACTTAGAAGGATTCTAACCTGAGGAGGTGGGCAGCAGTCTGTCCACATTTTGAGGAAAATGGTTTGTTTTCCTGAAATTCTTCCAGCAATTCTTTCAACTTTCACTTTTAGGAAGAGTGGCTTACTATATTTGCTTGAAATCTTTGTTTGAGATTTGTTGGCTCCTACTGGAGGTCAAGAGTTTAATATCCTGGGCCGGGCACGGTGGCTCATGCCTGTGATCCCAGCACTTTGGGAGGCCAAGGTGGTTGGATCACGAGGTCAGGAGTTCAAGACCAGACGGGCCAAGATGGTGAAACCCTGTCTCTACTAAAAATATAAAAATTAGCAGGGCTTGGTGGTGGGTGCCTGTAATCCCAGCTACTCGGGAGGCTGAGGCAGAGAATTGCTTGAACCCAGGAGGCAGAGGTGGCAGTGAGCCAAGATTGTGCCACTGTGCTGCAGCCTGGGTGACGGAATGAGACTGCGTCTCAAAAAAAAAAAAAAAAAGAATTTAATATTCTGGCTTTTCTGTCAGTTGCCTGGTAGGGGAACCATCCTCAGCCCAACATCTGACTTCCTGACAGGAAGGACGACTGTGGAAGAGACAGCCCCGTGGGAACACATGGTTGCTGTAGCTCCTTCTGGATCAGTAGCCCAGGAGCAGGCAAGGATGCTACCACTGGCACGTGATGAGCATGAACTTCTGCAGATTCTTCTAGTTCTGATCAGATCCTAAAAGGGACATTGTAGAAAACAAAAGTAGTAGTTGATTCTGCTCAGGAAATCCATCTTCTTAGCTCATAGCTAAGACAAATTTTAGGAGTCTTGATCATTTGCAAGTCTTGAAACTTATATTTGAAAGATAACAAAAAGGGCCTTGGGGAGACAGTCTCCCTTCTATTCTGATTCTGCAAACATTGAGAGTCTTCTAGGTGGAGAGTACAACCTGAGGAAAGGGGTATCTAGTAAGTGCTAAAACTGGGTCTTGCCCCAAGGAAGATACTTGGGAAAAGTAATAGAAAGCAAAGGCATGGCTCCTGACTTCTGGGGGCTTAACATGCAGCTGAACCCCTCGATGGCAGTTTTAAAACAACAGAGGTGACTCTAGGTAATATTTAAAAAAAAAAAACTTTTATACTTTACATGAGGGGACTTAGGTTAAAATCACAATGATGCCATTAATAAGATGTGAAACCTTGGGTAAGTCACAACTTTCCTAGGACTCTATTTCTCTCAACTGTGAACGGAAGAAAGTGGGCTGGATAACATTCAGATTCCTTACAGTCCTCACAAATCCCATAATCATCCTGATGAATTATATATCACACAATTTCTTGCCTCAGTTCATATGCCATAACTTATTACGACATTCCGTCTAATACCTGAAAAGAGTGAATGAGTCATTGTTTATAATTCCAAAGAACAAGAATACTTGACCTTGTTGCTTATGCTCAACACCTTTCACATATCTGAATGTACCAATTCTTGCATTTCATCACCAGATAATCCAAATCCATTAACACTATAGCAGGAAAACATTTGCCATCATGGTAAAAAGCACATGTTATCGCAAAGCTTTGTGTATTCAAATATCATTTTTGAACCACTTACTTCCTTGATAAATGGTCTTCAGAGTAATACTTATAAACTGTAAGTATTAGGAGGATATAAAGAGAACATTTTATTTGAGATGATACAATTACTGACATCTTTTTGAAAGAGGTAAATATGAAGCCAAATCTTGAAGAAAGTTATATATATGGCAGCAGGATGAAAGAGAAAAAGGGAAGACATGCCATGGTTCTGGAAGAGCAATGACAAAGAAGTATATACAATGAGGAAGACTGCATTTTGTGAGGTGGAACGGATAACTCCGTTGGAGATAAATGGAGTTGTATGTACGTGATGTTTAATAAGTGCAAGTTGAGATACCATTAGGATAGATAAAAGGTATCTACTTACTCCTTAAGGGAAATAGATGATTCAAGTAATGTTTAATGAAGTCTGTTTTGTTAGCTGTGTGGTGAGTAGTTTAAAGAATATAGAAATTAGAAAAAAATAATACAACCAAGAGCTACTTAACATAGTCAAGGAATGAAGTGATACAGCATTAGACTAGGATAATGACTACAGAAATGGAAAAAAGTGGTTGAAATCCAAAAAACCCAGCAAGAAAGAATTAATGGCTTATGAGAACTGATTTGATATGGGAAGCCAAATAAGAAAAAAAAGGAAGTAGGAAAAAATTAACTACCAGATTAATGTCCCAGAGAATTAATTGGACAGTTGAGTCATTGGAAATGGAATATAGAAGGAAAAAGTTTATTTCATTAAATTCCGGGCATAAGTGTCCCACTGAAAGTATAACTAAATGAAAACATCTAGCTAATAACTAGCTATAGAAAACTGGTGAAAGGTCAGGGTTTGTGCATCATTCTTTCATTTGGTAAACATTTATTAAATATTCATCAGATACTTTTTATGAGCCAGGCACTGTGCTTGATGCCAGGAATAATGGATAACTGGCATAATCACTGCACTCTAGAAATTTTGTCGAGTTGAGAGACAGAAAATTACCCAGCTACTTATAACATCTTATAATCATAATATAGCATCTTGTAACCAGAATTATAAGATATATAATCAACAATATTCAATATGAGCCAGGAAGAGATGTTCACAGTCCAGATGACTATGTGAGTGTGGAAAAAAAATTTGAGATACTGCCTGGAAGGAAATTCCTTACTTGACTTAAAGGACAAGTCAGAAGGAAGATAATATAGAGAGTATAACATATGCATAGCTATTAGCTGGGTAAACAAAAAATATTTACAAGAAAACAAGGGAGTACATTATTATCACTTCAATTAAAAATTATACTAGATATTCTATCCTGTGAAATAAGGAATCTAAAAGAAATAAAGTACACAAACATTATAAAATAAAAGTAAAGCTATCATTACTCACAGGCAATACAATTCTGTGTAGCATAAACTAAAAGACTACATACAAGATATTAAAACTACTAAGTCAATGTAGCAAGGTTACTACATTAAAATTCAAGGCACATAATTATGTTTATAAACTTGTAGCAAAAATTGGAAAATAAAAATTTTTTAAATACTGTTTAAAATTGCAACAAAATGTCAAATATGTAAGAATAAATGTAACAAGAGATGTGCAAGTCATTTACATTGAAAGCTATAAAACAATCCTGAGATAAATTCAAGACCCAAATAATGAAGAAATATACCATGTTCATGGATTAGAGGAATCAATATTTTAAATATGACAATTCTTTTCAAATTGATCTATAGATTGAATGTAATCACAATCAAAATTCCAGTGAGATTTTACAGAAATTGCTAAGCTGATTCTACAATTTACATAGAAAATGACAGTAGTCTTGAAGAAGAAGAATGAATCTTGCTGTATAGGATCATAACACTTTTATGTATCTAAAGTAATTAGGACACTGTACAAGACTAGAATACTGGAACAAAATAGAAAGCCAGGGAATAGACCCACACATGTGCAATCAACTGATACATGGCAAAGGTGTCATTGCATTGCAACTCAGTGGGGGAAAAGATGGTCTTTTCAATAAATAATGTTGTGTCAACTTATCTACATTTAAAAGGATGAACTTTAAATGATTTTTTATACCATACACCAAAATTAATTTGAGATTCATTCTAGATCTAAATTTCAAATGAAAACAGAAGTTCTAAAGGAAAACATAAGAGATAATCTTTATAAACTTATTCTTAAGATTTCTTAAATGGGGCATTAGAACACAAGTCATGTATGAAAAGATTAAAAAGGTTCATGTTACTAAAATTAAAAATTTCTATATATTCAACAAAGAACTCATATCTAAAATATATAAAGAACTTCAATTTTTTAAAAAAGCCAGACAAACCATTTTTTAAATGCAGAAAGACTTAAATAGCTACTTCAAAAAAAAGGATATCCAAATGGCCTACAAACATATGCAATATGCTCAACATTGTTATTCCTTAGGGAAGTACACATTAAACCAAAATTAGAAATCACTATATGCCCCCTAAAAAGACTACAATAAAGACTGATATTATCAAATATTGGAAAGTAAGTGGAACTTTCATACCTTGTCAGTGAAAGATGAAATTGATAGATCCACTGGAAATATTTTTGGCAATATCTACTAAAGCTAAATATTTTCATACCCTATGACTCAGAACTTCCATTCCTAAGTATGTGCCCAGCTGAAATTATTACTTATATCACCAGAAGGCAAGAATGTTCATAACATCCTTATTCCTAAGAGCAACAAACTGGAAATAATCTACAGATTCGTCAACAATCGATTGGAAATGTCCATCAACAATAGAATGGATAAATAGATGGTGGTATGTTCATACAATGAAATAATATTTAGCAAGAGAATAAAAGTAAACTGCTGGTACACACAGGAAAATCAATAAATTTCAAAGACATAATTTTGAGCAAGAGAAGCCAGACATATTGCATGATTCCATTTATAGGAAGTTCAAAAATAAGCATAACTCGTCTTTTCAACAAGTTGTGCTAGAACAATTGGGTATCCATATGCAAAAAAGAAAACACAGAAGAAATTCTTTGTGACCTTAGAATAGGCAAAGATTTTTTTAGACATGACACCAAAAGCACAACCATGAAAGAAAAAATTGATAAATCGGACTTCACCAAATTACAAGCTTCTGCTCTTCAAAACACACTGTTAATAGAATACAAGAGAAGCCACCAACTGGAAGAAAATATTTGCAAATTCTATATCTGATGAAGTATTTATATTCAGAATACATAAAGAACCCTCAAAAGTCAATAATAAGAAAATTTCTAAAAATGAGTGAAGAATTTGAACAGATACTTCACTAAGGAAGATATATGGATAGCAAATAAGCACATAAAAAGATGCTGACATCATTAGTCATAAGAAAAAAACAATGCAAGTAAAACCAGAACAAAACCCACCTATTCAAATAGCTAAAAATTTAAAAACTCAAATACAATAAGCATTGACAAAGATGTGGAGAAATAGAAATTTTCACATACTGCTAATAGAAATGGAATGGTACAACCACTTTGAAAAAGTTTGGCAGATTCTTAAAAAGTTAAATGTAATATATACTCAAGCCATTCTCCTCTTAGATATTTACCATGAGTAATAAAAGTATATGCTATGTTCGCTGCAGCTTCATTTGCAATAGCCCAACACTGGAAATGACTCCAATATAAATGGGTAAATGGGTTAAAAAATTGTGGTATACAATGGAAGCCTACTCAGCAATAAAAGGAATAAAGTAGAGATACATACTGTATAATAGATGGATCACAAAATAATTATATGAATGGAAAATCAAGTAAAATAAAAGACAAACTGTATGATTCTATTTATATAAAATTCAGCAAAGCACAAGCAATGGTAGATAGAGGATTGGAGAGTAAAGAAGTTTGGGAGGGAGGAATTATAAAGAGGCATGTGGGAACTTTGGGAGGTGATGGATATGCTCATTATTGTGATTGTGTTGATGTTTTCACAAGTGTATATATGTCAAAACATCAAATTGTATAATTTGAAACATTTATTAGTTACCGATAATGTCTTTTAAAAGCAATTAATTTTTTTAAAATAAGCCAAATTAATACTCAGGGTAGTATAGTCATGTATCACTTAGTGATAGGGATGCATAAGGAATGTGTCCTTAGGCAATTTTTTTCATTATGCAAATATCATAGAGTGGACTTACACAAACCTAGATGGTATAACCCACAACACACCTAAGCTATATGGAGTAGCTTATTGCTCCTAGGCTGCAAACCTGTACAGCATGTTACTGCACTGAATACTGTAGGCAATTGGAAGAAAAGTCACTAGGCAATAGGAAATTTTCAACTCCATTACAATCTAATGTGACTACTGTTTTATATGTAATTTGTTGTTGACCAAAACATTGCACATGACTATATTTTCTCAGAAGACAGCCTTCTGATATAATAGGAAGTCTTCTATAGTTTGATGTGGTTGTCTACAAACACACACACACACAAATTAAGCTGTATACTTCGGATTTGTGCATTTTACTGTATTTAAGTTGCATTTTACTCTATTAAAACCTTTTTTTTTTAAGTAATTAAAAGACCTAAAACAGTGAGTATGGAGTAGAGAGCCTAGAACCATGACTAACCTTCAAGAGACATAAATAAAGAAAAGAAGAAATGACAGAGCAGGATATACAAAAAGATGCAAAAACAAATTTTAAAAAAAAAACAGGAGGAGCACACCTGGGGAGCAACAGTTGGATTTTACTCTAGCAACGTAAATGAACCCATCATGACCACATGAAAAAGCGGGCACTGTTGTCTACACTCCAGTCATAAGATTACTCCAGGATACATTTTGTTAGCCTTTTCTTTCACTCTGTATTACGATGCTTTATCATTTTTTTTAAAATCCCTTCTCCTTTTCTATCTAATTCTGCTGGATTAAACACTAAACTTGTTTTCTCTTTTGGTTTGGTCCTGTTGCATGGAGTCTTATCTCCCCTGCATAGGATTCTGGTCTTTATCTTCTGTGTTCATGCAGTAATACCTATAGAAAGGGTGATCTCTTCCACACAGCTTACCATATTTCTATAAGACACCCCTCAGATGGGATTGGTGTGATCTCTTACCTGCCACTTACTGACCATTGTGTGGGATAGCAGGAGTAACAGGTGAAGGGAAGAGGGAGCAAGAAAGGACAGTACATTAAAAATAAGAAGCAGCTAAAATAGCTGTGAATAAAGGAGTAAGAACATTTGACAACTGGTCATTAGATTTGCCTCAGGGCCTCAGAATAATCTAGAAGAAATCAGCAGCACAAAAGGATAGATTACAAAATATTATGGTGAAACAGGATGATAAGTAGAAATATTCAATGCAATTATATAAGAAACTCATACATTTTGGAAATGTTTGCAGAGAAAGCAGAATTAGGCGAAGGATTTTTATTTAAACATGTAAAGGTCATGAATAGGAAGAAGAGAATATTTGAGAAGCAGTTAGTATAATTTTTCCTCTAGGTTTCCAGGAAATAAATTAGGAAAAGAAGGGGGTTTATGCCTCATTTCAACCCCACCCAATTTAACTTACAGCATAAAATGAAGAGAAACAATTTTTGTGTCTTCCAGCCTTGTTTTTCACTGTACAAGCCTATGGTGTGTGTGTGTGTGTGTGTGTGTGTGTGTGTGTGTGTTGGAAGGTGTCCAGATAAGCTTTGTTGCCATGAAACTTGAGAAAGAAAGGAGGTGATATGGGTGAGAGATAGCCCCGTTGACGGTGAACGATCTCAAAGCTGCTAGAGAGCAAGTCAATGTTCTGAATATTGAGTACAAAGCGGTAACAGGTATTTTGTGGTTCAACGCAATTGACCTCTCAGTTAAGACAGAAGAAGCCAAGAGCTCTAGGCACATAGTACTGGAAGTTTAGATGCTCACTGAGAGAGGAATTCCCAAAGTGAGCAATATTAGCACCTAGATAATCTGCACTGTGACTTCTTTTAAACTTTTTGTTGAGTGGGTCATGCTGAGCCCACAGGTGCATGGGAGGCAATGGCTGCCAAAAGGAGAATAAAGAATCATGGAAAGTTGTTACATTATTTCATATATTTCATTCTTGGTTACCTCCCAATCAAAATTATCAGCTTCCCAAAGATGGATAAAATGACATGATATGATTAAAGGCTTTAAAATTACAAGGTTAAAAAGTCATCACACATTTTAATTGGAGCAGATGTGAAATGCCCATTTCTAAAGGTAAAAAATCCATATATAAACATCACTCTGATGCCCAAGTCAACATGACAACCTAAGACTCCAATCCAAGAATTGTGATTAAGGTCATATGCATATACACACCTATATGATAGCTATAACACATATATACATAGTATATATGTATATTAAGCATGCTGGTGAATCTAGTAATTCTTATACCATAAATTAAAAGCAAGAAGAAAGAAGTTGCAGGACAGCAAAGAAGACAAGGAAAAGCTATATATTCTAGTTGAGATGGTCTTCAAGGATTCTCCACACCCCACAATAAACCTGAATCGCAGTATTTATTCCTTTGTGTAGTCCCCCTCTCCTTGAACCCAGGTTGGCCCTGTGACTTATTTTTGACCAATATAATATGGCAAAAGTAAGCTTCTAATGCTACATCATACATTTTGTTGATTTGGCTTAAGTCTCCTAAAACTCTAACCTTTGAGATACTTTCTTTCAGAATCCAGCCACCAAGTCATGTGCATAGTCTGTATGTATGCGCCCCAGTCAACAACTTCATCTAATCTCCCAGATGAAAGCCAGTATCAGCTACAACCCACTTGAATGAACCAGCTCAGAAATTCCAGCCCAATCTTAACTCCACATAACATCAACATCCAATGTCATGTGGAACACAAGAGCTGCCCAGTTGTCTAGTCAACTCACAGAATTGTGAAACATAATAAAATCATTGTTGTTTAAGCCACTGAGGTTTGAAAAATGATTTATGAAAAGGAAAATGATTGCAAGAATAAACAATCAAAATGACTTATCAATCTCTTAATGTGATGGTGTGCTACTTAAATATTACTGTGTAACAAATCGCCCCAAAACTAAGTGATTTCAAAAAAGTAAGTTATCAAACTTTTTCTTAAAGGGACAGATAGTAAATATTTTAGTCTCTGTGAACCATACAGTCTCTGTCCCAACTAATCAACTCTGCCATTGTAGGGTGAAAGCAGCCATAGATAAATGGGTATGGCTGTGTTCCAATAAAACTTTATTTACAAAAACCGGCAGCTGGCTTATGGGCTCATAGTTTGTCAACCTCTCTTTAAAAAAAATAAGCATATTATTGCTCACAATTCTATAGGTCAGATGGGTGGTTCTGCTGATTTGAGCCAGTGTTAACTGATCTCAGCTTGGCTCATTCATGCACCTGCTATTAGCTGGCAGGTTAAGAGGGGGCTGGCTGGTCTATGATGGCCTCACTTACATCTGGTGTTTTGCTGGCTGCCAGCTGGAGCCATAGAGGTGACTGGGCCACATGTCTCTTATCATTCATCAGACTAGCCCAGGCTTGTTCACATAGTGGTGGCAGAGTTCCAAGAGAATGAGCAAAAGAACGCAGACCTTTCTAGACTCAGATTTGGCACATTTTCACCTCTATCCTATTCTGTGGATCGAAGTATGAGTAAGTCACAAGATCAACCCAAATTCAAGTAATGGGGAAACACACTCAACCCCTTGATGGAGGAGCTGTAAAGTCATCATGCAAAGGGCATGGATGTAGGAAGGTGTGAAGAATTGTGGTCATTTGTGCAAATCTTGAGACTATTAGTATGTGGGTTGAAGAGTTAGCATTCTAAATGGGAGTGGTTCCACTTCATTTTATAAGTAAAGAAAAGGAAGTCCAGGGAAAGGAATTGACTCACCCAAGTCATTCTTGTTAGGTAGGTCAGCTCTGGAGGTAGAAGAATAACTCGCTAATTGTGTCAGGAGGTTGTAGTTTCCTGATTCCTTAGAATGTCCATACGGGAACTTCAGATTTCCTAGCACAACTGTGAGAAGTGTCTCTTCTACACACAACCCTTCTCAGATGCCCTCCATACCAAAGTCTTCAATTACAGTAAAGAAATATGATGATTAATGTTGAGTGTCAACATTATTGGATTGAAGGATGCAAAGTATTGTTCCTGGGTGTGTACCTGTGAGGATGTTTCCAAAGGAGATTAACATTTGAGTCAGTGGACTGGGAGAGGCAGACCCACCCTCAATGTGGGTGGGCACCATCTAATCAGCTGCGACCACAGCTAGAATAAAGCAGGCAGGAAACAGCAGAAAAGCAGACTTGCTGAATTTTCTGGCCTCCATCTTTCTCCCGTGCTGGATGGTTCCTGTCCTGGAACATCAGACTCCAAGTCCTTCAGCTTTTGGACTCTTGGACTTACACCAGTGCTGTGCAAGGGGCTGTCAAACCTTCGGCCACAGACTGAAGGCTGTACTGTCAGCTTGCCCCTACTTTTGGGGTTTTGGGCCTCAGACTGGTTTCCTTGCTCCTCAGCTTGCAGATGGCCTATCATGGGACTTCACCTTGTGATCATGGTGAACATATATTCTCCTAATAAACTCCTCTTCATATATATATATATATCTATCCTATTACTTCTGCTCCCTTAGAGAACCCTGATACAAGGAACAATGAAGATGAGAAATATTTATTATCCACTCAGATCCCTAAGAAAAAATTCCTTATATCCAGAAATTCCCTCCTTATTATACTCTAAGAATCTTAATGCCTAATTTAGCATATCTTCAACCTAATATGTCTCCAGACATCTGCATCACTTGGCCACATGCCATAAATACGAGTGGCCTGGTGATAATGGGTCCAGTGAGAATGACTCTTACTCAAACAGTTAAGCCAAAGTCTTGGTGTAAACATACTTAGAATGAGGTGGCTACAGGCTACAAATTACTCACCAGCTGCCACAGTTTTGGGCAACATCCCTACTAGTCAGTTCATAATCCACAGGGACTTATGAGAGAATGTTCAAACTAAAACCTTCCCTCCTATTTTCAATTGCTATGCTGTTGGAAAAACAGTAGAATTATCTTTCCCACCCTGATTTAATGGTTTCTCATAATAATACTGCCCTGTATTAAGTTCAATCTCCTATTCACAATTTAATAGCTTATAAAAATAAAATTTTCCATCCTGCTTTACGCTATGGACAGTGCTGACTTAAGCCAGAGCATATGTTAAAAGAAGCTCATCCCTGACTCCAGCAACCTGTAATTTGTCCTAAAATGTGATCTATACCCAACTTAGCTGCATTTAATTAAGCTAATAAGTTGTTCTAATGTTTTGTTTATGTTCTTATGGCTCAAAAAACTCTAAAATGCCTTTGTGGCTTACTTGTAAAGTAGCATTCTGTATTTTTGTCTCTACATCAAACACCTCTTATGTAATTCAAAACGTTCAAGAGTCAACCCCGAATTCAATATTAGGCACCAAAGAGTCTCCTAAACATCACCTGAAACTAATTCCCACACCATGCCAATAAACTGAGCTATAAGACTCCAACGTATGTAATTTTCTGAAATTAGACTCCAGTCATTCATCATTTCTGTGTTCCATCTTCTTTATGGCTTTATTGGTGATGCTCTAGCATCACCATTCACCTTCTGTTCTCTCCACACACAACAGTCCACACAGTAATTGCCAAAACCTGCAGATTCTACCTTCTTCACTTCTCAGCAATAGGTTTCTTCTTTCCACTACTTTTGCCCCTACTTAAATGAACATCTGGTCTAGGCAATCTCTGTGTCCCTGCTCATGCCATTCCTTATAATAAAATATCTCCTTTCACCATCTACTTCTACCAAAGTCGCACTTAACACTGCAGTATCACTTGCTTTTGTTTCTCTGACCAAATCTGATTTCTCCATTTGTAAAACCTGTATCTTCTTATGCCTCAATTACAATAGAATTATTATCTATCTATTTTGTTTGACCATTATTTATATATTTGTTGTAGAATGTCCTCTTTTTCTCCACAGGAAGCTAATTTTCGTCTAACTTTAGGTATGCCTTTAGCATTTTGACACAGACATTTAACTTTCTAAGGCAAGATCTGCAAGGGATCCCACTGTAATGCTTCATTCTTTCTGTTGATATAGCAGCAGTTTTACCAAACACAGCAATAACAGCCTCATGAGGAAGTAGAACCCACATTTCCACAATCATGTAGGAAGTGTAAAAGCAAAATTAATAGCCTCCCCAGAGTTTAAGCTCTTGTTATGATGCCTTCCATGATTTCAGAGTAGTGAAATATCTCAATTCAGATTTGAATGCATGAAATACAAAGTAAGGATGATTTAGTCATCTCTTTCAAAGCCTGGTTTTGTTAGCTCTATAAGTTTCTTTAATATGTAACCTGATTACAAGACAGCATGAAAATTCATTTCTAAATTAGGTAGTATTACTATGCATACATTATATAAAAGCATTATATAATGCTTTTAAAGCAACTCTTTGCACAGAAATATCAAATGCTATATCTATTGTTTTACATCTCTTTTTTTTCTTCACTGTAAGATAGGACTTTTTTTGACCAATTCATTAAATTCTTTAGTAAAAATGTTTTATTTGGTCAGCCGAATTACTACACATTTTTCTGAATTTCTGATATCTTTATGCGTGCAGAGATGAGAGGCAGGAGAAACTCAGTGGTCACATAGTATTCTCAAAATAGACACATTATAATTAGAGTAAGTAACTTCTAGAACAGCAATATCTAAACAAAATCCAAACAAAGTTTGTACACATGTCTTTGGGTACATATTTTTGTGCTTGACAAATGTTTACTTAAAAAAAAAAAATCTTTGTTCCCAAATAGTGACTAAAATCAAGTGTACAGGTTTGATGTGCATGAGATAGTTTGGTTTGTATCATGCCATAGTTGCTTCTATTTATTGAATGCTTACTCTGGGTCAGTCATTGTGATATGCTCTTTCTACATTTATCTCAAAAATTCTAAATCTGATTCTCTACTAGCATTTCCTCTCTCACAAAACGGCGCCACCATCTGTCCAGTTAAGCAGGCAGGAAACGGCCTCGTGGCCTCCCCTCTCACAACCCTTATAACCAATTCACGTGATCTGTGAATTTTACCTGTTCAGTATTATCTACAGTTTGTCCACATCTCTCATTTCACTGCCATTTTCGTATTCAAACCGAGATCATCTCCCGCTCAACCTACAGAAAGTGCCTATTAACTAGTTTTCCAGCATTTACTCTGGGGTTCCTCTTATGCACTCACCACGCTTAAGTGTCAGCTCAAGTCTTTGCTTGTCAAGTAGGGTAGTTTGTCTTTTTATTGTTGAGTTAAAGAAGTTTTTATTTGTTCTGGATACAAGTGTCCTTTTCAAAATGTACAGCCAGTTTCTGGCACACAATAGGAACTCGATCTTTCTTGTTGAATAGAGGAGTAAATGAACCCCTTAGAGCACATATCGTTCCAGTTTATGGCCAAAGAAACATTCTCAGAGAGGTTGAGTTACTTGCACAAGATCACGCAACTAATGAATTGCATAGCCAAGATGTGAAACCAGGTCTATCTGATCTAAAAAACTGAACTCGTTCCACTGCACTATTCTGATTCCCAGTTCACTGTCACAAAAACATTCCTTTAAGTTTATTGAACTATTTTACAAATATGTATCTTTGTTAACCGTTGAATGAGGAAAGGGGGAAATGTCAAGAGAGTGTAAACAATAGAGACACAGATGCTATCAGTAATCAAAAAGCTCTGCAAAGCTTATATCTTATTGTGATTGGATCTGCAGCCCTATGATCTATTTATCCATCTATCTATCTATCTATCTATCTATCTATCTATCATCTACCTACCTACATACCTATTAATATATACCTACCTATGCATCAAACCCTCTATATCTAAAAGGAGAACTATCTATTTATAAAGTTTATGGTCTAAGGAATATCCCATTTATCTTGATAAAAGAATCTAATCTTTATTAAGCTTATGTATCAGGAATAGTTGATTTTTTTTTTTTTTTTTTTTTGAGATGGCGTCTCGCTGTGTCACCAGGCTGGAGTGCCATGGTGCGATCTCGGCTCACTGCAAACTCCACCTCCCAGATTCAAGTGATTCTCCTGCCTCAGCATCCTGAGCAGCTGGGATTACAGGTGCCTGCCACCATGCCCAGCTAATTTTTCTATTTTTAGTAGAGACGGGGTTTCACCTTGTTGGCCAGGATGGTCTCAATCTCTTGACCTCATGATCTATCCGCCTCAGCCTCTCAAAGCGCTTGGATTACAGGTGTGAGTCACCGCATCGGGCAGGAATAGTTAATTCTTACAGTACTTTTTTTTGTAAAATTTGCCTTTGGAAAATGCATACATTTTAAGTGTTCAATAAGATAAGTTTGACAACTGCATGCAGACATATAACATACCTCACTGTCAAGGTAAAGAATATTTCCATCACCCAGAAATTTCCTTCATGCCCTACCCAGTCAAGTTAACCCACCTGAGAGGCAACAATTTTTCTTACTTTTTCTATCATAGCTAGTTTTGCTTGTTCTGGATTTTCATATTAATGAAATCATAGCGTATACACTTTTGTGTCTGGCTTATTTATCTAGAACTAATGTCCTTGAGATACATCATATTGTTATATTTATCAGTCATTTATACATATGTATAGATTAGCAGTATTCCATTACATTTAATGTTGTAGAAAAAAATATACCACAACAATTTTGTTCATTCACCTTTTCATTGAAATTTGGGTTATTTCTGGCTTGAAGATATTAGGAATAAAGCTGTTATGAATCATTTGAACAAGTAGTTTCATGGACATATGTTTTTCATTTATTTTGGCTTAATGCCTAGGAGTAGAATTCGAGGTCACAGAGGAGGTGTATGTTTAACTTTATCAGAAATTGACAAAATTTCTTCCAAAGTAATTGTACCATTTTTCATGCCCCCTAACAATGTATGAGAATTCTGCCTGCTCTATATTCTAACCAATATTTTATGTTGTTAGAGTTTTCCATTTCAGCCATTCTAGGAGTAAATAGTGGTATCTCATTTAGTTTGTAGTTTGCATTTCCTCAGTGATTAAAGATGCTGAGTACTTTTTCATGTGTATATTGGCTATTTGTATATCTTCCTTTGTGAAGTGTTTGTCCAAGCCCTTGCCAATTTTTAAATGGGAGAGTTTATCTTTTTATTAATGAGTTCTAGGAGCTCTTTATATATTTTGAATACAGGTCTTAGTCAGATACATGTTTTATGAATATTTTGTGGCTTGACTAATCTTGTTTTTTAATAGAGACTTTTGCTGAGTAGATTTTAATTAAGCATAATTTTCAGTTTTTTTCTTTATGATGATTGCTTTATGTGTCTTGTCTAAGAAATCTTTGCTCATTGCCAAGTTTCAAAAATATTCTTCTATGTTTTCTTCCAGAAGCTTTTTAATTTTATCTCTAACATTTAGTTCTATGAGACATCTTGAATTAGCATTTGTGTATTATGAGATAGAAATCAAAGTTAATTATTTTCCATACATTTTTCAGTTTTTCATTGGTTGAAATGACTTTTCTTTCCCACTTTTTTCTTTAGCACCTTTGCAAAAAATGAATTGGATCTTTTTCTGGACTCTCTATTCTATTTTATAAATCTATTTTAACATCATTGTGCCACTCCCATATTATCTTAATTAATGTAACTTCACAGTAATTCCTTAAGCCAGGTAATGTATTTCTTGTTTTGTTTTGTTTTGTTTTTGAGACAGAGTCTCGCTCTGTTGCCCAGGCTGGAGTGCAGTGGTGCTATCTCGGATCACTGCAACCTCTGCCTCCTGGGTTCAAGCGATTCTCCTGCTTCAGCCTCCCAAGTAGCTGGGACTACAGGTGTGCGTCACCAAGCCCAGCTAATTTTTGTATTTTTTTTAGTAGAAATGATGTTTCACCATATTGGCCAGGATGGTCTCTGTCTCCTGACCTTGTAATCTGCCTGCCTTGGACTCCCAAAGTGCTGGGATTACAGGCTATCTTTTTATTTAAGATTGTTTTTATTTTTCTGGGAGCTTTGATTTCCATATACATTTTATAAACATCTTGTCCATTTTTGTTATAAAGCATACTCACATTGCATTGAATCTACAGGTTAATTTGGGGAAGAATAGACAACTTACTACTGTTGTCTATGTTGCAAGTAATGAACATGGTATAGCTCTCTATTTAGATTATCTTAAATTTATATTAGAAATTTTTATTATATTTTATTGTAGAGGTCACACACTTTTTTTGTTTTATTTTTTCCTAAGTATTAGTGTTTTCAACAATATGGTAAATGGAGTTTTTAAAAAGCTTGTGTTCTTATTATTTTCTGTTAGTATTTAAGAACTATAATTGAATTTCGAATATTGACTTTGTGCTTTACAGCCTTGGGAAATTTACTTAATATTTCTAGTAATTGCTTTGTAAATTCTTGAGGATTTTCCAAGTAGACAATTGCATCTTCTGCAAAGAGGGACAATTTTACTTCTTTCTTTTCAACACTTATACTATTTCTTTCTCTTGACTTATAGGACTAGTTATGACTTCCAGTTTCATGCTGAATATAAATGATGAAAGCAGTAATCCTTGCATTGGTATTCATCTAAGGTGAAAAGCATCTAGTCTTTAGCAATTATATATATTAGCTATGGATTTCACATAGATGCCCTTTTATAGGTTGAGAAAGTTCTGTTTCTAGTTTGCTGGATATTTTATTACAAATGAATATTTATTTTTATCAAATTTCTTTTTCAACAAACATTGAAATAATTATATGGTTTCGTCATTTATTCTGTTAATATGGTGAACTACATCCATTGCTTTCTCTACATTAAACCTTGCATTGCTGAAATAAGCCCCCTTTAGTCTTAACATACTGTCTCCTATACACATTGCTTGATCCTATTTACTATGTTTTGCAAGAATTTTTGCATTTGTTTTTGAATAGTAGTTATTTTCCTTTCTGATAATATCTTTTTCAGGATTTGTTATAAAGATTATGCTGGCCTCATCAAATAAAAAATTAGTGTAACCATTATATTATTTATTCATTTAGTAAAACCATCTGGGTCTGAAGTTTTCTTCATAGAAAATTTTAGATAACATATTGAGTTTCTTCCATGGATATAGTGTTAACTAGAATTTTCTATTTCATCTTGTGTCATTTTGGGTAAGTTGTGTTTTTCAATAAATTTGTCTATTTCATCTACATTGTCAAAATGGTCTTTTTTTTTTTTTGAGACGGAGTCTCGCTCTGTCGCCCAGGCTGGAGTGCAGTGACCGGATCTCGGCTCACTGCAAGCTCCGCCTCCCGGGTTTATGCCATTCTCCTGCCTCAGCCTCCCGGTTGGCTGGGACTACAGGTGCCCGCCACCTCGCCCGGCTAGTTTTTTGTATTTTTTAGTAGAGACGGGGTTTCATAGTGTTAGCCAGGATGGTCTCGTTCTCCTGACCTCGTGATCCGCCCGTCTCGGCCTCCCAAAGTGCTGGGATTACAGGCTTGAGCCACCGCGCCCGGTCCAAAATGGTTTGTCTTAACATTGCTCATGATATTCCTATATTTTCTTCCACATCTTTAGGACCTATGCTGAGATTATCCTCTTTTATTATTAATATTAATAATATATGTTTTTTCTCTTTCTTGATCTATCTTGCTGATATTTATCAATTACCTCAATATTTTCAAAAAAACAAATGTGATTCTTCAACTGATTCCTGCTTTTCTTATTATCTTCTTATCTTGCTCACTTTTTTTTTTTTTGAGACGGAGTCTCACGCTGTCACCCAGGCTGGAGTGCTGTGGCCGGATCTCAGCTCACTGCAAGCTCCGCCTCCCGGGTTCACGCCATTCTCCTGCCTCAGCCTCCCGAGTAGCTGGGACTACAGGCGCCGCCACCTCGCCCGGCTAGTTTTTTGTAGTTTTTTTTAGTAGAGACGGGGTTTCACCGTGTTAGTCAGGATGGTCTCGATCTCCTGACCTCGTGATCCGCCCGTCTCGGCCTCCCAAAGTGCTCACTTTTTTAAATGGTAGAAACTTAGGATATTAAAATTGCTTTCAAAGCACAATTATTTTTCAAAATACGGATTTAAAATTTTAAATGTTTCTTTACATACTGCTTTGGTTCTATACCACAAATTTTGATATGTTGTGTTTTCAAGATTGTTCAGTTTAATTATTTCTCTTTTTTCCTGTAATGTCTTCTTTGACCTATGTTATTTACAAGTAGTTTGTTTAATTTACAAGTTTTGGGACTTCTCTTTATACCAAGCTATTGTTGACATTTAATTTAATTCCATTGTTGCTTAGAGATTTTAGTTTGTTGAAATGTACTGAGACTTATTTTATGTTGTTGAGTTTTGTATTAAATAAATGTCAAGCAGGTTAAGGTAATTGATAGTGTTGTTCAGATATTCTTTACTATTTTCTTGTCTACTTTTACTATCAGTTATTGAGAATAGGGTATTGAAATTTTCAACCATGATTGTGAATTTGTCTATTTCTCCATTTTGTTCTATAAATTCATGCTTCACATAGTTTGGCATGCTATTAGGAACATATACATCTATGATTGTTCTGTCTTCTTGATGAATTGAAATTGATCTTTTAATCATTAGGGAATGTCTGTCATGTCAATGAGGCTCTATTTAATTTTTTCAGTCTTTCTTCTCTCTGTTCTTCAGATTTTCTAACAATATACCTTCAAATTCACTGTCCCTTACTGCCATTTTAAATGTGCTATTAAGCCTACCTAGGGATTTTTTTTTTACTTCTTTTATTGTATATATTTAGTTGTACAAAATGTTTTGATATACATGGTGAAATGGTTATAATAGTCAAGCAAATGAACATATCCATCATCTCCTCTAGTTACCGTTAGTCACCCCTTTTTGGTGGCAAGAGCACCTAAAATCTACTCTCTTAGTAAAAACCCCAGATACAATAAAATTTCATTAACTGTAGTCCTCATGATGTACATCAAATCTCTAGACTTGTTCATGCTAAAAAACTGCTACTTTGTATTCTTTGACCTACATCTCCCCATTTTCTCTCTCTCACCCTCTCACCCCTGGTAACAACCATTTTATTTCCTATTTCCACTTATTCTACTTTTTAAAAAATATTCCACATATAAGTAAAATCATACAGTTTGTTTTTCTGTGTATGGTGCGTGTTGGTGTGTGTGTGAGTATATCACAATTTCTTTATCCATTCATCCATTGATGGACACTTTGGTTGTTTCTGTATCTTGGCTATAGGGAATAATGTGGCAAATTAACTTGAGAGTGCAGATAACTTTATAAGGTAGTGATTTCAGTTTCTTTATCTACTCAGAAGAGGGACTGCTCAACCTAGTAATTTTTTTCTTTTAAATTTCAATTATCATGTTTTCAGTTCTAGAATTTTCTTTTGATTAACTTTTCATAGTTTCTAATTCTCTGCTGAGATTTCCTTTGTGTTCATTAATTATAATCACACTTTACATTTAGTCCTTAAACACATTGATAATAGCTATTTTAAAGGCCTTATCTACTAATTCAAACATCTAGATCATCATAGGATTTATTTATAATGACTGATATTTCTTTTGACTGTGGGCCACTATTTCATGTTTCTTTGCATGTCTAGTAATTGTTTTATCATTGTGAATGATATGTAGTAGAGAGTCTGGATTATGTGATCTTTCTTTAAGGGATGTTGAGTTTCTTCTGAAAAGCAATTAAATTATTGGCAGAAACTTTTGGTCTGTTGGGTTTGATTTTATTTTTTGTTATGGCAGATTTATTTCAATTTTAAGCTTAGTCCTGGCACATGCTCCTTACTCTAGGGTATGGAGTCTCAACTGAACATCTAAGTCTTTTAACAAAATCTTTTTATGTTGGCCGGGCTGAAACCCCCAAATCCCCCATCACTGTATCAGGAAATCTCTGCTGGGACTCTTTGTATCTTGCCTTGTGCACGTGCATCTCAATCATTTGCCAAGAACATGCAGTAAACCCCTTCATGGACTTTTAGGCACCTTCATCTGCGAAGTCTTTTCCTTTCAGGTATTTTGCTCAGCAAATTCCAGGAACTGGGATAGCCTAAAATTCCAGTCTCCTTCTCTGCAAAGTGAGACTGGTATTCTACTTAAGTTCCATAAGCCTGCTCTGTGGCAGGACAGTGCCTGTAGGAAAAGCTGGGGACGATCATAACCATTTCTAGACCTCATCTCATTTTTTTTTCTCAAAAATTATAATCTTGGGCCAGGTGCGGTGGCTCACGCCTGTAATCCCAGCACTTTGGGAGGCCGAGGTGGGCAGATCAGAGTCAGGAGTTCGAGACCAGCATGGCCAATATGGTGAAACCCCATCTATTAAAAATACAAAACTTAGCTGGGCATGGTGGTGGGTGCCTGTAGTCCCAGCTACTCGGGAAGTTGAGGCAGGAGAACCACTGGAACCCAGGAGGCGGAGGCTGCAGTGAGCTGAGATTACACCACTGTACTCCAGCCTGGATGACAGAGCAAGACTCCATCTCAAAAAAAAAAAAAAAGTGTTGTTCAATTCCTAAAAATATTTGCCAGATTTATTTTGCCTAGTGTTATTCATTTTGGTAGGAGAGCAAGTCCAGTTTCATTCTGTCAAGACTGCAAGGGGAAGATGCCACAACCCTTTAAAATATATACAATTCACTATTTGTTACACGTTATTCTGTGAGCTGCATGTTTCTCTTAACCCCTTCTTCAGCAAATATACGGTAAACTGAAAACTGAAATTACAGGTGGTATACTGAGACATTTTCTTGTTAACTAAGTGTGCTTCAGTCTATACAAATGCAAAATGTACAAGTTGGAGATTAAAAAAAAAAAAGGTATATGTGTTTTCTAGACCTAAATATTCACAGCAGGAAGGAAAGATTGGAGGAGTTGGCCCAGACGGCAACTCTGCTATCACAGGTGGTAAAACCAAAACTGAATTCTAGGACATACTTCAGAATATTTCTGTATAGATAGGAAAACACTGTCCTGGCACATGTGACCTTAAAGTTAATTATGGGAATAACAACCAACCCTCCAAACAAGCAGCGTGTGCCTCCTTTGAGATAGTTTAATTGAGGACCAGGCTTTTGAGAAGAGTCAGACAAATTTACATGTTCTTTCCAGCCGAAATTTCAGATTGCTTTCTCCATGAAAAGAGAAAGAACAAAGTATCCTGTAACAAAAGATTTTCCCAGAGGTATAGCGAAACCTAAATATTCATGATAATCCAACTATGATTCATGATAATCTAAGTATACATTAGAGACCCAAATGTATGCAAAAGATTAAACAAAAGGAAATAAAAGAGAATGTTAATAATTTTTCAAAAGTTAGAAAAATATCCTAAGGGTAAATGTTGATTAAAAAGAACAATTGCTGAGTTTCAAGTAGTAACATAGGGATAACTATTTGAGCATCATAAGAAAATGTGAAGGAGAAGGAGAAGGAAGAAGAGGAAGGAAGAGGAGGAGGAGGAGGAGGAAGTGTTCTCTATCCCTAGTTTCCATATAATGGCTACTGTTCTAAGCTTTTCACCTGGATTCATTAATTTCGTCCTCACTGCAACTCTACAAATAGGCATTGTTAAAAAGGCTAGCTGACCGCCAAAGGATCCTATTTCCCATCCTCAATGTAGAGTTACTGCTGGAGGCATCTGCCAGCCAGGACTACATTTCCCTGCTCCCTTATATCTAGGAAAGGAATGTGCACTGTGCTTGCCCATGAGGCGTGATGTGTGTCGTTTACAGGCTGTAGCTGTGTGTATCAGTTCTTTTCCCACAGTGTCATTCCCCTTCCTCAGTAAATTTGGAGGTCACACGTGAAGACGATGTAACCAGAATATGGAAGCAACATGGGTCCTAAACCACTAATTACAGAGGATATACTCAAACAAGAATACTCACGTTGAACAAGTACTAGATTTTATTTTGTCAGGCCGTTGAGAATGTGAGATTTATCAGTTATATCCACTGGTATTACCTTAATAAATATAGCAATAAGGTGACAAATCAAATATTTTATATCCATTTTACAAAGAAACTGAGGCACAGGGAGACAATACCATCAGTAGTAAAATAAGGAAATTTTCTATTTCATTTAATTCTGCAATTAATATAATTTTCCAAAGCACAGTCAAGAGAAATAGTGAACTCTACCCAGTGACCTGACTTTTCATTAAATATAGAAGTTAATAAAGTCTATTGTCCTCTATATAAATTGTTGACAAACATGTTGGTTCATTGGAACAATTACAACAAAAGTGATTGAGTAATACAATGATTAGATCAGTAATGGTGTCTATAATTTTAGAATTAACATTACAAGTTTCTTTGTGAAATCAGATGTGTGGGTTGGAATGACTCAGGTTGAGATAGAAAGGCTGAGCTAGTGGCGAAAGAGGAGTCTAACTCACAAACTTGGGCTAAATGAGCCCAAACAACAGAGTTCAGGCACTGGCTTTGAAATCATTCTTACAATTTTGTCCAAAGGTGAAAAACAGTGACTAGAACCTGTATATAAATATGCCTCTATTTTAGGCTTTTTGGTACTGTTTCTCTTTCTATATTAAATATTAAACACACACACAAAAAAACTTAGAAAGAAAGAGAAACTTAGTGAAGAGTAAAGAAGTCAAGGACAATGAGTTCTAGTTTACAATGAAATGCAGATTTCCCATTAAAAAAACAAATATTTCATTTCCAATTAAACAGGTTAATACTTAAGAGAAAGAATCCCACTTTAAAAAGCATCCAGTCCAAACTATTCTTGAGCACTCTGTCCATTGCACTTTGTTGATTATTTATTAAATAATTTTTATGCACTTTAATTATTTGCTACCCTGTCCCATATTGTTCTCCTACAAGAGGTTTTTACACATCTAAACCTGATTTTGCCTTCTACAGTATGTGTTTTACTTATGCTTATTCTTATTTTAAAATAAATCAATGTTTGTAGATGTGATTTTATTAAATAATTGTGCCACTAAAATTTACTGGGAATTTGGTCATTTATTTCCTTGTCCTTATCCAATTTTTTTTTCAAAGTGTGTCTTATCTTTTCAGCTGATGGCTAGACAGGAATCTCTGTGAAGACTCAAGTTTTCACTAGTCTTTGCTATTGTTTTTCTGTTGTTGTTTTGTTTGGGTTTAGTTTCGGTTTTCTGAGATAGGATCACGTTCTGTTGCCCAGGCTGGAATGCAGTGTGGTGCTGCAGCCATAGCTTACTGCAGCCTCACCCTCCTGAGCTCAAGCGATCCTTCCACTTCAGCCTTCCAAGTAGCTGGGATTACAGGCACCCTCCACTGCAGCAATCTGCCTTTGCTACTGTTTTGGTACTAACATGGTTATAAGTTCCCATTTCCCAACAATGTTGCTCTAAGCTTTAATTTTTTGGACATATACAAATAATCATATAATTTTGGAAAAAAACAAAACTATTTAAAGGACATACAACAGAAGAATAACATAGATAGCTAAGATCCAAGTAATTCCTAACTGTCACTTCTAAGAGTTTCTTAAGGCAAAAGATAACTGAAGTCTTGAGACTAGAGGGAACTATGTAATCTAGATTGGCAGAAAAGTATCTCAGAAGAGAAAAAGGTTGTATTTTATAATTTCATTCAACTAATAAGATATTGCTCTTAGGTGTCAATACCTGTCCTAAGATCCGGGGAAACAGATTGTGCCCTGCAAAATATGCTCAGTCGGTGGGACATCAGTGGGCACATTTTCTAATCTTACCAGAACTCTTGGTGCTAGAAGAAACCTTGATTAAGACAGATATGGCCCTGCCTTCAAGTAAGTTGGAGGAAAGGAGATAGACATTAAATACATAAATAAACAAAACAATATAAAGGCACAAATTGTGGCAAGTGCTGTGAAGGAAATATACAGAGTGCCAAAAACGAATTACAGGGGCCAAGTGAAGGTTTCATAATGTTCCTCATCACTTCTCTGGTGAAGTGATATTCAGGCTGAAACCCGGTGGAGGAAAGGGAGTGTGGCAACATGGAAATGGGAGGTGTAGTGGACAGTCCAAGCAGAGGAGACACCCTGCATCAAGTTTCTCAAGCTGGAGACAACCCCATGACAAACAACCTAAAAGAAGACCAGAGTGACCTCAGTGTCTATTGGGTTAGTCCAAAACTGGCAGTAAAAAGTACACTTTTGGCAGAGCCCTAATGTCAAGTATATTACTCTTCCATTTTAACACCAACTCTTCCAATTTCTCATTTTCTGTTAATTCCTTGGCTAGGTCAAATTCTCCTTAGAAGCACTTGGAGGCAATGTGTTTTGTGAGTAGGGGCACCAGTTCATAAATTCTGTCTTATTGCAGATTGGAAAGCCCTCTAAGAACAATGCAAACTCAAGCATAGCAGGAGCCCCTGCTTAAGAGCATAACCTTGAGTCCCCTGCAGCTCACAAAGTCTGAGGTCCAACAGGGACCTAATATGCAAGAAACCTCAGAGGCACGTGAGAATGATTTTTCCCTTCTAATGGCAGAGAGACTTGAAGAGGTCAAGTTTGGTTCAAGATCATAAGGAAAGGGTAATATTGAAGTCTACCAAGGCAGGTCCTACTAACATCATCCCATAGTTTCAGTTTCCTCACTGGAGACTGTGCCTGTGGAGGGGCCTGGGGTAGGGAGATGGCTAAAATAAAGTAAAAGAACTGTAACAAAAACTCCACTTAAGACATAAGAGTCATGGGACAGTCAAAAGCCCACATTTCCTGCTTTAATGTTACCATTGAAGTTATGGGAGCAGAAAAATGTGGGTATATTACCATGGCCACTTGAATTGGAGGCAGCTACAGGCAAATAAGGACAATAAGTGAATAAGCACCTATAATGTGCTAGGCACTGTTCCAGGCTCTGGGTATAAAACTGATATAGTCCCTGCCCTTACAAGGTAGGAGAGAGCCACTAATCAATAATTATGTCAATACATAAATACAAACTGTGACAAATCCTATAAAAGATTTATGTAGAGTATCAGGTAATCCTATTAGTTGTGTGGCTTTGGGCATGTTACTTAGTCTCTGTGGGCTGCAATGTTTTAATTCTCTTTGTCTTTCTGTTATGGTGATTAAATAAGATAATGCATACAGACCACCTACCATGCACTTGGTCTGTAATAGACTCAGTTAATGGAATCTATTAATAATATTTGGGAAGAATATGAGGAGTCAGCAATTATTCAGGTTGCAGCTGATTTAGAGGATTGTTCTTTTGAACCTTGTTACTGTGATCCTATCGTGACCCAACCTCATTTTTGTCTGGGGAAATGTAGATTGCCCTGATATTAAGGGATGGAGTAGCTCTCAAATTTTTCTTTATATAACCCCGTGGTTCCCCCACCATGAAGCACTAGAAATGTATACAAATCCAGATCTTTGGACAACTGAAGATATTCTATAACTTCTCAAGGTAACAAACTAAAATTTGATAACTTAGGTTGTGTTTCAAGTCTATATCAAATGGTCCGTAAGCAAATTGCATACTCACTTCCTGAAAGTATTTGGAGTTACAAAACTAATCTTACTGGAACAAGGTATTGAAAACACATTTAAACTAAATATTGAAGTGCTTTTAAACAGACATACTGTGGGGTTTTACCACATGCATTATTTGGGAAATGGAAAATTGTCAACACTTTTTTAGTCTGTCTTGTGGGAATTCATCCAGCCTCGTACTGTACCTATCACTTCTCATTAAGCAAGTGAAAGAAACCCTATACCTCTATAAATTGTGCATTATTCTTTAAACAGATGTGGCAGCCTTGAACTAGCTTTAAGCTATCTTCAAACTATAAATCACAAAAAGTAGAATGTGAGTACAATATATTAATCACAACACATTGAATGTGAGAACACCTCCAGTTCCTCTAAACCAAATCAAAGACTAAAAACATAAATATTTCCACAAAACAATTGCATTGTAAGAAACAGGCTAGCCAACTAGCTAGTTTAGAAGAAAAGACTGGCCTTAGCCATGAGTCCTACCACAAGAATGCCTACTTCAGTTCCTGGCACATAGATTATGCTCTGTTCTTCTTGCTCCATTATTCCTTATACTCTAATGACAAATCCAAATGTCTATACAGGTTTTACTTTTGTACATGACTTTGTTGAACTACCCATCCTTATATCCCTGCATTCTCCAGATAACTGAAACATTGACTCTGAAATTTATTTTGGGGGTGGGGGAGTAAAGAGCATTTTTAAAATGTAAACGTATATCCTGTTTTTTTTTTTAATGGTAGTTTTAATATTATTTGAACCCTTCTTCATGAATCAGGCCATTTTTGTGAATATCATATCCTGAACTGTGCCGTACCTCTTGGGGATCATCAGTTTTCTTATCTGTGCTCTACCCAAGAATTCTGGAAATCTATTATGCAAAATGCTATTTCCTTATGAACCACTGCATTTTTAAACATAAACATACCAGTTAGGTTATTTTTTTTATTCATAAGGCTATAGGTAATGCCAATTCATATGCAGACTATGATTAGATGAAATAATTTGAGCCAAGGATGAAGTACCTGGGTGAGATGAAGTACCAACCGTATCACCAAATGTTCTCTATCATATTAAGGGAAAAAAATGCCTATCCTATTTTTGGATATAAATCCAAGGAACAATGTCTTCTCTCTTCCCACTTCTATTTGGTGATCATTAATCTCATTCATTTACTATTTTTCAATGTTAGACCATTCAGAGATGCTCATTAGATAGGTAATTTATCCAGTGCACATGAAGTCCTTGAAGGCCAGCTGCCATATTGGAGCCAACAAATAAATAACAGTTAGCCAACTAGCACAAACTTTATCAACCCACAGAATTATTTTCCTAACTTCCCAGCCTCTTGAGCTACACAGGCAGTTCTTTTTTCTTGTAACATAAAAGAAGAAAAAAAAAAAAAAAAAACAGAAAAAGAGAGAAAATAACCCAAATCAAACAAGTTAAAAATTCTCCCCTACAACAAATTGGTCTCAAACACATAAGCAAGTAGTTTGCAAAACTGCCAATGGTTTTTTTCTGTTATTTTATTTTCTTTTGTATTTATATCTTTAATAAGTGTTGCTGCAAAAATTGTGCAGGCTATTTTCTCTTTTAGAACTCTTTGATTACCTAGGGCATCTGCATAAAACCTAAGAGGGTATTTAGTTTTCACTCATGTTGAGTGGCAGCAGAACTTTTCTAACAGCTACACTTTGCAGAGCAGTTGCAGAAAATAATTACCAGGTCAAGCAGACCCTTTATCCTCAGAAACCAGCCATCCAAAGTCCCACTGAAAGATCTAAAAATTTTTAACTTTCATTCTAAACAGTCCCTTTGGATGCAAACCTTCTTAAAGTACACTATGAAGAGTCAGTTCTAAGAGGCCTTCCAGTTATGAAGTGAATGAGGCAAATTATGACTCCTAAGCTTATATTTCTCTGTTAGATATTATCTCATATCCTTACATAAAGTCTGATTTATACAAATTGGCTCACTTTCTGAGGATTTGCTTTTATTTTTAATGCAGCTTTTCAGTCAAACTTCACTTTCGGTAGAAACACATTTTTGATAGCCAGGGCTGAACATAAAATTCCATTATTTAAGTGGCAAAGAGTTGGTAAGTCAAGTCCACGAGGCCTGTGGCAGTAACTTACTCTGTTTGTGGTTTCTACTTTGTTAGACTCTGTGGAGCCATGAATCTATCTTGTCCTTAAAAAACTGAAAGAGGGGGGCTTTTAAAATGAATGTAATGCTAAATTTATGTGCCCCAGGAGCAGCATATGAGGGCTTCTGGACTGATTAGACCCAGATGTTGGTAACAATGTTAGTGTTATGGACCAACTGCAGGTGTGGGAATAGATCCCCTTCCCTGGGACCCTCAGCAATCAGACCAGTGGTTTCTTCTGGCTCTCAGTTTGGAGTTTTCAATTAACACTACAATGGTATTGTTGTTCTCCAATATTAGATCGTATGTCATGTAAATGAAGTTGAATATACAGTTAAACTTGACAAGGTGATTTAGGCCAAGAATACATGTGTTCAGTATTATAACTTGATTGAGGTTAAATAATAATAATAAGAAAAGCCCTGACATGCTATAAAGTTTTTATTATTTGGCTTATCAGTAGATTTTCACATTATACTTTCATAAAACAGAATGTCATTTATAGCAGGGCAAGACGCTTATGAAAAGGGAGACACAAACCTGCTTATAAGTGACTGAAATGATTAATTCCAGATTGGAGGCTTTTATATAGTCAGTATGGCAATTGGAAGTTCTCTGTGTGCTTTTATGTGCTTATTTCTATTTTCCAAAATTCTGTCTTAGTTCTTTATCCTCTCCCTTAACGTGAGTGATCAGTACCTACATAATCACCCCCATTGGTGAGAGCAGCAGCAGTGTTTGGGATGGTTCTAAAATATTATTTGGATAAAGCAATGAATCCAGCTCATCAGTGACCAGGACCATATTCCACTGTCCTATGGGTGTCATGATGCTTGGGAGAGTAACCCAGATCACTAAAATGTATTATGATAGCTGTCATAACTTTGAATTACACTCTAAGCTTCTCAGGGCAGGAACCTTATCTATTCAACGTATTTATAAGTGCCACAGAACTGATTGTATCATTAATAAATACCAATAAAAACAACTTCAGAGGTCCATTTTGTACTTCATTCGTAGAGCATTTATAATGCTCGTTAATGTTGATGAACCATGCACAGTACAGAGCTCTCCCATTTTACTTACACCTTCATTTGTTGCTGCAGTCTCTTAGAGACCAGACCACGTTGTAAGTCAGCTCAGTAAAATGTACATTGGTGTGCCAGCACCTAGGGAAAGCTTTATGTCCTCCAAATGCATGCATTACAAATTCAAAGAAAGACAAGGCTCATTTTTTTTTCCTGAGGGCACTAATAAGCTAAAGCTGATGGACTAATTCTTTACAACCAAATGCCATGACAACTTAGAAGCAACTTCTTTCAATGAATGATAAATAACTGTAAAAATGAAGTTAGTTCTGAGAGTTAAACCTAACCTTCTGATCTCTGTCAAGATCAGAAATGGTGAACAGTATTCCTCTTTTTATCGCAGCCTATACCCATAGTGTTTCCGCTTTAAATTTATGAATTTTTTCACTATAGCTAGGAACATTCATCCCTGGTATAATTACAAAGTCTTTGGCAAATTACTAGTGAGTCTCAATTTACTTATCTGCAAAACGATCATAATGTGAGATGGAATGAATGAGCTAGTAATCTCTGAGGAAAAAGTCAAGCGTTCTTTGTGCATGAAATGTTTCAAGACACTGAGAATACTCAGTCAGTCCCGCATTTATTCAGCAAATATGGAGGGTCTCTAATGTGCAAGGTGCAGTGCAGGACACTTAGATACAAAGACGAAGAATGCACAGCCCTTTCCTCAAGGAAAGACAGATGCCTAAACGTAAGTACCACAAAACAATTCAATAACAAAAGTAAGAAATGAATCAAACACCTATGACTGTATGATTTTTAAGGCTGTCCTATTTGTTCTTAATACAAAAGAGACTGTAAATTGAAGCATTTACATTGTGGAAAAATGTGATTCAAGTAATGTAGTGAAGGCCACTGTCGGCACTGATTAAAACAAATGAAAAGGTTTGACATGGCAAGTGAAGATGTTAGGTCACTGACATAAAAGAAATTCTCATTCCTTACTGTTCCAGGACATTCTAAGTATACTTGGCGTTAATTTTTAAACTTAATTTTTTCTAGCTATTCCTCTCCAGCTTTTCCTAGAGCCCCATCAAATGTTTATAATCTATAGAGCACTACATAACTGTCCCCATGTGCAATGATAAAATGCAGTCCATTGATTTTTCTGCCAAGTAGTTACAAGAGTTATGAATTCAGTTATTTCATATTATATGACCCCCACATTACAGTAATGTACTCCTTCCCCACCTCCAATGGTGTCCAAAAGCATGAAGAAAATGAGAAGTAATGATGTTAGTGACTTAAATTATCATTGCAAAAATAATTCATTGTGTCACTTAACTTTCCAGGGCAGTTTCTAGAAGCTAGTACATTCACTATAGTGCAAAGTGGAAGCATAGCAAGTAAATATTTTTGCCACAAAGAAATCAAAGCGTACACTGGTTTAAGATAGTCTCTATTATTTTCAAACCTCTTTCAAACAAACAATAAACAATGACTGTCTCTGAGAAACATCAATATGCAACTAAGGAACTACTTATATCATAGACATGTCATTGGAATCTTAGCATATTTAACAACACTTCAACAAACTATTCCAGTATTACTCATGACTCTACAAGGAAAGTTTTCTCATCACTGATGAGAAAACTGAGGACAAATTGGCAGTGCAACTCCTCTATCACCACATGGATCTTAAATTGACTAAGAAAACAATCAGAATTGTAAACGTACCACATTCACCATTTAATTCCCTGTTGCAAACATTCTGTGAGCTCCCTCAGAGTAAGCCATTGTGCTGTGTACTTATAGAGTAGGACATAAACATAAAGAAAATCTTATCTACTTTAGAGAACTCAACAAAAAAATTACTCTAGATATCTAAACGTTAACAAGATTTGGGGAACTCTGATAACACGTGAGGCATCTTCGGCTGTGTGTTCTTCATGACAGGAATCTCTGTGAGATGCTAAGCGCAAGGTCTACCCACATGTTGAAACACTACCCTGCAGTGTTTCAAGGTGAACTGCCTTCAGTCATACAAATGGTTCTAATGAGCCGGTGCTGCCCACCCTGTGGTTAGAAAAGGACTCTTGTCTAAAACCACAGGCATCAAGTACCAGTTTAGGAAAAGCAAGTCAGCATTTTGGGTCTTTATTATCATGAACAGAACTTTTGGGCCCATGATAAAATCCAAATTCAGTCTTTTACCTTATTTGAAATATAAAAAGACAACCTATTTCATGAGCTATATATATCAAAAGTACAATCAAACAATCACAATTTCTTTCAAGGGATTTACAGATATTATTTATCCTTCCCCAGAACAGATA
The DNA here is from genome assembly GCF_009764315.1 of Trachypithecus francoisi. NCBI lineage: Eukaryota > Metazoa > Chordata > Mammalia > Primates > Cercopithecidae > Trachypithecus > Trachypithecus francoisi. The sequence goes on from NW_022681456.1 coordinate 108,315,507, forward strand.
TGCAAAAAGGGGTGACAAAAGCAAGCCTTGCTTTATAAAAAAGGAAGTGAACACACTTTATTAGTTGCATCTGTTCCCGTAAGAAGGAAAAAGTGACCACCTAGTGGTTTCTAGAGTCTCAAGCACCGTAAAGAGTTTTCTTCAAGATTCCCCAAGAGTAGGGAAATAATTTATTCTCAAAACTTTTAAACCGTTGATCCATTCTTCTGCTTTGTTGTTGTTGTTGTTGTTGTTGTTGAGACAGAGTCTTGCTCTGTCACCCAGGCTGGAATGCAGTGGCGCCATCTCGGCTCACTGCAAGCTCTCCCTCCCGGATTCACGCCATTCCCCTGCCTCAGCCTCCCGAGTAGCTGGGACTACAGGTGCCCGCCACCACACCCAGCTAATTTTTTGTATTTTTAGTAGAGACGAGGTTTCACCATGTTAGCCAGGATGGTCTCAATCTCCTGACCTCATGATCTGCCCATCTCGACCTCCCAAAGTGCTAGGATTACAGGCATGAGCCACCACACCTGGCCTATTCTTCTGCTTTCTAATGTTGCCATATTGCATCTCACAGGTGAAAAATTCTCTATACTCAGCCTTTCCTTTCTTAGATGGTGGTAGGTAAGGAAAGGAAGAATGAACTATCTGAGAGGCTGCAGCTGTTCCGTCCCAGTAAGTACAGGAAGAAGAGTGGATAGACCATCTTCCAACAAGTTACAGCACATCCATATAGCCCTGAATATGCAAAAAGGAGCATTAAATAACACAAAAATATGGGATGATGGTAACTGAGAAATAAGTAGATTTGAGCAAAGAAACATTGGGCTTCTGCCAAAGACCATCTACAAAGAGGTCACTCCACATTCACAAATCATAAGAAGGAACTTTCCAGCTCTTTCATATTTAGAATTAGAGAAGTCCAGTAAATATGGTTTGCACACACTTGGAAAGAATTCAACATTAAGGTTGTTGAAGTATTGTGCAGGTGTGCAGATCTTTGAGAATTTCTTGTATGTATGTGTGTGGGTGTATGTGTAAAAATTATGAAAACAGATATTTCTGGGAGAATATAGAAGAAATACAGACACTGGGTCCTGGGAAATAAGACTAAACAATTGCATTGAGGGAGTAAAACATTTGCTTAGAAAAAATACTTCTGTGCTATTTAATTAATTTTTATTTTTTGGATACAGGGTCTCACTCTGTCACCCAGGCTGGAGTACAGTAGTGCAAACACGGCTGACTGCAACCTTGACCTCTCGGACTCAGGTGATCCTCCCACCTCAGCCTCCCAAGTAGCTGGGACTATAGGTGTGCACCACCACCCTTGGCTAATTTTTGTATTTTTTTGTAGAGACAGAGTTTTGCCATGTTGCCCAGGCTGGTTTCAAATTCCTGGGCTCAAACACTCCTCCTGTCTTGGTCTCCCAAAGTTCTGCAAATACAAGTGTGAGCCACCATGCCCGGCCTGTTTGATAATACTATATTGTATTTATATATCTAAAAAAGTAAATAATTACCAGATTTGAATAAAACTAATTGTGACTGAAGACAAAAAAAAAAAAAAGAGAGAGACAAATAACACAAGGAAGTCTACCTCTGAGCCTTGAAACTAGCTTTAATTAGGGTCTTGGACACATGGAATGATTTTGCCCGTATGATCAGAAGGGTATACTTCTTTAAAACAGGAGAATAATCAATACTGGTTTTTCTGTGCCTAGCTTTCAGATGTATAAAATGATGTCATCTCAGAGTCTGCAGAGACCAGTCATTATTTCTCAGCTCTACTGATGCAAAGAGATGACAGTTTATTTTCCAACTTTATGTCTTTTTCTCCTCCATGCTGGATAATCCTCAGAAACACCTGTGACTTTTATTCAACTTTTACACTAACAATTGTCATGGTGTCTAACATGTTTTAGACATTGTTTGACAAAACACTTCCTGGCAATGAGTTGACAACAGGTCTTTCTTCACTTTCTTGGCTCTTTCTCCCACCTCCAACAAGGGATAATTAAATGTATTTGTCTGATGACAAGAGAAGGATTGTTCGTAGTTAATGCATTCTTATGAGTAGATAAAACACGAACCAAATGTTAAAGTAAGCATTCAGATGTAAATAAACTCTAAAACAACAGAAATAAAGTATACTTAAGTAGAGTGAATTGAACACACGGAGTATACCTATTGTAAACTCACCCCAAAGAATGCTGCTAAGCCAAGTCAGTCCAAGCTCATTTATCCTAAAAACCATGTGGTACAAGTGCACAGCACTCAACAATAATACTTCAAGAACCTGAGCAAATATACATTGTTTCTCAGCAAAACCTTTCTATATTAATGCTTCCCTGGAGATTAATTGTGTCTCTAAAAAATACTAGAAAAAGAGGAAATGTTGTTTGGTCCACTATGTTTTCAAGTCAGTGAGTATGGGTAACTAAAAGGATGAAACAACAGAATAAATGTTATTTCTGAAGGCAACAATACCTTTAAATTTATGAAATAGCAACAATACCTTTAAATTTATGAAATAGCCTGCATTAGAAACATCCCACCACCACATGCTACATACTTTTGAGAAGCCTGCAAATAGGTGTCTACCTTCAGAGATCTATGATGAAAAACTCCTTTTAGTGACCAATATTCTTTATCTGGTTGCATCTACCATCCAGGTGTTGTGGGTCCCACAAAACTCCTGGATGAAAGCCACCCAGAATATTCCTTATAATTTCCTCTTGCCTTTGAAAGCCAAGATGAAAGTCGGAGCAGTCAGGATTATCCAGCTGAACATCCAGAAGGAGAAGGCATGGACCCTACTTCACATACACTTCAATTCCTACCTTGCTTATTTCATTCACCAGTCATGTCCTCCTATGGCACTGCTCACAGCTCTCCAGGCTGCCCTATAGGGTGATGGAAAAATACCACGTTAGTCTCTGTATTAGTCCATTTTCATGTTGCTGATAAAGAGATACCTGAGACTGAGTAATTTATTAATAAAAAGAAGTTTAATGGACTCACAGTTCCACGTGGCTAGGGAGGCCTCACAATCATGGCAGAAGGCAAAAGGCACATCTTACATGGTGGCAGACAAGAGAGAATGAAAGCCAAGCAAAAGGGGAAACTCCTTAAAAAACTATCAGATCTCATGAGACTTATTCACTATCACAAGAACAGTATGGAGAAAACCACCCCCATGATCCAGTTATCTCCCACCAAGTCCCTCCCACAACACGTGGGAATTATGGGAGCCACTATTCAAGATGAGATTTGTGTGGGGACACATAGCCAAAACCCTATCAGTCTCCCTTCTCTCTGTCATACTTCAGGCTCACATCCCCACTCCTACACAAGTCCAAGCTAAAGGCTGCCGAGAAACACAATGTTTAATGGTTGGAAACCAATTCACTATGGAAGACTGATTGCAAATGTTGCCCCAATTTTCCAGACTCCTTCTAATTGTGACTTTGCCGCTACACCCTTCAACTTTTTTTGCAGCTACTTCCCCACTCCTTGAATCTGGGCTGCCCTTGTGACTTATTTTGACCAAAAAGGGTCACTGAAGGCCAGGCACGGTGGCTCATGCCTGTAATCCCAGCACTTTAGGTGGCTGAGACGGGCAGATCACCTGAGGTCAGGAGTTCGAGACCAGCCTGACCAACATGGAGAAACCCCATCTCTATTAAAAATACAAAATTAGCTGGGTGTGGTGGCACATGCTTATAATCCCAGCTACTAGGGAGGCTGAGGAAGGAGAATCGCTTGAACCTAGGAGGCAGAGGTTGTGGTGAGCCAAGAACGCACCATTACACTCCAGCCTGGGCAACAAGAGTGACACTCTGTCTCAAAAAAAAAAAAAAAAAAAAAAGGTCAGTGAAACTGACACTGTCCCAATACAGAGCCTAGACCTAAAGTGTCCTTACCTGCCTTCTCTCTTTCTTAGAAACCTGCCACTGCAATGAACATAAACCCAGCTGACCTGCTTGCAGATGAGAGACTGTAAAGAAAAAGGCTGACTCAGTCCAGTTGTCCAAGCCTAGGCCCCAGACATGTGAGAAACCCCAGCAGAATCAATAAACCTGCCTTGTAGGTGACTTGCCAGCCAAGAATGCAACTCTCCTCTCTACCCAAAGACTCATGAGCTAAGTAAATGCTTACTGTTTTATACTGGGTTGTGTGTTATGGTTGCTTGTTACACTGCATATCGTGGCAGTAGATAGCAGATACACTCTTTTGCTGAGAGAATATGCTGACCCGGAGCCATCAGTAGAAGCACTCTTACACTGGCATAGACCCCTAAATTATCTGTGAGTGTAACAGCAGAACTCTAGTGATAATATCCATACACAAATCAAAGATAAACCCAAGAACCCACAGCTAGGTGCTGGGGCAGAGACCAATAAGGCAGGAGGTAAACCCAGAGATCAGGGTCTAAGGCCAAGAGTTGATGATAGGAGCCACAAGCAGCAGACCAGGCAAAGTAAAATAATTAACCTAATCAAGAATTATATCAGAGCTTGAATCAATAGGGGAGGAGTCAGGATTCAAGCCTGTGGTATAAGTCAGGAAAAAGGATCCATCTAGGGCTAAGGAAGGCAGTTAACATAGTCAAGAACCCCAGGAGTTCTTCAGTTGCAGCATCTAGTATAATGCCTATACATCCCAACTGCCCAACAAATGTGTTGAATGAATTAACGAGTGCCTGCAGTAAACTTATGACTTAAAGCTAAGTAATCCAAGCACTGGCATTAAGAAACCGGTAAAAGGTTGATCCACAAGGACAATTAATGGTACAGAGCTTTTGGAAAGTGAACTCTCATGATTAGAGTTTTTATAATCATTTATTTCATAAAGTTGACTTTTGATCCCTGGACCTTTCATACAAGAGGCATTTAATAATGTTTACTGAATTGTATTGTAGGGTATAATGGTGTAAAAATGTTCACTTCATTTATTTTAGATATCATGATACAATTATGAGGGGTTATCCAAACTATCACCACCGCCCATCACCTTTTTGAAGCAAGTGCAGTTTCTTGATACTTAATGTATTCGTGTTCTACTGCACTAGGATCTCAGCATAAAATCAGAGTAGATATCCCAAGGAAGCTATTCACAGTCTCCCTTCAGGTTTGCCTTCATTAAAGCCCCACACCTAAAAGTATCCCCAAAGATTATCAAGAGGCCCTACTTCCAGAAGTGGATGTGAACAGAACCTGAACTTGTTACTTGTTCTTAAATAGACATTCACCAGGTGGCACAGAGCGACTTTATCTGGATACTGGACAGACATTATTTCATGAATTTTGCACTTCCAAGATGCTAAAATACTGTATTATCAACATAATTGAAAAGTAGAATTGAATATGTGCATCGATCAGGATTTTGCAGACTATCATTAAGGGATATGTTAGCTGAAGGTTCCTTTACACAAAGGGCAGTGAGGGGCTGGTGTTAGTAATCATCCAGCTTCGATGAGTAATAATACAAACAGGAAGGCCAATTACAGTCCTGGGATCATCGGTTGTAGAACTTATGATCCCCTGTGATAGGCTTCCTTAATTGATTAACTTTTTTCACGCAGTAGTCAAGGACCAAGGGAAGCCTTCTCACAACAGCTTTTTGTTAGTATTAAATATGCCTTTTTCAGTAACATAAAATGGAAAGTTTCACAACACAGGTTTCAAATCAAAGAATCAGCATTTCTGAATAATAATGCTGATAAAACACCTATCATTTTGTTTTGTTATTTTCTGCCAACTTACTATGGATAACAAAATTAGTTCACCCAGGAAAAACACTATCGGGGTTCCATAGACATCTAAACTTCTAATTTTATGCAACATCCTAAACATTAATCTCTAGAACATCTGGATATATAAAATGTGGTATGGACTTTATGTTCATTGGATAATTTCAAAACAATCACCTAGTACAAATTTCACTACTCATTTTCTCTTTGGGTAGTTTTAGGAATGATTTTGTGTTTATTGTTTCTTATAATACTATTTGTGTGTGTGAGAGAGAGACAGAGAGAGAGTATTTAAAGTCTCACACATACTACATTCTGTAGCACTTTAGAAGCATCTCCAATTACTAAATTACTTTTTATAGAAATTAAGAAAAATCTTTTTACCATTTCCTTTGTATTTTGCTATCATCCAGCAAGGATTAAAAATGCTTACTTAGACTCTCTTACTAAACTGTTTCAATAAGTGAAGTTACATTAGAATGCCTTGACTTTTCAAAAATGGACTAGAAAGTTTGTTTGAAAACCTATTCTTAACCATATTTGATTATTTTTCTTTCCCAACTTAAAATCTCAAAGTGTAAAATTACTCAAAATGGAGGAAAGTTAATAGGAGTATGAGTCTATATCTGTGTATTTTTCAAATTTTTGATACATGTCAGGAAATCTGAAAATTGCTTCATCTGATTTTCATAAAAAGGAAATAATTCTGCCAAAATTATAGCATTATGATATAAATATGGGTATTGACAACTTGAGGGGGACTCTTTGAACATCAATCTAATTAATTATCTTCTTGTCATAGCGATCACTCATTCTTAGGTGCCCTAAGGCAGAATTGCTGGGAGGGTTGGACAGTGGAGAAAGCTAATAGTCAGAAGATTAAATGTAGCATGAATTTATGGAGGTGAATGATAGCACATAAATGTGCCTAACCCCAAAATGTGAAATATTCTGAGCTTCTGATGACACATCACTAAATCGAGACATAAAATTCTGATTTAATTATGGACTTGACTTTGAACCTAGACAGACACTTATAGAGAGACAGTGATAGAAAGATGTGATGGGAATGGGTTGAAAAACTGGGAGTGGAAGGTACAGACAAACCTAAAGGCAAGAAAAACACATATGCATCATAGTAAAGTACCCCTTCAACCCAAAATTATAGCAAGAAATAACATTACCTGATTTTAAATTTTACCAATATTAGACATCTCTAGTGAAATAGAACCAATAGGATAGACAGACAGATTGGCAGAAAGATAGATAGGTAAAGAGGGTTTTATTATAGGAATTGACTCGTAATCATAGAGACCAAGAAGTCCCACAATATGCTGCCTGCAAGATGAGAACCAGGGAGGCCAGTGATGTAATTCATCTGAGTCCAAAGGCCTGAGAACCTGCGGGACCACTGGAGCCTGAAGGCCCAAGAACCTGGAGTTCTCATCTCCAAGGATAGGAGAAAAAGGATGCTCTACCTCAAAAAGAGAAAGCAAATTCAAACTTCCTCCTCATTTTTGTTCAATCTGGGCTTTCAACACATTGGATGATGCTTGCCTACATGAGTGATGATGGATCATTTTTACTGAGTCTACTGATTGAAATGCTAATCTCTAAAAATGCTACCTACCCCTCACAGAAATGTTTTACCAGCTAAGTACCCCTTAACCCAATCAAGTGGACACCTAAAATTAACAATCACAAACAGTTACCACTACCTCCACCCATGCCGACCAATATTTTGTTATGATAAGAGTAAATTGAATGCAAGTGGGAGGGATGAAAGGGCAAAGCTAGAAAATTTGATAGTGCCCGCACTAGTTAAGAACACTCTGCTCAATACAATTCGGTAATTAACTTATTAGTGTCTATCTTGTGTTTGGTGCTGTGCTTGGTACCATAGAGACAAAGTTAAATGCCACAAGGCCCTTGACCTCAAGGAATTTGTAGTCTAGTGAGGGAGAGACACATGTAAGCAAATAAACAAATGTCCATGTGATACAAGCAATATCAGAATCACAGAAGTGAAACAGACAAAGGAATGAGTCATTCTGTCTAGAAAGGAAAGAAAACAGGAAGTACCTCCTAAGCAAGGTTTTGAAAAATGAATATAAGTTCAAAGACAAAATGGGAAGGAACTGCTAAACAGATGGAACAGCATATGCAAAAATACAGACACAAGGAGCAGCAGGGTGTGGGAAGCAAGGCAGGTGGAAATTTTGAGTTCATTACATAGAGAGAGACAAGAATTGTGATGTGACCAGCCTTGAATTCTATGCCAAAGAAATTGCTTGGATTTTATCCTGTAGATAATAACCAAAGTGGGAGGAGCTGAAACCTGGAACCCACAATGCCCACAATGCCTAGAAACAATGCCCACTACAGGAAGATGGACCGAAAAGTTGTAAAAACAGAAGCATAGAGACCAATAGGAGTCTCTGGCACAGGAAAACCTCCTCAAGTTCCCATTTCACCAATTGTGATTATCTAAGTGGAGAACTTTCTCCTTTTTATAAAACAAGAAAAGGCTTACAAGGCAACTCATTTGGAGACTGATTTTTCAGATATGTATGCTTTTTAAAAATTTGGATCTGCAAGAAAAAAAGAAAACGGTCATTTTTAGACATAGATTGTGACACTTAGAGGCATCATTTATGGTCACTATTGCCTGGCATATGATGGGCACTAAATATTTATCTAATTAATTAATATAGTTGCCCTTCATATTAGGTCTTTTTTGTATTATTCACAAATCATCCTTAGCAATTTGACATTTTAAATAAAAAACAGAGTTCGCTTAAAATACTTAAAAGTAATCAAACTGAATTTATTTAAATTTTTTCTATAAATCAGACTTTTATTTAGTCAGGCTGCCCTTTACCCCAATTAATCCAAATCAGTGAGCTTTTACTGTAATTGAAAGTTGTGCATACTTGCCATTTCCGCTGACCCTCTAAGAGCCTGTAATGGCAATTGGAAAATTTCCAAGGTGCTGGTACCTTTAGTTTCTCCTTTCCTCGTCTTACAGACAATAGAAGTTTGCATTGTCAAATTTAAATCTTCTTTGAAAATGCCCCCTCATATCCTCAACACCTCCTTTAGAAGTTTTGCTATTTCTTAATACTGACTTTACCTAACAAATCCTTAAATGAATTTTATGTAAGCTGCTTCTATTTACCAGCTCCACTCATTTCAACCAGTAGCCACGGGGCCTGAGACCTGAGTCAGCCTCAGCCTACCTCTCCCTCACTGATGCCATCAGTTGTCAAACCTTGCTCAATCGACTACTGAAAAGCCTCTCAAATCTGTTGTTTCTACCCTAATTCTTCCCTCACTTCCTAACTTTAAGCTGTCACTATTTCTTGCCCAGATTGATACAACAAACCTCTTTCTAAAGGCTTTCCACCTCCAAATGTCATGGCCCTCCAATCCATCCAGAACCAATGCCCACTCTGTTTCTTCTCTCACATGGACATCTGATTGGCTCTCCACTATTCCCAAGCCCAAATCCAAGCTTTTTAGCATGACCCAAATGACCTTGTACCATGTGGTCCCCAAACTCTTGTCACCTATTTTCACACCGCTGTTACTTTTGCGTATTTTCCCCACTGTGTCAAATTATTCTGTGCCTAGCACCTTTCTTCAACTAGCAAACTCACATGCATCCTTTGAAGATAAGCTTAAGGGAGAAGGAACTGTTATGTAGTTGTTAGGAGCATGAGCATCAGTGTGCTTAAACCTAGGTGTGAATCTAGCACTGACTCCAGCTGCATCCCAGCTCTACCACCTCCTGGTTTTAGGACCTGTGGCAAATTACTCAGTCTTCCTGAGCCTCAGTGTCCTCTGTAAAAGGAGATACATTAAACAGAGCATTGCTATGAGAACTAAATAAGATTAAGTCTTTGAGGTGCTCAGTCTAGTGCCTATAACATAGTAACTGTACAGTAAAGAATGGCTTATTAGTATTTTCCAATTTCATCTCTTCTGTGAGGTTCTCTTCCAGCCAGTCATCATTTCCTTAAGATAGAATTGATTGATTCTCATCTTGTGCTCTCAGAGTGTTTTGTATCTACTTCTGTAGCACTTACCTTATTGTAGAATGCGTATTTCTTTAATAATAATCATGGTTAACCATTTATTCAGTACTTTCAATGTGTGTCACTTTTGTAAGCCCCCTACATGTATTATCAAATTGGACCCTCAAAAACTCCATGAGGGAGGTATGATTATGAAAGGTATATTAGTGATGAGGAAACTGAAGCCAAAAAGGATAAGCCACTGGCCCAATGTTACTCTGCCAGGTGGCAGAACCAGAAGTTGAAACCAGGCAATCTTGCTCAGAACATATTCCTTTAACTACTATTCACGCGGGAATATAAGCTCCTTGAGTACAGAAACTGTGTCCCTCACATCTCTATGTCATTAGTACATGCACAACTTCTATAGACAAGAGAGGTTCATTATGAGCGTCTGAAGAGCTCTTGGAACAGAGTATCTGGCTGCCTCTGACCCAAGACGTACTGAAAACCCAGCCACAAAGATCATCCATTCAAACTTGGCTTGTTATTCTGTTTCCATCTACAAACTCAATTCCTCTGCTTTGGTCCAAGGGAAGTTCAAGGAATCTCATAATATTAAATGTGGTCCAGTGTCCTGCCCGTCTACAAAGGAGGCAGTGAAGGGAGACTTCTGTGAGTTGAGAAGTTACTTCAAAAGATGCGGACTATACCGAGGGAGCATCAGGCCTTACATGTGCTTTATCACGTGGATGAATACAAAATTGAAATTGACAAGTTAGTCTCAAAGAATGCTGTGCTACTGTAGAGAATATTTTCCTACTTGGTAATTTTCCAAATTTAAGAAAAGAGCATTCTGGAGAAAGTGTTACCTTCATATTTACATTCAGAGAGATAGGTATAAAGAACCACTTTTTAAAATTATTTAACGGGAAATAGTATGCTTGTGAAATGTTCGGGTTTTACCACCTAAAATTACATTATATTTGATATGGGAATAGGATGGTATATAAAAGCCCAGATACACACTTCATCATCTATTTCAGCGAGCTGTGTTCCTACCTCCATTTATAAAGCAGGCAAACATAAACTTACCCAGGATTGCTCTGTGTAGTTGGAAAAAAAATTGTGAGCCTGTATATTTGGGGCAAAATTTGTATCTGTGTTGTGAGCATCACTCAATGAATCTCCAGTTTAAACACACAATGTCTGCACACTTGTCTGAGCTCTTGCTGGGTCTGAGGTCGTATCATCAGCATGTACACATTCAGAGCATTTCATGAACTATATGATGTCGGCAGGTCATTAATAAAAACTGGAAAAGTAAAAAGCCCCATAATTAGCTCCGGAGGTAACTTTGAATGTAACATTTTCACCTCAGATTCAACACCATTAAACAAAATGACTAGGGTTTATTCACTAATGTAGCCTGAGAACCATTCCACTGTAGTTAAACTTTGCCAAATTGAGGGACACTCAAATAGCAATATGTTGTGATTCATCGAATCAAAGGCCACAGACAAATCAATAGAGATAGTTGCTGCATAACAAATGATAATGAACAAATGTAACAATATCACCAAGGTTACCTTGAGAACAGCAAAGAAGTGGCTTAAAACCATCGCTAAAAAATAGGGTCAATATATCAGGCTTGAATGAAAAGCTCATTAAGTTTTTAGAAGATTTAGGAGAAACTAAAATAAGGTAAATAAGTAATTACTGGGAGAAAATTATTTATCAAGGTAGAATGTAAGGGTCTGGTCTTTTAATAGTATAAGCAACCTGAAATGCAACAGACCCACTAGCAACAGGTTAAGAAGGGCTTAATATGGCCATTATAAAGCAAATTCTGAGGAACAGAAACCCATTACAACAAATCACTGAGTCAATACAGATTCACACTTAAAATCTTGAAGGCACATTTTAGTCAAATGACAGATAAAGAAATACAGGATGTGAATTAGTCTAATTCTTTTCTTATTTTATCTCTATTTGAATATTTATCTTTGAACAAAACCCAATCCCTTGAAGAAATTATGATGTTTACCTAAATTTCTGAAGTGCCTCTTTGGACACTTTGTTAGCATAAAGGATGCAGTAACAAGTTATCAATAAGCAACTCTTGTTGCTTATTCAAATAAAAAGCATTATACTGATGTACACTTAAGTTGGTGCTTTAGATAGTTGGTGGTGGGAAACACAGCCATCATATTTTTTCCAGTGATAAAAGTCTAAAATCATAAAGCTAGAAGCTGCCTTTAAGATTGTTCAGTCCAGGTCTACCATCAATTGCTTGCATCTCTTATAGTACCCATTTCTCAATGTGTTAAAATATTAAATATCCAATAATGTGCTTTTCATATTAACTGTTTCAATGAGTCAATTTCAGTAAGTATTTTTTAAACATTACTTCAACAGTAACAATAATGGCAAATTTTACCCAATATTTAAATATTTTTCTAAACTACAAAAATCACTGTGTGAAAAGCAACTATATCATAAAGTAAATAAACATCCTTAAAAAAAATAAAGATTGAACTTAACGGTTCTTCAAGCATCTGAATGTCAAATTCTTAGAAAAAGGCCAAAAGCCATTAGATTAATATCTTCTCAATTGTGAGAGTATCCTTTTTATGTAAAATAAGAAATATCAATAATTTGCTTTGTATTTGAGCAACACAGAATAAAAAATAATTTCCTACATGGGAGGCCGAGACGGGCGGATCATGAGGTCAGGAGATCGAGACCATCCTGGCTAACACAGTGAAACCCCGTCTCTACTAAAAATACAAAAACTAGCCGGGCGAGGTGGCGGGCGCCTGTAGTCCCAGCTACTCGGGAGGCTGAGGCAGGAGAATGGAGAATGGCGTAAACCCGGGAGGCGGAGCTTGCAGTGAGCTGAGATCCGGCCACTGCACTCCAGTCCGGGCGACAGAGCGAGACTCCGCCTCAAAAAAAAAAAAAAAAAAAATGTTTATAGTAGAATGCTTTGATTTTGAGCTGCTAAAACAATATATAGCTTTTGGAAATCGTTATTTTGTTTAATACACATACAAATATGAATTTCTCAACTATTTTACCTCAGAATCTCAGTTCAATAATCACATTGGTATAGTTTTAGGGAATTCATACCCCTAAACAGTCCTAAACAGAAAAAAGAAATGTAAAGACCTTCATAGTATGAATAGATGTGTTTATTTAAAATGTCAAAATAAAAGTTCTACAAATGTTATGAATCTGAATGATCATCCAAACGATGACCATAGTGAAAAGTTACAATTCCAGTTTATGGCATGGTTTCTATTCATCATCACAGAATCTGGGATGGTAAGCTTCCTTTTGTGTCGATAAACAGTCCAAGGTTACCTACTAGCTTCTGAATTATTGATAGTTTTTAATAGAGCCCAATTTAGAAAAGAAACCCTTTCATGAGGACCTTTTTATTTTAACCTATGAAATCCAAAGAAGATGCAAGGACAGTAAGAGAAATAGACAAGTTTGTTACAGTGTAGTAAACAAAGACAATGCTCTTGCACATGATTGGCCAACCAACCCTTGACCTGAGCAGGATCACCTGAGCACACAGCTTATTGAACTTACTAAATTTTGCCTTTGAAACTAGTGCTTTTTTTTTTTTTGAAACGGAGTCTCGCTTTGTCGCCCAGGCTGGAGTGCAGTGGCCGGATCTCGGCTCACTGCAAGCTCCGCCTCCCGGGTTTACGCCATTCTCCCGCCTCAGCCTCCCGAGTAGCTGGGACTACAGGCGCCCGCTACCTCGCCCGGCTAGTTTTTTTTTTTTTTTTTTTTTTTGTATTTTTAGTAGAGACGGGGTTTCACCGTGTTAGCCAGGATGGTCTCGGTCTCCTGACCTCGTGATCCACCCGTCTCGGCCTCCCAAAGTGCTGGGATTACAGGCTTGAGCCACCGCGCCCGGCGAAACTAGTGCTTTTAAAGGACGGACTCCTAACTCATATCGCAGAGGTTCACAAGCTGGATGGCAAGCTTGACAGTGGTTCTTAATCATTAGAGAGACACAGATCTCTTTGACTACCTAGTAAAAGCCTCAGAACCACTCTCCTAAACATAAACATGCAAATCCACATTTTTGCACACTATTTCAGGAGTCAAGGACCACCCCACTTAACTCCACCCACTGATCCGTGCTCTAGGCTGAGTCAGCAAAATTTGAAAACGTTCTTATTCTAACTACCATGGCACTTCAATGACATTTTAAATGTGTACTGGTTTTCACCAACATAATTTCCTTCATTCTACTTTATTTGCTAAATACATAAAAAAATGATGGTGCCAGGTATTTTGGAAAAGGATCTATGTACAATGACACATAAGCATTATTCTACAGATGTGACCTTTTTGAAAATATACCTTCCCTGGCATTGTAAATACATAATCTCATGGAAATAAAGAGAATCAAGAGCAGAAAGAAAGTAGAGTTTGGTAGATTTCACTTAATACCTCAGATCTTGCACATATGAAGAAATTGGTGTACATTTTAGAGTATGGGCTGACTACCTATCTATATTAGTCTGGCTAGGCATAAAATGTTTTCAGTTTAGCTAGAAAACTCCTATAGTGAACCATAATGTCACTACAAAGAAGACCCTTTTCCTGAGTTTCCAAGTTTTCTAAACCAAATTATAATAGTTGCATCTACATCAGTAAGGTTTATATAATCCTCTCTCTAACTTGTGGATTCCAACATCCACAAGAAAAGGGTAGGCAAAGAATCTTTCACATCCAGTTCCATCTGTGTGAAGATTAGATAACCAGCAGTAGAAACTACCAAAATCTCTGGACTGGGAATTATTGAGGACATCATTCTAGCGCTAATGTCATTCCTGCATAGATGCATTACTTCCAACAATCAACCAAAAATTACCTATTGTTTCTGTGCTAGACATTGTTCTTAAGAATAAGTTGATACCAATAAAACAATTAGAACAGTCTATTCACTGTTAGTACTCAACAAATGTTAACTATCATTATAATCATTAATGTTTTTATGGTTGTACAAATTCAAATAGCTCCTGCACTCAAGGAGCTGTGGTCTAGTAAGACATTTAAAATAGAGCATTGTAAGATTATGAGGGAAGTACAGTCATCCCTTGATATCCATGGGGGTTTTGTTTCAGGACCCCCCAGGGATACCAAAATCTGTGGTTCTTCAAGTCTCTTATGTAAAATGGCATAGTATGTGCATGTAATTTATGTATATCCTTCCTCATGCTTTAAATCATCTCTAGATTACTTATAGCTAATACATTGTAAATACTATCGAAATAGTTGTTATACTATATTGTTTTCTTAAAATTGTATTATTTATTATTCTATTGTAAGTTTTAATTGTTTTTTCCAAATATTTTTGATTTGAGGTTGGTTGAACCTGTGAGATGCAAAACCCACGGATGGAAAGGGCCACAGAAACCAAGAGGTGGGCTGTGGAAGTCATTCTAGTGAGTCAGGGAGTGTTTTTCAGGAAAAAAAAAAATAGTAGTGACTAGCTCAGCAAATCAGAAGGAAAGGGTAGCCATCTAGGTAGGCAATTATAAATACAAAGACAGAAACAGCACATATTTGGGTAACCAATGGTTAGAACAAAGACTACATGTGGAAGTTTTGGACTACATGTAGATGTGCCAGAAAGGAATGGAGAGGCAGATTATGACAGGTTGTTAGGTGCTATGCTACGTTTTATTGTGAATGCTGTGGAGAGTTATTTTAAAGACTTTTACACAGCAGAGTTCTCCTGCTATTAGCTGTGTAACTCATTCATTCACTTAACCTTTTTAGGTTTTGGTTTACTTACGTGAGGAAAATGGTTGTTCAGGTCTCTTCCAGCTTTTTTTTTTTTTTTTTTTTATGATCCCTTTGTTCTGTATCAAGAATTACCAAAATGAATGGAAGATTCAAAAGTTTTTATTTCACAGAATCACATATCATTACGGAGAGACATTTGAATGACTTTTGAACTTTAGCTTTTCTAAGTAAATAAATCACTGTTTGATTTTGGCTTATACCCTTTGCTCTATAAAAAACAAAAACAAGCTTCCAAAAATTCCAGATATGTCCTTCAAAATAATGATCAAAATGCATTTGGAAATGTACTTAAAATTTGCATAAGATATTTTTCTGATGGTAATTTGAAAAAGGAGGAAAAACCACAAATTATTGCTCAATTATTAACACAGTCAGGTACCACTCCAGTGACTGATATTCAATCAGCCGATTAAAATCATCTAGTCAGTTACCTTATGATTCCAATTTTATAGTCAGATCAGTTGGAGATGTAATTAATACATATCTAAATTATCAACATTTGTAGTTTTATAGTGTCTCACTAAAATTCTAATTTTGATTGACAAGTATGAAATTTAAGTTTTCTTTCCACGACTTCAGTATTTCTATTGTTTTGTTGAAATTATAATAGTTTCCTCAACGCTGCATCCATGACTCAAGCAAACACACAGTACCTGATGTGATATATATGTATATCACCTTCCTCTACATTCTTCCCTCGACCATTTTTTCTCACTTGAAAATTAGAGCAAATCAACCCAAACCAGAAAAATTATTAGGTTTTTATGGAAGTGTAACATAGGTAGAAAATGTGAGTCATAATATGAGATTGCAAAAAAGAAAGTTTAGAAGCAATGAAAAGAAAATAAATTCAATTTGGTAATTCCTCTTTTCCATGTAGCTGTAAGTAAAACTCTTTGTTGTTTCTTAAGGCCTAACTCTTAATCTATTGCTGCTGTAACTTCATCCTCTAATTCCCCATTCACTACATTGAAAGTCTCTATTTCAAGAGTCAAGTTTGAGTGGATTTTGTATTGTACTGGAATATGTTCTCCCCTTTCTTCACCTTTCAATGAAAGTCAAAAGCTTTGTGGCCAAATGAAGTATGTTTAGGTTGGTTACCTTCACTTTTCCCATTGTTTCAGACTTCTAGCACATTCTTCCATGCTATCTTCTCTACTATAACACTCTGTTTTCATCACTTGGCTTTCTGCCAAGCTCTCCAACTATGCCTTTCTCAAAATTGCTGTCTTTTTGGAAGACTTTAATCACAACTTGAATCTAAATATAAATGCTACACTGTAAGCCCCTTTATCTAGTAAATGTCACCAACTTTCTTCATTTTATTTAATGCTCCAGTATTTTGGCTTCATTTATATTGAAATATCAGTAGGCAAAGACTAAGTCCATCTTGGGATATTCAGAATTGCTGGTCTGGCTTCTCACAATGCTGAGCTCCCAAGCAGATTGGGAAGAAGATTGCAGGTCATGCTCACCCCCATTCTCAACCCATCACATGTCAAGGATCTTCCTAAGCTCATGTCCAGATGCTCAAGTTTGCACCCCAGCCTCCTCAGACCATGATGCCAGCAGCTACACCCTCCACTACCAGATGGGCAGTGTGGATATGGAGTGCCCCCTCTATACCGAGTTCTAGCTCAAACTAGGTTCTTGTTTGGGAATATGTTTTCTGCAAAGTTCTTTGTGTCCTTTATGTGGTTTGTTCTCAAGAAGATAAAAATGTGCTTAAGTAAACCCAGAGCAGCCTAAATGGGATTCCTGGAGAACCAATCCCTGGATATTTTTGCCAGCTTCCTCTGGGGCTTCCCATGAGGACCACTTTCAGGATTATGCACAGATGCTATAAGGATAGAAAACCTCTCCTCTGGTAGCTTATGGGAGTCTATTACTCTAAAAAGTAAGGCTATAATCCATAAACCACTCACTGCCAGTGTAGAGTCCCTCATCTCTTTGGTCCTTATCACCTCTGCCCTCTCAGAAGTTACCTGGCTGATAAGAGATTTGTGTACATGTTTTATGTCTCCTTGAGGGCACAAGCTTTCTGTCTTAGGCAGCTTTCTGTTCTCTGCAGTCTCTTTCAGTGGTACATAATATAGTTTAGTTGCTCATTATATTTGTTTAAAACAAATATATAGAAAACTGAACACTAATAGAAAGATTATGTGCTTCCTGTTTGAAATATGGGTCATCCATGGAAATAAAAACCTTAAGGAAAGAAAAATTCATTATCATTGGGGCATGCTTCTCACATGAAAAAGGGACCGGGGGCAAGGGAGCACACATGTTAAATTACAATGGGCAGGAAATGATGCTGTATCACTGGGCTAAGACCTGAGATAAGGGGCATATTTAATCCTGAGGACAAATGTTTCTCAGCTTCCATTCAAATCTAGAATGTTACTATATTTCCCTTCCTTACTTGCTCTCCCTTTTTTAAATCCTTCAACCTGACCTGAAACTGAAATAAATGGAATGAAAGCAAAGTCAGCAGCTGAATTGCCTGGGGCCATGAGCAAGCCAAAGGTACTCTCTCCTTTTCTCAATACATGCTGCTGAAAGGAATCAATAAAAATGGCAGCCCTTCACCAAATGTCATATTCATAAGATCATAATACATCAGGCAATGGGTCTGTGTCACAGCAAATACATCAAGAGCCACAGCTATGTAAAACCAAAATAAATTAGGGGCCACAACAAATGCAAAACAAATCTAAACAAGATATAATGGATGTTCACTAATACTGTTGAAAGAGAAATAAGAACTCTCGTACTATCCTGGCTGATATGGTTTGGCTCTGTGTCCCCACCCAAATCTTATCTCAAATTGTAATCCCCACGTTTCAGGGGAGGGACCTGGTGGGAGCTGATTGGATCATAGGGGCAGATTTCCCCCATGCTGTTTTAGTGATAGTGAGTTCTCATGAGATCTGATGGTTTAAAAGTGTGGCACTTCCCCCCCACTCTCTCTCTCCTGCCACCTTGTGAAGAGGGTGCTTGCTTCTCCTTCACCTTCTGCCATGATTGTAAGTTTCCTTTCCAGCCATGTGGAACTGTGAATCAATTAAAGTTATTTTCTTAATAAATTAGCCAGTCTCAAGTAGTTCTTTATAGCAGAGTGAAACAAATTAATACACTGGCTTAAATTTAAAAACTGAAAACCAGGCAATTTAATAATATAATCTGTATTTTAAAAAACATCCATTAGAACCACATTTACTTTGGGAGGCCGAGGTGGGTGGATCACAAGGTCAGGAGTTCAAGACCAGCCTGGCCAAGGTGGTGAAACCCCATCTCTACTAAAAATAAAAAATAAAAATAAAAATTATCCAGGCGTGGTGGCAGGCGCCTGTAATCTCAGCTACTGGGAGGCTGAGGCAGAGGATTGCTTGAGCCCGAGAGGCAGAGGTTGCAGTGAGCCGAGACTGCACCGCTGCACTCCAGCCTGGATGAAAGTGTAAGACTCCATCTCGAAAAAAAAAAGAACCACATTTATTATTCCTTAAAATGAAAATGGTGATAAAAGTGATTGCAGGTATGGAGTTGGGGCCTCTTACTTATCTATATTTTCTTTAACTTACCTCTTCTTGCTCTGAAATCTCCATTTCTGCTAATGATAGGGGAAATGGAAATAACAGCATCCTTAAATTTGACAACTCTTTAATTTCTTAGTATTTTAGTTTCTTAAGAGGGTCTCCTTTCCCTTCCTTTCTCTTCTGTGTTCCTGCCTCTCCTCTTCACCTAGTAGAAAGGGTGTTTGAGTGAATGGGTATTTCCATTGAGTTGGACCCAAGTTCTTCTTAAACATTGGTTCTCAATATTTAAAGAGAAGTTATTTTAGAGTTTAAAACATCCCTTTGTCTTGTTGGCAAAGTTGCCTTTTGAGACAATTGGGCCAAAACAAAATCAACTTAGGAAATTGATCAAGCTTAGTTAACATCCTTTTAGTTCTAGGTAGTATCCATTTTCTCTTGAAGCAGTAAATGGGCAACCAGGCAATGTATTTTATGAGAAATTTTAAAAATATGTGAGTTTCTTAATGGATAAAGGGAAAGTGGGAGACTGGAAAACACAGTGAAGATGGAAAAGGAGAAAAATAAAAAATGAAAGCTGAAAGAAATAGAAGAAAATGATGAACACCGGAAAGGAGACAGACACCAAGGGAGGAGATAGAAGGAGAGGAACGAACTTAGGAAGGAAGGAAGGGGAACAAAAGAAGGCCAGAAGATGGGTCCTAAAACATTGATGTGTTCCCACTCTTCAGAAAGCTGCTCTCCTTGCACTGTTCACAGTAAGACTAGAGTACTCTTTGCATGAAGCAAAGTCATAGTGTGGCCCTTCTGCTGCAGGCCTGCAGTGGCTTCTGGGGCTCACAGGGTCCAGTTAACTCTCCACAGAGTTCTGCAGAGCCATGCCATAACCAGGCTATGCATCACATACAGAAGCCACCTTGATGACAGGCATTCTCCACTTTAGTCCCTCACCCTACTGAGCTGTTATATGTTTTGTTACCAATTCCCCCTCCCCCTTTTTCTCCCTGAATAACTCCTAGTCATCCTTAAAGATTCTGCTTAAACAGCTTCTGCCTCTCTCTTCATTTATTTATATGCCCTTATGACAACCTATGCATACTTCTTTTTTTATTATTGATGCATAATAGTTATACATATTTATGGGGTACATATGATATTCTGTTATATGCACAGACTGTGTCATAACCAAGTCAGAGTATTTGAGATGTCCATTGCCTCGAGTACTTATCATTTCTATATGCTGGGATCATTTCAAGTCCTCTTTTCCAGCTATTTTGAAATATACAATATATTTGTTGTTAACTGTAGTTACCCAACTCTGCTATCGAATATTAGAAGTTTTGTTTTGTTTTTTTTTTTTTTTGAGACGGAGTCTCGCTCTGTCGCCCAGTCTGGAGTGCAGTGGCCAGATCTCAGCTCACTGCAAGCTCTGCCTCCCGGGTTTACGCCATTCTCCTGCCTCAGCCTCCCGAGTATCTGGGACTACTGGCGCCCGCCACCTCGCCCGGCTAGTTTTTGTGTATTTTTTAGTAGAGACGAGGTTTCACCGGGTTAGCCAGGATGGTCTCGATCTCCTGACCTTGTGATCCACCCGTCTCGGCCTCCCAAAGTGCTGGGATTACAGGCTTGAGCCACCGCGCCCGGCCTATATTATAACTTATTCCTTCCATCTAGCTGTGTTTCTACCCATGAATCAACCTCTCTTTATCCCCCAACAACCTCTTTTTATCCCCACCCACCCATGCTTCCTGGCCTCTATCATTCTACTTTCTAACTTCATGAGATCAGCTTTTTAAGCTTCTACAGGTGAGTGAGAACATGCAATATTTGTCTTTTTGCATCTGGCTTATTTCATTTCACATAATGACCTCCAGTTCTATCCATGTTGCTGCAAATGACGATTTCATTTTTTTTTATGGTTAAATAATATTCCATGGATATTTCTTGTAGTTATAAATCTGCTTGTCTGTCAAACCCACACAACTAGGCTGGAGTCACTTTGTTCTGTTTAGCTACTCAGTGCCTCACTCAGTGACTTATACACATATAGTAGGTACTAAAACCTTGATATGTAATTTTTAAATAAGCTTATTTTAATTAGCTTTCTTTTCCTTTAAACATCCTTAAGAGTTGTCCCTACTAGCCCGGACAGCAAAGTGAGACCCCATCTCTACAAAAATAAATTTTTAAATTAGCATCATAGTGGTGCTCACCTATATTTTCAGCTACTAAGGAAGCTGACACAGGAGGATTGCTTGAGCCCAGGACTTTGAGGGTACAGTAAGCTGTAATTGCACCACTGCACGCCAGCTTTGGCAGCATCAAGACTCCATCTTAACAACAATAACAACAAAAGCCGGCCCTACTGCACCATGATAGTAGTTAAGGACAGGAGTAGAGGATTACAACTACCCTGCAACTGGGCCTAATCCTTTAATCCTTTTTTTTCTACCATCCTGATTACTGTCATTCATTGACTCTTGTTTTTTGGTTCTGATCCCACATCTCATGCAGGTCCAGGCTGACACACAGTCCTAGTCATTTTCTTGCATTGGACCTGAAATATAGTTGTAGCATTCTATGCTTAGGCTCCACTCTTTAAATTACAGACATTTTGACATACAAATACTTTCTGCATCATCTACAAAACTGTACCTTTCATTGCTAATCAGGGAATCACAACCATTTTTTAGTGTGCCTACGAATCATTTACATGCACTGTACATTTTCATCATCAAAACCTCTCTTTATGTACAATGAGGCTCAACCAGAGGGGCCTGCACATTTCTGGGGAAAATGTTTCAAAATCTTAAGAAGACAAGGTAAGGTACATATATTTTGCAGATGCCTCTGCTGTGGGCTGAATGTTTGTGTCTCACCAAATTCATACGTTGAAAAATTCTAATTCCTACTGTGATGGCATTTGGTGATGGGGCCTTTTGGAGGTAATCAGATAATAAAGGTGCTCTCGTGATGCCCATATAAGAAGAGACGAGACAGTTTGCTTCCTCTCTGTCTCTTCGAATTACGAGAATACAACACAAAGATGGCCAGGAGGAAGGCCTCCATCAAGAACCTAATCAGGCCAGTACCATGATCTTGGATTTCCAACCTCTAGAACTGTGAGAAACAAATTAACAAATATTTGTTGTTTAAGCCACCCAGTCTATGATATTCTGTTACAGCAGCCCAAACTGACTATGGCAGTGCCCCTAAAAGTAGAGACCCAGCAGGTTAGAACCACTGACCAATAGGAGTAACGCAGAATAACGCAGAGTAATGGAGGAGTAATGCAGAGTAATGCAGAATAAAGTCAACCTTCAGTTCAAAGCTAGGTATAGGCTGGGTGGAACCTGATGCTAATACTTATTTAAAAGTTGCTAGTACCCAGGAAAGACATGCTGAGTTGAAAATAAAAACCCACCGCCTAAACTGGGTCCCTTCAAAAGGTGCCACTTTTTTAGAAAACAGAACCACCAAAAGTCCTTAGATTTTGCTGGCTGTCATGTGATTGAAAAAGCAAGGGATATAGTGTCAGGAGACACTAATTTCCATAGGGCAAATCAGTGTAAGTGCTAGCAGTTCAAGAAGTCCAACATCTCTGTGAATAAGACCACAGTCTAAAACTTCTGTGAGGCCGGGTGTGGTGGCTCAAGCCTGTAATCCCAGCACTTTGGGAGGCCGAGACGGGCGGATCACGAGGTCAGGAGATCGAGACCATCCTGGCTAACACTGTGAAACCCCGTCTCCACTAAAAATACAAAAAAAAAAAACTAGCCGGGCGAGGTGGCGGGCGCCTGTAGTCCCAGCTACTCGGGAGGCTGAGGCAGGAGAATGGCGTAAACCTGGGAGGCGGAGCTTGCAGTGAGCTGAGATCCGGCCACTGCACTCCAGCCCCGGCAACAGAGTGAGACTCCGTCTCAAAAAAAAATAAAATAAAATAAAAAAATAAAACTTCTGTGCCTACAAATATATCATGCAATTTCAACAACAAGGAGGAAAAAATATATCCCTGGCTATAAGTGGTCCTAAAATAATTTCAGGGCTTACTGTTACATGAACAAAAATACAGTCTCTGCTCTCTATGTTCATTTTCTGTATCTTACCATCAAAAGTGCGCATATTCCCCAACTTCAAGCACAGTAGCTATCTTCTTAATATAAAATGATGCCTTGCAAAAAACTTACTCTTCTACTACTTTGCCCCACTACATGTGAGTCAAACTTACCTCAACACATCTAAGACAAATTTTAGAAAGGAAAGGGAAGGGAAGGGAAAGTGAAAAGAAAAGGGAAGGGGAAAGGAAATGGAAAAAGGAAAAAAGAAAAAGAAAAAGGAAAGGGAAAGAAAGGAAGAAGGAGGGAGGGAGGGGGGAGGGGGAGAGACAGCAAAAGAAAGAAAGAAAGAAAGAAAAGAGAAGGAAGAAGAAGAGGAAGAAGAGAGAGGAAGGAAGGAAGGAAGGAGGGAAAAGAAGGGGAAGAAGAAAAAAGAGGGAGGGAGAAAAGGAGGGAAAAAAAGAAAAACAACTATTGAGATAGTACTCAATAGTTTAAAAGAGGAGGAGGAAGAGGAAGAGGAGAAAGGAGCATTTTGGAGTCCTACATTTTATCAAAGATTTTCCCATCTCTTTTATATGAAGATTTTCCGAACAGAATAGTCATTCTCAGATGGTCTCCCTCTGCTGGTAGGTTCCCTATTCTGACATCAAGGAAGTCACCTGTCTTCTGATCTGAGAGTTATTCCAGATGAATCTGGAGTGATCTCCAGACTAGGATAGTCACATAAATTACAGGACATCCTGTTCAATATTAATTTCAAATGAACAGTGAATGTTTATTTAGTATAAGTATATACTATGTAATATTTGGGACATACTTATATTTTTAAAAATCTGTTGTTTATCTGAAATTCAGATGCAACCAGGGATCTTGTGGGGATTTTGCTAAATCTAGCAACCCTACTCCAGACAGTCGGGATTTTGGACAACTCAGCCAAATCATAGCTCAACACTTAGACATAGTAACAAAATTCATGCCAGCCCTAATATCTTTCAGATACATAAGACTATTCTCTATTTGGCCACTGATCAAGCTTGGGCTTTCCTGTGATAAATAATGCAAACTATCGCTCATCACAGGGAAAGCTTCATCCCAACTGGTCTTTAAAATTTTCTGCACACGGTTGGAGTCTCCTTTTCATTATACATGGTTTGAGAGGAATGCTGGGACCGTTTCTGTAGGAAAGATACAGAAGCTCATGATTCCTATTCCCAGGAGCTAAACCTACTTACACCAACAAAAAAGCAAACTCAGAACTTTTCTAGGCAAGTCATGTGCTTTTAAATACCTACCCTGTGACTTCAAAATCCTGTCAATTCTGGACTCCTCCTCAGAGATGGCACCTCATGTCAAACAAAAGTCAATGAGAGACAGAGAGAGAGAGAGAGAAAGGGAGAGGACTTGGGAGGAGGGACTGCACTTGCTCTCTGCTTCTTCTCTTTTGGCAGGGAGTGTCATGAGCCAAGGACAGCTGCCTAACCATTATTATATTCCTTTATCCCAAAGAAAGAGACTCCTGTCTCCCTCCTGGAGCTGCAGGTGCCAAATGGAATGCTGAGCCAGAGAAGCACTAAAAGGAGGAGGACCAGAATCAAACAGCAGGACAAGGAATCAGAAAACTGAGTGGGGATGAAAGCAGGGAATATGTTCAACAAGTAATCTGTGGTCTTAGGATGATTACACCCAGCAGGTGTCTCCCCACAGTGT
Organism: Trachypithecus francoisi; assembly: GCF_009764315.1. NCBI lineage: Eukaryota > Metazoa > Chordata > Mammalia > Primates > Cercopithecidae > Trachypithecus > Trachypithecus francoisi. The sequence goes on from NW_022681456.1 coordinate 108,340,393, forward strand.
GTCTTTTATATCCTCCAAACATGGCAGTGCAAGGAATAAACAGTTGAGGATCCAAGGGTGGACCAAACAGGGGCCTGGATTATGCTTGATGTCACCCAAATGTTTGCTTCATCACAGACTTATCCCAGCTTTAAACATACAAGAAAGGAGCTCACTCCAGAAGCAGTCTTGTCAGGATTTTGTCATGGAATATCCTTGTGTATTTGAGAATGCGCTTAAATTTCCTCCTGGATTACTAATTCTCCAATCTTCTCCCCAAACTAAATCCTATTTCCTAAGCCTGATACATAAACAATTTTGTTATTCTCCCCTGAGCTGTTTAATTTCAACATGGACAGAAGCCTTATCAGATACAGGAAGCTGCTGTTGTACAGAGGACACTGGGTTCACCAGCCCAGCCCTGATTCTAGCCCGGGTGACACGTCCAGTATTCCCAGTGCACGCACTCTGCCCTGCCACTTGCTTGCTGTATTATCTGAAGTCAATCACTTAACTCCTTCCAGCTTCAGTTTCTCATCTAAAAGCAAGAATACCATCACCACCAGTAATAATAATAACAAAATTCACATTAATAACCATAACGTGTCAATAATAACAACAGTAATAAAAGAACAACAGTCTTGCCCTCAAATAGCAGGAAAGAAATTCTCAACCTGAAGGCACATAATTTCTAGTAGATATAAAAGAAAATGGCCAATGCCCATGGCTTTCTGTCCTAACAATATTGACCCAAGGTCCATTAAGGGAACTTTCAGGGAGTCCCAGCCTTGGGAGGATAATTGAGGGAGAAGGCCTGGACATCTGCAGTCCCGTACATTAAGGATCCTTTAAGTTGCTTTATGTAGTGATTGATGTTGGCCTTTGACTTTGAACTACTGCCAGACATTTCTTAGGTCCTCTTGTTAATATATTTAAAAAAAAAAAAAAAAAAGAAAAGCACCATTCTACTAACCTACATTTCATTAAAATTTTGTGCTTTAAAAACTTTTTAAAATTATATTTTGTCAGTATTTAAGTTTTTCTCTTGTATAGCTTCTGCCTTTTCCTCTACTATTTTCTTTGCTTAATGGTTAAAAGGTGTTTTTCATTTTAAAAAAATACAATTTTCATTCATACTTTAACAACTTAATTGTTAAGAACTTATCATTACCCATTTTATTGATCATATAATTCTTTTGGCTTTGTTATGTATTCCAGTTTTTTATTTAAACTGAAGCCCTTCAAATTTTAGTTATTAGTTATTTTCATGCCTTTATATTGTCATATCGCCCTTATTTTTAATCTCCAGAGTTCTTCCCTAAGATTTGACTATATCCTTCTTTCGGAATTTTTTTTTTTTTTTTTTAAGATGGAGTCACACTCTGTTGCCCAGGCTGGAGTGCAGCGGTGCATTCTCAGCTCACTGCAACCTCCGACTCCTGGGTTCAAACAATTATCTTGCCTCAGCCTCCTGAGCAGCTGGGATTACAGACACCCACCACCACGCCTGGCTAATTTTTTTTGTATCTTTAGTAGAGACGGGGTTTCGCCATGTTGCCCAGGCTGGTCTTGAACTCCTGACCTCAGGTGATCCACCCACCTCGGCCTCCCAAAGTGCTGGGATTACAGGTGTGAGCCACCGCGCCCGGCCCTTCTTTTAGATTTTTAAAATTCACCCCCGACCAAAAAAAAAGAAAAAAAACAAAAAACCCCACGAGAAGGACATGTGGCTGAGATAAAGTGGACACCTGTGAAGCTAATTTAAATCCCAAGTTCAAGAGACTGAATTTCTCTTTCTTTCTAGTTAAACCAACAGTGATAATTTTAAGCTCCCCATTATCGTTTATTCCAGAGTTCAACGTCTGACTTTAAAACCTTCAAGCTAAGTAAACTAGTAGACCCACAGACTAAAGTCTCCCGGATAACAAATCTTCCCCTAGTGGCAACGCAGCTGACCTGCTGGCACGGTATTGTCTTCTCATATTATGCTTTTAAGGGAATCCTTGGGTAAGTCTCTGCCTGGGGACTAAATCTCCAAGCTCCTGACAGGCAATGATTTTTCCCTCCAAAGGAAACACAGACTGTAGCCATTTTTCCAACTGCAGTCACTGTATCCATCCCCGTAAAATATCTGCACTGAGGGAGAATAAATAACATGTGAAAATCACCAGCTTAAATATAAATTTCTCTAATCTGCTGAAAAAGGACTTGGCCCTTTTGTTTGAGGTCAAATGAGACTTTGCCTGAGAGGAGGACTTGAAGGAGGTATTTTATTTTTAAAAGACCAATTGGCTGGAGTGGGGAGGTTTGAGATCAAGTCACCCTCTTTGCTTACTGAATGGTGGCCCCATATTTCCCTCTAGGGGCTCGGCTGTAGACATGGCACCACTCTATTCTCATTCACCCTTGGTTATGGCTGAGCCATGCCAGGCAGACAGGGAGGTTCCCATCATCAGACAACAGGGCTTGAGCACATTGATGGAGTAACAAATATTACATCTGAGCAATGCGCACAACGAAGAAGAAGAGGACATAAACCCTCTTACTGTCTTTTTCACTTTGGATCTGAAAAATACATTTTTCTATATATGATTTAAAGATCCTAAACATTACCTAGCCCAGAGAAGGAAAGTTCTCTAATTTTTAAAAATCCTAAATTCGTTTTAATTTCTTTATAAGGTTATATATGACCTAATCACCATAAGCACTACAGTACAAGCCCAAGCACACCAACTGAATAAAGGCTGCAGAGAGTGGAATCTCCTATCAAAGCAGAAACACTCAATATTATAACTTAGGTTTAATCTTATATCAACCAAAACATCCTGAACCTTCCAATAATACCTATTAAACGAAGCTACATTAGCGAGTCTTTAGTTCAGCTAAAAGATCATTTTATATCACCCTGCTTTCCTCATAACTAGTCTTTTTTAAAGGATCAATTCCTTTCAGTATGTAGATTTCCCCTCAACCCCCTTTCTTTATCATAAGAGATAAGAAAATGGTGACAAAGCCAGAGATTATACTCAAGAAGACTTTTAGAACTGAGAAAAATACAAATAAAGTAATCAGAACCCTAAGTTGATAATCCAGACGTGCTTAGAATTATAGGAACCAGAAGAATGGAGCACTTTAATCATTTATCTTTAGAAGTCTCAACTTGCTACAGAAAGAATTATCTAACTCACTGGTGAACAGTCTCTGCCCTGTAACTATTGCACTCATATATTCTTGGGGATTAATTGTGTCCCTGAAAAAGGTAAGTCCCACCTTCCAGTATTTCTGAATGTGAGCTTATTTGGAAATAGGGTTTTTGCAGATGTAATCAAGTTAAAATGAGGTCACTGGGGTGGACCCTAATCCAATATGACAGGTGTTCTTACACAAAGAGAAGAAGAGACAGAAACAGACTCACAGGGAGAGCACATGGGATGACAGAGACAGAGATAGGAGTGCAGAAGCAGAAAGCCAAGGAAGTTCTGGATTGACATTGATGCCCCCACCAGATGCCAGGGAGAGGCAAGGAGGGACTTCACCCAGATCTCAGTGAGCGCAAGGCCCTGCTGACAGCTTGGTCTTGGACTTCTGGCCTCCAGAACTGTGAAACAATACATTCCTGTTGTTTTAAGTCACATAGTTGGTGGTACTTTGTTACAGCAGCCCTAGAAAATGAATACACCTGCCTAAGAGAAAATAACTTTGAGGGCAGATTTAAATTCTTCATAAGTGAATTGATTATACGTGGATTAAGGCTTTACAAATATTATACTATCACCAACTAAAACCCTCATTCATTCTGACCTGACGCCCACCACGGACAGCTCACCTTTCTGCTCCAACACCTGAATGCTTGCAGTCTGACAGTCACAGTTTACACATATTGTTCCACCTAATCCTTACAGTGGCACTCTAAGATACGCATTATTTTCCCTGTTTTGCAGAGTTAAAAGAAAAAAATGAGGGTTGGAGAGTTTAAACAAGTAACTTGCCCCAGGTCATAAAGCCAGTAAATAGAGAACTGTGATTTAAATCAGGTCTGTTTGATATTCATTTCCAGACTCTTAGCCATAATGCTTATTGATTACTTCGCACTTTGTCCAACAATCTTTAACCTCTTCAAATCTTCTTTTCTGTTCATGATATAGAAGATCACTTTAAACTGAAGATGAGGAGGAAACAATAATCATCTAATGGGGCACTTTTTCAAACTTTATGATCCCCTTAGAAAATACTAGCACAGAACTTCGGATATTCTCTCTCTCTCTGTTCTCTCTCTCTCTCTCTCTCTCTCTCTCTCTCTCATCCTGCATAACCCCATCATACCATCCCTTTTTCAGACTAAATACCACCCACCTGTCCTCCAAGTGTTACTTTAAATGCTGTTTATTCGGTGATCTTTGATGTCACATTCTAGCAGGGGACTATAATAATGCAATCTCACAGCGTCTTATATTTCTCTTGTGTAGCAGATATCATGATTAAAATGACATAATTATTTGGATAGCAGGATTGACCTGCTAACAGGTCTAAGGACTGTTGGCATGATTCACGTGGAAGCCTGTGTAGCTGACTATTGTAGTACCATTGCTCTAAGATTGGAAAATACGTAGGCTTAGGCTGCATCAGCTTGGGGAAGCTGTGAATGATCAATAAGGAATGTGCTCATGTTCCAGCATACTCTCAGTGCTGTCCTCTGCCATCATGTCACACATTTATAAAAAGGAAATGGCTCCATTGAGGGGTCCTGATCATGTCCAGATCACATCGTGTGTAGAGCTGCTCTGGTCTTAGGTATGGAAGGCTTTTATTGGAGGGAGGTAACTGGTCCTAGAAGATCTGATGTGACCCTCTCTCATCAGTCTTTTGAGGAACATGCAAGTTTCTATCTCTGTGATTAGAGGCTACTGACATTCTTTCCCTCTGCTCTAAGTCTGCCTATGCTGATTTCCTCCTGAATTCTGCAGAGAAGTAAATCTTCTTTAATTCCCTAGGTGATCTTAGCTGTGTAAAATAAATTACTGCATTTCCCAAGACTTAGTAAAGCATGAGATATTTCTTTCAATAATTAAAATTGCTTTTAGAGTGAAGGAGAATGAAGAGTTAAATATGAACATTAATTTTCTAACTTTTCCTGGGGACTCTGAAAAACTTTGACTGTAACGAAAATGGATGACAGAAAACAAATTCCTTCCCTAAGAATTTGGCCTATGTGTATAAAATAGTGCTGACAGAGGAAAATGTGGCTGATCCTGTTAATCCCAATAAATGACAAAGAAAATCTCTCATTTCACTTCATTTTCAATTAGTTATATATCTTCATTTATATGTCTCTTCTGACAAGGAGCACAGACATTCTTTAGGTGCCACTTCTTAAATTCACAGCTTTTTCTTTTCCTCTAGACATTCCATGCATCCAACATTTGGCATAAGTTTTCATTTTTGCTTTTAACCCAGAGATCTAAATGCTAGAATTGTCGATGATACTGCCAAAAATTCATTCTACAAATCTCAGGCTGGTGGCCCACAGGCTGCATCCAGTCTGCAGCTGTATGTAGTTTAAGCTGTTATGGTGGGGTTTTTTTTTATTTTTTTTACAAAAAATGTTTTAATTTGTCAGGTTTTGCTGCAATATTACTGCAAAAATAACCCCACATCTCCATTACTTAGAAACATTTATTTCTTATTCACAGGTTTGCCTATTGGCGGGGGCTCTGCTGGGCTCAACAGGAATGCACTGGCATCTGCTGGGATTGACTGAACTTGGATCCAAGCAGCGGGTCAGGTTCCAGTCTGCTCCACGTGCCTCCTCCATCTGGGGCTGCAGAAAAAGCCTCTCTCAAGGTAAATGCAGGAGCACCAGAAAGACGGGAAATAAAATCCACTTCTTAAAGCCACAGGTCATTTTTTTCCCTGACATTTCACTGGGCAATCCAAACCACATGGCCAAATCCAAAACCAATGAGGCAAGCAATGTCTACTCCATTCATTCTACTGGGAAAGCCTAAAGAGTTACATGGCAAAAGGGTGTCAATGTAGAAATCCACTACAGGAGGAATAAAGCATTGAGAACAATGACCCAAACAAACACAGTTGCTAACATTTAAAAATTGGGACAGTTTCCACGAAAATCAGAAATTTCAGCTTTTCTTATAAATTTAGAAAATTTAGTAATATGAGCCCAGAGCTCAAAATATAATCTATCTGTATTAGTCAGGGTTTCCTAGAGAAACAGAACCAACAGGATATATATATAGATCTCTCTCTGTCTCTCTCTCTCTCTCTCTCTCTCTCTCTCTCTCACACACACACACACACACACACACACGCACACACAAAAGAGAGGAAGCAAATTCACCCTTCCTCCACCTTTTTGTTCTATTCAGGCCCTCAGTGGATTGAATAAGGCCCAGCCACATGGGTGAGGATGATCTCCTTTACTCAGTCTATTGATTCAAATGCCGATCTCTTCCAGAAACACCCTAACAGACACACCCAGAAATAATATTTTACCAACTATCTTTGTCTCCCTTAGCCTGGTCTTGTTGGTGCCTAAAATTAACCAACCCAAATTCACCACTTATCAACTTAGCATCCATAACATCTCCTTGAACCATAGTTAAATCTCCAAATAAAGAAAATAATATGGTCGTAATTTCGCCTAACACAATAGAACTATTCTGCATACAACTGAAACACACTAAGCCTTTTCCCAGAAGAGGAGGTAAGGTGCTTGAATAATGTTTACTGGTATCCTGTAACTTACATACTATTATGTAAAATTAACAATACTTAAATACTGATATAAAGTCAATACATCTTATGTTACATAATAAGGAAATAAGAAAGTAAACAAAATATTTGCTTAATATATGTATATATATATGTAAACAAACTGTCAGGCCTCTGAGCCCAAGCCAAGCCATCGCATCCCCTGTGACTTTCACGTACACACCCAGATGGCCTGAAATAACTGAAGAATCACAAAAGAAGTGCAAATGCCCTTCCTCGCCTTAACCAATGACATTCCACCACAAAACAAGTGAAAATGGCCGGTCCTTGCCTTAAGCGATGATATTATCTTGTGAAATTCCTTTTCCTGGCTCATCCTGGCTCTAAAAGCTCCCCCACTGAGCACCTTGTAATCCCCACTCCTGCCCACCAGAGAACAGCCCCCCTTTGACTGTAATTTTCCTTTACCTACCCAAATCCTATAAAACGGCCCCAGCCTTATCTCCCTTCGCTGACTCTCTTTTCGGACTCAGCCCGCCTGCACCCAGGTGAAATAAACAGCCATGTTGCTCACACAAAGCCTGTTTGGTGGTCTCTTCACACGGACGCACATGACACAAACATTTTCAGAAGAAAATAGGAAGGAAATACTTATGACAGTTGCAGTCTCATTTTGGTATCTGGTCACGTAGTCATAGCTGATATTTGTAACTACTTTTTTCTTCTATTAATTCCGTATTCCCTCTGACATCAGCAAGCACTTCAGCTGGTCACGCTATCCTATTTTCAAAAAAAGACCTATAGAAATAGGACCCCCAAAAGAAGACAAAGCAGCTTGATTCTTTGAATCAAAATCTATGAATCAATAATCATCTGCACTAGCAGTCCCTCATAGGCTAATGGAAGCCCACTGTGTCCCTGTGTCTGTGTTCAAATCCCGGCTCACCACCTACTACCTGTATAACCTTGGGCAAGTCACTTAATCTCTCTGAACTTCCATTTCTTCATCTCATGGAGTTTTAGTGAAGACTAATTGAGATAATATACATAAAAGTTGTTCCATGAATTGAAACATACCACACAGATGTTGCTTGTCATTATTAGCAGGGCTCACCTAGTGAAACTCAAATTACTATTTAAGAAAATGACCAATTTGCATAGCCACCTGGATTTTTACTGTCAACGACTTTGACTGGGATTCAAATGCTTTAACAGCAGGGTTATTTCATTCACTGAAGATCCAGCTGGTGTAGCAGTTTGGGATATATACTAAAAGATGCTTGGAAATACCTGCTGGTCTTTCAGCTATTGTGCTATAAAACCAGGTAGGAGAATCCTTTTATCATCTCCACAGCTGAATATGCTTTAAACCCCCTAACAGAGCCAAAATTGTCAGACCAAATTCTACTTGTGATGAAATCCAACCAGGTTAACATGTTCTTTCCTTGTTAACCACCTAGGCTTTTCTGGATGAAATCCTGCAGCCCTAAAACAGGCAAAACTTGACTTAACTTCAAGGAAAGTTTTGGATTTCAATGGACTTTTGAAGTCCCTTCAAAAGAGATAAGGACTTCAATGACAGGTTTGCCTATACAGAGGACCACAGAGGCAGGCCATTTGTAGAAATTCAGTTCATCTAGGAGCAGAAGTTGTCTGGTGAAAATTGGTTCAGTAAGGAGGGGCTAAGTGAGGCATGTAAGTTCAAACTCTGTAGAATGAAAATGAGTCAATTTCAGATGATGGAACTTTGTTGCTTTGTATTTTTCCTCTTGAGTTTATGAAAGCAAGCCTTTTATTTTTACTGTCCCGAAGGCCAATCCATTTAATGATTGTAGTAAATTAGAGCCAACATATATTATACGAAATTTAGGAAATGCCTAGTACATAATACATTATCTATATATATTTATTCAATTATTTAATTAACAAACAAGTATTTTAAAGATTTCCACAAAGGCTATGAATTCGGACTTTTACTCATGAATAAAGAACTTCAATTTATATGAAGTGCATTCTTCAACACCAGATAAGCTAAAGTGGCAATTTTTCAAACAGATTTTATCACACAATATTTTGCAAATCAAGCTAGTAATAATTGCATTTTGGGAATCTTCATCTCAAAATATTGCTAGCAGGGCACATTGTACTGTAGCTAAATCATTTTTAGTGTGAAATTTATTGTTTTCTAAGCTGCAGGAAGTGTCAAATGGTGCCACAGGAAGTTCAGTATAGCAAACGTATTTAACCAGAGCTTACTGCAGAAGAGATTCCATCAAGTAACGGTAATAGATTTATAGATAGATGATAGATAGATAGATAGATAGATAGATAGATAAATAGATAGATAGAAAGAATTGACACTCCATAATGAGAATTTTCTTACTGGAAAATGTAATTCCTGAATATGTATTGGGATTTCCTGGAGTCCTTTCAACCTGGAAGACAGGAACTCTATCAGGTATGAACCAAAGAAGGTTCTCCTCAGCTAAGAAAGGTTTTACTATACTAATCCATCTCTGCTAGAAATTATTAAAATGTTTTCAGCTGGAAGTTGTTAAATAAGATTTTAGCAATGGTCAAAATAGGAGTTCTAAAACACATATTTTTTCCAGAAAAAAAAGAATACTGTATTCTTTGCTGAATTCTAATACTTCTTTTGAATCTACGGGTTTTATTTAGTCCACAGATTAAGATCTTAGTGTAAATATAATAAAAATACTTTAAAGGTTATGTATCAACAAGGTGTCAGTGTGCATAAGGATGAAGTATTCCAGTCATAATTAAATTTCAAATCTAATTATAATTTGAGGCGTCCTTTTAATTACATTGCAATATTTTCTTTTCCTAGGAAGATGAGTGGTATAGCATCTTTTATCTGTAATTTTCATTTAATTAAAAATGTAAATAAATCAAACCTCCTTCTTAAAAATATTTACTTTGCACATAAAAAAAGAGGATTTATAAAGTTGGGTTTTATCTAGTTAATCATATTTACTTTGAGTCATAAACATATGATGTATGAATATATAGGCACAGAGGTCTAAATTGTCCTTAATATTATGAAGCAGGAGAAAAAAAAAAGTTGCTAGTAATTATCTTTCTTGCCAGTGAGAATTCTTATGCCACTTCTGGCAAAATCCTACTAATCCTTCAAAGCCAAGTTCAAATGTCACCTCCTTTGTGTGAAGCCTTCCCTAACTCCGAAAGCCAAATTCAGAGATAGGCAACTGAGCCACAGTCAGCGACTTAAATCCGTAAGGGTCACTAAAATATCCCTGGAATTTTATAAACCTCTGAAGAAAACAGCCTTCATCAGAGTTCCCTCAGAAAGAGGACTGCACATAGTTAGAAAGTTGTAGTGGAGCCACTTGGGGGAGGTAAACTACCCCACCCTGTGCCCCCAATCAGCAGATATGAGTATCAGGAATCACTAACCTGCCTCCTAAAGACCCAGCTCCTTGGCAGGCTTTGGATTTCTCCTGTGGGACAGACAAGCTTACAACCAAATGGGATTCTTGGACAGTAGATGAGAAACTGAGAACAAGCTTGAGTATTTCTCTCTTGTCCTACCCCCATCGCCAGTAATAGGTCTGCTCTCTAAACTAATGTCAAATAAACACTTACAAACACCTCCTGGTCCCATTTTCTTACACTACTTTTGATGACATCAGACCCTAGAGTATAAACTAGGAAAAAAAAATGTGAAAACGTGGAAGGGTAAGACACAGGAAGAAGCTGGTAAGATCAGTGAATGGCAGGCCAGGCGTGGTGGCTTACGCCTGTAATCCCAGCACTTCGGGAGGCCGAGATGGGTGGATCACGAGGTCAGGAGTTTGAGACCAGCCTGGCCAACACAGTGAAACCCTCTCTCTATTAAAAATACAAAAATTGGCCGGGCGCGGTGGCTCAAGCCTGTAATCCCAGCACTTTGGGAGGCCGAGACGGGCGGATCACGAGGTCAGCAGATCGAGACCATCCTGGCTAACACTGTGAAACCCCGTCTCTACTAAAAAAAATACAAAAAACTAGCCGGGCGACGTGGCGGGCGCCTATAGTCCCAGCTACTCTGGAGGCTGAGGCAGGAGAATGGCGAGAACCCGGAAGGCGGAGCTTGCAGTGAGCTGAGATCCGGCCACTGCACTCCAGCCCGGGAGACAGAGCGAGACTCTGCCTGAAAAAAAATAAATAAATAAATAAAAATAAAAATAATAAAAAAAATAAAAATACAAAAATTAGCTAGGTGCAGTGGCAGGCGTCTGTAATCCCAGCTACTCAGGAGACTGAGGCAGGAGAATTGCTTGAACCTGGGAGGCGGAGGTTGCAGTGAGCCGAGATCACACCACTGCACTCCAGCCTGGGCGACAGAGCTGGACTCCATATTGGGGGAAAAAAAAAAAGATCAGTGAATAGCAAAACCTATGGTGTGGGTGGGAGGAATTTTAGAATGGAGAGAGAGTTGGAAACTTAGGAGAGGGTAATCAGAGAGTGGGAACTTGAAACTGAGATAACAGAGAGGTTGTAGTTATTGGTAATAATGAAGTTTTGACAAAGGAACCAAAGAGTACAGGACAAGGTCACTTGGGCAGAGGAGTCCCAGAGAAATAAGGCACATAAAGGATTGCCCTCAAGAATAATAAAATCCAGTAGGCACAGTGGTTCATGTCTGTAATCCCAGAACTTTGGGAGGCCAAGGCGGGAGAATCACTTGAGCCCGGGAGTTCAAGACCAGCCTGAGCAACAAAGCGAGACCTTGTCTCTACAAAAAATTTTAAAAACTAGCTGGGAATGGGGGCACGTGCCTGTAGTCCCAGCTACTCGGGAGGCTGAGGTGGGAGGATCACTCAAGCCTGGGAGGCTGAGGCTGCAATGAGCCATGATTGCACCACTGTACTCCAGTTTGGGTGACAAAGTGAGACCCTGTCCCAAAAAATAATAATACAAAAGAATAATAAAATCACCAAGCTTTATGAAAGACAATGTTAAAGACAGTGATAGTCAGAAACTCAACTATTCAAGGAATTAGAGAGAGTGGCTCCAGGTGCCTCCTTGCCTATAGCAAGGAGGAGGTAGTAGGTGGTTTATGGTTTGATGACTTGGATTCAAAGCTGAAGTTTGTAAACAGAAATACGAGAAAATGCCTAGAAATAACAATGAGGAGCAAGAAGGGCATCCATCCTACATTCACACAATAATGAGAGAGGAAAAAACAGGGATCAATCGAAAGGGGAAGCAGTGTCTTCAGTAGAGAACCAGCTTTTCCAGCTAGTATAGGGAAGTTACAGGGATCTGATCGGAAGTAAAAGGACTGTTAAAAGATGAGGTGGAGCATATAAGAGATTTCTGCTGAAGGGTGATCCAAGAGGCAGAGTGGAAGGGTTGCAGGTATGGGAGAGAGATAGGAAATGGGCTCATGAAAACAGATGTGCACAGCTATACGGGCAGTGTAAGAGTGGAGTTCTATCACCTCACCATGTTGGGCTTTTTGAGGCAATGAAATAAATAGGATTAAAGAATAAAATTAGATTAGTCCTATGGTCCCAAAACTGACGGTGGTAATGAGGCTCCAGTTGGGCAGGAAGAGGGTACATGGATTTGCCATGATCTATAGAATCTTAGGGCCCTTCCAGTTTAGAATCCATGAGAAGGCAGTTTCAGCCAGAACACCCAGATTTCCTTGGCACCTTCTGTTGATTCCTGGAGCACTCAGGGCTTCTGGGACCTCTTGTCATGCTTGTAAAAGGGCATCTAGACAATGGGGAAGGTAGACCTTATCTTGAGCACCTGAGACTCTTAACTCCTGCTATATTTTGATTTTTTTCCTTTAAAAAATAGAGATTCGTTGAATTTTTTGAGGATAAGAATGAAAAAATTCAAGTTGTATTTTAGGAAAATCCAGTAGCTTTTAGAAGTTGGTCTCAGAGGCCAGTGGGCAACGGTGATGGGTAGCTTCTAAGGATTCATCCTGGAATGAATATTTTCTGATCATCCATGGCCCAGATGCTGTCCCTGAATTTTCAAAGGCCTATCAGTAATCAGAAGATATTCTCTCCAGTGGGAAACCTTAGAGTCTCCAGATTTTATTTTATTAAGAGGTCATTATTTCTTTAAAGGGAGCCATATTAAAAACCACTAGACTCACTGATCTCTCTGTGAGAACATTTTTTCCTTAGAAATACTTCCTCAGCCCCATCAAGTCATTGATCATAGGTTACTTTCTCAGCAAGCATTCCTGGACCACCCTATTTGAAAGTAATACCTGCTTAATTTTGCTCCATGATATACCCTGAATGTTTGTTCTTTCCTAATCTTATGTTGAAATGTAACCCCCAGTGTTAGAGGCAGGGCCTGGTGGGAGGATTTTTGGTCATGGGGGTGGATGCCCCATGAATGGCTTGGTGCTGCCCTCGCAATAGTGAGTGAGTTCTCATGGGATCTTATTGTTTAAAAGCGTGTGAATGACACTCCCCCAATCTCTCTCTTTTGCTCCTGCTCTTGCCATGTGATGTACCTGCTCCCTCTTGGCCTTCTGTCATGATTATAATCTCCCTAAGGCCCTCACCAGAAGCAGATGCTGGAGCCATGCTTGTACAGCCTGCAAAACCATGAGCCAATTCAACCTCTTTTCTTTATAAATTACCCAATGTTATTAGTCTGGTTTCATAATGCTATAAAGACATTACCTGAGACTTGGTAATTTATAAGGAAAAGAGGTTTAATTGACTCATAGTTCCACACAACTGGGGAGGTCTCAGGAAACTTGCAATCATGGCGGAAGGCAAAGCAAGCACCTTCTTCACAAGGTGGCAGCAGAGAGAAACACATGAAGGAGGAACTCTCAAACTCTTACAAAACCAGCAGATTTCATAGGAACTCACTCACTATCATGAGAACAGTATGGGGAAACCGCCCCCATGATCCAATCACCTCCCTCCCTCCACATGTGGGGATTACAGGTCCCTCCCTCAACATGTGAGGATTACTATTTGAGATGAGGTTTGAGTGAGGGCAAACCATTTTACCCAGCTTCAGGCATTTCATTATAGCAACACAAGAATGGCGTAATACACTCTATAACATAAATTTATAGCTCACTTACTTCTTTTGTGGCAGTCCTGCCATCCCCATCCCCAAACTAGAAGAAAAACTCTATGAAGGCAAGGATGTTTGCCAAATGACATCACTATTCATACTGCTTAGTAGCCTGATTTTTTACTTAATTTATAGAAAACTACTTTCCACGGAAGAAAATAATGGAGTAAGTACAATGATTGTTCAATAAATATTTGTTAAACAAATCTGACTTCATCTCTATTTTTTCAGCCTCATGCTCCTCTCCACATCAAATGATTCAACCACAACAGACCAGTGAGAGCTTTTTATTTGCTGTACCCTTTCATGTCTTCACACTTTTCCTCAAGTAATTCCCTCCACCTGCACTGCACCTTTCCCATATTCCCCATTTACAGAACTTCTATTCATCTTTCAAACCTCTATTTAAATGCTACCTCCTTTTTTGATAATAGAGTCCTGATGTTAGTACTGAGAACGGTATTCTGATATCACCAATAAAAATATATTTTCTTCTTCCTCAGTGCTTCCAAAATATTTTATTTTGGAATACTTTATTTATATGTCTACTTATTATATTTTTGTTCTGTTGATTATTATAGCTAGTCAATCATGTGTTTGTATCTTCAACTAGAATTTATAAGCCCCTTGAAATTAACGATTATATCCTAATCATGATTATATTTCCAAAGGGCTTATCACAATGTCTGACATATAATCACATAATAAATGCTAGATTGGACTGGATTGAATTACTTTCTTACTTTGAGTTGCCTATGTAATCACCTCAGCCATGGTCTTCATTCTTATTCCATGATCTAGGTTTTGGCATTAAGCAGCTCATCACTTGTATAGAGGCTCTGTTAAAGGTAACATGTGAACAATAACTTAAAAATTGTTCTATATATTTTGTGACCTTAGCGCTCCCTCACTATCTGACTCTTCTGGATATGATAACAGCTGGGTCATGCTTAGATTCAAACAGGGAGCTCTGTTTCTTCATGCCTCCTCTGAGAATGGGAAAATATGAGAACAATGACATGTTATGGTGTGTGCAAAGAACTGGGTGGGGGGCGGGTGGTTGTAGTTTCACTAAGGCATAAATGGTTAAAAGTTTGATCACATTTTAGCTGATTCACTGTGATTTTCCAGAAAATTTTTACAAAACAGAAGAAAGAAAAGAGTTAGAAGTAGAGTTTGTACTTTGAATTGAGATTGCTTTTTATATTTTTTTATTTTTATATATATATTTTTTATATTTTTATATTTTTACAAAACAGAAGAAAGAAAAGAGTTAGAAGTAGAGTTTGTACTTTGAATTGAGATTGCTGAAATTACAGCAAGTAAGAGGATTCTTGATATCCTGCAGCCCATAAATAACTATACCTCCTGCAGTTTCCTCTTAGACATCAAGCTAGAGTAAAAAACTTCAGGTTCAATTTCCGGAGAAAACAAAAACAAAAACAAAAAAAACTCTCTGCTTTCTTTCCTGCTTTTATACAATCAACAAACTTGTATTAAGCCCATTATGTTCTAATTTTGCACAAGGAAGCTCTGTGGTCACAAAAGCAAATAAAACAAAGTCCTTTCTTTTAAAGGACAGTAAATGATTGGTGCCATGATTCAACCATGCAGAGAAAATAGAAAAGAGATACATCTAACCCACATTTGCTGAACATCTGCTGTATACTAGGTCCACTCATAAATGAGATAGTCCTTGTCCCCAAGCTTATAATTCAGTGGGGAAAACAGTTTAATGCCATTCTATATCGAATGATAAGAACATAGTCTATAAGTGCACTAATCTTATTTGTGGGAGACATGGAGGGGTTGGGGGACGGGTGAGGAGAACAATTCTACCTGGTTTGGGAAGAAAGAGAGGCATGTGCATTTAAAAGTTAAAATATGATGTAGTGTTTAAGTTGAGGTTAGAAAATGAAGAATTTACTGTGTACTTCAAGACAACAGTTACTGTGCTGTCTTGCAAAAGTCATTGTGTGAAAAGGTCTCCCCCAACCTATACGGAGTATCACAGAAATACTCTTGGAAAAGATTGCAGAAAATATCTTTAAAGTAAAAGCACCTAGAGGTGGACATCTCAATTAAGAGGTGATAGGAATACTTTCTGAGGGTCCAAGAAATTTTGATTTGGGCCAGTGAAATATTTTTAAATCTGAGGGTTTCACAAAGGATAGACCAGCTTTATTATGCTAAACAGGGCAGTTTACAAAAGTACTATCATCCGAAGTTATCTTCTAGATTTTTTTATGGTTTCAGGTCTTAGATTTAAGTCCTTGATCCATCTTGAGTTGATTTTTGTGTAAGGTGAGAGATAAGGATCTAGTTTCCTTCTACATGTGGCTTGCCAATTATCCCAGCACTATTTGCTGAATAGTGTCCTTTCCCCACTTTATGTTTTTGTTTGCTTTGTCAAAGATGAGTTGACTGTTGGCTTTATTTCTGGGTTCTCTATTCTGTTCCATTGGTCTATATGCCTATTTTTATACCAGTACCATGCTGTTTTGGTGACTGTGGCCTTATATATAGTTTGAAGACAGGTAATGTGATGCTTCCAGATTTGTTCTTTTTACTTAGTCTTGCTTTGACTATGTGGGCTCTTTTTGGTTCCATATGAATTTCAGGATTTTTTTCTAGCTCTGTCAAGAATGATGGTGTTATTTTGATGTGAATTATGTTGAATTTGTAGATTCCCTTTGGCAGTATGGTCATTTTCACAATGTTGATTCTACCCATCCACGAGCATGGGATATGTTTCCATTTGTTTGTTCTATCTATGATTTCTTTCAGCAGTGTTTTGTAGTTTTGTTTTGTGGAGGTCTTTCACCTCCTTGGTTAAGTATATACCTAAGTATTTTAGGACATTGGCTAATTTTAGACATTGGCTTAGGCAAAAACTTCATTACCAAGAACCCAAAAACAAATGCAACAAAAACAAAAATAAATAGCTGGGATTTAATTAAACTAAAAAGCTTCTGCACAGCAAAGGAAATAATAAGCAGAGTAAACAGACAACCCATAGAGTGGGAGAAAATCTTCAAAATCTGTATGTCTGACAAAGGACTGATATCCAGAATCTACGAGGAACTCAAACAAATCAGCAAGAAAAAAAAAATCCCATCAGAAAGTGGGTTAAGGACATGAATGGACAATTCTCAAAAGAAGATATACAAATGGCCAAAAAACATATGAAAAAAAAGTTCAGCATCACTAACGATCAGGGAAATGCAATTCAAAACCACAATGCAATATCACTTTACTCCTGCAAGAATGGTCATAATCAAAAAATCAAAAAATAATAGACATTGGCATGGATGTAGTGAAAAGGGAAACTTTTACACTGTTGGTGGGAATGCAAACTAGTACAACCACTGTGGAAAATAGTGTGGAGATTCCTTTAAGAACTAAAAGGAGACCTCTCATTTGATCCAGCAATCCTACTGCTGGGTATCAACCCAGAGGAAAAAAAAGTCATTATACAAAAAAAGATATTTGGACACACATGTATATTACAACAATTTGTAATTGAAAAAATATGGAATCAGCCCAAAGGCCCATCCGTCAACAAGTGGATAAAGAAAGTGTATATATATATATACACACACACACACACATATATATATATTACATATATAATAAAATACTACTCAGCCATAAAAAAGACAAAATAATGGCATTTTCAGCAACCTGGATGTAATTGGAGACCATTATTCTACGTGAAGTAACTCAGGAATGGAAAATGAAATATTGTACGTTCTCCCTCGTAAGTTGGAGCTAAGCTATGAAGATGCAAAGGCATAAGAATGATACAGTGGACTTTCAGGTCTCAGAGGAAAGGACGGGAAGGGAGTGAGGGATAAAAGACTACAGACTAGACACTGTGTACACTGCTCAGGTGATGTGTGCACCAATATCTCAGAAATCACCACTAAAGAACTTATTCATGTAACCAAAATAATTTTTTTTTTTAAAAAAAAGCACTATCCTCTAGTGCTACAATGAGCTCCTAAAATAAAGGCTATTTTAAAAATCTTTTTAATGTATAATATAAATAGTTGACATCAGCCAGGCACAGTGGCTTACACCTATAATCACAGAGATTTAGGAGACTGAGGAAGGACTATCACTTGAGCCCAGGAGTTCAAGGCCAGCCTGGGCAACATAGTGAGACCCTCTTCTCTCCGAAAAAATTAAAAACATAGCTGAATGTGGTGGCATGTGCCTGTGGTCCTAGCTACTTGGGAGGCTGAGAAGGTAGGCCTGCTTGAGCCCAAGAGGTCAAGGCTGCAATGACTTATGATCACTCCACTTCATTCCAGCCTGGGCAACAGAGCAAGACCCTCTCAATAAATAAATAAATAAATAAGTAAATAAAATAAAATAAAATATAAAAAGAAAGAAAGAAAACAAAGGAGAGGGAGTTTGGTTGAGGTAAAGTAAGATGTTAATTCAAGACATAATCAATTTGAGGCTTATAAGGAATATTTACCTAAAATGTTTGGTTTTTAAGAATAAAAATTGGCCTATGTATTGTTGGAAAACAATTCTCCATGGTTCCCTCATGTTTTGGCATGTCTTATAAGCAAAGAGCTGACTTCTGTTAGTTCCAGACTATTTTTTAAGGATATGTGTATATTAAATAGCCTTAGAAGAGAGAGAATGTCTCCCTGTAGAATGAAGAGCAGAATCTTATGAAAGATTTAGTTTCCCTACATCCAACATTCCTCTCATGTAACACAACTACTAATTGTTCAGATGTCATCTGACCCTCTTTACATTACCCTGTGGAAACTGGGAATCGTGTAAAAATGCTGTTACTTTGGCTACTTACAGCCATTGCAGTACGTAATAAACTGTCCTTTGTCTCTGACCCAGGAGTCCCATGTCTTCAACCAGCATCCATGAAACTGTAGCAAGTTAACATGTTAAATTGCAAGTACAGTAAAATCTTACACCCTTCACAGTTCTTGACATTTATCTTTAAAATACTGCAACATTTTAATTTATGTAAATCATTTTACTTTTATCAGTTTCAGAGACCTCACCACATTAAGGTCTTAACAATTAACTGATGGTTTCTAATATTTTTCAGACTCCTAGCAGGATTAATGCATTAAATCTGACAGTTAAAGGAAATGATTGTCAATATTATGTGAAAGGAAAAATCAAGAAACCACTCATACATATATGGTTGGTTCACTATTACAGTTATTTGACATTTAAAACACTGTTTCGTATATGGGTTCAGTAAAATGTGAATCGAATCTAATTGGTAAAAATTTGATCAAATATTAACTAAATATATTTAGAATTCTAGGATCCACTAGAATTCTATAATCCACTGATTATAATATGAATCAATAGTATAATAGAAGTCCAAAGAAATTAAGTAACAAAAAGAGCCCTGTGGTAGACAGAATAATGATCCCCCTCGACCCAAAGATGGTCTGAATATTTATGTCCCTCTAAAATTCACATGTTGGCATTGAATCCCCAATGTGTTGGCATTAAGAGGTACCCCACCTCTTTGGGAGATGACTAGGTCATGAGGGTGGAGCCCTCATGAATGGGATTAATGCACCTATCAAAGAAGTCTGAGGAAATGTGTTTGCCCCTTTTACCCTTCACCATGTCAGGATGCAGCAAAAAGGCACCATCTACAAAGCAAAGAGTCCTCACCAGACACCAAATCTGCTGGCACCTTGATCTTGGCTTTCCCAGTCTTCAGAAATGTGGGCAACAAATTTCTGTTGTTTGTAAATTATCCAGTCTCAGGTATTTTGTTATAGCAGCCCAAATGGACTAGGAAAGATGCCCATATTTCAATCTCAAGAACCTGTGAATATGCTATCTTGCATGGCGGAAGAGATTTTACAGATATGATTAATTTAAGGATCTTGAGATCAGAAGATTATCTTGAATTATCTGGGGAACCCAATTAATCATAAGAGTCCTTATAAGGAAAAGAGGGAAGCAAGAGAGTTGGAGTCATAGGAGGAGATATGATGACAGAAGCAAGTTCAGAGACAGAGAGATACAGAGAGAGAGAGACATACAGAGAGACAGATATTTAGATTTGAAGATGCTACACTGCTTGCCAAAGCTGAAGAATACTGATGGCCTCTAGAAGGTAGAAACTACAAAGAAATAGATTCTTCTCAAAGATCAGATAGTTGTAGGTGTGCAGTCTTACTTCTGGGCTCTCTATTCTGTTCCATTGGTCCATCTCTCTGTTTTTATACCAGTACCATGCTGTGTTGGTTACCATAGCCCTGTAGTATAGTTTGAAATCAGATAGCATGATGCCTCCAGCTTTGTTTTTTGTTTTTCATTTTTGTTTAGGATTGCCTTGGCTATTTGGGCTCTTTCTTTTGGCTTCCTGTGAATTTTAAAATCTTTTTTTCTGGTACTATGAAGAATCTCAATGGTAGTTTAATAGGGATAGCAGTGAATCTATAAATTCCTTTGGGCAACCTGACAAAAACAAACAATGGGGAAAGGATTCCCTACTCAAAAAATGGTGCAGGATAACTGGCTAGCCATATGTAGAAGATTAAAACTGGACCCCTTCCTTACACCATATACAAAAATTAGCTTAAGATGGATTACTTAAATGTGAAACCCAAAACTATGAAAACCCTGGAAGATGGTCTAAGCAATACCACTCAGGACATAGGCACAGGCAAAGATTTCATGGTAAAGACTCCAAAAGCAATGCAACAAAAGCAAAAACTGACAAATGGGATCTAATTAAACTAAAGAGCTTCTGCACAGGGTAAGAAACTATCAACACAGTAAACAGAGACAACCTACAGAATAGGAGAAAATATTTGCAAACTTTTCATCTGACAAAGGTCTAATATCCAACGTCTATAAGGAACTTGAACAAATTTACAAGAGAAAAACAAATAATTCCATTAAAAAGTGAGCAAAGGACGTAAGAGACACTTCCAAAACTAGGCATACATGCGGCCAACAATCATATGAAAAAAAGCTCAACATCACTGATCATTAGAGAAATGCAAATCAAAACCACAATGAGATACCTTCTCACACCAGTCAGAATGGCTATTATTATAAAGTCAAAAAATAACAGATGCTGGCAAGGTTGTGGAAAAAAAAGGAACGCTTATACACTGTTGCTGCAAGTGTAAATTAGTTCAACCATTGTGGAAGACAGTGTGGGAATTCCTCAGAGACCTAAAGACAGAAACACCATTGACCCACAATCCCATTACTGGGTATGTACAAAAAGGAATATAAATCATTTCATTATAAAGACATATGTATGCGTATGTTCATTGCTGCACTATTCACAATAGCAAAAACATGGAAACAACCTAAATGCCCCATCAATGATAGAGTGGATAAAGAAAATGTGGTACATATACACCATGGAATACTATGCAGCCATAAAAAAAGAATGACATCAAGTCCTTTGCAGGGGCATGAATGGAGCTGGAGGCCATTATCCTTGGCAAACTAATGCAGTAACAGAAAACCAAATACTGCGTGTTCTCACTTATAAGTGGGAGCTAAATGATGAGAATATATTGGCACATAGAGGGGAATAACACACACTGATGCCTATCAGAGGGTGGAGGGTGGAAGAAGGGAGAAGATCAGGAAAAATAACTAGTGGGTACTAGGCTTAATACATGGGTGATGAAATAATCTGTACAACAAACACCCATGACACAAGTTTACCTGTGTAACAAAACTGTACATGTACCCCTGAACTTAAAATAAAAGTTTAAATTAAAAGAAATGGATTCTTCTATTCAGCTTCTATCTAGAAGGAATGCAGACCTGCCAACACCTTCATTTTAGCACTTCTGACCTTCATAAATGTAAGAAAACTACTACATTCTTGATAATTTGTCACAGCATCAATAGAAAATGAAAACAGCTCTCAAAGTATCCCATTTCATTACAACAAATCACTTATAAACCTAACTTTCTTGGTTATTTTTTATGGTTATATCGCTTTCTATTTCTAAGCTATGCCCTTAGGCTACACTAGGCTGAAATGAATTTCCCTTCTTAAACATGAATTTTCTTAGTAAGAGATAAATTGCTTTCAGAAAAGTGGGAGGAGCAGGAGTTGAAGGGGAAGGAGATGGAGTTGCCTTAAGCAGTAAAAGAAGAAAGACCATCTCTGAAACTTTCATAGTTAAAAATAATAATAACCAAAGCAAAACAAAATAATAACACCAATTTCCAAGGACCAACAATAGACCCATAAGAATAAAATAAATGAAATAAATGTATGTGTACCATGGTTGAAGAGAGATACAGACTCCCCAGTTCCCCTAAAAATCTGCTTTTCTAAGTTACCCATCTAGGCTGTGGCTCCAACCAATTTGTCCGATCAATCTCTCCCGGAGAAAGGAGGTCTTAATATAGGGAGTAGAAACTGAGGTCTAGCCAGGAAACATACACTGGGTATACTGATGCACATGAATCTATTATTTATATTGACTATAGGGATAAGAAGACAATGTTCTTTATAGAAATTCAACTCACATGTTGTGATCTATCCAACTCTCCACTCAAAGGAACTAGGTCTATAAAAAGAGTGCAGACATGACTCTTCCAGATAGAATGCAGGACAGTGACAGAATGGGGATCTGAGAATGATGTTGAAGGGAAAATGTGAAGTAATTCTTATGCTGACATACTTTTATAGGTTTCTGTGGTATCACATGAAGGCTCAAAGGCAGAGCTTACAACTGGCCTGAGCTGCCTCTGAATGGTAACTTATCCCAGTGCTGGAGCTGTTAGTATGAATGCACTAATATGCATTTTCAGCACACGCTGCTGGCCACTCCTGTGCTACCTGTCCAGGCAATACCCAGATTTCAGCTCTTCCCACTTAGGCTGCACTGGAAGTGCCCTACTGGGAAGCCACTGTCCCTGTTGGCCAGCATGTACCACCAACATCTCAGGAGTGCCTGTTAGCTCCAGTTATCTCACCAGGCCCTTTGCTTACCTCCTTGGAAATGGTCAACAGTCACACAGTTTCTGCCCTTCTTGGTTTCAAAGTGTGGTGCTCACTTCAATATCTGACACTCCCAGTGGAGCCCAGAAAGGTACCCTAGTTCAATTTAACAACAACCACTTACTCTGTGCCAGACACATACTAGACATGGAGACCAAAGCATGCTCTTTGCTCTTAAGGAATTGACAACTGCATTATATTTCAACTGTTTCTGGATCATGCATCCCCTGTCCCATAAATTGGAAGGCAAGGTAACTATAGCTCCTCTTCCCACACTCCTACACATGAAGCAGTTTATCCTCCCTTAAGTTAGGTGGTGGAGTGAACTTCTCCAGCCTTCTTGAATTTTGCACATTCCATGACTTACCCATAGGACCAATCTCTGTGGAGTCTACCTGATTTCACTGTGCAAATATTCTTTTTTTTTTTTTTTTGAGACAGAGTCTCGCTGTGCCACCCAGGCTGGTGTGCAGTGGCGCAATCTCGGCTCACTGCAACCTCTACCTTCCCGGTTCAAGCGATTCTTCTGCCTCAGCCTCCCGAGTAGCTGGGACTACAGGCACAAGCCACCATGCCCAGCTAACTTTTGTATTTTTAGTAGAGACAGAACTTCACCATATTGGCCAGGTTGGTCTCGAACTCCTGACCTCAGGTAATCTGCCCGCCTCGGCCTCCCAAAGTGCTGGGATTACAGGCTTGAGCCACCAGGCCCGACCACAAACATTCTTTTATTATACAGTTTCTCTGTTTGGCGAAGGTGGAAAGTATGAAATCATACTCTCCACTTTGCCTTAATCAGATTTCACTTTTACCCTAGGCTCTGGGTCCGGTGAGTAGTCTCCAGTTCTGCATTTTTCCCAGGGATAGCAACACAAGAGGCTGTTACAAAATCTCTGGCATTTTTATTTTCTTTAACTTTGAATCAAAATAGGTATACCACCATTGTCTTTAGTCCTAGAAATCTGCATTGCCAAATGTGTCCGTGACAGTGCTCGAAGAGCTTGCAAGTATATTAAAGGCAAATCTAAGCACCCTGCCCCCGCAAAAAAAGAGACAATTTCTAACCAAACAAGCCCATACGTAGAAAAAAGCACTTACATTTTTGCCAGAATCATAGACTATAAACTTTTCCAGAACAAGTGGAGGGGTCATTTCATGTCTTGTTTGGGGTTTGACATACTCGCAACAAGCAGTTAGTTACACCTGTGCCTGAGGGTTTTTCTAGCCTTTGTCTTCTAAAACCCCTGAAGTATTCTTTCTTCAG
Organism: Trachypithecus francoisi; assembly: GCF_009764315.1. Lineage (NCBI taxonomy): Eukaryota > Metazoa > Chordata > Mammalia > Primates > Cercopithecidae > Trachypithecus > Trachypithecus francoisi. The sequence continues at coordinate 108,364,452 of NW_022681456.1, forward strand.
TTGGCACCTTATTTTTGCACATGAAGGGTTTTGGATCAGAAAGACTATGATGGAAGCACTCGGTTGGTAGTGTTCTTTTTCTAACTTGGCATGTGTAGCTACTATCCCTCTCAATTCTCATGAAAACACACATGATTCCACGGTACTTCCCCCTCTCAGTGTATAGTACCATCCTCCAGGCCTCTCAGAGAGGAGCCCAGGACTTTCCTACACTAATTGTCTCCCAGCCAGTTGCTGCCTTTCCTACAGCAGCCCAAGTCAGACTTTGTTGCAGCCTGTGAATATTTTCTACTCCAGTGTGTGATGCCAAAATCATTCCACAAGGCCTGCTCCAAGTTTTCCTGTCAAGATAAGCTTCCAGCCTGATGTAGAGTGGATTAGCATACAGCATCAAGACCAGACTCATAATCTTGTAAAACTGGCAGCACAGCTTCCTAAATCAAACAATGAAATGGATATACTCTTTTAAATTGAAAGGTAAAATATATTTTCAGGAAAAGGTATCTATTGCTGTAAAACCGACTTATTTGAAGATTTCCAGAACTTAGTTAAAGCATTTTAAAAAGTCATCATTTTATATGCACAAAAATGTAGTAAATCCTGGATTATATAAGGTTACTAAGCACCAGTAACATTTGCAAATTTGCCCTTTGTCCATCAGATCTTATTTATTTCTTTTTTTTTTTTTTTTTTTTTTTGAGGCGGAGTCTCGCTCTGTCGCCCGGACTGGAGTGCAGTGGCCGGATCTCAGCTCACTGCAAGCTCCGTCTCCCAGGTTTACGCCATTCTCCTGCCTCAGCCTCCTGAGTAGCTGGGACTACAGGCACCCGCCACCTCGCCCGGCTAGTTTTTTTTTGTATTTTTAGTAGAGACGGGGTTTCACCGTGTTAGCCAGGATGGTCTCGATCTCCTGACCTCGTGATCCGCCCGTCTCGGCCTCCCAAAGTGCTGGGATTACAGGCTTGAGCCACCGCGCCCGGGCTATTTATTTCTTTTTTTATTTTTTTGAGACGGAGTCTGGCTCTGTCACCCAGGCTGGAGCGCAGTGGCCGGATCTCAGCTCACTGCAAGCTCCGCCTCCTGGGTTTACGCCATTCTCCTGCCTCAGCCTCCCGAGTAGCTGGGACTACAGGCGTCCGCCACCTCGCCCGGCTAGTTTTTTGTATTTTTTAGTAGAGACGGGGTTTCACCGTGTTAGCCAGGATGGTCTTGATCTCCTGACCTCGTGATCTACCGGTCTCGGCCTCCCAAAGTGCTGGGATTACAGGCTTGAGCCACCGCGCCCGGCCCAGATCTTATTTATTTCTACTGCTTCTTCACAAACATTTAGAAAACAGATGTCTAATGCCAAGGTCCTTCTGTTAGTATGCAATATTTTAGTAATAACCAAGAAGAATCATACTGGGTTAGGACAACCTAGAAAAAAATAGACTGATTTTGACAATAATGCTAAGGGACCATTGTGGCATAAGGTAAATATCTTCCATAAAAGCAAGCTATAGATCAACAAATGTTTATGGTCTACCTGCTAAACAAATTTTTCATTTCTGAATCCTCAGTGTCTATTACTATGCCTGGAAAATAGCATGTTTATTTACTGAATGAAAAAAAGAATGAATAAATGAATGAACACACCCAGTTTCCCTAAAGCTGTGAATTTACCCATTCATACTCAAGCATATTGACTCTTGAAGACATTCCAGTTCCTTGGATCACAAGTTCTCTATGTTGATTACTCTTTTGAAACTGCTTTAAATCTATGTTTCAAAACCTGTTGAGTCTTCTTTCTGTTTAACTTATATTGTTTTGTGGTTTGTCTCGTTTTTGTTTTTGTTTTTTTTTAAGTAGATACACATAAGGGCTCCCAGAAAACAATCCCGGCAGAAGTTGAGATATTACAGTCTCCAAGCTCTATGAAAGGAAGCATTTGAGTTGGTAAGAAAACTAGGAATGGCTCTCCTCTTGATATCTGTATCACCTCTTTCAGGAAGCCTTGTAGAGCATCTACCACTTTTTTCCCTTCCCTCTCACTCCTGCCTTAAGTGTCCCCTCTTAAAGCTCCTTAAATTCTTGTGCATAGTATCACCATCTTGGAATCATCTCCCTTCTCTAGACTATGGATTCAATACCGGCTATGACTGGGAATTTTTCCTGGTACCTCCAGTTCCTGGCATAGATCCTGGCATGTAGTGAGTGCTCAGTTAGTATTTCAACAAATGAATGAAGAAGTGAACCATGGTATTAAATTTACCTGAGACATTTGTTCTTCTAGAGGCTGGAAAACATTTCAGAGTGGGAGACTCGGTACTTTCTTGTGTTTGGAGAAAAGATCAAAGGATTTCAGCCAGAGAAGAGGCCTCCATATGGTTTTTATTGTCATCTGTCACCTTTCTTTTTCTTCTCCCACTTATTAAAAAGAGAGAGGGAGGCCGGGCGCGGTGGCTCAAGCCTGTAATCCTAGCACTTTGGGAGGCCGAGGTGGGCGGATCACGAGGTCAGGAGATCGAGACCATCCTGGCTAACACGGTGAAACCCCGTCTCTACTAAAAATACAAAAAACTAGCCAGGCGCGGTGGCAGGTGCCTGTAGTCCCAGCTACTCGGGAGGCTGAGGCAGGAGAATGGTGTAAACCCAAGAGGCGGAGCTTGCAGTGAGCCGAGATCACGCCAATGCACTCCAGCCTGGGTGACAGAGCAAGACTCTGTCTCAAAAAATAAAATAAATAAATAAATAAATAAATAAAAGAGAGAGGGAGTCCAAAATAATCTGGGGGACTGGCAGAACTGCAAAAAGACTATGAAGCCAGTAGGGCCTTCTGGCGATCTCTGTCAACCCAGGCAAAGCTGGCCCCAGGGTCAGAAACCCTCACTTCCTCAGTGCATGGTAGGACAGCTTGTGTCTTGCAGGGCATTTCAGGAGCTACTTGGAGGCTGCCCTATCAACCCTGCTTTCTCTTCCTGGCAGTTCTACAGCCTAGCATGCAGCAGGGCTCACAATGCCTTCTTGCTATGTGGGCTTTCCGGCTAAGGTTAGACTTACCACTCACTCTGCTGACTCTCATTATGGATTCTACCTGAGTGTTTGCCGGCCTCATGTCCTAGCCTCTCTCTTATTTTGTCTGTCTGGCTTGTCCCTTTATTCCTTGACAAGAGTTTGACACATATCCTGACCTTGAACTGGATCCACCCCTTCCTGCTCCAAAGATTTCTTCTACCTGAAGAATCTGACAGAAGTCTCTATTCAAAGCTGAGAGTGAGTAATCAGACAAAGCTCTGCGCATTGAGCAGGCATTGAAGACCATAAAGGTAACTAGCCCAGCATCTAGAAAAATAACCAGGGCAGTAGGGAATCTAGAAAACAAGCAGGGAGAGTATGCTGTGGGGAATTAAAAGCTCAAACAAAGAATTAGCATTACAGAGAGCCAGGAAGCCAAAGAGCATGGGAAAGAGCTACAGGGTTACAGCAACAAGACCTTGTTTCTGTGCTGATTCATTGTCTCTGCCAAGTGAGTTTGTATTTATGTCCTATTAGTGAAAGGGAAAGAATCCAGAAGTAGGACTGTATATGGTTTTGAATCCAGACTTTCTACCCTTAGTCCTTGTGTTGGACTAAGTACCTAGCGTCGCTGCCTAAGTTTCTTCTTCTACAAAACAGACCTAATAACAGTACCTACACTAGGAAGCTTTTTGGAGCATTATATGAGATAATACTAGGTAAATCACTGACATATTCTCATTCAGCAGAAAGTGCCCAATGAATATTAACTGTCATTATTATTACACTGAAGAAGACAGTTTTTAATGTGACTAGCATGGGGCATGCTGATAAAGGTTAAGGTTTTAGGATCCCCTTAGAAATTAAAAGAGCCAGCAGGATGACTTTCACTGATGCGTAGCTTTGAAGTGTAAAAATATTAAGAGTAAAAATTAATTATTTTTGTTAGGAATTTTTTTAGCTTTATTGAAGCATAGTTGGTATACAATAAATTTTGCATTTTTAAAGGGTATAACTTGATGGTTTTTGACATATGCCTACACTCATAGAGCCATCACCACAATCAAGATAATGAACATATCCATCACCCCTGAAACTTTTATCATTCCCCTTTATAATCCCTCTCTCCCACTCCTCCTGTTTCCAACCCCCCACCCTCCCATTATCCTCAGGCAACCACTCATCTGCTTTCTGTCACTATAGATTAGTTTACATTTTCTTAGATGTTATATACATGGAATCGCACAGTATTACTTTTTTTGAGGGGTTGGAGGAGGTCTGGCATCATTCACTCAATGCAATTATTTTGAAATTAATCTTCATTGTTGTCTGTTGTCAATAGCTCATTCCTTTTAATTGCTGAGTAGTATTCCATTGTATAGCATGATTTGTTTACCCATTCATCTGCTTATGGAGATTTGGGTTGTTTCCAGTTTGGAACGATTACAAATAAAGCAGCAGTAAACATTCATGTGCAAGTCTTTGTGTGGACCTGGACTTTCATTTCTCCCGGGTAAATATTCTAGGACTAAAATGGCTAGGTCATAAGTGCATGTTTAACTTTTTAAGACACTGCCAAACTGTTTTCCAAAATGGTTGTGCCATTTACATATTTAACAGCCAAAGACTATCTTTGCAATTATTTTTATAAGAGTATGAAACATGCTTGGTTCTTGTCTCTGTCTGCAGCTGAGATTGCTGGCTAAGTCCCACCTTTTTTGGAAACTTAACCTTATTTGTTTTGTTTTTCTAGGAGAAGAAACTTCTTATAATGTAAATTTATAAAACTAAACAAATCAAATGATAAAAGCAAGTATCATAACAACTACTGGATAAGTCACATTTATTGGTTTCACCTCAATCTCTTTTAAGAGTCAATAGGAGATGCCTGAATCTAACAGTTCACCATGTGATAAATAAATCACCTATAAACTCTCTTTACATACATAGCTTTCGAGCCTATCGCCCTCGGTCATTGTCATCCTCTCACACTGGAGTCATAATATAGTACCAAGTCCATCAATCATATCTGTAAGGTCTAAGGACACCCATTCCGTATTCTTATTCTCAGCTCCCAGCTTTCACCTCTCTGGGTGCCACATGTGACTGCCCAAAATGTTACACAACAAGAATGGAAGAAATTTTCATGTGAGTGTCAACAAAAAAAAAAAAGTTTAGATTGCTAGCACACAGTATTTTGTTTATTTGTTTGAGACAAGGTCTCCTTGTGTCACCCAGGCTGAAATACAGTGGTGCGATCATGGGCTCACTGCAGCCTTGAACTCCTGGGCTCAAGCAATCCTACCCCCGCCTCCACCTCCCAAGTACCTAGGACTAGAGTATGTGACACAATGCCTGGCTAGTTTTTAAACTTTTTGTAGAGATACGGGTCTCACTATGTTGTCCTGGCTGGCCTTGAACTCCTGGCCTCAAGCCATCCTCCTAACCTGGCCTCTCAAGTGCTGGGATTATAGGCATGATCCATCACACCCAGCCAGCAAGCACACAGTATTGTTCAAAATAATTTTTCATCTTAATTCCAAAAAGTTATATCTCTGTTTTAAGAACCTGGTTTGAAGAGAAAGACAAAAAAAAAAAGTAGCAAATAGATGTTCTAATAATAGAACCATCAATCCTACTGCATTTCTGGTTGTCAACTGCTAGTTTAAATCAAATTCCACTCCCTCCACATCCTTCTCCCACACCCAAATCCCAATTCTCTCTCTGTATCTCTCATTTTTTCTCATATGCATGAGAACTCTGGTTTCCTACCTAAAAAATAAGAGGACATTTGGTTATGAAGAAGGGGCCAGGAAAGTTGAAGAGGGAAATGGAAGATAAGAGCCTATCAAATGAGTTTCAGCACCTTTGGTTAGAGGAGTGAAGGCCAGAAGCTATTCAAGCTTGGAGCACTAGGTAGAATTCTGAGTATAAGCTAGGTTACTTCAGGTCCAGGGCACAAATATGTGCACAGATTTGACTCGTCAGACATGAAAATAAACATGCTGTTACCCCGAGGATGAGACATGGGAAACTTTCAGAGGTTGCTCCCTGGGCATGGACATTGGCCTACATAGCAAAAAAGGGACTTCACCAAGCAATTTTGCAGGCAGTGGATGTGGGTTGTGGCAGCAACAGTTGTCAACAGTAGTGAAAAAGAGCACCTAACATCTAGTAAGCTCTACTCTGTATTAGGTATCATGCTAGCTGTCTTATAAATATTATTTCATTGTATCTTCAAAATCGGCATATTGTTCCAGGTTTCACAGATGAAGAAATGAAAGCTGAAGATGGTTAAGTAACTTGCATAGGCCTTACAGCTGGTACATGTTGGAGCCAGGATTGGGTGCAGTCAGTCTGCCTCTAGAACCCATGGTCCCAGAGAAAAGTGGACAGCCTGGGGAGGCGAGTGGATTCATGTGGCACTGAAGCTGGCAGGCAGTTGCATAAGAAGGTTTGTGGCCTCCTTTGAAAACTCTCAGGAACAAGGAGAGGGTACTCTGAAGAAAGAGGGGAAAGTCCCACTATTATGCAGACGTGGGCTCTCCAACCTAGCAAGCATCAATTCTAACAGAAAGTTTCAGATATATGCTATGGTCTGAATGTCTGTGTCACCCCAAATTTCGTATGTTAAAAGCAAATCACCAATGTGATGGTGTTAGAGGTGGCACCTGTAGGAAGTGATTAGGTCATGAGGGTGGAACACTCATGATTGGGATTAGTTTCCTTATAGAAGAGGCCTCAGAAAGCTGCCTTTTTCCTTCTACCAGCTGAGAAAACACCAAGAATGTGCCATCTATGAACCCTCGCCAGACATCGAATCTGCCAGAGCTTTGATTTTGCACTTCCCAGCCTCCAGAACTGTGAGAAACAAATTTGTGTTATTTATAAGCCACCGGGCCTAGGGTATTTTGTTATAATGGCCTGAACCAACTAAGATACCATAGAACTGTGTCCACTGGGGTTTATACCTTATGAAACCATGTCAAGATTTTTAAAGATGTTTGAGGTGGAAGGTTCAGCTCAGCCAGTTATCAACGTTCTAGAAAACAGACATGCAAATGTATTAATCTCAGGTAGGCTAGCACAAGAGGGGAGAGGGGCACTGGCTGAAGTGCAGTAACTGCGAGCATGTTCATGCACAGCTGATTGAAGAAGGCAGCTACCTGAGCCTGTCTGAACTGCAGGCAAGGCAGGATAGGAGTTATCAAAAGCTCATTTCCTGAAAAGGATCTCTTTAACCGTAGGAGCCACTACCTCCCAGAGAGATTTGAAGGTTTGGGTGGCTACAGATTACTTTGAGGCCTGCAAAGAAATCTGCCTCTGGCCTGAGAGTTTTTCCAGCTTCAAGTCCGGACTTCAGGCTCAAGGAGGAAGCAGGCAATTAGGCTCTGCCAAGACCCAGGACTGAGCCCCTTCCACTCCCCAATGCTTGCCCTCACTGCTCCTGCTCTCAGCTGGGAATGCCCCCACCCCCTTGTCTACCCAGCGGGCATCGGCTCATTTTTGAAGACACAATTAAGCACCTTCTCGGAAAAGCCTCTCTGACACTCTCCTTTGTGCCTCACTATCCCCAGCCCGTGGTTCCCTTAGAGCTCCTCTAACAATGGAGCGGATTAATTTGTTCTCAAGCCTGCCTCCTCACTCTAGGCAGAAAGTCTCTTAAAGGCAGGCAAGAACCCTGTATTTTTCATCTCCAGCTCAGCACAGGATGCAGTTCTTTTTTCTTCTTTTCAGAATGAAGGATGACAATAGGAGTAGGTAGAAACTTCAGCAAAGAAAATATGGCTTGTTAGAAATCTTCAGCTCTTTTCTGATTTTCTATACCTTCCCCTAGGCCAGAATTGCTCCTCCCTAACTACAGGGTTTATTTAGGAAAACTGGTAATAATATATGACAGATGGACATTGTCCTCAGAACATCTTCTGCAAGCCCTGGGCCTCAAAGGCACCCAATTGACAGCTCTCATGATGGATGAGATTGCTGGAAAAGGGGGGGCTAGCCAGAGCTGGCAGGGTTGGAGTTGATGCAAAGGGACCAGGACCAATGGGAAATTTAGGGATGTCAGAAAAGGGATCATCACTGTAGTCCCCATCCCTGTCTAATATGCTCTGAAACAGGCAAGAGCCATGTTCAGAGATGATTTCAAATTTGAGATATAAAGATAAGATTCTCTTGAAAATAAAAGTAGGTGCCATAGCACTGTCATTGTGATCACCAAGAGCCTGGGCATTCTTCTGACATGAAGACATATCTTTCAAGAACAGCTTTCTTCATCTCTTTCTTAAGGATAGGGTGACAGAGGTGGCACAAGAAGAGGATTTGTTTTGGAATATTTTTCCTGGCATCTTCTAATTTTGTTCTCTCTGCTTCGCTAAAGCCCTGTCCATGGTAGTAAGAGCTGTAACTTTCTAATTATTCAACTTATAGGTCCATCACAGCCTGGGCCACCTCTGTAGAGCTTCTAGCTTTCAGAAATATTTAATAAAATGTAAAATACAGTAAAAAACAAAACTAATGTTAATTATATTAAGATTTTCTTTTAAAGAGAGTATAGGCCTTCCTGAGGCTTAATTATACCTAAAAAAGATTTTGTTGTGGAGGGGGTGGGGGATGTTAATTCACTATATTGATTCCTCAGAGACATCCCTTGAGCTATAAATTTACATCAAGTATTCATGGCCCAAAGAGGTCCTATATTAGGAGAAAAATTTTCCATTAAGACCTAATTCACTAGCTCAACATTTTAAAAAGTTGATTCCTGGGTTATCAGAGGTACAAATGTGTTCTAATCATGGCAGCATGGGGGTGAGTCAAGCAAGCCTGCCACATCATGAGGGAAAATAGAGTGCAATTGACTATAAAGAGAGAAACAAACCAACAAAAATCCCTCTTTTGCCTACATTATTTACAGAGAGAATCATTATCATTATCACCATCCAGAAAAAAAGACTCTTGGCTGACACCCCAAGATCATCTTCCTCGATAATAAAGGACTTTGTTCCCTCTCCTCAGACATCTTTTGTGCCCACCCTTCTTGTTTTTATTATTTCCCTACTAGGACAAATGTGCTTACAAAAATATTGCCCAATCTGGTTCCTCAGTAGGGAATTGACCACAGGTCGTGGACCGTGGAATGACATACTACATTATCATCCAATCAAACAAAAAATAATAAACAGGAGGAACTAGCTACGAGGTCTTGAAAGCATAGACCTCATAGCCAGCTCTGCCTTTGATGTTTCACTTTTTTATTCAATACTGATGTGGTGTTGTTCTTAGCCTATGACCTGCATGCGGTCCCCTGCAGATGGCGGAGATCTGAGGTCCATTGTTGTAGAGCGTGTTCATTAGATATGAAAAAAGAGACTGTGAATGAATGAAACAAAATGTCAAATCCCTTCAGATTCTTTAAGAATAAAAGCAAACACACCAGATACTGAATACTGCTAGGTTTTATATGTGTTAGGGACCTGAATTAATGTTATCTATTAAATGTATTCTATCAAAGGAGGAAAAATCTGGGAACTGATCACCAAATTGAGTTTTTTACGATGTTTGCCAAATCTAGGTGATACTGTTACATCCTTTTAAAATAAAATACCATGTGTGCCATGTGCAGAGTATATACCAAGGCCTCCTCACGTGACTTTGAAAGGAGATGAAATTCCTCAACAGATGGAAGAAGAATGGATGCCACAGACAGAGATAATCCATATGCTAGAGAATGTTGCTAAATAGCTCACTTCATGAAATGGAAAGGTCAGTTGTTTGGATGAAAATTCAAATTTAGCAAGCCCGTCTCTGAGTTTATGTCTTCCTTCATTTATTCTCTCAGATGTTTATAGAGTGCCTGTTGTCTGCCAACACTATACTCTGCCCTGTAGTTACAGCAACGAGGAAGAACGCATTCCTACCCTCAAGAAGATGACAGTCCAGTCTAGTTCTAACTGCTCATCACACTGTTGTCACCCTAATTATCTAGTTCCTCAAACAGCAAGGAAAAAAAGCATACCTATTGAGGGTGTACAATAAGCCTGACCCTAAAAGAACCTGTAGCCTCCATAGTTACAGTGTGCCAAAATTAGGTAGTCTACAGTAATTTTGTTAAGTAAGGTTTTTTGTTTGTTTGTGTACTTTTAATTACATATAAGGTAGGATTGTTAAATGGTGCAGCCTCTTTGAAAAGCAGTTTAGCATTTCTTCAAAATGTTTAACATAGAATTGTCATATGGCCCAGAAATTCTATTCCCAGGTATAAATGCTCCAGAAAATTAGAAAAGAACCTAGGTCTACACAAAAACATGTCCATGAATGTTTGTAGCAGCATTATTCATAATAGCACAGAAGCGGAAACAACCCAAATGCCCATCAACTGAAGAATGGATAGATGAAATAAAATACATCCACACAGTAGAAAATTATTTGGCCATTAAAATGGAATGAGGTACTGATACCTGCTACAACCTGGAAGAAATATAAAAACATCATTATGCTCAGTGAAAGAAGCCTGACACAAAGGTCACATATTATATGATTCTATTTGTATGAAGTGTCAAAAATGGGCAAATCCACAGAAACGAAAAGTAGCTTACCAGTTTCCAGGAATTGCAGCAAGGGAGACGCAGAGGGGATTGCCCATGGGCATGGGATTTCTTTTTGAAGTAATGATGAGACAAGAGAGATCCCTGACCCTTCCATGAGACCTGTGATGGGTGGTGGCTCATTTTGCTTGGCCACTGAGCGCAAGCCCCTTGCAGGAGGGGGAGCATGCAGATGAGCAGGTACAGGAGCCTGGGTGAGTACCTTTAGGCACCAGCAGGAATAAAACCCATACCAGCCCTCAGCAGAGTCTAGCAGTTGCCTGCAACCTCTGAAACCCCAGAGGGCACGGGTTACAAACAATACTGTTTTAGCAATTGACATCTGCAGATGGCTCAGTGTTGGCCAGCTCAGTGAAGAGGCAGGGAGACATACACCCTGCCCTCTTGGTACCCAGCTTCTTGTCTGGCATCCAGGAAGAATTGGGTCACACGGACTTGAAGGATGGTGAATGTGGAGGTTTTATTGAGTGATGGAGGTGGCTCTCAGCAGGATGGGGAGCTGGAAAGGGGGTGGAGTTGGAAGATAATCTTCCCCAGCAGTTTGGCTGTCCCTGGCTGAACTCTCCAACCATCCAGCTGCCTTTTCAATGTTCAGACACTTCTTTTCTCTCCTTTTCTGCCCTGCCACTCTGCTGCTCTGCCGCTCTTCTGCTCATGGAACCTGGGGTTTGGGGTTCTTGTGGGCACAGGATAGGGGATGGGGTGGGCCAGAGTGGTCTTGGAAAAGGTAACATTTTGGGCACAAAAAAAGGAATTCCTGTTCTCATTTAGGGCCGTGGGTCCAGGCTTGAAGGTGGAGCCCTCACCAGGGATCCTGCCCTTCTGCCTCCTGTCTCTATCAATGAGATGTTCTAAAATTAGATATTGGCAATCACTGCACAGCTCAATGAAGACTTTTTTTAAAAAAAGCACTGAATTGTGCACTTTAAAGGGTGAATTTTTTTTGTGATTTGTGAACGATATCTCAATAAATCTCTCATACAAAAATAAATAAGTCTGACCCTTACTTTTAAGACTGAATGCTATTTCTTCCTTAATTCCTTCATTCACCTTCTACATGACTGCCCATCTCCAATGCCCAACTGCTCAGGAAGATTACTCCTGTGCCCTTTGCTTCTTCCCCTCTCCCATCCATAAGAAGTATCCTAGCGGTCGGGCATGGTGGCTCACACCTGTAATCCCAGCACTTTGGGAGGCCGAGGTGGGTGGATCACCTGAGGTCAGGAGTTTGAGACCAGCCTGCCCAACATGGCGAAACCCCGTCTCTACTAAAAATACAAAAAATTCACTGGGCGTGGTGGCAGGCGCCTGTAGTCCCAGCTACTCAGGAGGCTGAGGCAGGAGAATTGCTTGAACCCGGGAGGCAGAGGTTGCAGTGAGCTGAGATCGTGCCACTGCACTCCAGGCTGGGCAACAGGAGCGAAACTCCATCTCAAAAAGAAAAGAAGATTCCTAGCTTTTTTTGTGAAAAATAATTGAGAGAATGTGTAGAGAGTGACTAGGGGCAGAGAGTGGTCCAGGAAAGGGTGAAGTAGAGAGGAACAAAAGATGAGTGCCTCGTACTACAGCCCAGGGACCAGCTGGAGGCAGATTTGAGTGGGGATGAGAGCATGCATTGCTCTGGAACACCAGTAGCAGGTGAGAGATGTGGACGAGAAAATGAAAGAGAGATTTCAAAATACAGCTGTGGGTTATAACTTAAATTCCACCCAACATTATCTGAGAGATGCAATAACAACTGGAGTAACCTTCTCACTCCTTTCTTTTCTTTACTACATCATGTGGGGACCAAAGGTGTTTAAGTTAATAGTTCTTACTCTCACTTTTCAGTTGAAATATAAAAGGCTCAGAGAAATGGGAAGATTTATAGGGTTGCATAGCTATTTAAGTAAAGGATTCAGGTTGGAATCTGGATCTCCAAACTCAAAGTCTTAGACTTTTTTCACTAAGAGCAGAGACTTGGGAGTCAAACTGCTTGTATCTGAATCACAGACCTGCTACTTACTAACTGTGCCTCAGTTTCCCCAATTATAGTCCCTGCCTCAGAGGATATTTGTGAGGACTAAGTGGGTTAATATACAAAAACATTTTAGAACAGCTATGGTAAACACTCCATAAATGTTAGGTAGCAGCTGCAATAGAAGTAGTAATTAATAGTAATAGTAATAATAGTGATAGAAATAACGATAGTAGTAATATTAGTAGAAACCATTTCTTCAAAAAAAATTTACAAGGATGGTTCTGGCTCCTTATACATGGGAACAGTAAGTGCCACGTAGGCCCACTATAGATACATTGTGCTTTTGAAAAATAATTCCTCTGCCTTTGGAAGCTGCAGGAACACCTAAACTCCTTAGCCATTGTATCAGAACAGTCTCAAGGAAACAAGGAAAAAGGTCTTTTTAAAACTCCTCCAGGCCGGTTGTAGTGGCTCACACCTGTAATCCCAACACTTTGAGGGGCCTAGGGGGGTGGATCATCTGAGGTCAGGAGTTTGAGACCAGTCCGACCAACATGGTGAAACCCTGTCTCCACTAAAAACACAAAATTAACCAGGCGTGGTGGTGCATGCCTGTAATCCCTGCTACTAGACAGGCTGAAGCAGGAGAATCACTTGAACCCAGGATGTGGAGGTTGCAGCAAGCCAAGATCGTGCCATTGCAAAAATAAATAAATAAATAAATAAATAAATAAAACCCTCCTCTTGACAGAATATATGAGGGGCTCAGTAGTTTGGTTATGTGAAACATTTCTGCTTTCCTGAATAGGATGATGATTATGTAACCCAGGGCTTGGGGTATATACTGTGAAAAATTATCTGCTTATTACTGTTGTACTTTGAGTTCTTGCTTCCAAACTTTCCAGGAAGAATCTCAGCCCTTGAAAAACAAAAATGGGTTGGATTCAGAGATATCTGAGTTGGAGATGAACTTTGGCAAACTTCCTTTCTCACCATACTAAAATCCCTGCTCTGGGAGGAGCTTATTCTTTATTTCCTATACATGCAATGTATGTAGAAGTGTGGTCAGCAACTGCATCTGCACTGTCTTTATTCCACCTCTATGTACAATGACTAATAAAAGCCCTGGTTCCACCCTTGTTCAGGGAGGCACTGCTTTGGGAACCATCCCCCGTGTCCTCTTTACTCCTTACTTGTTGCAAGTAATCAAATCCCCTTGTTAAATCCTTCTTGGTTGTGGTTATTGGACTAACAGCTCCGAAGCAAGTGAACTCACCCATTTTGTGGGTAACAATAAGAACTGATGATCTAGATACTTGTGAAAAGCAACACGCTTTATATTAAGTTTCTGCTAGAAAAAAAAAGAGAGAATTGGCCCCCTTGTTGGAAACCAGAACCTATAGCCAGAGCAAGTCTTACACTGACCAGACTCCCATGATGGTAAATAACACAAAGAGAAAGCTGTTACTCATCCATCTCTTCCAGCATATGTGTCCCCCAGTTTGAAAAGGTATAAATTATTCCCTTCTTACTATGGCTGCCATCCACAGGCCCTCTGGGAGTGGGGCTCAGACACTACTCCACACCAGCCAATTTCATACACACCATCTCTTAATCCTCACACTGCTATCACATAGGCGTTGCTTATTCACACTGTAATGTGGAGGAAACTGAGGCTGAAAAAACATAAGTGCCTACACCAAGGTCAAAAGCCATACTTGGGTTTGTCTAAGATCACAAAGCTGGAAAGTGGCACGGAGTTCAAAACCTGACTCTTATTCAGGCCACTGGGATACATCATAGCTTCCAAGGATGGAAGTAGAGGCTAGAGCTGGACTCCTACAAAAGTACAAAGATATCATTAGTTTCCAAGCCATCAGAGCTACCCCGAGCTCTGGTGTTTTTGCTAGCCTTCATCAAGTCAATTCTTCACTCTAAACTCTAGGCCTAAAACATCTCTCTCCTAGGTTAACAACGTTTCCCTGCACCCAACCCCTTATTTTACAAGCTATTTGATTAACTAATTTGAGTTTTACACCCTCCTCACATTCCCATCTGGGTAGCATATGTTCATTCAGTTACTGAACATTTATTGAACAATATCATGTAGAAACATCTTTGCTAGGTATCGATAGTATAGAGAATAAAAATGGATAAAGCAAGATCCCTATCCTAATGGTATTTACAGTCTGGTAAGGAAGAAAAGATGAACAGAAATGATTACAGCAGAAAGCACAAAGTGCTGAGTTCCTAAGGAGCATGACAAATATAAAAGCATGTGAACAGTGACCTTTCTGGAAAGAATGCTACTCTAACATTTTAAGGCTCAGAGTCAGGGACACCCACAGATCAAGTCGAAAGCAAGTCAATAAAAAGTCAATAAAAATCTGCAATTATGCAAAAAAGGCAGGACAGACACAGAAAATCTACTGAACGTGTGCAAGACACATTGCTACAGGAGCTGCACTCTTTCCACTTTTACTGGGGAGAAAAAGGAAACATACAAAAAAACAGAGCTTGATATTGATCTAGCAACACAGGCCATCCAGGAACAGCAGGTTATTTTGTTCTAAAAATCTATAACACAATCAATTCCTGATGAAGATTTTATTATTCTTATAGAGATAATTTAGCATTTCTATAGCCATACTAACCAACTAATTTTCACCTATTCAATTTAAAAAGAGATGTCAACTATAGATGTCTAAAGAATAAAGAATGTACAGAAATGAAGCTGAGGTGCTTTTGAACCGGTGTAGTGCTCTTTTGTTATGATAGCATATTGCTCCAGTGCCTAAATTGCATCTTTCCTTTTTTAACCTACCACACTTGAAAAAGTCTACAGAAATGTGAATCTATTTCCATGATCGTGAAGTATTTTTCTTTAGGCCAATTAGGGGAAACTGATGAAGGACATTAGATACAATGATGCAGGCGTAATCACTGAATTATGGATCTCCTCTTCTACCTGCTAATTCATTCCTGCTGATAGTCAGGGTTCTCCAGGTCTTAACTTTTTTTCAGGTCCTAATCACTCAATGTAAACAAATGAAGAGGAAGTATGGGTATTCAATGTGATTCATTTGAACAGAAGGTAGGAAACATTAGTATCGATGTATTCCAGGACTTGCAAGCAAAGCACAACTAAATTTAGCAGCCAGTGATATTGATTTGATTAAAAATGGTTTAAGACTTGTAAATGTCACTGGAACTTAGCAAAATGAATATTATTAAATCCTTCTGGTGATGGGGAAAACTAACAAAGGGATTTGCAGTGGTTTCTGTAATTAATTGCTCTGTCATGATTTATATTAACTTACAGTACAACTCCATTAGCTCAGACCTGTCATCTCTGCTCAAGGAACCACCAAGTAATCACTAGCACATTAAAGAATAAATTAGTTTTTGGCTTGGAGCCTAGTTGTAGAATGTTTCATTTGTGTCTGCTGTAGACATATGTACCTAATAAAGTTGGGACGAATGAGTTAAAGTACATATATATCAATGTCAGCAGGTTATATTTGAGAGACAATATGCTCAGCATTGTTCATTAGGGCTAATGAATCATGGTATTTCAGCTACATCACCTTGTGTTTAGCAAATGCCTTCAGGTAAGCTGAGATGCAAAAGATTCCTTGAAAATAGGTATGTCTCCAGAGAGTTTACCCTCTTAGCAGTCTGTGGCCTGTGGTTGTAATAATAGCTTCATGTGGTTTTTGTTAACACTTCATTACCCTAAAGTTGGATAAATTATCCTCCTGCTTCTGCCCTACGTGCAAAGGCAGAGCCAAAGCCTTAGCTACTACTACTTACCATAGATTATGAGGATTTGTAAGGTTCTATCAAATCATCTTTGACTTTGATAGTTGGATGATGCCTTAAGCAGTGCTTGATAGAGAACTGTTTTACATTTCAAAGAAAGCTACAATTGCCTTGAGGGTTTGTCAACTACAACTTGAACCACTTCCTTTTCATTTCAGGCCAATGAAAGCTCAATTGGCACTCCCAGGATGATAACTGTCACAAGAGGACCTGTGGGCAATGTCCTATGGAGGCTGTGTACAAGAAAGCTTGTGGCCCCAAGAGTTCACCAAATCTGCAAGGCTCCAAGGGCAAAGTCATTTCAGCTCAAAATCTCTGGGCACTACCCAGACGTTCATAATTTGTCCTGGATCATTTCTGCAATTTGAATCATCAGATGTCAGTAGCTCCTTCACAGATGCTATGCCTGCAGTGCAAGGAGCTTGCTACACAGGGGCTTCTCCTGCCTGGCTGAATAGAGTGACAAATGTCCAAAATGCAGAAAGATTGCAGTTTTAGCCAGCTGGAAAATGCATACATTATTGAGGATAAAATATGTAGAGTGTGAGTCAATTTGTGAAATATGGGGAAGCTTATTTTTGCTCTTCTAATATGCTAAGTGATTAGATTTCATATTTGCAACGATTGGTGCTAATCGTTTTATATTTAATTGGGGGGAAATCTGGAAACACCCCCAAAATTATTCCATTTGTTTCCTGCATATTATCACATAGTCCTGACTTCATTTTAAGTAACTAACCATCTAAAAAAGAAACATTTGCTCCTGAAATAAAAGAAATTCTTAAGAAAAAAAAAAAGGCAGTGGCAGGGGAGGAAGTGAAGAGAGACGAGACATCAGAAGGGAGGGGGATGATGACAGGGAATATGGTAACAGAGAGGCAATGGTTCAAGGAGAATATACAAGGATTTTGTAAAATAGAAAAATATTTCTAAATACCGGTTCAGCTAACAAATAAGCAAAGAAGGAAATAAAACTAGGCTTTCCATGAAGTTTTTTCCATTTATTCATGTTGATATGATGCACTAACTAAAATCATCCCAAGTATAGGGACAAGATTTAAAATAATGTCTGTGAAATAACTTCTCAGCTTCACAGTCTCATATTTATTTTTATGAGTATTTTTGATGATTTACCTTTGATCCTAACATATCAGCAATTAGATATAAAAATATGTCCCAAACTAGACTTCAGTAGTAATAATAACAAATTTAATATTTGTTCAGCAGTGAGTGAATCATTTCATCCAAATAAGAATAAAGTGCAAAGAGGGGAAGCCAAGAAGAAAAAAATAAAATCAATGAATCAGTCAAAATAATTAGATTGGCTGATTACTTTTTATGCAATTGCGCCTTTGTCTTTCGGTCCCTCTTATTTTCAGTTGCTCTTGGAGAAAAGCCTCTGCGCTCAGAGAATTCGCAGGCTGGTGGGCAGATAGAATTAAGAGGGACTACGTGGAACACAAAGAGAATCTTTTCCTTAGGCGGTGCTTTGTGATTCCTGCCCTTTTGTTTATGTGTTTCCCAAAGGATTTGGAAATATCAAATATAGATTCTAAATCTATTAGAACAGTAGATTCTCTATGCACACAAAAAAAGAAGCACATGCAGATCAAACATCCGCATTTTTCTAATCTTTCCTTGATGGCTAACATAGAAGCAACTAGATTATCCAGTTATAAAACTGGGGTGATTCAGAAAGCATTAACGATTCCCATTTTCATAGTCTTTTGTTTTGAGCCAACTAATAATCTAGAAAGATAAATTAAAATATCTTTTTTTTTCCTTGTTTCTCGCATCTGTTGGCCAGTTTTTGTGTGTGTGCTTGACAACTTCAAACAAATTATATCGCTTTCTCCCTTTTTTTCCCTCCACTTTGAGCTCTGGCGGAAGTTTCACATGCCGGGTTGAGCCCCAAGTCCTTCAGTAAAGCAAATGTTTCATTTTCAGCAGAGCCAACATATTCCATTCAGACTCCTTTCTTTCACTTCTAGATATAAAGAGCAGCTGTGTCTCCCTAGTTGCTAAAGAAGATCCTATGTACAAAGTTAACAAAACATAGCTCGGACAATGGATTTGATCTCTACAGCAGGGAAGCCGTACTTTTCAAATTCATCTCTTTCTGGCTCCAACAAATTACAGGTCCCTGAAAAGATCTGGTGACCCTTTTTAAGTGTGCTTGTTGAACAAGCTCAGAGGTGACCATATGATTTAGTGCAGCATGTTAACACTTTGCAAAGCACTATGGTCCAGGATAGACCATCTGTGGAGTACAGGCTCCCTCAGTTGGTGACATTAGGGGATCCATTAACTCTGCACAAACTGTTTATTCAACCACTTTCTACTGATTGATGGAAATGTTTACCTCTCCACAGACAGGACTGGATGCTAATATGGGTACCTCCTTTGACTCCCACAAGATGCTCTTTTACCTCCTCAAAATGGTGTTGTTTAAACATTTGTTCTCCATTTATTTGATGGGACTGGGCAAGGCATACATTTGTTAGCAAACTTAAATAGTCCTGTATTTACACACTTGGAAGACATATTCAAGCACTTGGAATATAAATAAGAAATAGGTCATTCCTCTGGAAAAGCACTGTGCTATATATTAAGTCTATTTCGAGTTTTCCACTCATTTCAGATAATGTGCAGCCTGTGGTCTCAGAGTGAGAGGTGAAGTCTATGCAACTTGCACATGTACCTCACCAAGGATATTCAACAAAGTTAGGGCAAGGCTAGAAAAAAGGTATCACTTGAGTACGTAGCAGAAACAGTATTGATTCCATCTATTTTTTTTTTTCCAATAAGGAAGTGTACCTGGAAACACAAATTGAAGGGGCTGTGTTTCTGATTGAGTGCACTGACTTTTTTTAAGTCTCTTAAACAGTGGTGCTCTGATCAGCTGGTTGGGCAACCCAGTCCTTAATCTAGCTCTGCCTTTCTGTCTTCAAATCCAACCAAAGTTGCTCATCTTCTCCTGCGTTGAACTTTTCCTGACTGGCAGAAAAGGCACATTCCTCCCTCTTGAAGAAATAATCCCTGTTGCACAATTATTTCCACATCTTACCATCTGTAGATATATGTTGTTAATTGTTTTTGAGAACTCATAAGAGATTGGATTCTGAGGTCTCTATTCTCTCTCTGTTCCTAGCCTCTGGACATAAAATAAAGATTAATTACAATGATAATTCAATAAAGACCAAATTAGAATATTGTGACAAAGGTCCTACCTCTATTCCATCTTTACTCACATTTCTACATGTTCTGTGAAGCCATATTTACATGTCTGATAATTATATGCTGGCTAAGATGATGCCCAAAAAGTGGCACCTAGTTGACATCAAATTTGACTCAGGTGGTGTAATGCCAGGGCAAATGTTTGCCCCCTTTTAGGATTTAAAAAGAATCATCTATTCATGAGGATTATTTATGATCTGCACAATGAAAAATTGGTGCCCTTTGTCTAGAATTAATAGTAATTTGATGGCCTTAGACTCAGAAAATGTCAAATCGAACAGGAGCTGTTTCAAAATACTGATTCACAAAGACAGGTACTACATTTACTTATATAATAACAAAATAAAATTCAGAAAAGACTCTGTCTATATTTAACTAATTAATCCTATAGAGAGCTTGACATGCATCAAAAAGAAAAAGTGCAAGAGCGGAATGTTCTGATTTAATAAGCATATTAGAGCGTGTTCTCTCTCACTATCTCTTTGTTCTTTAAAGAAGCTGTATATGGTAAATATAAAAGATCCATTGTCTGGATTCATTTAGACAAAGGGCTGAGAAAAACAAAGTCATGAGTTTAAAATTTATGCAGGTCAATCAGCTTCTTCAGCTCCCATGACTCAGAAGGTGCCCTTACCCGAGAGGATCTGGCCTACTGGCCAAATAAGAATGTCAATAGAAGAATATGAGTGAATCAGCACAACAATGTTTATTCCCACATTTTACCTTAAATCAATATATGATTTTAATTCTTTTTATGAGCTCATAACTAAAAGGAGAAAAACACCTTTAAAGCACATGTCCTCTAACAGTGATAAATCCTACATTAAATGCAAAGGCAACAAACATATCCTACAGGGATTTGGTGTAACTTGGCATGGACTTTGGTGTTTATTCAACGTAAGACTGTAGCTACATGACTTTGGTTGTGTTACAGTCTCCCAAAGCTTAAGTAGAAAATATAATACCTCCTAGTGTTTTTAAAGAATTATTCAATAAGTAGTAATTAGAGGTATAGGTATAGATTTAAATTCTATTTTAAAAAGGAATACATTGGAGATGCTCTCAACATAAGGCTTCATGTCTGTCTTTCTTGTTGCTCCATTGAGTTAATTCTCCATATAAACAAACAGCAAGGTGATTCTTGCCTAAGATTTCATTTTGTCTATTAATGTTTGGAAGAGCATTTTTGTTATGCACTACTTCAAAGACATAAAATATCAAATACAGGATATTACAGTAGGTACATATCTTCTCGATAATGACTCCTCACTTCAAGTCAGTCATTTGCTGTTTGGGATAACTGCCTACATAGGGTCATTTTTGAACCTTAATCAAAAAACTTCTCCCACATAATTTTACTAGGATGACTAAAGATTCCAGAATTATAACCATTCATCAACTACACAAAAGATTTCTTAAGCAACTAAAATGTTCTAGGGAATAGAGATTTGATAATAAATGACATGGTTTGTTCCTGCCTTCAAGGACTATACAATCTAGCGATAGAGACAGACATATAAATTGCTATGCATTGTACAAGGCAGAATAAACATGGTTTATTATAGAAGAATAAGCTAAATGCTATTGAGTCACAGACAGTAGAGGGATGAATGATAAAAGAAAGTTCAGGAAAGGTTTCAGAGAAGAGGCAAAATGTGGACTTCAATAGTGAGTAGAACTTAAAAAGTCAAAGAAAGGGATTTCTACAATGAGCAAAGATCTGGGGCATCAGTCACAGACAGCAATTTGGTATGATGACAACAAAACCTGAATGGATAGATGCCAGGGTCAATGAGGCAGGTCATTAGGTTAATAAGAAAGGGTGCTGGGCCCCATGCTAAGGAGCCAAGAATCGAAGGAGTAAATGTAATCAAAAGTTTTAGAGCGGAGTCATAGAGACAAATCTACATTTTTCAAAAGAAAATCCTTCAGCACAGAGCTGGATTGGAGAGGAAAAAGCTTGGAAGAATAGGGAATGTTAGGAGTGAATACCTAGAAAAAGAGACAAGCCAGTGAAGCTAGGAAATATGGTATGCACTGGTAGGTAGAAATTAAGAACTCTTAGCAATTTGGTTGGCTGTGGGCTGGAGAAGTTGAGGTGTGGAGTGACTCAGGGATTCCAGCCTGAATGTGGCCATTACCCAGGGAAACTGAAAAAGAAGAGCAGGTTTGAGAAAAGGGAAATAACCAAGGTTGGCTTTAGACATTGAGGACAAAAGGATAGAAGAGGAAGAAAAGGAAAGAGGAGGAGAACAGAAAGAAAAGGAAAATAGCAAAACAAAGATAAATTAGAGAAGGATACTCATGTCCCAAAACAGAGTCAGTGTTTCAAAAAGCCAAATTCTTTGATATCACAAAGAGAGGAAAACCAGGTGATTTAATTTATCAATTGTATTTAAATTGTCAGTTATAGGATTTATCACTATCTTTCTTGCAGTTTTATTCATCCATCACTAAACTACTTAAATTTCAGATTACTCATTCAAAACCATAATGTAATGGGTCAACTATAAATGCATTCATTCATTTATTTATCCAACAAATATTAATTGAGTGTCTACTATACACCAGGCACTGTTGTAGTAAATCAAAAATCCTTGCTTTCACAGATTCTATCATTCTATCAAATGGGATTTTAAGCAAGTTGCTGGAAAATAGAGTTGTCAAATTAAGGCCTTATTTCTTATTTTCACATGAAAGGAAATTAGAAGCACTCATTAATATTTACTATGTAAGTTCAGGGACATGAGATATTATGGCTGCAGGAACCTTCAGTCCTTTTAAGGAATGTTGTATTTTGTCAGTCATGGCTCTGTGCCTCGCCTTCACAGTCTCTGTACTCATTCACGAAAATGAGATCATTTAGATTAAAATGAGTGGTTTGCAACTGGCTGCTCATTAGGATTAGGGCAAGTCTGAAAGAAACAGGCACTGGACCCCACCCCAGACCAATTAAAGCAGAAATCTTTGGGGGTGGGGGGGTTGTCATTTTAAACCTCTCCCAGGTGATTCTAATGGTCATTGCCACAGTTGAGAATCACCAGTTGGACGATGAATTTTTAGTTTCACAGACAGGAAAAGAGAGACCCACACCCCTACCTACCACACTCTATAATTCCACTGCTCTACATGACTAATTTTCAGCCTGTTAGGTTTGGACACACTCTTTCTCTGAAGGTGCACTTCATTTTACATTAGTGAGCTGTTCATTCCTAGAAGGCAATGTGGGTAATACAAGCTAAAGTGGGGAGCTGGCAATTCTCCAGGAATTTCGGATAATTGTACAGCCAAACTGGTATAAATCAGAATAAAAGTGCATCACACATCTACTGACAATATATATATATTTTGTTAACCCTTTAAAGAGGAAATACATATTTTTAATTCTTAAATATTTGAAGAAGCCATTTACATAAATATTTGTTTGGCAGGAGAACATCTTCAAATAAATATTATTGATGACCTAGGGCAAGTATAATATTTCCTAAATGTCTACATATGCAGTTGACTATTGCATTTTCTTAATAATTTATTTGCTTTTACTTCAGTTAACACTGGATGGATCTTTCCAGAAAGAACTGCCCTCTTTAAGTTTTTTTTGTTTTGTTTTGTTTTTTTTTTTGGGGGGGACGGAGTTTCGCTGTGTCGCCCAGGCTGGAGTGCAGTGGCCGGATCTCGGCTCACTGCAAGCTCCGCCTCCCGGGTTCCCGCCATTCTCCTGCCTCAGCCTCCCGAGTAGCTGGGACTACAGGCGCCCGCCACCTCGCCCGGCTAGTTTTTTGTATTTTTAGTAGAGACGGGGTTTCACCGTGTTAGCCAGGAGGGTCTCGATCTCCTGACCTCGTGATCCACCCGCCTCGGCCTCCCGAAGTGCTGGGATTACAGGCTTGAGCCACCGCGCCCGGCCTCTCTTTAAGTTTTTAACTGAAACCCCATTCAGAAGCCAAAGGTCATATTACCTCACCACTAAAAACTATTTTTTAGGGAAGATATAATAGACAAGGTGACCACGGCCTTAATAAACGTGGAATTCTGTAGAATCCAAAGTAAAACTAAGTTTCCCTGATCACAATGCCAAGTTGATTATGTTACTTTGCAATTCATATAAAACGTCTTCTTTTATTCTTCTTTCAAATTGCCCTCACCATCATAGGGCCCTAAGAACTCAGTGCCTCAAATGGTTTGATTAAAATTGATTGTTAAAAGTTGAGATCAGAGATTCCTCTTCATGCATTCACTCCCGGCTTCAGTGGCTTCTTGGCTTTACAGGAGGCTCATTAATAGACCAGCTTGCCCAGTTTGTCATCTGTTTCATTATGCAAAATATATACTTTTCAATTACTTTTCCTGTGTGGAAATCTCTTAACTCTAACCTGATATAATGATTTCTTTGGGTTTCTTCTCAACCTTTGAATGGCACAGCTTTCCTAAAATCTCAACTGGGGGTAGAATACTTGGAAACCCTGATGAGAATTAATTTTAATGTAATGATCTTTATGTGCCCATTAAAATAGGAGTGAAATAGCTTGCAAAGCTGACCACTGGGCAAACCTAGTATTGACCTCAAAGGAAGAAAAAAAATGTTTAAAGCTTTCAGATCATTTTGTTTAATCTATTTAACATGGAATGTAAAGAAACTATTCCTAAAATAAAGCTTTGGTTTGCAACACTAATTTTATTTCAGTTCTGTGAATAAAGTGGAAAAAGTTAGAATGGGGATCTTCTTATCTTCTGATGGTCTTATCTAAAGTTAAATATTTTACAATAGTAGCAATCACACATAACACACATACACACACACACACATACACACACACAGAGCCAGAACAGTTACTATAATAACAGGTATTTGGCGGAAAACTTTGCATTCACATTCAAAATATAGTTCTTTTATTTACCATATTTTCCTTTTCCTATACAAGAATCTAGATGCCCCAAAAGTTGCCCAAACACAGGGCTTTCTGGCTGTCTTCTAGGTAGACCCTGATGCGCTCACATGCCCACAATGCATATCTTGGATATCTTGGTCCACCTGACTCAAAAATATTTTACTTCTCAAAAACTTTGTGGCCAGGCGCGGTGGCTCAAGCCTGTAATCCCAGCACTTTGGGAGGCCGAGACGGGCGGATCACGAAGTCAGGATATCGAGACCATCCTGGCTAATACGGTGAAACCCCGTCTCTACTAAAAAATACAAAAAACTAGCCGGGCGACGAGGCGGGCGCCTGTAGTCCCAGCTACTCGGGAGGCTGAGGCAGGAGAATGGCGTAAACCCGGGAGGCGGAGCTTGCAGTGAGCTGAGAACCAGCCACTGCACTCCAGCCTGGGTGGCAGAGCAAGACTCCGTCTCAGAAAAAAAAAAAAAAAACTTTGTACATGATACACTTTTTTTTTCTTTTTTGAGACGGAGTCTTGCCCTGTCGCCAGGCTGGAATGCAGTGGCCCAATCTCAGCTCACTGCAACCTCTGCCGCCCTGGTTCAAGCAATTCTTCTGCCCCAGCCTCCCGAGTAGCTGGGACTACAGTCACACACCACCATGCTCAGCTAATTTTTGTACTTTTAGTAGAGATGGGGTTTCACCATGTTGGCCAGGATGGTCTTGATCTCTTGATTTCATGATCCACCCACCTCATATAATACATATTTTAAAAAGTCTCCCACATAATACATATTTTAAAAAGTACTAATACCTACTAAAATGATCTAGGTATTAAGAGGAGACATGGAAAATGAGTCTAAAGATACTCTTTTAATGCTATGATTCTTGAAAACATGCAGGCAGTGCTGGCCCAAATGATACCTTTGTGAGATTTAAGGAAAACTGCAGCTTCCTCAAGACTGTTTACTGCTATCTGCCTCAAAATTGTTGCCAATGAATACATAAAATCTATCATACTATAAATGTGAATAATGTCCCCCTAGAGGTAATACGCAACTTGCACAACTGTACATAGCTGCCATGGAGAAGGTATTTTAAAAAGAAAAAACTGCTTCTAATTTTGTTTCTCTGGGGGGTTTATTCTAATTCAATCAGGTACCAGAAAGGAGCAGCTTTCATTACACAGCATGTATGAGAAATTGATTATATACATATAGCATGTGTGTGTTTGTATGTGTGTGTGCATATATATATATATGTATATATATACACATATATATATACACACATATGTATATATATTCATCAGGAAGAAATCATACTTCTGAATTTTTTGATTTGGCACTTATAAAAAGGACTAGGGTAAATTTAAGGTGGTTCTTTTCAAGCCAGTAATAACCCAGAAAAATCCACCCTTATACTCCACATTGTCTGAATTGAAACTTGTTTGACAGCAGAATTGACCAAACCAAGGAGGGTTTGAAGGGCAGAAAATAAATGTGCAGGGGAAGGAAAATTAAGCTTGGAAGACTCCAGGGGCAAAAATCTGAAAATCTCAAGCTTGGCAAGTATGATCAAGGGATTGCAATGGGAAGGCCAGGCAGGCTATAAGTGTCACAGTAAATGCAGAAAGGATCATCTCAGAGACTTCTGGAATTAGGCAGAAGGCAGAGAGGCAGAAGGTAAAGAGCTTTGACACTATACATACATCATTCAAATCCTGTATCTGACTCTTCCTCCCTGAGTTACTTAGAGAAAATAACTTAATTTCTCTGATTTCAGATTCTCCTCTAAAAAAATAGAAATAAAAGTAACCTTCAGGGATACTCAAACTAGGCAAGCAGCAAGTTCCCTTTACCTATCTGCTTTGCTATGTGAAGTATAACAAATAATTAAACAGATCTAATGTGTGTGTTTATATATCTGATATTCATAATTTAGAAAGAAAGTGACATTATTTAAAATAAGTGCTTGTCGCTAAACCAGCTTCATACTTCTGGTGCCTATTCTTGCTTCTTATAAAAAGTTCACTTGACACTAGCTATTTTTTAAGTACATGGATTACAGTATTTGACAAAATGTAAGGATATCCACAATAGAAATATTTCCCAGTAATTTATTAATTATATTTAAAACTGAATTACATCCATTTAGTGCTTTTTCTGTCACAGCAGACCAGTGTGCACCGACAAATTTACTGACATAAAGTCACTGTGATCTTACATAAAGAAACAAGGATGTCAAAAATATCCTACAGTTGCAAATGATAAAATAGGCAATGTCTGGAAATGAGAATGCTATTACCAAAAGTGCCTCATCGGTTACCAGAGGAAGCTGGCAGTATGCAGAATGCAATGACTTCACTGTGATTGACTATGACACATAAAAGCTGTCAGAATCAGCACCCACCCAGGAATTAACCCTTTATTTTCCCAGCAAATTACTGATGGTACCTCTAAGAAGAATGAAGCTTTGCCTTACATCGATTTGGCTGGATAATCCAGAAGATCTTAGCTGGGACAAGTCTGGAGGAAGAGTAGAAACCAAGTGTTTTATCAAACCCATTTCACATTGTCCCTGGGTAATTGGCACAGAAAATGTGCAAAATGGTTTGCCAAATCTGGCTGAGATCGACAGACTTTACCCAAATGACAGACAGACTCCTATTACTCTGAGCTAAACAATAATGTTCCTAAATGTACAGATGCTTACAAGGATATAATTAAAAATCTGCAAAAAAATTTTCAAACCCCAGTACACTAGAGACATTTTGCTGGGATTTGTATAGGATTTAAAGAAACATACTTAGTGCCCTGCCTTCAGAAAGAAATTTTATACGAGCAAACCAACACTTAAATGTATAATCAAAGAAAGAGAATCATCAGTCAGTTTAGGGTAAGCTATGCTGCCTACACTCTTCAGCTGATCTTTTATAAAAGACCCTAAAGAAAGTGCTTTCCAGACCAGCTAGAGAGAAAAGAGGTTGCATCGGTCAGCTCTCGCTTAATAGTACAATAAATCCAAGTGGCTTAAAACAACGAGCATTCATTACTTCTCATAAGTCTATGTGTTGACCAGTTGCCTGGATCATTTATCTTATTTTTGTCTTTGCTTGTAAGTCTGAATTTGAAGCAGGATATTTCTCTGAAACCTTTGAGTGACTCCTGACAGGGGTGCCTCATTTACCCAGCCGCCGTTTTCAACTCCTTGAGGGAGGGTGTGAGCAAATGAGGCAGGAATGGAGTGCGTGAATACCGCAACCAGCTGGCTGTTTCCGCGCTGGCAGGAGCGAACACTCTGCTTACTCAAATCCGCTAGACTCCACCCCTCGTGGGAGGGAGCATGTAGGTGAGCGGGTGCAGGAGCTGGGGCCAGTGCTTTTGGGCGCAGGCAGGAGCAAACTCTGTGTGGGCCCAGTGGCAGCATCTGGGGCGGGGGGTGTCCACAACCCCTGAAACCCCAGAGGGTGTGTTACAGTGCTTTTTTAGTGTAACGTATTTTAAGTGTTAACAGCTCAGTGGGCCCTTTTGTGTCCTCATTTGTAGCTCCCAAGCTCTTGATCTGGCGTCTAGGAAAACTGAGGTCACACGAAAAATTGAAGGATGGTAAATGTGGGAGATTTTCTTGCCGATGAAAGTGGCTCTCAGCAGGAAGGGGAGCTGAAAAAGGGATGGGGCAGGAAGGTAATCTTCCCCTGAAGTCTGGTTATCTCTGGCCAGATTCTGCTTCTCCAAAGTTATGCCATCAAGCTGTCCCTCCAAATTCTTACTTCTCTTCAACGTCCAGCTGCTTCTCTCTGCTGGCTTAGTCTGGGGTCTTTATAGGCACAGGATGGGGGCAGAGTGGGCCATGGGTGGTTTAGAAAAAGGCAATATTTGAGCCGGTAAACAGGGGTGTAAGTTCTTTCTTTGGGCTGTGGTCTCAGGCTTTTCGGCTTCAGGGCGGGGCTTTGCCGGGGACCCACCCCTGTGTGCCTAGAATTTCTCTGCCTCCTGACACGAGTCAGCTAAGGACTGATTGGTCTAGGCTAGCTCAGTGAATTGGCTGCAATGGCTCAATTCTGTCTCAGGTGGCCTTTCCTCACTCAGCAGGCTATCCCACAGAGAAGGGGGACCATACAGAAAGATGTGTGCAAGGCCTCTTGAAACTTGGGCTTGATACTGGCATAAGGATACATCCACTGCATTCTATTACTAAAGCAAGTCACAAGGTCAGTCCAGATTTAAAGGGTGAGGAAGAGGCTCTGCCTCTTGATGGCAGCAGCTGCAAAGTCACATTGTAAAATATGTGGAAACAGGGAAGGGGGAAGAACTGGAGTTCTTTTCACAATCTATCACACAGTCTGCTCTCTGGCCACAGTTATTCGTATTCTTCCCATATGTTAAATATACTTACTCCCTCATATCAATGAAACACCTGCTCACTGAATTGTCCATTAACTTACACTAAGATCACTTTTTAAGCTTACATTCCAAGAAGCATAATAACATCTGGCACCACAAATAAGTTGGTTTAGGAAGAACTCTGCATGCATATGGAGCTAACTATTCATAGCCCCTAAGTTTGATCTGTCAGTGAATAATATTTGCCAAGGAAAAAATAAAGGAGGAAAAAGCAACACAACCATGGCCAGCAGTCATAGTCCTGTTATTTTTTTAATATAAGTTTTGGAAGATGATAGAGGATATATATATATGTATACATATATTCCCAGTCCATCCAGCCCATGGTAGAATCAAGAAGCTTCCAGGTAACCTATTGGGAGTAGCTAGGGAACTAAACTATAAATGATCTTTGCCGATCTGTCCTTTCATGTCACTGAAACACTTGGCAAATAATAA
Source organism: Trachypithecus francoisi (assembly GCF_009764315.1). Lineage (NCBI taxonomy): Eukaryota > Metazoa > Chordata > Mammalia > Primates > Cercopithecidae > Trachypithecus > Trachypithecus francoisi. Next base: position 108,393,790 of record NW_022681456.1, read on the forward strand.
AACTATTTTACAATAGTAATTTAACACAAATTGGAAGATTGTGTTTCAATCAGAGAAGTGTAAATGTGGCTAGCTTAAGCAAGTTTAATTTTCTGCCTGAGCATTTGACCACCCAGAGACATGTAATGAAAAGCAATTGAACTTGCTTCTGTAAAACTATTGACTCCCTTCAGTTGCAGGGTTTATGGACCCATTGTTCAATAGTTCTTTTTTTTTTTTTTTTTTTTGGAGACGGAGTCTCGCTCTGTCGCCCAGGCTGGAGTGCAGTGGCCGATCTCAGCTCACTGCAAGCTCCGCCTCCCGGGTTTACGCCATTCTCCTGCCTCAGCCTCCCGAGTAGCTGGGACTACAGGCGCCCGCCACCTCGCCCGGCTAGGTTTTTTTTAGTAGAGACGGGGTTTCACCGTGTTAGCCAGGATGGTCTCGATCTCCTGACCTCGTGATCCGCCCGTCTCGGCCTCCCAAAGTGCTGGGATTACAGGCTTGAGCCACCGCGCCCGGCCTTGTTCAATAGTTCTCTCTTGGATTTCAACAGATGCTTGAGTGGTTGCTAAGTAAAAATATAAAGAATGCCGGCCGGGCGCGGTGGCTCACGCCTGTAATCCCAGCACTTTGGGAGGCCGAGGCGGGCGAATCACAAGGTCAGGAGATCGAGACCATGGTGAAACCCCGTCTCTATTAAAAATACAAAAAATTAGCCGGGCGCGGCGGCGGGCGCCTGTAGTCCCAGCTACGCAGGAGGCTGAGGCAGGAGAATGGCAATGGCGTGAACCCGGGAGGCGGAGTTTGCAGTGAGCCGAGATTGCGTCACTGCACTCCAGCCCGGGCGGCAGAGCGAGACTCTGCCTCAAAAAAAAAAAAAAAAAAAGAATGCCAAAAAGTATACTAGATATTTGGACAGATTAGGTGATAAAGTACCATAATTATGTAATCAACAATTAAAAGGCCAACTTGAACATTTAAAAGGCCAGGAGCCCAAGCTTTTGTTTGTGCTTATCATTCCAATATATGCTTGGAAAAATGTACACCAACAAATGTTGGCAGCCAATTTAAATCTTTCAAACAGTGCCACCACTGTATTTTCCCCGTCTAGAATGCACTAAAATGTAATGCATTCTAATGCAATTTAATAAAATATATATCATAGAGGAGAACTACTACTTATTCCAGGTTTATACGCAAATTTATGGCTGGTGAAAATGAACTTTTAGAAACACTACTGAGAAGGTAGTGAGAGGAGCTACTACATAAGACATAATTTGTTGCACTCAAATTTTAGCTGTATTAATTCCAAGTCCTAGGAAGTCTCTGGGAAGTAGAAGCAACAATCAACAAAACTTTTGTCACACAATATAACAGCTGTGGAAGATTGGCATAGTCATGATCCTTAATAAATGATACCTCCTTCATCTAGACCCGTGTATCATTCCCTCCCACACTGATTCTGAGCTTGGCCATGGGTCTTGCTTTGGCCAATGGAACATTAGCCAAATGACATAACCAAAAATTTGAAAAGTGCCTGTGCACTAGGGCTTGTTCCCTGGTAATGCAGGCATCACGTGAAAATGCCTGAGTTAGCCTGCTAAACACGCTCGGATGAGAAAACAAGCAGCAACAATTGCTAGGCATGTAGTGAGGCCATTTAGACCATCCAGCTCCAGTTGAGCTATCAGATGACTATAAGTCACATGAGTGACCCCAGCCAGAGCTGCAAAAGAACTTCCCAGCTGTACTCAGCCAATGTGATTAACGTATAGAATTGTGAGCAAATATAATAGTAGTTGTTTATGTGACTATATTTGGTGTGGTTTGTGACACAGGAGAGAGCTGATACAGCAGCAAAGTGTCACGTCCTCCCTTTGTTCTCTTGAGGTCTGATCATGCCTTTGCTCATATCCTGCCAGTTTCTTCAGCTTCCTAGACTGGCCCGTCCATCCTGTCATGTCTGTCCTTAGTCTCTAAGATGGTATCAATTCAATTCAATCCAATTCAACAAGACTTTATTGAGCACCCATTCTTTCTTCAGCCTTCTAATAAATTACTAAAAATAATATCAGTTTCACATTCACTAAATGAGCTTCTATTCTGGGATAGCCTCTTTGTGCAAATATGTGTTGGATAAAACAAGTATTACAGAGTTAGGTTATTTGAAAAACAGTTGATTTTTACAAGAGTTTTAGCCTATCAAGGGAGCTTAATATGAAAGTGAGTGTTGGAGAATAGGATATGCAGTGAGTGCATGAATGCATAACTGTAGGTGGTGGGACTGAGAGAAGGATGGTTGGAAAGAAAACGAAGAATCTGCAAGAGAGCCATGGGAATCAATCAATAGCAACAAATGACATGCCTTTGCTTTATGTGTCCAGAAGTCCTCCTTCCTGACCTCTCTTCTTTATACCTCCTTTTTCTTCAAAGCACACTCTAAATATCATGCAGATTTGGCATAAATAGAAAAGTTTGTAAAATTTATTATTTTTTTAAATGCTCACAGGAAAAAGCACAGTAGTCCACTGGCATCTCCCCTACCATAGTGTTTATATCATCATTAGCCACAAAATCTGGTTGAAAGTGCAACAAAAATAAAGTGGTGGGTGAGGATGAGACACATGGCTGGACATGCTTTCAACAGCAGGCATCTGGCCAGCCATGTCAACAAATGTGGTCCACATGGCACAGAGTAGTGTGGTAAGAATGGGCCATGTAGTAAAGAGAGGAGAAAGAGCCAGTCCTCTCCCAATGTACAGGCTGCCCCCAAACACACACCCTTCTATTTAGTCAGCACCACCACATTACTCAATTCCAGGCAGACTCATCTGGAACTTTGCCATGTGACAGCTTTATTCTGCCTTAGGAATGAAAATTTAAACATGTTTCTTATATTTTATGCCTATTTCTTTGCTTGACTGGCCATGTCGACCTAGTAAGTATGCAGGAAGATGCTACTTCTAGGTAGAACCTAACTTACATTGGGTCTTGGATGGCAGCACAATAATTCAGGAAGAAGGAAGGCATTGCCATTTTGGAGATGGGGCAACAGAAACATGCCACCACATTTTATTGGGCTTCTATATATCTAAGCAACGAGAGCCACAATAACCAAAATCAATGCCGGACATGGTTAGATTGTCTCAGCACAGCAAATGAAGGACATTTTGTTTAGAAATTCTCAAGTGAAATGAAAAAAAAAGTTACAATTTAAAACACAGTATCTTAATCACATTTTTTTTTTTTTTACACAGGGTATCCCTTTGTTGCCCAGGCTGGAGCACACTGCAGCCTCAACCCCCCCAGGCTCAAGCAGTCCTCCCACCTCAGCCTGTTGAGTAGCTTTTGGTAGAAAAGTATGAAAATATTCCCAAGTAGTTCTTCCTTTATGCAAGAATAACCAAGAAGTAATCTTATTCAAGAAAATTTATTGAATCGAATGATAAATCTAAATCTATAACGAACTCTACACTATGCTGTGTCTAAAAGAAAACTAAACCCACATGTGTTTATGAACTGAAATTACGTCAAAAATCACTTTAATTTAAAAATGGTTTACCTTCTCTAATTTTATTTTTTATTTGCTATTCTTTCCTTCACTTTTCTCTTTAGCTCCTTTGTTATAGTTAAGATTTTCTTTTTTTTTTTTTTTTTTGAGACGGAGTCTTGCTCTTTCGCCCGGGCTGGAGTGCAGTGGCCGGATCTCAGCTCACTGCAAGCTCCGCCTCCCGGGTTTTACGCCATTCTCCTGCCTCAGCCTCCGGAGTAGCTGGGACCACAGGCGCCCGCCACCTCGCCCGGCTAGTTTTTTGTATTTTTAGTAGAGACGGGGTTTCACCCTGTTAGCCAGGATGGTCTCGATCTCCTGACCTCGTGATCCGCCCGTCTCGGCCTCCCAAAGTGCTGGGATTACAGGCTTGAGCCACCGCGCCCGGCCTATAGTTAAGATTTTCTAGTAACCCTTTGCATACATTTTGCCATTATAGTTAGGCAAACAATTTCTGAAGTAATTTCTTATTTAATAGACACGGACCTTTAGGACCTGTTAGATATTCAACGCATTGTTCAGAGGAGGAAACTAAGATTTGGTCCATTTCATTGATTTGGCCAGACCCATGGGGAAAACAGTGGGCATGGGCCCCTATCCAGGCTAGATTCCTGCTCTTCCTTCTGCACCATGCCTCTGCCCTGGAAAAATCACCAGGCTTTGCCCCAGCCTGGTGATAGGACTGCTTCATGTAACCGAAGCAGACAACGTTTGCCCACAGGTATTGTCTTCAGAGGATATCTTTTCATTTGCTCAAGTTCTATTTTTGTTGTTTCTACTTATTTGTACTTACTGCAATCTGTTTCTCCAATTATAAATAAGTTGTATTTGAAATGCTCAGGTATGGGGACCTTTGTAAGAGAAAGACTTTTGTGGCTTATGTCAAATTTGACATGTAAACCATTGTGGACTATCTTTTCACTTTAGTATTTTATGATTTTCCTGGAAATTGAATAAATCAGCAATTCCAGTGTCTAAAAGAAAATATGAAGAGAATGTGCTTTTTATCATTATAACTGTACTCAAAATTCCCAGAATGGAAACTTGAAAAATACCTTAAAACATAATTTGGGATTACATATTTGAATTACTTTTTTAAAATGTCCTATTTTAAAAGAAAGTAACATATTTAAAAGAAAAAATTCCTATAAAGTTCTCTTTATATTTAAAAATACATTTTTTCCATAAAACTAGTGGCATTATAGGTCATCACATTATTAAATAAAAATAGTTGGGCAATAGTAAAAGTCTAAATTATCAAGGAATTTGGATTAAAAGATCAAAACAACCTTTCTACGCTTAAAAAATTATTTTCCTTTAAGAACATTTTTGCTTACCTATTCATAATATGGAATTAAAATATATATTTCTTATCTAACATACAATTATATGTGTTAGAATGATTAAGTATGTTATATCTAATATAACTGTTAAGTATTCTCCTTGTACTCTTTGTTATCCTTTAAAGATTTTAAATCCATAGTAATATTTAAATCACAAAATCAAGCTAAAGATATTAGGATTTGCTTGTCAAATTTTTCCTTGAGAGTATACTACTTGAAACCTACACATTTTTCAAGACTCTAAATGGTAACATGAAGGTATTTTCATATACAAACTTGAATTGGATTATATCATTTAAGCCCTATTTAATACTAATGTGTGACATTCTCATAGTACTTTATCATTTACAAAGTAGTAACTTTTTTAAAAGCTTGTTTTTAATTTAAAATCAAAACAAATATTTAATTCCAAATTATTATTTTTTCTTCTTAGTGAAAAAACCTACACAGAAACATTTGAACTGTTTTCAGCAGAGGTGACAGCTAAATGAAGACAGCAGAGAAAATAAATGAAAATGAAAACAGAGATCATAGAAAGAAAGAATACTTTTAAAAGATGGAGAAATAAGGAAAGAGGTTCAATGTAAATGTGATACAGTCATGTTGATTTAACTCATACCTAAGTGCACCAGGCCAAAAAAAAAAAAAAAAAAATGGCAACATAAATGTGCTGGGTAAACCTTAAGGATCCAGAAAGGAGCCATTTATTGCTCTGTAACCTCAGCAGCAAGCTAAAATTATTTCCTAAATAACAGATTTCCAGTCTTGCTGAATTATTGTGTAACTGAGGGGCAATAACTTTCATGTAATCTCTCCCTTGGCTACCTGTAAAATGAACAACATGAACTAGATCCAGGTAATCTTAGACGCCATTTTCAGAAAATTCAATCTTGGAAACTTTTCTATGGAAAATCGAGTCACCCAACAATTCAGGTTTTGGGAGTTTTAATTAACAAAGTGGTTAACATCTAAAGAACAAGGGAAAATAGTATGTTAATTTTGAAGTTTAAATAGTATGTGTTATTTTCTTTTTCAGGCCCCATTATCAAGAAGTAGTAAGTTAAGTTTGGCCAGATATTTTTGAGAACTTCAATTGCTAGAAAAGTTTAACTCACATGTCACATAAAAGTTTCTCTTGCGAAATACTGAGATTTCCAAATAATGCTTACATTTTCTAACAAAATCATAAGTCAATTTTAAAATTTGCTTGTCTCTTAACTGGAACAAGGAGTGGAAAATGACAAATTCATATTGCTTCTTATCTGCATTCATTCATAAATGTACTTAATAGGTATTTTACCTAACTCAGATATGTAGATTTGGCCAATGGAGGTTTTTTTTAGTATTTATCCAGTTTCAAATTTAATACAACCTACCATTATGATTTCACCGGTTGATGGTAATTTTGTCAAGCATTACAATTCTTACATTAGAATTCTTATGAAAATAAACTAGATATAGATTTAGATAAGTTCAGGTTATGCTTATTGATATATAGGGCTTGACAAATCTAATCAATATTTTTTCTCTGTAAAGATTTCAACTTGTTTTATAGATCCATATTGATGCATTGTAGTTTTTAAATAATGTTTCACAAAGCTGAAGAAAATGAAAAAAAATGGTTTTGATCCTATATCTTGTAAATATGAGATTAAAAAATTAGAGTTCTTCAACCTGGTAACAAGTTTGTAATTTAGGTGACTAAGTTGAGCCATCCTTTAAAGAACTGGGTAAGTGTTAAAATTTTCAACCCTTAAGTCTAGTTCTAGTTCAAGAAGGTAAATTGAGCACACATTGTGGCCAACTATATTCCCTGAAAATATATCGTCATATAACCTAGAATTTAAAAAAAGAAAAAAAAAAAAATGAAACAATGGAGAAACACTATACCCAAGACTGTTCTATCTTCAAATCTGTGGAGAAGGTGGATGCTGAGCTATTGAAATAATAGACAGACTTCTATTATAAGAGTTCAGAATTGCAAAAATTCTATGGAGGGAAGGAGTTATAAAAGAGGTGAAACATTGAGAATTAATTGAAGGCATCTTTATTGCATCAAGCAGTTGGCATTTACTCCCAGGCTGAAAAACAAAAAAGGTTATCGGCGAGTGGGAAGGGCAGCGTGGGAAAGGGGTCCTGTAAATCAGTGGCAGAAAATGCCAGTAGAAAGCTGAGGAGTCAAGTGAAGATATTGGTTCTTGGAGCAGCTGTACTTCTAGAATTTGGAGAGTCCTCAACTTGTCAATAAGAGTTTTTGCCCACTCATTCTAAAGTGAAGTTTTCTAAAGGACACGACTCACCCCATTCCACTTTACTTCACATAGAATCACCAGTTACTAGAGGGACTTAATGGGAAAACTGTCTTACACATAGAACAGTAGACGACACTCACACCATTCTATATATAGTATTTCTTCTTAAAATATAAGTGGGCAAAACAAGATACTTGAGAAGAATCTCAAGCATGGAAGAAAAAGACTAAGATGAACAGAGATAATTCAGGGAATGGAAGAAAACATACAACACCTAGCAAATATTCAAGGAGACTGAAGAGATGTTACATCCATGAAACAAGAATGGTTTGCAATAAAAAAGTCTTCATCAGAGACCAAGGCAGAACTCTCAGAAATGAAAACTAACTGGAGAAATTTAAAATTTTAATTAGAAAATTAAAACAGTTAAGAAAATATTACAGAATGTAGAACAAAGAAACAAACAGAAAACAAATTAGTGAAAAACATTACACAAACACACACACACACATCTCTCTCTCTATATATATATATTTAGTTCAGTACTTGCAATATAGGCATCCTAGAGATAAACAGTGGGCAAAGGAGAAGTAAAAATGATCAAGGAACTAATAAAGGAGATTTTCCCAGACTAAATGCAGTCAAAAGTCTGCAGTTGGAGTTTGCTTATTAAGTGTCCAGCACATTAAATTATAAAAGGCTCACCGCCTAAACAGATTTTTAAGAAATTTGAACATCCAAATGAAAAAACAGAAAATCCTAAAAGCTTTCAGAGACAATAAATAACTACAAAGGAAGAAAAATATGATAAGCAGTAGACTTTCAGCAGCAACATGGAGGCTAGAAGGCAATGAAGCAATGCCTTTAAAATTCCAGAGGAAAATTATTTCCAACCTAGAATTCCATACCCAACTAAAGTACCAATCAAGTATGAGGGGAAGTTATAGACATTTACATATATGCGTGGGCTTACAAAATTTAAACCCTTTCATCTTTCTCAGAAAGTTAGCTGAACATATACTTCTGTATATTAAAGAGGTAAGCTATAGATTCATCCCAGAATAGTAGACAAATCCTGAGGAATGGCAATACAGCATGTTGTAGAGAGAAACCGTGCCAAAGGAGAGTAGGAGGAGAAAGGATAAGTTTCATAAAATGAAAAGAGTAGCTCTCAGATAAAAATAATTAATAAGAGCATAGATAAGCCTAAGGATTCAAAGTAAATTATGTAGAAATGATAAATCAAAACTTTATGAAATGTCAGAACATTTTTATCAGAAAGTCTCAGACTAAATATAATGCAAACAAAAATGTAGTTAATGCAAGGGTCCCAGGTCCCCTGCCCACACAGTGGTGGGCAAGCATTACTGCCTGATCTCCACCGCCTGTAAATCAGCATTGGCATTACATTCTTACAGGAGAAGGAACCCTGTTGTGGACTGTGCATGTGAGGGATCTAGGTTGCATGCTTCTTGTGAGAATCTAATACCTGACGATCTGAGGTGGAATAGCTTCATCCCAAAATCACCCTCCTCCACCACCCCACCCCCACCCTCATCTGTGGAAAAATTATCTTTCGTGAAACTGGTCCCTGGTGCCAAAAGGTTGGAGATGGCTGGTCTAATTGATTACAAGAAAAGAAAATTCACTTGATCTTCATGCTAGCAATATTCTCCTTCTACTGGCTTGGGACATTGGACCTGACCTGGCCCAAGAGGGAATAACATTTACAAATTCACAGATAATATATATATAAATATATTATATTAATATATGAATATATAATATATTATATTAATATATGAATATATAAATATATATATTAATATATGAATATATAAATATATTATATTATATATGAATATATAAATATATTATATTATATATGAATATATAAATATATTATATTAATATATTTATATATAATTATTTTATGCATGTATATGTTTAACTATTGATTTTTTAATTTTTAGGTGAACATAGAAAAGCTTGGAATAAGAATTCTCAGCTGTGATTACAAGATAAACTGTAAACATTACCAACCCCAAGAATATAAAAGTAAAAGTGAAGCTGACAGAATATGGGATGAGGCAGGTCGGGGCAAAATTACTCCCATCATTAAATTTGCAGAGTGAGGAAATATTGTCAAAATTTAGTGAAACAAGAAATAGAAGTTTAAGTGTATTTTTAAAGTTATAAATAAAACAAACTAAAGAATATAAGTATATAATGATATATAATGAAAATCTAATTAACGAATATTGAGAACAGGATTGGGAGAGGTCAACATGCAGTGAGCTACATATGCACCTTTCACAAAAGGTGTTCAATAATGTGGCATAAGGTTGTTGAATCTAGAAATTTTAAAAAGTAAAAAAAAAATTATCTAGAGATATGAAAATAGTCAATAAGGAACTTAAAAATGAAAATGGTTGACTTTCTCTCTGTGCAAGCAGCCTGGGGAAAGCTGTGACTATTGTTCTGAATTGTATGTCCTCCGACAAATACTATGTGTTATTTGTTAAATGAACATTTGTTACTTTGATACAACTATTCCTTTCAAAAAAAAATGAATAATTTTAAATCATCAAGATCTTGCTTAGACATTAAAAAGAACAGTCTAAACAACATAATTCTGGACTGGTTTATCTACTGGAGAAAATGATCATAGCTGCCATTTCCTGAGCACCTATTTTATATGAGGCAGGATGCTGAGTACTTTCTATACTGAAGATCACAACAAGGTAGAAATTATAATGCTTATCTCAAAGATGTGGAAACTGAGCTTCAGGGAATTTAAATAACTGGTCTGAAGTAATAAAGCAGTTGAGTAGTAGATCCAAACCTATTCCAAAGTCTAAAAATATTTAAAAACCAAATGATAGAGGTCACATTAAATGGTCCCTCAAAGCATATTTCAAGTCTGACATTCTCTGATTCCAAAGCAAAGTAAGATAACATTCTACTCAATTTTTCACGTTAGCCTAAAAAATCAATACAGAAACCCAATATAATGTGGGTAACTAGACAGTTTCATTTTCAGGGGTTGCGTGTAAGGGCCAAAGGGTTTATTATCTAGCACAAGTGCCGGAATGTTCACTTGCAGGCCCTTCGTACATCTGGTGTGCCTGCGTCACACTTACACATACTTTATTTGATTAATGTTTTCTTGAGCCTACAACATTTCTGCATGCAAAAATATTACACTGTTATAGGAAAACAGTAAATCAAACAAAAAAGGGGTCCCTTTATCAAAGCCTAGTTTATGTTTATTTTAAGAGTGTTCAAAAATCCACTCCATGCGGTTACGTTTTACGGCTCATGAAAACAAGCTCCAAATGTACAGATATTTCATAACATTCCTATCAGCATATAAGAGCTTCTTTCACAGCTGGCACAGAGTGTCCTTTCTTCTGTCTCTTCTAAATCGGTAGGAAGCTCCTTAGATCTCCTTTTGCGAACATTTTCTCTCCTGGCAGTGGGGAATCACAAAGGGGACGCTATTGATCTGGCGCTGAAGGGAAAATTTCCACACGATGAGATAGCTAACATAAGTACAAGTTCAGGCAGGAAACCAATGATTTTATTAATTATTGCTGGTCATGTCATTATAAAAAATACTCAGGCTAGAAGGAAAAATACAGAATGCTAGTATGAGTGTGTGTGTGTGTATGAGAGAGAGGAGAGAGAGGAGAAAGAAGGGACGGGAGATGGGAATGAAAGCCATCCTGTAGACACCCCACCAGCACTCACCAGAGGAAATCAAGTTGCCGCCAGTTTGGCTGGGGTTCAGCGCCATCTGCATAGTATTTAAAAGTGAGAGCCAAACTCTGAGCTATTTTATTGGAGTTAGTAAGGAAGCTCTCCAATCTATATCTGAAACTCAACCGTTCCAGCTTCTGAGCATCACTAAAAAGAGCTTATGGAGGTCAAGGAACTTAAAAACAGCACGAGGAGCCGCTTTGCAGTCCATATAAAACTAGGAATCAGGAGTCTGGGCGTTTGCAGAGACCACTTGGTCTCTAATGAATGCTGGGAAAATCCTGAGATGGCTCTTGGGAAGAAGATTGTGAGATAGAGGACAATAATAGTACAGTATTAATAGGTAAACTAGACACAGAGTACTTACTCTGGGCCAGGCAGGGTTTTGAGGGTTTTAGATTCATTAATTCATTCAATATCCACAGTAGCTTCATGGAGTATTATTATTATTGTCTGTATTTTGCTGAAGAATATTCCAGGATGAGTTCCTACATTATGAATTCTCTTCCTAATGTGATTTTTAATGTTTGTTCCCTCAGAATCCAAGACTGTACTTGTTTTTTGTTTCCAAGTGACTCAGAAGTATGCAAATGTGATTCTCAGTTTCTTTCAATATCCATGAAGCCTTTAAGAAAAACAGAGTTGAATGGATTAATAAGATTTATTGACAGATATAGTTAATAGTGACAATAGCTATTTATTGAATGCTTTCTAGTGCCAAACTCTCCTTTTCATATAATAAATTAAATTAATCCTTATAACAAACCTATAAGGCAAATGCTATTATGACACCCATCTATAAATGAGGAAACTAAGTCACCAAGTATTAGGTGGTGTACCCAAGAACACAAAGCTAGTAAGAGGCAGGAATTAACCCAAGGTCACAGACTCTAGAGTCTATTCTATTGTTCTCATATCTATTGTTACTGCCCCAAAACTTAGTGGCTAAATCCAATACTTTATGATTATTTCTTTCTCAGTTCTGCAGAATAACTTGGCTCAGTGAGTGGTCTCACTGGGATCTCTCAAGAAATTATAATCACATGGCAGCGAGGGCTGGAATCAAATGAAGACAAAACTGGGCTGGATGTCTAAAATGCCTTTTCACTTACAAGTCTGAACCTTATCAAGGATGGCTAGAACTGTTGGGAGTTGGCTAGCCTCTGCTTCTCTCCTCATGTGGCCTCTCAGTGTAGGTAGCTTGGACTTCCTCACAGTGTCGTGGTCTCAGGTCTATCAGATATCTCATATAGCCTGTGGTTTTGCCCATGTGAGCAATCCAAAAGACCCAAGACACTGTAGCAAAGTTTCTATTCACTTAGCTTTGGAGGGATGCAGCATCACTTCTACTGCATTCTATTAGTTGAAAACAAGTCACAGAATCAGCCCAGATTCAAGAAGAGGGGATTTCACAACAACAGTGTAGATGCTTGGAAGCATGATTCACTAGGGGCTTATGTTTGGAGACCAGTACCATAGCTCTTAGCTACATTTATTTGCTGCTTATTCTGCAAACTGGAGAGCTGGAGTTTTGGTTTTAGTTTGAATGAGGCAAAACAATGCTACTGAAAATAAGTATGTAGGAAATCCTTTCCAAAATAATAATATTTTTCTACTAGAAAAATCTGCAGAGGTGGCATTGAGTCGTCCTCAAGATGATAACAGCAAGAGGAATTACAAAAATGTCTGGAAAGACTCTAAGCCTCATTAGGTAAGATAAAAATTAGCATTTTTTCTAACTTCTTCATTCTTTGGAGCAAAGTTTAAAGTCTCCCTAGAATGTAGGCATTTTCCTATTGAGTTCTTGTCCTGGCTCTGCTGCTAATTAGCCTTGACCAAGTCACTTAACTTCCCAGCAACAGTTTTCTCTTCCTTTAAAAGCCAATTATAATATTTTCCATCATGGAATTCATGGAAGGATCAAACGAGATTACGTACATAAAAGTGATTTGAAAACTGAAAAGCAAAGAACTTCTTACTATTGGATCTTGCTATTGGCAGACTATTAGTTTGAAGGATGTATCCTCTCTTAGGCAGTAAGCTCTGGGATATCAGGGACTCTCTTGTGCAATGTCCTCATTGCCTAGAACAGAGAAGAGCCCATAGTTAAGGGGAGCATATACTTTATCATCCAAGTAGGAATACTTTTAAGGGTGAAGAGGACATTTTTAATAATTGTGCTATAGAACAGAAGATATAAAACAGATATATGGAATCCTATCCTAGTAGACACTCAATAAACATTTGTTGAATATAAATATAATTTGTATTACTTATTTTTATTTTTGTACTTCCTCATTGTAAATTTCTTGTCATTCTCTCTTATCTCATCCTTCCTTCACTCTCATCCAAGTTAATCTTTATTTCCAAAGCCAGAAGTCAAAGTTGATCCCACATCTAATAGCAAGGTGGCCCTTTCATTAATAGATTTTCACTACTCTGAATGTCAACCTACCTCCCAGAAATTAGAATCACATTTTATTAATGCCGTATGTAATTTTTTAGCACCTATGACATAGCAAGCTCTGTCATAGCTGGTCAGGGGGAAGCAATGGCTAAGACAAGAAAGATCCCTGCCTCCAGAGAACCTATGTTCATATGTAGGAAGACAGACGATATACATATAAAGATAATGATCTCAGATTCTCCGTGTTGTAAAAGGTAATAAAACAGGAAGATTTGGTAGTCAGTGATATAGGTTTTAGAAAAGGCAATCTAGAGAAAGGAGGCGTTTCAGCTGACATCTGAATGAGCGAAAGATCTAGACATTTGAAGGGCAGAGGAAAGTGCTCAAAACAGAGAAAGCAGAAAATACACAGGCCCAAGGTGGGATGAGCTGGACAGTGCACTGAGGAAAGGAGAGCTCATGTGGCCAGAACCTAGGAAACCAAGGCGAGAGGTACAATTGTGATTGGAGAACACTGGCTTTGAATTCACATAGACCTCTGTTAGACCTTCTTATTCCTACGGTATTACCAATCACACCTTCCAAGTCTACTTTTTAGAATTAATGTGAGGATTAAACAAAAGAAATGTATTTGAAGGCTCCTACACAGTGTAGACATCATACAAACGAAGAATGCCAAAGAGTTTCAAAATTATCCTAAGTTTCTCAAATGAATACTCCTGAAGTAATTCATAAAGGGCTGTATTTGTAACCCACTAATCCAAGGACTAGGTGTAAAAATTAAAACTAATATCATCTGTAAGAAATTGGGGGTTATATTTTTACATTTTTCCTCATGGTCATTGAGAACTTATGTATGCGGTCAATCTGAATACAGATTAGCAGAATAAAAATTTGAATAACCTGGCAATCATTTGTGGGAAACTCCTCTTGCACCCTTCTCTTGTGCCCTTTTCCTGTTTCCCAATCCCCTTGTCTCAGTGTTCCTTACACATACTATTAATTTTCCCACTAATATAACCAGGGCTCAGGCATTAGGTTCCCCATCTTCTTTCTAACCCTCACCACATCCTACTCCCTTTCATAGAATAAAATACTGCCGTTTCTAAAGAAACCTCAAGCTAGTCAGTCCATACTGAAAGGGTTTAAGCTTTCTAGTTAGAACTTGGCCTTTTTGTGCTTGTCCTGCACTGCACCTGTTGTGCAGATGCCATTCCAGCCGCTCTCCACTGAAATGGACAGTGTATGAAGTTCTTTGTGCAACTCTGCAGGTGCATTAATTATAGACTACCTGGATGCATCTAGAACATTTGGCAGTAGCAAGACTGCAGTTAATGTTCTGTTAAACAATATTTCCAATGGTGTATATTGTGGAGAATTACAAGAGACAGCCAGATAATGGCTTACTATAATCCAGGAGCCATCTGATCACCTCAACTGCATCCCTACTCAATTTTGTTGCAAAATAAATCTTTTTCTTTGATAATGAGTCTTCAAAATTGGTAATAGGTATCTGCCTTGGAATAAGGTATGAGAGAGTAATATTTACTGCCACAAAAATAATTTCTAGTCAGGGAAATTCATTAGCATTACTGAAATGTTGGCTCTTGTATGAATGTGCCCTAGTTCTTCTCTGAAGCCAGGAATCCCAAAGGCATTTTCTTACTTTGATTTGAAATGTGGAAAAACTCAGCACTGCCAAAGATTGCATTTTTTTAAAAAAGGTGAATCTGAGTGGATTTTCCACCAAATGCGTAAGAAACCAAAGCAATTTGAGTGACCTGTATTGAAAATTTAAAAGCACTCATGTGGAATAGTCAGCGTGTAGATCTCTCATTTGAAAAAGAATAAAGGTAATTAAATCACCCTTTTTTAGTTAGTCCAAAGAACACCCACTAAGATGAAACCAGTTTGCCAGCTCATTAGGTAAAGTACATAAAGGCAGCCAAAATCATCTTAGCTCCCCGGAAGCTCAGAGAGCTTCAGGGAGTGGACCAACCAATACAGAAAGATTGGTCAGGTATGTGTCCTCTTACCCAGGGAGAACAGCATCTCCACTAGAGGAATGGCCTGTTTCCCTAGTCTTTCAACTAGATAAGAAAATGTTTTTGAGAGCAATTCTTTGACTCAGGGAGGAAGGTGCAGGTGACGGCAGGGAGGGGCTGGAGGTTTTTTTATTAGAAGGAAAAGAAACTTAAGAAATCATGCTATTGAAACTCACTATTTTCAGAGAAGGAAAGTTTTCAGTTACTCATGTTCAATCATCTTGTAATAACACTGAAGGGATATCAAGGAAGTATTCCTAAAAGAAAGTTAAATATTTAAGGCTAAGTTTGGGCAACTCCTTCAGTTACATTGGGCCATTAGTACCTAATGATAGAAACTGTCTTGAATATGAAAAGGGATAAAGCAGAAAAAACAAGAAAGGAATGCTGGGAAACAACCAGACATAAGTCAATACTTCAATTTCATACTTGCACTAGTTCCTCTGTTTTTCTTTGTTTCTTCTTCTTCTTCCATGTTTACCTCTTCCAAAAAAAATACAGCCCAAATCTCACCAGAAAAAAAGCTAACTTTCATGTCTCTCAGTAATTTTATTTAAAATACCATTACCATAGACTAGGAAAAGCTATTTACAGAAAACAGCATAACAGTATTCCATTTACCTCTGGAATCATGAAATCAAATATAAGAAAACCATTTTTCTTAAAGTTAAAACCTTGAAGTTTCCCTGGAAAACGAAGATCATATTCCCTAATCATTAACAACTATGTTGTATCCCAGCCTCAGTCTCAAATTTATTGAGTCCCATGTATACAGTATGGGATACCTGCACTGTGATCCCTTCAAAACCACCATTTGTACTGAACCTATAACCTCCTCTTCAGATTTTTTGTCATGGCACACAGATTCCCAGATTCTCATACTCCTACTTCCGGGATCATTTTGGAGCTACCGCTACTCTCCTTCACAAATAATTCAATCCCATATACTTTACTAAATATGTACTGAACTCTATTAAGTGCCTGAGAAATAAAGCTAAATAAAAGAACAATCCTACCTTCCAGAGACTCAGAGTGTGGTGTGAAAGAAAGACACATATGCAAGTGACTACAACACAAGTTGGACTAGGATCAGCTCTAGCGTAGACATGCAGAATGAAATGACTGAGGAGTAGAGTTTCAACAGGCAGAATGTGAGGGAAAGCATTCGAAGCAACTGTGACAACACGAGAACAAGCACAGCGTGCGAGACTAGTGAGTATATTCAAGGAAACGAAAGCGCTCGGTACATGGCGTGCCTGGTGGAATTTGGTGAGAGAACAGGCTGGAGAGCTAATCCACGCCCTCTGTCCATCAGAGTACAGATCACACCAAATGTGATCCTTCCTTACCCTGCGTTCTTTTAACAAATTTGTTCCTATTCATGTTGCCAGGAGAAGATTTTTCAGTCCGTTCATCTCTTCATGTCTGATCTGCCTGATTACATTATAAATCCTTAAGGAAAGAAATGTCTCTTTCCATGTACTCCAAACAAAAGCAAGTATCGTGCACAAAAAGCATGCTTCACTTCTTGGAGATTCTAGTGGAGATACTTGGCATATTGCTCCAGAGCCCAGGGTTTTTAAAGCAATTTTCTTCACATGTGAAGACTTCAGTAGACAAGAAAACATCCTTAGGAAGTATCATGGGTTACCAACATGGGGGCAAGGGAGAAGAATCTAATTTTTGCTATTTAGAAGCAGGCCTGGAAGTGTATAGTATTCATGATTCCCTGATTATTACAAGATGGGAAAAATCATGGAATGCTAAAAAAGAAGAAAAAAGAAAAAAGAAACCTCCTACTGCCTATTTAAACAACCATCTCAAGCTAGATACAATAGATTATGAAAATCAAACTTCAAGATCTACTAAAATCATCAGTCTGAGACATCTTATTCTCTTTTTATCTCCTCCCTATAACAATATTTCACAGTTCAAGTTTTGTCATCACTTGTCCTTTTTACAATCTTTTTCACAATTTTAAAGAATGTAACATGCGTTCTGTAGAAGAAAAAAAAAGACAGGATTGCACCAGATTTACTCTGACCTTTTTAAGGTTCCAAATTTAGTTAGTTAGCCATTTCTATCCTCCTAGCTTTTCAGAAGCTCATGTGTTAGAACTAAAAATGGCAAACCTCTCCAAATTACCAGCATTTAAAAGGTTAAACAGTTTATTTTTATCCCACTAGCAGAGCATGAAAGCTCCAGTGTGTTCAGACTTGCTATGACAAAGATCACAGCAAGAATCCAGAAATTATCTGTTTTTAACCCTTTCCATTTACAATCCTCAGATCTCACTCTGGGGATTTTCTTCCCAAATTTTGCAAGCTGTTAAGACGGTGGCTCTCAGAATCAGTCAGCTAAAGTCCTGTGGTGCAAGACTACTACCTTTCTTCCTCAGAGTTGATCATCTTGGTCCGTAGGAGTCCAGAGTGCAGAATTCAAAGACTCCTAAGTATGGAACTTTCACTGCAGCATATGGACTCCACCCTCTGGGCTACTTCAAGGAACATCTGATTTTTCTATGTAGGGCAGTTTTCCCTCAAATGAACATTCTGATTTAGGTAGATAGATTGCCTTTTTCATGGCCAGAAATAAATATTTTCAACGATATTGAGTGAAGCAAGAACCAGACTCACATACCTTTTGTGTAAGGAGACACAATTTCATAGAAAAAAACAGGAACTTTGGAAGTAAATACCATTTACAAAATATATATTTTGCTTCTCTCTCTCTCAAACTCTCTGTCTATCTCTCTCTCTGATTAATTCTCACAATTGCTTTTTAAAATTCACCATTTTAGGGCACACAGGCAAAAAGCGAGAACCCCAACAGTAATAGCAGAGGCTTTGTCTTGATACCTATCAATTACACTTGTGTAAGACTTCCTGTTAAAGATAAATGGGGGTCACCAAGAGGGAAGGCTTGGCAAAGAAAGGGAAATTAATCTACAGGTGCTCCTCGACTTCGGATGGGCCTGCAATCCCGATACAGTTCTTAACAGCCTTGTTTCTTGATTCCCTTCCACCTGAGTACTTTCAATTTTCTACCAAAATGGCCATGGCTTGTCTTTTCCTACCCATTTCGAAACCTGCTTTCAGAGCACATATATGGGTGGCATAATTTTCAAGCATGAGAAAAGTGAACTACCCACTCTCACAAAACAAAGCCTGCTGGGCTGTTAAAAAATGAAAGAATTAAAACAGAGTTTTTTGTTTCTGATACGAGAATGCTTGGTCTGGCCTTCGGAGGCATGGCTTAGGCTTTTGTGACCCATGCTCTGAAAGCCAGACTAGAAAGCAGAGTTAGGATGTATAGTTAAAATACAGGTATTAGATAAAGAAATTCACGACTTATGCAAAACTGATTCTCTCTGGGGTCCTAAAAACTACGCCTCTATTCTCAGAAAACGAAAATGTAAGTGATAATAATGTGTTACATTCCTTGAATATATCAGCCGTACAAAACCACTGCTAGCCTAGGTTTTAAAAAATGTATTTGCTCTCTTCAAGGAATCTTTCTGCATAATATAAAAGTTCTCTTTTCTGCCACCTTTTTGAACACAGGGATGATGAAAACGCAGAGGAGTCAAATCTTATGTGGAGTTAAGTTCTAAATTCAGGATGTAAGGTGAAAATTACATAGTTGAAATTACCCTTGAAAATCCCTCAAATTATCCATAAAGTAGAGTATACATATTTTTGTATGTACAACATTTTACAGTAATTTTTATTCGTGCTAAATTATGGGAACTTCAACACTGGATTAATAGAAGGAATAAAAAGAAAATCTATGCAACTCTCTGGACATTCAAAATATTCTGTAGGAAAAGATACAGCATTGTAAATCTTCTTTTTGCTTGCTTGATTTGCTCTATATCCCCTTAATATTTATCTTCTATAACCCTAATACATGTTAATAGATTTTTTGTGTGTGCGAGGATTATCCAAGTTAGTAGAGCCAAATCCTACCCCAAAACATATGTATGGAGGCTTGATATCATCGCCTGTGATCAATTATGATTTTATAATCCTAACAATTCTAATAATTCTATAAAATGTATTCAAATTCATTACATTATCTGCCTCTTATTAAGTAATGGGGACAGGTATGAGCATTGTCGATTGTAGATGAAAGGAAGATGACCTGAAGTTTAAGCTTCTTGTTCAAGGGCACACTGCTCATTAAGGGCAGAACAGGGGATTAAAACCAGATTATCTCATTCCCAGTTTAGTGCTTCTGCCAAAGGATCAGAAGAAGGCAATTGACACAGAAACAATGTACCTTCATTTGGGAGACTGTAGGGTATAAAAAAAAAAAAAAAACAAACAAGAGGAAGGAAGGAAAAGCAAAGCCTGTTGTGGTCACCCACTTTAAGATCCATCTTTTGGAGGAGAAAAGGATTTACGAATTAACAAAGACAAAATAAAAAATATGGGTGATTTATGAGGATTCTAGGAAAAAAAGAGGAGATAAAATCCCAGTAATCTGGCAATGTTTGGAACGTCAGTTATTTAGAAAGACTTACACTGACACCAACCACAGCTGAAATACTTTTTGCACGCACCCTTAAAAGCTTTGCAAAATATATCAAGGGAAAAGAAGAAAAAAGAAGGAGAATAAAGAAAAGAAGGAATAGAAGAAAAACACAGAGATATATCCTCAGGGATAATTTCTTCTGAACCTAGAACCCACTAAGAGCCTACACCCTTCTCTCAACTACTCTCATCTATCAACTACTCCTTACCCCAACACTCACATGCAAACACACAATAATCACCCACATTTATGTTTACAAAGTGTGGAGAAAAGGGAATTCCACTTTTACAGTATTGAATAAAAATTGACATGATTACATAAGCACCCAAAGGGTTGGTGTTCTATAGGAAGGTTCTGTTTTAAAGCTGGATGAGAGAAAGGACTGCTCTTTGGTATTGAGGAAATCCATCCTGATTTTATCCGGAGTTTCCATTTTGCTTTAATCTAATGAGAAAACAGTCCATGCTGGTAGTAACCAAAGGAGTTAATTTTTTCCAGATTAGGATTACCTTGCCCATTTTCTTGAATTAGATGCAGATATTCTCATTTTGGCTTCCATAACGAAATAAAAAAATTAGTTGTGCCCAAATTCTTCTTGGAATAATGGTACAAAATAATCTGTTTTGCTAAAAAATAAGAAAATTATTTTATCATCCAAATAAACAAATGCATTATAATTAGTATGAATGTGGACTTGAGGGGATCCAGTGCATCACACAAGGAAATGTTAACCACTCGTATTTCTAAGGAGGTGAAGAATGTAAGGAGTGCTACAACTCTGCTAGTAAGAAACTTGAAGGAAAGAAAACATGGATGAGAATGCTGAAAACAGAGGAGGAGAGAAGAATCAGCAAGAGGGAATTCCAAAAGAAAGTGGCCAGTGAAAATTTTACTATGGTGGAGCTACTGAAGAACATTTTCAGAATGAAATTTTCTAACATTGTTATCATTTAAATTGCTTATTTGATTTAAAGCTTCCCACTCTCTCTCCCCATTCCAATATGTGTATGCATGACCCTGTGTGTGTATATGTGTGTGTATGTATTACATGGTAGTTAAAGTGTATTATCTTTACAAATGTTTTGTATAAAAGAGGTTTTGGTGAAATCAATGAGTTGAGTTTCTCATTTTTGTTTTCTAAGAGTAGGATAAAGGAAACAGAGAAGCAGAGGCCACAGTTTGCACTCATTCCTCCATTTAATCAGAAAATAGTAATTGCATACTTGCTATTCTAGGCGAAGAGGATGGAGAGAGAAGTTTCCTTTCCTCATAGGGCTTAGATTCTAGAAAGTAAGAGAGCTAACAATAAATCAAAACATAAAATAATGCCAGGAAATACTAAGAAAGATAAAAAAATGTTAAAGCAACTAGATTAAAAATGATATGTTACATACCAAGGAACAATAAGTATTTCCACTGACTTCTCATCTGCAAAAGGTAAATTCAGAGGCAACAGAACAACACCTCTAAAGTGCTAAAAAAAGAGTAATTGTCACTACAGAATTTTATATCATGAAACTATCTTTCAAAAATAGGGTGAAATATAAACTTTTTCAGATTTAGAAAAAGCTAAGCAAATTCACTGCTGGGAGATGTACATTAAAGGAAGTTCTTCAAACCAAAGGAAAATGAGACCAGATATAAAGCAAAATCTATAGAAAAGAATGAAGAGCAACAACAATGGTAATTAAGTGTGTAAATTAGAGACTTCATTTTCTTCTTGAAATTTTCTTAAATGACCATTGAATTTTTAAAACAAAACTATGGTGATAAAGTGCAGTGGCATCTTGTGTAGAGGAGCAGTGATACAAATGTTTTCTAGCTTGATCTACGTAGGATTATAGAGTGCATACATAACTTAAAAATTCATCAAATTTATGCAAGTTATACCTCATTTACTGCATGTAATTCTTCCTCAGTAAAGTATTATTAGAATAAAAGACCAAGGCCGGGCGCGGTGGCTCAAGCCTGTAATCCCAGCACTTTGGGAGGCCGAGGCGGGTGGATCACGAGGTCAGGAGATCGAGACCATCCTGGCTAATAAGGTGAAACCCCGTCTCTACTAAAAAAATACAAAAAACTAGCCGGGCGAGTTGGCGGGCGCCTGTAGTCCCAGCTACTCCGAAGGCTGAGGCAGGAGAATGGCGTGAACCCAGGAGGTGGAGCTTGCAGTGAGCTGAGATCTGGCCACTGCACTCCAGCCTGGGCCGCAGAGCGAGACTCCGTCTCAAAAAAAAAAAAAAAAAAAAAAGACCATAAGGACACAGAAAGATTTAAAGTTCAGTGATAGAAAAAGATATAACAGGAATATATAATAAAAGAAAGCAGTGTGGCTGTGTTAATATTAGTCTAAATGGTCTCTAAGGAAAAATTATTATAGCTAAAAAAGATGTGTTATAATAAAATATTTAATGCACCAAGAAGATTTTAAAATGTAACCTCACAATATAAGGCAAGAATGAACACAACTATGAAATAAAAACAGAAAAATCTACCTCCAAGATAAGATACTTCAAAATATCTTTCTCAGGAATTGATAGGTCAACAAAAGGAATTTTAATAAGTTGTATAAAATGTAAACAATAGGCCAGGTGCAGTGGCTCATGCCTGTAATCCCAGCACTTTGGGAGACCGAGGTGGGAGGATCACCTAAGGTGGGGAGTTCAAGACCAGCCTGATCACCATGGAGACACCTCGACTCTACTAAAAATACAAATTAGCCAGGCATGACTGTGCATGCCTGTGATCACAGCTACTCGGGAGGCTGAGGCAGGAGAATAGCTTGAACCCGGGAGGCGGAGTCTGCAGTGAGCCTGAGCGGAGGTCACACCATTGTACTCCAGCCTGGGCAACGAGAGCAAAACTCCATCTCAAAACAAACAAACAAAAAAATGTAAACAATACAATTAATAAGTTTGATCTAAAGGGCATATGTACACTATTCAATACAACAATTAGAAATTGTATTAGTCCATTTTCATACTGTTTAAAAGAACTTCTCAATACTGGGTAATTTAAAACAGCAAGAGGTTTAATCGACTCACAGTTCAGTATGGCTGGGGAGGCCTCAAGAAACTTACCATCATGGCAGAAGACAAAGAGAAACCAAGGCACCTTCTCCACAAGGTGGCAGGAAGGAGAAGTGCCAAGTGAACAGGGAAGAGCCCCTTACAAAACCATCAGATCTTGTGAGAACTCACTCACTATCCCATGAACTGCATGAGGAAAACCACCCCCATGATTCAATTACCTTCACCTGGTCTCTCCCATGACATGTGGGGATTATGGGAATTACAATCCAAGATGAAATTTGGGTGGGGTCACAAAGCCTAGCCATAGCAGAGAAGCCCTTTTTTTTTTTTTTTTTCAGGTACAAAGGGTACATATACAACAACTGACTATGTGTCAGGCCATAATTATAACAAGCCTCAACCAATTCCACTGATTGCAACACAATTAACATTTAAAAGTCAGTCATCAAAACCCTAGTAGTTAAGAAATCTTAAAAAAAGCATTTCTAAAGTACTCATGCATCAATAATAATAATGGAAATAAGAGAATCAAATTTGAGACTTTTGCCATCAATTAGACCAGAGAATGGTGTGGTTGTTAAAAAAGAAAGTGGAATTCATTTTTGTCTTAAGACGGGAGATATATGGTGTGTCTGTGTAATGATGAGGAAGCATCCTCAGAACGCAGGGAGAAATGATGATGCTGGTAGGGTAATGGGAAAGGCAGAGTCCTTAGTCCTTAAGTATTGTTAGTATAAAAATCCGTAAGGACACAGGAGGATTTCACTTTAGGGCAAAGTGAAATGGAATAGAATTCTGCCTGCAGGTGGAGAGGTTTCCCTTAGCGTCCATCCATTCAAACGTGAAGAAAGGCAGAGGCTTTGGGAACACAGGTGGGTAGATGGGGACATTTAGCAGGGAACAGATTAGAAGTGATCCTCTGATTTTTCTTTTTTTTTTTTTTTGAGAAAGAGTCTCACTCTGTCACCCAGACTGGAGCGCAACGGCGTGATCTGGGCTCACTGCAAGCTCTGCCTCCCAGGTTCAAGTGATTCTCCTTCCTCAGCCTCCCGAGTAGCTGGGATTACAGGCGTGCACCACCACGTCTGGCTAATTTTTGTATTTTTAGTAGAGACGGGGTTTCACCATATTGGTCAGGCTGGTCTTGAACTCCTGACCTTGTGATTCACCTGCCTCGGCCTCCCAAAGTGCTGGGATTACAGGCATGAGCCACCGCGCCCGGCCAATCCTCTGATTTTTAAAAATATTTTCTCAGTAAAATAAGCAGCATGGCAATCAGTTGTAGTGAACAGTAGAGAAGGGATGTTGGAGACTTCACAGGAAAGGACAATGTGTGTGGTCTTTGTCTTGGAGAGTGGGATAAGAAATTGGCCAGGGAAATACAGTGAGGCAACTATAAGAGCCCTCTTGATTTTATTACTCATAAATTTAAAGGGAATCCAGTCAGCTAGCCAGTCTGTTTCTTTCTCTAGCTGTGATAAACTGTTCTGCTGCATTGTGAAATGTGCAGTGACCTGGACATATGCCAAAAGGATGGGATTTTGTCAAGAGAGGAAGGAGGAGAAATAAACCATCAAGAGAGAGGACAGAAGAGATCACAAAGATGAACAGAGTCTAAACTGGGTAAAAGGAATGTAAGACACAAGGAATGAAATCAGTAGTGTAACAGCAATTGGGTCAAATGTGATACGAATGTGTAAGTCCACCAGTGCATTTCAGAAGTCTTCGGAGATTTTTTTAATCTCTTGAGGTCATGGAAACAGGGATTCTAGTTTATTTTCACCATATTTCAAGAAGCAAGGATGTCACCTGGCATCTAAAATGGAAGGTTTTAAGCCACATTATGTATTTTATCAAATTTGATTTTCAGAACCTTAATAAATTAGAGTTAAAATCCCTAGTGGGCAAGAACTATTGTTTATCTTGATCACTGCCATATTTTTGGCTTTTAGTCAAGTTCCTGGCCCACAGTATGTGCTTCATAAGTATGTGTTCAATATATTAATTAATCCCAAATTTACAGATTAAGAGACGGAAGTCAGAATGGTTACAGAACTTTTCCAAGGTCCAAGAGACAAAAATAAATGAAGCCACTCTAGGACTCAGTCTTATGACTCTTCTTAGACCAGCTCCCTTTCTACTTGCTGGTACTACTCCCGGATTATACAACACTGAGAGAAAGGTGAAGAACTGTCCTAAAGAAACCAGCTTACCCTCCTACGTTATCCCTTTGTACTCCTTGTACTGTCTAGCTAAAGTACGAGGCACCTGAGGGACTGGGGTAGACTTGAAGAGGAAAACACAGCAGATGATCTCATACAGCTGCATATAGAGTGGTGGCTTTCAAAACTTTTAAACTGTGATCCACTGATTGTATATACATATTATATCACAACCCAGCACAAGTATTGCATACACACACACACACTGAAAAAAAGTTTCCTGAAGTAATACTTACCTTGACTTCTGGCTACTAACCCTTACTTATAAGAGATAAACTCTGATATTTTCTGTCCTGTTCTATTATTTCTATATTATTCCATTCTTTTAAAAATGGTAGTAGCAACCAACATATGATTTCACAACCTTAGCAGGCAGTAATCTAACATTTGAAAAATACTATATAGAATGATTTATGTAAATCCATGCCATTCTTTCCTCCTGCTTTCCAAGTTGAAGGAGTGGTCTCAACAGTTTTTTAGACTACAGGATAGCTCATAGTCATCATCATGATGCAGTCATTCTACATTTATAAAATACTTTGTCATCTTCTGAATGCTGATTTCCACTTTCTTTTCTATACAACACCCCTAGACCTGTGATTTAGGCAGAGAGATGCATTATCCGTATTTTAGAGCTTAGGAAAACAAAGTTCAAAGATGCTAAGTAACTTGACCACAGTCACATAGTCAATTAGCAGCGGACCTATAACTGGTAACTGAGTGTTCTGCCCCCAAACCAGTACCCTTTTAACTGTGTCTCTATCACCAAAACCCAAATTGTTACACAAGGAGCACTGAATTCTACCAGATTTCCGGATAAAGTAAAATGTGGGTAAAACAAATTCAAAAAGGAACTTGGCTAAAAATCAAAGGAGTCGGGAGAGGCCTGCTGTAAGGCATCTGGGAGGCCAAGTAAATGCAATGCCCTATAGACAAAGGGATATCTTAATGCACATGTATATGAATACATGCAAGGTAGCTAGTTTATTACCAAGATCACTCAAACCTGTAAGTGCTTATCTTTACTTGTTGCCTGATTTATGTGGGACTGGCATTCAGACTTAAAATAAATCTCTTTGTACTAAATATAAAGTTAATAGATGTTTTCAACAATAAAACATGAAAAAGAAAAGAGCTATTCAAAAAACGTCTTGCCATTCTATTTTTTTAAAAATCATGTCTTCATTTTCCTTGGCATCCTGAGAAATATTCCCTCAGGAAATTAAAAATCATCCACCATTGTATACTTATCTTTCTACCCTGTTACAATTACAGAAACATTGAGATTCAAAAGACAAAGGCTTAACTGTTTTCAGAGACAAATTTATTACCCATCAGAATATAGACCATTTCTTGTATTCATATACACCTTTCAGATCCTAGGTAAAATAGATGTGATAACAAAATAAGCCCCAACTTAAGACTGAAGAATCACAGAATATGAACAAGCACTGGTTCCAGATAAAGAACAAAGGAAGCACATGTGTTTTCCTCACAACATTGTCTGATGTTGCTAGAAAGCTCACACACAACAGGAATACATTTTGGGAGTTCTTTGCATTGCCAGCCTTGATGAAGCAACTTCTTTTTAAGATTTATCAAGCATAAAGTGAGGCCGCTTCTATAAAGGATAAACTACTCTGGAAATGCAGTAATACCGATCAAAAGGTTGTCTCAAGGAAGGTTTTAAGAATGCTCATTGGAAGCCAATAGATGGGTCAGAACTTGGAAACTACATTGAAAGAATCTTGAATTTGCAATTTTAGGAAACACTTTCAAGGTGACATAAGGACAGCCCTTTGGAATTGATTTTAGAAAATGGAAAGCAGGTTTGGTGCCTCCATATGGGAAACCAAAGATTTAATTGGAAAAGAACTTAACATTGTCTGCTACGTTATAGTAGTTCTTTTGTTATGTAGTGTTTTTATTATTTTTAACTACTCTCTTTGTATAATCTTGTCCTGTGTTTACTCTACAGTTTCCTTTTGTTTTCTTGTCAACACACTGACTACAGACAAGAAGACTATTATTTTAGCTTACTCAGTGGCTCTTACATTGTTCATTGAGAAGATCACATCACATCTTAACAGAGATGTTGGCAACATGTCTTGCCTGAAAAATGCAAACTGATTTTATTTTTTCATTATAGTGTTCAGCTCATTTATTTTGTAAGTGGACTCAAACGTCCTTTTAAAAATCTGAAAGTTTTGAAATATAAGATAATGTGAGTATGCCAGTTTTAAATGTCCTTTATTAAGGTTAGGAAAGAGACATAAATATCCACGATACTATTAAGATATACAAGCCATTTTCTAAGATTAGAAAATACTCTACATAGACTCCCCCTTCCCTTTCTTCCTTACTTCCTCCCCTTCCCCTTCCTCCCTTCCTTCCTTCCTTCCTCCCTCCCTCTCTCTCTCTCTCTCTCTCTCTTTCTTTCTTTCTTTTTGGTTTTTTTCACAGAGTCTCACTCTGCTACCCAGGCTGGAGTGCAATGGCAGGATCTCGGCCCACTGCAACCTCCGCCTCCCAAGTTCAAGCAATTTTCCTGTCTCAGCCTCCCGAGTAGCTGGGACTACAGGTGCATGCCACCACGCACGGTTAATTTTTGTATTTTTAGTAGAGACAGGGTTTCACCATATTGGTCAGGCTGGTCTGGAATTCCCAATTTCAGGTGATCCACCTGCCTTGACCTCCCAAAGTGCTGGGATTACAGGCATAAGCCACCGTGTCAGTCTTTTTTTTTTTTTTTTTGAGACAGTGTCTTACTTTCTCACCAAGGCTGTACAGTGGCACAATCTTGTCTCACTGCAGCCTTGACCTCTCAGGCTGAAGCGATCCTCCCACCTCAGCCTCCCAAGTAGGTGGGACCACAGGCATGTGCCACCACATCTGCCTAATTTTTGTATTTTTTGTACAGAAAATTTTTTGTGCACCTTATTGCTTAAGCTGATCTCAAACTCCTGGGCTCAGGTGATCCACCCATCTTGATCTTCCAAAATGCTGGGCTTACAGGTGTGAGCCACCTCACCCTGCCTGCATCCCACTTTCTTTTTTTTTTTTTTTTTGAGACGGAGTCTCGCTCTGTCGCCC
Source organism: Trachypithecus francoisi (assembly GCF_009764315.1). Taxonomy (NCBI): domain Eukaryota; kingdom Metazoa; phylum Chordata; class Mammalia; order Primates; family Cercopithecidae; genus Trachypithecus; species Trachypithecus francoisi. Next base: position 108,422,014 of record NW_022681456.1, read on the forward strand.
AGGCTGGAGTGCAGTGGCCTGATCTCAGCTCACTGCAAGCTCCGCCTCCCGGGTTCACGCCATTCTCCTGCCTCAGCCTCCCGAGTAGCTGGGACTACAGGCGCCCGCCACCTCGCCCGGCTAGTTTTTTGTATTTTTTTTTTAGTAGAGACGGGGTTTCACCGTGTTCGCCAGGATGGTCTCGATCTCCTGACCTCGTGATCCGCCCGTCTCGGCCTCCCAAAGTGCTGGGATTACAGGCTTGAGCCACCGCGCCCGGCCCCCACTTTCAATTACTAAGCCTCCACAGTGAAAACTGTTATACCATGTGGAAACCTCAAAGAGTTTTTATTTCTAGTCCATGTGCTTCAGGGCAGGCTCCCTGTCTGTTTCAGAAGTGACCGTAGTACTGCCCTGTGAACCCTGATTGGTTCAAAGTTGGGCATGTGACACAGCGAGACCAATCTGAGGGATTTTTGCTCTGCAGAACTTTTGCGGGGATGGTTAGGAAAAGGGCATTCTTTCTTTTTTATCTGCTATAAAAGTGGTTCTAGACCTTACAGGTACCATCTCTACCAATGCATGAAGAGAGTCTGCCTGAGAAGGAAGCCAACTTGGAAAAAAACAAAGCCAGGGTTGGAAAGAGCAGTGCCCTAATGATAGCATTTCACCTTGTATTAATGGATCCAGCTATGCTGGAAGCTGGATGTGGACTTTGAGTTCCTCGCTTTTTTTTTCTTTCTTTGTTTTTGAGACAGAGTCTCACTCTGTTGCCCAGGCTGGAGTGCAGCAGCACAATCTCGGCTCACTGCAACCTCCACCTCCCAGGTTCAAGTGATTCTCCTGCCTCAGCCCTTTTATATGCTCTGGATTCCTGTCACTTGCAAACAAAATGTCTCTGGCAAATGTTATAGATAGCCAAAAAGGTTAAGCAGTGCCTTTCATTCTATGCCACCTTCACAGAAAGTGATTGAAAACAATAATGTATGAGGTTTTGTTTGTTTGTTTGTTTGTTTGTTTCTCCCACTGGCCCTTTGGGTTCCTTTTCCCTACTCTGGGTCTCCTCTAGGCCCCATACCAACTGCACTTCTACAGTTCTCTGTGCACCAGTCTCCTCTTATCCTAATCAGAACCTGCTCACAAAGGGAGCTCTGATAGAAATCATTTCTATTTTAGTGTAAACATATTCGCTAACAACCCTCTTAGGAGTATTTCCATGTTAAGACTGATCTCCAATTATAGAGCAAAAGTCATATTAGGGCATTGCATGTGATCCTATTTTATTTCTGTGACACAAATACCTAAGCCCCAGGGCTATAAATCTCAGGTCACATTTTGCTCTGTTATCTTCTTCATCTTCAAGAATCTAGTATTAAGTCATAATTTTTAAAAGTTCATTTGCATTATCTTTTAAATTTGCCTTTTTATCTTATTCAACTTCTAACATTTAAGCCCTAGAGAATTTATTCTTATAGTTAATCTCCCCACCTTGCCTCCTTCTTATTTATCCTATTATCAAAATAATAATTCTCAATCATTCTCACAGTGTCATATTAATGGAAGAGGTGGCCCATTGGGAGTGGCCACTGCCAAGATGCTGGCTGCAGTGAGGAGGCATGGCCAGGGCTGTGTGCTCCACAGAGCAGGCAGGAGCCCCCGCCCTCTGGGGCACAGTTGTAGCCACTCAAGCCATGGCTGTGGACCCAGACATCTCTGCATTCTCAGGGACCCAGGAAGGATCCCCCTGCCCCTGCAGGCTTGGAAGTGCCTGCTCCTGCTGCCAGGCCTCTCTCCACTCCCGGCACCCACTCCAATCTTAGTGCAAAGTTGAGGCTGAGCCCAGGTGCTATAGCAATCCAGCCAGGTGTGTGCATGCTCAGGGTAGCACTGACACACTAGCTCCCTGACACCTTGGCTGCCTCCAGACTTTAGGTACCAATAAGCACTGGAAGGAGGCCCAGTGGGTGCTGAGGGCAGCTCAACGCTGACCTGCAGGCATGCCTTGGCATGAACAACCTGGACACTATGAACAGTGGCAGGAGGCAGACAGGCTCCAGAACAGAAAGAGACAGGTCCCTGGTGAAGCCCCAACTTCAAGCTGGGGGAAGGCCTGAAACCTAGGGGCTAGGCTGCCAGTCCCATGGATCAGAGTAAGAACTTATGCCTTTTTCCAGGTCCATCCATGGCCTCCCATGGACCAAACAGCACCCACTTCCCCCCCTCTGAAGCCCATAAAAACCCCCGACTTAAACAGCCTTGAGCACTGGATGGGATGACCAGCTGTGGAAAGGAGCTACTCACTCTAGGGTCTCCTTTCTGCTAAGAGCCGAACACTCAATGGGAAGACCTGCCTGCAGAGAGGAGCTAAGCACTCCAGGGTCTCCTCTCTGCTGAGAGCTGAACACTTGTTGGGACACCTTGCCTGCAGAGAGGAGCTACCCTCTGTGGGTCTCCTCTGAGATGCTCTGTTGTTTGATAAAGCTCCTCTTCAACTTGCTCACCCTCAACACGTCCACATATCTCATTCTTCCTGGACACAGGACAAGAACTCAGGACCTGCCAAGTGGTGGGGTTAAAGGAGCTATAACAAAAACAGGGCTGAAACACACCCCTTGCTTGCCATGTTGCGGGTGACAAGAAGGACAGAAGAGAGAAGGAGGGAAGAGCTGTGGCCCCTCAGGGAGCCCAGACCTAGGAGATTCCTGATACAGGGCTGTGACACTCTCTTTGGGGCTCTGCAGTTCCTGGTGTCCCCAAGCTTCTGGCCACCACTGTGTTCTCCAGTGCCAGCTATGGAAGCTGCCTGCTTACAGTACACTTGGTCAAGCCATAGTCTTGCAGGGAGGAGACACCTATGCTGGCTCCTGGATGCCCAAGCAAAACTTGGGCAAAGGTGCCACTGGCCACAGAGATTTCCATCCAAAAAAGCAATACTCCAAGAGTCCTGTGACAGTATTAACAGTGATCTCATCTTCCCAGTTACTCAGGCCTAGAAACTAGGATGAAGCACCTATTCTTTTGTCATTCTTTGCATTTAGCTGGGTACCAAGTCCTGTCCAGTCTACCTACATAAGGTCATCTCTAAGTATGTTCACTGGAGGGGCTGACAGATGAGAAGATAGTTTAATAAAAAGAAATGCAAATGATCCTTAACCATATAAAATCATACTCAGCTTCATTAATAATAAAAATTCACATTAAAATTGCACCATTAAGACCTACTAGAATGGCTATATTCACATACACACACACAACAGAAAATCACAAGTGTTGACAAAGATGTGGAGAAATTGAAATTGCTGTTGGGAATGTAAAACGGTACAGCAGCTGCGGAAAACCATTTGGCAGTTCCTCAAAAAGTTAAACATAGAATTACCATATGGCCCAGCAATTCTACTCCTTTTGGGTATGATATATACCCGTAAGAATTGAAAACACGAACTAGACATTTGTATGCCTATGTTCATCGCTGCATTATTTACAATAGCCAAAAGGTGGAAACAACCCAAGTATTCATGAACAGATGAATGAATAAACAACATGTGGCACAGAGAATACATACAATAGATTATTATTCAGTGATGAAAGGAAAGAAGGTCTGATACAACATGGATGGACCTTAAAAACATTAAGCTAACTGAAATAAGCCAGTCACAAAAGGGCAAATACTGATTGCGCTTATACAAAATATCTAGAATAGGCAAATTCACAGAGCCAGAAAATAAAGTGGAGATTAACAGGTGTAGGGGAGGGAAGATTTATAAATTATTGTTTAATAGTTACAGAGTCTCTATTTGCAGTGATAGAAAAGATTTGGAAGCTCATAGTGGTGACGGTTACACAACACTGTGAATGTACTTAATGACACTGAATTGTACAATTAAAAATAGTTAAAATGTATATTTTGTGTTATATGTATTTTATCACACAATGTTTTGACTTATGCTATGATACTTCTCTGCTGTTAAATTGATGAAGGTCTAATAATTTGACACCACAGTTTTGTTGTTGAAGCCACATAGAAATTGGTAGTACACACAATGCCAGTAGGGATGTAAAAAGGCTACAACTCTTACATAGGAGAATGTTTAAATATCTAGCAAAAATGTCAGATGCCCAAGGTGGCTCATGTCAGCACTATGTATAACAGCAAAAGACTGGAAACAAGCTGAATGGCCATGAATAGGGAATGTAGTTGACTCTTAGGTTCCTAAACTTTCTTGATTTACGGAATCCTTAATGAGTCAGTAATTTTTTTTTTCTTTTTAATGGCACACTTTAACCAAAAGAAATACTTAACAGTTTTGTTTATTAAGTAGCTGGACCCAAACAACTTAATAAATATTTCTCTCTTAACATCTTAGTAGCTATTTGAAAAAAATACACATAAGTTGAAATAAAAGACAATATTTCTATTTCATTGTTAAATAACCAGAATTACTTAGCAAGATAGTGTGTATGCCATTTGTATACAACACAATTTCTTAAACCTTGAACTCAGATTAAATCCCATCTGATTTTTATGCCACATTGATTTTCATGTGGTATTTGCTTTCTATCATAGTAACAACCAAAAACCCAGCTTTGCAAAGATAAGACACCATCAGAAGGAAGAAAGCACAAACTACTGTCGAAACAGTGATTTACCCAAAGCTAGTTTTTTGTGCAGTTCCTGACAAATACTAAAAATTACTGTGTTTCTGTAAATAATTTGAAATACACCACATTGCCCCTGAGAATTTACTGTGGTACGCTGGGGATCAATAAAAGGTACATCCACCCAAAGGAGTCACATATGCCTTTCACAGGTGTGAGGGATATCTTTATGTTCTCCTATAAGATAGTATTCGGTATATGTTGCTAAATAAGATGAGAAGAAAAAGTATATAAAGCATGTTAGCAAAAGGAAGTAAAGTGATGAATATAAATGCATCTTTCTTATATTTAAGAAAAGGAAGGAGAAGCCATAAAACTGTTTCTAATATTTACCTATAGACACAGAAAGGTAACGGAGTGGAGAGATCTGAAATACAAATTAGACTCTTCTAAATATACCTTGTTTTGCACATTTGACTTAGGAAGCTTACACATGTTTTATATAATTACAAAACAATTTTTGGAAGCAGTCTCTAAAAATAGAAAGCTAAATGAAGCAAATGATCTTAACTGCCTATTGATTTTGTGACATTATCACACAGTAACTATTTCATGTGATTTTAAAATACAAAAATTAAAAACTAGTGGGAAGCTCCTCAAGATAATAAGAACTGCAAAAACATATTAAGCTGTTGTCAGTAATCACTTTATTTATGATAGTGTTGGTATTGTTATCCTGAGACTATTTTGTGTATATTATGGGTTTAAATAACTATCTTGATGTCATTAAGAACTGGGATTCTTAATATGAAAGAAAGTGGATACAGATTTAAGCTATAGGAGAATAAACAAAAGGTCTCTAGCCCTACAGTTGTCTTGGAAGAACCAATATGAACTCATTATGTATTTTGTCCTAAAATATACATACAATTCTTTACCTCCGTAGCATCATCCAGCACCAGTCTTGCCCTACAGAGATAAGCAAATGTAACACCTTGACTAGTTCTTTCTTTTCCAATTTGATGAAAACAGTGTTCTCTGGGCCCTCTTGGGAAACAGTTAACTGGTATGTTCTCTATATTTTATATAGTAAATCCACTCTATTATCCCCACTTCTATTAGTCTTTTACCTCTTTCTCAATTCTCAGACAAGATAGTTTCAGCATCTCAATCTCATTTACCATAAGCAAGTTTTGTTCCAAACTTCAAGGAACCATCCCAGCAGTGTAATAGGATTCATTCCAGGTATACTAGTCAGAATACTAAGTCCTGAGTCACAGAAGGGTGTTCATATATCAGCGCACTCTCCATTATCCAGCTTTACATTCTGTCCCTCTACTACAACACTGTGAAGTCTATTCCAAGACACTTTACCTTGGTTTCTGCAAGGATATTTTAGCCAGGTCCTGCAAGTTTTTCAGTGACTAAGCCCTTTCCTTCCATAACAGGGACAATAATTTTCAATAAGGCCAAGCCGAGACCTTACCTTAATTATTGGTTCAGATTAATATTGGAATGTAAAGGCAGATCCTAGGAGGATGAGTGTTTTTTTCTAAGGCTACTGCCTTAGATGAGGACTTTGCATGGTCTCCAGGCAAACAGAAGCATCTATCTTCTAGAAATCAGGAGTGGGTGAGTGGGTCAACAGAATTGTTTCAAAGGGTAAGGAAAATCTGAGAGTTGGAGGTTTTTCAGGCACATCCACCCAAATATCCCTCTTCCTTCTTAAAGTCTCATCTCTTTCCTATGGGAGCAAACTTTACTATAAAAGACTGTTGGGGCTGTAAATATAACCTTCCTTCTAACTTCATTAATCTCACAATAAGGTGCTGGCTTAATTTTCAGCACTGTCTGCCCTCTTACTTTAGAATGTGAGACTCTCTTTGAATGCCACCCTAGAAGCCTTCTGACTTTCACAATGTACCCTATGTTGATAGTTGGCTAATCAGAACCAGTCATTTTCTTTCTTTGACACATTTGTGACACTTAACAGCAACCAACCAAATTTATATTTTTTTATAATTACGATTGCCCTCATATTTGTCAACTAACAGAAAATTTGTATAAGCAGTGCATTTCCTTCCATCTATTCTCAAGACAATTAACCAAAGGTAATTGTGATGTCACAGAATATCAAACACTATCATTACCTATTTTCATCAGAAATGTGAATTACCACCATGTGGTCAACAGTTATCCAATTCTAGAATCCCACTGCCGTTATCAACTGTCTTAGTCTTCTCCAGAAGCAAACATTCATGAAAGGATATAAGTGCAAGCATTTTACTTTTTAAATGATCCTAAGAAATATCAGTAAAGTGGAGATATAAGGTATGAAAGAGAAGGAAACCAGTAAAATGTGCGTTATCAAGCAATTTACAACTGTGGGCAACTGTAGCTTAATCCCACTGGGAGTCACTGAGAAATGGTGTAGAATTATGCCTCAGAGTATTCTCACCTGAGGACCAAGGGTTCTGTCATTTATTACTTATGGGCTGCATAAACAGAAGTGAAGCACATGTATTCCCCAGAATTTTTATCCTGCCCACAAAGGCTCCTGTGACCAGAGATAGACCCAAGTCAAAGAAGTAAAGAGGCTGGCAGTTGGAAACCACCAATCATGAACTGAATCTGTAAGGGAATAAGAATACAAGTGGGGCATTTCTAAGTCTATTTCTTTTTCTCACCTACAAAGCATCCATGACCACTCTCTATTCCTTAAGACAGAGAGTTCTTCTCCACACTAGCAGATTTTCTCAGGCTGTCTTCTCTCTAAAAAAGGTTCTCCTCGGCCGGGCGCGGTGGCTCAAGCCTGTAATCCCAGCACTTTGGGAGGCCGAGACGGGCGGATTACGAGGTCAGGAGATCGAGACCATCCTGGCGAACAGGGTGAAATCCCGTCTCTACTAAAAAAATACAAAAAACTAGCCGGGCGAGGTGGCGGGCGCCTGTAGTCCCAGCTACTCAGGAGGCTGAGGCAGGAGAATGGCCTAAACCCGGGAGGCGGAGCTTGCAATGAGCTAAGATCCGGCCACTGCACTCCAGGTTCTCCTCATCTTTCCCCATGCCTGATTGGATCTGTAGAAATCCTGCTTTGGTTTCAAGGTCTCATTAACCTACCAAGTCTTTCCTTATCATTTCAGTTACAATTAGTTCACCTGTTCTCCACCTTCCCATAGCTGTTACTATAGAACTTTGTTTATATCTCTATCTCATAACTTTGTACATTTTGTACAGTAATAGAATTACTTGAAAAATATCTATGTTGCCCACTAGATTTTAGCTATTCAAAAGCAAGGTCTAAATTATACTGTCATTTCAAAACTTCATAAAACCAAAATAATACTTATTTTTATTATTTTATTTTATTTATTTATTATTTTATTTAATAAGCAGCAATTAAATTTTTCCATTCATTCATTCAACAAATACTTTAGTGTCTTCTATGTATCAGTCCTAATGCTAACTACCTGAGATAAAATGAAAATCCAGAAAGACATGGAAGCCACTCTCTCCCCTACCAAGAAACTTCAGTTTTTCTCCTATTACGCACTACAGTAAGTCCAGAAATTTTGGGCCTTTTATGATGTGTATTACCTCTTTTATTTTACTACTTTTGCACCACTTTACCCTCTCCCATGTAATTATGGTAATTGGTAATATGTATTATACACACACTCCTCTTACCTCCATCCACCTAAACTCTTGAGCTAAGTAATTGCAATAAATTGTATCTTTCTTTGACATTGTGCTTATGTTTTTTATTGAGAGCATCTTAAACACTGGCTTTCTATGTTTTGAGCTACGGAAAAAAATTATTACCAGTGGTGAAGTTTTGATACTAAAAATTTCAGTCCCTCATTATCTTTCTTTGATGTTCTATATGTCTACACAAAAACATTTAAACTTTTCTTTGAAATACAGACAGAAAAAAAACTGCAATGGACAAAACCTTTCTTCCTTCAATTCAGATAAATTTTTGTTCAGACATTGCTCTCATTTCCTTAGGTTAAATAATAGGTCATGGGGGTGGGGTTAAAATGTTATTAGAGAAATAAAAAGCTAAGTGTTCTCAGCAAAAGAACAATTTTGACATTTAATCAAATGGAAAGCAAAGTACTTTACTTGTAAGGAGCAATGGTAAAATTAAAAAAAAAATGTAAAGTGAAGGGCAATAAAAAATTTAAAAAGAAGAAATTATTATTTTATTTTAGAAACTTAAAACATATAGCTTAGCAGAAGTTATTAATGATTTTTAAAGCCCTTTCTAATGTAATTTATAATAGTATTTAATTAATTATCAAGTTCTAAATTGTATTGGTCACTGAGGCAGCCTCTATATCATACACATATTAAAACTTTGTTAAATATTCTTAAGATTCTATTGTAATGCCTGATATGGAATTGCAGTACTTAAATGATTCTGGCCTGCAGCTCATAATCCCAGGTTGTGCATTCATTAAATCTGAAAAGAGGCAGCGAATGATTGATTTTGGATAGGAACCGTCTAGAAGAATTAGCAGGTTGGCCCAGGAGTTCTGTTGGGTGCCTTTAAAGAGTAATACCACACCTTTTCCTAGGTAAGAAGTGAGTGTTTCAGCATACGGTGCCTACAAACCAACATGCACTCTCTTGGTTAAAAAAGAAAACCAAGCTTTAAAAGCTTTCCAAATGGAAATTATCCAACTGTCTTATCCACCAAGGCCATATTATTTATTTCTTATTCTTGGGCTTCTGTATAACACAAGTGCTATGTCATATTTAGTATTTCAGGTTGGAAATGTGAAGTGATGCATAGACACTGTACTTAGTTTGTGAGATGATTACAGAATACTGTGACTTGTAAAGGGTTCTCAGAAATAAGTAAGTCCATGAGTTAACTTCAGGCCTTAAAGATAAAAGAATGACAGCCAATGAAATTGTCTGCATTTTCTGAGGACGTGGCTTTCTGGTGAGATAATATTGGATTCTGAAGCTTCTCTTATTCACAATGAAGTACACTTGAAACTGGCTTTAAAGATTCATTTTGTAGGCTTAAAAACCTACCTTTAGGAAAAGTGGGACTGGCAGGTCACCTAGTGTAGAAAAAGAAAGAAATGAAAAAAATACATATTCATTCTTCCTGTGAGAATTTCTCGCCTTACAAGTAATACGAAGAGACAGTTTGCTTTCCTTTTCTTCCTAAAATGACCATAAAGTGGTAGTGACCTCAGGAGTCTGTGTGTGGCCCATGTGATGTGGTTTGGGCCTAAGGAAAAGCTAAAGGCTAAATGTATTTTAAGTGAGCTAAAACCAAGATAAACACATCCCTGAGGTCATTATTTCCATTAGTTGACAGTGCATATACAATATTAAAAGCATTGTAAAAACATTATACATTTTTCCAATGTTTTACTTTTGAAGGTCATTTATCCACACCCAGTTTCTAAACACCGACTCAAAGTAAAAGTAACTTTCATTTCACTGGGGAAGCAATGTTTAAACAAACAAGCAAACAAACAAGTTTAAACACTATGGTTTACACAATAGAATAGCAGGCTACTCATAGTGCACATTACATCTATCAAACTTGCAGAGGAGTTTTTAACAGTTTTTAGCAGATTGTATAGTTATTGATCTCTACAAAACTTATCCCACTTATTTCTAAAATCAATTTGATGAGGCAGGCTCAGTGCTCAATATAAAAAAATAACTGTAGGATGGACACGGTGGCTCATGCCTGTAATCCCAGCACTTTGGGAGGCCAAGGTAAGCTGATTAGCTGAGGTCAGGAGTTTGAGACCAGAATGGCGAAACCCCGTCTCTACTAAAAATACAAAAAAAAAAAAAAAAGACAGGCTTGGTGGCACGTGCCTGTAATCCCAGCTATTTTGGAGGCTGAGGCACAAGAATTGGTTAAAATCGGGAAGCAGAGGTTACAGTGAGCCGAGATTGCACCATTGCACTCCAGCCTGAGACACAGAGCAAGACTCCATCTTAAAAAACACAAAACAAAACAAAATGAAAAACTGTAGGGTTTCTCATTTTTATTTCATTCATGTCTCAAATTAGTTTGAGTTAAAAAGAATTTTACACTATGATTTTGTGTGGTCCTTTAAAAATCAACAGATATTGGCCAGCCATGTGTAAATACAATTGTGGAAGCTGATTGTACAAGTCTAAAAGCTGTAATCCCATTATACACATCAGATTTATTTGATATCTCTAAGTCAACAATAGAGATAGGTCAAACATAACTATTTATCCCTTTGTGAGGATTTCCTGTATCAGAGAGTATATTTTCCTATCGCTCAATATCTCTGTGCCACATGTACAGTTGTAAAGATTTAAATGGTTCACGTGACTCTGAAATGAAGCCTAATAACCTTATCAATCACCTTTTCTTTTTGAGCAACTACAGACCTGTTTAAACTTGTCTATTAGGCATTTGCTGTTTGTGTTTTCTAAGAAATTTAAGAGGAGTGTATTGATTTTGATGACATTCATTGTATTTCTATTACACTTAAGCTAGTTGTATTTGTGACTAAGCATGCCTTTTTTCAGAAGATGAAGGGCAACTTTTCTTCAAGTTACTTATGTGTACATCAGAATGGCTAAAAAAATAAAGACCGGAATACCAAATACTGGCAAAGATAAAGAACAATTGATGTATTCATATACTGCTAGTATGAATGTAAAATATTACAACCACTATGATAAACTATTCAACAGTTTTCACCAAAGGTAAATATATGCCACAGTGTGACACAGCAGTTTTGCTCCTAGGTTTATTCCTAACAGAAATGAGTGCATGTTTAGAAAAGGACATTTACAGAGAAGTTTATAGCGGCTCTGTACTTAAAATCCACAAACTAGAAACGATTCAATGTCCCTCAGTAGTAGAATGGATACACCCAAGAACCAGGTGGGTGACATGTCTATCTGTGATCCCACTAACAGACCCACTGACCTCAGTTCCAACTGTAAACCCTGAAGCAGCCCTTTGACCTTGCCCCAGCCTTGGTCTACCTCATTCCAGGAGCAGTTCCACCTGCCCAGGAATCCAGCAAGAGACATGCTCTCCATGCCCCTAGTAATAGGCCCACTGACCTTGGACCTGAGTGTGGACCTGAAACAGCCCAGTGACCTAGCTCCAGCTCCAGTCTACAGCAGTCCTAGAGGCAATCTTGCCTATCCAGAAAACTGCCCAAAGACCTGGTAGAAACCCACCCAGCGACCCATGGGAAACCACACAGATTTATACCTTGCCATCTACAAACCTGATTGCAGACCCAGCAGCAACCCTATGACCCAGCTCCAGCTCTGCTTGATCACAATCTCATAGGCAGGCTCATCCACCTGGTAACCTGCTGAGAATCATGCCCAACTATGACCCCAATAATAGGCCTACCACAGACCCTATTCTGGATCTGGCAGCAGCCACATGGCCCAGCTCCAGTCCTGCTCAACTGTGATCCCAGAGACAGTACCATTTGTCAAGTGACCTGGCAGGAGAAGGACCTTCCCTGTTTAAACCAGCCTGTAAACATGGGAAGAGGAATTTTTTTCACCTTCATATGCACAGATACCAATACAAGGCTACACGGATCATAAAGCATCAGACAAACATCACATCACCAAAGGAAACTAATAAAGCTCTATATATCTGTTTGTTCTCACATTGCTATAAAAAATACCTGAGACTGGGTAATTTATAAAGAAAATAGGTTTAATTGGCTCGTGGTTCTATAGGCTGTACAGGAAGCATGGTGGCTTCTGCTTCTGGAGGCCTCAGGAAATGTATAATCACGGCAGAACACAAAAAGGGAGTGAAGCATCTCACATGGCCAGAGCAGGAGGAACGAGTAGAGAGGTGCCACACACTTTTAAACAACCAGCTCTTATGAGAACTCACTATCACCATGACAACACCAAGAGGGATGGTGTTAAACCATGAGAAAACATGATCCAACCACCTCCCACCAGACCCCACCTCCAACCTTGGGGATTATAATTCAACATGAGATACTTTGGGGAAACAGATCCAAACCAAATCTCTCTAACAGCCTACCCTAAAGAAATTGAGATTCATAAACTGCTTGATAGTTTAAAATAATCATTTTAAAGAGCTCAATGAGCTTATAAGACAACACAGACAAGTTAACACATCAGGGAAACAACACATGAACAAAATTAGAAGTTTAATAAAGAAATAGAAACCATAAAAAGAACTAAATGGAAATTCTGGAGCCGAAGAATACAATGACTAAACTGAAAAACTCAATAGTTTCAACAACAAATCAATCGTGTAGAAGAAAGAATCAGTGAATTCAAAGGTAGGCCATTTGAAATTAACCAAAGCAACAGAAGAAAAAAGAGTAAAAGAGTGAACTCATGGGACTTATGGGATGCAAGCAACCAAACCAATATACAAATTATAGGGGTTCCAGAAGGAGACAATAGAGAGAGAGAAAGGGCATAAAGCCTATTTACAGAAATAATGGTCAAAACTTTTTTTTTTTTTTTTTTTTTTTTTTTTTTGAGGCAGAGTCTCGCTCTGTCGCCCAGACTGGAGTGCAGTGGCGCAATCTCGGCTCACTGCAAGCTCCGCCTCCCGGGTTCACGCCATTCTCCTGCCTCAGCCTCCCGAGTAGCTGGGACTACAAGCGCCCGCCACCTCGCCCGGCTAGTTTTTGTATTTTTAGTAGAGACGGGGTTTCACCATGTTAGCCAGGATGGTCTCGATCTCCTGACCTCGTGATCCGCCCGTCTCGGCCTCCCAAAGTGCTGGGATTACAGGCTTGAGCCACCGCGCCCGGCCATGGTCAAAACTTTCTAACTCAAAAGAGAAAAACAGATATCTTGATTCAAAGCCCTGAAATAGACTGTGCTCAAATTCAAATTAAACTGTCAAAGGTCAAAACCAAAGTGTATTTTGAAAGCCAAAAAGAAAAGCAACTTGTCACAAGGAAGCCACTATAGACTATAAGCAGATTTTTTTTAGCAGAAACCTTGCAGGCAAGGAGAGAGTAGGATGATGTATTCAAAGTACTGGGAGAAATCTTTCAACCAAGAATACTTTACCTGTAAAATACCCTTTAAGAATGAAAGAAAAATAAAGACTTTTTCAGACAAAAAAAAAAAAAAATTGAGAAAGTCATCACTGCCAGAACTATGTTACAAGAAATGCTAAAGGGAGCCTTCAAATAGAAATAAAAAAGATGTTAAACAACAACATGAAAGCATATGAAAGTATAAATCTCACCCTAAAGGTAAATGTAAAAACAGAATATTGTAATACTGTAATGTTGACATGTAAATCACTTTAAACACTAGTAGAGAAATTCGAAGACAAAAGCAGTAAGATTAATTCCAACCACAGAAACTTATTAAAGAAAACAAAATGTTGAAGGTAAAATCTGATATCAATTACATAACAGAGGTGAACAGTAAAGTGCAGAGTATTCGTATGCAGTTAACGTCAAGTTATTTTCTACTAAAAATACAAAATTAGCTGGGCTTGGCGGCACATTCCTGTAATCCCAGCTACTCAGGAGGCTGAGGCAGGAGAATTGCTTGAACCCAAGAGTTGAAGGCTGCGGTGAGCCAAGATCCTGCTATTGCACTCCAGCCGGGGCAATAAGAGTGAAATTCTATCTCAGAAAACAAAAACAAAAACAAAACAGCATGCTATTACAGTTGTCTGTTCTTTGACAAGGGTGCAAAGAACACACAACGGGACCAAAATTTAGGTTCTTAAATAAGTGGTATTGGGAAAACTGGATATCCACATGCAGAAGACTACAATTAGAACTTTATCTAACACCATATTAAAAAAGTAACTTAAAATAGAAAATAGTATGGAGGTTCCTCCAAAAATTAAAGACAGACTTATCATATGATCCAGCAATCCCACTACTGAATATATATCCAAGGACAGTTAAAGCAGTGTCTGGAAGAGATATCTCTGCTCCCATGTTCATTTAAGCATTATTCAAAATAGCCAAGATAAGGAAACAAACAAAATGTGATCTACAGATCACTAAATAAATAAAATATGATATAAAGATAGAGAAAGATACACACCATGAAATATTATTCAACCCTTAAAAAAGAAGGAAATCAGTTACCCAGGAGGCTGAGGCAGGTGAGTCGCTAGAACCTGGGAGGTGGAGGTTGCAGTGAGCTGAGATTGTGCTGCTGCACTCCAGCCTGGCTACACAGTGAGACTCCATCTCAAAACAAAAAACAAAAAACAACAAAAAAAGGAAATCCTGTGATTTGCAATAACACAGAAGAACCTGGATGACATTATGCTAAGTGAATAAGCCAGACACAGAAAGATAAGTACTACATTATATCACTTATATGATGTCTCAATCCATTTTCTCTTACTATAACAGAATACCACAGACTGGGTAGTTTGTAAAGAAAATAAATCTATTTCTTACAGTTCTGGAGGCTGGGAAGTCTGAGGTTGAGGGCCACATCTGTGAGGGCCTTCTTACTGTGCTTTATAACATGGCAGACGGCCAGAGTATGCCAACTCAGGTCTCTCTTGCTCTTTTTATAAAGCCACTAGGTTCCATCACGGGTGCCTTAACCTGATGGCCTTTTCTAATTCTAATTACATGCCAAAGGCTCCATCTTCAAATGTCATCAACAGATGAATCTGGGAATTAAGTCTGCAACACATGAAATTTGGGGTATACATTCAAACCATAGTATTCTACCCCAGCTTCCAAAGTGTATGTTTTTATCACATGCAAAATACACGTATTTCACCCTAATAGTCCTAAAGCCTTAACTTGCTCCAGCACCAACTCAAAAGTCCAAAGTCCAGAAAATCAGATATGGATGAGACTTATGACACAATTTATCCTATGGCAAATTTTCTACATCTGTGATCCTGTGAAATCAAAGTAAGTTATCTACTTGCAAGCTAGTTCCAAAATACGATGGTGAGTCAGGCTTAGAACAGACATTCCTATTCCAAAAGAGATAAATAGGAAAGAAGAAAGAGTAACAGGCCTCAAGTAAGTTCAAAACTCAGCAGAAGAGAAATTAAATCTTAAGACTCCAGAATAATCTTTCACTCCATGTGCTACCATCTGGAGGGGTTGGGGCCCCAAGGCATCAGACAGCCCTACTCCCAAGGCTTTTCTGGGTTTAGCTTATGTGGCTGCCCTCAAAGGTTAGAGTTGCACACTGGTGCCTAAAGCTTTCCCAGGAGGGCATTGCATACAGCAGGCTGTAGAGTTCTGAGGTCCCAAGGCAGCTCCACCTGTGACCCCACATTTCTGCCTGCCATTGGCCTGGTGGAGGCTATCAGCAGTGACTCTGCCTAGGCTCCCAGGCTTTTTAATATTCACTCTGAAATCTAGGTGGAAGTCACCGTGGTTCCATAGCTCTTGCATTCTGCTCCTCTGCAGAATTAGCACCATATGGTCCCCTCTGAGGCTTACTGCTTGTGCCCTCTGGAGCAGCAGCATGAACCACATCTGGGCCTGCTTGAACTATGATGTGGTGTCACCACCATGTGCAGCTTGTACCTTTTGGAGCAACAGGTCAAGCTGCACCTGGGGCCATGTAAGCCACAGCTAGAGCAACCAAGGAGCACTGTATCAGGATCCGGTACAGAGTCCTGAGTCAGCCCTGAGCAGCAAGCTTATACAGGGTGCCCAGGCCCACCCTGCAAAACCATTCTGCTCTAATAGGCCTATGATAGGAAGAGCTGCTTTAAATACATATGAAATGCTTTCAGGATCTTTCTCTTGTTGTCCTGATGAATAGCCTCTGACTCCTTTCTATTAGTTCTACTCTCTTTAACAAATGGTTACTTTGCCACACTCAAACATTTTTTCATTCTTTATGTGGCCAGGCTGTAAATTTTCCAAATTCTTACCTTCTGCTTCTCTTTTATTTATAAATTCTGCATTTCAGCCATCCCTTTGCTCCTGAACCTCACTGTAGGAGGCCAAAAGTAACCATCCAGCATCTTCAATGCTTTGCTGCTTAGAAACTTCTTCCACCAGATACCCTAGCTCATTCTCAAGCCTTTCACAAAACCCTTGGGAATAGACACAATGCAGCCAAGTTCTTTGTTACTTTATAACAAAGATGGCCTTTCTTCCAGATTCTAATACTTTGATTTTTATTTCCACCCAAGACCTCATCAGAGTAGCCTTTACTGTCCACATTTCTATCAGCATTCTGGTCATAACTGCTTACATAATCACAAAAAGTCTAGACTTTCCTTAGTGTTCTCTTCTTCTTTTAAGCTCTCATCACAATCACCCTAATGCTCCTTTCACAACAATACAGGCTTTTTCTAGCCTGCTCCTCCAAATTCTTCCAGCCTCTACCTATCACCCATTTCCAAAGCTGTGTCCACATTTTCAAGTATGTGTTATTAACAACAGCCCCACTTCTTGATACCAATTTTCTTTCTTAGTCCATTTTCTGTTACTATAACAGAATACCACAAACTGGGTAATGTTTAAAGAAAAAACTATTTCTTACAGTTTGGGAGGCTGAGAAGTCCAAAGTTGAGGGGCTGTATCTGGTGAGGGCCTTCTTACTGCATCATAACATGGCAGAGGGCAACACACGGCAAGAGAGCAAAAGCATGCCAGCTCAGGTCTCTCTTCTCCTTACAAAACCACCAGTACCATAATAGGGGCCCAATGCTGACTACATTATCTAAGCCTAATTACCTTCCAAAGGCCCCACCTCCAAATACTATCAAATACAAATTTGAGGATTAAGTTTCTAACATATGATATTTGGAGGACACATTCAAACCAAAGCATATGTGGAATCTAACAGAGTTGAACTTATAGAAGGATAAGTAGAATGGTGATTTCCAAGGCATTAGAGTGTTTAGAGAAAATGAAAAAATACTGATCAAAAGGCCCAAAGTTTCTGTTACGCAAGATGAGTAAGTTCTGGAGATCACCATGTATATCATGGTCACTACAGTAAATCACTACTGTATTTGCAGATTCATGGATCCCCCACCCAGGTTACTTAAGGGTATAAGTCTGCTGCTTGGACCCTGAAGACTGGATGGTGAGCCAAGGCCCTGGTGCCCAGCTGAGGAGCGGGTGTCCCTGAGCACTCAAACATCCTGGAGCACACCTGGGAACATACCAGGAAAAACAGTCTCATTGCAAACAGTATGCAAAGAGCCAGAAAAATCAGCTTATATGCAACTTAGAGATGGGTGGTGTGGTAGATCTGCAAAGCTGTCCTGTTGCCACCCAAGGGTGCGCTGCACAAGTCCTAATCAACTCATGTACTTTCCAAGCTGGACTCGTCTGAGTAGTTCTTTGGTCTCTTGGCTCCTTCCCAGTTTGGAGGGATGTTTCTCTATATAGTGCCTGGTTTTTCCTGTAACAGTATTATATACTAGAAATTTACCAAAAGCATAGGTCATAAATGTTTATAACACACACAAAAAGTTTAAGGTGAATTTGTGAGATTATAATATGTTAACTAGTTTGATTGTGGTGATCAATTCAAAGTGTATATGAATAGCAAAACATCAAGTTTACACCTTAAATATATATAATTTCTATTTGTAAATTATACACAACCAAGTTGAAAAAACTAAACTGAAGATCTACCTTTTTTTGAACAAATAATATAGCAGTCTCCCCTTATCCATCGATTCACATTCCATGGTTTCAGTTACCCTTAGTCGACTGCAGTCTGAAAATATTAAATGGAAATTTCAGAAATAAGCAATTCATAAGTTTTAAGTTGTACACCATTTTGAGTTGTATGATGAACTCTTATGCCCGCTGTGTCCTTCCTGGGACGTGATTCATCTCTTTGTCAAGCATCTCTACACTGTACACACTACCTGCCATTCCTTAAACATTCCCACATCTCAGAAATCACCATTCAACACTCTTCTATGAGTTCAACTATTTCATTTAGTAGCAGTCTCATTATCAGATTGACTGATGCGATAGCACAGTGTTTGTGTTCAGTTAATCCTTATTTTACTTAACTGTTTTATTATTGTTGTTGATCTCTTAGCATGCCTAATTTACAAACTGAACATATATTATAGATAAGTGCATATAAAAAAAACACAGAACATTTAGGGTTTGATACTACCCACAGTTTCAGGCATTCACTGGGGGTCTGGAATGTATCCCCTGCAGACAAATAAGTTACTGTAGTAGAATGGATAAACAAGTTATAGTATATTAATCCAATGAAATACCACACAGCAATTCTCCCTACTAATTCTATTAGTTCGGTATTTCTGGAGAACCCTGAGTCATACACCATCTGACTCTAAAACCTGTTAAATTCAACACCCATTTCAGAGATTGTGAAAGTCTAAAGTAACTTGCCTCAGGCAAACCACCAGTACATTTGGACTCAGCCTGTGCTCTTTTCACTAGGCTACATTTCCTCTCAGCTCCCTCATGGAGCAAGCAACATGCCCTATGCGTCCCTGTGCTGCCCCTCAAGCACACTGCATACTGCTCTGAACATAACGGAGCAGCAAAGAGCGTTAGAGCTGGTGGGCAATTTCCAAACAGAGTAGAAATCTCTTATTTTGCACATTGTGAATACTGAAGTGAAGCTACGTAGCAAGAACCAGCTCCAAAGCACATCTCTCCTGAAACCCGATCTACATTCTTTTTCCTTTCTTCCTCTACCCAATAAATGTGTGTTTATTTTGTCCTATTCCAGACCTGAAGAGAAGAAAAACGTGAGGGAAGAACAGGCGGTGGCAGTCAGATGAGAGTGGGTGGAACAGTCCCTGCAACTCTTCAGAGAAAAGAAAGGGGCGCTGGCCCAGGCCCAAGAAGTGTCCCTGGGGGCCGATGTCGGCAGGAATCCCCGCATCTCCACATGCAGAACTGAGAGAAGTGCCTAGCAGATTCAATCATACAGTGACTCAAATGTCACAGCATGACTATAGAGAAAGAATAATAGTGGAAGCATCCCGGCCAATTTTCAACAGAAGGGCTCAGGATAAGGAAGCTTAAGAAAATTGCCGAAGAGAATGATAATGACAATAATAAAAACAAATAGCTACCATTTATTGAGCACTTATGTGTCTGGCGCTGTGCTACACACTTTACATATCAACCTGATTAAGTACAGTTATTATCCCCATTTTATGAGGAGGAAACTGAGGCGTGGCAAGGCTGAGGAAGTTGCCCAAGGGCACACAGCTTGTGAGGTTAAGTCTGGGTACCTTAGCGCATAATCACAAGAGCAGGCGTTCCGTATTTAAGGCTGTAGTGAGTGCTTGGAGGACGTCATCTCCTTTCCTTCTCATAGAAGCCCTGCTAAGTGTATCTTAGTCTTTTCATTTTATAGGCGAGGTAAATAAAGCTCAGAGAAACTAACTGTTCAAGGTCACACGGTGAATGAGTAGCAGGGCAAGATTCCACCTCCAACTGGTTTTATTTTGAAGCCAATCATAAGCGTGGAAATAACTGCCACAAAAAGTTAACATACCTGGCTACTGGAATAAAATTTTAGTGGAATTTGTCCATTTGATGTATTACTCATAACTAAATCCCAGTGATTCTGATAAGCTGCCTGCAACCCAGGGCCTAAGGTACTGAAACAAGAGAAGCATGAGTTTTATTTAGCCATGTTTCCTCTGAATGTCAAACCACCTCTCTCCACAACCCTCACCATCCTAAGTGACAACAGCAGACACTTTTGTAATCATCAGCACTCTTAGAGTAAAGGCATTCATTCTTTCCTACAGGATCTTGGTCTAACCCAAAACCACTTTTGATAAGAAAAAAAAGATATAATAAAATATAGAAGATACACACAGCAAGAACCAGAAAGAATTTCTCTTTCTGGAAAATTATAGAAATCACCCTAATAAAGATCCAGTTCTATGACCCTAAAGACTTCTGCTCAACTAGTGTTAACATCTTTCATGCATAAACAATTCAACAAAAAAGGAAATATTAATAAATATAGCTCTTAAATATCTAAACAAATGTTCCTCCTCAATCATAAAAAGAAAAGGGCAAATTAAAAGCACATAGCAAGATTAACTTTAACCATAAAGTAGTGGCAAAGTTGTGGCGGGGGGGAATCACTCTTACGAATTGATGGTAGGAGTATATAATTTATATGACTCTGGGGGAGGGCAACTTTGCAGCATTTATCAAATATAAAATGCAAGTACCATTTGATCCAGCCATCCACTCATAAGAATTTATCCTACAGATTTACTTAAGTACAAAATGACCTGTTTACAAAGTTATTTATTGCAGCACTGGTTTTAATAGCAAAATATGTGAATCAATGTAAATGTCCATCAGTAAGGGACTGTTCACAAATCATGGTTTGGCTGTGCAATGGAACACTGCACATCACAGAAGGAATGAGAAAGTCTTCACATATAGAGATTGCAGAGATTCTGACATCTATTATTAAGTAAAATATGCATGGTACAAGACAGCGAATGCTGTATTCTATAATATGTATAAAAAGTTGGGGGATAATAAAATATGCACTCATATATGAATACAATGCATTGAAACATATACAAGAAAGTGCCAACGTGCATTGGCCTTCGGGAGAGGAAGCTGTTATTTGGGGAACAGAGGTGGGAGGGAGATTCATCTAGCCCCTGTACTATATGAATTGTTTTTCCAGCTTTACTGAGGTATAATTGACAAATAAAAATTGTATATATTTAAGGTGTACAACTTGGTGCTTTGATATCCATACACTATACCTTTAAAATGTTTAACCATGTGATTATATCTCCTATTCCAAACATTAATAAGTTAAATTAAATTAAAATGAATTATTTTAAACTTGATTTCCCTACAGTGGATAAGGTGTAGAATAAACAAACAGTAGGGAAAGATAAGTTTCTTGATACATTTCTGAGTTGTTATAAATATTTAAACTTTTTAATTTTTAAAAATTCAATAAAGATTAAGAAGGCAATTTTTTTCATAATTCCTAACAGAATTTTTTTGACTATTAAAAGAAAACATAGACTATTGTGCCCTCATATTTTCAAAAAAGCTGAACCAACTACATTCTTTTTCCCTTAAGAATGGACTTTCCTTATTTTCCATTTGGTAAAGATTTAGAAGGGTTGTTTTGCTTTTTTCACCCCCCTAGGTAACTTAAAGCCCAGTTCAATACCTCCTTAGCAAAATAGTGATGCTTAGATCACTAGTGAGATGTGGCTAGAGGTTTCAATGCTCCTATTTGTGGCTTTCATCTGTACATGACAGTGTCCTGAAATTTGGTCACCCTGGTTATGTTCTGATCATTCCCCTTCTTAGAAAATGCATCACAGAAATTTCTATATTTTCTCTGTCATTTGGGAACATGGCTCTAGAAAGCTTTTTAATTCTTTAAATGTTTCCAAATGTTAATTGAAGAGCACAACAGCTGTACCAAGTCATAAGTAGCATATCTTTAAGACACTCTATCCTTTATGAAGTGACATTTGCAACACTTCCAGGAAAGTATGAATAGATAGAAGCTATATGGCTACTAAATCAATAAACAAATAGGTGTTTTTTGATATGTTATGATAATGTACACAAAACATAAGAAGCTTCCCATTAGAAATGAACCTGGTAGAACAAAAACTGAGTTAGTGGCCAACAACAGTACTATCCTAGCTGAGTTCCCTGGAGGAAATATGTCCTAGTTCATGAGGGCTGCTATAACAAAATACTGTAAACAGGATGCTTATAAATAACAAATACTTACTTATCACAGTTCTGAAGGCTGGGAAGTTCAAGATCAAGGGGCCAGCAGATTCAACGTCTGGTGAGGGCCTGTTTTCTGTTCATAGATAGCAACTTCTTGCTGTGTCCTCACGTGGGGAAGGAAGCAAGGCAGCTCTCTGGGGCCTCTTTTGTAAGGGCACCAATCCTACTCATGAGAGCTCTATCCTTATGACCTAATCACCTCCCAAAGACCCCACCTCCTCACACTATCACACTGATGATGAGGTTTCACATATGAATTTTGGGGGGACACATTCAGACCATAGCAAGGTATAAACAGAAGTTAAAGAAGCTTCAGCTTCTGTTGATGGATAAATACATGAAACAGAATCAAATCTAGACATGATCATATTTGGGTCCCATACACAGACTAAATATTCTTTCAACTAAATATTAAAGGGTACTAAGTGGGACAGGAGACCAGTACACAAAGCCTATTAGAAAATGGCTCTTGAGCATTGTATCGAAAGGTACTTAGAACTCAGAAGAGTAATGAAAAGATAAAACCACTTCACAGGTGTGGTAGAACTGCATCTATAGTTAGCAGTGAAACAGGAACTGTGGTGTCCCCAACACTGGTATTGCAGCCCTACCCAACTATCCAAATGGCTAGTAGGAAATCAGATAAAACTTTTTTTTTAACTAAATATGTATTGTGTCACTACAGGATATAGATCTTTTATATTCAAAATGTAGTCCATAGACCAGCAGTACTAGTATCACCTGGTAGGATGTTAGAAATGTGGAATCCTAGTCCACCCTCAGACTACAAAGTTAGAATCTGCATTTTAACAAGATCCCTAGCTTGTGATTCACATACACATTAAAATTTGAGAAGCACTGGTATAGAGTATGAACACAAAAGGCAGACAGATCTACACTGAAATCATAGCTCCAGCATTTAGCTTTGTAAATGAGCAAATTATGGAACCTCCTGAAGCTCCAACTTCCTCATTTTAAAAATGGAAATTATAATAGCTGGCTTATATGTGTTATGACAACTTAATGGGAGCACATATAAAACACATCAAGCAGAGTACTAGGCACCAAGTAGCTGTTCCTTGAACATTAACTCTCTTCCTCTACACCCCTTCCCATTTTAAAAGAAAAAAATTCCTTTTTTACCATACAAAAATTGTAAAGTTTAGAAATTCTTAAATCCCCTACAATATTACTGACAACTGACTTTAGACTTCAATCCACATCTAAGCTAAATGTCTTTGACTGATTCCATTAATACAGCCTGGAGTTTATAATCTTACACAGCCATCATGGAATATATCTATATCTATATCTATATCTATGAATTAGCCAAGCACAGTGGCACATGCCTATAATCCCAGCTACTCAAGAGGCTCAGGCACAAGAATCGCTTGAGCCTGGGAGGTGGAGGTTGCAGTGAGCTGAGACTGCACCATTGTACTCCAGCCTGGGCAACAGATGGGAAACTCTGTCTCAAAAATAAATCAATAAATAAAATAAAAATTAATTAAAAATATATATGGTAACAAAAACATAAGTGAATCATTAATTCAGATTGCAGGTCCTGTTGACTTATTTTCATACACACAGAACAGTCACATGTCAAATTTAGAAGCAAGTTTGTATGTACATACTTTTTATCTCCCAATCACATAATCAAGTGCAACTGTGGCTATAACTATATATATTTGTCTTGAGTCACTATAAATGGTTAACATTAAAATAATAATAATGGACTAATTGTATTGTATACCTACTCTTATTTCAGGAACTGAGCTATGCTATTTATATATTTGCAGGAAAACTGTAAAGAGAAATGTGGAGTCTTAATTAGGGAGGGGGAGTTGGGCTGGCAGGACTGAGGAAAGCAAAAAGAGAAAGAAGCTAAGCTGTAAGTCTGCCTTTCTTCATGATCCAGAACACACAATCTTCCTGCACCCAGCTATTACCAGACCCTCAGCTGATAGAAAAATGCAAGTTAGTTCACTGCAACCTTGGCATTATCAGTACTGCAGAAATCCCTCTTCAGCAAACAGCACAGGAACCATCCTATAAAATCCCCAGCAAGCATCTGTCTCTTTGCAGTTAGCTCCTCTCTTGCAAACCTTCCTGTTGCTTTCTTGCAAGGTATTTTCCTACATTTTCCAATAAATCTGCCTTTCTTTCCTTACTGTCTTGGAACAGTAAGTAAAGAAAGAATGGTAAGAGTTACAAGACAGTAAATGAAGAAAGGAAGATTGATCAGAGAAAGAACAAAAAGTTCTTTTCCAAGAAGAACTGTCTTGAAAAATTCTTTTTACTGCCTGTGCCACCAGGCCAGATATTTGCTAATCACTTGTGACAAGAAACACTACAATAGGCTGTGACATTTTGAGAGGCACCTTGGTGGGAAAGGTGTAAAGTTGTTGAGGAGATTGAAAATGCCTTTCTTCACAGTAAAAATGACACTAGCATAAGTAACTGGCTCTCTTCCCATCTACCTCTTCCCCTAATCCAGTTCTGGAGGTGCATCAGAAAGTGACCAGCTTGAGGCTGGGGAGGAAAAAAAAACCTAGGAGGAAATAACAAACCTAGAAGAGGTTGGCACTGCTAACCAGGAGCTCAGGAGGGCAAGAGGCTTCTAGGAGCACCCACTGTTTGAAACCACATGTCATGACTGTCCAGTCACAACTGAATTTTGAAAGGATCAGGAGCAGCCAGCCCAGCAGCACTGGACATGTAAGCAACCAAGTGGGAGCAGTGATCAACAGATTCACCAGGCCCTGAGCTTTCTCCTCCTCAACCAAAGGGCAAGGTGATTACACCTGAGCAAGACAACTCTTAAGAAAGAAAAATGCCAGGGTGTAGGCTCTCAATCCTGAGGAAATTCTGCCCCAACCCAGGAAGGACACAAACTCAGGGTAGGCTTTAGCCAGAAGAAGAGGCGAACACCTCTAAGGAACATGGGCTCCAGATAAAAGTGTGGGACTGTCTTAGCGGAATAACAGCTAAGAAAGACAGGTAACAAAGTAGACAACCCACACAAAAGAAAGCAAAATGAACGGATCAGGCTGAGGAAGAATTTTATATAATCTTAATAAATAGTCTTCAGGAGATAAGGAAAGATTTGCAAATCAAAGCTAAAACTAGAAGACATAAAGAAGATCTAGCTGGACAGACTACGTAGAATATAACAATTAAGATAAAATGAGGCCGGGCGTGGTGGCTCACGCATGTAATCCCAGAACTTTGGGAGGCCAAGGTGGGCGGATCACCTGAGGTCAGGAGTTTGAGACCAGCTAGCCAACATGGTGAAACCCTAACTCTACTAAAAATACAAAAATTAGCCAGGCGTGGTGGCACATGCCTGTAATCCCAGCTACTCAGGAGGCTGAGGCAGGAGAATCGCTAGAACCTGGGAGGTGGAGGTTGCAGTGAGCTGAGATTGCACCGCTGCACTTCAGTCTAGGCAACACAGTGAGAGCCTGTCAAAAAAAAAAAGATAAAATGAACACAAGTTAACATACTCCTGAGAAAAATCACCATAAACCATATATGCACCTAGCAATATGTCGACAAAATGTATAAACCACCCAGGAATCTGAGAAGTAAATATCAAACTTTGTACTCAATGATTTTAAGATGCCCCTTTTAGAAACTAAAAAAGGTGATTCCAAAATAAGCAACTGTGTGGAAGAGCCAAATAACCCATTGTTTTTAGTTTCATTTAGTTTTGTTTTTTTGAGATGGAGTCTGGCTCTGTTGCCCAGGCTGAAGAGCAGTGGCAGGATCTCGGCTCACTACAACCTCCGCCTCCCGGGTTCAAGTGATTCTCCTGCTGCAGCCTCCTAAGTAGCTGGGATTACAGGTGCCTGCCACCATGCCCAGCTAATTTTTGTAGTTTTAGTAGAGAGGGGGTTTCACCATATTGGCCAGGCTGGTCTTGAACTCCTGACCTCGTGATCTGCCCGCCTCAGCCTCCCAACATGCTGGGATTACAGGCGTGAGCCACTGCACCCGGCCTAACATGGTTAATTTATAATTTATTGATATATATAAATCTTTATAACCCCAAAGTAATGCCACTTTTTTAAAACACAAACGAATATTTACAAAATTAAATGTACCAGGTCACAAAGGAAGTCTCAACAAATTGTACAGAATCAGCATCACGGAGGATATGTTTTCTGATCATGATGCAATAAAATTTAAAATCAACCCCTAATGGCAGATTTTTAAATCTCATACATCCAAAAACAAAATATTATGCTGCTGAACAATCATTACATTTACAAGAAAATTAATTACAAGAAGAATTATAAAATATTTTGAATGAAATAGTAATAAAACATCAAACATTTGGTATGCAATTAAAGTAGTACTTCAAAGAAAAGTTACAGCTTTAAATGCATTTATCAGAAACCAAAAAACCATGAAAACAAATTAGCAAAGCATTCAACTCAAAATAAAACCACAAAAAGAATAATAAGTAAACACAAAGACTCATATAGAAAGGAAATAATAAAGATAAAGGTAAAAATGAATGAAATAGATCATTTTTTAAAAATAGTGAAGTTCCTCATAAATATATATATATACCTACTATGTACTCACAAAATTAAAAATTAAAAAAGTAAAGTTTAATAAAATCAAAAGCTGATTTTTTGACAGGATTAATAGGATACATTTCTGATAAAACTGCAAAAAAAAAAGCAAAATGCAGGATGAAAGGGGGAAATAACACAGACAATAGATTTTTAAAAATATGACAACAAAATAATGAATTCAGAAAACTTTGACAAAAGGGAATTTCTGGGAGTGTATAGGATGCCAAAAGTGGCACTAGAAATATACTTTTAAACTTCAATTTAAGTTCAAAGGAGCTTACCTTAGACAAAGCTAAAAAAAAGTGACAGATTAAGAGAAGATATTTGCAATGTCAAAATCAATGAGGAAATTCTATTTAGAACACCTAAGGAACTTGAGCAAGCAACAAGAAAAATACAAGAAACCCAGTAGAAAAAATAGGCAGAGGATGCCGGGCGCGGTGGCTCAAGCCTGTAATCCCAGCACTTTGGGAGGCCGAGATGGGCGGATCACAAGGTCAGGAGATCGAGACCATCCTGGCTGACACAGTGAAACCCCGTCTGTACTAAAAATACAAAAAACTAGCCAGGCGAGGTGGCGGGCACCTGTAGTCCCAGCTACTCAGGAGGCTGAGGCAGGAGAATGGCATGAACCCGGGGGATGGAGCTTGCAGTGAGCTGAGATCCGGCCACTGCACTCCAGCCTGGGCGACAGAGCGAGACTCCGTCTCAAAAAAAAAAAAAAGAAAGGCAGAGGAAATGAATTGTTGATAATTCACAGGAGAGAAACCAAACAGTTAATAATACTTGATCTTTCTGGAATTTTTTAAAACCCCACATAAATAACACAGATTAAAACAATGTTTTTACTTTTATAACACTTTATACCCTTCAAATTGCTGGAAAAAAAAGAGAAAGTCAGAAATTGCTAAATGGAGGCAAACTTTTGGGGAAAAAGGAACCTACATCTGCTGCTGCTGCTGGGACTGTAGATTGGCAAAGTCATCCTGGAAAGGAATTTGGCAATATTTTCTGAAAGTAAGTATGCATATTCTAAGATCTAGAAATCCTATCACTGAATACATACAGCCCGAAGAAAACCCAGGCATAGTTCCACAAAGGTATATGTAAAAGAATGCAGCCTCTTTATGCAAGTGGGTTGTTAGATACCACTCAGATGTCCACCTTCAGTACTGTGTATGAGTAACATGTGGTGGATGAATATCATGAAACTAGAAATGCATACAGTAATATGGACAGATAATCAACATATATTGCTCACACATGCAAGACATAAAACCAGCTCTATAGTACTAGAGCATTTAAGTATAGTTGACCCTTGAATGATTCAGATGTTGGAAGTGCTGATCCGGCATAGTTGAAAATCTGCATGTAACTTTTGACTCAACAAAAACTTAACTACCGATAGCCTACTATTGACCAGAAGCCTTACTGATAACAGACAGTCAATTAGCACATATTTTGTGTGTTACATGTATTACGTACAGTATTCTTATAATAAAGTAAGCTACAGAAAATAAAATGCTATTAAGAAAATCATAAGAAAGAGAAAATACATTTAATATTCATTAAGTGGAAGTGGATCATCATAATAGTCTTCTTCCTCATCCTCTTTGGGTTGAGTAGGCTGAGGAAGAGGAGGCACAGAAGGGGTTGGTCTTGTCTCAAGAGTGACAAAGTTGGGAGAAAATCTGCATATAGGTGGACCTGTAGTTCAAATCTGTGTTGTTCAAGGGTCAACTGTACATTTGAAAACATTCACAAAATAAATACAATTATTTTTCACGGTACATACATATCTAAGTGCATATATCGAACCCATTACACTGGATGCCTTAAGTGGGGAGTGAGGGAAATGGAGGTGAGCAGCAGTACATTGGAAAACACGCAGGTGTGTAGAGAGAGACGGCAATGGGATACAAATGCAATCAGGTTTCCTGGTCAGCATGAATCCTGCTTGTGCTCTGCATGTGATCCACGGGTTTCAAATGAGGCAAGATAAGCAGACTCTGGCCAGAGACACGGGCAGTTTACAAATCCTGAGAAATTGAACAGTAACACAAAAACCAAAAAGGAAACCCCTTGGGGGATGAAGGATGAACACTGGCTATTGTAAACCAGATGAAAAAACTGGTGTGATATAATAAAAAATAAATATTTGGCCTTTGTCCCCAGTTCCTGGCACAGAGCTCTTCAAACCCTTTGAATCTCCTAAGCGATAAGAGTGTCTTTTGTATGCTAATGAGGTGACTCCTGGCTGGGCCCCTGGATAGCTGGATAGCTTCAGGATGGGGAATAGCCACCAGAAAAACCCAGCCTTCATTATAGAGTTGGAACTTTCCCCGCTCTCCCCACCTCTGGGGAGGGGAAAGAGGCCAGAGATTTAGTTCAATCACCAATGGCAGTGATTTAATCAATCATGCATAAGTAAGGAGACCTCCAGGAAAACCTTCAAGCAAAAAGTCTGAAGACCTTGCAAGCTGGTGAACACACCGATGTGCTGGGAAGATGGCGCACCTGATGAGAACGTGGAAGCACTGAGCCACACAACCCACCCCACACCTTGCCCTATGTATCACTTCTGTTTGGCTGTTCCTGAGTTATATTCTTTATAATAAACCAGTAAACATACACAAAATGTTTCCCTGAGTCCTGTGAGTTGTTCTAGTAAGTTATTGAACATCCTACTTGTAGCCACTTGGTTGGAAGTACCAGTGACTGGAGACTTGCAATTGGCATCTAAAGTGGGAAGGGTTGTTTGGGACCGAGGGCTCTGACACTAACTCCAGATAGATGGTGTCAGAATTGAAGTGTTTGACGCCCAGTTGGTGTCAGAGTATCAGAGACGCAGTGTCAGAACCGGCCAGCTCAGTAATGGCTTGGCTAACAGACGGATTTGTCAATTTCTTGTAATAATCACCAAATAAAAATAGTTCAGTCAATTCAATTTATCTTAAATGTATGATGAAACTCTAGGTTTGAAGAGATAATGTGTGTAGAAGATCTCTACCAGTCCTAAATTTGTCACATAAAGGTATAGCATACCAAAGTGAAATAATCCTGAAATTCTATCAACCAAGAGTCAATCTGAGTAAAATATGGGAAGAGTTTTATTCTGAGCCAAATATAAATGAACAGTGGCCTGTGACACAGCCCCCAGGAGATGCTGAGAACATGTACCCAAGGTGGTTGGGCTACAGCTTAGTTTTATCTGTTTTAGAGAGATATAAGACATCAATTCATACATGTAAGATGTACACTGGTTCAGTCCAGAAAGGCGAGACAACTGGAAGCAGAGCCTCCAGGTCACAGACGGATTCAAAGATTTTCTGGTTGGCAGTTGGTTGAAAGAGTTTTATCTAACGACCTGGAATCAATAGAAAGGAATGTCTAGGTTAAGACAAGGGGTTGTAAAGGCCAAGGTTTTATCATGCAGATGAAGCCTCCAAGTGGCAGACTTCAGAGCTCTTATCAGACCTAAAAAGGTGCCAGACTCCGTTAATTCTCTCCTGAACCTGGGAAAAGGCCTGGAAAGGAACTGGGATTCTCTACAGAATGTAGATTTTCCCCCACAAAAGACAAGTCAGCTTCATCCTTCAAATTGCCACCAGGGCTATATTCATTTATTCAGTTTTGCAGGGCCATCTCAAAATATGTCAAAGAAATATATTTGGGGGTAAAATACTTCAATTTCTTTCAGTGCCTGCTATCAGTCATGTGATGCTGTACTAGAGTTAGGCTGGAATTTGATGTCTCATTGCTATAAAAAGTCTGTTTTGTTGGTCTTAAGATCTCTACTTTAATGTTAAAGCTGTTCAACTGTGCTTGAATTCCAAAGGGAGGAGGCATAACCCTCACTTTTTATCATGATCTGAACTAGTTTTTTCAGGTTTACTTTGGAATGCCCTTGGGCAAAGGAAGGGCCTATCGGTCAGTTAGGAGGCTTAGAATTTTATTTGTGGTTTACAATTCTAATTCCCATTTTTTGTTGTTGTTTTTTGGCAGTAACAAGAGGCATGAGAGTTACTCATTAAGTACAATGTGCTCTCCAAATTAGTTTGCACAGGACACCATTTTCTTCTGACCAGAAAGTTCACTTAACACACTGTTCTATCTGCATACTTTTTAATGGGATACAGAAATAGCAAATATTAGCTGGTTTAATGCTGTTAGAGTGGCTTGTTTTTTTTGTTTGTTTGTTTGTTTTTCAGTCAAACTCCTTTCATGATAGCAAAATGGCCTCTCCACATCTCAACATGGAAAACCTAGTCTTGTCCAAGATGTGTGCATTTACTTAATGACCAGGTAGGCTGAAGCCTGCTTTTCCAACAATAAACATTTGTGGGCTTCCATTAGAACTATAAAGAGTCTTTATCTACCTAGAAGTTACGTCCTCTTGTAACTCCATGGGAATTCAGTCATGAGGAAAATAAAATAAATATTTTACACAAGGTATAAAATGCAGGCCACAAACACAGGTGTGAAAAATGCAACTTTCTGTATTATTGTGTCATCATTTAATTTCTAGTTTGGGCTCCCAGTTCTCCAAAGTTCAGTGGGGGTTGTGTCAACATTCTGGGGGTCTGATACAAGGGTTAGGCATTGAGAATGGGGTAGGTGATTCTTAACGTTCTTGCTCTCGCATGCATCTTCTGAGCCACCGTGGGTCCACGAGGTTGATAGGATGTACTGAGTTATCAGCACATGCAAACCCTTATACTGAACCAAATGGCTCCATTAGGTCCAGATGTGCTCACTGCTAGTTCCATGTTACTCTACAAGACATAGAATCATTCTGCTGGAGCCCAGAGATGTCAGTGCTGCAAACTGTTACAGCATCTAATCAAGGGACTTGTCCTTCTCCTCAGAATGCCAACCTAGCAAACAGGCCACAGGTCTCCTACCTTTAGGACACTGCATAACTCCATTCTGCTCACTTCTCCTCCACCAACCTAAAAGAATGTCCTCTGCTTGAGGGTCAAGGGAGCCTGCTCTCCCTCAAGGTGCTTCCTGTCAACACTTTACCTATGTCCAGACCTCCACTATTCTGAGAAGGGGAAATCAGCAAGAACCTTTTTACTCTGTTTTGCAATCTGTCATAAACATTCCCTAAGTTGGTACAGAAGATCTCACTTGAAGGGAGCAGGGAAAGGGTTAGCTAGACAAAAGGGAAGAGGGAAAAAGGAGAATTTCCAGGAGAATAACTATAAGCTTCTCTCTCAAAAATTTTATTCCACAACATTATTACCACTTCTCTCTAGATAATTCACTATATTTCATGTTCAAAATAGCAACATGCTTAAATAAGCACTTAATAGACAATAATAATCAAAAGGAAGAGCAGGCATGTCACAGAATATTGAATTTAAGTCAGTGATTTGATAAGGATTAGGCATGGAATCCTTTACATTCCAAACCACACCACTGGCAGTTAATTTACATTTTGAAATGTATACCTGTGAGTACTAGATTCAGCTGTGAATATCTAAAATAAGGTTGCTGCTTTTGAAACTCCGTAGATGAAGGAATTATACTAAAACTTCTACCTAATGTATTATCAGTGAGACAGAAATATGAAGAAGCCTGGTACTTAGCACAGTTCCAAGCTGACAAAAGTGTAGACTCAAGACAGGGAGTGCTGGTTAGGAC
Source organism: Trachypithecus francoisi (assembly GCF_009764315.1). Taxonomy (NCBI): domain Eukaryota; kingdom Metazoa; phylum Chordata; class Mammalia; order Primates; family Cercopithecidae; genus Trachypithecus; species Trachypithecus francoisi. The sequence goes on from NW_022681456.1 coordinate 108,454,547, forward strand.
TCACTCCTGTGCAACCAGCAGAACTCTACCTCAAATTGGCTGAAACCCTAGGAAAATTTATTTTTCATGTGACTGAAGCATGTAGGGCCAGTGCAGTCTTCAGAGGTGGTTTGATCCTAAAATCATAATGTCAACATAGCTGAGGCCTTGCTTTCTCTGAGGGTCCCTTGCATCTGCCCTCCTCCTTGCGTCAGCTTCATCCTTCAAATTGCCACCAGCGCTATATTCATTTATTCAGCAAATATATATTAAATATCTTTGCGATGGTCTGAATGTGTCCCCTTAACCCCAACATTCACATGTTGAAATTTAATCCTCAGTGTGATGGTATTATGAGGCAGGGCCCTTCAGAGGTGTTCAAGTCAGGAGACTGGAGCCCTCAGGGATGGGATGAGTGCCATATAAAAGGATTTAAGAGGAAAAGTCCATTTCTTCTATTTCTTCCACCATGTAAGATTGTACAGTTTGTGCACTCCAGGGAACCAGCAAAAAGGAACTAAGGAACCACCTTGAAATAGAGAGCAACCCTCATCAGACACTGACCCTGCTGGCATCTTGATCTTGAGCTTCTCAGCTTCCAAAATGGTGAGAAACAAAATTTTGTTCTTAATGAATTACTCAGTCTCGGCATTCTGTTATAATGAATGCCGAGACTGAGTAATGAAAGGAGCATGAAAGGACTCAGATGCACTCTAATATGTCAGGCATTGTTCTGTTTTGGGAATACAGAAGTGAACTAGTGAGATAAAGCATACGTTCTAGTAGGAACGACATGCCATATATACAGAGGAAACAAATAGATATAAAATATGGCATTAGTTCAGTAAGCACTCTGAAAAAAATAAAACAGAGCAAAAAAGAGTAACAGGAATGCTGCTTTATCCAAGATGATCAGGGAGCCCTCTCTGAGGAAGAAACATGACATCTGAGTCCTAATTATAGTGTGGGGGTTGGCCATGATAATACTTACAGGAAAAGAGCTCCCAAGCAGTAGGAACAGCATCTGCAAGGACTCTAGGGAAGGAGTGTTTGTTGTGTGCTGGAGGAAGAGTGAGAGAGTCAGTATAGTTGAAGTCCTCTGAGCAAGAGGGATACCAGTGTGAGACGAAGAAAGAGCGGAAGCTAAGAAACAATGGTAGGGATTTGGGAGACCATGTGACAAAGATGTTTAAGGCTCCCAGGAAGTCACCGGAGGATGTGAGCAGGGGTTATCTGACATGTTTTAAAAGGATCATTACACTGTGGGCAGAATAATCCGTAGGGGTGAAAGGGCAGAAGTGGGGAGTAAAAACAGCAGGTGTGGTGGTTGGATAGGGTCCCCCAAAAATATATGTTCAAGTTCTAACCCCTGGCACCTGTGAATGTGACTTTATTTGGAAAAAAAATTCTTTACAAATATAATTAAGAATCTCAAAATGAGATTATCCTGGACTTACGGTGGGCCCTAAATCCAATGACAGGTGTCTTCTGAGAGAAAGGCAGGGAGAGATTTGGCACAGAGGAACAGTGAGAAACAAGTCATATGAAGACAGAGGCAGAGACTGGAGTTATGCTGCCACAAGCCAAGAAACATCTGGGCCATTCAAAGCTGCAAGAGGCAAGGAAGAATTCTCCCCTCACACTTTGGGAGAGAGCATGGTCCTGCTGACACCTTGATTTCTAATTTCTGGTCTCCAGAACTATGAAAGAATACATTTCTGTTGTTTTAAGCCACCAAATTTGTGACAACTTGCATAGCATCCCTAGGAAACCAGTACAAGAGCTATCACAGGATCCGGACAAGAAATGCTAGTGGCACAGACAAGGATGCGAGTAGTGCAGATGATGAGATATGGTTGACGGGGTTTACAATTTGAGGGTGAAGCTGAAAAAGAACAGTTTCCTAGAACTAGTAAGATTTGTTATTCTACTCTCTTTCAGGAGAAGAGAGAGGCTCACTTCCCACCATCATCAAGCGATCTGCCCCTCTTGAAGGCAGCCCACAAATCTTAGGAAAAATGGACCGCATCTCTCAGTCTGGGGCAGATTCAAGTCATTCCCAGACAAAATATCCCACTAATATGCTGCAGAAATGGGCACTTCGAGTGCTGAGTTACTGTCCTCCTCAGCCCTCATGATAGCCAGGAGAACCTAGGTCAGCTGCAGTTCCCAGGATTAGTCACTTTTAGCCCCAGACCTTATTCCCCCATCCTTGCCCTACAGTGCCATCAGATATTCTCATTTCAAATGTGTGCTGTGATGCCAAAAAGAAAATGAGACTGTGATTATCTATTTCACGGCTATGCAAATGGTCTCTCTCTCTCAACATGAACAAAGAAACGTGCTTCTGCTCCTACTGGTAGCACCTTGTGACCCAAAGAAGCCAGCCAAAGATAAGTGGCCCTGAAGAATGATACAGAAATAGAACTGAAGGGCTGCTCATACCATTGGTCTTCAGCTCACACTTTTCTCTGGACTTTGAGCTACATAAGCTAACAAATTGCCCTATTTAAAACTGGTTTGAATTATGGTTTCAGTTCCTTGCACCTCAAAGTATCTTGACAATCTAGTACCTGTCTCAGAACCATAGAGGCACATGGGATAGATTCACTCTAACAGGCTTAGTCTCATCAGGGGCCACTTCGGGAACTGGAAAGGGGTCAGTCTCAATCAAATCACATAGCTAAAATGTCCAGCTACCGTGTGAATTAATTTGCAGAACTTTTAAAGGATACATTACTTTATCAATTTTTTCAGTTAGTGGAGAAAATCACAGAGTTGAAAGAAGTGCTTACTATGGCATGTCCACAAAAATACTGGGAGCGAGAGAGCTAACACAATTTTATTATCCAAATTCTTATCATCTAAGGAATGGATTTAGGTGATCGCTTTAGGTATGTGAGCACCAGATCCATCAAAATATAATACACAGACTGAGTGCCTTCATTTTTATAGATATAACAGTTGTTTCTCTGGCTATTAACCTGAGAGAGGACAATCAAGTTGGTAGAGGAACTGTTTCATGGCAAAACAAACCAACCAACAAATACAGAGCTACCAGCAGCATACTTGATATAATCCAATGTGACCTCCATCCTCAAGTCACTTATTCCTGTTCAGAAACAGAATGAGGTTTAGGGGCTTATGACTCAAAAGCACCATAGACACTGTTCTTCTCTGGGAAGGAAGATCTAGCAGAAGCCACAAACTGGCCATTCACAGACAAATTCAGCCCACAGACATGACTTAGTTTCATATGCACACTGTATATTATTAAAATTATCATTATTATTGAGCCTATACTAAAAAACAGATTTCATATAAAAATCTGGATTTCTGGTTTCTCTTTAAAAACTGAAAGCTCATTTGTAATTGAGTCCATATTCCCATATGGTAACAATGGCTAGAGTGAGCATACAAGCTCAATTTTGCTATACTCCCCACCAATCCCTGTTATCTCTCAGTAAGTCCTCATCTACATTTTCTTTTTAACACATGTAGGCATTTGTGTTTGTGACCCTGGTCTTGAGGCTGCTGGGAGGTTGCAGCTACTGCTTATGTCTCTGTGATTTTGAAAGACATTTGCTTATACTGCCAGAGCTTCTATCACATTTGGTCAATGTTGCCACTATCACGGTTACCCCCATCTTCTTTTCTTTCCTCTTACCTCAGATGGATTGAGTCTTTGCAAAATAAGAATTCTTACTGATACATTGAAGAAAATAGGTTCTATGAGCTTCCATGAGGATAAGCATTGGAGCAGAAGCTGCACCAAAATGTCACTCTAGGGCTGTGATAAGGAGAAATCCATCCCAGCCTCAATGGGAAACATGTGCCTAGTCACACTGGTTCTGCCCAAGACCTAGTGCTAGGGATATGGTTTCCTTCCCTAGATCAAAACAGATCCTAGAATGGAAATTAGCACCGTTGACAAGGGGGAGCAGAGAAAGAATCCAGAAAGATGAAACAAAAAATATGCAATACATTGAATGACTAAAGTAGGTCCTTCCCAATTTTCCGTAGCGGTTTTCCTTCCTTAACAAATAGGTTTCATCTTTGTAAGGGAACCATCCTTAGCTTGGAAATTTTGATTTCTCCTCTTCCTGGGGGCTCAAGCTACAGTTTTCACATATATTCTTTTATTAATCTTGACATGAAATTCTGTAAGAAGTCAAAGCCAGTTAATTACCCCTTTGCAAAATGAGAATTTAGGGACACAGCAGTCAACTGACTCACCCATGATCTCATGTTGTAGCAAGGGAGACCATGCTGGAACTGAGTTCTGCAGAATTCTATTCCATTGCTCTTTCCACTGAAGCTTGCCGTGTTCACTCACTCCACCTCCCTCTTTAAATGGAACTTCTGTACTGCTATTGTGGCTTTGTATTTAAGTAGTGACATTCAAGGGAAAAGAACATGAAATTCTACGATTTTTATTGATATGCAATAATTGTATTTATGTGTGAGGTATATGTAATATTTTGATATATGCATATAATGTGTAATAATCAAATCAGGGTAATTGGGATATTCATAACCTCAAACATGTATCATTTTTATGTTTTAGGAACATTCTAAATCTTCTCTCTTAGCTGTTTTGAAATATACAATACATTATTTTTTAAGGAAAGAGTGATAAAATCTTGGCTTCTTCCTAAATGTTCCTGATGCTGTAATAAAACACTAAAGTATATGGATGTGCCATCCTTAATATATGAAAATAATGCTCCTAAAACATTTTATGGGAACAAGTGCTTTAAGTTACATTTTTATTGGTACTATCAAATTTGTCTTGACTTAGCCACTTTATTCCACCTTATTCAGAAGCAATGGCATGCCAGAGTCTAAGAGAAATTTCAGGTGCAAAGCCACAATACTAGCTCCATTAACATAATGATTGAATGGACTAAATTGATCAGCTACCAATACAGCATTGAGTAAATTTTTTAGCACAGATGAGTTAGAATAGGGAGCAAAAAATTATATATTTATTTAAGTCTAGGGAGTAAAAGAATAAGAAAAGAAAAACAGTTACCCACACCAACATTTGTTCAGAACTGTGATGCAATTACTACCTGACTACTAGAATGATGGCTGCATGGACCACAGAAAGAAGAAAGGCCACTGATAGAGGACTGAATCAAGGTCTTAGATTTCAATTATATCTCAGTAATACCGTCATGTATACTGAGTGGAGGGCATTGGCTAGAAATCACTACTAGGCTAAAGATTAATTCTAATTCAAAAAATTTTCCACAGAATTAACAAACTATCCAATTTTAGCTATGATTTCTAAGACAGTTTCCTTCTGTGACACCACATTCAAAGATCCATAAAGCAGTCTTTTTTGGATTTATTTCACATTCCTCTAGCAGATCCCACAGTGTTCAAAGGAGCCACAGCCAGAATTGGCACAGTGGTTTGCAGTATTTTCCTTGCATCTGAGGAGAAACAGGTTGTAAAGGACTAATCAAATGCTGTCCTCGCAAGAGCAGGGGACGGAAACGCAGGGAAGGAAGGCACTTCCTGCCAGTCTTCACTCCCCCTCCACTGGCCCTCATGCACCTGCAGTGACCCCCAAACCCCAGAGGCTGAAATCAACATGGAGAGAATCCAATTAATATTTGTGAGTAGACAAAGTAAAATCTTAATAAAATATAAGAGCAACCTGGATTCGTGCTTTTTAGTGGGGAAAAAATCATTAGAATAATTGACTAATATATGACAAGCTGCAGCTGGTTTGCCTCCTGCTGGGTCCTGGGTTTGCCTCGTGCAGAGAAAACCCCAAGAACTCGTTCAAATATGTCACTCATCCCTCTTGTGACAGCTTTCACTAAATAGTTGGGGTAGAGAGGCTCTGAATGGGGCTTTTATTTTTTCCCTCAAGTCATTCTGCATTTGCAAGATCGAGTTGTTTTCAAATAAGTGGATTTCAACTTTTTAGTAAAAGTCAAAGAGAGCTGTTGCCTGGGAGGAAGGAAACTTCCCTGGAATTAGCCTAGTGACTGAAAAGGTGCTAGCCAGTCCTTTTCACACCTGTTTAGATACATGGTGATCTTCAGGGAGCAGAAAGGCTAGGGGTGAGAAGATAAGCTCAGGGTGCCCCCATAACCATGGCTGAAATTTGGTGGGTGCCTGATAGAAAAACAAAGACTAAGATGGGATTGAAAGGCATGGAATTGACTATACACATTAAAGGAATGAAGAAAAGACCATAGAGAAGAAAAACACTAGGGAATTGGAGACCATATTAGTCTGTTTTCACACTGCTATAAAGATACTACCGGAGACTGGGTAATTTATAAGCAAAAGAAGTTTAATTGACTCACAGTTCCACACGGCTGGGGAGGCCTCAGAAAACTTACAATCATGGCAGAAGGCAAAAAGGAGGCAAGGCATGTCTTCACAAGGTGGCAGGAGGGAGAGGAGAGCACAGCGGGAACTGCCAAACATTTTTAAAAACCATCGGATCTCGTGAGAACTCACTCACTATGATGAGAACAGCATGGGAGAAACTGCCACCACAATCCAATCACCTCCCACCAAGTCCCTCCCTTGATTCTTGGGGATTACAACTCGGATTACAACTCAAGATGAGATTTGGGTGAGGACACAGACCCAAACTATATCAGACACCCTGTGCAACTTCAGCTAAAATACCAAACATTGCCCATGCTCCATTGAGACATGAAATTTAGATTAAATGCATTTATGAAGGAAGAGCAAGAAAAAAAATCCCATTGTGTGTGACTTGTAGTGAGGGACTGAAGTGTGAGAAGCCTAAAGGGTTTCCATCCAGTGTGCCTTCATGTGCTGAATTGGAAGAGCTAGGAGTGTCCCACAACAGTGAAAACTTCTTTAAAATGTCCTCTCCATCACAGACTGATACTTGATTTTTCCTGTCACCCAGGCTGGCATAGAGTGGCTCACTGCAACCTCCACCTCTCAGGTTCAAGCAATTCTCCTGTCCTGTCTCAGTCTCCTGAGTAGCTGGGATTACAGGTGTGTGTTACCTCACCTGGCTGATTTTTTGTATTTTTAGTAGAGACGGGATTTCACCATGTTAGCCAGCCTGGTCTCAAACTCCTGACCTCAGGTGATCCGCCGGCCTCAGTCTCCCAAAGTGCTGAGATTACAGGTGTGAGACACCATGCCTAGACACAGACTGATACTTTTATAAAATAAATTGAAAATGAATTATTAGGAAAATAACTGCACATTTAGATGCTGTGGCAATTCCAGATTGCTATAAGATTGTGATATTCTTACTCTTGATTTCTTTACTGTCTCATCTCAGAGCAGTAACATATAGTTGAAAGGTGGGCACTGGTTTGTGGACCAGACTTTGACCAATACTGGCTTGCTCCACAGAGACTCTGATCACAAAGGACTACACATTCACTTCATCTTTCAGCTTGGCAGATGGAAGCTTCCATGGCATGACCCCTTTAAAGCAAGAAATTTGGAGCCCCATCTTCTCCAGAAAAGCCTGAGCACTGAAAATAGAGGTAAAGTTTTAATTATGGGGAGAGCAGTGGTACAGAAAATAAGACAGTTAGAAATTTGTTAAAATAGAAAGGATACCGTGAAAAATAATCAAATGACCAAAGATTCCCAGAGAGGTGCTAGGGAGGGCAGGCAAAACACATACATCATAGGTGAGTAGAGCAAAGAGTACCCATAAGAGCAATTTCAGGGGCAGGAGGCAAATGGCCATCGAAATTGCCTAGGGGGTGGTTCTGCCTAGATCCTACCCCTAAGACATAGTCTGAGCCTCCATGATTCAGAGCAGGCCAGTGTTGCTCAAGGCTCAGCAGAAATGAGGAAGCCAGCCTCAATGCCTGCCTGAAGGCTGAAAAGGGGGCTCTGTGCATCACATCTATGCATGAAGGTACCCATCATTGCACTGTTTCTCCTGATACCTTGATTTTAATTTTACTTATGTGTTTTGGAAGCTTCACAGTTTCTCCATTTATTAAATCTTTTTTCAGCTTCTTCCCAGAAGCTCCTCTTTAAAAACACATAAACAGTTCAATGTGAAAATTTGCTGTTGTTGATTTATAATTCATTCTGGAAGAGCAGCTTTTAAAAAGACAGAGGGAATTAAGCTGAGAGTTAGGCTTGAGATGTACGCGCTTCCCTCGGCTTTTGAATTAGATGTGTTTAATGGGAACATGGACACTAGGGCTGAGCGTAGTGGAAAAATCTATTGGCCCTGCTGATACTAAACATTCCAGCTGTGAATGGAATTCATTTTGGAATACATAAAGCGAATGAACCTGGACAGGCTTTGAAGCACTGTTGAAAAGATTTGGCCTCTCCCTACCTTCATCAGTCCACCAGGCAGCTCTTCTGTTGAAACACTGCTCTCTCAAAGAGAAGCTCAAATCCCAGAGCCCTTCATTGTAGCCATTGGTGGAAAGTAATTTTGAAGTTTTCATTATAGTCCCTATTGAGGACCAATACTCCCCCCAAACATTGACAGTTAGGGCTTTCCACCTGCTTTGCAGGTGATGCTCCTGCGGCTCCATTAGCCCCAGGTGAAGAATGGATACCTATAAGGACTCCCAGAACTCAAAAACTGAGAGAGGGAAGGAGGCTGCATTGCTCCTTCAGCTCAATTGTTTTAAGTGGTATTAACCAAACTACCAAAGCAAATAAAGAGAAAGTTTTTGCAGAATTCTGTTGGGAGAGTGGAAGTTGGGCTGGAGACAAGAAGGTGAAAGGAATGTTTAGAAAGTAACTTTAGAGAGTCTGTTTCAGCAATTGCCCTTTGATTAGAGTAAAAACACTTCCAACTGCTATGCATGAAGCAGCTTCTGACAAGTTATTTAAAAGAGGTTCAAAATGATGTTAGAAGACAAAATCAGTATCTAGAAGAAAAAGAACAGCTTCTATAATAGGGTCATGCTTTCATATCTTTAGTTAAGAACAAATGCCCCAAAGGATGGCACTCCTGGTTCATGCAGTCTAGTATTTTGTGTTTGATAGTGACCCCCAGGGATGTACCTGGAAGAGCTTGGATGTGCTGTTTAAGGTCACCCTACAAGGGCAGAGCAATCCCAGTTTCTCCAGGGAGCCTCAGTCATCGAGAAAAGCACGCACAACCTATCAGACTTCATGTGTGTCTCTGCCCATTATCATCTCTTGGTGTTTCACACAGTGAAGACTGGTTGCTGCTCTGGGTAGTAATTCCGGTTCTTAGCTGCTTATTTTTTAATGTTTTGAGATTTAATAAACAACTTGATTTTTTATCTTGCGCGTCCATTTCCAGACTTGTAAATTTAAATCATGTCTCCTTCAAATCTTCAACTTCTCAGGGGGGAAAAGCAGTCTTTTTAATTCTTCCACATATTACATCTGTCTTCTCATTTTAGTTGTCTTTCTACGGAACTTTACCGGCTGCAGTACTCAGAAATTAAATAGACACTTTAACATCATAACCACACCTCTTATTAGCTGTATAGTCTTAGGCAGTTCTAATTTTAGAGAGAGAGTTGAAAACTTTCTCACACTGCATTGGATCTGCATTTCCTATAAGCAACTTAATTTTTCTCCTGAGCACATCACTCTGGTGTAGTAAAAGAAAACACACACACACATGCACATATGCACACACATACACCCACAGTGCCTTCTACTACGCAGTTTCACATTTACAGTATCTCTTTTAATTCTGAAAACATTATATGGGGCCTATACCACATTTTGTTTATACATTCATCAGTTGTTAGACATTTAGGTTGCTCCAAATTATACAAAATGCTGCTATGAATAGCATACAAGTTTTTATGTAGATGTATGTTTTTATTTCTCTTAAGTAGATAGCTAGAAGTAGGATTGCTGGATCATACGGTAAATTTATGTTTAACATTTTGAGGTATTTTAACTCTTTATCAAAGTGGGTGAACCATTTTACATGCCCACCAGCAATGTATAAGGATTTCAATTTCTCTTAACCACTTGTCAACATTTGTTATTGCCTGTCTTTTATTATAGCCATTCCAGTAAGTGTGAGGTGACACCTCATGATTTTAATTTGCATTTCCCTAATGATTAATGATGTTAAACATCTCTTTATGAGCTTATCAGACACTTGTATATCTTTGAAGAAATGTCTATTCAAATCCTTTGCCCATTTTAATATTAGTTTACTTGTCTTTTTATTATTTTCATTATGTTTAATTATCAAATCATAATTGTATTACATCTATAGCATACAATGTGATGTTTTGATACATGTATACAATCTGAAGTAAGTAAATCAAGCTAATCAACATAGCTAGCACCTTGCTTGACATTTTTTGTGGTGATACATTGGAAATTTACAATACATGGTTATTGACTATAGTCATACTACTGTGCAATAGAGCTCAAAACTTATTCTTCCTGTCTAGAAGAAACTTTGTACCCTTTGTCCAGTAACTTCCCACCCCCTTGTTCTCCCAAACCCTAACCTCTGGTAACAACCATTTTCTCTCTACTTCTATAACTTTTGTAGATTCCACATATAAGTGAGATCATGAGGTATTGGTCTTTCTGTGCCTGGCTTACTTCACTTGACATAATGTGTTCTAGATTCATCTGTGTTGTCCCAAATGACAGAATTTCATTCTTCTTGGAGGCTGAATATTTTATTGTGTATATATACCACATTTTCTTTATCCATTCATCTGTTGATTGAAACTTAGGTTGATTCCATATCTTGCCTGTTGTTAATAACGCTACAGTGAACATGGAAGGGCAGATATCTCTTCAAAATACTGATTTCAATACTTTTCAATGCATCTCCTCAAGTGGGATTGTTGGGCTATATGGCTGTTTTATTTTTAGTTTTTGAGGAACCTCCATACCATTTTCCACAACAGCTGAACTAATTAATATTCTTACCAATAGTGTATCAGTGTTCCTTTTCTCCACATCCTCCCCAACACTTAACTTTCATCTTTGTGATAAGAGCCATTCTAATAGTTGTGAGGTATCTCATTGTGGTTTTAATTTGTATTTCCTTAATGATTAGTAATTATGAGCATTTTTTCATGAACCTGTTTGTCCATCTGAATGTCTTTTGGGAAGTGTCTGTTCAAGTCATTTACTTAACAATTAATCAGGTTATTTGTTTTCTTGCTATCGAGTTATTTGAGTTCCTTATATATTTAGATATTAACCCCTTACCAGATGTATGGTTTACAAATATGTTTTTCCCACTCTGTGGTTGTCTCTTCACCTTGGTAATTGTTTCTTTTGCTGTGCAGAAGTTTTTCAGTTTGATACAATCCCATTTGTCTATTTTCACTTTTGTTGCCTGAACTTTCAGGGTCATATTCAAAAATCCTTGCCCAGACCAATAGCATGGAGTTTTTCTCCTGTTTTCTACTAGTGGTTTACAGTTTCACATCTTACATTTAAGTCTTTAATCCATTTTGAGTTATTTTGTACATGGTATCATATAGGGTCCAATTTGATTTTTCTGTATATGGATAACCACTTTTGCCAGCAGCATTTAAGTGAGATTGTAATTGCCCCATTGTGTGTTCTTGGAACCTTTGTCAAAAACCAATTGACTGTAAATGTGAGGGTTTATTTCTGGGCTTTCTGTCTTGTTTAACTGGTTGATTTGTCTGTTTTTACACCAGGACCATGCTGTTTTCATTATAATTGCTTTATAATATATTTTGAAGTCAGGTAGTATGATGTTGCCAGCTTTATTCTTTTTGCTCAAGATTGTTTTGGCTATTGGATGTCTTTGTGGTTCCATATGCATTTAAGGTTTTTTGTTTGTTTGTTTTGTTTTCTGTTTGTGTAAAATGGGAAAAATTTCCAGTGTCGTTGTGAAAAAATAACATAGTGAAAAATGACATTGCACTGAACCTGTAGATTGCTTTGGGTAGCATGGAAATTTTAATAATATTAATTCTTCCCATGCATGAACACAAGATATCATTTCATTTATTTGTATTTTCATCCAATTTTTTAGTGTTTTATAATTCTCAGTATATCTTTCACCTCCTCAGTTAAATTTACATCTAATTATTTTATTTTTGTTGTTGCTATTAAAAAATTGGATTGTTTTCTTAATTTTCTTTTCAAATAGCTTGTTATTAAATACATAGTAATGCTACTTTTTTATGTTGACATTGTATACTGAAACTTTACTGAATTTGCTTATCAATTCTAGTAGTTTTTTGAGATTAGGATTTTCCATATAAAAGATCACATCATCATCAAATAAGTTTTCTTCTTTCTTGCCCATTAGGATGCCTTTTCTTTCTGTTGCCTAATTGCTCTGGCTAGGACTTCCAGAACTATGTTGAAGAGGTGGTAAGAATGGGCATGGTCATCTTTGTAACTAATCTTAGAGGAACAGCTTTCAACTTTTCACTGTTGAATATGGTGTTAGCTATAGGTTTGTTATATATGGCTTTATTTTGTTAAAGTACATTATCTCTATACCTATTCTCTTGAAAAATTTAATCACAAAAGGGAGGTGGATGTTGTCAAATGCCTTTTCTGCATCTATTGAGGTGATCATTTTTTTCTTCACTTTATTAACATGGTGAATCACATTTATTGATTTGCGTATGTTGAACCATCCTTGCATCCTAGGAATAAATCCCACTTGATTACAGTTAATCATTTTTTAAAGTGTTGTTGAATTTAATTTGCTAGTATTTGATAAGGATTTTTGCATCTGTCTTCATCAATTATATTGACCTATAATTTTCCTTTCTTGTAGTACCCTTTTCTAGCTTTCTTATCAGGGTAATGCTGGCCTCAGAAGATATGTTTAGAAAATGCCAAAGCCAAGTATGTATCCATAATAATTAAAAATTTCAAAAAATTAAAGAAAATCAAAATAAAATGAGTTTGAAAGTATTCCCTCTTCTTCAGTTTTCTGGAAAAGTTTGAGAACTATTGGTATTAGTTTTCCAAATGTTTGGCAGAATTCAGCTGTGAAGTTGAATTCTTTGATGGGAGACTATTACTGATTCAATCTCTGTATTCATTATTAATCTGCTTAGGTGTTTTATTTCTTCATGATTCAGTTTTGGTGGGTTGTACATGTGTAGAAATATATCCATTTATTCTAGATTATCCATTTTTGGTGTCTAAATGTTTATAATAGTTTCCTATAAACCTTTGTATTTCGGTGGTATCAGTTGTAGTATCTCCACTTTCATTCTAATGTTATTTATTTGAGTGTTCTTTTTTCCTAGTTAGTTTAGCTAAGGGTTTGTCTATTTTATCTTTTACCTAAATGAACTCTTAGTTGTATTATTTTCTATTGCTTTTCTAGACTCTATTTCATTTATTTCTGCTGTGATCTTTGTTATTTCCTTCTTCCTACTAATTTTGGGCTAAATTTGGTATTTTTATCCTTTTTCTGGTTCCTTGAAGTATAATATTAGATTGTTTATTTGAGATTTTTCTTCTTTTTTGATATTGGCATTTATTGCTATAAATTTCCTTCTTAGGAATGCTTATTCTGCATCCCATAAGTTTCAGTATGTTGTGCTTTCATTTTTGTTTGTCTTGAGGTATTATTTATTTCATTTTTTATTTCTTCTTTGACTCATTGGTTATGTATAAGCATGTTATTTAATCTCCACATATTTGTAAATTTTCCAAGATTACTCCTGTTAATTGATTTCTAGTTTCATGACATGTGATCAGAAAATATACATGACATAATTTCAGTCCTTTTAAATTTGTTAAGACTTGACTTGTGGCCTAACATAATTCAGGCTGAAGAATGTTCTATCTGCACTTGAGAAGAAAATATATTCTGTTGCTGTTGAATTGAATGTTCTATATATAACTGTTAGGTTCATTTGATCTAAAGTATAATTCAAGTTCAGTGTTTCTTATTGACTTTTTGAAGATGATCTGTTCATTGTTACAAATGGAGTATTGAGGTGCCCAACTATTACTGTACTGCAGTCTGTCTCTCCTTTCAGAGTATTTAATAATTTATATACTTACATCCTCCAATGTAGGGATATGTATTTATTTACAATTGTTGTTTCTTCTTGATGATCGATACCTGTATCATTACATAATGGCCTTCTTTATCTCTTTTTATAGTTTTTTTTTTTTTACTTAAAATCTATTTTATCTGATATAAGTATAGCTATCACTGCTCTCTTTTGGTTTTCGGTTTCATGGAATATCTTTTTTTATCCCTTCACTTTTAGTCTATGTGTATCCTTACTAGTGAAGTGAGTCTCCTGTAGGCAGCATATGGTTGAAGCTTCTGGGTTTTTTTTTTCCCCCCCCCTTTTTTTTTAAAATCCATTCAGCCACTCTATGTCTTTTGATTGGATAATTTAATCCATTTAGATTCAAGGTAATTATTGATAGGTAAGAACTTGCTACTGCCATTATGTAATTTGTTCTCTGGTTGTTTTGTAGATTCTTTGTTTTTTCTTCCTCTCACTGTCTTGTAGTCTGATGGTTTCTGTGGTGATCTGCTTTAAATCTTTTTTATATTTTATGCATCTACCACAGGTTTTTGCTTTGTAGTTAACATGAGGCTTATATAAAACATCTTAAGGTTGGGTGCGGTGGCTCATGCCTGTAATTCCAGCACTTTGGGAGGCCGAGGCGAGTGGATCACAAGGTCAGGAGATTGAGACCATCCTGGCTAACACGGTGAAACCCTGTCTCTACTAAAAATACAAAAAATTAGCTGGGCATGGTGGCATCTGCCTGTAATCCCAGCTACTCAGGAGGCTGAGGCAGGAGAATCACTTGAACCCAGGAGGCTGAGATTGCAGCAAGCCGAGATCACACCATTGCACTCCAGCCTGGGTGACAGAGCGAGACTCCGTCTAAAAAAAAAAAAACCTTAAATTTCAAATAGGCTATTTTAAGCTGTTAACAACTTAACTTTAATTGCAAACAGAACTCTACACTTTCACTCCTTCCCCCCTACCCTTTATGCTTTACTGTCAAAATTTACTTTTTTAAATTTGTATTTCTTAACAATTTATTTTTGTTTTACTTATAACTGACATATAATAACTATAATATATGCGTAGTACAGTGTGCTGTTTCAATACATGCATATATGGTATGATGATTATATCCGGGTAATTAGCATATCTATCACTTTGAACATTTATAATTTCTTCGTGGTGGTGGCGTTCAAAATCCTCTCTCTTAGCTATCTTGAAATACGCAATACATTACTATTATCTATAGTTGCCCTATTGTGCAACAGAACACCATAACTTACTCTTTCTGTCAAACTATAACTTCACATTTGTTGACCAACCTCTTTCCATTCTTCCCTCCTCCCTACCCTCACCAGCCTCTGGTAATCACTATACTACCCTTTACCTCTATGAGATCAACTTTCCTAAATTCTATGTATGAATGAGAAATGGCACTATTTATCTTTTTTGCCTGGCTTATTTCACTTAATATAATGTCATCCAGGTTCATTCATGTAACTGCAAATTACAGGATTTCATTCTGTTTAATGGCTGAACAGTATTCCAATATACAGTTTCCCCTTAAACCACATTTGAACTGTGCAGAGACAGTTATACAAGGATCTTATTTTGCCTCTGCCACCCTGAAATCACAGCAAGACCAATCCCTCTTCTTATTTCTCTCCCCAGCCTACTCAAGATAAAGATGATGAGGATGAAGACCTTTCACTTAGTGAATAAACATATTTTCTCTCTCTTGTGAATTTCTTAATAACATTTTATTTTCTCTAGCTTGATTCATTCTAAGAATACAGTATATAACATATAACAAAATATGTGTCAATTGGCTGTGTATGTTATCAGTAAGGCTTCTAGTCAAGAGTAGGCTATTAGTAGTTAAGTTTTGGAGGAGTCAAAAGCTATATACAAATTTTTCTACTGCATAAGGAGTCAGTACCCCTGACTCCCCCCATGTCGTTCAATGGTCAATCGCATATATGTAAAATATATTCTAGCCCAGTCTAATGTAATGAAGCATTTCCCCTATGTTTTCTTCCAATAGTTTCATAGTTTTGGGTCTTACATTTAAGTCTTTAATCAATTTAGAGTTGATTTTTTGTATATTGTGACAGACGGGGGTTTAGTTTCATTATTCCGCATGTGAATATTCAGTTTTCCTGGCATCATAGTTAACAATTTATTATAACTACAGTTGTTTTTAATAGTTTTATCTTTTTAACCCTACTAGTAAAAATAAAATTGTTATATATACCATGCTTACAGTTTTAAACTATTCTGAATATGACTATGTATTACATATGCCATTTAGTTTTTTAATTTTGTTTTTCATTATTAGTTATCAGCTGCTCATTTCAACTTAAAAAACTTCCTTAGCAATTCCTGTTGTATGGGCCTAATGGTGATGAATTGTCTTAGCTTTTGATTATCTGGGTGAGATTTTATTTGTCCCTCATTTTTGACTGACAGCTTTGCCAGGCAAAGTATTCTTTGTTGCTAGGTTTCTTTCCTTCAGCACTTTCAATCTATCATCCCACTCTCTCCTGGCCTCAGTGTTTCTGCTGAGAAATCCTCTGATATTGGGACTTCTTTAAATGTGATTGTGTTTCTCATCTATTGCTGCTTTCAGTCTTCTTTCTTTGTCTTTGGCTTTTGATAATTTGATCATGACGTATCTTCTTGAATTTCTCTTTGAGTTGAATTTGATTGGAGAACTCTGAACTTTCTGTACCAGGATGTTGTCATCTTCTTTTTCTGGTATTTTTTCTCTCTGTGTTGTTTCAGTGACTTAATTATGCATAGGTTAGTTCTCTTGATGTTGTCTCATAATTCCCATGAGACCTTTTCTTTTTTTACTCTTTTTCTTCTTTTGACACCTCTGACTAAATAATTTTAAATATCCCATCTTCTAGTTCACTGATTCTTTCTTCTGCTTGATCAGGTCTGCTCTTGAATCTATTAATTTTTCAGTTCAGTATTTGTATTCTTT
Source organism: Trachypithecus francoisi (assembly GCF_009764315.1). Lineage (NCBI taxonomy): Eukaryota > Metazoa > Chordata > Mammalia > Primates > Cercopithecidae > Trachypithecus > Trachypithecus francoisi. The sequence continues at coordinate 108,471,470 of NW_022681456.1, forward strand.
GCCTCTAAAATTTCTATTTAGGTTTTTAATTGTTTTTATTTCTTTGTCAAACTTCTCTTTTTGTTAATGAATTGTTTTGCAATTTTTATTTAATTTTCTATCTGCATTTTTCTATAGTTCCCAAACTTCTTTAAGAGGATTATTTTAAATACTTTGTCAGTCATTTCATAGATCTCCTTTTCTTTAGAGTCTGTTATTAGACGTTTATTAGTTTCTTTTGGTGGTGCTGTATTGTCCTAATTTTTTATTATTTTGTCCTTGTGTTGTTGCCTGCATATCTGAGGAAACAGACATCTACCTCTTCTAGCCTTTGGTGGCAGTAGATATTCACTATTTAGTCTAGCCTGTGATTCTAATTGAGCCAGTTGGTGGCAAACCCAGACAGATAGACTGCTGTTGTGTTCTCTAATTTGGATGAGCTGTTAACTATGTTCTGGGTCAAGTGGAAATGCAGGCTGTGCTCCACGGTCTGGTGAAATCACAGGCTGAACTCTTGCAGTGAGGCAGAGCTACTATCTAGGATCTGATCACCCCTGATCAGGCTATGTTGTAGGTTTTCTTCCCTGGGCAGCCAATACTGTCATTTGAGATCTGTTGTTTGGTAGGGCCATGTGCTGGACTCCAAGACAGAGCAAGGTCTCTGGGATTACTACTCAACCACTCAGAGTGGTAGGGCAGAGGCTATGCTCCACAGATACATGGAGGGCTTGCTTCCTTTTCTAGGTAACCTTAAGCAGATCATCAAGGATTGATATTTTAGCCACTTGGCCACTGAGCTTGGGCAGGGCCAGATGCTTCCTCCATGGCTAATCACCACTCTCCCCATGTTTTCCAGGCTAGGGAAGGATTGAGGTGCTCACTAGGGCTTGGCTGGGTTGAAGTTTGGCAACTAAGACCAAGGAATACCAGAGGCTCCTTGTGCAAATAATCACTGACTTGCCCCTATCTTATAGCCTGGGGAAGTTTCAAAGAGAGCGCTAGGGCTGGGTGTTGTAGCAGTCAAGGCTTCCAGCTTGGGAGAACCATCAGCCGTGCTTCCTGCAACACAATATTGTTGGCTAGTCTCTCTGATGGTATGCCTCCAACCGGCTGGAATGCTGAGCAACTGCCAATATCCTTGCATTAGTTTCTGTGAGCACCATTCCTGTACTTTGATTCTAACTGACCCCAGGTGGTCTGGTGCTGCCTGTACCCCCAATGTTTCCTATGTGTGTGGGAGGTAGACAAGAGAATGCCTCCTGAGAAGGGTCCCAGATGGGTAGGGAAGCTGAATGTTCACCTTCAACATTCTTCTTCTGTAAAAACAGTGAGTCCCAGCAATCTGCTGTGCTGGATTGAGGGAGGGGCAGTATGGTCAAAGTGAAATTAAAGTTGCTCCTCTTACCCTTTATGTGCTGCTGTTCTCAGTTCTGTGATCCATGGTAGTATCGCGGCCTTACTCCTGAGTTCTAAGATATTCACTAAAGTATTCTTGTCTGTGGATAGTTTCTAGCTGGATTTCTGTTGGGGGAAGTGGAATTGGAGAATTCCTATTCCACCACCTTGCTGAATCAGCCCCTGACTTCTTATTGTTTAGCTATAATAATTCCTTTTTTTTGTTTTTGAGATGGAGTTTCGCTCTTGTTGCCCAGGCTGAGTGCAATGGCATGGTCTCGGCTCACTGCAACCCCTTCCTCCCAGGTTCAAGTGATTCTCCTATCTCAGCCTCCCATGTAGCTGGAATTACAGGCGCCCAACATTACGCCTGGCTAATTTTTGTTTTTTCAGTAGAGACGGGGTTTCACCATGTTGACCAGGCTGGTCTCGAACGCCTGACTTCAGGTGATCCGCCCACCTTGGCCTCCCAAAGTGCTGGAATTATGGATGTGAGCCACCACACCTAGCCAATAATTCTTTATATATTCTGGATATAAGTCTCTTATCAGATATACAATATGCAAATATTTTCTTTCATTACATTGATCATCTTTTCACTTTCTTGATAGTATTCCTTGAAGCAAAAGTGTTTTAAATTTTGATGAGGTCCAGATTATCATTCTTCCCTTTTGTCACCTGTGCTTTTGGTATCTCATCAAAGAAATTATTACCTAACCCAAGATTATGAAGATGTACTCCTGTATGTTTGTCTAAGGCTTTCTCATTTGAGTTCTTACATTTACGTCTGTGGCCCATTCTGAATTAATGTTTATATTCAGTATAAGGTAAGGGTCCAAATTTGTGCTTTTTCACGTAGATATTCTGTTGTCCTAGCACCATTTGTTTAAGAAACTCTTCTTTTTCCCCCATTAAATTGTATTGGCCTTTACCTATAATATTTTGTAATGGTAAATTTGAAAGACCATAAAAAATGCTGCTTATGAGTGTGGTTTATTTTTAGGATAAACAAAAACTAGAAATTTATTTATATTATAGTATATACGTGCACCTAAAATGTTTTAATAGAGTACATATATACATATATGCATACTATGCAAACTAAGATGATAAAAGAGCCTTAGTTAGAAATGCTATTTCTAATGGTTGATGTGGACGGGAGAGCTATTAAGAAATTATCTGAAATACTAAAAGAAAATTTGCTGTCAATGCCAGAAGGCCAGATGACAGAGAAAACGGAAGACCCACACATTGATGGGGGAAGACAAGATCCCCATCTTTGGTGAGAGTTTAACAGCTAGAATGGATAGATCAAGACCTATCAGTTAATAATTCAGGCTACATTCAACTGAGGGAATACAAACCTTAAGTATGCCAACACATACAGATCAGTCTTACTGATTATGCTCAATTGTTTCATTCATTCACCTCTGAGCCTAGGAATACTGTACAGGTTTGTAATATTAGCTATCAGAATTGGGACTTACCACGTTAAGAACCAGCTAAAACAAGCACAAGTTCCCTCCTTTACACAGCTTCCTTTTCTGGTGTTAATATTCTGAACAAATAGTGTTGGAGAGAGGAATGAGTAATCTTTTAAAGACCTCTTTTGTCCTTGTTCTTTAAGTAGCCTTGGTACAAAACTCTCAGTTAAAAAGGAAAAAATTAAGAAGTTTAATTAGGGTTTTTGAAATCCAAATGCAAAATAATCCTTAGGAGTATTATCTCACCCTTGTCTGCATTAAAATTCATCTGCCACTTGTCAGCCCACTTAAACAACCTTTTAAGATCTTTCTGTCATCTCCATCTGCTTGGCACTTCTAGTTTTACAACTTCTGCAAACACAAAAACTTCACAACTTTGGGATCCCAGTAAAGTTTTTCATTAAGAATAGTCTTACCAATAATGAGACAAACTGATTGAGTACTGGATTGGAAGTGGGGACGGACTATAAGTGACATTTGGGGGGATAGTTGGGAAAATTATAATATGGCCTATTAACTATAATTTTATTCATCCTAAATATCTTGATTTTGATAATTATGTTGTACTTATGTAGGAAACTCTTTGTTCTTAGATAAATGCTAAAGTACTTAAGAGTGAAATACTACGATGTCTGTAACTTACTTTAAGATGGTTCAGCAAAAATAGATTAAATACATACAAACAGAAACATCAAAAGTGCTGCAAATGTGTAAAGTGTTTCATTTGAAATTGACATTGTTTCACTTCTAAAATAGTTGTATATCAACAATTGTATACGGTTCAACCTAATAGAGAAAGACTGTATGAGTGAATCTAAATCTGGGTTTCTGAGCTTCAGGATTATTAACATTGTTTTAATTCTATGTTGTAGGGGGAGGCTGTTCTGTGAATTGTAGGACATTTTTAGCACTCACGGCCTCTGCCGACCAGATGCAAGTAGCACCCTCAATTGTGACTACCAAAAATGTCTCCAGACATTGCTGAATGTCCCCTGGGAGGCAAAATCACACCTAGTTGAGAACCACTGATCTAGAGAAATATATAAGGACATATAAAGGAAGGGTACTTTTCTTTCAACTTTTCTGTAGAGTTAAAATTCTTCCAAAAGAAAGAGTTAGGAAAATAATAATAAATGAAGTCATATATAATATGATTTATATATTAATAGTGAGAGATGAGCAGGAAGAAACTGGTGCGGAAGTTAGGGTGGATCCTAAGTTGAATTCTTTCAAACCAAAGAATAACCTGCAGGCAGGGCAACTTGCACAGGGGGGCTTGCCTAAGACATGTCTACAGTTTCACAGATAAGAAAGGCTACACAGGTGACTTACCCAGACATGCTTGCAACGTAAAATTCCATCCCCTGACACATGCGCAGTAAGGAGAACAAAGCAATATGAAGTAACTCAAGCCAAGGGGCAGCACGTGCATTAGGAGGAGAGGGTAGAGCTACCAGAAATTTGCACCTTATGCAGATGAGACACTGAGCCCTCATGGGTTTCTTATAAAAGTCTTTGCATTAAACTGTAAAAACAGCAACCCTCTTCTGGACCCCCACTCCATGGCGGAGAGCTTTCTTCTTTCGTTTATTAAACTTTTGCTCCAACCTCACCCTTTGTTTTCATGCTTCTTAATTCTCTTGATCTTGAGACAAAGAACTCAAGTGATACCTCACAATGAGGGACTTCCACATTGTAGTGCATTGGCAGGACTATAACAATAGTATTATAGTTGCTGTTAATTAATAATTTATAAAACTAGATCTGGCACCAAATTTGGATGAATTTTTTTTTTTTTTTTTTTTTGACAGTCTTGCTCTGTCACCCAGGCTGGAATGCAGTGGCGCGATCTCGGCTCACTGCAAGCTCCACCTCCCAGGTTCACGCCATTCTCCTCCCTCAGCCTCCCAAGTAGCTGGGACTACAGGCACCCGCCACCACGCCCAGCTAATTTATTGTATTTTTTTAGTAGAGATGGGGTTTCACCGTGTTAGCCAGGATGGTCTCCATCTCCTGACCTCGTGATCCGCCCGCTTCCACCTTCCAAAGTGCTGGGATTACAGGCTTGAGCCACCGCACCCGGCCGAATTTTATGTTTTTTATACTTTTGAAACATCAAAATCCTTGAAATATTTAATTCGTACACTCCCCCAGTACTTTCACTTGACTCTGCACCCCCCCCCCAAGGAAACCCTTCACTGGGCTTCTATTCACCTGAATTACAGAGAATACAACATAACAGAAAAGAAATGAATATTTCTTGAATACTTGCCATATGGCAGATGTCACTTGATGCCTGTCACTTACTAGAATTATTATAAAAGGTGATTTCACTTGTATACATCTAAGGAAACAAACTTAAAGAAACTGAACAACCTGATCATGGTGACATGACCTACAAGAAGTGAAGAACTGGAATATGAGACTGGAACTCAGGACTCTCTACCTTCAAAGTCCATGTTATTTCATAATTTCAAGGAAAGATGTTGGCCTCTGGCCTGTCTCTGATTTAATAATATAAAAATGCCTGTTGTATCCAAACAGGTTAAATTGGATATTGGACATCCTCATTTCTTAAATTCTTACTTTAATTCTACTTTATGGTTTGATCAATTTTTTTTTTCCCTCAGTGTCCCTTCATTTCTGTTCGTTCTTTCTTACTACTACCATTCTTCTTGAGTTTTTCATGGAAGCCTGCTCTCTATCTCTCTCTCTTCTCACCACCCCCCGCTTTTTCCCTCTTTGCCTTTTTCCACTATATATCATGTTCTCAAGGTAGTTATAATATTCTGAAACTTCCACCAAAAAACACAAACTAAAAAAAAATAAAATTCTCCTTAAGAGGAATGCTGGTGTTAGTTGGTAAGACTTTTTGACTTTATGAACATGTTTTCTTTCAATTCTTTTGTAACTTTAAAATTTTTCAAAATAAAAAGGAAAATAATTATGCCTTGCACATAGGAAGCACTTAATAAATGTTAGATGTCTCACTGTTGTTCTTCTTATCTCAGAGTATCCAATTTTCCAACAGGAGTTTCTTCAAACATGAAGAAAAGCAAATATAATACATATTTTGTAATTACACAATTAAATGTTCAATTTGACTGGCTTCTATTTGGCATGGTAATTTTTTAATTTTGGCATATAATTTGGAAATTCGTTTATCCTTTAGATTCTATTCCACAAAAAGTAAACTAGGATTCTAAAAATATTTGTCCATTGAAGATCCAAGATCACATTTTAGAAAATGTCTTTTTTCTCTCTTTCACTATTTTTGAATCACTCATGTCATTCAACCTGCCTCTTCTCTACTCCCCATTTCTTTCCACATACTATGTTACATATATTTACCAAAACATTAAAAATGGTGTCAGTTTTAGGAAAAGACGGCAAAGAGAAAACAAAACAGAAGCTGTTTCCTTACTTGCTTTGAACTTCAAGCAATATGAAGGCCCTCTGGAGAGGATAGAAGACTTAGGAGGGAACTATCCAGGGCTCCAAAAGCAATGGCCTAGGGAAAAGAGAGTTCCATTTTTGGGTGGGAGAAACCCCTTTAATCCTGGACATCAAGTTCTTTTTTAGAAGGTCTGAAATTTGTATAACATTTTTTCATGTTTGTATTAAACTGACCAGAATGATTAAAAGTTCCAAAGGGGCATTTCTTTCTAATGACATATACACACAGATACATTTATCAGACCAGAAAAGACAGAAAAGTGTCTTAAAGGAGAAGGTAGTATCACAGCTTAAGCAGGGTAGGAAAGCTGGGGTGGTATAAGGAGAGAAGGAAGAGTGTGCCAAGAGAACTGGGCATGTGAGAGAGACCAGAAAATTGGAGTAGAATGGGGAGAGGGGCATGCAATGGAGTAAATGTACAAAAGCATGATGTAAAAACTTACTTCACTTTTTTGTCTTTAGAAGGAGTGCTTTCTTAGATTTCTCTCATTTGGAAAGCTCGACCTTAAATAGACCTCAAATAGACAAAATGTTTTTACTTCATGTTATGGTGTCCCAATGTGTTAGTGATTACTCTTTGCAAATCACACAATTCCAGTCCACAGTGTCCTCCTGGACTCTGATGAATCAAAGCAATGATGAATAGTTGGAATTTCTGCCTGAATAAAGTTTTTATACTTCATAGGTTTTCTGAACATCATCAAGAAAAAAATGAAGAAGAGGAAGAAAAAAGTAGCTGAATGCCAAGAATGTCCCCAAAGTAAATAGCAATTCTCTTTAAATAGGGAGAAAACAGTATTTTACTGCTCAAAACTCTAGGTAGCTTCCTTCTTTAGGGAAAGATACTTGAGCTGTAAAATATCTGCTCTGGCAACAAATTCATGAATCACAACAATTACCTGTTTCTTTTGGATATTGGATTTGCTAATTATCCACCAAAGTTTAGATTAGACAGCTGCTACTTGACTTTGTTTAGTATCCAATATGGAATGCTTTTGGCAGTGAATTGGTTTCTCTTTTCCCACCAGGAAAATGGAAAATGAATCGGAACACTTTACTAATAATTAGTAAAGTATTAAAAGCAACAACAACAACAAAGACCCTGTAGCTCTAGGTGTTTGAATCTTGGATTAACTGTTGAGGGTTTAATCGCTGGGTCAATGGAGAGTGCTGCTGTAAGTGGACGATTAGTAGAAGGTGGATTACAGATGGAAGAACTTATTAGTAAGAACTAGAAATGCTTGCAGATTAAAAGAATAGCTTGTATGTTTTAGCAAAATCTGTATTTAATTTTGGCATGTATCTGAAAGGAGACATCTGGAACTTGGGTGATGGTGTTGAAATTACCAGTAGCATCTGTTCATCCTTAGTTTTAACCCTTAAATCAAAGGAAAAAATGTGTTGTATTCCAGAAATCTAGGTAAAACTGTAGATAAAAATATGACATGATCCACTTAATACGCCAGTGTAAAAGTGTATGCAAGTGTACTATAATTTTCTAATTTTAGTTTTGGGTTCTATTTTTACCCATTAATTAACACAATTAATAAATGCTTACATTTTCTATAAAATGTATTATTTGTGATGTATGAAAGTACCAAATATAAAAGCTAAGTTTTCCACTTGTCTTATACTTAAGTAATTATCAGCTAGGAAAAGTCATCTAACTTGGAAATTTGAGTCAGCAAATGCCCAATAGGCTGTGTAAAAATTAATACTTAAATATCTTGAAAATCCTGAAAATATTTAGCATAATTCAACCGGACAAATCACATAAAAAAGTGAAAGTGGGGGAGGGAGTTTACAAAACAATTGTGAGAGAATAATTACTCTAGGTGTGTGTCAGTTATGAAATTTCACTTATTAGTGGGAAAATGTTGATTTCCCCTAACCTTTAGCAGAAAAAAACAGTCTTGTTCATGGATGCCCAAACAACCAGTTAATTTACTTCTTAGAAGTGAATTCTTGCATGAAAAAAAGAAACACACTCTTTGTTGCAAAAGCTCTGCCACCATAATGACAATTGAACAAAAGCAAAGTAGAGGCTGCAACAGTAATGGTGTTCCAGCAACTATATACAAACTAGCAAAATGACAAAAACATCAAATCAAGATTTTCTAAGTGGCCCTTTCCTTCTCCCTCCCTCCCTCTCTTCCTAACTTCTTCACTTAAGTACATTCTTTACTTCTTTTGTTCCTTTCTTCTTCACTTAAGTACATTCATTCTTCTTCTTTCTATTTTTTGACATTTTAAAAGTTAATTTCATAGTTTATTTAAATCTCAGAAAACAATTTTCAACCAACTATAGAATTTGAATGCTTTAGTGTTTAAATACTCCCTCCTTATCATTTCATAATTGAAGAAACTGAGGGCCAGAGAGGGTCCCACTTCACTAACTTGTTGCAAAGCAATGCTGACTTATGTTATAATTAACTGCCGAACTGTTTTGTTTTATTTCTAAAAACTTTTTATTTATACATATATACACTTTAAACTTTTATTTGATGTCTCCCAGCAAGTTTACACTTTTTCTAACAAAATCAACAATATAAGGATAATTTAAGTGAAGATATTATCTTTCCTCTCCACACCACTCTGTTCTCCAGTTGGGTTTCCAATTGATTATAAATCCAATAGATTTGCATGGACTCCTTGCAAAACTTTCTTGTCATTTAGAACCATCTACCTATCTATAGATAGATATCTATAATAGAGAGATGATAGATAGATAGATAGATCAATCGATAACAGGTAGATACACACACATACAGCATAATTAGACATCTACAGGGTATTTGTTTACATTTTCTGTGTTTACTCCAGTACTGAAGCATAATATCATAATATATACGCTTTACACTCTTTTCTCTATTGTTTGCCTTTTTCACTTGACAGCTCTACAAATATATGTGTTTCATACATCCTAAAAATGTATGCATATACATAAATATGTAAATGGGTAAAATCATACATACTGGGGAGTTTTCAAAGCAGTACTTTTTTGTTCAATAATTCTTTCTTTCACTTTTTCTTTTTGTTGTTTGCCTCTCACTACCCACTCCTGCTCTACTCTGAGATCATCTATTTTAATATAACCACACACATATATACATCTATTTTGTGGATTTCTACTTCTTATATCACACACACACACACTTAGTTTGCCAGAAAATCAGTTCTCTTGATTTCCCACTGTTAAAGTATAATTCTCAAAAAATTAAAAGCAGGGCTCTCATACAAATTTAGCATGAGCACAAATCAAGTATTTATTTAATTCATTAATGAGGGAACCAGCAAGATAGTAAAGCTGCATCAAACACAGAATTTAAAAAATAAATGTTTATACAGTTAGTTAGGAAAAGCATGTTAAAATGAACTTGCCAAGTTGGACATAATACCAGTTAGTATCCTGCCAGGCAATACAACCATAACCTTTGAGATCTTCTCTACCTGGCAGAAATCATTTGCTTTTAATGGACCAAAAGCTACAAGTTAACAATTAACTTCACAGTGTCTGTGTTCTAATCAATAGTAAATAGTAAGTAAAACAAACATATATCTCCTTGCCTGGGCCTATTAGGCAATGCTCCAGTGATACTGAAAGGACATGCAATCGTGTTTTTGCCTTGTTTCCTGGTTTTTAATAATTTTTCTTAAATCCAGGCTAACATCAGTAGACTATCAAATTGTGCCAAGCTTGAGTCACACTCTAAACAAATTTAGAGACTCATCAGAATGACCACTTTATGTTACTTTTCCTCCATAGTTATGATGACACCCTAGACTTGTCTTTTGGGCCATTTAGTTCTGTATAAGCTAAATTATTGCTGGTTTCCTTTACGACCATGGGCTCTTCTGTCATCCTTAGTGGACATGAAAAGTAATTGCTCTAAATCTTTCATATAAAAAGACTTCATATAACTGATGAATTTATTATTACTGCAAATAAATTTAATAGTTGTAATAATCAAAAAGCATAAGTATTAATTAGCATTTCTCACTCACCAGCATAAAAGAATTTTGTAATATGAGGTTTACATTTCAAAGTTGCACTATCTTACTTCATTTTTGTAGCAAGAAATGAATGTTCAGACTCTTTTAACATAAATCTAGTGGCTATGCACATTGTCTTTCTTTGTTGCACTAGAAGGATAAAATCAACTATTTCTTCTTACTTCCCTGTTTGTAAGGTAAATTGTAGGTTGAATGATAATTTTTAGACTGATAATAATTTGGCCTTTGTGTTCAATGGACATTAACAGTCTGTTGTGAAAAATCAGAAGAGATGCCAGTTTAAGGTAAGAGAGGTAGGGAAGAAGGACCTCAGACTGGAAAGGAATTAAAAACCATAGTTCCCTTTGCCCTTGTCTGTGGCTACTCTCAGAGGAAATGGGCAGCCCCCAGAGCAAATAATAGTGTAGTTTACCTAGAAAGGTAAGACCCATGCACTAAGTTGCCCAGCTTTGGGAAAGCTTCTCTTACCTGCAAAACAGCAGACGCAGAAGATGCCCCACCAACTTCAAGTGACTGCTACCTATTTGAACAATATCTGTGGCTACTATAATAGACTAGAAATCAGAGACCCTTTTCTTAGGTTCTAGGTATGTTATAAGCCCTCTGAATTCTGATGATACTCTTGAAGACAGAGAGGAAAAGGTAGAAAGACATAGCAACAGGAAAGATGAGGAAATGAAGAGGGCTCAAATAATAACTGAGATAGAATGTCTTATCTACCTGACAGGATCAGGTATCAAATTCATCAATTGGGCTGTGTTAAATTAAGAGACTGATATTTTTCAGTAGTATTTATATATACCAATAATGTCCAAGCTGAGAGCAAAAGCAAGAATGCAGTCCCATTTACAATAGTCAACAAGAAAATAAAATACCTAGGAATACATGTAACTAAGGAGGTAATAGATCTCTACAAGGAGAGCTAAAAAACACTGCTTAAAGAAATCATAGAAGACACAAACTAATGGAAAAATATTCCTTGCTCATGGATTGGAATAATCAATATTTTTTAAATGGCCATACTGCTCAAAGCAAGCTACGGATTCAACTCAATTACTAGCAAAATATTGTCATTTTCAACAGAACTTGAAAAAGCTATTCTAAAATTCAGATGGAACCAAAAAAAAGAGCTTGAATACCCAAAACAATCTTAAGCAAAAAGAAAAAAGTCAAAGGCATTGCATTACCCAAATTCAGACTGTACCATACAGCTACTGTAACCAAAACAACATGGTACTTGCACAAAAAGCAGTTACAGAGACCAATGGAACAGAATAGAAAACCCAGAAGAAAAAAATGTAACACACCTGCAGCCATCTAATCTTTGACAAAGTAGATAAAAATCAGCAACAGAGAATGGACTTTCTATTCAGTAAGTGATGTTGAGCTACCTGGCTAGCCATATGTAGAAGAATGAAACTGGACCCCTACCTTTCACCATATAGAAAAATTAACTCAAATGGATTCCAGATCTAAATGTAAGACTTCCAACTATAAGAATCCTAGAAGAAAACCTAGGAAACATCATTTGGGACATCAGCCTTGGGAAAGAATTTATGACTAAGTCCTCAAAAGCAATTGCAACAAAAACAAAAATTGACAAATAGGACCTAATTAAACTAAAGAGTTTCCATACAGCAAAAGAAACTATCAACAAAGTAAGCAGACACCATACAGAGTGGGAAAAAATATTCCCACACTTTGCATCCAACAAAGGGCTAATATCCAGAATCTATAAAGACCTTAAACAACATAAAAATCAAAAAACAAATAACCCCGTTAAAAAATGGGCAAAGGACATGAACAGGCACTTCTCAAAAGAAGACACACAGATGGCCAACAAGCATGCAAAAATACTCAACATCACTAATTATCAGGGAAATATAAATAATAACCACAATGACATACCATCTCACACCAGTCAGAATGGCTATTAATAAAAAGTCAAAAAGCAATAGATGCTGGCAAGGCTGCAGAGCAAAGGAAATGCTTACACACTGTTGGTAGGGATGTAAATTAGTTCATCCACTGTGGAAAGCACTTTGGAGATTTCTCAAAGAACTTAAAACAGAACCATCATTTGATCCTGCAATTTCACTGCTACATGTATAGCCACAAAAATAATGAATCATTCTACCAAAAATACACATGTATTTGTAAGGTCACTGCAGCACTATTCACAATAGCAAAGATATGGAATCAATCTTGGTGCCCATCAATGGTGGATTGCATACACTGTGGAGTACTATGCAGTCATAATAAGGAATAAAATCATGTCATTTGCAGTAACGTGGATGGAACTGTAGGCCATTATCCTAAGAAAATTAACACAGGAACAGAATACTGCATGTTCTCACTTATAAGGGAGAGCTAAACGTTGGGTACTCATGAACATAAAGATGGAAACAATAGACACTGGGAACCACAAGACAGAAGAAGGAAGGGAGGTAAGGGTTGAAAAATGAACTGTTGGGTATTATGGTCAGTGCCTGAATGATGGGATCATTTCTACCCCAAACCTCAGCATTGTGCAATATACCCATGTAACAAACCTGCACATGTACCCCCTGAATCTAAAATGAAAGTTTAAATTATTTTTCTTTAAAAGAATAAAATACAGGCTGGGCGCGGTGGCTCAAGCCTGTAATCCCAGCACTTTGGGAGGCCGAGACGGGCGGATCACGAGGTCAGCAGATCGAGACCATCCTGGCTAACACGGTGAAACCCCGTCTCTACTAAAAATACAAAAAACTAGCCGGGCGAGGTGGCGGGCGCCTGTAGTCCCAGCTACTCCGGAGGCTGAGGCAGGAGAATGGCGTAAAACCCGGGAGGCGGAGCTTGCAGTGAGCTGAGATCCGGCCACTGCACTCCAGCCCGGGCGAAAGACCAAGACTCCGTCTCAAAAAAAAAAAAAAAAAAAAAAGAATAAAATACAAAAATAAAGGAAGGTGATTTTTTTGCACACCTAAGTTTATATACTGTGATTTATATCTGCCTCTTTGTATCCAGGTGAGGATGCTGGATCCCAATATTGAACCCCCATAGTCATCTAAAACCAATCAGTGCCAACCTCAGCATTTGATTGTTTGGTCCCAAATTCTTTCTTCAGGAAATCTTTTTGTAGTGAGATAAATAAGTCTTACTTCTCTAAGATCTATTATGGAGAGTAGGGAGAATGTTGAAGGAAGTAGCATGATCGAGTGAAATAGCACCAGATTAGAAGTAAAGAGACTAGAACATTTATACTGTCACTAATGCTACATGTAAATTTGGAAAAATGACAACCTGCTTATTTTTATCCACAAAATATCTTTTCTGGTTTTAGAGTTATATGTTTCTCTGTCCATCATACTAATAACTGGACTGTCTCTAATTATTGAGCAGAGATTCTCAGGCTTTCCTGAAGATACTGGATCTGACCATCAGTTGGAGAACACCCCACCACCAACACCACCACCACAGAAATTTTTGTACTACCCCCAGAGGAGTCTCAGAGTTTTAAATTGCTCACCAGAATCGGGGACAGGTGGTTAGACAGGCTTTCCTAGGACTGTAATAAAGTCCCTACTCTTTCATAGTCCCCAAATGCTCTAATATTAGAAGAGGATAATTCTGCTTACATTTCTTAAAGCCTCTTTACTTTTGACTGTAAGAGACTCAAGTTGTTTGAGAAAGCTTCTGCTAGCTGGAACAGAAAGAAAGATCACAATAATATACACGAAAATCATAAAAAATATAATCAGTAAAAATTGTGGAGGACTCATCAAATGCCACCAATGTATTGAGAGCTTATAAGCATTATTTTATCTAATTTTCAAAGAAACTCTATAACAGACATTCTTTTACCAACCCTACTTTACAAAAGAGAAAACTAAAAGGAGGCAAGGGTGAAAACCTGTATGTATGGCTCATAACTGCCAACTGTAAGAGGCAGGCCTCAGTTTTATTTTAGGCCATTTTCTGCTAAAGTACATAGCCCAATGGAGTAAGTATAGTTGGACTTAAATAGAAGTGAATGTAAAGGAGGTTCTGGAAAACACAGAATAGCTCATTCAATAGTTGGCAACATAAATTACAAGTGATAGGATAAAAACTATAAATATTTATAGAACTCACCCTTCTAAGAAGAATAGATGCTTAAGAAGGCCTACTATTTGTTCAGATCGACATCATCCTCCATAAAATGATCATTTCCAATAGTAAAGATAGTATTTTGTGATGTATATAAAAAACGTATAGTCAAACACACTGAAACAACATTGCTCTGTATAAAGGCAATATTGAGGGGGAGAGAGCACAATTACTCGAGTGCAAAAAAGAAAACTTAGCTGAACAGAAATGTCTGCTAGGTAATATTGTTAAAGTAAACCCTCATATTTATGGTCAACTGATTTTCAACAAAAGACCAAGACTACTACTCAATGGGGAAAAAAAATAGTCTTTTCAAATAATGGGACTGAGACAATGGGATACCTACATGCAAATTGGATCCTTATCTCCCACAATACCCAAAAATTAACTCCACATAGATTACAAACCTAAAAGTAAGATCTAAAACTATAAAACTCTTAAAGATACACAGGGTTAAATCTTTGTAACACTGAATTGGTCAATGGTCTTTTAGATATAACACCAAAAGTTTTGAAATTAAACCAATTTTCTAAAATTTCTTTCAGGATAAAAGGAGAGGAAATATTAATAGTTCCTAACTCATTCTATGAAGCCAGAATTACTCTAATACCAAAACCAAGACAGTACAGGAAAATAAGACTATAAAACAATATCTGCTATGAACATAGATACAAAAGTCTTCAACAAAACATTGGCAAATCAAATCCAACAATGTATTAAACAAATTAAACACCATGACCAAGTCCCAGGTATGCAAAATGTGTTTGACATTCAAGAATTTATTAATGTAATCCATCATATCAACAGGTTAAGAAAAAAGCTCACATGATCTTATAAATAGATACAGAAAAATCATTAGACAAAATCCAATATCCATTTATAATTAAAATTCTCAATAATTTAGAGATCATTAGAAGGAATGCCTCAACTTTTAAAAATCTACAGAAACCTACAACTAACATTATACTTAATGGTAAGAAATTTTCCCACTAAGATCAGAAGTAAGGCAAGGATGTCCCTGGTTACCACTTTATTTCAACATTTTACTGTAATTCCTAACTAATGCAGCAAGACAAGAAAAAAAAAATAGAAGGCAGACAGATTGGGAAGGAAGAAATAAAACTTTGTTCATAGGTAACTTGATTACTATGTCGAAAATTTGAAAGAATTGACCCCCCACTCCCAAAAAACCCTGCTGGAACTAATAAGTAATTATAGCAAGATTGCAAGATACATGAGAAATATACAAAAGTCCATTGCTTTCCTAAATACCAGCAATGAACAAGTAAATTTGAAATTAAAAGCACAATACTGTTTATGCTAGCACTTCCAAAAATGTAATATTTAGGTATAAATCTAACAAAATATCTACAATATCTATGTAAGGAAGACTACAAAATTCTGATTAATGAAATTGAAGAACTAAATAAATGCAGAGATGTTCTATGTTCGTGGATAAGAGGATTCAATATTGTCAAGATGTAACTTCTTTCCAACTTGATCTATAGATTCAATACAATCCTGATCAAAATCCCAGAAAGTTATCTTGTAGATATCAACGAATTGATTCTAAAGTTTATATGGAGAATCAGAGAACTCAGAATAGCCAACACAATACTAGAGAAGTACAGTCAGAGAATCAACACTATCTGAGTTCAAGACTTACTCTAAAGCTGGAGTAGTCAAGACACTGTGGTATTAATAAGTAAAGGAACAGACAAATAAATCAATGGAACAGAATAGAGAGTACAGAAAGAGGCCTGCATAAATAAGGCCAACTGATCTTTGACAAAGGAGAAAAGGCAATGAAATGGAAAAAACAAAAAACAAAAAACGATCTTTTCAACAAGTGATGCTGTAACAAGTGGACATCCACATGCAAAGAAATGGATCTAGGCAGACCTTACACCTTTCACAAAAATGAACTCAAAATGAATTATAGACTTAAATACAAAATTCAAAGCTATAAAACTCCTAGAAAGAAACACAGGAGAAAACCTAGATGCCCTTGGGTATTGTAATGACTTTTTAGAAACAACACCAAAAGGCATAATCTATAAAAGAATTAATTGACCAGCTGGACTTCATGGAAATTAAATTTTCAGCTCTACGAAAGAAAATGTCTAGAGAACAAGAAGACAAACCACACACACTGGGAGAAAATATTTGCAAAAGATACTTCTGACAAAGGACTGTGAACCAGAATAGATGAGGAACCCTTAAAACTCAACAATAAGAAAACCAAAAGACCACTTGAAAAATGGGACAAATGCCTTTACAGATACCTCAAGGTGGAAAGGATGGAAAGCATGCTTAAGGGTACAGAGTTTTTAGGTAATGTTAATAGTCGCAAAACTTTATAAATATACTAAAAAATGTTGAATTGCGTACTTTAAAATGTAAATTTATGATATGTGAATTACACATCAGTAAAGCCACTATTTTAAAAGATCCATTAGACAAAAAGTTATGGAACCTGGATTCTAACTAATCGAGTGCTATCATATTTTTATAACACGACTTCCGACAAGTTTTTACACTTTCTGGCCTTGGTCTCCTCATCCGTACAATAAAAAGTCCTTTCATTTCAGAAATTTATGCTTCTATACCTCTAGCACTTTCTTCATGAAACAGTCCTTTGCTGATCTGAAAGTGACCACTCCCTGCTTTGAACTCTAATACCATTAACTGGCTTATATGACTATTATTTGTGCTTCACCTTATCTCCTCTCCTAGAAATGTGAGCCAGTTGAGGAAAGACATGAAACTGTCTTGTACATGATGGGGATTCAGTGAGTTTTTACATGACTAGATACATGAAATGATTTATATTTAGTACACATTGTAGGGAATTAAGCAGAGAAATCAATAATTTTTAAAAATTTTCATTCCACCAATATAAATTTCCCTAAATTTGACAAAGATTTGATGTTAATTTTTGGCATAATAAAATTGTAAACTTTGTAGAGTTTGAAACACCATATTAACTCTCGTTATACAGATGAGCTTCTATGCTATTCCAAAATAAATTGTGTATTATGCCATGGCAGCTTCACTGATGTTGCTATTAAACATGATGAAAATAATCCAAAATGAAAAGAAATAACATATTTGAACCATTGTTACTTAATTGTAAATAATCAAGTTTTCAGTATTCTAGTAGGTGTCCTGAACTACACTGTTTTTAAGCAATAAAATCTTCCAAAAAGAGACCTCAGTAAAATACACTATTATTAAATCTGCATTGAGAATTTAGGCTACTGTTTTCCTACAATTATTGAGTTTGCAAATTCTTAAAAAATAGAAAATTATACAGGACTTGTTGCCATATATATAACTTTCCATAGTGTGTGTTTGACAAGCTGAAATTTTTAGACAAAGAAGAAAGTTGTGCATAAATGTAATCAACTGCTTTCTCTTTTTTCTTTAAATATAAAAGACAATTATGTGAAAACTAATCTTCAGTTTTGAGTTCCTTCCTCCACTGATGAACTACATAATTTAAACAAAAACATTTATCTCTCATTAATAACAATACAAAGAGAAAAATTAGTCCTAACTTGCTATTATTCAACTATAACCTCGTAATCCTACTACATTCCCTTTTATTGTGTGTAATTACCAGTTCAGAACAACTGAATCCATTCCTAAACGTACAGTTTAGAAAAATTACTTGTAACTGATAAGAACAAATTAAGGCAGCATCAAAATACTTAAGAACCTAGGCAAAATTAAATTCTGGGTAAATAACTGGTAACATCTGAGAACATTTTTTATTCTATACTACATTTTGCACAGAATGTACTTGAAAACCATGTTTTACATTATTAGAGATGCATTCAGTTAAGTACCTACATGTCTCAACTGTATTGAGGTAAAGTTTCTAAATAGAATTATTATTCTTCATTTTGGACATGATGCCTTCTATCTTGTGTTATTATAATTTTCAATTTAATGAATATTCATTCACAGTAACTATTCTTCCGGTGTAGATAATAACACACACACAAAAATAAGATTCATTGAGTGTTTAATATAGCACTAAGCACTATACTAAATTCTTTCTAGTCTTACCTCAATCAACCTCAAGAGCAATTCTACCTCAAGAAGTGGTAGTTTACTCCTTTACATGAGAATATTGGCCAGGCATCATGGCTCATGCCTGTAATCCCAGCACTTTGAGAGGCGGAGGTTGGCAGATCACTTGAGGCCAACCTGGCCAATATGACGAAACCCGGTCTCTACTAAAAATATAAAAATTAGCCAGGCACGGTGGTATGTGCCTGTAATCCCAGCTACTTGGGAGGCTGAGGCACAAGAATCGCTTGAACCCGGGAGGCGGAAGTTACGGTGAGCTGAGATAGCGCCACTGCCCTCCAGTCTGGGCAACAGAGGGAGACTCTGTCTCAAAAAAAAAAAAGAAAAGAAAAATTGAGACTTAATGACATGAAGTAATTTGCCTAAAATCACACAGTTAGTAAGTGGTTCATTTCCATAATAGACAGGTATATAGATTTTCAAAAACACCCAGATATCCTCAAAGAACTTGCCATGTAAGGAAACTGTCAGAGAAGGGACCAAGTGGCAAGCATGAACTGTAAGTTAAGATTCACAGTTGAATATGGAACTAATCAACGTAAAGGTTGCAATTTAAAATATTAGTGTTATAGCGTGGGCTGTAACGTGAGGGTGTTCTCCAGAGAAACAAAATGAATAGAATGCATATATACATATTTGTTTATAGAGAGATTTATTTTCAGGAATTGGCCTGTGCTACTATGGAGACCCAGGGAAGAGCTGATTTAGTGCAAGTCTGGAAGCCATCTCCTGGCAGAATTCCTTCTTGCACAGAAGATGTTAGTCTTGTAGTCTTGATTCTGTTATAGACCTTTAACTGATTGGATGAGGCCCACCCACATTATGAGGGGCAATCTGCTTTACTCAAAGGTCACTGCTTTAAGTATCAATCTTATCCAAAAACACCCTCACAGAAACTTCCAGAATAAGGTCTGATCAAATATCTGGGAATAGTGGTCCAGCCAAGTTGACACATAAAATTAACCATAAGGGAGTGCTTTAAAAATATACAAAAACTCGGCCGGGCGCGGTGGCTCAAGCTTGTAATCCCAGTACTTTGGGAGGCCGAGGCGGGCGGATCACGAGGTCAGGAGATCGAGATCATCCTGGCTAACACGGTGAAACCCTGTCTCTACTAAAAAAATACAAAAAGCTAGCCGGGGGAGGTGGCGGGCGCCTGTAGTCCCAGCTACTCGGGAGGCTGAGGCAGGAGAATGGCGTGAACCAGGGAGGCGGAGCTTGCAGTGAGCTGAGATCCGGCCACTGCACTCCAGCCCGGGCGACAGAGCGAGACTCCGTCTCAAAAATATATATATATATATATACAAAAACTCATATCCTAAACATCCTGCCCTGTGGTGGTAAGTCCTAGAGATTTGTCTTCCCCAACAGAGAATTGAGGACTGCATTATATTTAGTTTTTTTTTGTTTTTTTTTTGAGACGGAGTCTCGCTCTGTCGCCCAGGCTGGAGTGCAGTGGCCGGATCTCAGCTCACTGCAAGCTCCGCCTCCCGAGTTTACGCCATTCTCCTGCCTCAGCCTCCGGAGTAGCTGGGACTACAGGCACCCGCCACCTCGCCCGGCTAGTTTTTTGTATTTTTAGGAGAGACGGGGTTTCACCGTGTTAGCCAGGATGGTCTTGATCTCCTGACCTCGTGATCCGCCCGTCTCCGCCTCCCAAAGTGCTGGGATTACAGGCTTGAGCCACCGCGCTCGGCCTATATTTAGTTTTTTATTCACAGGGTCTATCACAATGGGGCAGGGTTGGCAGGGGAATATAGAAACTTTTCAGGAACTCTTGTTGAATGGAATTAAATAGGCTTGGCTTGAATTGAATTTAACTGAATCTAGTTTCTGGTCTTTTAAAATCTCTAAAAAAAACAAGTATGTCCAGAATAATTTAATACCATAGATAAGTCCAGAGGTTTAGGAACTCATAACTCTGTGGACTCCCTTGGTTGCTCAATTTGTGGCAGAGGTTATGTATTAATTATACATTACTACATAACAAATTATTACAAATTTAACAGCTTATTATCTCACAATTTCTGCAAATCAGGATTCCAAGTAGCAGTGTAGCTGGGTGGTCTGCTTCACTGTCTCTCACAAGGCTACCATGAGCCAGGGCTGGAATTTCAACTGAGGATTGACTGGAGAAGAATCTTCCTCTAAGTTCATGTAGCTTTGAGCAGATTCAGTTCCTTGCAGGCTGTTGGACTGACAGCCTCAGCTCTTTCCTGGCTACTGGGCAGGGCTGCCTTTAGCTCCTTACCAGGTAGGTCTCTTCCTATGGTGGTTTTCTTTATGAAAGCCAGCAAGAGGAAGGCAATATGGAAGGGTTACCAGCAATATACATGTTACAATCTTATAGAATCATGGAAATGACATCCCATCACCTTTGCCATATTCTGTTTGTTAGTAGCAAGTCACAGGTCCCACTGATAGCAACAGGAAACAGCCAAATGCCTGGGCTGATAGGGGCGGGTACCTGGCGAAACCCTACCTCCAAGTTGAAGACACTTTAAAGCCTGAAAGTCAAACTACAAGTTAAATCCTCGGACTGGATTGAGAACTTGTCCTCCTGTTTGGCGTAGTTTTCTCCAATTGATCCCCACCCTTCACCTATTTTACACATATCTACCCTTTCCTAATAGGTTTTCTGCACCATGGTGCCCGCCTTTGCATACTCACAAACCAATATTTGGTTTGTAACCTTTTTTGCATATTCACAAACCAATCAGCAAACACTCCCCATCCTGTACCTATAAAGACCCCAGACTCAGTTGGTGGAGTAGGGGAGACAGCCTGACTTGGGGGAGAGACAACCTGACTTCAGGGAAGATGACTTGCCTCTCCCATCCCCTCTCCAGTTCCCCTCTCTGCTGAGAACCATTTTCATCACTCAGTACAATTCTCTGCCTTCACCATCCTTCAGTTGTCCACATGACCTCATGCTTCTTGGATGCTGGACAAGAACTCGGGGCTCATCAAATGTAGGTACCCAGAAAAGGCTGTCACACTGGCCCTTTGCCCTCGCCAACGGAAGGCAGCCACCCCACATGACAAGGCAAGAGGCCAAATGAGCTGCTAACACACTGCTGTCCATTGGAGTGCAGGCAGCAGAACTAAAAGAGCACTATAACACCCCCTCTGGGGCTTCAGGGTCACAGGCAACCTGTGAGGCCTTGGGGTCACAGGCACCCTGAGGGCCGCTGCATTCCCCTCAAGGTAACATGTCTGGTCTGGTCATGGGCCCCACACAGAGCTTACTCCTGTGTCAATGCCTGGAGCAGCCAGCTGGATCCCGTACTCACTTGCTGACTTGCTCCCTCCTGCTAGGGGCTAAGCACTGTGGGCCAAGTAGATGGGGTGCCCCTGCCATGAGCTCAGTGAATGGGGGTGAGAAAAATACCGCATCACCACTAACATTCAAAGGGAGAGGACTACACAACAGCATGAATACTAGGAGGTGGGAATAATTGGGGCTTTCTTGGAGTCTGTTCACCACAAGTCACTTCTCAGGATTAGACTTTGAGTTGGTTTTTCAGCAATCTCAGGGCTGCCACGAAAAGAGATGATGATTACTTTTTAGGGCAGACATAAAAGCCTTCAGGTCCTTCAAGGGCACCTAAATGAATCATTTCCCAGGGGTTGTCAGTCCCGAGATGAGACTAGACAAGCAAGAGAAAAACAGAGCACCATCCAGCCACCTCATTCCTATGGTCAGGTGGAGTCCTGAGCTTTTCCCTACACCCAAACACCATCTGGCAAAGAAAGATCAGCTTCAATCAAAAATTGAACACTCAATTTTCTAAAGATTTAATTGAAAGAATTTGTGTAAACTAGACAAAAATTATTTAGTATTATTTAGCAAGTTAAAGGTTTGAGTGATCAGTTAGCGTGTTTATGTGGCATATGTGTGCTACCTATGTGCGTGTGCATGTCTGCGTTTCACTTACTACTCTGTTCCTCTTACTATGTTGGAAGTTACTCAGGAGGGAGATTAGCTTGGTTACAGGAAATAAAGGCCTAGCGCAGTGTGGGTGAACTTTCAACTCTATAAAATTAGAACAGTCTGTAACTCTAAATAATTAATTTGTCACCTATATACCAGTGGACTGCCACTCTACAAAACTCCCAATCCGTTTTTATGTGGAAAGGCAGGCAAAAAGGATTATGATTATGTCTCTTAAAGACCAGCACTAAATGTCTGCATTACCTAGGAGTGGGCTGGGGATTTATCTCCCACAGGCACACAGTGCAGGATTAATAAAATAGCTCACATTTATTGGGTACTTACGATACAAGGAAATGGTCTGTTTTTTCCCCAAATTTTAGTTTGAAATTTCTATAGAATATTTCAATATTTATATAGAAATGTAGAAAATTCTATAGAATACAGAAATTTTTATAGAATATTCTGTATTTCTATAGAACACAGAATATTTCTATAGACTATTTGAAAAATGGCACAATGAACTTACAATGAACTTATATATACTGCTCACATTGATTTCCCAGTTATTAACATTCTACTGTATTTGTCTTGTACATATGTGTGAGGATACAAAGTATGTACTGGTATTTAAAGTATATATGTATCTTAACATATGTATACTTGGTTGAACTATTTGAAAGTAGGTTTCAGACATTCTGACACTTTTTATGTTTATTGCAATGAGTTGTCCAAGTTTTCAAAGCTGGCCAGTTAAAGTGCTGGGCCTGAAACCCTGACAGTCAAATTTGGAGTCTATGGTCTATTCTGATTCAGTCAGAGGAAGGTGAGAGAAGTGCTGAGAGTGGGCTAGATATGCATAGTCAGCATGAAAGCTGCACCAGAGAGCTAAGAGGTGAGGGTTGGGGGAGAGCAGAGGAATTCAAGATCATAGAGAAGGGAGTGCTAAGAGAGGAGAATTTTTATGAGGAGAGATGATTTTCAAATGAGGAGTGCCACTAAGACAAAAGCCTCCCACTGTTCCTTTTATCTGGGGTGAAAAATATTTATTTTGGACTTGATATTGTAGAGTAGAAACCTCTAAAGGGCAGAGAGTAGATTCTGTTTGCTTTGAATCTAGCACTATATTGCATACAGTCAGATACTTAGACACTTAGTCACTGCTTCTGGTGTTAATGGGCACAGATTTCTGAATCATTGAGTTCTCCAGTCATTAGCATTATACTTAATGTTATATGAACATTATGCCAATTTTCACGAAAACATTTAAATTTATCCCTTCAACTGTCATGAATATAGCCCTTGGGATCTGTAATACAGGAACAATTACAGAGGATCCATTTTACAACATGAATATACATTAACCCTTGCTCATCATCACTGAAAAAGCAGTCCCAAAGTGTTATTTAAAAATTGTAAGAGTCTTTAAACATTATGTACACAAGATTATATTAAAGAGTTATTCATTATGTTTAAGATCAAGAAACTAACTCCATCACTGTAACCAACACTTGACATAGCTATTGTATGTCTATAATGTGATCAGAGAACTCCAATCATTCTTGAAAAAAAAATAAAAAACAACTAGTTGAGGGAAAAAAACAAAAAGCAATCCTATGGGTTTGCCTAATAATTAACTAATAAAAAATAAATACAAATAAATCAGGACTGCACATTCTATTTACCTACTTGCCTCTGAAGGCAAGTTTCAATTTTTTTTCTTTTTTTTTTGGTTCTGATTTATTTACTTTTACTTTAAGTTCTGGGATACATGTGCAGAACGTGCAGGTTTGTTACATAGGTTTGTATGTGCCATGGTGGTTTGCTGCACCTGTCAACCCATCACCTAAGTTTTAAGCCCTGCATGCATTAGCAATTTATTCTGATGCTCTCCCTCCCCTTGCCCCCCTCTGATAGGCCCTGATGTGTGTTGTTCCCCTCCCTGTGTCCATGTGTTCTCATTGCTCAGCTCCCATTTGTGAGTGAAAACATGCAGTCTTTGGTTTTCTGTTCCTGTGTTAGTTTGCTGAGGATGATGGCTTCCAGCTTCAACTATGTCCCTTTATGACCACATTCCTTTTTGTGACTGCATAGTATTCCATGTACCATATTTTCTTTATCCAGTCCATCATTGATGGGCATTTGGGTTGGTTCTGTATCTTTGCTATTGTGAATAGTGCTGCAATAAACATACGTGTGCATATATCTTTATAACAGAATGATTTATATTCCTTTGGGTATATACCCAGTAATGCGATTGCTGGGTCAAATGGTAATGTCTGCTTCTAGATCCTTGGGGAATCGCCACATTGTCTTCACAATGGTTGAACTAATTTACATTCCTACCAACAATGTAAAAAGCATTTCTATTTCTCCACAGTCTCGCCAGCATCTGCTGTTTCTTGACTTCTTAATAATGATGATTCTGACTGGCATGAGGTGGTATCTCATTGTGGTTTTGATTTGCATTTCTCTAATAATCAGTGATGAGCTTTTTTTTCATGTTTGTTGGTTGCATAAAAGTTTCATTTCTTTTATTCTTTCAGGTAGTGGCTTGCAAACTTTTCTCCGGAAAACTTATGGTGAAAAATACATTTTGCATATACATAAAAACAAATTTAAAAAACACTTATGTTTTTGTGTATTATATTTGTGCATATGATTTAGAAAGCTCTTCCCCCACCCCATTAATACAGTATTTTTCAATCTGATTAACAGCTCTTTAGTGGGTCACAAAATCAACTGAGTTTAATCAACATTTTAAAAAGCAAAAAAGAAAAAAATATTCACAGCGCATTACGAGGAATATAGGGTAAGAATTGTTTCATGGGCCGGGCGCGGTGGCTCAAGCCTGTAATCCCAGCACTTTGGGAGGCCGAGACGGGCGGATCACGAGGTCAGGAGATCGAGACCATCCTGGCTAACACGGTGAAACCCCATCTCTACTAAAAAATACAAAAAGCTAGCTGGGCGAGGTGGCGGGCGCCTGCAGTCCCAGCTACTCGGGAGGCTGAGGCAGGAGAATGGCATAAACCCGGGAGGCGGAGCTTGCAGTGAGCTGAGATCCGGCCACTGCACTCCAGCCTGGGTGACAGAGTGAGACTCCGTCTCAAAAAAAAAAAAAAAGAAAGAAAGAAAAGAAAATTAAGAAAATTTTGTTTCAGTTTTGCATGTATGTAGATATATGTTTTGGACATTAAGTTATCTGTATATTTCACTGTGGATTTTAGTCAAAAATGTTCAACAGGCCGGGCACAGTAGCTCACGCCTGTAATCCCAGCACTTTGGGAGACCAAGGCAGTTGGATACCCTGAGGTCAGGAGTTCAAGACCAGCCTGGCCAACATGGTGAAACCCCGCCTCTACTAAAAATACAAAAATTAGCCAGAGGTGGTGGCACACACCTATAATCCCAGTTACTCGGCAGGCTGAGGCAAGAGAATCACTTGAACCTGGGAGGTGGAGGCTGCACTGAGCTGAGATCATGCCATTGCACTCCAGCCTGGGCAACAGAGCAAGACTCCATCTCAAAGAAAAAAAAAAGAAAAAAAGTTCAGTTCATTACTTTATGGCAATAGTACACTGAAAAACATTGCAGTCTACGGGGGCGCAAATAACTTCCCTTATCTTTAAAAATATTGTATTGTAGTATTCATAATGTTGGAAGTTTTCATTATGTCACATCTCAGTTTCTCACCCTCTAACTCAGAGAAAATGAGTTTGAGAGTGTGACTCAGCAATGTGAAGCTACACAAAGGGCCATGTTGAAGTGTGGAAAAAAGAAATTCTGAATCACGATTCTCCACTCATCATTAGACCACTGGCACAGAAAAGATAGAGACAATATAGCGAATACCATAAAAGCAACACCACTTGTTGCTTACACTGGTAAAGAACTACCTATGGAGGAGGATCCAAAAATGGCGGATAGGAGGCAGGACTAACTTGCCGCTCCCACTCGGAGAGACAAGGCAACATGTGGAGACCCACATCATAAACTTTTACTCCAACAACTACTGCAGGAATACACCAGGAAAGCCGAGAGAACCCACAGACCTTTTGAAGGAGGTGGATTGCTGCTGCAGGTTCAGTGGGACAGCCTAAGAACTGTGAGTCCATTTGCTTTCTTAGTAGGGAGGCTTGTAGCCTAGGGCAAGTTCTGGGCCCTCCTCACTGACTGCCTGTAAATACATTCAGTGCTGTTGTGGGGGCACGGTCAGAGCGACACCAACCTTTCAACTGTGCGGAAGCTGGCTGAGGACTGTGGCTGCCGGCTTTTTCCCACTTTCCTGGCGACCTGTGTGACTGCAGCAGAGGCAGCCATAATCTCCCTGGGAACGTAACTCCATTGGCCTGGGAAACACATCTCCATCCCCCACAGCAGCCGCAGCAAAAGCCGCCCATGGAGAGTCTGAGCTCAGACACGCCTAACCCTGCCCCTACCTCAGGGTCTTTAATCCCACTCCGCAGCTGAAGACAATGGACATGATCTCTTGGGAGCTCTTACCTACCACCTGACCCTACAGCAAGCTGGTATCCTCCCTCTACTACTGCAGCCCATGCACTCTTGAGACCGCCACCTCCTGGCTGGAGGCCAACCTACATAAAACCGGCGCACTTAAAAACACAGCCAAGGACCCTCACGGAGTCCACTTTACTCCCCTGCTACCTCCACCAGAGGAGGTGCTGGTATCCATGGCCCAGAGACCTAAAGACTGATCACATCACAAGACTGCAGACACTCCCCAGTACCAGCCTAGAATCCAGTAGCTCTGATGGGCGGCTAGATCCAGAAGAGAAATAATAATCACTGCAGTTCAGCTCTCAGGAAGCCTCATCCCTAGGGGAAAGGAGAGAGCACCCAATCAAGAAAGCACTCTGTGAGACAAAAGAATCTGAAAAGCAGCTCTTGAGTCCCAGATCTTTCCTCTGATATAGTCTACCCAAATGAGAAGGAACCAGAAAAACTACCTATGGGGATTGAAATATTAATATATACTAAATATACTAATACTAATTCAAATACTTGTATTTAAATTTAAATTAGTATTTAAACACTAGTATTTAAATAAATGCATATTAGTAATAATTAGTATTAGTATTTAATTGAATATCTGAAATACTAACTAGTAATTACATTTAACTACTAACACTAATTTAAATGCTAATATACTAATAAGAAAATATTACCTATTTCTATATTTGACTCAAACACTATAACTAAGCAACATTAATTCTGATCTCAAATTAATAAAATTTGAGATCAGAAATGTCTGGTTCTCAGGAACAGGAAAAATATTTCCTTTTTACTTATAAATTTAGCCTACTTTCGCTAGCAACAAGTTTCTGTGATGATAGCCATTGTAGACATCTGGAGACAAAGATCTGCAGAAAAATAGAACCTGAGAATATGGTCCAAGGGAGGATAGCATGACAATTGGAAAAAATAATGAAAGATAAATAAAATTTTTAAATCCTGGTATTAAAAAGGCATTTTTATATGCCTATTCCCTGAATGTGTCAGTACTTTGAGATGGAAGTTTGGAACAGTAGGAAGAAGTTTTTAGTGAGGTAAAGTTTTGAATTGACTCCTTAAGAACATTTTGAGATTTTTTTTTTTTAGAGTAGGGATTGTTAAAGTAAAAACAAAACGTAAATAGCAATTCACATTGAAATAGTTCACAACAGCTAAACAAGAGAAAAGTAGTGCATTGAATTAAGAGGTCAGATTAGATTACATAATGACTTTGTTCCTTTTCTAATAATAAGGACTTAAAAATAATCCTTGATAATTGACATGGTACATCAGTCAGTTGTTGTCAGTAAGCAAAACATACATGAAAGTAGCTCTTGGGTTTTGTATTCAAAGCTAAGAATGAATTTTGGCACTGAGTAGTACTGCAAGTCAGCTTTCTGAACTTCACTGGCTGAATCATAGAGTAGAATATGCATTTGCTGTTGAAATGCAGTCCCATTAGTATTCCTACTCCAGAACACCTAACTTTGGGCTATAACTGCACAGGAGAAGGGTGCAGAGAAAGAAGGAGAAGGGAGAGAGAGAGGGCAAAAGTTTCAAAGAACCAGCCAGTGCCCTGACACAGAACTTTGTACATGGTAAAATAAAAGACCAAATTGAACTGAGGACCTACTAAGAGAGTATAATAAGGAGATCGATTGCCCAAAAATTATTGCCAGCTTTTGTTTTCTGTTTTAAACACAACTATAACACAAGATATTGAGTTGCCAAGTTTTCTCCCTCAGTATCCATATACAGAAACAATGAAAGAGAATGGGAATTCCCAAAGGTTGCCCTTCCCATGATTAAAATATGTTTTTCCATATTTCTCAATATTTATGCTCCAATTCAGTTTGTATCAAGAAGGAAGGTCCTCCTAGAACCTTCCACTTAATCTCCAATTACCTGTTAGCTATAGATGTTTTACTTGTTAATGATGGTTTAGTATTTAAAGATGATGCTTTCTTGCATTAACTGAAGAGAGCTTTTAAAAGCATAGCAATAGTATGATAATTTCTCTAAAATCTAGAGGCGGGAAAAGGAGAAAAGCTACTACCAGTCATTATTCTCTCCAAATGTCTTGTCTATTGAAAGCAGTATGATAGAAGAGGTAGAGAAGAAAGGGGAAGGGGAAAGATAGGGCAAAAATTTCGAAGAACCAGCCAGTGCTCTGAGACAGAAGTTTTTTTGTTTTGGTTTGGTTTTTTTGCTTATGGTTAAAAAAAATAACAATACTTCACTAATGAGCTGATAGGTTATTTTTTAGTTATTTTCTTTTGATCTAAATAACATATTATTTTTCTTCATAGGATTTAATTGATTAAGCATGAAGATATTAGCAAATGACCTGTTTTAATTAGATAGGTATTAAACAGCTTGATCATTTTTAGAGTGACAAGCTGTAGTGTTCACTCATCCATGAACAAAAATTACGTTATAGTGTTCAAACTACTTAAATGGGAGTGGTGAATATTATTTAAATATCTTGTGTGGAGGAAAAATATTTAACTACAAAATAATAATCTGCCATTATATAAAGTTTAATCTCTTGTAATGGAATCACTTGTAATAGAATAGGCAAATAATTCTCCATGTTCATCCCAGCTGAAGAAGAGGTGAAAACATGGCCTAACCCTGCCTAATGA
Organism: Trachypithecus francoisi; assembly: GCF_009764315.1. Classification (NCBI taxonomy): domain Eukaryota; kingdom Metazoa; phylum Chordata; class Mammalia; order Primates; family Cercopithecidae; genus Trachypithecus; species Trachypithecus francoisi. The sequence continues at coordinate 108,501,121 of NW_022681456.1, forward strand.
GATGACCTCTTCTGGGACTCTGATACTTGACCAAAAACAGAAGAAACCATTGGATATTATTCATTCATCTCAGAAGGGCATCAAGACCAGACTGTTCCTGAGGTTCTTACATCCTAGTACCTTTTAGGAGTTCATCCCCAAAAAAGATGTCAGGCCACCAGGAAGTTACAGCCATTACTAGAGTCAACAGATATAGACTGTCCCTCAGAGAAAAACATGGTTTAGCTGAAGCCACAGAAGTCTGCTGCACTCCTGTATAGGAACATTTGGAAAATGCAGAGAAGGGAACATCCCCATGGGAAACCCTCAGTAAAGAAGAGCCCCAGACTCCCATCCTTCAGTGAGACAATTCTGGGATGCATTCTGTTTGCTTCTCTGAAATGCTAGCTAGATAAAGCCACAAATGCCTACATCAGCAACCACAATATTACATCCTTACATTTGTTATTCCTCCTTCTCTGGCTCACTCTAACCACTCTCTCACTCTTGCCTCCTGGGAGCATCGCCCTAACTAACTATCCTGTTTCAGACTCTTCTTGGAGTGAAAACCAAACTGAAACATCTCTATATTTTATTTAATTATCACAACAGTCAAGTGAGGTGGTATTATTTTCCACATTGTAGAGGCTTGAACTCCAATCTTTCTGAATCTAAAACCCATGTTCTAACCATTATGCAAAACTATCCAAACACTACCAGATGAATGACAGTAAGAGTTGGACATATTACTATATAAATGATATTTAATGTGTTTTGCTTAGTACTTACTCATGTTCCTTTGGGTGAGGGCACAAAAAAAAATTCACCAATCATTTCATTTCACTAAATGTGAGGATAAAACCATGACTTAAGAAGCAGATTAATCAGATGCTCAGCTTTTTCTCCTCTTTCAATTAAAATTTGTTTCAAATTGCCTATGAAGACATATCATAGTGTTTTCTGTTTTTTGTTATTATGTATTACAGCAGACAATTGTTGTTTTGTCTTTCCAGCTTCCATTCTACCTTCTTTTAGTGAATACACACAAATTTTCTTTGGAAAACTCTGTTCCATTTTCCATACATGTGCTTTAAGTGGCACAGATCCAAAGCCCGGCCAGTGAGCTAAGGAGACTCAGTTTCAGAGGTTTGGGGTTTTCTTGTTGTTGTTGTTTGTTTGTTCGTTTGTTTGAACCACTAATAAAAACTGAAACAGCTGAGGGCTACAATGAAGGGCAGATCAGCACTTTGGGAGGCCGAGACGGGCGGATCACGAGGTCAGGAAATCGAGACCATCCTGGCTAACACGGTGAAACCCCATCTCTACTAAAAAATACAAAAAAAATCTAGCCGGGCGAGGTGGCGGGCGCCTGTAGTCCCAGCTACTCCGGAGGCTGAGGCAGGAGAATGGCGTAAACCCGGGAGGCGGAGCTTGCAGTGAGCTGAGATCCGGCCACTGCACTCCAGCCTGGGCGACAGAGCGAGACTCCGTCTCAAAAAAAAAAAAAAAAAAAATTAGGTATAAGGGAAAAGATGATGGAGATGGAGATAAACTTTCTAAATTCTAGAATGAGATAAGCAACTTAATACTTTTTTTTCTAAATTCAGTGTAATTGGACTTTTGTTGCTTGTAACTCTTTTCAATTTTATTCTCCGTGACCAGTCTTCTAAAATCTCAGGCTGAATATGATTTTTAAAATCACCTGGGAAAGCCACCTAGGTAAAATTTGGATACTCAGTTCTTGTTCCAGTGTCTGCCTTCCAGTAACAAGGAGTTCACAACCTCTGAAGAAAGATTATCCTTAAGGTGCTTGAAAGTTTTAAAATTCCTAGTGAAATCTTTGAGTGTCAAGCCATGAAAGGAACAAATAAAAATAATATATACTAAATCGCTTAATTATAGGGTATATTAATACAGGTTGTTTTATACCATGTTGGCCAGGTGAGCCTTACTGGGGAGATGAGATTTAAAGAAAGACTTAAAAAAGGGCTAGGGAACTAGCCAGGAAGATACCTAGAGAATTGAGTTACTTCATACACAGAGAGTAGCTAGAGCAAATGCCTAAGTTGACTGTGTACCTGGCATGGTCTAGGAATTGCCAGGAGACCACCATGGCTGCAACTGAATGAACCAGGACGAGAGGAGTAGGAGATGAAGCCCAAGAGCCAGAGGATGGGTGTATATTATGCAAATGTAAAAGTCATGTATTAATTAGGTGTTGCCGTATAACAAATGATCCCACACTTTAGTAGCTTTCTTTTTTTAATATAATGTCAACTTTAGATTCAGGGGTACATGTGTAGGTTTATTACATGGGTATATTTCACAATGCTGAGGCTTTGGATGTGAATGATCTCATCTCCCAGGTAGTGGGCATAGTACTCAATAAGTAGTTTTTCTGCCCTTGTCCCCCTCCCCCCCTCCCCACTGTAGTGGCCCCAGTGTCCATTGTTGCCATCTTTATCTCCATATGTCCCTAATGTTTAGCTCCCACTTATAGTGAGAACATGCTGTATTTGGTTTTCTCTTCCATCTTTACTTAGGATGATGGCCTCCAGTTACATTCATATTACTACAAAGGACATGATTTTATTCTTTTTTATGGCTTTTAGAAACCTTAAATGTAGTAAACATTTATTATCTCACACAATTCCTATGGTTTCAGAATTTGGAAGGGGCTTCCTGGTGGTTCTAGCTCAGGGTCTCCCATGAGGATGCAGCTGTAATATTGACTGTGGGGGGCAGTCATTTGGAGATTTGACTGGGGCTGGAGGATCTCCTTCTAGGACGATTCATTCACATAGTTCTTGTTAGAGGGCCTCAGTTCCTTGCTATTTGGACAGGTCCATGGGGCTGCTTGAGTATTCTCACAAAATGTACCTGGTTTTCTCTGAAAAACTGATCCAAGAAAAAGAGGCCAACGATATAATGTACTTTGCAATCCAGCCTCAGAAGGCACACGTTATAATTTCCTCAACATCCAGTTTACACAGGTAAGGGCCATTCAGTGTGCAAGGAAATTACAGATCACGTTCCACGGGTCTGGGATCATTGAAGACCATATTAGAAACTGGCTACCCCAGGTCATAATAGTTAGGAATATGGGTTTTACTATGAGAAAAATGGGGAGTCATTATGAGGTTTCACATAGAACAGTGATGCAATCTTATTTTTATTTTAAAAGAATTACTCTGGCCGCTCTTTTTGTTTTGTTTTGTTTTTGGAGCATAATTTTATTGCTTGTATTTATTTTTAAGCAGTAGAATTTGACTATGTCAAAGAAACTGAAAAGCATGGGAATTATACAGTTCATTGCTTAGAAAGGTGTTGAACCGATACTGTAATTATCCTACACAGACAAAGAAGAAACAATCAGGAGGATAATCCTGCTTTCCAAAGCAGTGGGAAATGGTCATTTCTAACATATGGGTTGGGTTTTCCATAATGGCTACTCCTACTAAAATTAATTATAACAACTTATTGAGCATTTACTGAGTTTGTAGGTACTAGATTGAAAAGAAAAAAATAAGATCCCTGTCCATATATATATATATATATATATATATATATATATGGCTGGGGTCAATGGCCCATGCCTGTAATCCCAGCACTTTGGGAGGCTGAGGCAGGAGGATCACTTGAATCCAGGAGTTCGAGACCAGTCTGGGCAACATGGTGAAACCCCGTCTCTACCAAAAATACAAAAAAATTAGCCAGGTGTTGTGGTGCATACCTGTAGTCCTAGCTAGTTGGGAAGCTGAAGTGGGAGGATTGCTTGAGCCTGGGACATTCAGGCTGCAGTAAGCTGAGACTGTGCCACTGCACTCCAGCCTGGGCTACAGAATGAGACTCTGTCTCAAAGAAACACAAAAACAAAACACATAAAATTATAATATATAACATAACTGTGTAACCAATATGCAAAATTAAACAAAGAAATGAAAACACAAGAAAGTGTTAAGTGATATGGTAAGTACAATTGAGGGAGGCAGCTGGAGGTGAGCTACTGCGTTGGGTTCAAAATGTTCAATGGTATGGAATGAAGCTCTCAGCAGCCCTTGCTAGACCCAGACTCCTCCTCGTCACAGTCTTCTCTTGGGGCACTGCATCCTGGGTCCACATTTCTCCAGCTACTAGGGTCCTGGATGCTATTTTGGGGGACTAGAGTTTAGGAAATAGGGCAGTAGCATGAGACATATTAGAAGGTCAACTAATCAAGGTAAATGATGACAGTAATCCGGTGGTAGCAGTAGAAAGAGGTTAGATCATGAATATTTTGAAGGTTAAGCACAGAATTTCCTTGCACATTTTATATGGGGTCTGAAAGACTTAAAGGAATCAAAGACAAAGTTTTGATGAAGCAACTGGAAAGATGGAGTTGCCATCAGCTGAGAAAGAGAAAGCAGTTAGTAAAGCACTTAGGTGGGGCAGGAGGAAGGTGAGTCGAAGAGTTCAGTCTTAGAAAACTGTCTGTGATGTGTCTGATAGATGTTTGACCACAGTAGTCTAGAATTTTAGAGAGAGGATTTTTCCATAGCACTATAAATACATGTATATATAATATTTCAAGCCATGAGGCTGAATAAGATCACCAAGAGAGTGACTGGAACAAGAAGAAAGGAGGTCCAAGGACTGAGCCATGGGGCTCCCCAGCATGAAAAGATGAAGGAGAAGAGAAAGAACCAAAACAGAAACCCAGAAAGAGCTTTCAGCAAAGTAGGAAGAAATCCAAGAAACTGTGGTGCCTGGAATAGGGGTGAAGAAAATAAGAAAGATGGGTGATTCAAATGCCATTGATAGGCTAAGATTAAAGCAGAGATTTGATCATGGTGCATGGTGACCCAGGTGAGCTTCAGGGGAGCAGTTTTGCTGGAGCGATGTGGGCAAAGGCCTGATTGAAGTGGGTTAAAGAGAATACGGAGGGACAAATTGGAGATCTGACTATGGATAATTTTTTTCAAGCAGTTTGCTGCAAATAGAAGCAACAAAATGGGGCAGCAAGCTGGTGGGAAAAGATAGATCAAGAGAAAGTTTTTTACTTTGAGAGAAGTAACATCATTTTTGTGTGATGATACAGTGGAGAAGATGGATAATACAATGTAGAAGGGGAGAATTTCTCAAGCAATCCAGTGAGAGAAAATGAGTTCTAGTGCACAGCAGAGGGGTTGACTTGAGATAGGGACATGGATGGTCCACCCATTACCATGACCTCCTACTCAGCAAGAGGTCAAAGTGTGCAGGGGCAGGTGCAGCAGATGGATTGAAGTGGTGATGATAATCTCTGTAAATTCTCTTGTGAATGTTCCAATTTTCTTACTGGGATTTGAAAAGAGAAAAGTATTTTAAATCCTTATCAAGGGCGTGGGAGAATGAATTTTTAAAAACATCTAGTATGATTGCCTTGCAGAATTAAGGGCCCACTTCTAATTTAAAGTCTGTGTGGCTGTGAGTTTTTCTCCAGACAGTTTTAGCTTCAGAGTTGCAGACATAGAGTAGGCAGAGAGTTGGATTTAACCAGGATTGTGGATCTGCCAAGCGAGTGAGACAATGAGGCAGGAGCATGGGAATGGAGGGTGTTTTCAAGGGAGTGACTACAATGATTAACCATAGAATTTAATCTGGAGGAATGTGAGGCCAATAAAAAGAAGGTAAAATCAAAAGATCAGATGTCCTATTAGGGTAGAGGGACTGTTAAGGCCCTAATACTACAGACAGTGGGAGGGCTGAAAAGGTAAGACACAGCGGTCAGAGAGTAGAATGTTTGAAATCTCGGTTATGAAGGGGTTCAGGGTATGACCACGAAAGAGTACCTAATAAGGTGAAAGATTAGATCTTGGAAGAGGGATAGTTAAGGAACTTAAGGCCAAAGTGTTAGAAAGATCATATACAGGTCCATTGAAATCTACCATAATTAAGGCAGGGATATTATTAGAGAGAATGAACTTGAAGCTTCTATCACCAAGAAATCAAAGGAAGTATCCCAGGAATTCATGACTGACAGCAACAATGAGGGGAAGAGTTGACATCATGTGATAACCTAAGATTCGTGGTTGGTTGTTTTTAGGAAGGAGGTAGAGAGAAAGGTTTGAAAGCAGCAATGAGGGCATAGGACAACATCTACCCCACCTTTAGGTCTTTGGTATAGAGCTGGGAGGAAAAGCAGCCACCATTAGAGAGGCTGCTGGGAAAATTTGACCTTATGGAGGAGTCGACTTCTCCTTAGAGCAAAAAGGTGAAAGAGGATGAGGCTATCGGGGATTTTGCTTTCAACAGACTCTGAATTCAGAGAGCACAGTGGATGAATTTTAGGACTTGGGGAGGAGTGAAATAAATAAGGCAGCGGTTTTTCACTGAGAACACAAACATCAACATCACTTGGGAACATGTTAGAAAAAAATTAATATCCTCAGGCCTGACTTCATGCCTACAGAATTAGAAACGAATTCTGGCCCAGCAACCTGTTTTTTTTAACAAACCCTTCAGGTGATTCTGATAAACACTAAAGCCTGAGAACCACTGAGCTAGGGATAGATGCTCTTGGGACTTAAAAGACAGGAGAGGAGGGTGACCTGGGACGTTTTGTAGTAGCTGACATAATCATGGAGAGAGGACATATGAGCTTATTCCTGGATTCCAGGCAGTTAATTGGGACTAGTCCATGAGTGTTGGGGAAAGGAGGAGAATAGGAAATAATAGGTTTCTGGGAGGCTCTCTTCAGCCTTGAAGGCCTAAAGGGTCATAGATACAGAATTTCCTCCCCTCTTTTCTTAAAGGGTTTCTATTTGTGCATATTCTCACCATACTGAGCTTACCCTCTACAGTATCTTTCTCTTCCTTCTCTCCATTTTTTCTTGATCAGTGATTTTTGTTGTTGTTGTTATAAGTAACAGAAAGCCATTGTAAGCAGCTTCGATGAATAAAGGAGATGTATACTACGGGCATAAAGACCCTGAGGTAGAAAGCCCAGTGGTACCCGTGTGTGCATGTGTGCGTGTGTGCGTGTGTGTGAGAGAGAGAGAGAGACTGCATGGCTTCTACTACATACTTTTTTTGTGTCTCTCGGCATCCTTACGCTGTGCTTTCCTCTGCTCATGCTTGACTGATAACACTCTCATGAGTTAATGAACATTCCTGCATATGAGTTGCAGATTGCCAGGAGAGTTTGGGTTAGGTAAGTACCTGATCAGCTATGGCTTGAGATGTTGCATCAAAAAATGCAGACATGGCTGCCAGGGGCCACCGTGTAAGGAGGGTTAGGAGGGGTCATTTGCCAAAGGGGTGTGGCAGGCTGGGCAGCCGCCTCAAAACATGCTTACAACTGACACTTTGGTCTAAATTAAGGAGTTAACATAATTTAGGTGATAAATACCTGGTAACTTTTTTTCAAATGGTAAGTGGGATAGCACTTCGGCTAAGCATGGCTTTTCTAATAGTTTTAAACACTGATTTAATAATTTGGGAGAGAAAACTCCTTTTTGTAAAATAAAAGGTACCATTTATCTGAAATGGTAACATACATATGTAATATACTGAAGTATTTTCTCTTATTGACTTAAATAAGCTAGGCCTATCATTCTGGGGATTTACAAGGCTGGTGCACGCATGCACAGGTATATATTTTACATTGTTTTATGTGTGCTTCACCAACTTTATCCGCATGTTATATAACTCCTGCAAGGTAGGTCAGAGTGTATTTCATGCTTCCAACATTATCACACAGACACCTTTCCCAAGGAAATCCTCCAAAAATGGATTTTAATTAAGTAAGCCTTTCTTCTTCTCAGGCTCCCAAAATATTTAATTAAATCAAATTTTCTGAGTTTCAGAAACACTTTTAATTCTTTTACCAATTATTTCTGAGTATATTTTACAAAAATTCCTTTACAGATATTTCTGAGATAAAAGAAAGCCATGGAGGCCTAGTATAGCTGAAGACAAATGATAAAGTAAACTCAAAACATGGTATGAAAACTAAGCTTAGAAGAGAATCTCTATATGATCAATTGCCTACATCATGTTTAAGATCTTTTTTCCTTCCTTATCTCTCCCTCTCTGTGTTCTCATTGGGTCTGTCCAAATGCCATACTCTCTTTTTTTTCCCCCTTGATTCACTTTCATTACTTGTGATGATATTTTCTCTTTTATGTCTCTGGAAAATATTTGAACAGCATTTGTAATGTGAGGCATGCTCATGTTTTTCTGGGTGAAACCTCTGAGACAACAGTCCAATATGTTTATGCAGAACAGATATTGAATGTTCCACAGATTTTTTAAAATACAAATGTACTGCCCTCATTTTTTATCTTAACTTATCCTTTTCATGAGATATTTGAAGAAAATAAAAACAGAAATAAAAGCTTCAAAACAGCAGTCCAGTCGTGTGGTGGATTTTTTTCAAATTGATCATGTGTCATTGCCTTGATGAGGCTAGACAGAGTGAAGTGCGTAGGTGTTTCTGATATTTTTATAATGTTCTGGATTTGGATAACATTTCTTTATCCTATTTATTGGGAAAATAACTTGGTCTCAGGTTATTTAAGTTATTTTTTGTGATAATATTACTAAATGGGGGTAAAATGCCATTGGAAATTTCTTAATTCATCGTCATTTTCATTTTCAGTATATTTCCATTTTATTTGTTGTTCTCTCATAGAGGGGCAGTGAGGTGAAGAATTTATTCTGATTTTGGAAGACTTGAATTTTTCTATCATTTATGTAAATGAATGAGGTTGAGGGCAAACCCTTTGGATCAATCATGCCTTACAAACACAAACTTTGAGAATCTAATGCTAAAACAAAGGCTTGCTTTTGAAAGTTTTAAGTGACTGTATTTCTTGGTAACCCTCTCTTCACACACCTACATGCAAACTAACACAGTGAGTTTCTTTTCAGACTTTGCCTTCATTATAGTTACATCACTTGTATAGTCTGTCCAGTCTGGACATGGCAGATCTGATACTATATGAAGTCAAAATCAATTAAGGCTTATTGTGCTGTCAGTTGATATTTTCTTTATGCAAGATTTGTTTAAAACCACAATGCCAGGAATGAATGTTGAATTAAATGTGTATATTTTGCATAATCACACTATTTGCCACTAACATAAGCTCTTCATACAGAAAGAATTCACAGGATGTAAGTCTCCCATGCATTAAAGTGTATCTGTAGGAAAAGCGACAAATTTGCAAACAAGAGGAGAGAAAGAGAGAGAAAGAATAGGTATCAAATTTTGAGTGTAAATATTTTACAGTAATGCTTTAAATAGGACAAATATATTATAAATCCAGGTAGTATCATTATAGCAGAAAAACAAAAACAAAAATGAAAAGCAGAAATAGGCAGAGATAGACAGAAACTCAGTGGATAGAAGTATTTCATTCCCTCAGAGGCTTAGAGAGAGGGGTAAGAGAGAAGTAGACATAAAGAAGTATGAAAGGGAGGATGTGAAAAAGATAGGGAGCCTCCATTTCATTAGGAAATTCCCCATGGCATTTTACCCCCTTTAGTAATATTATCACAAAAAATAACTTAAATTTCATGAGTGGGAGGGTGGGGTTCTTCCCTGCCCTTCCAGATCTTCAGGAAATTGAGAAAAGAAAGGAAACCAGATGGCCCTTTCCCTCACCCTCCGCATCCATCACCAAATCCCATCAGATCCATTGGAGAATACTGCTCATGGCTGCCCCCTTTGCCCCACCTTGTGCCCACAATACAAGTCCTCCCTGGCACAGGGTAGCTCTCCACCAACTCATCACCTCCACCCTGGATTCCTGCAGGCACCTCCCAGCTAGGCTGTTGGTCCTACCACCCCAGTCCGTTCTGCACCTAGAAGCACTACTCATTTTCCAAAAACATCTACTCTTGCCATCTCCATCTTTTGTCTTCAAAGTAATATTCACATTCCTTATCCTAGCTTTGAAAACTCTTTCTATTTTTTCCATGCCCACCTCTCCAGCCTCCTTCTTCTGTTGGAGTGAGGGGAGGCAGGAGAGTTAAATCTTTATCCATAGTTCTGACACTAGTTGCATCTCCTTGATCACACCATACTGTCCTCAAATTTCTGTACTTACCTACTCACTGCTCCTACAGCCCGGTATAGTCTCCGTGACTTCCCCTCCACCTTCTACCCCTAGGTGTCACTTAGTTCAGACAACTCCCTGAAGTCCTAGTCCCCAGATGCAATTTAACTTGTCAGAGGAAGAAGAGGATCCATTGAAGAACTTCTTATGGGCAGAATAAAAATGGAAGTATGTTGAAGACCACCCCTACATGTGGACATTCTCTTTGTCTGGCTCACTCTTTTCCTCTTTTGGATCAATTGCATTTGCAGAAGAAGGCATTTGAGTAGACCTCAACCCATGGGTGGATAAGCATCCAGATGGCTTTCTGCCATTGCCCCCACCAGACATCAGCCAGTTGCCCAGGATTCAGTCAGCATTTCCTGATGAGCTGGAGCAATTTACCCCATGCAGCGTCTCGGGGACTAAGAGCACAGACCTCCACCCTCAGCCTGACAACCTGTCTCTGTGTTGAAAAACAGTTCAAGGTAGCACTTGAGACCAAACGTGTCATTTTCCTTGTCAAAATGAAAGCTGTAAATTTTAAACCTAATGCTTAATGTATCCAGATATTGAACACAGGGACTTTCATCCTCAGCTTAATGGTCTGTCTAAAAACATCAAAAAAGATTACTTAAAAACTCTGGGCCTCAGAGGTCCTATAAAATTACATGAAGCACCCCCGCCCCACCACCATCATCTCCTCCAAGTTTTAAAAAATGTATTGAAAAACACTTGTGCAATAGATGAACTCCTTTTTTCTTAGCCTTAGATACTAAGACTATGTACTTGATTACTGGGTGGTGGTTAAGAAAAGCAATAGGATAAGATGAAATTTTATTAGATGACAATCTAAAATTTTAATAGCATTCATGCTCCTGGGAAAGGATGGCTAACTTTATTCAGCATATTCTTGAACAGGAAAAACGTAAAAGTGTGACTTTCTGTCTTTAATATAATGCAACAATAAAGAAGAGCAGCATTAAAAAAAGTTTTTAAAAAATATCAGATATCGTAGAGACCTGATTGGAATGGAAAGACGGAAGAAGGCACATGAAAGAAGTAGAGAGATAGATGCAATTATTTTCTCTAATAAAAGGAAACTCGAGTTAAGAGGTAAAGGGGAATTGCAAGATTTTAGGGATGAGGAAGTTATAACACTGGACCCTAAGAGTCTTGTCAAAAACTCAAGCACAAGTACACGTTAATCTGAGACCTTAAAAATCCACCCATAGCCAGAGTATCCATGGTCAGTTATGTGGCACAGTTTGCTTCCCAGGTCTTACTGCCATCACTGCAAAAATTTTTTGCTGGCACAAACAGAATCCTCATTGCCTCTAGGCTATAAAAAATAGTGGTGTTTAGTTTTGTTGTTTAGTTTTGCTTACAACCATTATTTTTCTATCCAGAGAAAATTGTGAACCAGGAAGTTTAGAAGATCAAGACTCCTTTCAGCTGTGATATGAAATCTGACTTGATTCTGTACACTGGTGCCTATTCTAGAGAACAGAGTTGCTAATTAGGGGGACACAATGTTTGGGAAAATGACAAGCTTCCAAGTGCCTCCTGAATTCAAAATTTCCAACATCTTTAAAGCACTATAGATTCACAGATGGTAATAGTATCATTTGCTTTACTCGCCTTAAGAGTGCTCTCTGATGTATCTGTTTCTGATAAAAATAACTCTATTATAGGTCCCACATTTAAGAGTCTTAATTTAATGCCCCAACATTTTGGTGCATGTCTGGCTTACCTGCAGCAGCCTCATTAAGAATGACTCCTGGGCGAACGCAGCATCTAATGGGTTAATGAGGCTGGGCAGCCTCAGCCTGTTAGCAGCTGCTTAACCAGCAGGCTGGGGAAAGCTCTGTTGATTTTCATTCTTCACTGCTGAGTGATGAAGGGCAACCTATATGCGAGAAATCTAGTCAGGCCACAACCTGTACTCACATACAAAAAAAAAAAAAACGCAATTCAATTCATGCCCCAGGTCAACAATTCCTCCATGATCTCTGATATAAGGGGAAGGTCAATGCATTTACAGTATCTATGGGGCTAAAACCAGGAGATTTGGGAGGTTAGCCACTATTTTGATTATCCTCTACTGTGGAAAATCAGGACTCTAGGAGCTGATCTAGAATCCAAATAGGTCTTTGAGCAGTGATGTATATCCCAATTAATGCTATTGACACCTTCAGCAATGGTATTTCTTAGCTAATCATTTTGGATCTCTGAACTCATTTTGGGATACAGATTCCCAAATTCTATTTCTAACTAAAGACAGTGCTCTACTGTCTAACAAAAATATATGTTCAAAGATGAAGAAATTTTAATGTTCCATATTGAATAAATTAAAGTATAAAATAAATGTGATATTTTAATTAAATAAATTGAAATGAGTCCTTCAAATAGTGGTCCTTTGTTCATTCGATACACCTGAAACATCTCCTTTGGTTTGGCTTCACTGGGTAAAAGAATCTCCTGGAGAGCTTGTTAAAACACAGATTCCTGGCCAGGTGCAGTGGCTCACGCCTGTAATCACAGCATTTGGGAGGCCGAGGCAGGAGGATCACTTGAACCCAGGAGTTCAAAAACAGCCTGGGCAACACAGAGAGATCCCGTCTCTACAAATAAAAAATTAGCTACCCATGGTGGCGCATGTCTGTGGTCCCTGCTACTTGGGAGCCTGAGGTGGGAGGAGCACTTGAGCCTGGGAAGTTGAGGCTGCAGTGAGCTATGATCGTGCCACTGCACTTCAGCCTGAGTGACAGAGAGAGACCCTGTCTCAAAAAACAAAACACAGATTCCTGAGATCCACCTCCAGAGTTTCTTATTTAGTGGGTTTGGGTGGGGTCTGAGTGCTTACATTTCTAAAGAGCTCCCAGCCCACACCTGCTACAGGTCCACAGACCACACTTTGTGAAGCACTGTTCTAGGCTCCCACTTTCTTAATGTTCTTCTTGTTCTGTGTCCTTTGCTGGGTTTTCCTTTTCCTCATGACATCTAACTTGGCATGCACTAAGGCTCCACACCTCTTCTCCCTTTCCTCCCAAGTTATCTCATTCAGTCCCATGATGCTACGTGATATCGCTAAACTGATAAAACCTGATTTTGTCCCTAAATTCATGATTGTACATTTACAGTCATCCCTCCCTTGTCTACATTACATTCCAAGACCCCCAGTGGATACCTGAAACCAGTGCCAAACCCTACATATACTATGTTTTTTCCTATATGTATAATACATATGATAAAGTTTAATTTATAAATTAGGCACAATAAGAGATTAATGACAATAATGAATAAAATAGGACAATTATAACAACATACTGTAAGAGAAGTTATGTGAGTATGGTCTCTCTCTCTCAAAATATCTTATTGTACTGTGCTGCGGATAACTGGACCCATAGAAAGTAAAACCATGGATAATGGGGGACTACCATACTTGCCCCTCAATATCTCCTGACCCTTCTTTAAACTCCCAAAACTGATCCTCTCCAGTGTTCCCCAACTCAGCAAATGGTACCAACACTTAGGAAGTTGCTCAGGCCAAATCATTAGTCATCCTTAACTCCTCCCTTCTTCTCATCCCCCTCCAACCCATCAGCAAGACTTGTTGGCTCTCCTTCAAAATATAGCCAGAATCTGGCCATGTCTCTCTAGCTACCCTGGCAAAGCCACCATCATGTCTTTCCTGGATTATTGTAATCATTTCCCAGATGAGCTCCTGATTAGTTCCCTTATCTCCCACCTTGCTACCTTTACAGAGCAAACAGCAATTCTTTAAGGTGCAAGTCAGTTCTCCCACTTGTCTCCACTAAGCCCTCTCCAGATAATTCAGAACAAAAAGCTGGAGTTTTTATGCTATCTCATAAAGGTCTACGTCATCTGACCATGTTCCCTCGTATTTTTCCCACCTCATACGGCAGAAGTTTCCCCTCACTCACACGCTCTAGCCATACTCACCTCTCTATTCTTCTTTTCACACACCAAGCCTGTCCCTGCCACAGGGCTTTACACACGCTGTTTCTTCTGCTTGAAATCCTCCTTCCCTGCTTAGCTACAGGGGTGAGCTTAATCCCTTTTTCCAGGTTTCTGCTCAAATGCCTACCAAAGGGGCTTCACTCTTTTTTTTTTTTTTTTTTTTTTGAGGCGGAGTCTCGCTCTGTCGCCCGGACTGGAGTGCAGTGGCCAGATCTCAGCTCACTGCAAGCTCCGCCTCCCGGGTTTACGCCATTCTCCTGCCTCAGCCTTCCGAGTAGCTGGGACTACAGGCGCCCGCCACCTCGCCCGGCTAGTTTTTGTATTTTTAGTAGAGACGGGGTTTCACCGTGTTAGCCAGGATGGTCTCGATCTCCTGACCTCGTGATCCGCCCGTCTCGGCCTCCCAAAGTGCTGGGATTACAGGCTTGAGCCACCGCGCCCGGCCCAAAGGGGCTTCTCTCTAAACGGGCACACAACCCTAATCTGTATGCTCTTTTAGAGAAAACCCCTTAGGGTAGACCTCTGAGAACCCCATTCTCTAACCCTCTTGACCAGTTTCACCTTTGTTGCCTCAGCACATCTCACCCCTGATGACTTATTTTATATGTATTTGTTCATTGTCTGCCTCCCTTCACCAGAATGCATGCTCCAGGGAAGGAAGAAACTGTTCTTCTCTCCACTTCTATATTCCCAGTGCAAGCAACAGTACCGTGTCTGTTGCAGGAGCTTGATATATATTCAGTGACTAAATAAATAAACTGATTGAAAAGTGAACATTTTAGTTTGTCAAAAGAATTATTTTTTTCCTCTCTAGATTTGATCAGTTATTTTATTTAGCGTTAGTCACTTTTAGATACAACATTTTTACAATATTTATTTCAAGGGAATTATATGGATAATTTGCATCAGTAAAAATTATCCAAAATACTAATCACACAAGTTTTCAACAAAATTCTAAAAGACTATTTTACTCCATCCCCATTTCACCACACCCAATTTTTGCTTGAGTCCATGGTCCCCTGAAGCATTAGCCTGAGAAACAGTCTTTTCGAGTTACCCTCAGCACAGAAAAACTGCTGAGTCTATGGATCAAATTGATTGGCCACAGGTGGTCACAATGTTGAACAAAAAAATGAACATTTTTAAACACTGTGGTAACTGCTTACAGTAATACTGCCTGTTTGAAATGCCACCGCAGCTGATTAATGCAGCTCAAGAGTTCTCACTGTTGATAAATACAAGAGATGGTGAACGTCTGAGAGTTAGGTAAAGGGACCAGTATTAAAATAGCTTTGGAAAAATACACTGCAATACACAGCTCCCATTCATCCGTTGCAGTGAAAAACTGTATCAGCGCTCAAAATGACTCCTCTCACTAACTTTCCACCCCACTCAATTTAATTTAACTGGATTTAGGTTTAAATGCTTTATACTCTGAATTCAACTGTCTTTGAGCTTTTTAAAGAGTAATGACATTGATAGTTGAACCTATGGACCATGTTGCATGTTTTCTCATGTTATTTGTTGGACTGAAGCTTGCAATGAAAAGAAACTATTAAAAAAAAAATGTGTGTGGAGATTAGAGTCCACATTTTGAAATGTCAGTAAATACAGTATTTATATGACAGATCATAATGACTTGTAAAAGGCAGCCATATGTGTATCAAGCTCTCAGTCTTCCTAATGTTTTTTCTTAAAAAGAATATTTTATTTTTAAATCTGAAGAACACGACACTAAATGAAAACTATCTTCCAATTTTTTTGAGGAATTTGGAGTATGATCAGAGGTCCTCAGTCCATGGACTTATCCTTTTCAAAGAGAAACCGGGGGGACATGTCCAGCTTGTGCACTCCTGTCATATCACAACATTTAGAGCAATAGATTTTAAAAAAGGAAATCAAGGATAGAACATTAGAGTCAGCTCCTCAGTCTTTAATGTACTGTTTCACTACTTAACTGTGCCTAAAGGTAGTTTGCTGGTGTACTTTTACAAATAGCACCATTAACAGAATTTTACATGCTTAGGTCACTTTACTTTGATCCCAAAGAAGTCTTAAAACATTGTACGAATAACAGACTGGAGGCTACATCCCTGAAAGCCACTTCTGGGGAGGAGAGGTGGTCCCTGACATAGCAACAGAACATGCGGGACAGTTTCAAACAAAGAACAAAGGCAAACGAGGGTCCTTCTGAAAACCGCCAAGGATGTTAAGTGTTTTCAGAGAGTGAAATCAAATACAACAGCATAAGGCCAGTGGAGAATTTTTCTAGGAGATAGAACCTCTGCTTAAAGTGATTAAGTACTTACTGGTCATCACAGACCTCCAAATTTCATGTTCTCACATATATAAAGTGAATCTCCAAATGCACTGAAATTATATCTCAGGCATAAGCTTTCTTTTGTTCTCATGCCAGTTTGTAAGAGATCTTTACATGAACAAAAGCTTCTGTCTTTACAATAACCATCTTTCTTTAGAAAAGGCATGCAATATACTTTTGGGATGCCAAATCGCACAATAGAGAAAACCAAATAATTCCAGTGAGGTTTGATGAGCCCTCAGCAAATCCTACAACAATTCTAGTCACCTGTCAATCAGGAAGTAGCTCATAAAGAATTGTGTGGCATTGCTACGGTCTATTACCTGTGATATTCCTTTTGGTTCACTTGAGATTTTTTTAAAAATATATAATGAATGCATTCAATAATTGTTTGAATTGCTGCTGTGCATCTGTCATAAATGGTTTATGGATAACCATCAATTGGTTCTGCTCATCAGTCTAACAAGTTCAATGTACTACTCAGAGCAAAGGATGACTATTTATTTAACAGCTCTTGGCAGGAAAATTTGTTGCATGCCACAACTTTACAAAGAACATTAAAATCAATGACAATTTATAAACCAAAGGCTGGGAATTATGCTTTGGATTCCCATAATTCATCAGAATAAAGCTGTCAGATACCTTTTATTATAAATTAATAGCATGTTGTCTAAGAGCACCATGGCACAGATGTTTTGCCAGTTCAGTACTGACATCTAGTGGACAATGAAAAATATTTCCCCATCTTTTCCCAGCTCGATTTTCCTTCTTTCCCAAAAGATGTGTGTTGTTGCTTCATTAGTCAGATTTTTATCGTGTAAGAAAATATATTTGACTTGAAGTTTTGCGTATTTGTATTCGAGCTAAAAAATATGTCATAAGTTTGAACTGTTACTAATAAACATTGGCAACATGTGCTTAACGTAATTCAAAAACTACTCAGCTTGCCACACCTTTTTTATAAAAAAAATCTTCTTCTATATTTTAAATATATTGGTACTTGTTATACTTGTGGACTTAATTATTCCCAGTTCTTTACTACTAAATCAACTATACTATATTAAAGTAACAAACTTTTAACTCTAATATTCTCATAAAGAAATAGAAATATAGTTCTAAGATAAGCATTTACTTAGCCTGCATTTGATTACAATCTAGGATCAATTTACTTTTTGTGAACTTTTATCTTCAATTTGATGCAATTTATGAATAACCAACGTAGTGCAAAAAATGACTTACTTAAATGCATCATTTGTGGATCTTGCTTTCTTAAACAGTACTTTCAGGTTGATCGATACAATAGCATTCCATGGTCGTTAACACATTCAAAAGCTGAGAAACATCCTACTGTGCACTGACAACCTCTCGGGCACGTGATCTTGGCAAGAGTCCCACCTGGAACATGCTAGGATTTTTTTATGCTCCAAGTAACGCACAAATCTGAGGCTTTCCAAGCTTTCCAGGATTATCACCTGATCTGAACTCATGCTGGATAGGATTTTCCAGGGAGGTAAGGAGGCTAAGATGTGCTTTCTCTTCAGAGTCTTTTGGTATTTAGAGTACCTGAAAGTGAAGCAAGGAGAAATGAAACTAGAGTTTATGATGTACCTGCTTTTGTATCTGGCACTGTGATGGGCACTTTACATGACAGATTAATAGAGTATGGGTCAGAGATGAAAATTAGTGTTCCAATTTTATACACCTTAAAAGGAACATGAATACATGCTCTAGTGCTGACATCAAGCTGAAATTTCTAGGAGAGAGAATGGTATCTCTTTACAACTTGAATGTTACTAGAAGACAACAGGTAAAACTCAAGTGAAATCATAACTGCACCATTCCACTCTACCAAACTATAACATGGTGAGAATGGTATTTGAAACCACCTTGTAAATTTTATGAAATTTTATATAATCTATTTTAGGCTACTTTGAAAGCAGTGCATTACAATTATTTCAGAAGACTTATGCGATTATTAAGAAGGTGAATAAATAGAAGAGAACATAATATCCTCCCGTGATAAAGAGAAATCAACTCCTTATAGTTCTTTATATCAAAGTGGGTGGTGAACTGGCTCAAAGCATAAACCCACAGTTTTTTATACAATAATAGAAAAAGAAGTATTTCCAAGTTTTCATGGTTTTCTCATGTAAGAAACTCTACAATCCTAGTCCCTACCTCCAAATTATTATTGGAACATCTTTCTAAATAAGCTTTTCCAAGTCATTAAAATAAAGACAATGCATGAATAAGGACAACTGAATAGCATTTTATCAACTAACATGGCTTCTCAATGGATAGTTTTTTACATTACTAAAAGACAAATTAGGCTGCCTTCTTCTATCATAAATAACTAACCAGTTCTTTTAATAAAAGAACTATTATCATACTCACATTAGTCTTTGGCCAACGTTTCTTTATTTTAAAAATAATTTTAACTCTCTAGTTATTCCAAATCCTATTCTCATCTCAGCTACTGACCTACTCAAACTATCTCTCAGGAACATTTGAAAGATCCTCATTGATGGAGAAATCCCTAAATGCTTAAGTACACCTGCCACAGTCATACATGGAGGCTAGAACATGAAAGCACTATACCATGTATCAAATGCAGGTTGAGAAGCTTAGGGTGGGTTTTTTAAGTGAAGAAGAAAATAGGTTAAGTTGAATTTAAGAAGGAAGGAAGAAGGAAAGAGAAGAAAGAGAAGAAAGGAAGGAAGGAAGGGAGGGAGTGAGGGAGGGAAGAGAAGGGAAGGAAGGAAAGCAAGGGAAGGAAGGAAGGAAGGAAGGAAGAAAGGAAGGAAGGAAGGAGAAAAGAGAGAAAGAAAGAAAGAGAGAGAGAGAAGAGAGGAAGAAAGGAAGGAAGGAAGGAAGGGAGAGAGGGAGGGAGGAAGGAAGGGAGAGAGGGAGGGAGGAAGGAAGGAAGGGAGAGGGAGGGAGGGAGGGACGGAAGGAGGAAGGAAGGAAGGCAGGAAGGAAGGAAGGAAGGAAAAGAAAGAGAAAGGAAGAGAGAGAGAGAAGGAAAGACAGAAAGAAAGAACCGCTTATTTGGAAAGCATAACAATAAAAAGGGACCCATAGGTCTTGAAGGAAAGATCATGAGCAGGAGATTCAAAGCTGAACCCTAATCCCAGGACGAGTCACTTACTGTCCTTTTGTATACCCCCTGCTGTTCAGGCAAGACAGGACCAAAAACTTAGCAGGAGAACCATAGACCCACATGGGCGCTTCCTCCTGATCAACACAGGGTAAAGGTCTTAGTTATAACAAGTTTTGTTAAAGCCTTCTCCCCATTCCTATTATTTTAGGTTGTGATTGAAGTAGATAGAATCATCATGCATTAAATCTGGAAGGGACCTCAAAGAACACTAGTCTAATCTCAATCACAGACCAAAAAAAAAAAAAAAAGGAGCCTCAGAAACGTTAGGGGTGTTGGAGGCCAGTAACATAATAACTGAGTTCCATGATGCTATGGGGTATGGGACTACCAGGGTTGAGACCAGAGGAAGTCATCAAGCCCAAAAGGATTCAGGCCAAAGGGATAAGTTAAGGCTAGGAAAAAAGACTGGAAGATAGCCACAGGAACAGGGAAGGCCTGTCCCAGAACTATGTGGTTGGGCAGAGGTGAGATTCCTGAATAAGGAAAGCATCCAGGAGCAACGACTCATCCAGGCACCAAATTCCAGACCAGACTTTATTTCAGAATTCAAGTAGCATGTGAGAAGTCAAGGTAGGCAGCACCAAAATAAGGACAGCAGAGCAAGGCAGATGGATAAGAACCCAGAGATCCACAAAAGGAAAAAATACAGTCAAGCTCACAATCAAAGCAAGACTTAGCCCCACTTTCTGCTACCTGAAAAGGACTTCAGAAAATGAAGGTAACTCTGACCCAGGCTGAGAGATTTTATAAAGTTCTATGGAAATAAGATTCAATCCCCGCCCAGCTGAACTGGCAGGTGTGGGTGGTAATTGGAGCACCTGGACAAGGTGATGAGTACAGTACATAGGCACTAAGTGACTGGAGTGTCAGGAGGGCAGATGCTAACAGAACCCAGCTTAGTCTAATATACTGTAAGTATCGGAAACCTCAAATTAATAAGGCGTGCAACTTATACATATGTACAAGTTTGTGTTTGCACACACATGCAAAGACTACAACTTGATAATCTGGCAATATTTCATGTTCAATTCTTCCTATTTCTTCTCCATTCAACTTTCAGTCATTTTATTGTTTCTTAATAGTCTTTCCACCGCCATTCCCAAGTGCACTTTAAAATTATTTTCCTTGGTGCAATCACATCTTCTATTTATTTTTCAACTTTGTTTATAAAAATGTCTAATTTAAGATGTCATTTGCTAAAGAGCCAGGGTACATATTTATTTAATAAATGTTTGTGCTTTTTTGAGTCTGTCTTAGTACTCTGTGTCCAACCAGGGACTCCAGAAAAGCATGTGTGGTGCATTCAAATCAGTCTGTGATCCAGCTGAGAATTTTGAATCTAAAGATTTGAAATTTTACCTGACCACATCAGATACCATCTTTTTACTGAATATTAAAAAATTGAGTAAACTTATAATTAAATGGGTTTAAATGATGAAAAACAAAATTAAACTTGTGGGGATTTTTAACTGAATGATTTCTGGTTAATCAGTGATTAGCAGCAGAAAGGAAACTGGGTGGTTTATTAAAAAATGTATTTAATCAATGATTTATAGTTAATTAACTTCATATAAATCTCTACTTCAATCTGTCACACAGATTTCTATCGTTGAATTTCTAATTTACAAAGTCAAACTATTATTTGGAGAAATGGGTGGGGGGGGGAGCCAATTGAAAACTCCAACAGCTTTCTATGTATTCTTTTTGATATTTTATCAGTAAAGTTTTAGTAGTTACATATTAACCACATGTTGATGTTATGTGATAGTCCCAAGCAGAGATATCAATTACTGTAACTGATGAAATAACTAAATATCAACAGTAAAAGGACCTCCAAGATGGCAAAAAAGAACATCACAGAGGGGGGAAAATGAGTTGTGGGCCAATATGTAAACAAGAACTTGATTCTGTTTATTTCTTCCTTCCTTCAGGTATGTTGAAGAATTTCTTTGTGTCTTGTACCTCTCATGGTCCAATTTAATATCTTCCTGCTTTTTAGAAGGTGTTTCATGTAATTCATTGGAATATTTCCAGGAGAAGAATGAGAGGGAGACAAGAAAAGTGGGGAGAAAGAAGAGAATGAGAGAGAGAGAGAGATACAGAGAGAGAGAAAGAAGAGAAAAAGACGTGGAAAGAGAGAGAGAGAAAAAGAAAGAAAGAAAGAAGGAAGGAAGGAAGGAAGGAAGGAAGGAAGGAAGGAAAGAAAGAAAGAAAGAAAGAAAGAAAGAAAGAAAGAAAGAAAGAAAGAAAGAAAGAAAGAGAGAGAAAGAGAAAGAAAAAGAGAGAAAGAGAGAAAGAAAGAAAGAGAGAGAAAGAAAGAAAGAAAGAGAAAGAAAGAGGGAGGGAGGGAAGGAATAAAGGAAGGAAGGAAGAAAGGAAGGAAAGAAGGAAGGAAGGAAGGAAGGAAGGAAGGAAGGAAGGAAGGAAATGATTCACAGGAATGTAAGACCTAATATATAACAATGCCCTTGGCAAAAGTTTTGCAGTGCTCCACTCCTGGCTTAACTTCTGTTTATTTTTGTAATAATAAATGTTATCAAAGTAGTGATCCTTGAGAAGGAAGATGTATATTTTGCTCCAAGATCAGTATGTCAAAGAGAGAACAGTCCCTGAAGTCTTGTGTTTATTTTCATCCCTGACTTGATCTTTTTTTCAGAGACTACAAAGCCAATCAAAAGAATTTCTGAAACTCAATAACAAAAGGCTTATCATTTTACAAATTGTCAAGGCCTCTCCTGTGGCTCACCACAGCAGAGGTGTTACTCAGGCACATTTTCACAAACTGTGAAATAAAGGAAAACTATTGGGAAGATGAGAATTTGAGCCCCATATCTGGTTGTCACGTGTTGCATCAACCCAAAGAATCTGCCAGTGATAGAAACAGGATACAGAGAAACTCTAGGCAGACAGGGCGAGTGCATGGTAAAACCCTACCTTCAAGCTGAAAAGCCCGAAACCTGGTGGCCCAAACTGAGAACTTCCATTCCTGTGTGCCTGCTCTCTCCTGATTGGCTCTTTCTGAATAGTGTCTTTACCAGTCAAATGTTGCCTTTTCCAAAACTACCTGTGGCCTACCCCTGCCCACTATTCTGTACCTATGAAGACCCCAGACTCAGCCAGTAGAGAGGAGAAGCATCGGGACGTCAGGGAGAAGTGACTTGACTTCAGAGACAATGACTGGACATCAGAATGAGGCAACTTGACTTTGGAAGAGAGGCAGAGAGGTGGCTTGACTTCAGGGGAGAGCAATCTGCCCATTCCCATCCCCTTTCCAGCTCCCTTCTCTGCTGAAAGCCTCTTTCATCACTCAGTAAAGTTCTACACATTCACCATCCTTCAGTTCATCTGCATGACCTCATTCCTTTTGGACACCAGACAAGAATTCAGGATGCACCAAGTGTGGGTACCCAAAAAGGCTGTCACACTGGCCCTTTGCCCTTGCTGGTAGAGGGCAACTGCCCCACACGAGGAGGCACACAAAGAGCCCACTGAGCTGATAACACCTGTCTGTGGATAGTGGAGCTAAGAGAGCATTGTAACACACCCTCTGGAGCCTTGGGGTCACAAGCACTCCCACCTGGACACTGCCACGGGGCCTGCATGGAGTTTGTTCCTGCTGGCACTAAAGCAGCCGGCCAGTTCCTGCACTTGCTCACTCTGGTTCCCACACTCATTCACTCACACGCTCCCTCCCGCGAGGAGTTGAGCAGGGTGGGCTGAGTAAACAGGCCACCCCTGTCACAAATCTCACAAAGGGGTCAAGAAAATATCCTGCATTACCAAGTCTCCTTCTGCTTTGAGGACAGAGAGAGCATCTCCCACTTCACTCGGCACTCAGTTATCACTACAGACCCTCACACAAGTAGCAACTCAAAATGAAGAAGCACCTCTTCCATAGACTCTTTCATTGCTTAGGAAGTGTTCTAACCTTTGCCCCTCACTCTATGAAATCTAAATGTGAAAATCTCCAGGCTATCCTTACATCTCGCCTCTAAAATGTACCTACCGTCAGCAGTATGCTGTGTTGATGCCTGTGTTTCTGGGTTAGTTTGTGTGATTTGCATGTACTTAACCTGGAGATGTCTGTCTACTTCAGCACTGTCTGGGGTCATCTCAGAGAGCAGGAACTGGATCTTTATTCAGATATATCTTTTTTTTTTTTTTTAATCTAGCATGTAAAATTTCCAACCAAGAAAAATCTGTTCACCAGAAGACATCTTGGAGATCATTTTGTTTTAATTCCTCAATTTACAGATTCATTCATTCATTCATCTAACAAATACTTATTAAACCCAGAATTTCCCAAAGACTTTAATGATTTAGTCAGAGAAATTAAACATGTTGCTCTGTGTAGCACAGAAATTTAAAGGGTGAAATTTTCCTAAATTATCATCCTGTTTTTTAATTTCAGTGTTGAGAAGTCATTATTGGTATTTCCAGGTGAATCAAAGTAAATGTTAGATATGTTCATTTTTAGTTCCCCAATCTCACTCATCAAGAAGCCTCCCTCCATTCTTTCCCCTTTTTTTCTAAGCTCATCAGAGTCCCTATTCCCACTCTTTTTTATTTAGTGGCAAAATAAATATGGAATCAATCATATAAACCAAGAGCAGCACACTTTTCCCTAAAGGGCTGAAATTTTTGGCTTGCAGACAATATAATCTTCATCCCAACTCCTCCACTCGGACACTGAACTCAAAAGCAGCCATAGACAATAGGTTAATTGAGAGACTGTGATTGTGTTCCAATAAGACTTTACTTACAAAACTGGTTGAGGGTCAGACTTGGCCCATGGGTTGTACTTCACTGGCTCTTGATACAGACTATTGCCTGGGAGTGATTACCAGCTAACTTACCATCTTTACCAGAAGATAAATTGCCTTTCCCCCATTGTAATTCTCATCCCTTGATGAAATATCTTAGGACAGTGCTCTTCAATAGAAACTTCTGCTGTGATAGAAATATTCTATATCTCTGCTGTCCAATATAATCACCACTAGCCCACATGGCTACTGGACACTTGAAATGTGGCTAGCGTTACTGAAAAATGTTGATAAATTTTAAATTTTATTAAATTTTTATTAAGTGGCCGCATGTGATTAGTGGCTACCATGCTGAACAGTGCACCCTTAAGGAGTAATAAAGTCCATCAGGCACTATATTAGACAGATCTAAAATACCGGGAGGTTTATTGTCCCCTCAAATCACAATGTATAAATAAGTATACGTATGACCAGCCCTGGGAATTTCAAATGCATTCTTTGTTTTACAAAATAATTCTTTTAGATAATTTCCCAGTATGAAAGTCTGATACATTTATTAATTTTTATTTATAAACAATCTTTTGGGAATCCATCAGTTGGATTAAATATGCAACATTTTTATTTCTTTTTACATAGCATTGTATTAAATTTGAGTTAATAAATTATAAGAGTTGAGGATATATCTTTCAGTGTGCTCACTACCCGTCTGAAAATACAGACACAAAAACAAATCAATATACTACAATATCATAAGTTCCCTAGTAAAGTATGCATTTCATTAATAGGAACACAAAATAACTAAACTTCCCGAGGATGGCTGAATCCAAGAAGACTAAAAAAAGGAAGAGGTATTTGAGTTCGGTGTTGACCAGGAATAGGGAGGAAAACCATTTGAGGAGAAGGGAACAGCATTAGCAAAGTCATATAAGTGGGTAATGCCTTCCAGTTTGGGGGAATGATGAGTAATCTGGTATGACCAGAACACAGGGAGGCAGGGCAGCAATGTCCAGAGATAAATTCAGAAGAGTAGGTTGGATTCAAATTGAAAAGGTCATTGTACGTGTAGAAAATCTCTTGAAGGCACTAAGGAATCACCATAGGTTTTAGAACTCGGGGAATGGGGGGTGACAGTTAAGATCTTTGCTGTAATTCTGGTTACTGTGTGGAAAACAGTTTGGAAAGACTAGAGGCAGGAAGAGTGTGCAAATAAAAGCTTTGTGTTAATTTTTAATGCTGAAGATAAAAAAGATTAAGAAGATCACACAGCACTGGATTAATGACCATGAATGTTACTCTAAAACTTGTTAAAGGATATATCAGGGGTCAAAGCTGTAGGTCATTGGATAAATTTCATCCATATATGTGTTCTGTTTGACTTTCAACTTTCTTTTAATATTTTTATTTGGCTACCGATATTTATATGTAAGATGATTTTACATGAAAATCCAGATTTCTCTTTAGAGTGTGCATTTCCTTGGAAAAATCATAAGATTGGATTACACTGGGCCTGCATTCTGTCCTGGCAACAATCAGCTGTTGCTGGGTAGCATCCATTGCACTCCTGACAGAGCAGCAACCCTTGCGCTCCTTGGTTCCCATTAGTTCCTATTATTTGACTTCCAGTCAGTTTCACTCATTTGTGGCAACTGACTGGCCCTGAAGGCATTTGAGTTTTTTACCCCAATTCAAGATGGCAGGTCTAAAATTTCATTCAGTTTTATAAATGTCCTCTATAAATAGTATCTTCAACAATGCCCACTATATTTTTATTCTAACAACAATAGGACTTTAAAATGTTGCTTTCTTGAAAATATTCAACATTTTCAACCTTTTGGTTAACTTAGGCATACCCATCCTTCTTGAATAGCTTCATCTCAAAAATTTAGAAGAAAGAAATAATAAAATGAAGAACCAGCAAATCGCTATTAGACCTGAGCCTTAAACCTCCAACAGAAGGTTTCTTCTGTTGGAGCTTGTGCAGTCAGCAACTCTTAGGCCAACTGGTTTTCCCAAGATTATTTGTCCCATATATCTATGTGTGCCATCTTCCCTGTGCTAGCTGGAAAGGCCTCTAACTGTTTTAAACATCTGGTCAACTCATCATTTTGAGATAACACCTCTAGTCGGAAATTAGAGGTTTTTATCTGCTTGTCATCAATAAGGATGTGAATAATTAGCAACATTAGTGTAGGTTAAATTGGAGTTAATTTTAACCTAGAGAAATTGTATTACAACAAGCCCTTGACTGTGTAGGTATGTAGCTTTGTCAGCCTGCTACATGCCAAATAATATGTTCATATATGACAGTCAATAGCTGGTGACATTTTCTTCTTGGTTTGTAAAACTGTGAGTGTTCCTGTGTGTTTTTTGCACTATCACTATTACACAAAATACTGAGTGAGTGAAATGTGTTTCTTCTATGTTTGTATAAAGCCTCTATGACCTTACACAGAACAATATAAAACCACACTTGCTTTATAGGAAGTATATATTCATCTTAATTTTCATAATGTGGGAAGGAGATGAAGCTCTAAAACCATGAGTAATCTTCATTGTGATTATATGACCACAGGGACAAGATGGCAAGGATGGTTTATGCGGAACCATTTTCTCCTGTCTTTTACTAAGTGTTTAGAATGCCCCCACTCTCCTAGTTTTAAGTGGGGGGCGGGGTATAAATTGTCTTATTGTATAGATTCCTTGCCTGGAACCACAAGAGATCACAAACTCAAACGCTAGATCTTACCCTTAGGCCAAATTTTGCGAGAGATGAGTCTCTCCAGCCCTCAGTTCTGTCAATACCTTCACAATGCACTTAGGAAACCTCCACAGAGCTGCTGAGTCCAGGAGGCCCAGTGTTGAGAGAGTTGCCTCCACTCTAGGCTCAAAACTGTGATTCCCTGTGGCTCTCTCTGAGCTGCTGAGACTCAGCAGACCTTAAGAGGAAGTTCTTCTTTCTAGTTGGTGGTAAAAATTACCCCTTTGTCAGCTTGACTAGCTAAGCTAGGACAGCCAATCATATGCTAAGGCTAAAATTCTTGCCAAGGCAAGTAGCCAAAGAGGAAAAAAGAAAATGTCAGGACGCTAAAAGGTCAGGGCTGCATCCTTGAGCCATAAGCCTAATCCCACAGGTCTAATTCTACCTAGGAACCTTAGAAGTTTCTAGGGCAACTGTCACATCTACATTGCCAAAGGCACATGCCTTCCATGTGTGATAAGTTCTTTTTCACTCCAAAGTAGGGAAAAAACAGCCAGGCACAAGAGCTAATGCCTGTAGTCCCAGGTACTTAGAAGGGTGGGGCAGAAGGATCACTTGAGCTGAGGAGTTCAAATCTAACTTGGGAAAAATAGTGAGATCCCACCTTGAAAAGAAAGAAGAAGATGAAAGAAGAAGAACAAAAGAAGAACAAAAGAAGAGGGAGAGGAAGAGGAAGTAGAAGAAGGAGAAGAGGAAGAAGAAGAAGACGGCAGTGGCAAAAGGAAGAGGAAGAAGAAGAAGAAAGAGGAGGAGGAAGAGGAGAGGGAGGAGAAGGAAGGAAGGGAGGAAGGAAGGAAGGAAGAAAGAAAGAAAGGAAGGAAGGAGATCCTAAAGAAGAAAAGGAAGAGGAAAGAAGGAAGAAGGAAGGAGAAAGAAGAAGATCCTCCCACTGTCCATATAGCTATGCTTAAGAATCTTAGTGTTGCCTAAGCAAATTCACTCTCTCTGTTCACAGCGAGCCCACAGTAGACTTTGCTGTGGGGCTATTTTCATGAATCAGGACAATGTCATGTACCATTTTGACTCGAGAGACATTTGAGTATAGGTACCTTACATTAGCCATGTTGAAGTATATCATAAAAAAGTACCTAAACATAGCTCTTGATCCCTGTTCAATATACATCGCTTCCTCTGTCCCCAATCCATCTATTTTGGAAGACTTTTTACTTTGTTCATTTCAGTGTTATATGGATTTTAGGATGGCATACAGTAAAACTCCCTTAGCCAATGTCCACTCAGCAAACTTGCCAAATGAATGAATATTCTCCATACCCTTTCTAAACCTTCCTGGCTGATGCCCACAGCATCCAAATGCTCAGATCAGCAGTCTTTCCACATACTTACCAAAAGTTCACTGCATTTGTCTCCCCACCTGTTATGCCAATTGTACTTATCTTAATTATGTAAGCTAATAAAATTTTAAATATGAGCATGAAGAGAAAGAGCGCTATTTCTATGAAACTAAGTTGAATATTTAGAAATACTTCATAAAGGCAAGTTGAAAAAAATTAGCTAAATTAGGTGAAATGAGATCATAAAAATTTAGAAGGTTTCCATATTTCTTCATGAAAAATTTTAATTTCTTCCTCCACTTTAAATGCAACGAAACTGCATTTTAGAATTATGAGTATCCTTTAGGAAAGAAACACCAAACAGAACTCCAATCAGCAAATCCACATTCAATGAAAAGCCTTGCTTCTGTACAAAAGATTGATGAATGAATGTACATTTGTGTATTTTAAGTTAAAATAAAGAGTTTAAGATATGCATGTTATCACTTTTATGATCTTGGCTTTCACCACCTTTTTCAACTTATCAACCAACCTCAAGTCTCAGCTACACTAGATAAGAGGAATTCTAATATATTATATTCATAATAATTTTATTTTAAATAAAGGTTTTAAAAGTTCTTTATAACTATGTTAGCCTTTCAGAGGATATCAATCCCCTTACCCATAATCATCCTTGTGAAAGAGTTTCATTATATTAAATATAACATACATTACTAGGAGTGCTAAAAAAGTGTGGAAAACTTGATAGACTTTCTTGGGTTGTTAGGAACTATGAAAAAATAATCACATAATGGCTCAAAAATTATATTTTCAACATCCTAAACTTTCAAAGGTTAATCTGAGAATTTGAAGTATAGATCACTCTATAACTTGTATAGATACAAGTTAATTCTCCTAAACTATCAGGCATTTGGCTTATAGGGATGACTGGCCCTTTCTGAAATGCACTTTACAAGCATTTTAATTACCCTACAATGCTGAGGACTTGGCCTATTTCTCGCCACATTCCTTGTTCCATCTTTAGGATTCACACTTATCGTATTCTTACCCCACACTTCACAGAGAGACTCAAGAATAAGGTTGTCTCCTTATATGTTACTCAGTAACTTTTTTTCCTTTATCACATTAACCATTTGTAAGTATACAATTCAGTGTTATTCACAATATTGTGTAACCATCACCATCTAGTTCCGGAATTGTCATCCCAAACAGAAACGCTGTACCCACTAAAAATAACTCCCCCTCCTTCCATGTCCCCTAGTTCCTGGTAACCACCATTCCACTTTTTGTCTCTGAGCATGTTCTTATTCTAAGTACGTACATGGACTCATACAATATTTGTCCCTTTATGTCTGCCTTATTTCACTTAGCATAATGTTTTCAAGGTTCACCCATGTTGTAATACATGCTAGGACATCATTCTTTTTTATGGCTGAATAATATTCCTTTGGACTTATATGCCACATTTTGTTTATTCATTCATCTATTGATGAATACTTGGGTTGTTGTTTTGTCACATTTTAAGAGTTGAAAGTTTTATAGTTTGTTGTGTTTGGGGGGCAAAGTCAAATTGTCATCAGAATGTTCATACTAAAAAAAAGAAAAAATCCCAAGTAGGAGTGGCTGAGTCAAAGCAGCCAGAGCCAGAGCCACAGACACAAACCCGATGATGCACAGTGTGTTATGAGCTGCGTTGCTCCCCGCCAAGTGTATATGTTGAACTCATAACCGCCAGTATCTCAGAATGTAACTATATTTGAGTATAGTGTTTTTAAAGAGATAATTAAGTTAAACTGAGGTCGTTAGGGTGAGCCCTAACCTAATATGACTAGTTTCCTTATAAGAAGAGGAGATTATGGCACAAAGATGAACAGAGGGAAGACCATGTGAGGACATAGTGAGAAGTGGGCCATTTACAAGGCAAGAGGAGAGACCTCACCTCAGAACAAACCAATCCCACCAACACCTTGAGCTCAGACTTCCAGCCTCCAGAATTGTGAGAAAATAAATTTCTATTGTTTAAGCCACCCAGTCTGTGATAAATTGTGGCAGCTATAGCAAATTAATACACCATGTCTCCCAAATTTTACCAGTATGACTCTGCACCACCAAGACCTTGAAGGCTATTGGTAGTGAAATATTGTTTCTCCATGAGGCCTTTCCAGTTCCCTTCCAACAGGAAGACTTTCTCTTCCTTCCTTTATTCTGTAGTGCCAGACACACATAAAGATCTCCGAGCTCAGCGAGTTTACATTCTAGACAATGGTAAATGAGTGCTGGAGATAGATGAAAAACAATAAGCACAATAGCCAAGTATATTATATTATATGTTAGAAGATGATGAGTGTCATGGGAAAAATTAGAAGAGAATGAGGGGGATTGTTAATGTGGAATGCAGAACAATTACAATTTAAAATAGAGAAGCCAGGGTAAGTTTCTTTGAGAAAATGGCATTGGAGCAAAAACATGAAGGAGATGAGGAAGTGATCAATGAAGATATTTGGAAGAATGGGAATCCAGGTAGAAAGACCAGCCAATGGAAAGGCCCTGAAAACAGAGCATGCCATAAAATATTCAAGGAACTGGAGGAAGCTTGGTGGTGTGAACAGCATAAGCCATTGGAATAGCAGAAAGAGGCCGGGCATCGTGGCTCCTGACTGTAAGCCCAGTACTTTGGGAGGCCTAGGTGGGAGAATTGCTTGAGGCCAGGAGTTCAAGAGTTCCAGCTACTCAGGAGGCTGAGGTGGGAGGATTGCTTGAGTCCCGGAGTTGGAGACTACAGTGAGTTGTGATGGTGGCACTGCACTCCATCCTAGATGATAGTGACAGGGAGTGACCTTGTCTCTTAAAAAAAAAAAAGAGAGAAAAGGAGAAGGAGAAGAAGGAGGAGGAGGAGGAGAAGGAGGGGGAAGAGGAAGAGGAGAAGAAGAAAGGAGGAGGAGGAGAAAACAAAGAGGAAACAGGACCGTGTAGACCATTTTAAGGACTTTGGCTTTTATTGTGAGTAAAATGGGAAGCTGCTGCAAGGTTTTGCACAAGACTGACACGATCTGATGAAGAGTTTTCAATGGATCACCCTAAATGCTGTGTTCTAAGGTGGGTGGGCAAGAAAAATAAATGAGGAGGTCAGCTGAAAGACTACTACAATAATCTAGGCAAGAGATTTTGGTGGCCAGGCACAGTGACTCATGCCTGTAATCCCAGAATTTGGGAGGCCAAGGCGGGTGGATCACCTGAGGTCAGGAGTTCAAGACCAGCCTGGCCAACATGGTGAAACTCCGTCTCTGCTAAAAATACAAAAATTAGGCAGGTGTGGTGGTGAGTGCCTGTAATCCCAGCTACTCAGGAGGCTGAAGCAAGAGAATCACTTGAACCCAGGAGGCGGAGATTGCAGTAGGCCAAGACTGTGCCACAGTCCTCCAACCTGGGTGACAGAGCAAGACTCAAAAAGAAAGAAATGTTGGTCTTAGGGTGGTGTACAAGGGCAGTAGCAGCAATGGTGAAAAGAGGTGCAATTTCATCTATAACTTGAAGGGAGACCCAATAGAATTTAATGATTTGATGTAGAATGTAAGACAATTGAGAGTAGTCAAGGATGACTCCAAGGTTTTGGACTGAGCATATCAAAGGACTGAGGTGGCCATTACTTGTGTTAGGCAAGAGTGCAGGTGGTACAGGTTTAGAGGGTGTGGCGTGGGAGTGGAGGTATTAGGAGTTCAATTGTACAAGTTAAGATGTCTATTAAACATCCAAGTGGAAATGTTAAATAGGCCATTGGATATAGTGATCTTGATTTCAGGAGAGGGAATAGAAGAATTAATATGTCAGTCTTTAGCATAAGATAATATTTAAAGTCATGGGACCAAGTAAATGGGTACAGACAGAGAATGTAAAACCTCCAAGGGCTAACCCCTGAGGTACTCCAATTTTAAGACACTGTCTTTGCCCTTTCCCCTTGCTTGATCCCATTTATAATTATCTCTAATAAATTGTGCATTTACCACAATCTGTCTTACATGAATACTTGTCTATACTATACCGTCCCTACTAGATTATAAACTCTCAGAGTTCAGAGACATCTAAATATCTTCTTGTGCTTAGAATAGCAACATTACATAGACTAGGTGCCAAAAAAAATTTGCTGAATTTAGCTCTCTTTTATTTCTTTTTCTCTCCCTCTTACAACACACACATACATGCGTGTATACACACACACATACATACACACACACACGAGGCTGCAACGGTCCCTGACTATGCAACTTTGCACAGCTTATTTAACCATTTCATTCTATTTTCTTCTTTTGTTCAACACATGCTATGAAGATTAAATGAGATACTAAATATGAATATATGGTAGCTAGTCAGTAAAATATAAGCTTCTTCTCCTATTTCAGTTCCTATTTCAAGCTGACTTTAGTTTCATTAATACATATATATTCTTTAAATCTATGGGCAAAAAAGGGAAGAGATGAGCAAATAAGCAGTGTTTTCCAAGGTGTGCACTTCTCTTTGAAAAGCTCCTGGTCAAATGTTTTGGAAACACTGAACACCGTATTGGCCTCAATAAAATTCATAGTGCTTGTCAGGATAAAGCTTCCCAGTCACTAGAGAAGAAATTGTTCATCCCAGGATATTTCAAACCATTCAGACATATAATATCTATTAACATTCTAAGAACATTTTGATCTGAGTAGCCTTAAGGAATCCTCTAGGCTTGATGATCCTCTTGTACATAAAGCAAGTTGTTCCTCGGTATGCATGGAGGACTGGTGCTGGGACTCCCCCTTCCCTCATGGTTACTAAAATCCATGGATGCTCAAGTCCCTAATATAAAATGGCATAATATTTACATATAAGCTACACACATTGTCCCGTACACTTTAAATCATCTCTAGATTACTTACAAAATTGAATACAATGTAAATGCTATGTAAATACACACTATACTGTATTGTTTAGGGAATAATGACAAAAAAAAATCTGTATATGTTCAGCACAGACACAAGCATCCTTTTAAAAAATATTTTCTAGCTGTAATTGGTTAAATCCAGATATGTGGAACCCAAGGATATGGAGAGCCAAGTCTTTTTTTTTTTTTTTGAGATGGAGTTTCATTCTTGGTTGCCCAGGCTGGAGTGCAATGGTGTGATGAAGAGCCAACTCTTATCTCTTCCTGTGTCTTCTCCTATTTCTGTTAGGGATGGTGTCAAAGATGCCATGAGGTGGGGATGCCACCAAGTGATGATGCAGAGATGATGCTTCCTAGGTTATCTGGGGTGGTCCTGATTTTACAGTGTGAACCTTGATCTGACTTCATGTGAGATCATAAGTTTTAAAATCATGGTCAATGTAGCACATATATCTCAATCAATACAGCAGGTGCAAAAAACACCTAATCTGAAAAGAATTTATGAGTAAATGGTAGCGATCTTTGGAGCTACTGACTGTTGTTTCTGGTTATGATTGTTGCATGCCTACTGAGCTTCCTTTCACTAAGCTTTATTTGTCTTCAGCTAGAAAACAGGACTTCAGAGTCCTATTTAATCCCTTCACACCTTTTGCTCTTGGAATAGATTCTCTAAGAAGGTCTAATATTCATAAGGTTATACAAACACATAAACTTTGGAGTGTTTTATTAAAAAGCACAATATTTCTGTTAGCACAGTATTTTTTTTTTTTTTTTTTTTTTTTTTTTTTTTTTTTGAGACAGAGTCTGCGCTCTGTTGCCGAGGCTGGAGTGCAGTGGCACAATCTCAGCTCACTGCAAGCTCCGCCTCCCAGGTTCATGCCATTCTCCTGCCTCAGCCTCCTGAGTAGCTAGGACTCCAGGTGCCCGCCACCACACCTAGCTAATATTTTGTATTTTTCAGTAGAGACAGGGTTTCACCGTGTTACCCAGGATGGTCTCCATCTCCTTACCTTGTGATCTACCTACCTCGGCCTCCCAAAGTGCTGGGATTACAGGAGTGAGCCACCGCATCTGGCCAGCACAGTATTTTCTATAGCTGAATAAGTGGGAAGTTTTCAGCAGTGAAAACCACAACAATCTTTCTGCAATCCGTTAGTTAAAAAGCTAGCTCTTTCCTGATTACAGTGAGCTATGATTGCACCACTGCACTCTAGCCTGGGCAACAGAACAAGATTCTGTCTCAATAAATAAATAAATAAGAGATTTTTAAAAAAGAAAGTTATCCTCATCTCTTCCCGTTTAGAGAAGACGAGACTTAGCAGAGAAGAATGGTAGAAGGTCAACAGAATGGTTTGGTAAATCCCAGAAAAAACAGTTGTAAAAAGATAGGTACTTTTTTGTGGGTGATAAGGTATCTCTGAAATAGGGGGCAAGATGAGGAACACTACTGAAATTTTTAAATTACAATAATACAGGAAATCTTAGAGCTACAAGCAACTTTACAGATAAGCTCACTCTACCTCCTCACTTTCTAATGAGTGTAAATTGAGGCCAGTGAGGTAAGTGTAAAATGTCTAAAGACATCTAGTTAGAGGCTGGGCATGGTGGCTCATGCCTATAA
The DNA here is from genome assembly GCF_009764315.1 of Trachypithecus francoisi. Lineage (NCBI taxonomy): Eukaryota > Metazoa > Chordata > Mammalia > Primates > Cercopithecidae > Trachypithecus > Trachypithecus francoisi. Next base: position 108,535,968 of record NW_022681456.1, read on the forward strand.
TCTGAGCACTCTGGGAAGCCAAAGTAGGCGAATCACTTGAGGTCAGAAGTTTGAGACCAGTCAGAAGTTTGAGACCAGCTTGAGCAGCATGGTGAAACTCCATCTCTACGAAAAAAAACACAAAAATTAGCCGGGCATGGTGGTGCATGCCTGCAGTCCCAGCTACTCGGGAGGCTGTGGCAGGAGAACCACTTGAACCCAGGAGGTGGAGGTTGCAGTGAGTTGACACAGTGCCACTGCACTCCAGCCTGGGTGATAGAGTGAGACCCTGTCTCAAAAAAAAATTATTAAAGACATCTAGTTAGAAATATTCTGGATCATCTTTTGTCAACCCAACGTCATCTTTTTAACCAATGCAGGGCTATCTTTTCTAGTATAAGTCAGTACAGAAAGATAATTTACCACTCTGGTTTAAAGATAATTTTTAAGAGTATGTGTGTGTGTGTGTGTGTGTGTGTGTGTACACATTTTATCCATTAAAGAATGAATATATCTGGGAAGAACAATGCATTTTTAAAGGCATTATTTGACATTAAGACAGTATATACAGTTATCTTGATTAATTATTGAGAGTGGACTTGGGTATATTAGGTATATCATCTTCTTGATTAATTTGAACTGGACGTGGCCTAAATACCAAAAAGTCTAAATAATTCAGGGAGATACCTAGGAATATTTCCCCTGTTAAGGACAGAGACTGATTGGAATAACAGCACTTCAAAGTGACGAGTACTCTGCCCAAAGGAAGGGGCTAGAGACTTGGTCCAGTTGTGAGTCGGTCTTTTCCATTCTATAAACCATAAAAACAAACACACGAATGGAAAGGATTTGGATTTAGATAAAAGAAATTGCTCTATAACACTAAATTCCCCATGGCACCACAGCATAAAAGTTAAGACCAAGAGTTGGAATTAGACCAACGTGGATTTGAATCTTGATTCCGACACCTAACTGAAGCCTTGGAAAATCTACTGACTGGCTTTAAACTTCATTTATCTCCACTGCAGAACAGGGATTATAATCTCTACTTTTAAGGGTCCTTTTGAGAATTAAGATAATGAATACAAAGTGCTAATCACAAGGCCAGGCAGATAACAAGTACTTATTAAGTGGGAGCTATATGACTAGCAAGGGGCTTGTATCAGTCAGGGCCCACTGGACAAACCAGCAGTACATATAATCTCCTACTGGTTGTTTCTCCGGTGGACTCTGGTGTGTATGTGTGTGTATAAAAGATTTATTGCCAGGAATTAGCTGTGTGATTTGTAGGAGCTGGCTAGGCAAGTCAGAAATCCACAACGTAGGTCATCAAGAAAGGCAGGCTAGAAACTACCAGGCTGAACCAGATAGTGTACTCCATAAGCAGAATATCTTTTTCCTCAGGGAATCCTCAGTTCTATTTTTTTTTTTTTTTTTGAGACAAAGTCTCACTCTGTTGTCCAAGCTGTAGTGCAGTGGTGCGATCTCTTCTTACCTCAACCTTCACCTCTCAGATTCAAGCGATTCTCCTGCCTCAGCCTCCCGAGTAGCTGGAATTACAGGCACCCACCACAATGCCTGGCTAATTTTTTTGTATTTTTAGTAGAGAAGGGGTTTCACCGTGTTGGCCAGGCTGGTCTTGAATTCCTGACCTCAGGTGATTTGCCCGCCTCTGCCTCCCCACGTGCTAGGATTACAGGCGTGAGCCACCACTCCCCGTCTCTCAGTTCTATTTTTAAGGCCTTTTATCTAATCAGCTCAGGCCACCCAAACTATCTAAGATAATCTCCTTTACATAAAGTCAACTGATTACAGACTTTAATCACATCCACAAAACACCCTCAGTGAAACTCTTAGATTAACATTTGATTGAATAAAACTGAATACTATCACCCAGCCATGTTGACACATAAAACTGAGCATCACAAGGTTAAATGGAAATGAACAATCCACTGATATTAAAAACTGTAAGTTATCTATTCCAGAACCTTATTTATGTGACATTTACTGAACTCTACTGAATAGCAGGCACTGTGGCAGCTAAAGGTTACAAAAATGAATCACCCTCCTCTGAATAAGCACAGTTTAGTTGGAGAGACAAATGTCCAAACTCTCCTAATAAACTATGGCAAGTTCGGCCTGGTGGTGCATACCTGTAGTCCCAGCTACTCAGGAGGCTGAAGTGGGAGGATTGCTTGAGCCTAGGAGTTCCAGGTTGCGAGCTATGATCACACCACTGCACTCCAGCCTGGGTGACAGAATGAGACCTCACCTGAAAAAAACTGTTTTTAATTAGTACCTTTTTATGTTTATAACCAATTTGTTTCTTGTTTTGTAAATTGCCTATCCTATCTTTGTTTATAAGGTTGATTGCATACACCTATCAGCTGATTGTCAAAGCAAGATCTTTGATAATATTTACTTATTTAAAAGTTGCATTAATGTATCTCAATCAATAGCTAACATCTGATTAAACACACTTAAGAAATTGTTGATTGTTAATGATAGTGGATGTAAATTGATATTTTAAATAGTCTTCTACATAATTTCAAATGTATTGGGCTAACTTTTGTCAACTCTGATTACACCATTTTTCTTACCTGAAGAAGAATTTGAACTACGAGTGGAAGTTTTAAACTGTACCATTGTCTAGCTGCTCATTTGTACTGGCATTATTTACATCACCTTCAATGATAGTTTCTTTGTACAAATCTTTTGAAAGCACTTGTCCATTTTGTGAGGAGTAATCAATATAACCAGGCACATATAAGCTGTGGTGCTTCACAACATGCTTACAGAAAACAAACAAGTAAGTCCATACCAATCAACCATTTCTGTTTGGAATTTCCTTTCTTTCTTTGAGTTATCTCATGGACTATGTGTAACACATGGCTGTCTGACATGCAGACTGGGTCAAGGCACCATTGTCCAATCATCGGCTGTATTTTACCTAATCTAAGAAGCCATGTATTTACAACAATGTATTTATGCATGACTAAGAAATGAAGAACAATGCCAATTTAAATGTGGAACAATGGATTCTTAGCACTTAGAATTTCTGTCTTACATTGACTGAAAGATCTGTTATACATGTATAAGAAGGAAAATACAAAGAAAATAAATAAGCAATCCAGAAACATTCAGCTTCTGACCCTTTGGAATAACTTTTAGACCTAGTGTCATCAGTGTCCATGTTTTTCTGTGTGATATCCTACACCATTCCATCATGAGTGTTGGTCATACAGTATATCTTGAGAGAGTGCTTCTGAGTACTCTTCCAAGCTGCACACCATCATTCTGTAAGTTTCTATGTGCATGTGCAGGTCACAACAACTTTGTCAGAAACACTGCCTGGCCAACAGTAATCGTAAGACATAGACCAATTATAGAAACCCTAGAAGAAAAGAAAACAAGCGCATCACAAAAAGTTTAGTAAAGTGTGATGTTATTCTTACTTTTTATTTAAAAAATGAATGTAGGTAGAACTTTTAATCTTTTCTGTCTATTTGGCTCCTTTTGGAGACAATGGTTTTATAAAATATGTTCAAACCTTTTGGCAATCTGAACTTAATCTGACTTTCCAAATTCATTTCCCTATATCCTCCACCTACCCTATGTTTTCATTACACCAAATAACTCCCTGTTCTTTAAACAGACTGAACATTTTCTACTTTTGTGCTTCTCCACATAAATGGCATTCTTCTTTTTAATTACCCATGTTCTTCTGCTGACAAACTCTTATTCATCCTTCAAAGGTCTGCTCCTCTAAAAGTATTCCAATGCCTCTCATTCTTAGGTAGAATTAGTCACTCTTTCGTCACTGGGCCATAGAACTTTTTACGTATCTCTATGCCGTAAGTTTTCCTTCTGTTTCACCGTAATTTTTTGCACCTATCTTTTTCAAAGCTAGGCAATGGATTCCTTGGAATTTCATTGCCAATGTAGGCAATGAAGAGGACGAAACATATGTGAACCCCATTTGTATCCCCAGTAGCAAAAAGACGGTACGTCGTAGATGCTCAACAAATGATCATTGCCACTACTAAACTGTTTAATTAATTTTGTTAAGAAATAACATGGGACCCCAGTAGATTAAAAAGCATCCAACATCATTTTTCTAACATTCAAAACCCATTATTTTTCATCTATAGCCTTAGAATGTTCAGAACTATTACTACCAGTAACAGATGGATGGAAAACTGGATAAGAATGTCTCAATATCTTGCTGAGTTCAGTAATTAATGCAACTCACAGTTATTGAAAACTTACTTTGTACCACTCACAGAGGTAAGTAAAATAGTATCAAACCAGAAAGAGCCCATTTTTTTTTTTTTGGCAGAAGAGAGATTTTAAATGGATTTAAGATAAAACATAATTTTTTGTAAATAAATTTGTCTTAGTCCATCTGGGCTATAACAAAATACCTTTGGGTAATTTATAAACAGCATATATTTATTGCTCACAGTTCTGGAGACTGGGAAGTGCAAGATCAAGGTGCTGGCAGATTTGGTGTCTGATGAGGGCTCCTTTTCTGCCTCATAGGTAAGGCCTTGTTGCTGTACCCTGACATGGCAGATGGGCAAAAGGGCTCCCTCAAGCCTCTTTTTTTTTTAGGCGGAGTCTTACTCTGTCACTCAGGCTGGAATGCAGTCGTGTGATCTCGGCTCACTGCAACCACCGCCTCCTGGGTTCAAGCTATCCTCCTGCCTCAGCCTCCCGAGTAGCTAGGACTATAGGTGCCTGCCACCATGCCTGACTAATTTTTGTATTTTTAGTAGAGATGGAGTTTCACCATATTCACCAGGCTGGTCTCGAACTCCTGACTTTGTGATCCACCCACCTCAGCCTCTCAAAGTGCTGGGATTACAGGCATGAGTCACCATGCCTGGCCAAGCCTCTTTTATAAGGGCACTAATCCCATATATGGAGGTGGAGCCCTCATGACCTCATCACCTCCCAAAGGTCCTATCTCTTAATACCATCACATTGGGGGTCAGTTTTTAATATACGAGTTTTGCAGAGGACACAAACATTCAAACCACAAGAATATTTAAAATACATATTGTATAAAAACCCAATCCTCATCTCGTAATACTTTGTGTCACTTACTCTGCTTAATCACACTAGTCCTGGCTGTTCACTTCACAGAACAAACATCCACCTCAAACTCTCACACCAGAGCCTTTAAGCTTTCAGCTTACCCTTCCTGGGATGCTCTGTTCCCAGATTCTCACATGCCTGATTCCCTCACTTTATTCAAAAAGAATGTCCCCTATCATCTTGCATCCCTTTACTCTGCTTTATTTTTATTCATAGCACTTATTCCTACCAGCCATAAAATTAGATATCTACTTGCTTTTTGTTTTCATTGACTATATTTCCAACTAGTATATAAAGTCAATATGGACAGGAACATTGTTTTGCTTGCTGCCATGTTACTAGCACCTAAAATTGTAGATGCTCAACAAATAAACAAACGTGTCTCTCTTTAGCTCCAAATGGAAGAGAGGTTTTAAGCCAGTAATTCATAAACTAAGCTTCTGAAAAAGATTTGAATAAAACTTGCCTGATCCTCCCATTGATGGGCTGAGTTTATTATTTCCAAGGTGAATATAACACAATTCTGACACCTCTTCCCATACCAGTTAGTAATATAATATTCATTAAATACCATGAAGTCCAATGATTAATAAAGCAGAAGAATTTTAATGAACTAACACTTGGTATTCAGGTATTTAATTTATTTCCAGAAGGTGATTACTTTAACAGTTCTGTACATCAGTGTGTACTGGAAGAACAGAGATAGGTATCCACTTTAATCTATCCATCTTAAGCAATTCTGCAGTCTTTTCAAAGTGATACTCATTTAAATTTCAATTAATAAGACACTAGGTCTGTTTCAATGAGCGCCTTGAAAAAGACTGGCCCCCAAATATGGCTTCTTTGACATATCTACCTTGATTCTAAGGATGACTTCCAGTTTCAAATTAAAGTCATGAGGCACAGTTAGGCAGAAAAGGGGGCAATACATTTCCAATAAAAATAACTGGGAAACTTCCTTTGATTCCCAACATAACCTTGGGCAAATCATCTAATTACTTATTCTCAGTTTTTTGGTTTATCAGTGTGAATAACAATACATATTGCCAGCATAGTTGTAGAAATTAGAAGAAATAGTGCATTAAAAAAAAAAAACATGCCAAGCACAATGGCTCACACCTATAATCCCAGCAAGTTGGGAGGCTGAGGTGGGTGAATGTTTTGAGCCCAACAGTTCCAGACAAGCCGGGGCAACACGGAGAAACCCCATCTCCACACAATATACAAAAATCAGCTGGGTATAATGCATGCATCTGTGGTTCCAACTGCTTGGGAAGCTGAAGTGGGAGGATCGCTTGAGCCCAGGAGGTGGAGGCTGCAGTGAGCTGAGATCATACCACTGCACTACAGCCTGGATGACAGAAAGAGACCCTGTCTCAAAAATACAAACAGACAACAACAACAACAACAACAACAAAACACTTTGAAATCTATAGAGTGCAAATAAACACTAGGATGATATCAGTATAATACTAGTGATAGAGGCACAAGACAGCCATATGCCTAGGCAAATAGGGAAAGGCCCTCCAGGGAATCTCTGACCTGCCCCACAAGTATATGCACCAGATGTCTTTGTACAGATAAGGGAACCTTCACAGGGTCTTGCCCGGGCATGCCCACAATGGACTGGAGACCCACACGCATTGGGAGAATGGGGTGGAGCCACTAGGAACTCATACCTTATGTAAGGAAGGAGTCTGGCCTCTTTAGCTCATGTGTGGTTTTCAATTTGTGAGGTGGAAACCTGCATGCAGTATACCTCCTTTTGTTGAGAGCTTTCCTTTTGCTACATAAATTCCATCCTCCTCACCTTTCAATGTGTCTGCACACCAAATTTTTCCTGGTTGTGAGACAAGGACCTGAAAATCCTGAGTCACTAACAATAATAATAATAGTTTTTTCCTCTCCATTATGGATTGAGAATTCAAATCTGTATTAGTCTGTTCTCATGCTGCTAAGACATACCTGAGACTGAGTAATTTATAAAGAAAAGAGGTTTAATTGACTCACAGTTCCACATGGCTGGGGAGGCCTCAAAATCATGGTGGAAGGCAAAGGAAGCAAGACATGTCTTACATGGCAGCAGGCAAGAGAGGGCTTATGCAGGGGAACTCCCACTTATAAAAGTATCAGATCTCATGAGACTTACTCACTACCATGAGAACAGTATAGGGGAAGACCTACTCCCATAATTCAGTTACCTCTCACCAGGTCCCTCCTACAACATGTGGGAATGATAAGAGCTACAATTCAAGATGAGATTTGGATAGAGACACAGCCAAACCATATCATTCCATGCCTGGCCCCTCCCAAATCTCATGTCCTCACATTTCAAAACCAATCATGTCTTCCCAACAGTCTCCCAAAGACTTAATTCATTTCAGTATTAACTCAAAAGTCCATGGTCCAAAGTCTCATCTAAGACAAGGCAATTCCCTTCTGCCTATAAGTCTGTAAAATCAAAAGCAAGTTAGTTACTCTTTAGATACAATGGAGGTATAGGCATTGGGTAAATACCCCCATTGCAAACAGGAGAAATTGTCTGACACAAATGGGCTACAGGCTCCATGCAAGTCTAAATCCAACAGGGCAGTCATTAAACCTTAAAGTTCTAAATGATCTCCTTTGACTTCATGTCTCACAACCAGGTCATGCTGATGCAAGAGGTGGGCTCCCATGGTCTTGGGCACCTGCGCCCCTGTGACTTTGCAGGGTGCAGCACCCCTCCTAGCTGCTTTCACCAGGCTGGTGTTGAGTGTCTGTAGCTTTTCCAGGCACATGGTACAAGCTATCGGTGGATCTACCATTCTGGGATCTGGAGGATGGTGACCCTCTTCTCATAGCTCTGCTAGGAAGTGCCCTAGTGGGGACTCTGTGTGGGGGCTCCAACCCCACACTTCCTTTCCACACTGTCCTAGCAAAGGTTCTCCATGAGGGCCCTGCCCTGCAGCAAACTTCTACTTGGACATTCAGGCATTTTTATACATCCTCTGAAATCTAGACAGAGGTTCCCAAACCTCAGTTCTTTAATTCTGTGCACCCACAGACCCAATACCGCATGTAAACCACCAAGGCTTGTGGCTTGCACCCTCTGAAGCAAGAGCCTGAGCTGTACTTTGCCCATTTTAGCCACAGCTGGAGCTGAAATAGCTGGGATGCAGGGCACCATGTTTGGAGGCTGCATAGAGTGGGGGAGTCCTAGGCCCAGACCACAAAACCATTTTTCCCTCCTAGGCCTCCAGGCCTGTGATGGGAGGGACTGTCATGAGGGTCTCTGACATGCCCTAGAGACATTTTCCCCATTGTCTTGGTGATTTGCATTTGGCTCCTCATTACTTATAGGAATTTCTGCAGCCAGCTTAAATTTCTCTCCAGAAAATGGGTTTTTCTTATCTACTGCATTGTCAGGCTACAAATTTTCCAAAGTTTTATGCTCTGTCACCTCTTGAATGTTTTGCTGCTTAGAAATTTCTTCCACCAGATACCCCAAATCATCTCTCTTAAGTTCAAGGTTCCATAGATCTCTAGGGCAGAGGCAAAATGCTGCCAGTCTCTTTGCATAGCAAGAGTGACTTTTACTCCAATTCCCAACAAGTTCCTCATCTCCATCTGAGACCACCTCAGCCTGGATTTATTGTCCATATCACTGTCAGCATTTTGGTCAAAGCCATTCAAGAAGTCTCTAGGAAGTTCCAAACTTTCCCACATCTTCCTGTCTTCTGAGCCCTCCAAGTCTCTAGGAAGTTCCAAACTTTCCCACATTTTCCTGTCTTCTTCTGATCCCTCTGAGCTCTTCCAACCTCTGCCTGTTACCCAGTTTCAAAGTCACTTCCACATTTTCACATATCTTTACTGCAGCACCCCACTACCTGGTATGAATTTATTGTATTAGTCCATTCTCACACTGCTAATGAAGACATACCGGAGACTGGGTAATTTATAAAGGAAAGAGGTTTAATGGACTCACAGGTCCACATGGCTGGAGAGGCCTCACAATTATGGCGGAAGGTGAAGGGGAAGCAAGCCACATCTTACATGGCAGCAGGCAAGAGAGAGCTCATGCAGGAGAACTCCTATTTATAAAACCATCAGCTCTCATGAGACTTATTCACTACCATGAGAAGAGTATGGGGGAAGACCCACTTCCATGATTCAATTACCTCCCACCATTCCTTCCCACGACATGTGGGAATTATTGGAGCTACAATTCAAGATAAAATTTCGGTGGGGACACAGCTAAACCATATCAAAATCCTAATGGTTTGTTGGATTTTCTCCATCCAACAAGTGAGAACATGCTTTGCTTTAGAAAAAAATACATATATTTTAAAATAACCCACAAAAATATGTAGACAAAAACCTCCTATGCTGCTTCCAAACCACTTTCAAAAGTAACTACAATCTTGTGCTGCTTAACAATAGTGATATCTTCTGAGAACTGTGTTGTGTCACTGGGTAAACATTATAGAGTGTACTTACTCAAACCTAGTCATTTCGCTAGTATGGTGGCAATTTTAGTGGTATAGCCTACTGCACACCTAGGCTGTCTGGTATAGCCCATTACTCTGATCGCTGTAGTACATATGGTCTGTTGTTGACCGAAACGTCATCATGCAGCATATGACTGCACTAAAACTGCCATCAGACTACTGAAATGACTAATCTGGATTAAAATAGTGATTTAAAATAAAGAAACATTCATCCTTGAAATCTCAGAAAGAGAAAATTCCATTCATACAAGTATGATCAACGAATGTGCCTCAAAGGGGAAAAGCATTTGGGGACTGTCTAATTCTTATCCTTAGGTTCCTGGATAACATCTAGTCCCTCAAACTGAACCATCAACCCCTACATTATCTTTTACCTCAATGTTATATAAGGCAAGAGAATGAAAGAAAATATTGCTAAAAGCAGCACATTTACATCCACTACAGAATGATCGTGCTACTTCCCTTATAGTCCAGAGTACATTTAATGTAATTGAAAGGAGAGGAAAATGGTTTTCTCTTCCATATTAAAAGGAATAAGGTGCTTTTTTCCTTTTCTTTTCAAAAACATGACAGAAAGAGCCTTCTACTTCTTTCCAAGACAGAAGAACGAGAACCAGATTTACCTTCCTGCTGCAAACAACTAAAAAGCACACAAAATATATAAAGCAATGGTTTCTGTCAACAAAAAGAGTCAAACTTTGTAAAATATTTGAAGAGATTTATTCTGAGTCAAATATGAGGGAGTGGCTCATGACACAGCCCTCAGGAGTTCCTGAGAACATGTGCCTGAGGTGGTAAGGGCACAGCCTGGTTCATACAGTTCTGGGAGACATGAGACATCAACCAATATGTTTAAGATGTACATTGGTTTGGTTCAGAAAGGCAAGACAACTCAAAGTGGAGGCTTCCATGTTATAGGTAGATTTAAAAATTTTCCTGTTGACAACTTGGTGAGTTTATCTGAAGACCTGGGATCAATAGAAGGGAAATGTTTAGGTTAAAATAAAAGGTTATAGAGACCAAGTTTTACTGTGCAGAGGAAACTCTCAGATAGTGGACTTCAGAAGGAGTAGGTTGTAAAATGTTTCTTACTAGACTTAAAAACTCTTAGCTGATTATCTCCTGGGTCTGGGGGAAAAAAAGGAAATAAAAGAGGGGGAAAGGAGATTCTCTATAGAATGTGGATTTTTCCCACAAGAGACAACCTTCAGGGCAACTTCAAGATACAGCAAGGAAATATATTTGGGGTTAAAATGTTTTTATTTCTTCCCTTATTTATTATGTGATGTTATGCCAGAGTCAGGTTAGAAAGCAGACCACACTATCTAGGGTTAAAATAAAAACTCCTCTGATGAGATTTTATGGTTTGTAGGGCATGACTCCTCAGGCCCTTTAGGTGGGAATTTGGACAAGAGAAGACAATCAGAGTTTAGTCCTCATTTCCATAACATTGGTATATTAATTAACAAAGGACAGAGATCCCTGAAAGATAAGAAATAAAGTGAGCTCTACAATTGTTTCAGTGTGTTTTCTTTTTTCTTTTTCTTTTCTTTTCTTTTTTTTTTTTTTGAGATGGAGTCTCTCATTGTCTCCCAGGCTGGAGTGCAGTCATGCAATCTCAGCTCACTGCAACCTCTGCCTCCTGGGTTCAAGCAATTATCCTGTCTCAGCCACTCGAGTAGCAGGGACTATAGGCACATGCCACCAGACCCGGCTAATTTTTTGTATTTTTAGTAGAGATGGGGTTTTACCATGTTGGTCAGGCTGGTCTCGAACTTCTGACCTTGTGATTCACCCAACTCAGCCTCCCAAAGTGCTGGGATTACAGGCGTGAGCCACTGCACCCAACCTTCAGTGTATTTTCTCAAGACAGTTTCCAGGCCACAACACAGAGAAAGGGAACACAAGAAAAGCTTAGTAATTGGCCTGAGCTGAGGAGACCTTACTGAAAGCCAAGAGAGGCCAAGACAGCTAAAGTCCCCTGGGCAGAGCATTAGAGAAGAGAGAGTTACGCAATAAGAGGACCTCGAAAATCTGCAGAAGATCCTCCTCAAGACTACAACTAAGTACTGATCAGAACATGAGTGTGAGGTCTGGTGAGATGAACCACCTGGAAGAATTAAAAGGAACAATCCTAGGACCTAAGGACAGAAAATAGTCCCTATTCTCACTAGCCAAAGTGGAAAACCTTCTAATTCAGAAACAACAGATAGAGGCCTCAGAAAGATTTGCCTCAGTTATGGGACAAAATTAACTCTAGATTAAATGCAGTCTTGCCACCTAAATAAAAGTTCAAGAGCAAAACCGAAGAGGATCAAATAGTTTCCAAGGAACTTAATTACATCCCAGAAAAAGGCACAAAAATTTCGTAGGGAGACCAATGGAACAGAATAGAGATCCAAGAAATAAAGCTGCACACCTAAAATCATTTAATTTTCTATAGAGCCAACAAAAACAAGCAATGGGGAAAGGACTCCCTATTCAATAAACAGTGCTGTGATAACTAGCTAGCCACATGCAGAAGAATAAAATGGACCTGTACATTTCACCATAAACAAAAATTAACTCAAGGATTAAAGATCTAAATGTAAGACCTCAAACCATAAAAATCCTATGAGAAAACCTAGGACATACTCTTCTGGACATTGGCCTTGGCAAGCAATTTAAGTCCTCAAAAGCAATTGCAACAAAAACAAAAATTGACACACGGGACCTAGTAAAACTCAGCTTCTGCGCAGCTTCTGCAAAAGAAGCTATCAGCAGACTTAAACAGGCAACCCATAGAACAGGAAAAGAAATAACATTCACAAACTACACATCTAACAAAAGTCTAGCATCCAGAATCTACAAGGAACTTAAACAACTCTACACACAAGCAACAAACCTATTAAAAAGTGGGCAAAGGACATGAACAGATATTTCTCAAAAAAAAAAAAAAGATACACAAGCAGCCAAAAAACATATGAAAGAATGCTCAACATCATTAATCAGAGAAATGCAAATCAAAACCACCAGGAGATACCATCTCACACCAGTCAGAATGGCTATTGTTAATAAGACAAAAAATAATAGATGCTAATAAGGCTGTGGAGAAAAGAAAATGCTTATTCATTGCTGGTGGGAATGTAAGTTAGTTCAGCCCCTGGTAAGCAGTTTGCAGATGTCTCAGAATAGTAAAACCATAACTACCATTCAATCCAGCAATCCCATTACTGGCTATATACCCAAAGTAAAATAAATCAGTCTACAAAAGAAACCCCACATGCAGTAATATGTTCATTGTAGCACTACTCATGATAGCAAAAATGTGGAATCAAAGGTGCCCATCAAAGGTGGATTACATAAACAAAATGTGGTACATATACATATATATGCCAGGGAATATTATGCAGCCATAGAAAAGAATGAAATCATGTCCTTTTCTGCAACACAGACGCAACTGGAAGCCATTATCCTAAGTGAATTAATGCAGGAACAGAAAACAAAATATAGCATGTTCTTACTTATAAGTGGAAGCTAAATATTGAGTACTCATGAACATAAAGAGAGGAACAGTACACATTGTAAACTATTAGATGGGAGAAAGAAGGAAGCAAGGGCTGAAAAACTACCTATTAGTTACTATAATCACTACCTGGGTGATGGGATCATTCATACTTCAAACCTCAGCATCACTTAAGATACCTATATAACAAACTGGCACATATACCCCCTGAATCTAAAATAAAAATGGAAATTATTAAGAAACAAACATTTTGGCCGGGCGCGGTGGCTCAAGCCTGTAATCCCAGCACTTTGGGAGGCCGAGACGGGCGGATCACGAGGTCAGGAGATCGAGACCATCCTGGCTAACACGGTGAAACCCCGTCTCTACTAAAAAAATACAAAAAACTAGCCGGGCGAGGTGGCGGGCGCCTGTAGTCCCAGCTACTCGGGAGGCTGAGGCAGGAGAATGGCGTAAACCCGGGAGGCAGAGCTTGCAGTGAGCTGAGATCCGGCCACTGCACTCCAGCCTGGGCGACAGAGCGAGACTCCATCTCAGAAAAAAAAAAAAAAAAAAAAAAAGAAACAAACATTTTAAATACCATAGAATACAAAAAGTATACAGAACTCAAGAAGGTGATATTCTCAATGTCTAACATCCAAATAAAATTACTAAGCATGCAAGTAAGTAAGGAAACATGACCTACAAAAAGGATAAAAATAAATGAACTAATAAAAATAAAAGAAACAACACAGATGAGAGAATGAGTAAATAAGACCATTAAAATAGTTATGATAACTGTATTCCACATATTTAAGAAGCTAGAAGAAAGATATTAAATTAAACAGAGACATAATTTATATTAAAATACTCAAACTTATAAAAATCAAAACTACCAAGTATGAGATTAAAAAAAAAAAAATGCAATGGCCTGGGTTAACTGATATTTAGTCAATGCAGATAAAATGATAGTGAACTTGAAAACAGAAAAAGAAGCTATCTAAAATGAAACTCCAAATAATATTTTTAACCACATGTAACAAGAAAAAGATAAAATTTTAAAAGAAGCCAATGAAAAATACACATTTGTACAGAAAAACAAAAATAATGATAACAGCACATCACTTGTTGAAAACAATGCAAGCAAAAAAAGAGATGAACAACATCTTTAAAATACAGAAAGGAAAAAACTCATACTGGAAATCTTGGCCTAGCAACAATATCTTTCAAGAAGAAAGCAAAATAAAGACTTTTCAGACAGACAGAAAGTGAAAGAATTCATTGACAGCAGACCTGTATAACAAGTGTTAAAAAGAATTTCTTCAGGCAGAAGAAAGATGATACCAGATGGAAATCTGCATCTAGACAAAGAAATAAATGATACTGGAAATGATAAATATCTGGACAAATAGAAAATAATTTTTTATTAAAATCCCTTTTCAAAATTATTGACCACTTAAAAGTAAAACAACATAGTATGCACTTTGGGAGGCCAAGACGGGCGGATCACGAGGTCAGGAGATTGAGACCATCCTGGCTAACATGGTGAAACCCTGTTTCTACTAAAAAATACAGAAAACTAGCCGGGCGAGGTGGCGGGCGCCTGTAGTCCCAGCTACTTGAGAGGCTGAGGCAGGAGAATGGCATGAACCTGGGAGGCGGAGCTTGCAGTGAGCTGGGATCCGGCCACAGCACTCCAGCCCGGGCAATAGAGTGAGACTCCATCTCAAAAAAAAAACAAAAAAAACCAACATAGTATGGGATTTATGACACATGTATATATGACACATGTGAACATGACCGCAATAGGACAAAAGTCAGGAGGGGAAAGCTGAAAGTGCCCTACTGTGCATTCCTACGCTATACATAATGTGGTACATTATCGCTTGAAGGTAGACAGAAATAAGTTAATGATAAATTAAAGATGCACACGATACACCCTAGAGCAATCACTAAAATAACACAATGAAGTGTTGTAGTTAATAAGCCAATAAAGGAAATAAAATGGAATAATAAAAATAATTCAAAAGAAGGCAGAATTTCTTTAAGGGAACAGAAAAGAGGATAATTAGAAAAAAAATAACAAAGTGGTAGGTAGATTTAAACTTAACATAACTAACAATCTCATTCAATGTAAATGGTCTGAACACCCCAATTAAAGGCAGAAGTTGTTGAACTGGATTTTAAAAAGTAAGACACAGCTACCACTTACCTGCAAGAAACAAATGTAACGTATAAAAACAAAAGTGGGTTATAAAATAAAGGGATGAGAAAAGATAAACCAACCAAAATAAATCTGGAGTTGCTATTTAAATATCAGAAAAAGTATATTTTGGAACAAATAATATTAATGAGGATAAATAAGGTCATTTTACAGTGATTAAAGAGGTTAACTATGAAGAAGACATAACAATTCTAAATAGATATGCACATAATGACAGAACTGTAAGATACACAAATCAAAAACTGGAAGAGCTACAAAGAGGAATAGTCAAATTCACAATTATAATGAGAAATTTCAGCAAATCTCAACCAATAATTGACAGAAAATCAGCAGCTATGTAGACCACTTGAACAACCTTATCAATCAGCTTGACATGATTGACATTTATAGAACACTTCATTCAACAATAGCATAATACATGTTCTTTTAAAATTATTAACACATTTTATGTTAAATGATAAGGGGATAAGAAAAAAGAAAAGAAAAATATTAGGTGAATATATACATATATTAAAACATGTTAATATCAAAATAAGGAAGAAATACTCATAAATATTACAGCTCTTCTTTCTGTAACAGATCACATGGTTATAGCTGTATATTTATGACCTTCTTTCTCCACCCATTCTGTATTCCCTTTGCCTCCCGCAAGCATCTCAGGTTACCTACTGGGTCTAGGCCTACAACAATTAAAGCATAACAGCCCAATTGAGTTGTGTCTGAATTAGGTTATTGCAGTTTCCCATTAACCTATTCACAGGACACAGGAATGCTAAAAGAAACTAGAGAATCTCCTAAGTTTTATATATACTCCTCCGTACTCCCATTGTGTAATAGTGACCCAAATTCCACTTAATAGTTAGGATCAATCACCTCAACCATTACAGTGACCTCTCACTTTGCCTGTTGATTCAGATGCATGAGAATCCCAAAGTGGCCTGGTGGCAGTTTCAAATTCCAGTTCAATGGAGTCATTGTTTTGTCCCACTTGGAAGTATTTTCCTTTGGAGCTAAGACCTCAGCAGAGCCTATGGTTGCAGTGACGGGAAGCAAAAATTTAGACCACTAGTGGTTATAGTAAAGAGGGCTACCCCTGCTTCTACTCCTTGATCCCTAGATCTGTGAATTCTGGCTATGGGAGGGAACAGTACCATATACAGGACACCAATTTAGTGCACATACCACATCCTGAATAACATTGTTCTAGCACTGCAAAGTATTGTCATCTAGCTGACACTTTAAGTCTTCAAAAGTGGATTCCACTATTTTTTTAAGCCAGCTGCTTCAGAATGATGGTGAACACACCTAGATCAGTGAATTTCATGATTATGAACTTATTGGCATACTCTATTTACTGTGAAAACAAATGTCTTGGTCAGAAATGATGCCAAATAGAATCCCATGACAGTGGATGAGACACTCTGTAAGTCTGCAGATGGTAGATTGGCAGAGCCTTTGTGGACAGGGAAGGAAAATCAACATTCAAGTAAATGTTTATACTAGTAAAAGCAAAGCACTGCCCCTTTCATGCTGGAAGTGGTCCAACATAATCAACCTGCCACCGGATGATCACCCCAGAGATGGTGCCATATTAAGAGCCCAGTGTTGATCTCTGCAATAGCAGATTTGACACTTAGCAGTGGCTATATCCACATTACCCCTGGCGAGTGGAAGTTTTTGTCACTAAGCCCCATAACCCCCATTCCTGCCACCATGGCCACTTTGTTCATGAGTCCATTGGGCAATGATGAGAGTGGCTGTGAAAAGAGGCCGACTGTGATAAATAGAACTGGTCATCCTAGACATCTGATTATTAAAATGCTCCTCTGCTGAGGTCACCCTTTAAGATGTAAATATCTTCACATTCTGTGCTGGTTTAGAGGGATCTATCCACATACCTCTTCTCAGACCTTCTTATTAATTTTCCAATTATGTTCCTTTCAAGTCCCTGCTGATCCAGCCGAACCACTGGCCACAGGCCAAGAACCAGTATATAATCTCATATCTGGCTATGTCTCTTCCCTGTTAAAATGAACAACTAGGTACACTGCTCGGAGTTCTACCCACTGGAGGATTTCCCTTCGCCACTGTCCTTCAGGACTGCCCCAGAGTGTGGTTATAGTGGTGCACGTCTCCTCTCCATTGGTGCTTTATACACTATGCAATCAGGCCAGAGATTTTGTTCTCCCTCAATCGACTGATTATAGAGAATTATCTGTGAGACTGTAGATGTGGGCTAAAATGTAGCAGGAGTAGAGGCCATGGGAATTTGAGTACTTACTTGTGCCTTCAAGGCCTGCTTGAGTCAAATTGTATATATCACTTCCATTCAATAATGGAGCTCTACTGTGCACACTCAGCTTTATGGCTTGGTGGGTTAGAGGATACTCAGTTCAGGGTAGCTAAAAATGCATGATAATTTGGTGGCCCATGATTTGAGGTCATATGACAGTGTCTCAGATACAAAGGAGACTTAGGAGGTGAGTTTAAACCCTAGAAAGACAGGACTTGTAAGCTAAGACATTTCCCAAACATCAGAAGAATGTTCCAAAAGTGGCTAACCAAAAAATCAAAACAAATATCTACCATAACCTATTGCTTGACTTTCCGACATCAATTACACTCTTCTTCCATACCTAAATATAACAATGTCATTACAACAACAATAAAGTGTTCTCAACTATCATTAAACAACTATGTGTATGTAAGAGAAAATGCCCTTACTCTCTGCCCAAAGACAGGGCCAACTGAAAAAAATCATTTGTTCCTGCATCATAATATCTAATCCTCCTTTAATATCATTGCAATTCCAACTTGACATTTTGCAAATTATAGGTTAAACTGCTAAGTTAACCACCACCAAAATGTACTACATAAATAAATACATTAAAATCAGCAAATGAAATATTAGTTAAAACGCATACATGAAACAGCAAAGAAAATATGAACAGAGACTACTTCTGAGTTCTCATTGCAAGTCTATGTTGGTATTCGTGAATTCCGTATCAGTTGACTATGGCTACAATAATGCTGCATAGCAAATAGCCACAACATTTTAGCAGCATTTATTTATTTGGTTCATGAGTCTACTGATCAACTAAAGTCAGCTGGTATAGGCTGAACCCAACTGCACAATTTTGCTGCTTTCAGCTGGACTTGCTCACATGTCTGTGGCTAGCTAGGAGTTGGCTGCTCTAGGCTGTGCTTAGCTGAGGTTGGCAATGCTTCATATGTGGGTCCTCCTTGGGCTAGACCAGCCCAAGCATATTCTTTTCATAGCTCTTTTCATTCTTTCATTACAAGAATACAAGTGGAAACCTGTGAGATCTCCTAAGGCCTAGGCTTGGAATTTGTACATCATAACTTCCACCTCATTCTATTGGCAAAAGCAAGACAAATGGCCAAATCCAAAATCAAGGGGGAAAAGCGATGATGGAAGAAAGGCTGAAGAATCAGGGCTACTAATGCACACTACCAAAGCTTTTTCTTTTACTATCCACTCTGTTTCCTTTGCTCTTAGCCGGCACCTCAGCAGTTTGGGGGGTTTGCCTGGTTGGGTGATGCAAACATCACCTCTGAGGGGCCTGAGCCCTTTGTGGTCCTGCACATATGAGATTCCTATAAATTCCTCTTCACTTTTCCCAGTGGACTTGACTTCCCTTTTATGGAGTTTTTATTACATCAGGAGATCTGCTCGCCTCGGCCTCCCAAAGTGCTGGGATTACAGGCATGAGTCACCGTGCCTGGCCTAAATTTCCAATATTTAATGTCTACAAAGATACTAAGACACAAAGGACCCAAGAAAGAGTGAGAGGCAGGAAGAAAAATGGGAAAATGTAGTTTTGGAAGACAAAACAATATTTCAAAGAGAAGTAGGTGATCAAAAGACAAATAAGATAAATATTGAAAAAAATGCCCTTTGAATTTAGCTGCACGAAGGCTCTTGATGACTTAATAAGAGCTGTTTCCATGGAGTAATGGTGAAGTAGCCAGAAAAATTATATGTAATGATTTATATCACAGTTCATGAATATAAATCATGAACCATGACTTATAGTCATAGTTCATGAAAAAATAGAAATGTCAGCTCTTTTGTGGGCACAGCTCTTCCCATTAGATGCACCAGGCTTCCAGATCTGCATGCCTCTTAACTGTGGCCAGTGCACATCCCATAGGCACCAGTGGGCTCTGATGTACTCAGTTCACCCACCCAGCACCTGCCTAAGAGCCCTTTAGCTCTCCTGATTCTCCCTTGACTCACAGCTACATAGAGGTAGAAATCTGGTGGGATTCAGTGACAAAACTGCCATTCATTTCCAATGCGTGCCATTCTTTCACATGCAGGTCGCCCCAGTTCCTTCTTTCTCCTAGTTCCATCTGTTTCTTACCAACTTTCTTCAAAGTTGTGGTATATGGTTTTCACCTTTGTCACATATCCAGTGTTA
Source organism: Trachypithecus francoisi (assembly GCF_009764315.1). NCBI lineage: Eukaryota > Metazoa > Chordata > Mammalia > Primates > Cercopithecidae > Trachypithecus > Trachypithecus francoisi. The sequence goes on from NW_022681456.1 coordinate 108,555,690, forward strand.
ATACCCATGTGTTTACTATTTATATTTTCCTTTAGACATTGCAGCAGGAATCTAGGGAAAAAAATGTATATATATATTTGTATTATGTATTATTTATCTGTTTCTATATAAATATGTAAATTGTTTACATATTACATATTTTATACATAAGGCAGCTTAAGTATATTGATATACTCTATATGATATATAAATATATGTTACATATAAATACTCAAGCTGCCTTATACCTGGAAACTTTAGAAGTTTAAAATTTTTCAATAGATAAAAGTATCAAGGACTTTGTGATTCCTGCCATTTCTCTCAAGTTTAGAAATGTCTCCACCGAGAGACAGAAAATGTATTTCCTTCTCACTTTTTCAATTGACATGATGATATTATTGCTTTTTCAAATGGTTTAACAATTATGTGGGATCAGAGGAAATTTGTAAGTTTTTAGGGAAGGTTATATCTAGGGAAGAAATCAGGTTATGAAAAGAATGTAGAAAAACACTATCATTCAAAAACCCAAATATGGACAATTTATTCTTACATAAAACTAAACATTTGTGTTTCCTGTGGGCAAAATACATTCATAAAATTTCTGCAGAAATAATTAAATATAGAAAAATAAATAGGCATTATTCACCTTTGGCTTCTCTAGTTACCTGACAATTGCTTACTTCACATATTTTGTGGTAAAGACAACCATTAGCTTGCAAACACACAGCTGGCAAAATGGACGTTCAATCATGTTGTGGCTTTGGCATCATTATTATTTCCGAATTCACACTAATGCTTTGATCTATCCTTTTAATGAAAGCAGAAATTATTTTCTTTGAAGAAAGGCAATCTTGACTTACAGGTATGAGAATGGCACAGTAAAACCTGAAATAACACTATTCTAACTAAGCCAAATTTATATTCTGCTACTTTCCACTTTAATGAGAACAAGGCAAGTAGTCCAAGTGGCCAAATTCATTGAGGCCTCCTATGGGCTAGATCCTGTAAAAGGTGATTTTTACACATTAACTTTTCTAATGTTTTTATACTAGCATGAGTCAGGTGCTGTTGGTCACTCCATTCTACAGATTAGAAAACCACGGCTTAGATAGATTGCCTGAGATACTTTTCATGAGTATTCTTGCATCAAATATAGCATTGAATTTGCATGACATAGGAAGAGGTCCTGCGTAATTGTGAACAGTGTCTCCACGATGATCCCCTCCCAGGACCATTTATCTCTTTCATGATACTGTCACACACATACTCTTTTATAAGCTCTCCAATCTGCTCAATGGTGAAGAAAGTGATTCACTTCAGTGAAACAAACCCATGTGGCTATTTTTATCAAAAATGATCTATTTCATTGTGTATAGGATAGTAAGATTCATACAATACATGTCATAGAATAAGTTCTCCTTAATTTTATGTGCTAAAATAGAAATCATTTAGCATTTTTACATTATACTTCTACATTGGCTTTAAAGACATTTTTAATCTCAGTATTCTGCAATAAGACATCTTTTGCAATGAATATTAATACACTTGTTTCATGTAAATGTAATATATACATTTCTGCTTCTTTAAAATGAAAAAGCAGTCTCAAGGATGCTAAGGCATATGTTTTAAAAGAAATTCATGCTGGTGTTCTTGGTATTTTATTTTAACATGCTCTCTAAACCGTCCCTGCCACTACCGTCACCTAATCAGAGATTCTTCATTTTCAGTGTCCTCTCTGACTACCCCACTTCCTGACAGTTTGCCAGATTCTCACAGACTTCCAGAATTGACAAAATACACTGTGAAAAAATGTCTTAACAATGTGCAAAGTTTTTCATGTATTTTATTGAAATATGTGCATATTACTTACAATATTGCTTAATAAGACATAAAACTGGAAAGTGTTCAAAAGTTAAAGCCCAGGCTGCTGTCATCATCTTCATTCTTGTGAACTTAAATTACTTTTGTTAAAGAGAAAAAAAAAAAAGGAAAGCAAATGTGGAGTTGACAAAATATCCGTCCTAGAGGCTTAAAAAAAAAAGCAAGGCAGACTTCAAAATCAACCCAAACTACAGATTCAGTCATCCAGTCAAGCCAACCACACCCTTTTCTTTTACAGTTGGGTCAGTTGCAAGGCTCAGTAGTCCCAGCACTGAAGAGAGGAAAAAAGCAATTCACTTCTGTTGCATAGGATCAGAGATTTCAAGCTCGAATGAACTTTGGACCACTTTAAATCTACCCCTTTTATCTTACAGATGTGAAAACCAAGACTTCATCAGTTTTCAGTTTCAGGGTAAGTCAATGGAACAATCAAGAGAAATAAAAGTGCTCTGCTCTCACCCACATGCTCCTTATTTTATGATGTATGACCTTATTTGGGGACACGCAGTTCTAGGTATAGATCATTGCTTTCATTTCAATGGAATTATTCATAGTATTTCCATTTCAATAAACTAATAAAGAGCTTAAACTAAGGCAATAATTTGAAAATTTCATCAATAAATGAAAAAATAAAAGATTTCTGAGCACCCTTCAGTATTAAAGAAAATTAAACCTACACCCCTCCCTGACACAAAAAAGAACTTAAAATAGTTTATTTTCTAAAACATTCTTGAAAATAAAAATAGATTAAAAATACTAAAAAATATATACTAGAAGATCATGCTGTGTCAGCCTGGGTCATATGGGACTAGAAGGCAGGTATTAAATTCTACTAAGTTCCCATAATAAGGGCTCAGATTGAACTCTGAGCTTCTCATTGTCCAAAAAAAAAAAAAAACTTCTTTCTAAAACTTGATTAAAAATAAAAATTGTTATTTGTAGATTTCACTAGTATTAAGTATCCTTCGCAAATAGGTTAAAATTATTTGCAAGAAAATTTTCCTATAGCCAACTTAATCCATTTAAAAGATCTGAGCCAATTAAATGACATAGGGACTCTGGTAGAATGGCCCTCTTCACTAAGTATCTTCGAAAAAAATCTGACTTATTTCCTCATTTTTTTTTCTAAAATGAGAATTCTGATTTCTTGTTTATTTTTTAAATCATTCATTCCCTTCATATTTAAAAGACTATTTAGAGATTATATATATGCATATACAGATATACTTATATCATATATATCAGAATCATAGATTTTTAGAGTTGAACTGAATCATATATATTTTAAGTTCAACTCATTTGTTTTACAGATATAAAAATCCTTCCTCAAAAAGGTATGCTTTTTTACCCCTTGCCTCAAAATTAATTCATTTCCAAGCATCTAGGAAATGTCTTTCCTCTCTCTTAGTGTCACAAAACTTTGGAAACTCAGGCTCAGACATTATGACAACTGTTATTTCACTGTTTTACAAACTATATTAATGTAATTGCTGAACAGTCACCCAGAATATTGCAAAGACATAGTACAGTGCTACTTTCAACATGTTATTAATGGCCATTTCAATGCATACATTTTTTTCTAAGGGACCAAATGACACATGACAGTTTGAACATGTGTCCGATTTAATGACCACTCTTATCCACCTTTTTAGTACAATCATCAACAAGGTACTTATTTTTAAATAAAAAGATAACAAATTCTGGCACTCTAACTGCAAGCACTCATACCATGTCAATAAAGTGTGTCAGCTTTATTAGGGTCCTCAGTTGCAAACACTCTCTTGACGAGGAATTTATTAAGAAGATCCTGAGTACCTCCCAAAATTGCCATGAAAGTGCAATTTTGGAAGAGGGAGAGAAACAAAGGATTTCCAAAAACAGCTCAGAGTGACATCACTAAACCAGTCTGGTGAGGACACAGATGCACCACCCCACACATTAGTCACCACAGCACGTGCCGCCACCAACTAAAGAGCCCGACATTGATAATGCTGCTGTGGCCCTGCCATGCTGCCCGGTGGACACTGGCGTGGCTTCCTCTGCTGCTGCCACCATCAACGTGAGCTCCCTACTTCATTGCATCACCCATGCCCAATTCAAACTTCAAAGCAAGTACATCCAAACAGCAATTCAATTTTCCCATACCTTAGCAGCAAATTAGACTAAGAAAGCAATTAAGTGGCAATTTTGAATCCCACAGCAAGAGGTGAGATACAGCTTCCACCAAGATTCTGTTTTTCTTTCAGAAGATGGAGTCTTACTGTGTCCCCCAGGCTTGAGTGCAGTGGCACACAACCATAGCTCACTGCAGCCTGGACCTCTTACACTCAAGCGATCCTCTTGCCTCAGCCTGCTAGAGTAGCTGGCACTACAAGTGTGTGCCATGATGCCCAGCTAACTTGTTTATTTTTATTGTTTGTAGAATCAGAGTCTTACTATGTTGCCCAGGCTGGTCTTGAACCCCTGGGCTCAAGCAATCCTCCTGCCTCAGCCTCCCAAAATGCTGGGATTACAGTCATAGCCACCAGCCCTGCTGCACCACCAAGTTTCGTAACGTGGGAAATCCTCCTAAGAAATGGAGCTCAAATGCACATGCCTCCTGGTCCCCATAAGCAAATATTTTCATTCACTGTTCTGATTTTGTTAACAGCAACATTGTTGCTGTTGCCTTGAAGAAGAGCTAGTGAATAAATGACTTTGTAAGTCACTCTTTAACTTGAAAAAGAAAAGCAAACTGTAGATTCGTTTGCCTTATCCAGATTTTGACACTGCTGTGATGACAAATTTTCTCCATGAAGGAAAAAACCTTCCAAATAGAAAATGTCTGACCAGTATCTACTAGTTGCTAAGTTAGCATACATTTTTGTGGTTAAAAAAAAAAAAAACACACACACACACACACAATTTTATTTTCTCCCCATTTTATTACAAAGTTGTCCTAAAAGACAAAATTCGAGTAATTTTCAAAATCTATTTCTTACTGAACACACTGAGGAACATTTTCCTCTGAAGAAAAATATTTTTTCTCTAAGCAATCCAATCACTTCAGGCATGTCAAGGGTCCACAATCCAGGGATGGGCTGCCCCAGACCTAGGTTTCCCCATTTCATCAATACCATGTTTACTAAAAACTAGCATCTTCTTGAAAATTTTCTGGTCAGCCATCTGGACAGCTATCTGGACAGCCCACACAGGCTTGAGCAAGAATTTAATCTCGTAGGTATAATACATTCCTCAAGATTTAATTCAAATAGGAACATTTTTATGTCACACTCAAACTATAGAGATATGAAAGTTTAGAAATTCCAAATTTGGTAATTACACAGAAAACAAACTTTGTTAGCAATTGCTGGGACAGAATTTCACTCCGCTTTCTTGAATAATTTTCAAGAAGGCTTCTTATGTACCCTCCTATGAAAGAGATATCATTTCTCTATTTAAAAGTGATTTCTTTAAAGTGTGCAAGGAAAGATGGGGTCAAGCGGCTTCATCTTTGTGATGTGGAACTGACTAAAATGGAGAAAAGAACTGAGTAACATTTGAATGGTGCAATTTAATTACCAAACTTCAGCCTTTGTTTTGACAAGTTGATCTCTCTTTTTAATAAATGTAATTGGCATTTAAAGATATGTCCACGATGGCAAATTATGTGACTGGGGATTTTAGGAAATGTATTTCAGTTTGGCAATAGGGAAATATAAAATAATTTAAATATCATAAAAATACTAGTGAGCACTCATTCAGGTGGTTTTTTTTTTTGTTTTTTTTTTTTTTCCAGACACGAAATTGGGGGTGAAGGCCTTGATTAGAATCAGAGACTGCAAACATTTATTATAATGTTAATCCTATATTGCTTTTGATTTTGCGTGTGTGTGACCTTGCCCAATTTATTCAACTTATTTGGTTGAATTTATAATATTCAGCCAAATTGATTGATTTGGATCTGTAATTGATTGATTTGGTTGATTTTTATAATATTCTATGATATCACCACATTTTTCTGATATCTTTAGTAACTCAGTGAAATTCTACTAGAGTACTAGTTATAAAGTGATTTGAGAGCTTTCATTTCAATGTAAAATTTTTTTAGAACATTTATTTATTCATTTAGGTTTTTTGATTGAATAAACCCTTAAACATGTTTACCTAGAAAATGTAGAACTCCCTTAAACGTGTTTCCCTAGAAAAAATGTAGAACTCTAAGGCCTTCTGAATTAACTGAAAGCAATTGTTTCCAATAACATTTAATAGTCTTCATTTCTTTTTGAGGAATTATTCTGCCATGAGCATTTTTGTGATGTTTCATCCACTGAAGTAAAAACTTACGGCAGTTTAATTCCCCAAATAAAAGGGGTTGCTGTAAACATAACTGAGTTATCAGGAAGCAGATGGTTTTAATTATCTACATAAAAAGCTATTTATATTGGGAATTTGAAAAAACAATCTAGAAACAATACTCATTGTAGAAACATACATTTAATTAATTTGGGCTTTAAAAAGGAATGACGAGCGATTATTAAGTGTTACCTAAAAGTCGAATCGACATTAAAGGCTAGTTATGGAAAACTTGAGTGCCTCTGAGACAAGCCTTAAAGAACTGCATTGCATATGTAATTGTACACTTGATCTTTTACAAATAAATTCAGAGGAAGAGGATTATTTAAAATCAGCACAAGCTCACTTGCATGATAAAATAATAGCCTGTGCTTGATCCAGGAAGTAAAAAGTACATACTATAGACTATACAAAGCATCCCAAATTTTGGATCTAGGAACATTCATTGGGACTTCAAAACCAAGGGCAATTCATGCTGGAGAATTTTTCTTTTTCCTCCCCTAAAGATTCTTTTTCTTTCTTTCTTTTTTTTTTTTTTAAGCTAGGAGAAACAGCATAGGGTAGTAGTTAAGAGCAAACAACCCTTGGGTACAGGGTTGCCAAGTTTAGCAATAAAAATAAAGGACATTGAGTTAAATTTGAAATTCAGTATAAGTTCCATGCAATACTGAGACATACTTATACTTGAAAATTATTTGTTGTTTATCTGAAATTCAAATTTAACCGAGTGCTCTATATTTAATCTAGCAACCCTGTCTAGGTGCCAATCCTGTCTCAGTCACTTACTAGCTACATGAATTTGGGCAGGTTATTTAATGCCTCTGTACCTGGGTTTTCTCATCAGTATAATGAGGATAATAATAGCACCTAACTCACAGGTTTGTTTGACAATTAAATGAGTTAATGTTTATAGAGTGCTTAGAATTGTACTTGGCATATAGTGAGTACTATATATTTTGTTAAAAAACATTATTCCTGCTTGGAAGAAAAAAATAAGTCAAAAAGAACAGCTTTAGAGCCTATGTGAAGAGGTCTTTTGCCTTAGTATTTCTGAAAATACCTGTGTGTTAATTACAGATCCATGTGTATCAGTTCTTTCAGTTACTACTGATGCACAGGCTTTAGGGAAATCACCCCCCAGCCCCTCAGGATTACATAGCCCCAGACTACTCAAGTATTTGCCTGTGTAGAACAGCCACTTTTATCCAGAACCGGATGAACACAAGCGCAAGTATAACTCAAAAGACAGGGGGAAAATCCCTTAGTTGGAGCAGTCAAGCTACATGGGCATTCACTAGGAGTGTGTAGTTCTCCCTGGTAGTGACTCTTTACTGTTCAGCCTCCAAACAGAAAGCTATCTACCATTCCCTCTCCCAAAAAGAATGAAATTTGGTCAACTGCTGCAAATGAAGCATGAAGGAACACACAAGCAGAACACCAGGCAATGGTGGGAGTGGGGGGCAAACCCAGTGCTCTAATAAAGAGCAGAGTAATTAATCAGGGGAATATGCAAATAGCATTAGGAGACTTGGGACAGGAGGGGCAGTGGTGAAGGTGGAGAAAACCCATTTAAAATTCTAAGGACAGAGACCGGGCGCGGCGGCTCAAGCCTGTAATCCCAGCACTTTGGGAGGCCGAGACGGGTGGATCACGAGGTCAGGAGATCGAGACCATCCTGGCGAACATGGTAAAACCCAGTCTCTACTAAAAAATACAAAAAACTAGCCGGGTGAGGTGGCGGGCGCCTGTAGTCCCAGCTACTCGGGAGGCTGAGGCAGGAGAATGGCGTGAACCCGGGAGGCGGAGCTTGCAGTGAGCTGAGATCCGACCACAGCACTCCAGCCTGGGCGACAGAGCGAGACTCCGTCTCAAAAAAAAAAAAAAAAAAAAAAAAAAAAAAATTCTAAGGACAAGACTTGGTTCTTAAAGGGAATTTGCAGCAGTATTTTCTAAAATTCCAAACATTAAGGATCCTATATTCACTTCCTAGGGCTACTGTGACAAACTACCACAAACCATGTGGCTTGAAAATAATAGAAATTACTTATCTTGCAGTTGTAAAACCCAGGAGTTCAAAATCAATTTCGGTTCCTTCTGGAAACTCTGAGGGAGAATCTTGCCAGCTACATTAGTCCGTTTTCACACTGCTATAAAGATACTGCCCAAGACTGGGTCATTTGTAAACAAAGGAGGTTTAATTGACTCACAATTCTGCATGGCTGGGGAGGCCTCAGGAAACTTACAATCATGGCAGAAGGTGAAGGGGAAACAAATGATAAGGACAGGAGGCAGGGAAATACTGGGTAGAAGAGGGAGGATCCCACGCAAAGGCTCCACCCTCAAGCCTGGAAACCATTGCCCTAAATGAGAACAATTACCCCTGTTTTCTAACCCGAATGTTGCTTTTTCCAAAACCACCCTGGCCCACCACACCCCGACATCCTGTACCCATAAAAATCACAAACTCCACTGGCAGAGGAGCAGAGCAGCATGGCAGAGAAGAACAGAAGAGAAGAAGTGTCTGAACATCTAAGAGGCAACTGGATGGTCAGAAAGGAGTTTGCCTCTCTCTGGGAAAGATGATCTTACCACTTCATCCTCTTTCCAGCTCCCCATCCCACTGAGAGGCACCATCATTCAAAACCTCCACATTCACCATCCTTCAAGTCCATGTGACCTGATTCTTCCTGGGCATCAGACAAAGACCCAAGTACCAAAAGGGTAGGGTGTAAAGGGTTGTTACCCTGACTCTCCACTGAGCTGGTTAACACTTAGCTGTCGTGGACAGCAACTGCTAAAAGAGCATTAATTGTAATACATCCCTGAATGCTACAATGGGGCTGAAGCCTAGAAGCCCTCACCCTGGTCCTACCACCCACTTGCTTGTATGTTCCCCCTGCAAGGGGTTTGAACACCGAGGCCAAGTAAGCAAGCCACACCCCTGTTGTAAGTCCTGCAAAGGGGTCCAGGGTCGTCTCCCATCTCACAAGGACCTTCTTCATATGGCAGCAGGAGAAAGAAGTGCAAGCAGGTGAAATGCCAGACCCTTATAAAACTACCACATCTCGTGAGAACTCATTCACTATCAGGAGAACAGCATGGGGGAAACTGCTCCCATGATCCAATCTAAACACGTGGGGATTACAATTTGAGATGAGATTTGGGTGAGGACACAGCCAAACCATATCACCAGCAACTGATGTTCTTTGGCCAATAGATGCATGACTCTAATCTTTGTCTCTGCCTTCACATGGCCTTCTTTCTTGTGTTTCTGTGGCTTCTTTTCTGTTTCTGATAAAGACACCCATCATTGGATTTAGGGCCCAACCTAATTCAGGATGATCTCTCCTCAAGATCCTTAACAATTACATTTGCAAAATCCCTTATTCCAAATAGGGTTACAGTGTGACGTTTCTGGTAGATGCACCATTTGGCGGATGGGGGAACACCATTCAATCCACTAAGTACCTCAAAACAAGTAACTGACAGTTCAGAGTAGACTAGCTTAGAATAGAGCAAAATAGAATATGAAGAAGAAAATCAGTGGAACTTAGACAAAACAAAATGAGGAGTTTAGCACAGACCCGAATGGAGACCTACCTCTTAGAAATACTAGATTAAGTGTTTTCATCACTTATTTAATAAAGAGAAATTAGAGACTGATATTTAAAATTTACTATCACAGGCAATTTGCCAAATACCATTTGTAATACACCTTATAAAGTTCATTTTTAGTCATTTTCAACAAATCATTTTTTATCTTCCAAATTACCCAGCTTTCCCCAGTCCTAGCAGAGATGGTTGTAAAATAAATAATAACAAGAATGTGGTGCGCACAGTCAGAACTAGTCTGGCAGAATAATTCAGGAAAAATCTGCCTAGACTTCTAAGTTTGCTACATGCTACCGGAGGGCATTTTGGAAATAGCCCGAGGTCTCCTATAATCTAGTGATTTTAACTTGCATCTTTAAGAATCTATTACTTACCAGGTTCTAAACCAGGAGGGTTTTTAATGTTGTATATAACTCTCACAGCCACACTATAATGGAGGTGTTATCTATGTTTTATAAATGACAACATCAGGATACAAACCTAGGTATTTCTAACAACTAAATTCATCTTAATCCTTCCTTCAAGGTTGAAGAGTATATTTTGAACATGGAAACCCCCTCCAGTTAAGCAAACCCATTTTCCTTCTTTGTATCTTTGCAACATGTAGCACAGTGCTAGACACTTCCTATGCTTTGTATAAATGGGCGATGACTTGTTGAGTGGAAAGCGAAACATCCTGCGACAAACCTGGGCTGAAGAACTAGGCTGAATCCAATTCATTATATAGTACTAAGAAACTAGTTATCCACTTCTGCAAATGTCTGGGAAGTTCAATTAGATAGAATGATGAAATTTTCACAGTAAATACCTACAGTCTGGTCAGACAACCTACAAGGGCTAAAACTTCTGACTCAGAAAAGTATCTTTTCCTAAAAATGCAAAGGAAGTAACAAGAAGACAGCTGTGTTGATTCAGTTTAAGTAACAAGGCCATGCTGTTTCGAATACCATTTAAAGGTAGACCATATGAAACTCAGTATTTATACATTGCAATGCAGATTTTGTGGTTATTAAAAAAAAGTACCATGATTCTTTGTTAGAATTTAACAGATTAGTCTCCACCCATCCATCAAAATAATGATTTAAATGAACTCTTGGTTTTTCAAAGGCAATTTACCCCATTTACCTAGACCCTTTGCTTCTCCTGCTTATTAATCATAATGATAACTATGAATTCCTGGTCAAAGAGTAGAAGGGACATGGGGATATAAATGAACCTCAAGCGAAACAGTGTAGATACGTATTAGCAGTTAATACGAAAGTTTGCTAGAGAAAAAAAAAATTGCTGCCACAAAATAAAATATTAATCAAAAGTTTATTTTGTTTTGTTTTGTTTTTCAATTTCTAAGTGGTCTATATCTGTGATCTCTCTGTCCCGCAATACTCAATACTCTACCATATAAAGAATTAGAAGAGCAGGATGGGCACAACGGCTTATGCCTGTAATCTTAGTACTTTGGGAGGCTGAGGTGGGAGGATCAAGTAAGCCCACTTCGAGACCAGGCTGGGCAACATGGTGAAACCCCATCTCTACAAAAAAATTAACCAGGCATGGTGGCACATGCCTGTAGTCCCAGCTACTCAGGAGGCTGAGGTGAGAGGATCCCTTGAGGCTGGGAAGCAGAGGTTGCAGTGAGCCGTACCCGTGCCAGTGCACTTCATCCTAGATGAAAGAGTGAGACACTGTCTCAAAAAAAAAAAAAAAAAAAAAAATTAGAAGAGCAATTCATTTTTGCTCTTATTAACCACATTGATGAGTAACATCAGGGACTTCATTATTATGTATGTCTCAAAATGTTGAAAGTCTGTGATAAAATCTAAAGAATATGTTCTATCCTGTTTTAGCTGCAAAAGTACAATTCTGAAATGATAAAATTATTCTATGGAAGAATGGTTAACAGTTTTGCCTCCTATAATTTACCATGAACCCAACTGATTGTATTTCTAAAGCAAGGATTGCTAGAATTTAGAAAGATTTGGTGCAGATTTTGATTATATTCATTTTTATATGTTTGTAGTGGAGCTTCGAGGGAATTGGAAGAGAATAACATTAGCAGCAGGGAGTTGTGAAGCTGTGTCGTCCACCAGCATGACTAAGGGGTCTTTGGTTCTCATGGCCAGTGGAAGAGGTGAGAGAAGTGGAAGTGGGTGCAAGCACACCATAATGGGAAAGGAGGAGATGGAGCCTAGTGCCAAGAACTAGCCCATGTCGCTTGAAAACCAATTCTTTGATCCTCTTGAGTTGTCACCAATACCTGATATATGCTCGTTCACTCATTCATTCAGCAAGTAGTTACTGCCTCCATAGTCTATATTTGTATTTGGACACTTTCCAGTTGTTGAGGCTTGTAGTCATAAAAACATGGTAAAATCAACACAAGTAAGGGCATGTTGAGTAACAAACACTAGGGACATTGCGGATATTTATCAATGGTAGATTAGTTAAATTATCTTCAATCTATACAGTTGAATACTATAAAGCCTTTGATACAGAAGGGCTGGGCTCCCAGCTAAACCCCACCCTTAAGCCCGGAACTGCAGCCCTAAGTGAAAACCGCTGATCCCATTTTTCTGCCCATATGTTGCCTTTTTGGCCTGCTATGCCCCTATCCTGTGCCCATAAAAATACTTCAGCTGGCAGAGCAACACAAGCAACTGAGCATCAGGGATAAAAGTAGCTGGACATCAGGGATACAAGCTGCTGAGTGGCGAGGATTCAAGCGGCTGAGTAGCAAGCAGAGAAGCAGAGTGTCAGAGACTGGATAGACACAGCTAACTTCAGTTGGTGCGGCTTCAGGGAAAGATCATCTTCTTCCTGCACCATCCCCTTTCCAACTCCCCATCCTGCTGAGAGCCACTTCCATCACCCAGTTAAACCCTTCACATACACTACCCTTCAATTTGTTTGTGTGATCTGATTCTTCCTGGATGCCATACAAGAACCTTGGTGCCAAGACAGCAGGGGCTGCTACCATAACCCTCCGCTGAGCTGGCTGGCACTTGGCCAACCTCGGACAGCAGAGCTGAAAGAGCATTGGTTGTAACACATTTGGATGTTGCTGTGGGGCCAACACAGAGCCTGCTCCCGCCAAAGAGGAGTGACTGGCCAGTTCCAGCATTCACTTGCTCTGGTTCCTGCACTTACTTGCTCACATGCTCCCTCTTGTGAGGAATGGCCAGCAGCAGGCTGAGTGAAATGAGCCACTCCAGTTCCTGCCCACGAAGGCAGTCTACGTCAAGGGAACAATCTTGTCTCACTTTTAAAGGATACAATAAAAGATATCTCATAAAGAAAAATTTACGACATATTATAAATTTTTATAATTTTATAATAATTTATAAAAAGTATAAAAGTAAAACATACTTTAAAAAAGAATATATAATATATAAATACATAGGTTTTTAAATACTGAAGAAGACACACTTAAAATTCCAACAATGTTTACCCTTGGAGTGGTAGAATTACAGAGAAGTTTTGCGTTCTAGACGTTTGCGACAGGCAGAATAAGGCCCCCCAACCACCAAGATGTCCATGCCCTAATCCCCAAATTTTATAAATATGTTACTTTACATAGCAAAAGGGACTTTGTAGATGTTATTAAGTATCTTAAGATGGGCAGTTTATCTTGCACTGTCTGGGTGGGCCCAATGTCATCATGAGGATCTTTGTAAGAGGAAGGCACAAGGGTCAAAGTCAGAAAAGAAGATGTGAGGTCAGAAGCAGACATCAGAATGAGATTCTCTAGAGACTGAAAAAGACGAGGAACAAATTCTCTCCTAGAGCCTCTGGTTGGAACACTGCCTTGATTTCAGTTTCATAAGACTTATTTTGGACTTCTGATATCCAAAACTGTAAGATAATACGCTAGTGTTGTTTTAAGCCACTATGTTTGTGGCAATTGTTACAGCAGCAACAGGAACCATTACAGCATTCCACATGAACTTTATATGTTTTAAGAAAGCATCAATAAATTTTAAATGTATATCCTAAGTGACTTGATTTTCATTCGTCCTGTTATGACCAAGGTAGGTAGGGTTTATAGTACTTCCCAAGAAGCTAATCAGAAAGCCTTTAAAACTCCCAGATCTCTAAACCCCTCCGCTGGAACTGTGGTGTGAACTAGGTCTTCAGTCAGATGCCTCCACAGCACATGTCCCTTGTGGCACACTTAACTCTTTCATAATAGTATAATAGTATTGTATTAAATGAAAGGCCACCAAAAGAAACAGAAGTCTTGGCCTGAATATTAAAGCAAGTACTTTGTATGCTATTTCATGGTATGCCTCTGCCCACACCCCACCCATTCAGCCTGCTCCCAGTTTCATTGAGTTCTGGTAAGTACTTTAATAGCATTTTTCTACCATTGTAACTGTCAGGTTTTTGTTGTTCTGTTTTGTTTTGATAGGGGAAGCACTTTTTATAAGTCCAAGTATCTTTTGCTTTGCAGTTAGATATCTTTGCCTAATTCATGTTGCCTGCATTTTTAGATTTCTATCTAATACAAACTATTAACCCATAAACCAATACTAGACACAAATTCCAGGTATTTATAACAGGTAGAATTGTGTCTTTAAGGAGTTGACAATCTTTTCAAAAACCCAAAAAATAAAAGACGCATGGTGCTTTGAAGTATGGTAGAGATAAGCACACAGGCCAGTTCCTAACCGCAATCCTAGGAGATCTGAGAAGGGACACTGGAGAAAGTGATAACCAAGCTGTACAAGCAACAGAGCCTGAGAAGTGCCGATCGATCTAACTGGATAAAAGACAGCTGGAACAATTCTCACATTTCTGCTATCACCAATAATAACACAACTAACATTGGCTCAGAAACTCACAGTTGATGGAGCATGTCTCAAATACGGTGGAGGTTAAGTGAGACCCCATCTCTTGTTGTTTTCCCTATCGAATACTTATGAAAAAGAGCAGATAAGTTAAATGAGCTGCCCAAGAAAATACATATGTAGCTAAGTAAATATATTCCATCAGCAAATTCCCCATTGTCAAGCTACTTCCTAAGGAAAGAGACACAACTTAAATGTATCATTAGAAACTAAAGTATGACTTAAAAACAAATACGTATCTCTTAAAAAAAATCACCAAAAAATGGCACTCAGTTTCTTGCCAATAAACACCATAGCCATCTAATGAAACTATCTAAAAATGAGCAGTAGAAGACTAGATTCAGTAATATTAAATTTAATTAATACCAAATTGTAACCGCTTTCCCAATGAAAGCTAAAATCAAAATGACAAAAAATTTGAAGCTAAATTATTTTCAACAATTATCTTGAATCAGATGCTGTTACTGCCGCCTCCAGTTTTCACTGATTGCCAATTCCAAGAAAAAAAATGATAATTTTTTAAGTTGTGAGAATTTTTAATTTAATGAAACACAAAAGCATGATCTCCAAAACCAAGTCATAAGTTATTTGGGACAATATTTTAATATAATATCTATATGGAACTATTTCAATATCAGTTTCAGCTGAGAATTCCAACTACTTTCAAATTCTAAAGTGAGGGACAAGACCAGCATTCAATAAAGATGGCCAAAAACCTGTTTGCAACTCTTAGCCTTTTACTTATAACATAGTTATGTTAAGAAAAACTATTCAAAATTTGGAAATGCAGCAAAAAGATGACTGCGTGCTCTTTCAAAGTCATGCACAAACATGGTCTATTGATACCACCTGTGGGTTACCTGATGCTCTGAAGTAGAAATCAGCAAGCTTTTTCTGCAAAGGGTCTTATAGTAAATATTTGAGACTTTGCAAGATATGGTCTCTATCTCAACTACTGTGTCATTGCGATGTGAAACA
This sequence comes from Trachypithecus francoisi, assembly GCF_009764315.1. Classification (NCBI taxonomy): domain Eukaryota; kingdom Metazoa; phylum Chordata; class Mammalia; order Primates; family Cercopithecidae; genus Trachypithecus; species Trachypithecus francoisi. Next base: position 108,571,319 of record NW_022681456.1, read on the forward strand.
GCTATATGCAGTACATCAAAGAATGGGAGTGGCTGTGTTCCAATAAAACTTTATTTGCAAAAATAGGCCTGGTTTCGTTCAGCCTGTAGCCTGTAGTTTGCCTACGCTTCCTCTAGAGAAAGATACCTTTCTTCTTTACCGTAGCTTGGTGCCCGGAATCTGTGACATATTAGATACCCAGTTGAAGATGATTAACAAATTACAAATTATTTTTGTTCGGTAGAGATGAAAATAATTTCTGCCGGATAGAAAAAAATATGCCAAAGGATACCATTTCATTGCTCCATAAGACATTAGCCAGTTTTGTATCTAACTTTTGTATCTTGTTTCAGCATTCTTTCTTTCACCAACCTTATTATACTTACATACTTTGGTATCTCTTATCCTCAATTGAACCATCCCTCATTTTCATCACTCAGTTATGAGTAACATAAATCTTTGGCATGTGCTCACTGCATATTTGTATGAGAATTAGGCTTTTAACATTTTTGAAAAGTGTATTTTGACAGGTATAAAAGGGTAAAGTAGGAACCTGGAGAAGGATTTCTTTGAAGAAAGCTAGCTTGTGAGTCATACCATGCACCTCCTTGGGAAAGGTGCCTAAGTTTGCTCCTCCCCTCAAGCCTAAGGAATAGGCTTCATAGGATCCCTTAGAGTTTTGATGTGTGTCTCTGACAGCATGGGGGATACTCTGGGATGTAAACTCTAAAGGGTGAGTGACTGTGGCTTGCTGGTGGCTCCACTGTTGGAATAAAGAGAGTGAGTGGCACTACGGGTGCCCTATCCATTCAAGACTTGTCAGCAATAAATGCTTGAGTATTTCCTGCTTTCCACACGTGGGCTATGCAAGGGGAGCTATCTTGGAATTGTCTCAGAGTCTGCTAAAGCAAGTTGTCTGGAGGCACAGGGCACCACTATATAACTAGGGGCTAAGAAAGGAGTTAGCAAGGAGCCAGCCAGAGTCAAGGGTTTGGGAGGGGAGAGGGTGATTACCAAAGAACTCACAAAAAGCATTCTAAGAGAAAGAAGCTCAGATGCTGTTGACACTACCAATAATCGTATGTCAAGTAAACCCTTTCTGCTGCCTTTGGCTACTCATTTTCCTGCTGCAATTCTAAGAGAGTCCAGAAATCAGCTTAGTGAGTGGAATAGAAGCTCTAGGCAGAAATAGAAAAGAAACTGACCATGCCATTCTAGCTACAGGAAGCCAACTCTCAGACACAAAGTGTGATAGAAGGAAATTTCAATAAAATTACACATTTTGATTATGATGCTGAACTGACAGTATCAATTACTAAACTGAGAATACAGTGATCAGAACAACTTTTATTAACAACAGTGACCAGAAAGAATGTCACTTGTCCTAGAGAGCAGGTTTGCCGGGCAATGAGGCAAAGGAATTGAGAGGTTTTCTGATGACATCCACTTGCCCCAGTACTTCTGAAATGTATTAATTAGCCCAAGGAGGAAGTGAGAGGGGAAGGTGAAAATCTAGCTTTCCTCTGGGAAAAAAATAACAAATACTCAAGATTTTCTCATTTAGAAGGCACTTAGCTACACCTGGGGATCAGGAAGAGAAAATTTTGTCTATATAATAAACCAATAGGGAAAAGGAACAATTGGAAAACAAAAGATGCTTAGAGTGATGCATTTGTGTTGAAGATTTCATCTGAGTATTTTTCTTCACTAAAAAAAGTTCTCAACCATATTAATTTGTATGATCACTCACGCTGCTCCTACAAATTCATTTTAAACCTAAATTCATGATTTTTAAAGTACATGTTCATCTGAAAGGCCATTTTACAACTTTTAGATTTGCTTTATTTTCTAATAAGTGATAGATACAGAGCAATGGTTCTCAACTAAGGGAGATTTTGCCACACAGGGAACACTTGGCAATATTGGGAGATATTATTAGTTGTCATAACTGTAGTGGTACTATGGGCACATAGTGTGTAGAGGCCAGGGATGCTGCTAAACATTCTAAAATGGACAGCTCAGTCCTCCACAACTAAGCCGTATCTGGCACACAATGTCAATAGTGCCAAAGTCGAAGAGTATGAATATAAACTGATCTTTCAGGGAGGGTTTGTTTGGTTGTTTTGAGGCATAGAAACAAGATACAGCCATACCCTCCTGTTAGTTGTAAATTACAATATAAGCTAAAGTAAAATTTTAGAGTCTTAACATTTTTAGTCTAAATCTAATTTTTAAATTTTTATTTCAGGCTAGGTTTCATTTAAGGTGTATGCTTATATCCTCAGTCTTTTGTTAAACAAATATGTTACAAACGTCCCATTGTTTATCTGAATCTAATCCTTAGTTTTCTTTATCTGCCCCATTTTTATCCCCTACTGTTCTGAGAATTTATATGCTGCCAACTGCATAAATGCTTTTCACATGTTCATCACATGCTTATTTTTCAAGCAACTTCTCAGAGAAGATGTTCCCGTACAGATACTCTCCTTTCCACTGTTTACTGCCATTCTACATAAATAACAGATTGCAGTAGTGATATCACTGGATCTGGTAGGGGGGAAAAACACCAATAATAATGTTTTTCTTTCCAGTCAATCTATTAGCAGTATGTGCGCCTTTCCCATGAGCCATTTTTGCTAACCATTATCAGAGCTACTCACCATCAAAATCATCTTTGCTTTTAAAAATAACCCTCTTTCCTTCAGCATGTTGGCTGTCATTTATTAGGTTGGAAAACTGATTTTTGCTTTTGATATATGGATTTTGCCTTATGCTTTCCTGTGTTTGTGATAGAGTAAAACTCATTCCGGTCTCCGGTATGTCACCACGTTCTCTCATTTCATAGAATTGAGAATGAACAATAGCAGTGATATAGAGAGACATAGACAGACCTACACATAGACGTAGACATAGACATAGATGTAGACATAGACATGGACATAAATATAGATATAGATCTTAGAAAATCTCTCAGATTTTAATTCCAGAATTTCAAATCCCCTTTATTTTAAAACCTAAGTGTATATGAGAGAGAATAATTCCATTTTTTTCTGACTTAATTCAAGACATAAAATCATGGATATCCAAGAAGCCAGTAGAGCTTATTTTTATAAACCTTATCTATTTCTTGGAATCTAAATGTCGTAGGGCTGAGTGGGCCTCTTACTTGAAAAGATTCATGTTCCCTTCTAGAGAGAAGGCCATATGGTCCAATTCTGCTGAGCAGCATAAGTAATTGCTTAAGACAAGACTTGCCTTTAAGGTCAACTAGACAATGTCTAGCGTTAACTTCCTCTTTTTTTTTTTTGGAGGCTGGTGGGTAGACAGCCATGAATGCCTTTTTTTCTCTCCTCACACTTGTGCTGACCAACCTTCTTCCTCTCTCCTTCCTCCTACCTTCCCTCTGGTTGCTGTAATACTTATTTTATTTATTAGTTAGCTTATTTTAACTTTGAGTTGCATTTATTCAATATTCATTCGAGTTAGTTTTGTATTCTGTTGAACGATTTTTACCCCAACCTCCAAGTGTGTGGAGGGTACTGCTGTTCATAGTGGACAGGGTTTGGTCCCTTAGAGAGAGCAATAAATCTGAGACGAATAGCAAGAAACAGACACAGATAATGAAACACTCCACTCACCCAGGATTCATCAACTGCTTCTATTTCTGCTGTTGGCATATGCCTTGCTACTCATCCGCTATAGATTGCAAAGCAAGACGTTGCATATCTATACTCCAGTTTTTCTTAACATTTAGAGATTTTGAGTCTTGTGTAGAAGGAACACAGTTTAATTAAATCATTTGTATCTAGTCTCATATGTTGTATGTGAAATCTCTCTCACCCTTCCAACTCCTATTTTCTGTTCAGTTACTTATGATTGATTAGTGCTCGCTTGCCTCTTTATTTATAGGCATTGGCTTTCCATTTAATATTTCTTAGTGCACTTATTTTTTTTAACTGCTGCTGCTCTGATTTTTTGGCATACACACTAGTGCCTTCTGGACTGTGCTAAGCTTTGACAAGACTGAAGAGGAGGCCCGACTGAATTTGTCTAGTACAGCTAGCACTCCACTCAAAATAACTTTTCCTTTAAAAAATCTATTTTTACTGGTTCAAGCCTCATCTAATCTTTCAATCATAAGGTTGAGCCTTGCATTTTATTTTAAAGTACAAGAGGTAACATTTAAGACATTAATAAATAGAAAAAAAATCATTTTTAATTCTGTACATTTAACATAGATTAATTTGATAAAATTAAATCTGTTGTTTGACTCTACTGAGCTAATCAGCTTTGTAGGCCAAAAATATCAAACACTTGGCCTTTTCCAGTAAAATATCTCATAGTGAAATCTCTTTTCCCTTTGCCAATTCTTGAACTCCATACATGACATGGAGCACTATTTCCAATCGTAAATGAATAATCATGTAAGAAACGATCTAGTTTGTCATAAGACGGCTTACACTAGAACTTACTCTAACACAATTGCCCGTCCAGTGTGCCTGTCTACGACCGATGCTAAATTAGCACCATCTGAGTGATTTGCTTTTTTAGGGAAATAGGATTAACAAAGGAAATTGAAATTATTAAAAGATATGAAGGAAAATTTTTTAATTGGTCCAAGTTTGCCTGTGGCCGACTGGACCACTTCATCATCTCCTGATGGGATCTGAATTCATTATGTTTCCTAAGACTGTGGAAAATTAATAAGAGGAAATGGGAAGTGGCAAAACTAAACTAATTCAAGAAAAATAACTGATTATCTGTAGCTTCCCATGACTGTGGAAAGATTACAACTATTGATTCAAAAGACAAAATAAGTTTATTTTATTTACTTTCGAGTAGATAATAAATGTACCCAGTTATAAATTAAAACATTAAAAACAATGCAGTAAAAGGCCTCACTCCCACTCCTGCTTTTATCTGCCCTGTTCACCACCTGCCACCTCCAAAGGTAACCAATTTTATTAGTTTCTTGTATATCTGTTCAGAGTTTCTTTATGCAATTATAATCAAATGTAAATATATATTCATATTCTTCCTATTTATATTCACATTCTTCCCACTGTCTTATACAAAATATAGAATATGATATGTACTCTTTCAGATCTTTTTTGTTTTTACCACCCAATAGAAGGGAAAAGCTTTCCATCTCAGTATATAGGGAACTTCTTTTTCTTTTTTAGAGCTACTTTGTATTACATTGCAGGGAAGGGACCACCATTTATTTAATCAGTCTTCTATTGATGGACATTTAGGTTATTATCAACCTTTTGCATTACAAACAAGGTTACAACAAATAAGCTTTCATATAACTCATTCTTTCTGTGTGAAGTTTTATCTATAGAATAAATTTCATGAGCAAAATTTCTGGGTCCAAGGGAAAATGCATTTATAATTTTCATAGGTAATACCAGATTGTATTTTATAGTTATTGTGCCATTTTAAACTGATAAGTAAAAAAAAAAAAAATGCTTTTCAGTTTAATTTGCATTTATCTTATTCTGAGTGAGTTTGAACATTTTTTATGTCTTAAAGGCCGAGTTGTATTTCCTTTCCTGTAAAGAGTCTGTTTATATTATTTATCCACTTTAAGAAAACACATCTAGTCTTTTTCTTATCACCTCTAGGATCTCTGCAAATATTAGGGAGATTAACTTTTTAATTCATAATAAAAATTACAAGAGTTGCAAATCTTATTATAAATTTTCAGTTGAATTTTCCCTAATGTGTTATTCATCTTTTAATTTGCTTATGATAGTTTTCATTTCACAGAAGTTTTTGATATATACATATATAATTTGATTATACATATATAATCAAAAACTGTATAAACTATATATAACTATATATAACTATATACATATTAAACTATATCTATAAATTATATAGATATAGTTTTAATGTGGTCAAATTTATTAGTTTCTTCTTTTATGATTTCTGAATTCTTGATCATATTAGAAATGCTTCCCTACTCCAAAGCTAAAAAGTAATTCACCCATTTTTCTCTTCTACTGTATTACTTTTATGGTTTCATATATTACATTTATACCTTTAATACATTTGAAGTTTTTCACAATATACTATATGAGCTATGGATTAAACTTTTTTCCCAGTAAACTGTTTTGTCATCCCAATATCGATATTGTTTAATGAAACTTACTCCATCTTCTCCCCATTGATTAGAGATCCACATAAATGTTTTAAAAAACAAATAAATGTATTTGTAAGACTTAGTCAATAAAAGCCTAGTTTGTAGCTAAGTGCTTCAATCATATTACCATACATCATGCTTTCAATTCTCTCTTCCTTGAAACATAGATAAAAATGAACATTTTTTTAAAGTTAATTTTGGCCTAGTCTATAGGATATAAAGGAAATTACTAAATACATAGAAATATTTTATTTATTTATTTATTTTTAGAGACAGGGTCTTGCTCTGTCACCCAGACTGGAGTGCAGTGGCACAGGCATAGCTCACTGCAGCCTCAAATTCCTGAGCTCAAGCAATATCCCACCTCAGCCTCTGAGTAGCTGGGACTACAGGCACGAGCCACCAAGTCCAGCAAAAGTTTTATGTTCTGTAGAGATGAGGCATCACTATGCTGTCCAAGCTGGTCTCTAACTCCTGGCTTCAAGTAATCCTCCCACCTCAGCCTCCCAAAGCACTGGGATCACAAGCGTGAGCCACAGGGCCCAGCCAGAATACTTCTTTATTGTTATCTGGCAATAGCTTTTAAGAGGATTATTCTAACGAACATATGATTAGAGATGACTATTTTAAAATATGTAATAACAGTAGACAGCCATTAAGTGCCCACTAATCACCAGATAATTGATCATGCAATTTTGTATATTTTGTCACTTAATTCTCACAATAACCTCACAAAGTTTATTATATCCATTGTGCAATCAAAAAACAACTTAGGCTCAGTAAGTATCTAACAGAATCAAGATTTTAACTTAGGTCTGGCTTTCCGGCAAACCCACATTCTCTACTGATACTTATTCTCTCTCTCTTTCTGTCTTATTCTCTCTTGCTCTCTTCCTCTGTCTCTCTCTCTCTGTCTGTGTGTCTATACAGACAAACATAACATATGTATATACACACACACACACACGTAAGTATAAATACATGCATTTATTTTATATATGGTTTATATATATGTATTCCATAGGCAAACTATAATTTTAAAAAATAACTTATTGAGTGTCTGTATGTGCTAGGCATTATGTTAAGCACTTTGCATATTTAACTCAATTGATCCTCTGTTTTTGCTTGTTTGTTTTTTGAGACAGAGTTTTGCTCTTGTTGCCCAGGCTGGAGTGCAATGGCACAGTCTCAGCTGACTGCAACCTCTGTCTCGTGGGTTCAAGCAATTCTTGTGCCTTAGCCTCCCAAGTAGCTTGGATTACAGGCATATGCCACCATGCCCGACTAATTTTTTATGTTTAGTAGAGATGGGATTTTACCCTGTTGGTCAGGCTGCTTTGGAACTCCTGGCCTCAGGTGATCTACCCATCTCGGCCTTTTTTTTTTTTCTTTTGAGGCAGTGCCTTACTCTGTCACCCAGCCTGGAGTGCAGTGATGAGATCTTGGCTCATTGCAGCCTTGACCTTCTGGGCTCAAGCCATCCTCCCACCTCAGCCTCCCAAGAAGCTAGGACTAAAGCTGTGTACCACCATGCCCAGCTAATTTTGTTTTTATTTTTTGTAGAGACAAGGTCTCACTATGTGGCCAAGGCTGGTCTAGAACTTCTGGACTCAAGTGATCCTGCCGCTTCAACCTCCCAAAGTGCTCAGATTACAGGAGTGAGCCACCATACCTGGCATGATCCTCACTAAAAAAAAAAAAAAGAAAGAAGAAAAATTCTATTAACCTCATTTTCCAGATGGGAAACTGAGCAAAGAAAGGATAATTTTCCCAAAGTCATACAAGTAATAACAAGTGGTATCAGAATTTGAACCCAGATGACATAGCGCAGTACCCTTGCCCTTGCAGTACTTTATTATACTATGTCATTGTGCACATGGTTGGCAATAAACACCATTAATGTGTTAAAGTAGATCCAATATTAATGAATCTTCAATTAACCAAAATGCTCAGAGACTAGGGCCAATAGACTGATCTCCCAAGTGTTACATGGATATTCCACTCTTCCTACAAACTCTTTTATTTTTAGCATCTTGACCTAGTAAACACAGAACACAGAAAATAATTTGATCTTCCTTTATGATGAAATATCCTATGGTGCGATGTGCTTCTTTCACACTGCATGCCTTATCAAAACATCCCAGTTACCCTATAAATATATACACTTACTATGTACACACAAAAATTTTTTAAAAATTAAAAGTAAATTCAAAATAAATAAATAAATATCCTATGGAAAGATCAGGTCATCCTTAAAGCTGTACTACAACTATTCATCTGTTTCCTCTTCTCCAGGGCTTTCTCAACCAACTCCCTCTTTCTGCCAACCTCTCAGCAACTGCCTCTGCTATGCTCCAGCCTGAGTTTGAATACACCTCTGTAACCAGTCTTGACACTTAACATTACTCTCTTGTTTCCACCAATTTCCCTGCTTCTCCCTCACACCCTTTCTCACCTCCACTTCCATCCTCAATTTCACTTAAAGGTACTGTCTTATTCATACCTATGTCCAGACACAAGCCTGGCAAACGAGTCATCACATGTAAGTGTTTCATTCAATAACACCTTAAATGATTTCCCATTTCCCTTTCTACACATCAGCCCATCTCCTAGAATGAGTCATTTTCTTTTTCCTACCAGCTCCTAGCCCCACCCCTTAGCCAGATGTGTCCTATAATCAGATTATTCTATGCTTCAAAATTATCCTTCCCTAAAATACTTAGACCCTTAGTGCTCTAACCTCAGCCAAATAGCCAAATAGCCCTGAGGAAAAGAAAATCAACTGAAACTATTAGTGAACACTCAACAGCCCAAAGTGTTGGCTCTCCAAATGAAATATAATTTTTAAAAAGACCAAGCCAAACCAAAGAAATAAATGGCTAATAAAGCATTGTGGGTATTTTGGTAGAGGAGGAAGACATTTTCCTGAGGCTCCTTACTATCTCCTGCACAAATACCTTTCTTCACATGCCTATTAAGAATATAGGTGTATATAAGAAATTTAACAAAAAGCAAACTAAGCTCTAGACCATATTTTAAATATGCAGGTTTTATTTGCTTTTGCTACATCCCTCATTTTCCTGTTATCCTCTTTCTATTTTAAAGCCAAATTCAGAAAGTTTTTAATAAATTGAGGGTTCAGATTACAATCAATTTTGGGTATAAGTATTCATCATTCAATCTCACTGCTTCCTTTTTAGCTTATGAAACCCTGCTGAGAGTTTTACCAATCTACATAGGCTGAGTTGTGGCTAATTACATTTTTGTCTTCGTTTATACCATAGGAAGAGCTGAAAATATCATTAATTCCTGAACATAAGAATTTTTATAGCATATTAAATCACTGTTGCAATCCATTTGATTCACCATATTAACAAACTAAAAAATAAAAACCATATGGTCTTCTCAATATATTCAGAAAAGCATTGACAAATCCTACGTACATTCCTGATATATATATATTAAAAAAAAAACTTTCAGCAAACTAGGAATAAAATAGAACTGTCTAAACCCGATAACAGGCATCTACAAAAAAACCTACAGCTAACATCATACTTAATGATTATATTCATTTTTTAGGGCTGCCATATTACAATACATCAGACTGGGTGGCTTAAACAACAGAAGTTAATTTTCTCACAGTTCTGAAGGCTGGAAGTCCAAGATCAGGGTCCAAGATTACAGCTGGTTTCATTCTGAGGCTTCTCTCTGTGACTTGCAGATGGCTCTCTTCTCTGTCTTCACATTGTCTTTCTTCTGCACTTACACATACCAAGCTCCTAATATCTTCTTATAAAGACCCCAGTTACATTGGATTAGGGCTCACCCATGTCCTAATTTTACCTTATTTGCATTCTTAAGAGCTCTCTCTACAAATAGCCACATCTTGAGGTACTGGGGATTAGGACTTAAATACGTGAATTTGGTGAAAAGGAACAAAACTCATCCCATAACAATGGTGAAAGACAATGCTTTCCCTTAAGGTTAGGACAAGGCAAGAATGTTTGCTCTCACTACTTTATTCAACATTGTACTAGAGGTTCTAGTCATTTCAGTAAGGCAGGAAAAAATAAATAGAAGATATTTAAATAGGAAAGGAAAATTCAACTGAATGTATATGTACAGCCAATGAACAATCAAAAAATACAATTTAGAATTGTACTTTTAAAATACAAAAATATAATTTTGAAACTTAAAAAATACAATTTATACCAGTATCAAAAGCCATGAAATACTTAGGGATAAATCTCATACAATTTCTGTAAGATCTGTCCAATGAAAATAAGAAAACATTGCTAAGGGAACTTAAAGAAAACCCAAATAAATGGCTATATATAAATTTTTCATTGATTAGAGACCAATATTGTCAGGATGTCAACTCCTCTTAAATTAATCTATAGATTCAAGTCAATCCCAGTGAAAATTCAGCTGGCTTTCCTGTAGAAACTGACAAACTTGATCCCATTCTGAAAATGCAAAGTGCCTAGAGTAGCCAAAATAAATTGAAAAGGAAGAACAAAGTTGACTAAATAACTTTGATTTCAAAACATAAAAACAAAGCTGTCTTTATTTACTAAAGATACTTAAATAGACCAATGAAACAGAACAAAAAACCATGATTACTTCTACCCATATGTGGACAACTGATTTTTGAGAAATATGCAAAGGCAATTCAGTGAAGACAGGATAGTCTTTCAACAAATGGTACCATTTTCAACAAATAGAACATTAAAAGAAATAAATTTTAATTCAAATCTCATACCATATACAAAAATAAACTCAAAATGAATTATAGACCTAAATGTAAAATCAAAAACCATAAACCTTCTTTAAAAAAATGAAAATATTTGTGACTTTGGATTAGGCAAAGATTTCTTAGATACAGAAAATATATATAGATATGACTATCCATAAAAAATTAATAAACTAGAATTTATCAAAATTAGAAATGCACGCACCTCAAAAAAATTGTTTAAACAATTAAAAGACAAGCCACAGCCTGGAGGAAAACACTGTAAATCCCATCGCCAGCAAAAGACTTGTATCCAAAGAACTCTCAAAACTCCATTTTTTAAAAATCCAATTTAAAAATGGTCAAAAGACAGAAGTAAATCCACATACATATGGTCATCTCACTTTTGACAAAGATGCTAATAATACACAATGAAGAGAGAATAGTGTCTTCAACAAATGGGTTTGGGGAAATGGAATAGCCGTATGCAAAGGAATGAAATCACACCCTTATCTAACACCATACACAGAAATCAACCTCAGACTGCATTAAAGACAAATGTAAGACAAGAGATCATAAAACTTAGAAGAAAATGAAGGGAAAAGTTTTATAATATTGGTCTTGACAATGGTTTCATGAATATGACATCAAAAGCACAGGCAACAAAAACAAAAATAAACAAGTGGGACTGCATCATACTAAACAGCTTCTGTACAGCAAAGGAAATAATCAACAAAGTGAAAAGGCAACCTGTGGATAAGGGGTTAATATCCAGACTATATAAGGAATGCCTACAACTCAATAGTAAAAATAAAATAACATTTAAAAATCCAATTTAAAAATGGAACTTGAATAGACATCTCCAAAGAAGACATAAAAATGGCCAGCAGGTATATGAAAAAACACTCAACATCACTGCTAATGAGAATGTGAAATGGTACAGTTGCATACATCCATGTAAAGGTTTGTGCATGGATGTTCATACAGCTTTAATTATCATGGCCATAAGCTGGAAACAACTCAAATTCCCACTAATAGGTGAATAGATAAATTGTGGTATATCCAGACAATGGAATACTATTCAGCAATACAAAGGAATGAATTATTGATACAGATGACATAAATGAATCTCAAAATAATTATGCTAAGTTAAAGAAATCATAACCACAAAAAGAGCGTACTGTATCACTCCACTTAAAGAAAGCTCTATAAAATGCAAATTAACCTATAGTGGCAGAAAGCAGATCAGTTGTTGCCTAAAGGGGTCAGAGGAAGGAATTACTAAGGGGAAACTTTTAGAAGTAATGGAATGTTCTATGGTGAAGATTTCACAGGTGCATAAATATAACTAATCAAATTGCATGCACTACATATGTGCAGTTTATTGTATGCCAATCACACCTCAGTAATGAAAAAAAAATTCACAGGGAACACCTCACTCTCCAAATATTTCCCAAATTCTAATTTTCACCAAAATTCACTCTGCCTTTGCTTTTGCTGTTCTCTCAGGTTAGGAAGCTCTCTCTCCTTTCCTACACTTATTCCTGTCATCCCACCTGTCTGTTAAAGTTCTTCTTGCTCCCCAAAGTCTGAGTCAAGCTCAAGGAAAATGTCATCTCCTTCAAAAAGCCCTTCCGACTATTCCATGTCTACCTGAGTTGCTCCTGTCCTTATAATCTCACCTGGTTATTTCATTTTGTCTTTGTAATCCATATAACTTTTCTTTTTGAGACAGGGTCTGGCTGTTTTCCAGGCTGGAGTGCTGTAGCTTGATCTCAGCTCACTGCAAACTCCACCTCACAGGCTCAAGCGATCCTCCAGCCTCAGCCTCCCGAGTAGCTGGGACTACAAACATGCCACCACACTTGGCTAATTTTTGTATTTTTTGTAGAGAAGGGATCTCTCTGTGTTGCCCAGGATGGCAACTGAGCTCAAGGGATCCAACTTCTCAGAGTGCTGGGATTACAGTCATGAGCCACCATGCCAGGCCCAGTTAATTTTTAGGTATTCATCATCCCCATCACACCGAAGGTTCCTTGAGAGAGAGGCTGTTACTTTGTTGTTGTTGTTAATTCTACCTACGGCCTAGCAGAGCTTTTGGTCATGGAAGTACTCTGTAACTGCTTCAAGGGTGAATAGCCCCCACAGAAGGAAGAAACAGAAAACAACATATTCCATTCCCTCAGCTCAAGTTTTCTTCTGAAAGGCAACCTCTATTCTAATACTCCAGTTCGTGCAGATGTGCTGAACAGCACTCATGTGTTATCTACACAAGGAGCTCATTTTAAACATGTCTCCCTGGAGATAACCTCTTAACCCAACGGAACGATTCTTGTGGTAGACGTTTAAGACATTCTGGCAGGCTGGTGGGGAAAATAGCATTAAGAAAAACAAGACCTTACGATGCCCTCGCATGATCCTGAACTGGAAGTCCGCTCTAAGAACAGTGGTACAGGGAGTGATCTCTCACTAGCTGAGGCAATAGATTTTTTCCAAGTTCCCCAATAGATTTTTTCCAAGTTCCTCAGTGATCCCTAGAGAGTAGCTATGAGACTTGAAGAATCTGACTTGTTGCCTCCTGTGTTACCTGAAAATAAGAGATTTTTGTAGCAATTTTTTTTAATAGATGAGAAAACTGAGGGACAAAGGGATCCAGAAGTCACAATAATTTAGAGGCAAAACAGATGTTAAATATTCTAACTCTCCTGAGCCCAGGCCAGAATCTCTTATAGAGTTTTTTTTAGAAAATGTTTCTTTACTATTTTATTAAACACTGGAAAAATATTTGACATCCTACCAAAGTTTTTGTGTTTTAAAAAAGCAATATTAATAGTTTGGGGACACAGCTTGCTTATTTGGATATAATAGAGAGTACAATCATATTTTCACCAGTGTGTTAGTTTAAGAGCTATTTTTTTTTTTAATAGGCTGATCTAACCTAATTCAAAAGAAACAGAATGTGTGTTTAATGTAGCAGCAACTAAATAGGCTTCGCAGACTGCGGGAAAGACCTTTGAGGTTGAAGTTAAGAAATGTTAACTTCTTGACCACTCATAATCCCTGAGAGTATAACAAAATACGTACATTTTTTGCTAGATTGTAAAACCCATGAATGTAAAGATCTCTTATTTCCTGATTTAGCCTCATTCATTCATTCATTTATCATATATTCTTTGTGTGTTTGATATATGAAAGACTGTTTTGCATCTGGGACATAATGACAACTGAAGTCCCCTTCTCTCACTGAACTTGCATCCTAGTAGGAGACGATAACCAATCAATATACATAGCAGAGAGTGATAAATGCTCTTCAGAGATTTAAACTAGGGCGTTGTAATTGAGAGTTATCAGATGGCCACTAGTTGGATGATCAGGAAAGCTCTGTTTGAAGAAGTAACATCTAAGATAACAACTGAATGACAAGGAGAAACCAGTCATGCCATGAGCCAAAAATGCACCTTCTAGACAAAAGTAACGGACTGCTAAGGCACAGAGGAGGCTGGCATGTTCTAGGAAAAGAAATACAGTGTAGCTACAGCCTGAATGTGGAACAGATGAGCAATGGACAATGAGGAACAAGAGGTACACAGGAGCCAAGTGAGGAGGGATTTGTAAGAAAGAGTAAGGCGCTCAGATTTTATTCCACGTGTAACAGGAAGTCAGTGGAGGGTTTGGTCATTAGAGTTGCATGATCTGATGTATCATTTTTAATGATCCCTCTGGCTACTACCTGGAAAGTGGGCTATCGGGGAGGCAAGAGTAGAGGGAAGGAGATCAGTTAGGATAATATCACAGTAGTCCAGGAAAGAATGAATAGGGACTTGGACTAGTGCAATAGTAGCAGCATTAAAGAGAAATGGATAAAATCAAGATATGTTTTGTAGGTAGAACTCACTATGCGATTGGAAGGATTCAAGAATAATGCCTAGAGTTTTAGTCTGACTGACATTTACTATGACTTAATATGTGTTTTTTAAAAATCATTGTTTAAATTTTAATTTACTTAACCTCATTAGACCTAGAATTTTAGATACTTTATGATCCAATATCTTACAAAGGATAACACCAAATCCATGCCAGTAGTTAAGAAACTTGTTAGACTAGTTAGTGAGAGTTGATATTATAACATGGATTTCCTTGACTTCCCATCCACTGCTCTTTTAGTGACACTATGCTAAATAGAACAAAGCCATAGGAAGTATTATTCCTACTGCCTAAGAGCAACATGACAAGATCAGCCATGCTGTGATGAACAGTCCCTTTCCCCAAGTGTATGTGGAGAGCCAGACACAAGCTAGAGGGTCCACACCTCCACCTGACATATCTAATCAATCATAAAACTTGTTCATTTCATCTCGTAAACAGTATTTCTAAACCCTAGTCCAAACTCCCAGTTCTTCCATTTCACACTTGCCTCTTCCAGTCCATTCCCACCAACATGCAGGCTAATTTTTGTTTTAAGTTTTCTCAGGTCATTTAGAAGTGTATGTTCCTTCCTGCTCAGGGAGACATATGCTAATCTCTCTGAAACCTCACCCCTTGCCAACCCACTCTTTTTTACTTGGGCCTATTTAATTCACATTCTGCTTTTGAAGCATTGCTCAAATTTTGCTTCCTCAAAGACATATATTTTTTGTCACCACTACCCCCAACTAGGTCAGATATTTCTGTTATTTATAGATCACTATTAATTTTTATAGAACATAAATTGTGCAATTGGCATTTAATATCCATCTTTCCTGGTAGTTGAATGTCTGTTACCCCTGCTAGAATGTAAGCTCAATGACAATTTGTACCATATTTGTCTTGTTTACCTCCATGTCTGCAATTTCTATAAACTGTCTGATATGTCATAGGTAATTAATGAATATTAATGAATTAAATAAATTAATGTATATGTTCTTTTTGGCTGTAGACAAGAGATATCTCATGTATAGTTTATGTTACTAAAAACTTCTACAAATGCTAATTACACACAAACAGGAATGTCACATTTGACAGGAAACTAAATACTTGAAAGATAATAAAATGCTTAACCTCTACAGAAGGGGAAACCATGAACAAGAAACAGCGAAAACTTGGGTGAGTTCGAATTTAACCAAAATTACCTGAACATTTACACAAGTATTTACTTTCACTTTTAGACACATTATCTCACAAATGCTTCCCAACCTAAAATAGCTCACCCCATCACCCACGGCAACCCCTCTCTATCCAACAACTCTGCTTTATTTGTCTTCACAGTACTTAATTCTGACACACTCTTATATTAACCATTTACTATTGTTTGTCTTTACCTCTATAATATAAGCTCCACAAGGGCAGGGACTTTATATGATTTAAAACTATATCCCCACTAGAATCTGACACATGATTGATGCAAAATAAATATTTGTTGAATGAAGGAGTAATATTGGGTTATCTGAACAACCAAGCAAAATAGAGATTATTTCCATTCACAGTTGACAAAACTGATTGTCTAAAAACATGAATTACTACTTGCTCAAAATTGTGCAATTTGTAAGTGATCAAGCCCTGATTCAAACTCAGGGTTTTATGGTCCCCAGTACAGGTCCCTGCTCACAGAGTAGAACACGTACTACCTAAAAAGGCCTAAAGCAGAAGGAGAATCATTTACTAATTCAGAATGAGTTTACTCATTCAGAGATTTCTGATTGGAAGGCCCAGATATGTGTGAAATACTTGCACAAAGTTTTTAGCCTTCACTGAGAGGCTGAGTCTGGACAGTCAACCAGCAAGACATCGCTTCTTGGTATCATAAACAGATTTGATGGTGAAGGAGAAGAGTCCATTGGAAACTTAGGTTGAGATGATGGAACTAGAGATTGGGGAGGAAATAGGAAATAGTCAAGGAAAAGGCTTCAAAGAAACATGATGCCTTATGAATATCCCACCAATACCTGACCTGTTCCCTGAGATACTGCCCCAGTCTTTGACACTATTATTTCTCACCTGGGAAGAATTTTCTAGAAACTGGGCCCAGAACAACCTGCATCAGAAACAGAAGTGATGAATCACAAACTTTGGGGTGGAACTCATAAATATACCTTGTTAACAAGCACCTTGGCTGAATTTTGTGCATATGAAAGTTTGATCACCACTAACTTAAAAATTAGGATCATTACCATGTTTACATGATACCTAGACATGTTAAAGAGCATAAAAGACGGTGTCCATGTAAATACTCCCAGCCCAGGGCCAAGGTGGTTTAGAAAAAAAAATTATTGAACAGGTATATCTGGTTATAATTTTTGTTTCTGCACAGCTAAATACAATCAAGGTAGTACTCTCTGAAATGTTTGCTTTGACTGTTTTCCTCTTCAGTCATCGTGAAATTTCCTACAGAAACATTCAGTAGAAATAAATCTTCAAATAACCATGAGCTGATTATCTACAGTGTTAAGGGTAACAAATAAATCTGTGATCACACTAATTAGTAAGTAATTGGAAAAATTTTATCTTTAATTTTTGTGCCTTCTTTGTTTTTTCCATTTGATTTTGTGGTTTACTGGGGATGCTGGGTGACATTCCTGGGCAGGGTCTTCACACTAACTCTACAGAATTATATGTGAAAGCAACAGTACTCATGGAGTTTCTGCGAGAACTAAGTGCAATCACATAGAAAAATTACTCAGCCCATTGCCTTTGAGCACTGTAGAAACTCAACAAATGCGAACTGTGAAGACTGTATTTCAATTTCTAATAGACACGTGCATGTCCACATAAAAATGAGAGGAGGCAAATCTTTTGAGGTTTCTATTTTCATTCTTACAAATATATTTCAAACTAAATATATTATATTACATGATATTTGGGCTAAATATAAATATAATTAAATGTATTCTCACAAGTATATTCTTTTTTTTTTTTTTGAGACAGAGTCTTACTCTGGCTCACCCAGGCTGGAGTGCAATGGCGTGATCTCAGCTCACTGCAGCCTCTACCCACCACGTTCAAGTGATTCTCCTGTCTCAGCCTCCTGAGTAGCTGGGACTACAGGTATGTGCCACCACACCCGGCTAATTTTGTATTTTTAGTAAAATAGAGTTTCACCATGTTGGCCAGGCTAGTCTCGAACTCCTGACCCCAGGTGATCCACCCACCTCGGCCACCCAAAGTGCTGAGATTACAGGCATGAGCCACCTCACCCGGCCTCACAAATACATTCTAAACTAGTTTATAGTCTCAATCATTTACCACTCCATTCCTCTCCTTTATTATTACACAAATAATTACAGGCACATCACCAATGTTACGATAGCCATAGAACATGTTGTCTTAGCAACTCACCCTCCGGGGAATAAAGTTTTGGTCTGGAATCACAGCCTGCTGTTGACCCTGACCCCACATCCACTTGGCTTCTCTTTCCTGAGATGGTGCAGTCATGTCTTCAGGCAAGTGACATAGTCAGGCTTCTTTCTTTACCCAGATGTCTACCTCCGTAGTGTAATTATTCATTAATTTTCAGAAAAGAGCATTCAACTCTCAGGTATTTTCCAGAAAGTTAATCTTAAACTATTTATCACAACCTAATTTTCCATTATAATACTGTAGGAGGCTTGGCTAAAGTATGAGCTGTCTGTCTACTTCTCAAAATGCTCTTTCACCCTTAAATGAAACCAGGTACTCAAAGGGCTACTCACCTGGATGTTTAGGCCCCTCGTATAGCTCTTTTGTGCCACATCTTTCAGGTCATGCCACAGTGTAAGACACAGCACCACAGAATGCATGTGTGTGCCTTGAGCAGGTTCATGGCCACCACTTTCTAGGGTGTCACTTGTACGAGGACTTACAGAAGACAATTTCCTCCCATGCCCTCAGCTACTGGATGTCTCAAGAATGGAACTTCTAAAATCCTAAAAATGCAATATCCAACCAGAAAGCCTAGCTTCCCAGCCGAAATCTTCTCTTCACTCTGAGTCTTTCATGGAGCAAGCAGGCAGAGAAGGACCTGTTCAACTATGCGGTTCATCTGTTCTCACTTTTGCTCCATTTCATGTGTGTTAATTAAAACTGGAAATAGGTTTTGTGCCAACATTACAATACAAATGGAAACAGTTGCCTTTTGGAAAGATCATTTTGGTCTAAAAAGTAGAAGTTTACCCCTAAAACTTGTCTTAAATATTTTGAAGTTGGGAAGCTATGTTTTCTGAAGGTTACGAAGTAAAAGCTAAGATATGAGTTCTGATCGATATTCCAGGAAAACCTGTAAAGAAAAGTAACTGTGTTGGCAAGCCTCGTATTTGTAAGCATCAGGTACTAACCCTGACTCATTTAAGTGGAAAGGAGATTTTTTTTTTTTAAGGATATTGGGCATTCACAGATAAGAGAACTGGAGAATCAAGCCTGGGAGACTATCAGTCCAAAACAGAATCCAAAAATCCTAAAACCACCACTGCCACTGCGAATTCCCATTTTTGCCTCAAAAGTCCAAACCACAGGCTACCACCCTGACCCATGGAAGAGCATCCATCTCCCTTAGACCTGGGCTGCCATCTGTCTACTTCTCACGCACCCTCAATGCTACCCCCAACAGCCTGCAGATGGCACCACTGCCAGACATTACTGTTATCAGGCACTGGACCAGGACACACATTAATGCTCTCCCGCTGCCCACCTTTAGGAACAGGATGCAATCGCCCTCCCTATCATCACTTCTCTCAGATGAGAATCTGGACAGTTTCTTCTCCTC
The DNA here is from genome assembly GCF_009764315.1 of Trachypithecus francoisi. Classification (NCBI taxonomy): domain Eukaryota; kingdom Metazoa; phylum Chordata; class Mammalia; order Primates; family Cercopithecidae; genus Trachypithecus; species Trachypithecus francoisi. Next base: position 108,590,894 of record NW_022681456.1, read on the forward strand.
TTCATCAGCTTTCCACACAAATCTGGGCAGAAGTGTGTGTGCGTGGTGGAAATTTTAGGTCATGTGCTCATTACTCTTCCTGCAAGGACCATTGGAAATGAGACAATCTGACATATCCAGCTGTATAATAGGAAGGAGTTTCTGCCTCATAATGTGGGAAATTTCCAGATATTGGAAAGGAAGTTGAGATTGTAGGTAGCCAAAAAGAGTAAACAACTATTTACTACAACAATTGCTCTTTTCTTCTTTAGAAATATAAATTTAAAATGTCCCTTGAGGCTAGGTGTAGTGGTTCATGCCTGTAATCCCAGCACTTTGGGGGGCCAAGGCAGGCAGATCACTTGAGGTCAGGAGTTCTAGACTACCTTGGCCAACATGGTAAAATGCCATCTCTACTAAAAATACAAAAATTAGCTGGGCATGGTGGCACATGACTGTAATCCCAGCTACTTGAGAGGCTAAGGCAGGAGAATCACTTGAATCTGGGAGGCGGAGGTTGCAGTGAGCTGAGATAGTGCCACAGCACTCCAGCCTATGCAACAGAGTGAGATTCCGTCTTGAAAATAAAATAAAATAAAACAAAATAAAACATCCCTTGAATATGGGACATAGCAGTGGACATAGGAAATCTTTTTGAATCAAAATCTTCTAAGAAGGGTGATTTCTTTTTCCTGTCTTCTATGGCCCTGCTAAAACTATAAGCACAGCGATGAAGACAAAGTGAAGATTTCCAATTTTTCACGAAGGAAAAGCCCAGCTCCTCACGTCTCCTGACTAAGCTCATAATAACTTCACTCTTGCTCCTTCTGTTTTTGTATGCAGTGATGTTTTCTCAGAGGATGTGCCAAAAGATGTATTCTGGATAGACACTGAAATGTATTCTGAACACACCACAGCTAAAGAACCTTCCTGGACATATGATAGCTCAGTAAAAGAAGAAAATCTAAAACTTTACATTATGATGAATAATTATTTATTACAGATAAAAGAATATTTCAAACATTGTATGACAGTATTTATGGTTCTTAAACATAAATCCTAGATGGCACTTTTCTCAGCATTGTTTCAACAGGTTCTCCTAGTTACTTAGAAGTTAGTCCTACATCTGCCTAACATTTTCTTTTAACTTCAAATTCTCAGTGATCTATTATGCATTGTATGGGCAATCAATAAATACTCAGTGACTGGATATAAGGCTGTATCACTGTTTTCAAAAAGTCAACAAAAAGGAGCCATGAACAGTCACTTCGGAGAAATATGCTTCTCTCTCCCCTTTATGGGTATTTGCCCACCTGATTTTTTTGAAATTTACCCAGTTATGACATATTATATCAACTAATAATGAATCTACTGAGTATTTTGTAAATGATTTACTCATAAATGAATTTCTATTAAAATTAGAGGGAGAATTGTATTTTAAGATATTGTGTTGATACAGTCAGGAGGCCGGGAAATAATGGGTGGAAGAGGGCAGTTGCCTGGCAAAGGCCCCACCCTCAAGCCTGGAAACCCACGGCCCTACATGGGGACAGGCATTCCTATTTTCACACCCAAATGTTGCCTTTTGCCTGCCATGCCCCCTATCCTGTACCCATATAAACCCCAAACCCCATGCTCTGCAAGCAGAAGTGCAGAGGAGCAGAAGAGTGACACAGCAGAGAGGGAGAGAAGAAAAGGAGTGTCTGAATGTTGAGAGGAGTTTGGCTGGGGATGGTCAGAGGGGAGATCGGCCGTGGGATGGCCAAACTCCAGGGGAAGATCATCTTCCCACTCCATCCCCTTTCCAGCTCCCCACATCCCTTTGACAGCCACCTCTATCCAGCAATAAAATCCCTGCATTTACTTCCTTCAATTTGTCCGTGTGACCTGTTTCTTCCTGGACAATGGACAGAAATCCAGGTACCAAAAGGACACTGAGCTGGTTAACACTTATGCCGTCTGCAGGCAGCAGAGCTAAAGGAGCACTGTAACATGCTCACTGGGGCTTTGGGAGTCACAGGCACCCACCCCTAGACGCTACTGTGGGGCCAGAGCCCAAAAGCACTCATCCCAATTCCTGCACCTGCTTGTTTGCATGCTTTCTCTCACATAAGGGGTTTGAGCACGGCAGCCAAACAGATGAGCCACACCCCTGTCACATGTCCTGAGAGGGGGGTCAGGGAACTCTCCCGTTTCATTAATACCATGTTTGATATAGTTTAAAAACAAGAGAAAGTCATGAATTCGTTTGTGTCAATACAGAACACAAATGTATAAAATAAATGTGCTGAATATCTGAATGCTCCCCTCACCTCACCCCCCTTACAAGGAGTAGGTGCAAGGTCCTTTGAGTCTTAGGAAACAGGCAAGCAAGGCAGTCAGGAAGAAGCTAGAGTCCAAGGATCATGAAAGCAGAAAGCACACAGGAGATGCCAAGGGAGTCAGGATGGGGTCAGATTAAAAAGAGTCAGCAGAATTTGGAGTGAATATGTAAAGACAAAATGAAGAACCTAGGACCAGGAAACAGAAAACAAAATTGTGCAGAAATAAGGAATGTTCAAACACACACACACACACACACACACACAAAAGTGAAGAGAAGGAAGGGAATCCCACACAGTGGCCTAGAGCACTGGCTCTCAAACGTGGATGAATTAACGGGATCAATTGAAGGTCTAATAAAATACAGAGAGGCCATCTCCAAAAGACAAAGAAGCTGGCCCTGGAAGTAGGAGAGGATCTGGGCCTTTGTATTTTTTTTACCAAGCTCCTCAGGTAATTCTGATACCAATCAAAGTTTGAGAAACACTAGCCTAGGATGTCAGCTACCAGAAGAAGAAAGAGGACTCTGAAATATTTTAATGACTTGTGTGAGAAATAATATTCCTCTAAAACAATGTGTTGGATTTTCTACGTCACAAAATGCATTCTAGGATAGTCAATTATCTCTCCTGCTGTAGGTCTTTAGGTGTGAGGAGGAGAAATACATTTTTCTAAAACGGGGATGGAAACACAAGTTAAATGTTGTATATAATGCCTTCATTGTATTGTCATTAACCGCAGGGTCTAGTAAAGAAAAAAAGTGTCATTTCCTCTTGACTCTTCACTTCAGTATTTGGCCACAGCAGACTTTATATAAACATGCTGTTGTGAGCATCAGTCCCCAAACAAGTAAGCTGCTACCTCTGGCAGATCTTAGCCCCACACTGTGTAAGAACAAGGCTTGTGCAAGTAGCCAATTTCTCAAGTGTATTCTTCAGGCAGGTGCTATTCTCTCCCCTCACCTGTGCCTCTGGCCCTTTCATGTCCATGGTTCTAGTTCTGCCTAACTTCTTACGGCCTCAATCATGTTAATCAAATAATGGATTACTTAAAATAAAAATCAAACAAAACAAAGCATGAGAAAACTTATTTAAAATGCATGGCATTCCTGTTTAGGAATGTGTTTTATGCTACCGGTATGATTTTTGTTGACATGTGGCCAGGAGATATTCCTTACAGTTTTGTGCCATTTTGCTGAGTAGAGAAGCTTTGTAGAAGAAAAGGGTCTTTCCAACCCGTGATGTGTTACCAGAAATTGGGGGTGTGTCTATGTATATGGAGGAGAGAGGAAAATCGTGTCATCAGGGTGCTTGTGATGGATGAGTTGTGTTAGGTATTATTCCCATAAATTACAAATGCTGAATCTGCTATCTTCTGTCAGTCTAGATAAATTGGGGGTCTTGCCCATAATTGACCTAACTACTGACTACTGACTCTCGCAGCTAAAACCTGTTCATTTCCTGCAAAGAAGAAGAATCTTAAAGTTGTATACCCCCATTCTTTAAGACAACTGACTTTTGAACTGATCACATCAGAAACATCTAGTAAATGCATTAAATCTGTTTGTGCGCCTGTGTGAAGCCCTGGGTATTCAGAGGTTTTTTTTTTAAAAGACATGCCTCTCTCCCCCAAAAACTCACAGTCTAGTGGAAAACTCAGACATGATTTTAAAAAGGCTGGCCTACTTCTCCCCGATAACCTCCAGAGCTCTGTCTCAGGAATCCCTTAACACTGTGATGCTCTTCTGTAGGCTTTAAAAAAAAATCTATTTTTACTACTTGCTTGTCTTTTTCTTTTCATTAAAATTCCTTTGAGATTCCTTTCTAAAGTGTACCCAAGAACATTTTAATTCTGAGATCGAAATTTGTAAATGCAACGGCATTTTTCTTAAAGTGCTAGAGATAATAGCTAGTTCTAGGTACTTCAAAATCAAAAGACCTCAAAAATATCCTTGGGAATTTAAAATGTTTTATTGAAGAAACCACACCTAAGTTTAAACAAAAGGCTTACCAAGAGCCAGAGCTACACAGCTATCTGTTACAAAGAGAGACAGAATATTGAAGGAAAAGAAGATGGGCCTTGAAGCAAACAGAACTGAGGTTGAATTTAAACTCTAAACTTTTTTGCTATGTGATGTTAGGGCAAGTTGCTGAAGGTTCCGAAATTTCATTTCCTAGTGTTTAATTGTACATAAAACTGCTTTACCCTGTGACTGTAAGGACTAGAGAAATGTTTGTGAGGTGCCTCACATGTATGAGTACTTTATAAATAGTAGCTATATTTGCATTATTCCTAGCTCAATTACTTCTAGAAATTAAGTTATTAACCACAACTTGGGTAATTACACACCAATAAAACAACTACTTTAAAAATCTGGTTAATAATGATAGCCTGAGATAAAATAGTTCTGTTTTTCAGATATATAAGATTTCCTCTCCCATATACTTAAAAATACACAATTAGGGACCTAACTCGATTCCTCCTGGAAGATCCCCAGTCACACTGAGCCTGCCCTAGAAGACGGATGAACCAAGTCTGTTACTCAGTGCCTCACTCTCTGGCTTCCTCAGCTCCTTGCCTCCCTTCCACTTCCCCTTCCCCTTCCTCTGCCTCTTACTAAATGTGTTTTCTATGTTTTTCTCCTCTTTAATACTTTCACCATGAGGGACTGTTTGCAAAATTAAGGCTCCTTCATTGTCTATTTTTGGTTTTCCAAATTCCCCTTACATTATCATGTGTTGACTAAAACTGTTGAAAGTCGCTGATAATGGACATACTCTGTATCACAAGACAAAGCTGCGTGCCCAGGGAACAGTGAAAATATAATTCTTCCAGTTTAGGGTCCTTGAGTGCCCATGAACTTGTTCTAAGTAATTCATAAATATAAATAGCTTTATGATCAGTTTACTCATAATAAAGCTGAAAGGTTAAATAAAACATCAAAGTTAATTGTTTCTGATTAGAAATATATCAACTGAGTCAGCCATCATGAATTCTCTCATGCTGGTCAGAAGTTTCGAATGGCACTTTCTCTTTCTGTTTTTATTTCTTTATCTCTCTCTTTCTCTCTCTCTCTCTCTAAAAATAATGGGAAACCATTTTAACAATGGTTTCTAAGACAATGTTTCAAAATAAGAAATCTATGAGAGAAAAAATAAAGTCTATTTTTTGTTGGCAGAATTTTGGAAAACATTAGCCTATCTTGTTTATGTAGGAGTTAGAACTGTATTAAACCATAACACTTTCTCAGTAACCCTCCCCATTGCCAAAATTCCATGTCTCTGGAGGGAGGGTCCCATGGCCTATGATTTCTTGGCTGAGCCCTTTTACTTGTTCTTGGTAACATCAGACATTCTCCATGCCTCTCATTGGCTAAGTCATTAACCACCATTGTTCAATGCTTCATCAATAAGGAGAACTAAAAGAATTAATGTATTTTGTAAATTAAACTCATTCTTGTGTTTTCCAAGACTGTGTAATATTTTTTAAAAACCAATTAGTAAAACTCATTCATTAAATATATTTACAGAAGACCTCATGAGCTACAGTAAAAAAAAAAAAAAAAAGAAGAAGAAGATATTGCCCCAAAGCATTCTAAGGCCTGTTGATATCCAAATACCCTTTTGTCAGCAAAACTAATTATCATAACAAACCAGTTTTAATTAATTTTATTTATTTATGTGCCTCCTTTAATTGCGTTTCCTTTACATGACTCATATCTTTCTAGCACTGTATGGTAAGATAAACTATAAGCTTGTCTGCCAAGAGTAAATTCTTGCTGGACAATTGCTGAGAAATTTCTTCTACCAACATAAATATGATGCCATTTTCTGTTGGTAAAATCTATTCTTGACTTGCACCACCAATCATTTGATCTCTCTGAAGGAAGAAGTAATGAAAGAGACAAGGAAAGTCTGAATATCATTACATTTAAGAAGTAAACCTGAGTGAAGAATAAGGACCTGTGAAAGAAAGCAATTGTTTTCATCTTAGAATATGTTACAGCAAGCGATGGGAAGACCAGAGCTCTAAGAAAATAGATTTTTAAAGATTAGTTGGGTAGGATTCCTTAGACAGAAACTCTGAGAAGGGAGATGACTCAAGAGGGAAGAAAAACTCACAGAAATACAAATCTGGGCCGGGCGCGGTGGCTCAAGCCTGTAATCCCAGCACTTTGGGAGGCCGAGACGGGCGGATCACGAGGTCAGGAGATCGAGACCATCCTGGCTAACATGATGAAACCCCGTCTCTACTAAAAAATACAAAAAACGGCCGGGCGCGGTGGCTCAAGCCTGTAATCCCAGCACTTTGGGAGGCCGAGACGGGCGGATCACGAGGTCAGGAGATCGAGACCATCCTGGCTAACATGGTGAAACCCCGTCTCTACTAAAAATACAAAAAACTAGCCGGGCGAGGTGGCGGGCGCCTGTAGTCCCAGCTACTCGGGAGGCTGAGGCAGGAGAATGGCGTGAACCCGGGAGGCGGAGCTTGCAGTGAGCCGAGATTGCGCCACTGCACTCCAGTCTGGGCGACAGAGCGAGACTCTGCCTCAAAAAAAAAAAAAAAATACAAAAAACTAGCCGGGCGACGTGGTGGGCGCCTGTAGTCCCAGCTGCTTGGGAGGCTGAGGCAGGAGAATGGCGTAAACCCAGGAGGCGGAGCTTGCAGTGAGCTGAGATCCGGCCACTGCACTCCAGCCTGGGCGGCAGAGCGAGACTCCGTCTCAAAAAAAAAAAAAAAGAAATACAAATCTGACAACACAATGTCAAACAATCCTACTAAGGAAAGGAAAGAAAAAGACATGGCAATCAAATGTAGGTGAGCCGCAGACAAGTGTCATGGAACTGGAAAAAAAAAAACAGTCTAGTAGGCTAAAAACAAGAATAAGAAAAGCCTTTCAAAAATGCTAACAATCAACAAAAAGGGCTTTTTTTTTTTTTTTTTTCAGTTTGAAGCAGATGAAGGAAATACAAAGAAGGGTACATGGCTTGGAGCTGCTGAAAGTAAAGAAATGATAAAGTCTAGAATATCAGTTCCTGTTTTGTGTGTATCTTCTGTGAAGGGAAATGCCAGAAAGCCCTGAAAGGCAAGAGTGAACCTCAAAGGTAGTATTAAAGACCAAGATGGGGCAGAATCATGCTCAAAAATGGCAGCCAACTATATTAAACAAGCAAAGTGCTTCTGACCAGGTGAATTTCATCTCAGGCTTCCAAAAGAAATCACAAAATGAAGTGGCTGAACCCACGAGAATTTTGCATTGAGGAAAACTGGAGAAAAGGAAAGGCATTAGAAAGTGGAGACGAGCTAATGTTGAGTTAATATACTTAAAAGATGAGAAGTAGGAGAGGGTGGATTTCATTAATTAAAGTCTTTTAAATTCTGTGTTGATTGTGGGCAAGGCAGGAATTGAGAAAATCAAATGAGATCAATATGGAGCCAGCATGGATGTGGGATGAACAATTCAAGCCAGACCTAACTCATTTTCTCTTTTGATAAAATTACTAGAGCGGGAGACAAGGAAAATGCTGAAGACATATGTGTCTGAATTTCAGTTAGGCATTTGACAGGCTCTCTTATTTTACCCTTGCAGGGAGTAGTTCCCAAAATGGTATCTGCAAAGAACAGACTTCCATAGGATATTCATAGGTATGTAGGGAGTGTACACAAATACATTTGGAAAATATGAGTTAAACAAAATATAATTTTCAGTATTTTGAAGAGTAATACACTGTATATGATAACATGCATTGTAGCTCTTCAAGAAGAGAATATAGTGTGCACCATCTCCCAAACTTTTTCTAATATAGCACCCATTTCTGCTTAGGTAAATCTATTAATATCATCTTGAAATAAAATTTAGAAAATGCTTTATTGGAACAAGAAATATGTGCTGAATAAAATCAACAGTAGAAAGTATATTGATTATTAGATCCACCATACCCACAACAGAGTTCTGACTTGAAGAGAGGTCTCCAATGGGGTGACGCAAGTTTCTGTCCTTACAGCATCATTGACTTGTCTGAAAAATGGGTGCCCATTTTCAAAACTATGGATACTACAAAATGGAAAGTGGTTATCAATATGTCACCTTATAGAATCAAAATCCAAAAAGATTTCAACTGGATACAACCATGAGTTGATTCTAAGTTGAATAATACATGTAAAATTCTACATATGGTTGGGGGGAGGTACAAATGCAAAATGAAGGTAGGTTGAGGGAGAAGAAAAGTTAGTAGCAGTGACCTGTATGTGCAGAAATTTCAGATCTGGAAAAAAATCTCATTATAAATTAACAGCACAAAAAAAAGCCCCAATATGCTCTTAGATATTAATCGAATTACAGAATACAGGACAGTGGAAGCAATAGGCTATATCTGCTCTACTAATTGTGTTCTGCCTTAAGGGCCATGCTTCAAAGACACACTACCAAGTTGGATAGGATGGTCACCAGTAGGGTAAAGGGGCATGAAATTGTGTCACAAAGCATTAAGAAATGAGGCATAAACTAAGACTGCTTAGTCTACAGTGGGTGCACTGAGAAGACACAATAGTGGTCTTCAGATATTTGGAGGATTGTCCTGTGGAAGGAGCAATACACTTCTATAGAACAGAACTGGGTTGAGTGAAGGCTCCAGGAAGTATGGCTTTGCCTGAACTGATGTTCACAGAGTTGTTTAAAGCTGGGCTGCCACTGACATTTGTGAATTGCCTGTTGCTGGTGTGTCCCAATAGAAGTGTGACAAATGCTTAATGGAAATATAGTACAGGGGACTCATATGGGAGAGTGTAGGGACAAGACTGACTTTAAGTGCTAATCTACCATGTGACCCCAAGTCCGGGAATGTCTCCAAGATGTCTAGTTGATGTATTACTCTTTATGTAGAAACACCTATTCACTGTAAGTTTTGCCTTTTCTCCAAAACAGTACTTGATGTTGCATACATCATAGGCTATAGCCACCTCCACATTCCTTCCAGAGTACATATACTTCTTCCCCAAGATAGAAGCTCTCAGTCAGGGGCCAGGGAGTTTGCAGTGTAAAAATATACCTGTCTTACAGCCACCCAAGACTATGCTTCTGTTTATAAGTTCCCCTAATAAATCACCCTGTACCACCAAACCAGATTTATCTGCTCCATCCTTTGGTTTCTTGGTTCCTCCTGTGTTTGTGAGCCACTTTGCATATGTGGCCCTTTTGTGGAACAAAGAGAAATGGACTATATGGTTTTTAGCACTTTTTTTTAATCTTAAGATTTACGGTTTGGGCTACAGACAAAGGCATGATGGTCCTCACTTGATGGCCCAGAGTTCTTAGAGAGAATGAAGAAGTCAAAACCAAATCCAGAACCTGTACACTAGAACAAAACTCAAGGGAAACATAGGGCCTAAAATCTTAGTCTCTTGGCCCTAGTCTCTGGCCTGAGGGCAGCCAGGCCAAGCTAAAAGCAAGATGGTGCCACAGCCTTGTGTCAGGGTACCAGATCTTAAACCCTATCAAAGAGTTTGAGTTTGAGGCTGTTGACCTACCATGTCTATTTCCAACACCAGAACTAGCCCAGCAAGTGAAACAAAACTGAGCCTCTGGTGATGTATGGGTTAGGAGAGGTACTGAATCTTCCCAACAGTGAGAAAAAAAAGGGTAGCAGATGCTTGAGAAAAAGTCCATTACCTTATGATAGATCTTGGGCCTTGCAGAAGATTATCTCTAATGTTACAATTTTAAATTAAACAGCAGAGATTTTATTTCAACATTAGACTTAAAATGGAAAAAAAGTGGTTCCCTATTTGGGTACAAAAATAAATTAACATATGAATTTATTTTAAAAATCATAGATCAGTCAACTATAAAAGAGAATAAGTGGATTGAACTTAAGGGGGTGACTACACCACGGAGAACTGCATTAAAATTCAAAATAGCCAAGAAAAGCTAAATTATATAACACATAAAAATAAGAAAAGCCATAATAACAAAAGTAATAAATAATAATAATAATGATGATAGCAAGCACTCTGCAGCAGGCACTTCTCTATGAAGTAGATACGGTGGTAAACTTTTACTCCCACAACCACCCTAATGTGGCTACTATTATTATCCTCATTTCTACAGTGGGAAATCTGAGAAATGGAAAGGTAAAGTAACCACAGTAAATACAACTGAAGGGTCATATCCCTAAGCAAAAAAAATATAAAAAACACAAATTCAAAATGGGGCACATATTAAAAAAGAAAAAGATAAAGAATGCTAGAACCCCGAGATTTGCAAGGTACAGAAAAGCAGTATCTCCTATGCTGATGGTGGGAGTATAAACTGATATAGCATTTCTGGAAAGGAGTTTGGCAATAGGTATAAGAAGCCTTAAAAATAACCAGTTTATTCTTCAATCCAGTAATTCCACTACTGGAAATTCTCCTAAAGAAAAAAGAAAATAACTGTGAACAGAGGATTCTCCATAGATCATGCATTGTGTCATTGCTTATAATGAGAAGCAAATTGTTTCAGTAAAATATGAAAGCTAAAAATGCCAAAATGCAATATAATCTCTAAATATGATGCAGTCAACATATTTACACACATTTAACAATACTCTCAATATTTTCTGAGTGAAACACGAAGCAAATTTTTTCTAAAAAAAAATTTTGAAGATGTATGTTTCAAAATATAAAGATGAATGATATCATTTATCTGAATAGTGGGATTGTCAGTCAACATTATTTTCTTTTTTTGGAGTTTTCTGTGTTTTCAGATATTGTGAAAAAGGGCCAATTACAGGAGAAGTGACATAACACTGTGATTAAGTGTAGTCTCTGGAGCCAACACATTAGGGTTCAAATCTCAGCTCTGCTGTTACTCTCTGGGTGACTTTGAGTAATTTACTTAATTTTCTTATCTGTAAAATGGGAATTAAAAACCGTCGTAGAGTTGATGTGGAAATTAAATGAATTAATCGATGTAAAGCACTTAGAACAGTACCTGGACCCTGGCAAACATTAAAAAGAATTAGTAACTATTTTTACTGCCTATAATATTAAACAAATTCACAACAATAACAAAAATTTGTCATCAACCAGTTTTTTCAGAATATAAAATACACAACTTTTAACCTGTACATTTATGAATTTTCAGAGAAAAGTAAAAAACAACATTCCACTTCAAATAAGAAAAGAAATCCACTATGTTACCAAGAGATGACGTAGGTGGTCACACACAGTTATTTTTGTCTCAGAGCGCACCTGTTTGTTGTGTCTGTGTCTGGTATTGAGGCATTTTGTAGTCATACAGCTATTATTAGCCCTATCATTTCCAGTCAAAAAGCAACAACTTTAAAGTATAGTTCTAAAAAGTATATGATTATGATGGAGGGGAACACAGAAAATTATTTTTAAAAGTTAAAGTAGTGAAAAGATGATGAAGTATTACATTAACAGGTGAGATGAACCACTGGGCCATAAGAAAAATTATTTAGGTAAAAGAGCAAATCATGTGACATTTGAAAACTGCCAGATCTATTTGATGAACAGACATTAGCAGCAGATGAGGACAGGTTTGGATACAGAAAATAGGCAGGAAATTTTGAGGACATGGCCAGAAGAGGAGCATCAAAGCTTAGCGTCAGGCAACCCAATTCATCGAGATTGGTTATTTGAGAATTTAAATGTTAAGTGTGGTAAGCGTGCTGCAGATTAGACCTTTGTTACAAACCATGAATGAATCTGTTGGTCAAGGCCTCCTTTGAATCAGTCCAATTTCCTGTGGAGTGGAAATGTGGTAGCAATTTCACCAGAAGCACTAAGGAGGTCCCCCACGATGCTTATGGAGAGTCAGAGAGGAAGCTTTAACAGCCTCAATAGATTTGCAGTGGAGACAAAACCATCTATTTTGAGAAAAAGTGTGTGATAGACTGCCTACCAATAGGGAGAACTGCATGTCTTGTTTCAAATCTTAAACATATTTTGTGAGAATGTGTTGAGAAAAATGCAAGTTTAAGCCCCTCTCTAGAATATTACTATGGCCTTTCTGTTCATTATAAAGCTATTCCTAAAGCCTATGTTGTACTTTTCATGTGGTATTGTGTCATTCTGATTTATGTGCAAATGGACTTACGAACAATTTTTTTATAAGTAGAGAGACTTCTGTTCTTAGCTTCAGTGAGGTCCCCAGAAAACTTGGAAAAAGGAAAAATAAAACCACCCAATGAAGACATCATGCACAGATATGCAAAGTCATCTGAAGGAGGCAGAAGGGTTCTTGGGACAGCAAGACCAAATATAAATATATTAATTGTTTTTAACTCATCCAAATAAAGAACAAATTAAGCAAAAGGAGTGCTAATCCAAGATGGAAGTCTAGAAAATATTAATAGAAGAATTATTGAGGCAAGGGCTGGCAGTTTATCCTAGTGTTGTCCAGGAGAGAGGAGATAAGGCTAATGGATTTTGAACATGCTAGCCTTGTAGGTAAGGCCAACTCTAGTGGAAAGATGGCTACATCTTATTATGTCAGGCTGATTCCATTAAACATGCAATTCATCTAACTCTTCTCATTCTATTTATTTAATCAATACGCAACCTTCAGATTTTGAGATGCCTTCCTATGTAGATATCCCTACAGAGACATAATGCTGTGTTGATGAAGCACATGATAAACATTTTGGTCCTTATAAGCATAATTTCATATTGTATATAATTAAATTGGCTGAGTATTATTTTGCTTTCTGTCTAATTTGACAACAGAGAAAATCCATATTGATCCATACATCTAGGTCATTTTTCATTGAAATTTGAAAACCTGGCATTATTTTAGACATCAGTCTTCCTAAAGTTGGTTAATGTGAGTCAGCTTCTAAGAGATGGATCTTCTCTTCTTATACAGACTGAAGAGCTGACTTTGGGCCCAGTTAACTAAGGCCACCATGCAATCCCTGCTGACCTACCCTGATATCACTGTTAGCAGCAGGCAAGTATTCTACATTTCTATAAGGAGTAATTGAAGAATTCTCTCTGTACTCAATGGTGGTCATCTTGGGCTCCACCGGAAGACCCATGCGTTGGAGAGGAACCAGAGGAAAGCAACACATATGCTATACAGATTAACTAGGTGTTTTAATGCTAGAAAATACAAAACTGAGAAGAACAAATAAGAAATGGTCAGAGTCATGTGACTCCAAAAAAGGGTGACCCTAGCCATAGCTGAGTACAGACTGTAGAATCCAATCACTGTGTCTTTTTAAACATAGTCCATACTTGGGCACTGGTTTAGGACACTGAGAACCTGACTGAATTTATTAAGATACCCTGCCTAAAACATAATACTGCTTGTTGTCCATGATTGTTATTGATCACATGAATGTAACTGTGTCAAGTTATACAACGCTATCGTTCATTTTGAATTCACTGCAGAAACCTTATAAGTGCCTGTCCCACAGTAATTTGAGTGACTTCATCTACACGTGGAGATCTTTCTTCCTTTCCTCCAATTCCTCGAGACTCCATTTCTGATAAGTTAACTAACAAGAACAACTGATCTGCTTAAGTCAGATTTTTTTCACTATAAGAATCCAAGTAACCAAAAAAGCTCAAGAGATTCACAGAAAGGAAGTAGTTAAATGATAAAAATGTGAAATGTTATGCAGCAAGCTGTGTACAATTAACTAGAATTCAAATATACACCTTGTTCCAATCCAAGCCATTTATCAGATAAAAATAGTCTGCTACAAGAATGTCATGATTAATGAGGTGAGACTCCAGCTAATTACTGTTTCCTCCAGAAGTAATTAGGTTGGCATTGCTAATCAAGATGAATGAACACTCTGACCCGCTTTTTTAAATGTAAAACTATGAGCCGCTACTGCAATAACATCATTTAGTTCAGGCAATGTAGTCTTTATTAGGCTTGTAGTTTGATTAAATTCTTTTGTTACACCAGGCTTTCCACACATGAACAGATGAATGCTGTGATGTTCAAAGAGTTTTTCACCCTTAATTAAAGATTGAAAAGGCTTGTTCAATTCACAGGGCAATACATAGGACAGCTCTAAATTGATAGCTTTTAAGTCGAGAATAAGGGAAGGTTCTTAGGGCTTGCCCAGCTGAGAGAGGTCTCCTCCTCCTACTATAATTCCACTTATTACGTGGGAGAAATGAATGTGAAATACTTTTATTATATTTTATTAAACAGCTTTTTCATTTCATTGCAGCCTTTTTTATGGAACACAATGCATATATCTGTACTTACTTATTTTTTAATGCAATTAATATAAGGGAGTGGGGAGTGAAGTGCATTCAATACCATTAATAGAACAAACCGCAGTGTGGAACACAGGTCTCGGTGAAAGCAGGCAGAGTATGTGTTGCTGATTCCCGCAGTTTACATTAAAAGTGACTAACGTTTCATACTAATGATTATGGTGAAGAAAAAAAAAATATTTTTTTCAAGATATGATTCTATTTCATTCTCTGTCGAGCAAAGGGGCTAATTTGATTAGCGGCTAAATTTATATCAGTCAACTCTGAAGATGATCACTTATGAATCTTTTACACACACACAAAAAAGTCAATATCTTCACCCCTAAATTTGTTAGCTAGAGGCTAAAATCAGGTCTTGGCAAACTCATCACTTCCGCACACTTAATAGGTTTCTTCATCCGCCTCCCCTTTCTTCACTCCTTCACCGATTTCCATTTTCTGTTTCCTCATATTTTTCTATAGTTATTCCAAAAGGGTAGGATTATCCTCTCCACCCTTCCTCTGCCAGTTGGTTTATATTTCCACTTGCCAGGTTGGGAAATCCTATTTTTATATCTTCTACTTAATTATATTCCCAGTCTAGAATGTGCTGTCTCCTCTTTGATTGATATGCTTGGACCTCCTGCTGCTTTGTTTTTCTCTGCGATTTTGTATACAGGAGGATAAAATAATCTTAAATTTTGACACCTCGTCTAGGTCTAGAAGTCAATTTCTTTTTCGGGGTTTTTTTACTTGTAGAATTTCATAAATGGCTTTTAGCATTAGCCATCTCCTTTTTTTTTTTTTTTTTAAACCCTGTCTTCATTTAAAAAGATCTGAATACGGCTGACCTCCAGGCCCGACACTGCGTGTTCTCCTAAACTCCTTTTAACAAGCAGCAGAAGCCAGCCCTTCTAAGCCCCATGCCTGACAGAGACACAGAGATGGAAAATGGGCCACAAAGCCTCTTTGTTCAAACAGAAAACCCACACACCGAAGCTCACGAGCACAGGATAGGTAAATGCGGCAGGACATGCCCCACTGCTCGAGGGTAATTGTCAGGGTGTCATTAGACAGGACACTTCATTCTCTTTCCTAATTTTCCAGTTGGGTTTTGAATTTGTCATAGTTCCGTGTCATTTACTTTACTCCATCGTTATTCTACACCAGGCTGCCTTCCTTAAATGTGGCTCCCCTCGCGTCGACGGGGAGCGTTAGATTTTGTCCTAGGATCTTGTATTAAATAGCTCCCAAGCTTTTTTAGACTTGTCTCTCGGGTTCTCTCTTTTCCTTGGTGCCTGTCTGTTTAGCACAAGGATAGCTCCTGTTCTGCCTGATAAACCCAAGCTGGTATCTTGTGCTTTCTGCCATGTGTTATTTAATTAAAACATGTAGTTCTTTCTTGGTCTTCTAAATAGTTCTGGCACCATAATAGTGACTGAGACTGGGGGCAGCAGTAGGACTTAATATAGGACTCTTGACCTTGATCTAGCCTTTTACAGTTTTATAATTTTTTTGTTTGTTTTATTATGTAGTCTCGACTCCTGGTAAGAATTAAGAATAAGCTCTTTGAGTTCAGATAAAGTAGCATGGACTTCTAATATACATTCCTAAGTCTACATTCTTATTTGCCTGAATTATACTTCCTAAAAAAGAAGGGAAAAAAACTCAGAAAAAAATTTCTATGACAAGTTATAAAGAAGATAGTATCTTTTAGTTGGACTCCATGATGACATTGGTTGAGTTTATACAGGAAAAAAGAAGATAAACATTAAACATTTAGCAGAATATCTAACAATAAAGTCATTCACAGTAGTACCCCTCTTCCTTTATTCTTTTTCAATAACACACAGTTTAATTGAATTACTCCAATTTTCCTCTAATTCTACACTTCACTTGTTTGTTTTACAGATGTTTCATGGAAAATAAAAGTTAATCTAATCCCTCCCAGCATCTAATCTAATCCTTCTCAGGCTCCCTGTTCATTTGTTTCTGAAATTACAGTCTCTCTGTGTTTCTAACCCAAGACTGTATCTTTGTGATTCAATTTCTTAATGATAAAGCAGGATTTTTTAAAAACTTGCTTTTACTGAATTCATAAGAATTACATGAATAATAATAGTAAATAACAGTAGCTGATCCTGAGAGTCACGACCTTGAGGAGTGAGCAGTAAAGAAAATTCTATTAAGGTAGCAGCAAGAAATTTAGAAAGTCTGAATCCTTTTAGGGGTAAACTACAGATGGACAAACAGTGGTTTCTTGAGTAAAATAGGAGAGTGAAAAAGCCAGGACTTTGTACAACACCAACCTGCCAGGGCCAAGACACGAACCCAGCCAACAGCAGGGGCTCCAGCAGTCAAGCAAGGCAAATGTCCAGAAAGAGTGGCAAATTCCGTCTTGATTTAGGAAACTGTCAGCACAAGGGTTGCAACAGATGGTAGCAAGGTCCCAGCACAGAGACATGGATTCCAAAAGACCATTGATATTTGGAAGTTTCAACTGCAACCATTTCTCATGTAAGACCATCTATCTATTTAAGTTGTAGCCACTGGGAGGGAGGAAAGAAGTCCATACATAGCAAAAACAGCAATAGCCTTATTACACTTATTACCTTCCTGAGGTTCCAAAGCAGGACCCAGAACCCCGAAGAGGCTGTAAGATAAGATTTCAAAGTAAAAAAAAAAAAAAAAAAAAAGCGTTAGCCTAGGCCTGGGCACTGGAACATACAGGAGAAAAGTAAATTGCATACAAAAATTAGCTGGACATGGTGGCAGGTGCCTATAATCCTAGCTACTCAGGAAGCTGAGGCAAAAGAATCGCTTGAACCTGGGAGGCGAAGATTGCAGTGAGCCAAGATTGTGCCATTGCACTGCAGCCTGCATGACAAGAGCGAGACTCTGTCTCAAAAAAAAAAAAAAAAAAAAAATTTGCAGGAGGATCTCAGGGGCCAACTGGCCTTCAGAGGTATAATCAACAACCACTCAACAGCCATTTAATAAGTACACAATGTACAGTGCAAAAAGTAGGGTTTTAGCCATCATAGAGTTCATAGATGAGTGAAGAAAACAAGAAAAGTAACTAGCTAAAGTATAAAAAGTGCTATAATATAATATTATGGAATAGTCACTAGCCTAGTCTGAGCTGTGGAGGGGAGGGTGTTGGGAAGAACCTCCCTAGAGAAACTCATGTTTAAGCTGAGGCCAGACCCAGGGTCTTTTCTGCTGTAAAGGAGAACCTGGGAACAATGCAGGAGACCCATATTTAACACTATAGCATCCACAGCCACACCTACTACATCTGAGGAAAAAAAAAGCATACACAGAAGAAATCAGGAAAATATATTACTTATTCATTACTAGCTAGGGATTCAGTCCTAAACAAGTGCATGGAAACCTTGATCCTGGTGACCTCATGTAAGCAAAGAGGAATACTTTTTCTCTGATGATAAGAAATCTAAGCAATCTAGATTAACATTTGCTAAAGTGTATTCTATGGATCACTAGTCTTATAGAATAATCCATATCAAAAAGGATCATATGGGCAAGTGCCTTTGGAAAACTTTGAATACTGTTACTGTCTCTCAGAGAATCAAAAATCATACTTTATATGTTTATTTTATTTAAATTATTAAATAATTACTATGTTATTATGTATATGTATATAGTTATGTAAATGTCTGTATCAATTCATGTAAATAAGTATATATTGATTATATATATTCAAGGCACCAAAGATTTACAATTAAGAAATGTATTTGAATTTTATGACCATAGTATTTCCCAAACTTACTTAACTATGGAACTCATTTTTGTGTAATAATCTTTACTGTGTCTTCAACGCATTTTACTTCATGAAACAGTGTTTTAGACTCGGTGTCAGAAAACTTATTTTGTAAAGGACTTGTCTTAATCTGTTCATGCTGCTAGAAAAAAAAATACCACAAACTGGATTATGTAGAAACAACAAACATTGTGTTTATTTCTCATAGTTCTGGAGACTGGGAAGTCCAAGGTCAAGGAGCTGACAGATTTGGAGTCTGGCGAGAGCCCACTTCCTCATAGACAGTGCTCCCCTTCCCCGCTGGCCATGTCATCACGTGGTAGAAGTGGTGAGGGGTCTCTCTGGGGTCCCTTTTATCAGGGCACTAATGCCATTCATGAGGTCTCAGCCCCCAAGACCTAATCACCTCACAAAGGCCACACCTCCTAATATCATCACCTTGAGGATTAAGACTTTCACATAGGAATCTTGGGGGGAAACAAACATTTAGAACATAGCATGGCCAGATAGTAAACATCCAAGGTTTTGCAGACTGTACAATTTCTGTCACAATTAATCAACTCTACTGTTGTAGCACAAAATCAGTCATAAACAATATGTGAGTGAAGGGCAATGACTGTTTTCTAATAAAACGTTAGTTATAAAAACAAATATTAGGCCAGATTTGGCTCATGGGTCAGGATCCAAACCCTGGTCTAGACAAGGAGATATTATCATAGATCCTACATCAGCATTTACCCTTAATCTCTTTGTGACTGGGATGCTAAGGTACAGTGATAGCCAACCTGAGTAGAGATGACATTAGGCCTATTCTACCCAGAAAGGAGAATCCAAATAGAGGAGCTGAAGAATGGAGAAATGAGAAAGGTCAAGAGGTTGCACCAAACAAAAACAAAAGGTTTTTATTTATTTCCTGAACACATGGATACCTCCATCGCTTTGCACCATGGACTAATCATATCTTTGGTCACATCTCTTGTCAGCACTTTCTTGGGTAGAGTGAGTGGGAAACACCTGAGGTCCCTTGGAGTAAACATGCATAAATGTTTGAAGAGAAAGTAAGGAAAGCCAAGACTGGGGGATAAGAGCAGAGATCAGGGTTGTCAGTGCTGCCTCTCTTCACTACTCCTTCTCCATATCTTCAAGTAGCCAATAATCTGGGCCTGCTCTAACTGTGGGGTGATAAGTTAGCTTTATGTTTTTGATATTTTTCCAAATCTCCCCCATGGTCTAAAATTCTACCTTTTTAGAAGTAGAGATTCGGTCTTGCCATGTTGCCTAGGCTAGTCTTGAATTCCTGGCCTTGAGTGATCCTTCTGCCTCACCCTTCCAACGTGTTGAGATTACAGTCATGAGCCACCATTCCTGGCCCAAAATTCTACCTTTAGAGATATTAAGTGAGAAACATAGTACAGACATTGAAACCAAACAAACCTACTAAAAATGAATGTTACCTAAAACAAGTACAGCACCTTCCTTTTAGTTGATTGAAACAGATACATTCATCCTATTAGCAAGATGATTTGGAGTCTCAATGGGATAAGGTTCAAATTAAACAAATTTCTTTGTGATAAATCACAGAGATAACTAGCTCTATGTATGAAGTTCAGCATGAGGCTGTTGACCTCTTTATCACCTTTCAGCCCTCACCTCTATCCACATCCCAACCTTCCTTTACCTTTTTCTTCTTTTGGTGTTTAATACAGAGTTTTGGCTGTAATTACCTCATAAACACAAGTCTCCCTCAGTATAGCACACTTATTGGGAGATGTCAAGGAGGGATGAAAGCTAGGGAATAGGAACCTTTGGGGAAGGGTTAGTAAAGAGAGAAAAGCTTTGGAAAGGGTCTCCTTACACAAAGCTGAAAACATTAGCAGCCTAAGTTCTACAACATTGATTGAGCTTAATCTTGCCACTTTATCACTTAGAAGGATTTTCACTCACATGTTAAGGACGCAATAAAGGGAACATCTTTCTAGGCTTAATTCCCATCAGTGAACTAATAATGGAAATCTTATAGGAAAATTATATGTCTTCTTGGAATCCAGAAAATAAAAAAGAATGAATACTAGGAATAGTCAGATAGGTATTGTCTATGGTCTATCTTTTTGGATTATCCTTTCTGGGTAGAATAGGCCTAAGGTCATCTCTATTCAGGTTGGCTACCATTCTACCCTCAGACCACCAGAAACACACTTGAGGGTAAACAAAGTTGAGTTTATTGACATATTACAATGGAGGAGAACACACACACCATAGAGGACTGTGGAGCATCTCAGTAAAAAGGTGTTTGAGTGTGTTCTAGAATTTGAGCTTGTCTTAGGTGCTTTGGGGAGGATTCAAGGAAGTGAGGCTTTTCTCTGAATTCAATTCTCTCAGTATGTAAAAGTAACTCTTGTGATTGGGTACCTTAATAATCTGAATCTATAAGGTGAAAAGAACAAAGTGAGTCTAAAGTTGTGATTCAGAAAGATGCAGTTGTCACTCATACTAGCCAGAATTAAGAGATGTTTGGGCATTTTTGTGACTTTGGAAAATGTTCATGTTTTTACTATGTTTGGACATGATTGTGGAGTAGTCTTATTTTTGGCTTGATCCATCACGGCCACAGAGTAGAGGTGTCTAATGTTACTGTTCTGTAGGATTGTTTACATTTTACAAGAGAACACTGTGGCCTAGTTGAGAGTGCCAGGTCAATTCCTAGCTGTCAGAAGCTGCTTTTTCCTTTTTCAGTACAGCATACTTGAGAAAAGCAGATTTGAGAAATGTCAGAAGAATGATAAATGTGATTCAATAGGCATAAGGACTGAAGGGAAAATTGTTTGAAAGAAATGAGAAGTTCTAAAACGTGAATGTTGGGCTAAGAGGGATCCATTAGCAGAGTGCAGCTCTGCCAAAATCTGAGCCAGGAGGAAGAATCTTCATGCAAATAGATCAGGGAGAATAGCTTTCTGATGAGGAGTGAAGTCAAAGCAGTGAAGATTGGAGATAGGAGAGTGAAAGAAAACAAGGTATGTCCATGTTGAAAAGGGAAATTAGGTAGTGATTACAGCTATAGAGCTGTTGCAGCTTCATGTTTAGCACGGCCTGATCTGCTTTGCCAGGTTGAGACGGGTGATACTAAATATTATGAAGTGGTGGAACCTCTGAGTTGAAGGGGACATGTCTTCCATTTTTTCCCCCCAGATCTATCTGACATCCTTATCTGTTCCCCATGAGGCTGACACTCCAAGCTACATCGATAGATTTCCCTACCTTCTAGCTTCCAGTGTGATTTGGTCAACGGGAGTCACCAGCAGGAGATAAGAGGAAAGGAGGAAAATGAAATGGGGTGTTGATTTTCCTGGATTCCTCATTGCTGGGTCATGTGCTGTTCGTCCCTTTAGAAAAGGCCACATTTCCTGCCAAGCAGTCTTTTCCATACCATGTCCCTCTGGGCTTGGTGTTCATTCCATCCCTTGCCTCTCCAGAGCTGGGAATAATAACAGCCTGCTACTGTTACTAACTTTGGGGGCCTATACCTTTCCTGCTCCTTTCCTAAATGGTTGCGAGAGTTTCCTTATTAATCTCTTCTCCTTTATCTAGTTGAGCATACCATCTACTGCTGCTGGTATTCTGACTGACACTAAAGTAATGTAGTCCAGCATTCCTCCCAAACTAAAAATCTCTTCAGGAAGAGGATGTCACCACATTGGGTGACAGGCTATTCTGTTTCTTCTCATAGGTTCATGCCAGCCAACATTATTTTTCTGTTTCTTGTTTTTTCACTTATATAAGTTCTTTAAAACTTGGAGCATTTAGGCGCTCTTATGCTACTTTGGATTTAAGATACTCCTTTCCTCTCTCATTGATTTTTACCTGACATTGCATTACCTAACTTTCATGTTTTAGACTTCTCATCTTTTTCAAACAACTTTCTTTTTAGTCTTTACACCTATTGAATCACATTTATCTTTCTTCTGGTATTTCTCAAATCTCACATAGGACAGGAATCTTCATTTTGTTCTTTTTCAAATTTGATGTAGCCATTTTTTAACTTTATTATATATCTGAGGATGTGTTTCACAAATTTCTCAAAAATTCAGTTGGAGTCCAGCATTAAGTTTGCTGATTAATTGGGGGAGAACTGACACCTTTACTTTGATAAATTCTCTCATCCCCCAATTATGAAATATTGTTCCATGCATTGTTCCATGTCTTTAATAAGATTACAAAATTATCTATACTAAATTATTATGCATTCTTAAGAGTTTGATTCCTAGATATAGTATAGACTTTGTTGTGATGTGTATGTTATTTTATATTCTATAACATTTTTAGTTGATTTTTGCTAATATAGAGAAACACTACTGATTTTCCCTCAAATCTTTTATCTGCTAAATTTGCTGAACTGTTATTAGCATTATTTCTAGTAGCATTTTTTGTTAGTTATATTGGATTTCTATGAAGATC
The DNA here is from genome assembly GCF_009764315.1 of Trachypithecus francoisi. Lineage (NCBI taxonomy): Eukaryota > Metazoa > Chordata > Mammalia > Primates > Cercopithecidae > Trachypithecus > Trachypithecus francoisi. Next base: position 108,613,650 of record NW_022681456.1, read on the forward strand.
ATCATATCATATGCAAATATAATAATTTCCTTTCAAATCTTATATAGCATACATTTGTCTTGTCTTATCACATTAAACATGACTTCCAAAAATATGTTACACAGTTGTAGTGATACTGGTTATCTTTGTCTAGTTCTTGACCTTAATGGACACATAGCTAAATTTTCTCCACTATATATAATATTATTAAAGTTTTTCAGTATGTATTATTCATAAAGCTAAGAAAATATCTTCCATTACTGGTTTATAAGATTTCTAAAAATTATATATTGATACTGAACATAGTTAAATAGTTTTTCTGCATCTATTAAAATTTTTTCTTTTTTGTTTCATACATCTGGTAAATTATACTGATTGTTTTTCTATTGTTAAATCATTCTGGCATTCCTGGGATAAAATATTAATAATGAATCATTAGATTCAACTAGCTAGTATATTATTTAGGATTTTTACATCTATGTGCATACACTAAATGGGTGTGTGTATATAGATACACATACACATACATATACACATGTACACATATATGTAATTGTGTATGTGTATATATTAACACATATACACACATATATACACACACATACATACATATATATATATATACACACACATATACACACACAACATATCTATATATGTAGTGAGTGAGAGTACTTCACTATTCAATTTTGAAATTAAGGTTATTCTAGTTGTGTAAAGGAAGGGTGGCAGCTCTAAATTGTTTTCTGTTATGGAACAATAAGAGACAGATTATCAGATACTTAAAATTTTGATAAAACTTATCTGAAAAATTGTCTGAGCCAAAGGATTTTGAGAGAGAAGATACATATTTCAATTTCAATTTTCCAGTTATTTACTTTTTCTTCTTCTTCTTCATTTTTGTCATTTTATATTTTTCCAGAAATGTATCTACACTGTCATCAAATTTATTGGCATATAGTTGCTCATATATTTTAAATCCCATATCTAGAACAATGTCTTCATTTTTATTTCTTTATTTATTTGCAGTTTCACTTTAATTTTCTTGATTAGTCTTGCCAAAGACTTACGTACCTTATCAGTCTTTTCATAGAAAAACTTTGAGTTCTATTCATCTCTGTTTCCTTTCATCTATTTCATTGATTTCTGTCATTATGCTTTTTATTTTATTCTCTCTTATTCCTTTAGGCCTTTTCTATTAGTATCTTTTGAACTTCTTGAACTGAGTGTTTAGCTCAGTATAAAAAAAGTGTAAGTACTTTAACTGTTACACACATTATCTCATGTGATTTTTCACTATTCTCCAATTCTTTTTCAATTTACTTAATATTTTATATTTACTGGTTTTTATAGCAATATTGGTTTCTAGATTTAGGTGATTTTTTTTTTTAAAGAGATGGAGTCTCTCTATGTTGTCCAGGCTGGTCTTGAACTCCTGGGCTCAAGTGATCCTCCCATCTCTACCTCCCAAAGTGCTAGGATTACAGGTGTGAGCCACCACACCTGGCCCAGCTTTAGGATATTTTAACATTATCATTTTATTATTGACTGGCAGACTGAAGATATGGTCAGCATGATCTTGATTCTTTAGAATTTATTAGAACTTCCTTTACAGTCACAGTTTTTGTGTATGTTTCTTGCATTCTTTTTAAAAATGTATATTTCCTAAGCCAGGCACAGTGGCTCACACCTGTAATCCTAACACTTTGGAAGGCTTAGGTGGGCGAATCACCTGAGGTCAGGAGTTCGAGACCAGCCTGGCCAAAATGTTGAATCCTGGTCTCTACTAAAAATACAAAAATTAGCTGGGTGTGGTGGTGCATGCCTGGAATGCCAGATACTCAGGAGACTGAAGCATGAGAATTGCTTGAACTCAGGAGGTGGAGGGCGCAGTGAGCTGAGAAAGCACCACTGCACTACAACCTAGGCAACAGTGAGACTGTCTCCAAAAAAAAGTGTATATTTCCTGCAATTGAATAAATCTATGTTGATATATAGATTTATAGTATATAAATAATATATGACATCTAGAAAAATATCCAATAATACACTTTATGTATAGGTTTAACATGTTGGCCAGGCTGATCTTGAACTCCTGACCTCAGGTGATCCACCTGCCTCAGCCTCCCAAAGTGCTGGGATTACCAGCGTGAGCCACCGCGCCTGGCCTAGCCTCTTCTTGTAAAGGCACTAATGCCATTCTTGAGTGCTCTATCCTTACAAACTAATTACCTCTCCAAAGCCCCTCCTCCAAATACCATCACACTGGGGATTAATTTTCAACAAGCAAATTTAGGGGGATGGGGAACACAAATATTCAATTCATAATGTTCTCCCTGTGGTTGCTGTACCCTACCTCCCATCTGTGGCCACGTTGGTATCTATAGTTTAGCTCTGAAATATAATAATACACTTCTGTTTCTTGTTTGGATCATAACAAGCTTTTCTACATTATTTATAACCTGTACTTCATGTATCAATTAAAGCATCTTCTTGGATTTATTTCTCTTCCTCCTGGGCACTTCTTCCAAGAAAATTTTCAAATATGATTTCTATGTGTCAACACTCTAAGACCATGTCATTACCAAAAATATCCTTATTGGGATCCTCCATTGAAAAGATCATTTAACCTAACATAAAATTATACTTTAAACAGATTTGGGAATTAGAGATCTGGGTTTTCATCCCCATTCTACCACTGTCTGTATTACCTTGAACAAGTTGCTTAACATTGTGAGCCTCACTTTTCTCATTTGTAATGAAAGAATGCTAAAATCTACTTTGCAGCATTGCCAGGGCAATTGGTGATGCGTGCAAAGTAGTTAGAATGTAGTAGGTACTCAATAAATGGAGCTGCTAGAAAATATAAAACACTATAATTTGAAGTTATTTTCCTTTAACATGTCGGCATTATAACTCCATTGCCTTTTTGCCTCCAGTATTGCTAATAAGAAGTTTAATTTCAATCTGATTTATTGAATTTCGTGAATCACCTCTTTAAATCTGGAGGCTTTCAGAATTTTCTCTTTGATGTTCTTAAATTTCCCACCTCTAGGTGTGAGATTTTTCGTATTTATCTTTTTTGGTACCCCATAAACTCTTTCATATAACTATTACTCACTGTTATGCAGTAAACGTGTTCCTCAGATTTCATCTGTTGGCCTAAAACCCAATGTGGCAATATTGAAAGGTGGAATCTTTAAGAGGATCACAAGAACTCTGTCTTCATGAATGGATTAATCCACTTGTGGATTAACCGTTTAAGGATTAATGGATTAATAGGTTATCATGGGAGTGAAACTTGTGACTTTATAAGGAGAGGAAGAGAAACCTGAGCAAGCAAGTACAATATTCATCCCCTTTGTCATGTGACGTCCTGCACTGCCTCAGGACTCTGTACAGAGTCCCCACAAGGAAGACGGCTCTTATCAGACACCAAGCCATGCCCTTGGACTTATGAGGCTCCAGGATTGTAAGAAATATGTTTATTTGCTTTTTATTTTTTAACTTTTATTTTAGGTTCACAGGTACATATTCAAGTTTATTATATAGGTAAACTTGTGTCACATTGGGTTGTCGTACAGATTATTTCATCACCTAGGTATTAAGCCAAAAAGTTATTTTTTCTGGTCCTCTCCCTCCTCCCACCCTCCACTCTCAAGTAGACCCCAGTGTCTGTTGTTGCCTTCTTTATGTTCTCATTATTTAGCTCCTTCTTATAAATGATAACATGCAGTATTTGGTTTTCTGTTCCTGCATTAGTTTGCTAAGGATAATAGCCTCCAGTTCCATCCATGTTTCCACAAAACACATGAGCTCATTCTTTTTTGTGGCTGCATAGTATTCCATAGTGTATATGTACCAAATTATTTTTCCAATCTGTCATTGATGAATATTTAGGTAGATCCCACGTCTTTGCTATTGTGAATAGTGCTGCAATGAACATTCATGTGCGTATGTCTTTTCTTTATATATATTATCCAGTTTCAGGTGTTCTGTTATAGGCAACAGAAAATAGACTAAGACATTCATCTTTACTTAATTATGGAAAATCTTTGGTTATTATTTTTTGTTTCCTCACCTCTATTATACTTTTTTTCTATCTTTTTGAGACCACACCATGGCTCTGCTAGCACTTCTTATTTATCCTTCTTACCATTACTTTTTCTTTTTATTTTTTATTCATTCTCTGTGTCTTCTGCAAAATATTCTCAGACTTGTTTTACAGTTTACTAGTTTATTCTTTGCCTATAACCTCCACGCTATTTATCCCTCACTGAAATTCTTGATTTAACTGTTATAATTTTTATACTCATTTTTCCATTTGACTTTTGATTATAACTGCTCCTTCATGTTTCATACAACCAAAATTCTCTCATCTCTTTGAGAACATGTATTATATTTATTCTAAACTCTGCATGTTTCGTTAATTCTGATCTACCTGTTATAGACAGCCTAGTTTGTTCTCTTTTTATGCATGTCATACTTCTCGGCTATCTGGCTATTGCTGCCAATGGAAGCTTATTTTCCCCAAAAGAACTATCAGGCTGGGCACGGTGGCTCACACCTGTAATCCCAGCACTTTGGGAGGCCGAGACGGGTGGATCACTTGAGGTCGGGAGTTTGAGACCAGCCTGACAAACATGGAGAAACCCTGTCTCTACTAAAAATACAAAATTAGCTGGTCATAGCGGTGCATGCCTATAATCCCAGCTACTCGGGAGGCTGAGGCAGGAGAATAGCTTGAACCCGGGAGGCAAAGGTTGCGATGAGCCGAGATTGCACCATTGCACTGCAGCCTGGGCAACAAGAGCAAAACTCCATCTCCAAAAACAAACAAACAAACAAACAAAAAATTATCAGTCTTACCTGAACTATGCAAAGCTTATACACAGCTTCTGCTCTCGTCATAGGTTTATGAGGGTAATCAACCCTAGGCCTGGGAGCCCACACACTCACACAAAACTTCCCTCTCTCTCTCTTTGGGGTTTTTTTTTTTTTTTTTTTTGGAGGGGGACGGAGTCTTGCTCTGTCGCCCAGGCTGGAGTGCAGTGGCGTCATCTCGGCTCACTGCAAGCTCTGCCTCCCGGGTTCAAGTGATTCTCCTGTCTCAGCCTCCCGAGTAATTGGGACTATGGGCGCCCGCCACTATGCCCAGCTAATTTTTTGTATTTTTAGTCGAGACGGGGTTTCACCTTGTTAAGTGTTTCTTTTTTTGTTTGTTTGCTTTTTGAGACAAGAGTCTCACTCTGTCACCCAGGCTGAAGTGCAGTGTCACCATCTCAGCTCAGTGCAACCTCTGCCTCCTGGGTTCAAGCGATTCTCCTGCCTCAGTCTCCTGAGTAGCTGCGACTCAGCTAACTTTTATATTTTTAGTAGACAGGGTTTTACCATCTTGGCCAGGTTGGTCTCAAACTCCTGAGCTCAAGTGATGCACCTGCCTTGGCCTCCCTTAGTGCTAGGATTACCGACATAAGACACCATGCTGGGCCTCTTCTTGAATACTGACAAATGCTGGCTAAATACAGTCATTACTTTAGGTATCTGGACACTGTTTCTTCTTTATGTGGTTCTCTAGGTTTAAACTCTGCGGGGAGACAGCAATGCATGTTGGTTCACTATCTTGTCAGAAATGTATCTTTATTTTTCTACCACATTAAAGATTTTTCCCAGTCTAACAAATGAAAAATCTGAATCTAAGTTTATAATTTGCCCAAAAACGTATTTCTACAAGTGTCAACATATCACACATAATAAATGGATAAATGGATACATGTCCCAGCCTATTAGCCATGGGAGATGGGGAGAGAGAAGCTATCCAAACAAATATAGGGCTCAACCCTCAGACAAGGGAATCAAACCCAGCTTTGGTGTTTAGGTTTTATGTTCCATGCCATAGAAGGTATCACCATAGAGGGTTTTCTTAATATAGTGTTCAGCCTCTCAGCCTATATATTCTCTAGATGTAGACTCAGAAGTCCATCTTAGACATGTTTTGAGCAATGTCCAGTGAACAAGTGGTAACCAAGAGGAAACCATACTCCAGATCAACTAAGAACCAAACAGTATTTTGGAACCACACAAAATATTATAAGTCTTCTTATCTCTAGCATGTGAGAAAATCGGTTTATTTAAGAGTTGAGAAAAAAATTTACTTTTCTACCTTCCAAAAGAAAGGACAATTTTTATGAGGGCTTATATTAAATATTAATTGCTATGCAACAAATTACTCCAAAACTTAGCAGCTTGGAAAACAAAAATCTATTATTTCCTACTTTTTGTGGCTCAGGAATTCAGTAGCAGCTTAGCTGAGTGGTATGGTAAGGTCTCTGGCAAAAATTCAAGAAAATATGTCAGTAGGGACTGTAATTATCTCAAAGCTTGGCTGAAGCTGGAGTATCTCCTTCTAAGATGACTGACTTAAATGGCTGTTGGCTAGAAGCCTCAGTTCCTTACTACCTGTTGGCAAGAGGCTTCCATTTCTCACCATTTAGGCTGCTTGAGTGTCCTCACAGCATGGTTTCTGACTTCTCTCAGAGCAAGTGATTTAAGATAGAGTAAGGAGGAAGTCAAATGTCTTCTACGATCTCATCTTATTTGCTCTATACCATTACTTCCGCCATATTCAATTTGTTAGAAGCAAGTTACTATGTCCAGCCCACCCACAAGAGGAGAGGAATTTACCTTCATTTCTTGGAGTGAAAGAAGTGACAAAGAATTTGGGAACATTTCCAAAAATCACCAGTGAAATTTTGAATAGTACAAATAAATAACGGGTCTCCCTTAACCAACATAAGGCTTAACCAAATTAAGCCTTATCCAATTCTGAGACTTTCTTTGTAAACTAATTTAACAAAGGATTTCAAAGATGCGAAAACATTTCATGATGTAGCAAATGAATATTATTTAAACATTTATCTAATAAGCCTTTGTGATACTGACAAATGCTGGCTAATGTTATTAGGACTCACGGAAGTTAGAACTGTTTGAAAAAATTATCCAAAACTTGGAAATAAGACAAAAGATGCCAGAAGTACTTTTCAATGTTATACTAGAGCATCGTCTAACACTGAGGTCCTACACCCCCAGGCCACAGACCAACCAGTACCTGTCCATGGCCTGTTAGGAACCAAGCCACACAGCAGTAGGTGAGTGGCAGGTAAGCATGAAGCTTCATCTGTATTTACAGCCACTCCCCATTGCTCCCATTACTGCCTGAGCTCTGCCTCCTGTCAGATCAGTGGCAGCATTAAAATCTCATAGGACTACGAAACCTATCAGAAACTGTGCATGCAGGGGATCTAGGTTGCAGGCTCAAATTTTTCCACAGATGTTGGGGGATGGGGGAGACCACGAAAAAATTGTCAGTGGAAAAACTGTTTTCCACAAAACCAGTGCTTGGTGCCAGAAAGGTTGGGGACCACTGGTCTCATAGGTCTTCCCAAGGTTTGTTTAATTTTCTAGGGAAATATATCTTTGTTTGACTGATTATTTACTGTTCATTACAACCCCAGGCTCTATGAAGCTACATGTTAATTTTCAGATTTTTGTCTTAAGTGATGATTTCTCTCCAATAGAAAAAATGATCCTAACTCTTACAATTTTATTGCTGCATAAGCCATAACTTGTCTTTTCTCAATTTAATAAGTTTATTTCATCACACTATTCATGGGTGACCATATAAATCTTTGTCCCTTGAATTATTCTTTAGACCAGCTTTACCTTCCAGCTGCATCCCTCATTCATGAGGTAAATAAATCTTTGACATCTTACTGTGTATTTGTATGAGAATAATGCCATGTTTATAATTTTTTGAAAAGTATACTTTAATAATTTAATAATATCATTTTATTTTTATTTTTTGAAACAAGGTCTTGCTCTGTCATCCAGGCTGCGGTGCAGTGGCACAAACACAACTCAGCCTTGACTTTCCAGGCTCCAGCAATCCTCCCACCTTGGCCTCCATAATGCCACCTAGGCATTATGCCACCACACTCAGCCAATTTTTGTATTTTTGGTAGAGATGGGGTTTCTCCATGTTGCCCAGGCTAGTCTTGAACTCTTGACCTCCATCAATCTACCCACCTCAGCCTCCCAAAGTGCTAGGATTACAGGCATGAATCCCTGGGCCCAGCTTTGTGGGGTTTTTCCCAGTAAGATAGACTTGTCTGCTGCAGTCTATTCTAATGTATTGTCCAAGAAGTACACATTATAAGCTGCTTCCTCTTGAGAACATCTTTATGGGGATTGTGGAGTGAATCCCAAGGGCAATACAACTTTTCCTTCATTGAATCTCTGTTTTTTATTCTTCTTCTGATTTTATGTTTTTATTTTTGTTTTTGGTTCTTGGCCAAGTCTGGTTGCTGTTGTTGTTGTGGTTGGTGGTGTTTGTCTGTATTTCATCTAATTTATGGTTTTAGCCATGACTTTTTCTGCCATTGAGGCCAGGGATTATTAGTAAATAATGAATCCTTAGGTAGTATATAGAACACTTTGTGTACACATGAGTCCGCTCTATACATGGCTGGTAAGTTATTACCCGTTGGAACAAACAATGATTGGAAATCTGATTTTATGGTATGACTATTTGACAACCTTTTTCAATATAGTGAGAACCCATTCTTGGTCAGGTAAGAGATGAAAGATCATCTAAATTGTTCCACTTTTTGGTTTGTTGCTTTGGCTTTTTGTGAGCTTAACCTAGTTAGGAAAAACTTTACGCCCACTGGAAAGGAGAAAATTTCTTTGAGATCTGTACTAGTAAATTTCATTTTTCTGTTTACTTTAGACCTTTGTCTGTAGTTATAGAATTGAAGTGGCAAGCTCTCTGTGTGTCTCTGTGTCAATAATTGAGAAAGGCATTTCCTTTTTATTGTGTGTGCATGAAATATTTCCTACCTCTGGATGGTATTAATATATTAAGTTATAAAACCTCTTAAATTAAAGAAGCTCTGTTCTGCTTGGGTAGTAGAGAACAATAAGAATCACATAAATTTAATGTTTCCAGAATTCTTTTTTTTCTTTTTTTTTTTGAGACAGAGTCTCGCTCTGTAGCCCGAGCTGGAGTGCAGTGGCCGGATCTCAGCTCACTGCAAGCTCCGCCTCCCGGGTTTACGCCATTCTCCTGCCTCAGCCTCCCGAGTAGCTGGGACTACAGGCGCCCGCCACCTCACCCGGCTAGTTTTTTGTATTTTTTAGTAGAGACGGGGTTTCACCGTGTTAGCCAGGATGGTCTCGATCTCCTGACCTCGTGATACGCCCGTCTCGGCCTCCCAAAGTGCTAGGATTACAGGCTTGAGCCACCGCGCCCAGCTCAGAATTCTTATAAAATAAAGAAACTGAACTTCTAATGCTGAGTGTGTTAGCCTTTAAAAAACAAAAACAAAGCCTTTTACAGAAACTGCCAACTCAGAAGCATTTTTATATAAGCATCCAAGTTCATGTGATAAATGTGAATATCATTGGACAAATCAAAATGAATTTTCATGATTTTGCTTAAAAGAGCTTTACATCTTTTTCTTAATTTTATCCATGTGGAGTACAATAAAAAAATACTTTTTTAAATTGTATTTGCTGCTCACTGAGAAACTAGGAATCTGAAGTTCCTAGACTTTTTAACTGCTTTATTAGTTCAGATAAGTTACTATTCCTCTCATACATTTTTTTAATTGAGGAAAATATAAAATTATATGTTCAGTGAAATAGAATTATAATTCTGATAAGCATTTTATATCAAGAGTTATTATGTCCTGTACTGTGTCAGTTAAAACTAATTTTCCAAGATCATTTTTTAAGTTTTAGACAAAACTTATACTAAATTGAGTTAATTAATGGAAAATTCTTGGATATCTACACAGTTTCTAAGTAAGCATAGTTTTAAGACACAGTATACACTCTTGTTTCTTATTTTTACACATTTTAAGAAATCTATGCCTCTGAGCTCTGTCAACAAATGTATTCATTTGTGCTACTTTAAAAGGTATAAAAGGGAGTGTGTAGCTATAGAGGTTGCCTGTACTCAGGCATTTTGTAGTTTGCCATAGTGCTTGTATATAACAGACAGTTAACATTTACCTACCTTCAATGTTTTTCTGATTAATAGGAGTTATTTGCTTTGTTAATGCTGAGTTGTTGATGCTACACTAGAATAATATGGAAGAGAAGTACAAATGCATAAGAAAATGAGATGTGTGTGAGAGAGAGTTTTTTTTTCAAAAGACAAGGAAAATGGTTTTGTTTTGAAGTAAAGTGTCTTATTTGAGAATTTGGAAGGAATTAATGAAAGACAAAACTTAAACGGATATAGAAAGTTGTAGAAGGCTACAGAAAGTGAATGTTACTTGCTTTGGTTTTGAATACCTGCAAACAATGTCTAAAAAGAAGTACAAAAACAACATTGTACCGGTATAAAAATAGATACACAGATCAATGGAACAGGACAGAAAACTCAGAAATAAGCCACACACCTACAACCAACTGATCTTCAACAAAGTCGACAAAAATAAACAATGAGGAAAAGACGCCCTAGTCAATAAATGGTATTGGAAAAACTAGCTAGCCATATCCAGAAGAATGAAACTGGACTCCTACCTGTCACTGAACACAAAAATTAACTCGAGATAGATTAAAGACTTAAGTTTAAAACCTGAAATTATAAAAAAATTCCTAGAAGAAACCCTAGGAAAAACTATTCTGGACATTGGCCCGGGCAAAGATTTTATGACTAAGACAACCAATACGAATGCAACAAAATTAAAAATAGGCAAATAGGACTTAAGCAAACCAAAGAGCTTCTGCCAGCAAAATAAGCAATCAACAGAATAAACAGACAACCTACAGAATGGGAGAAAATATTTGCAAGCTATGCCTCTGATAGAGAATTAATATTAAGAATCTATTTAAAAAAATCAACAAGAAAAAAACCCATTATAAAGTAGACAAACAAAATTAACAGACACTTCTCGAAAGAAGACATACACAAACAAGGCCAACAAACATGAAAAAATGCTCAACATCACTAATCATCAGGAAAATGCAAATTAAAACTACAATGAGATACCATCTCACCAGTCAGAATGGCTATTATTAAAAAGTCAAAAAATAACAGACGTTGGCAGGGATGAAGAGAAAAGGAAACACGCTTATACACTGTTGGTAGGAATATAAATTAGTTCAACCACTGTGGTATGGAGATTTCTCAAAGAACTAAAAATAGAACCACTATTGACCCCAGCAATCCCACTACTGAGTATCTACCCAAAGGAAAAGAAATCATTTTATCAAAAAGACATCTGTACTCAACATGCTTATCACAGCCCTATTCACAATATCAAAATCATGTCCATCAACAGTGGATTGGATAAATAAAATGTGGTATATATGCACCATACATATATATACATATACACAGCCATTAAAAAAAAGAATGAAATCATGTCCTTTGCAACACCATGAATGAAGCTGAAGGTCATTATCCTAAGTGAAATAACGCAGAAATGGAAAATCAAATACCAAATGTTTTCGCTTACAAGTGAGAGCTCAACATTGGGTACACATGGACATGACAATGGAAATAATAGACACAGGAGAATCCAAAATGGGGAGAGGAAGGAGAGAGGTTAGGGTTGAAAAACTACCTGTTGGGTACCATGTTCACTATTTGGGCAATGAGTTCACTAGAGGACGAAATCCCACCATTACACAATATACCCATGTAACAAATCTGCACGTGTACATGCTGAATCTATAGTTTTAAAAAAGTAAATTAAAAAGAAGAAATGCATATGTAAAAAGAAAATCAGCAAAGTTTGCTTAGTTTGATGCACTAACTCCAAATTTAATGCTTTAATGAAACATTAAGAATTAGGTTTCTCACTTTGAAAATGAAAAATTATTCTTAGAATAATTAGTTGGCTTTTAATAGGAGATAGTAAAAAAGTATTCTTCATGTTTTCTGTTATCTGCCCAGGTAACAGGATTCTTTATCTCACCAAAATAACTTTATCTACTTTGTGCTGAATTTTTACAGCCTTAACTATTTTTTATAAACAGAATCAGCAAACTTAGAAGACAGACAATAGAAATTACTCAATCTGAAGCAGTAAGAGAATAAAAGATTGGGGGAAAAAAGTAAACAAAGTCTCAAGAACTTGTAGGACAATATCAAATTGTGTAACTGGAGACACAGAGGTGACCAGATAGAAGTTAATTCTCTCAGTACCACATGGCTCTAGATTTGTTGACTATACTCCAAAGAGGCCTATATATGCAAATTCACACATCTTGCTGCATCAATATAAATAAAAAGGGACAAAGCACAATGTAACTAACCTTTCATGTGATCAAGAATAATCTTCACGTATTATTTATAATTGGGAGAAAGGAGAATTGTTAAGAAAAATTATCCAAAACTTGAAAATAAAGCAAAGGAATGACAGCTAATCTTTTTACTGTCATACCATAGCATTCTCTAATAGGTCCACCCAAAACCTATTTATTTACTGCAAGAATGTATTTGTGCTTGACTTACTATTTGCCATTGATTATAACCCACATGCAGTTACATGCTAACTTACAGATTTATATTCAGCAGAAACATTAATGATTTGTTTGATACATGTTCATTGTGTACTTATATAAGTTATAGTTTTCATCTTTTGAAATATATAATTTTTTGAAAGATGAAATGCCTGAAATTCAATTTTTGAAAAGTCAAATGACCACATATGAAGCTTGGATTATAAGCAGAAATTGACACCAACTCTTCTCGAAGGAGTAATTTTGTGTGTTTCTTTTTAGGGGATGAACTATATAGCCTTAGACAATTTCATGTAGCAGCTGATTTCATGAGGCAAACAAAGCCTAGATGTATAGGATTAAATGCTGCTTTATAAATCATTAAAACCATCCTAAAATCAATTCAAAAATTGACCAGAAGCCATTGCACTTTGCTCCAAAGAGAAATAACATGCTGAGTAAGCAACACAAATGCTACTCACTCTTTTCAAAACTGAAGTGACCTGCTGGGTCAGCACCGTGCCAGCTAAAACTCTAGCCAACAAAGGCAGTAAAAGTCAAAGAAAGCAAAAACTACTGAAGAGAAGCCAAAATATTGGAAATTTCATTGAGTGTCGTGTTAGTAATTGTATCAGTATTCAGTTCTGGGAAAAGCAAAATGGTGGAATAAGATTATAGACACAATGGTATAAGATCATATACAAAAAAACTATCTTAAAATGCATGCTAGTAAGTGATCTCAAGACTAGGGGAGACGCCATAAATTCCTATAAGAAAATCAGGTTTTTCATGTCATCTGATATTGATCAAGAGACCTAAACTCTAATCGGTTATAGATTTTGACTTCAAAGAACAGCAACAGCCCTGGCAACAGAAGTGGCAGCATCTTCCCTTGGAAGATTTAGCCTCTGTGCACTACTCATTCCAGATCATTTCCTGATTCACCAGAACCAGCTCTTTTATGCTCATGTAAACACACTAAGGTCCTGATGTAATGTTATCCTTGGAACCCATGCCCTGTGATGCTAGTGTCAATTATATTTTACAAAAAATAACCTTCTGGTATCTCCAAAACCTAAACAGGCTTGGCTGGGTTTAATAAACATGTTCAATCATTCCTTTTCTCCCGACCCCACAACAAAAACAAAACCAAAACAAGAAAAATTCCAGAATATGCCCTGTAATAATGGGAGAAGCATTGCTGATTGAACATGAGCTATATACACAGAAAGTCATCTGAGAAAATGGAACACAAATACTCTCCTAAAATCCAATTTTTAAAAAATTGTTTATTTGCCTTTCCAATTGGGCCTGAGAGTACTACTTCTAGAGGCTTGTGCCAGCAATGCAACAACAGCATTGAAATTGAAAAAAATTGGAAAGAGGGTAACTTTTCAAGTCAGATTTTTTTCTTACAGAGCACATGGAATCTGGGAGAAAAGTGAAAGATGTAAAGAAAGAAATATAGCATTAATTAGAGGGCATAGCTTTCTACAGCTTGAAATACAATTTTGTGATTTTTTTGTTTGAGTGTTTTGTTTTGTTTTTATAAGCCTGCTACACTGTGAGCTCTGTGGGGGTACTATTCTTATATCCCCAACTTCCAGCACTTGTAGTACCTGGAATACAGAAGGCACTTGCTGAAAACATGATAAAATTAACTAACTCATGTACTATTTAAAAGTATAGTAATGATTACCCCCACTATAAATCATGGTATCATTATATATCATGATTACCATTATAAATCGGATTTCAGATAAGGCTAGATATGAAGAAGTGTTGCAGGCCAGAGCTTCTCAAACTTTAAGGTTCTAATGTTCATACAAATCACAAATCATCTGCATATCATGTTACAGTGAAGATTCTGACTCAATAGTCTAGGTTGGACACAAATTCATAGGTGATGCTAATAGTGCTGGTTCATGGAACACGTTTTGAGAACCAAGGTTCTGGGCAACCCAATGCTTTGTGACAACAGAGAAGACTCCAGAGTGGGGAGTTGATGTGTAGAAGTCCGGGGGCAAATGACTAGCAAGGAAGAGGAAAGCTTGGGCCACACAGGCATCAGTGGGGCACAGGGTGATTAACCATTCAAGGAGCATGTCCAGGACCCCTTTCCCTTTTCACTCTAGAAAGTGAAAGCCTTTGTTTCTGTTAAAAAAAAAAAAAAAATTCCAAGAATCAGTGAGCAAGCGGGAGAAATATGTAGGGAACAGGGCTGTTTTCTTACCCTGGATGTCATGTTATAGCCATCCTCATGGCTTTATGAGGCTGGATGAGATATCTCCCTTCTGGCACCTTCTTGAGGATCCTCATGCCCTGGAGGAGAGACCTTGGCTACAACCACAGGAGACCAACTCCCCAAGAACTCAGGAGTTTGAAAGAGATTGTTCAAGCACTACAGATTGAGGCATCACAGATCGCACCAACTGGCTGTCCCTTTCCGTCTCCCTCATTCTATCCAGGCCTTAAGGCTAATCCCTTCCTCTCTGCTCCAAGACTTGCAAACACTGAAGACACAAAGATGGTTCCCATCTCGCCTGCCCCCGCCCCTGTGCCTGGGTTCATCATTCTTCACCAGAGCCATCATACCAATGAAACACAAGATGCTCTCAAATAGATTGCCCCTTTTTGAAAAGATTGTTTCAGGGTCAAACTGACTGAATCTATTCAAGTAGGCTACTGGCCCAGAGGTTAGGTACATCTCTCATTTTAGCCCCTAAAATTATCTTTTGAGCTCAAATTTACACAAACACAAAAAACTTAAAGACCGGAGTTGAACGTACGGGCTGGGGACAGGGAGGGTCCAGTGAGGCACGCAGAAACTGTGGCTATGTCCGGTTTCTCACTCTCCACCAGAGATGTGATGTTTAATTGCTTCCTATCTCCCCTTTTCCTACAGTAACTCAGATTGTCAGCGACAGCTCCAGGGCTTGGGCCACAAGCCTGAGGCGCCAATCAAGAGGTAGGTAGAAAGATGGGAAGCAGAAAGCAGGATGTGTTTGCCACTGAGCTGTCACCCTCAGGGCCACCTTGAGGCACAGTAGCTCCAGGGAGCATTATAAACATGGAATGCAATGTAAAAGGTGTCCCTGGAGCTGTGCGACTCTACAGTCTGGGAAGGGATCTTTGAGAGAAGAGGACCTGTAGGAGAGGAGTGCAGGAGGCAGAGTGCAGGAAGGTCAAAAAGGGCAAGTGGATTCCAGCTCAGCTTGATCTAGAATGTTTAAGGCCGGGCGCAGTGGCTCAGGCCTGTAATCCCAGCGCTTTGGGAGGCTAAGGCGGGCAGATCACTGGAGATCAGGGCTTCAAGACCAGCCTGGCCAACATGATGAAACCCCGTCTCTACCAAAAATACAAAAATTAGCCGGCTGTAGTGGCGCATGCCTGTAATCCCCACTACTCTGGAGGCTGAGGCAGGAGAATCACTTGAACCTGAGAGGTGGAGGTTGCTGGGAGCCGAGATCATGACCCTGCTCTCCAGACTGGGCGTCAGAGTGAGACTCCATCTTAAAAAAAAAAAAGAAAGAAAGAAAAGAATGTTTATCTTCAAATCTATGTGGGTATGTAGACAATAACAATGATGACGAAAACATATATTGCCTCAGGAAAATATCGATGCTGTCGTTAACTGCTAAAGAACAAATGAGGTTATCTGCCTGGCTCTGTAAAAACAACTTAAATGATTGTCTCATGTTGTAAGCTTCTAAGCATTTCCCCAATTATCATGCTTTATAATAAGGAGTATTCATAACGTTAAATGAGTCAAGTTACCTCGATGGGAGTCTTATTTTATTACAATAATAACCTATAGAATGTGTAGTTGGTGTGCCACTGTTAAAAAAAAAAAAAATTAATTGGAAGGCCATTAGGCTGAGACAGCTCCAATGCCTTGGGTTCTTATAGGAGCAAACCAAACCCCAATGTAAATAGTAAAACAACACTTAGGCTGAACTAACCAGAAACTGACAACTAACCGCCAACTAGAGACTTTCCACTTTCACCAATAAATGTATTTTCTTTTGTCTTGTAAAAGTTTTCTCTCTTGCCCACCTCCACCTGCCCGCACTGAACTGTTCGTGATCTGGCACTGCTCGGTTCATAAGTCACTGAATGCTCAAATAAACCTGTTAAGATTTTAATGTGCCTAAGTTTATTTTTTAATGTTCCCGTACCGGAACTTAACAAATCCAGAGGAAAAAATATTTTAAGCATCAACAAGAAATGCATGACAAGATGGATGCATAATTACCAAAGAGAAAAACTATGAGTGATAGCTGAGTTTTGAAAGAAACAAAAGACCAATCATGACTGACTAGTGTAATCTCAAGAAAAATTAGCAATATTAAATGCCTGCTCAGTGCCATTGTGCTTCGTCTCTTTTAATCCTCAACAATCCTGTAAGATTGGTCCAATTATTTTCCGTATTTTATCCCTAAGTAAAGCATAAACAGGATAAATAACTTGTTCGAGGCCATCCAACTTGGAGGGGAAGAAGTGGAATTCAAATTTGAGCTTTTTCTGCAGAGCTCAAGCTTTTGCCACTAGGACGTAGACTCCCTAGCACCAGCAAGCAACATTTATTCCTCAATACCTTATGCTAAGCTGAGTGTTTCATATCCATTATCTAAACTATTAACATAAATAAATGGTCATGCTCAGTTCTACTCCAGCCAGTCTGAAAAAAAAAAAAAAACAACATCAAGAAGCCTAGAAAATGGGAGTCCAAAGAGGAAGGATTTCTTAAGGTTTACTCAGGATCGTCTAGAGGATACAGCACTCTGGCCAAATGGTGTGAGCAGTCCAAACCGCTTGGTCTTAGAGAGGGATGTTTCAGATCAAGGCCATTCAACCAACCCCTCTTGCTCTGATACCATAATTACCAAGTTTCCTGGTCATGGTCTTATTTCTTTTTGTGTTTGTTTATTTGTTTTTGTTTGTTTTGAGACGGAGTTTCGCTCTTGTTGCCCAGGCTAGAGTGCAAACTACAACCTCTGCCTCCCGGGTTCAAGCAATTCTCCTGCCTCAGCCTCCCGAGTAGCTGGAATTAAGCCACTCGCCACATGCCCAGCTAATGTTTTGTGTTTTTAGTAGAGACGAGGTTTTACCACATTGGTCAGGCCAGTTTTGAACTCCTAACCTAGGTGATCCACCTGCCTCAGACTCCCAAAGTGCTGGGATTACAGGAGTAAGCCACCAGCCCAGCCCATGCTCTTAATTTTTATGTTTCCTTTTTTTTCCCTACAAGCAGGGAATGAAGGAACCATTGGCATCACTGCATAGCTTTCTCAGAATAAATTAATAAATTGGCATCTGGCTTATACATCAGTGTTTTGTGAGTTGGAATAAATCAAGTCTGTTCATATGACTAAGCTGTCAAAGTTGAGTTATTCGACCTAAAATATGGTAACCACACCAAAGTATTGCCATCCTGAGACTCTTTTGGGAAGGTAGCTGACCTCCTCACATCTCTAGATGACATAGCTATTGTGTGTCTAACTAAATATATGTGTGTTCATTTTTTTCATGCATTGTTTTTCCAAGCCAACACAAGTTTTAAAACTCGGGAAGCACATCTTTTGACTATGGGCTAGATGCCATTAATTCTAAAGTACACAATTCAACAAAAAGATAAAGAAAAAGGTGGAAAAGGAGGAGAAATAACCACCGATTAATTACCAATGGGAGTGCTATTTGGGAAAAATGACCCTGAACAAAAATTACTTGTTTTCACCTGAAGATGTTGAATAGAAATACAAACCAAAGTGATGGAAAATCAACTAAATAAAGGCCTTAGAGAAAGTCAGAAGTTCTTTGGTCTATTCCTAATTTCCAGAAAATGCTTTTACAAATGGTCAGGCAACTGAGCATCTGAGATCTAATTGTGTCACGTCAAACAAACTAGTTTGATGTTCTCCTTTTAGAAGAGCAGATGGAGTAGTCAAAAGACTATGAGAAACCCCTTAAGAAAGATGTGACAGTCTGAGGGACAGACTTAAATTAATGTTTAAAAAAATATAAATGCTTTGATGAATTAGAAAGGATTTTTCAACCCAGATCTAAATGAGATTTTCCTCACTCTTTAGACAATGCCAAAGTAACTTTCTGGTTTTAAAGAAGAAAAAAGTACAAAAATGTAAGAATTTAAACAAAAATTAATTCCAAGAAAGAGTTCATTAAGAATGCACCATCAAGGAAAAATTCTAAATCATTTTCTTCTACTGAAAAGTTCTTAAGAATATAGAGAAGTGCAAAGAATGATATTATAAACACATATATGTCACTATACAGTTTTAATAAATGCTAACATTTTGTGATACTTTCTTGAGAGAAATAAAACCTTCCACATATACTTAACGTTCCTTCTATTTCCCATACTAGTCCAATTCTCCTTCCTTTCTCCTCAGAAAAAAAGCATTATTATGAGTTTTGGCATACATTGCATCTACTATATATGTGTGTAGTATAAAAATATGTAGTATTATACACACATAGTATATATGTGAAGTATATATAGTATTTAAAATACAGATTGAGAACACACAAAACTTTCATATCTCATGCAACTCATGTATCTCATATATCTTTTAAAATATATTCTTAAAATTGCTTCTAACAATGAGATATTTTAAAGGAAACTTTTCGGAGACAGTTGGTATGGCTAAAAACCAGTGACCATTTCTACTTGGAAAATAATTAGAATCTAAACGAAATTTAGAGCAAGGAATTTATTATAGTGAATTCTGAAATCTATTTTGTAAATTTTGAGAAGATGCTATGAATGGGAAAGAATTTCTAAGGTGGTGAGGTGATTAAAAATGCTACCAAGAAGCTCACATTTCATAAACTTAAAAGTAGAGATGAAACAAGTCCAAAATAGATGTCAAAGGTGAACCCAGATACTGTAAAAGACTATGATGGTTCATTGAATTCTCTTCCATCCATGTGTAGCTACTCTCTGGCAATAACTTATACAGGTTCAGAAATTACATTAACTCTTCAAACCTCCAGAGTACTGTTTAGTAAGTTATTACTTGATGTACTAAATTTTCTTAGCACCTAAATTATTCTCAGAACTTCGTTTATTCCCTGGGCTCAGGTTATGGCTTCCAGAAACCATAGAGTCTCCTGATCACTCAAGAGTTCCTGTGACACCCAATAGTGCTTATCAACTTATTGACAAATAATTTAGGTCACCTGGAAAATCCAACTAAACAAGTGAAAGTCACTCTTAGGCCACCACGTTCACTTGCTTAAAGATAACAGAGTGGAGAAGGGTCAATCTAAAATATTCAGATCTATTAAAGATAGAACCTATTGACCATGTGGCCAGTCCAAATGGCCATTATGATTGGCAAGCAAAGCCAATTCACTTATTGGTTTTATGTAGTCAGAGTTTTAGCAAGTAATAAGTGCTCTATAAGTCTGGCTCTTGGTCAGACTTCTTGGGGTTATTAACAGTCCCTAGGTAATTTTATTAAAAAGAGAGGTATTGATCCTAGTATTCCAGCCAAATTCTAATTTATGGATTTATAGTCTAACCTTCCCAAATTCCCTCAGATTAAGTGGCCTACTCCCAAAGGACAACCACCCTGAGCTAATATGCTTCTCCCAACCACAAGCTTCCCTTGCAGGAAAGCTCCCCAAAATAAACTCTCTCTGGTCTAACTCAACAACACAGAAGTCTTCATGGGTTTGAATAAGCCTCTTCAACTATCATACACTCAACAATGTAAAATCATATTTTAATCTTTTTTAGTAAGAGATGTGTCTTTAGTTAGTCCATTGCAGGGTCAAATGAACAGAACATTGACAGATGTTCATTTACAGCTGTCTAATTTCTCTATAGATTTTCCAGTTGTGATAGAGAGAAGCGGAAGTATAGGGAGCAAAGCTGTTGAGTTTCGACTCCTTCTGGAAGAAGAGGTAATAAATAATTAGCCTTGCTGTTACTCCCCTTGGAAACAGACATTAGCCTTACTGGTCCAGAAGTGGAAGTTAGAAAACACCAAAAATTTCATTATTTTACCTAACTCAGAAATATGATCTTTACTTTTTTCCTAAGAACATCGAGGGTAGATACTCTTTACGGGGGTGCAGACCAACATGACATCAAGTGGCTGGGCCGATAAGGTAAATACGTGTAGTGGACCACCAGTCCCCATTAAAACTTGCAATGAGAAGCCATGGACTAGAGAATTTTTCAGTCATCCTCGGTCTTACAAGTGTGTAATAGGAAACTAAATAGTTGGATATTTGTTTGATTCCATTTGAAAAATCAGTTGATTCAGGGAGGAAAAATGAGTTGAGGCTATGGGTTGACATCACATAGGCATTAATAGGTTGACAGGGTTTTGGTTTTTCATATGCTTGTTTTAGTGTCAGCGCATAGCTCAAGAGATCTATGAAATCTAGGGGAAGATTTATTTGGTAATAGGGTTAGAGGCATTATTGTCATGGAAAACAATATAAATGACCATAGCTCAGAATGCATTAATGCCATTTCTACGCATTTAAATTATAGCATATTTGGCTGTGAAAAATAAGTGCATCTAGTAAACACATAAACAGGTATTTAGGGTTTAAATAATAATCTTTTCTAACCAACTCTGACACTCATTAGCACCTTTGAATGTAATTTTATGCAATTTAATTTTTTATTTATAAAACTGTTTCCAGGTGTGATTATTATTCAGCCATCACAAGATATATTTTTAAAAACAAAAAAATGACAGCATTCACTTCAAAATTTATGTATGCTGATAGAATATTCTAATTATACAACAAAGTAATTGTGTTCATGTAATTTTTTTGATATTAGTTTACACTGCAGATGTTTGCAAAGTTAAAATAAATTAAAACTCCAAAGCTAATGGAAACACTCCAGGTATTTTCCATTAGTACTATTCCCTATTTTCTTATGGATTATAACTATGTAGCTTAAGGTGATGTTTGTTCCTTCTTCAAGTCTTTTTCTTAATCTGCCTAACCGGACACCCCAAGCACAAGGAGAAACATCATCTTTGCAGGAGTATTGTTACCAGAGCCAACTGTGACAGCAGAGTATGAAAGAGTTATTTCAAAAATAGACTCCTAAAGTTGAGAAACTCATGAAAATTGAAGACAGGCTTCATTTATTTGTGATTCTGGCAACAAAAGTACAACAAATTACCCCCAGTACTAAAGAACTAAAATACAGAAAGGTATTCCACTTTAGGTAGAAATACTATTGCAATCATTCATTCATTGAATGAATTTATTGAGCACCTACTAGATGACAGGTAATGTACTGCAGTGTAGGGATCCAAGAATGAACAGGATGGGTCTTTGCTCTCATCTAGTGGGTAGACAGATACACAGGAAATTTGCTTGTGGTGATTAAGATTGCATGTCGAAGATGACCTTCTCCTGGGAATGATGGTTATTCAGGAGAAACATTAGTCAGGCCTGCCTCAGAGGAAGATGGTCATGTTTAAGAATGACAAAGGGCAAAAAGTCTAGTTTCGGGGCTCCTGTGCAGCAGCCTGACAGCATTAGAGACTGCCAGCAGAAACTCTGTGGTTTCCAGCTTAAAAGTTACCCCCTACCCCGTGCACTATGAATGCCCGAAGACAATGCCATCTATAGGACACTGCCTGACTGTGGAGCATGGTGACATTTTCTGCCTACTGCATTGTTTATTTTCCCCTTCTCATAATTAAACCTTTTTCTAATCCTATAAGGTAATAATATTTGCAAATGGAGAACACCTGGCTATCCAATATGATGA
The DNA here is from genome assembly GCF_009764315.1 of Trachypithecus francoisi. Taxonomy (NCBI): domain Eukaryota; kingdom Metazoa; phylum Chordata; class Mammalia; order Primates; family Cercopithecidae; genus Trachypithecus; species Trachypithecus francoisi. Next base: position 108,635,917 of record NW_022681456.1, read on the forward strand.
ATTTTCCAGGCTTCTGGGGAAAGAGTTGTTCAAGCCAAAAGAAATCTCACACACCCCCAGAAGTAACTCGAGCCCTTCATAGTATGAATACATGGGTGCAGAGGTTAAATGTATATTTAAAGCAGAGAAACCATGAATATTGCGTCTCCGTATGTATGTGTGTGCATGTGTGTGTGTGTACGTGTAATCATCGAATTCTAAGCTTGTAGGGTGTGCTTTATATCTATATCATATGTTATCCAGATACCAGTTGTATATTATAAACTGCATATGCAATACCATATGGACACCATAAAATATCACATGTGTTGTCAAGATCATTTTATATTTAGTGCATGATTAAAATGTCCTATATTATATACCTATCTTTTCTGTGTGTACATAGATTTGTCTAACAAATTGCCTTCATTACCAAATTCAGATATAAATCAAAGTTAAAGTCGCTTTACTTACATTTAATAAAAAGCAATATGGAAACGTGAATACAGTTTGTTTTTTCTTCACTAGATTTTTCTGCCATGCAGCATTTAACACTGGTGCAGCTGTCAATACCCATTCGTCTGCTATCGGGCAGCTTTTTCCTTTCACTCACTGTGACATTTTTAAAGTGGCAAAAAAAAAAAAAAAAAAAAGCTTAAAACAGCATATTTGTCACTTTTTTCTTTCTGGTGACCTTTTAAGCACTAGGGAAAATTACTCTATATGTACTAAACCCTTTCATCATTACATGTACATTTCACAATAGTCCTTTATATAGGGGTATCATTTAATTAAATTTAAGGAATTTACATTGTACATGCTGCTGTTCATTTAATTATTCAAAAATTTAAACACAAGAAAACCTCATCGCTTTTAGCTATGGCAACCATGTAATGCAACGGTAATTTATATTAAGACTCATTTTTATAAGTGGAATTTCAGAAATAACTTGTGCATACCCTCAGCTTCCAGCTTCTAAATTCTGATAAATAGCTACATGAAATATACTTATTCAGTAAGTAAAAAATATGTGTTGCTAGTGAGGCATGACAAGGAAGGTTTTGAGAGAGGAGATGTAAGAATGAGTCTCAACTCTATTTTGGATCACTGTGTGACCTTGAGGGAGTTGCTGAATATCTCTGATTTGCACCCGGAATCTCATCATGTGTGAAATGAGATACTGATAGCCACCTCTCTCCAGCATAGTGTGATTGTGAGGAACAAATTAGCAAATATTTGTATATGTGCCCTGAATCTACAAAAAAATGAAGAGGAATATGATTTTTAGTTCAAAACCACAAATATTCTGTTTTCTAGAAATGGTGGAGAAATTAACAATTCTTATAACATGCCAGAAAGAAATCAAATATTTAAAACAAACTAAAATAACAACATTAGCAACATATTATTTAGTTACTGTCCTTTCTAAAACTAGAAACGGAAATACTGCTGCACCTGCTAGAGCATGGCTTTAAAAATTTCAAAAGGTAATAATTCTGGATTGCCTCTTTAGTCTCAGTTTTAGTCTCATTACTTTGATATAATTGGCATATCTTTAAAAATGACCAGGTCTTTTTCCTCCTACCCTCTAAACTCTGTGGCCTGGCATAGTAGACAGCAGTCCTAGAACAGAGTGATCTTCGCCATTTACAAGCTGGTCACCAGGAGTAACTTAGCTTCACAAAGCATCAGCTTGCTCATCTCTACAAAACAGAACATCCTATCTACCATAGAAGTTTTGTTGTGGGTCATAAATTGTGTACCAGCAATATGCTGGTGCACAATAAGATCCTGATGAATGGTATTTATTACTGCTGTTCTGGCAAGAAATCTCTTGGCACCCTTTACAATAAAAGCGACCCAGTGACTTTATGGATTCTGTCGTGCAGTAAGCATCCAGGCAGAGGTCAAGATGCAGGTAGTCCTCTTCTTCCAAGAAGTCCTCTTGGAGCCCTCCTCACTTGTCTTTGACATGCTGGGAAAGCAAGGGCCTATCATGTCCATAGGTAAAATGAAGTTACATTCCAAGCCCTCCCCTTGAGGCGAAGGATCCTGGTGTCTTTCTTTCCTCCCCTCCCCAGTCTTCTCATATAGACAAATTCGGGGTGGGGGATGGGCTCAGGTGGTGCTTGCTGGTCATAGGCCCGTTCTAATAGAGTACACTAAGCATCGTAATAAAGATGACTACACAGATCATTTGAAACCATTCAAGTCGGAGGTTTGGAATAGGAACTTGGATTGAGTCAGAAAGAATGAATGAAATTCTCCAGGCTGGCAGGAGGGAGGAGAAAGATTCCTCAAACAAAGACAACAGCATGCTGAAACCTAGACAAATGAAATGGCATGGCTGGTCTGGTCACTGTGGCTGGCGCATGGCTTGAGGGCAGATGAAGATCAACAGTGATTGTCATATGTGGCATTCTGAGAAGTCTGGGCTTCATCCTCTATTCAGCTGGGACCCAGTGATGTTTTCAGCGAGGAAATGACACTCCCTGACTTGTGTTTTAGGAAGATCACTTTAACATTTATGTGGAGAATGGGCTGGGGTGATAAAAGACTGCACGATGATGGATTGTACAATGAGGGTAGGCTTTGGAATAGTCAAGCAAGAAAAAGTGTGATCCTGAACTAAGGTAGCATTGGTATAAACAGGAGAAGAAATTAGGAAATGGAACCAACCAAACTTAAATGAATGACCCCGAGGAGTAAGGAGAGAGAGGTTGAGGATATCCTGGATAGTTTGAGCAGATAGGAAACCAATTAAATATGATAACATTATATGTATTTCAAAAGGAAAATATTCAAACACAATTACATCCAAAGACATAAGGAAGCAGTCACATGCTTGCACTTATTTGTAATAAATATTTGTATTTAAGAGACATTTTTAAATTTATATTTGACATTTTTAAACAAAGGGTAAATAACTATATTCCTATTACTTAAAATCACCTTGAATGTGTGACAGCTACCAGTGCTGGGTCATCTTATTGGCAATGATATGCTTTTCCAAACTGGGGGTTAACCCTTAAACATGATGTCATGCTCAATAATGTTCTCAACAAAGTGTCAGGTAGTTTCCCTTCAGTTTACATGGCAGCTGCATCTTAGAAAATGTCATATATGTTTAGGTGGTACAAGCTTACTTCATGTAAAATGAAGTTAGATTCCAAGCTTAGAAAACTGTAAGTGGCTCTTTTCACCTACGTGAATGGCTGTGGGGGAGTGGGGAGCATCTGAAGTTGTACAGAACACAGGACATTTCTTTAACTGTCCTGTGCTCCACAAGGTCCTTAGCATTCCTGCCTTCTCGCAGGCTGTTGTTAATAGCCAAACCATTGCGAAACCTAAATCACTGGTATGATTAAACATCTTCCCAGTGAAATTCCAAAACATTCCTAGGGAATGGTATCACTCTGACCCCACTGAAAACTAGAGTGCTTAGAGAAAGTTCCAGAGAAAACACCACAGTTTCCTCTTTTCCTAGCAGCTGGGGAGACCATTTTAGCTCTGGGGAAAAAAATCAACTCTTTAAAAAGAACTTTGATCCTGCTAGTTGAAAAATCTTCTTTGGTATGACTCAAACTGTACAAGACACACTGATGGCCAATCAAAAAGGATGAGAAGGAAAAAGACAGTATCACATCCATGCTTTCATTTTTAAAGTGTCATTTCTATCTCTGAGAGCTTGTGTGACCCTAGGCAATTCATGAACTGTAACAGGCATTTCTTCGTGCCCTGCAGTGTCCAGGGTAGAGCTGGGCACAAGATATAGCGAATGGCTCTATCCTTTACTTAATGGGTGGGCCTCGCCCGCTGGTTTGTTGGATCCAGTATTGCTCTGGAGCCAGCTTTCACCAGCTTTTGAGAGCCAATCTAAATCTTCAGGAATTTTGTGAGCCAACTGACAATATGTTGGAAGCTTAAAATTGGCCATAGCGATAATATTTAAACCGTGGAAATTGGCAAACACTAAAAATCAGGGCTCTCCCCACTCCCCAGAGTCAGTTGTTAAACATTTACCAGTATACCACTGGTTGAAACTCTCCCCCATCCTGTAAGAAAGGTAGAGGTCGTCACTGGGGAGGCATTTTACAAATGCCCATAATCCTCTATGTTCTGTCAGCCTCATAGGCTGCTCACTATACCCTCATGCTTGGTAATAATGCTACAGTAATGTTGTTACTTATGGACATGCTGATGCTATTTTTCTGAAGCACCCATGCAAGTGTCTCATGGGTGGGCAGTCCCTGTGCTGGGCACTGACATAGACAGCCAAAATGGCTCGCCCTAAATAGACACCTCTGGAAAATCCTAACACCCCCATCTGTGAAGGAATGCATTTCAGCCCTCCCCTGCTAATCTTCTTACAGTAGCTAAGTTTTACTCAAAGCTTCGGCTTAGACATAAACACTAATTCACTCACTCTTCAATCAATCTGCCACTATGGCAAGACCAAGCTTGGGGAAAAGCCACAATAGCCTCAAAAGCAACTTGAAACTGACAAATCCCTTAGCTTCAGTTTCTGGGCCAAAAAGAGTTAAGAGTTTGTCAGCTTCAAGTCACTAGAGGCTTTAGAAGTCAGTCAAATCTGCCGACTCAACACATTTTGCTTTAAATAGGAAAGATGCCAACTGAAGCTGAATGGTAAAAGAGATTTCCAGGGAGTGGTAAAACTAAGGAGAAGGCAGGAGAAAAGAATATGTAGTGATAGTAATAATTCCTTTTTCAAACAATGTGACAGTACTTTTACTAGATATTTCTTCTCCTTTTTCCATTATATCCTCTGTGCTAAGTATTATTTTGGCCATTTTTACAAGTGGCAAAATTAGAATGGTCAGATAAATTTCTCCATGCATTTGGGGAAATTAGAACTAAAATCCTGGTCTTCTGATATCTTCCTCTCAATCATCCTTACTCTAGATATGTGTTTGCCATTTGGCAACAGGAAGGTAACATAACCAAAACATCCCTTGAGCCACATCCATACTTAGGATTTTATGCACATGAATCTGTTTACAAAATCGTTGAAAATAGTCAAGTATCCATTTAGTTCAAGTGAATTCTAGCATTAAAAAAAAATATATAATCTGCGATCACTTCATATGCCATTATCTCCTTATATCTTTTTTTCTTTTTCCAGCTTTACTGAGGTATAATAAGCATACAATAAACACAGTAAGTGTACAATCTGATGTTCTGATGTATGTATAAACCCATAAAATAATTGCCACATACAAGAAAGTCAATACAGTCATCCCTCAGTATCACTGGGGGATTGGTTCCAGAATCTCCCTCAGGTACCAAAATCCTCAAATGCTCCATTCTTTTATATAAAATGGTGTAGTATTTGCATGTAACCCATGCACATCCTCCCATATACTTTAAATCATCTCAGGATTACTCATAATACCTAATACAATATAAATACTATATCAATAATTGTCATGCTATGTTGTTTAGGGAATAATGACAAAAATGGTCTGTACATGTTAAGTACGGACACGATTTTTTTTCTGAATATTTTTAACCTACGGTTGGTTGAATTCACTGACACAGAACTCACGGATGTGGAGGGCTGACTGTGTGTCCAACACATCAAAAATTCTTCATGCCCTTTGTCATTCCTCTCGTTTACCCCTTCCAACCCACACTTACCCCAGGAAACAACTGATCTACCTTCTGTCAGTGAAATAAATTTTTATTTTTAATGTTTTATAAACGTAGACTCATACAATATGTACTCTGTGACCTCGTTCATTCAGCATAATAATCTCAAGATATTGCTATATTGTTGTATTACCAATAGTTCCTCTCATTGTGTTGCTGAGTAGCATCTCATTATGTGAATATGACACAATTTGCTTATTCATTCACTTATTGATGGACTTTTGATTTTTTCCAGTCTGGGGCTATTATAAATAAAGCTATTACGAACATTCATGCGAAGGCTATCTACTGACATACGATTTTAATACCACAGAGCGGAATGGCTAGGTCTTATGAGAAGGTATGTTTTACTTTTTAAGAAACTGCCAAACATTTCCAAGCTGGCTATGCCAATTTACATTTCCAACAACATAGTATGAGAATTCCCATTCCTTCACATTCTGGTCAACACTTGGTATAGCAATCTTTTTAATTTTAGCAGCACTAACAGGTGTGTAGTGTTATCTCATTATGGTTTTAATTTGTATTTTCCAACGAATAATGATATTAAGCATCTGTTCATGTGCTTCTTTCAAATCCACATATCTTCTTTGGTTAAATCTATCTGCTGTCCATTTTTTGTTGTGTTATTTTTATATTATTGACTTTTGAGAGTTCTATGAATATAATGGATACATGTTCTCTAGCAGATATATTCTTTGCAAATATTTTCTTTCAATCTGTGGCTTGTCTTTGCATTCTCTTAATATCCTTTGGAGAGCAGAAGTTTTTAATTTTGATGAGATCTAATTTATCCATCTTTTTGTTTTATAGACCACACCTTTGGTGTCATGTCTAAGAAATCTTTGCCTAACCAAGGTCACAAAGATTTTGCTTATGTTTTCTTTTACAAGTTTTAGAGTTTTATGTTTTACATTTAGGCTTATGATTCAATTTGGAATTCTGAGTTAATTTTTTTATATAGTTCAAGGTTTGAATTGATGCTTGTTTGGTTTCTTTTGCACATAGATGTCCAATTGTTCCAGCACCATTTGTTGAAAAAACTATCCTTTCCCCAATGAATCATCTCTGCACCTTTGTCAAAAATCAGTTGTCCATGTATATGTGGTTCTATTTCTGGACTGTGTTCTGTTCATTGACCTATTTTTCTATCCTTATGTCTTTACCATTGTCTTAGTTAGCTCAGGCTGCCATAACAAAATACCATAGACTGTGTGGCGTAAACAAGAGAAAGTTATTTTCGTACATTTCTGGAGGCCAGAAGTCTGAGATGAGGGTTCCAGCATGGTCAGTTTCTGGTGAAGTCTCTTTTCCAGACTTGGAGACAGCTAGCTTCTCACGGTGTTCTCACATGGCAGAGAGAGAGAGAGAGAACAAGCTCTCTGGTGCCTCTTCTTACAAGGGCACTAATCTCATCGTAGGACCCCATCCTTTGGGCCTCAACGTATAGATGGGAGAGTGTGGGTGGGGACACAAACATTCAGTCCATAAAACCATAGTATTCATGCCCTGAGAGTCTGGGGGTTGAGTAAGAAGAAGGAAAGATATAGTAATAGTGATAATTTCTACTTCAATCCAACAGTGCTTTTACTAGATATTCCATCGCCATAACTGATTACTTTATAATAAATCTCAACATCAGGTGATATTAGCCTTCCAGTTTTCTTCATGTTGACTATTCTAGGTCCTTTGCCTTTCCATGTGAATTTTAGAATCAGCTTGTCAATTTTGACCCAAAAAGAGACCTGCTAAGCTTTTATTGAGTTTTTATTAAATCTTTAGATCAATTTGAAGGAACGACAATTGAATTGTATTTCTATATGTGTAAGAAACATTCAAAAAGTAAAAATAATACCACTTATAACATCAACAATATGAAATACTTAAAAAAAATCCAATAAAGGTTGTGAAAGACTTGTACCCCAAAACCACAAAACATTGCTGACAGAATTACAGGAAACCCGAATAATTGGAGAGCTATATCTTGCTCACAGGTCAGAAGACTCAATATTGGAAGGATTTCTTCTTCCCTTTAATAATGGAAGCTGCTGCATTTTTATTTTTCTTGGAGATAGGTGAGGCCATTTGACTCTGATCTACCTAAAAGAATCCCAGCAAAAAAGTGTGTATCATCTCTGGGTCATATCTTTTTCTCTGTTTTTCTTTTTCGTGGGCTGGTCCAGATGAGGACAGCACCACAGGGTAGTGCATTTTCAAGTGTAGTTCCCTGACCAGCAGCATCAGCTTCCCTCGAAAACCTGAGAATGCAAATTCTCATGCCTCACCCCTGAACTATTCAATCAGAAACTCTGGAGTTGGGGCCCAGCACTCTGTTTTAAAAGAAAAACCCTCCAGGTGATCCAGACACAGACTGCAAAGTATCAGTTGGAACATGGTTGGCTGAATATGTTTTTGGAGCAGTCACCTACTCTCCCAGGACTATCTCCACCCTCTTATATGATGGAGAAATAAACTTGTCTTGCTTGAGACTTTGTAATTTTTGTCCCCTAATCTGTCTCTAACTACACCTCCATTGTGCCTCTACGTGATATTATCCTGACCTTGTATAGACAAGTTTCTTTCAGGACATATGGTTTATCTCAAAGATAGTATCAAGATTACCACTACATGTCAAGGGTTATATTGCGTATACTGAGGGATACATCATCATAACTGGTAGTATCTTTCCTATATAACTTGTGATGTTTTGATAAGTTGGATAAACAATAAAGCAACATAATGTGCTGTATTCAAGGAGATAATTTTATAAATTGTCATATATGTTAGTCTTAAAAATGATGAGACTTACATATTTTCCCTTTTTTGCATAATTCTCTTTTTCTCTAACTTTGAGGAGAAAATATGGGATTTTTTTCCCTCTCCAAACTATTTACTTTTTCCAATCTGCTCCCATCATGTAGGTACTTTAGTTGTCAATAGCAGCCAGAATTACCTTGAAGACTTGTTCAGGGGAATTGAAAAGGTATGAACAGCCCTAATGCTGAAAGTAAGAAAAATAATATCTTAAATAATATTCACAGTTGACTGTTCTTCAAGCAAGAAAAAAGAGAAAGAATTGTGACCTGGAAAGAAACCAGTTATTTTATATATAAAATTATATATAAAATAAAATATATATTATATTATACTTCTTATATAATCTGATCTATATAGCTCAAAATACATATATGTTTGTGTGTATTTTACACATATATATATAGTAAAAGTACAGTGCAATAACTCTTGGTGGAAATTTTTCAATGGTTCATCATGAAACACTTCTTATAGTGCTTCAATAAGCCGGGCAAAGTTGACTTGAGTACTTCCTGGTGACAGGAAAATTCAAGTGTTCACAGCTCATTCAATATTCTACTTATTTGCTAAGCACCTCCTCTGCATCAGACAACCTCTTCAATTGTTGAACAGCTGTAATTGTTTAAAAGTTCTAACTCACATTAGGATGAAATCCTCCTGTAAATAGCTTCAACAGAGCTCCTTGCAGAAACGCACTGTGCTAAGAGCTGGAGATAGAGATACAACTGCCTTCAGGGAACTCACAGTGTCCTGGAGGTAGGGACAGAGGGTCTGATGACAGAATTAATAAATGCCAATGTATGGATGTACAGAATGCTTTGAGAAACTGGAGGAGGATGTCCTAAAATATGAATAGGAATCAAAAGAGAAACAACATTCCGGGTACCAGGAAGAGTATAGGTACAAGCACAGAAGCATAGAAGAGCAGGACATTTAGGAAACCTCTAGTAGCTCTGTATGTCCAAAATTAAAGGTTGTGGAGTAGATTTTAAGACTGGCAAAAATCTGTAAGATGCATTTTAAGAAGAGACTTGTACATCATGATAAGGGGCTCAGACTTTATTCTCCAGGCAATGGGGAATCAGTAGAAAATATGCGAGCAAGTGACATGATTTGCCTTCTGATTTGAAAAAGTGTTCTGACTGAAGTTAAGAGAATGAATCAGAGAAAAGAGAAAACATAAGAAAGAACAAGAAGATACCCATAAACAGTTTCTTCCCCACTCTTCCTCTTGCCCTCTCTCTGTTGCCTCCTCCTGCAAGAGAAAATATATCTAGGCTAAGGTAGCAGAAGTGAGGAGGTGAATGAATCAACAGATCTGAGAGAGATGAAATAAGATTCTCATCAGTATTTAGTAATCTACTCAGTATTGGGAGCGAAGGAAAAGGTTGTAGTTCCGTCCCCTGGAGCATTACAAAAGTCTTTCCTATGACAACCCTTTAGTCATTTAAGAATGATTATCACCTTCTTTCCTTCACCCCTCAAACAAACCAATTCTTGTCCTTCACCTGAGTACAATAAAATGCCATTCCCCAGTCCCCCTATTTCCCAGGGTTTAAGTGGGTATAGAAGGTGCCTTATCTAAAATTTCTCAACTCAGCAACCTACTCAAAACTCAAGAAGTAGATAAATGTATTTCTCTCTAGCCTATAAGAATTCACACCAGCCAAAAGATCTCCCTTACTGTTCAGTTGTCAAAAAAAATATATTAATGCTTCTAAATCAAGAACAAAAATAAAGTCACTCAAAAATAAAGTTTAACATTTCATATTTTTGGCACTTAAAATATTCTTCTATTTGTGCTTTTCTAACATGAGCATATGACTTGCAAAGCAAAGTAGCCATAAATCAGGCTACTCTAACACCCTCTTCACAGACATTTGTCAGGAAAAATAATTAGTATACTGGCTAAGAGAACACTAATAAAGCAGTGCATTTCGTTTCATTTGGTCCTTATTCAACAACTGCAAAGAGTTCCAAAGAAAAAGACAAAGAAAATTAGAATTATTATTATCCTACACCCAGCTTTCCTGATGGAGCATATTTCTTGATGCTGGCAAAACTCCTGGACCTAATCTTTATTTTTTAACCTATTGATCCTTTTCCATTAGTGACAGACTTGCTCTGCTACAAGCGATGGGTTTCCAAATTGGCCTGAGGGAGGCATGTGGGTTAGAAACAATATTGTCATTGGCCTAGTTTTGGCAGGATTGGTGGAAAGTCAGACAACTGTTATGTTTTGGAGTTGCAGGCTAATAGTGCCCTCTGTTTTCCATTTTTGCTCCCATCCACAGAATTACCAGATGGCCAAGAAGCCACTAGAACAGAAGTAATGTCCCAATACAGTGGAAAAAGACCAATCCAGTAAACACTCTAACATCCATCCAGTGACTTAAAAATAGCAATCTAAATGTTCTAAAGATGAAGGGAAAACAGTAGAAAACATAGCAAAAACTCTTTCAGCCTGACTCCTTTCACCTGAATACAACATGGTCTTTTCAGAGCAATACATTTACCACAGATTCCAGCACCCTCAAAATATTCCACCCATCTTCCCAAATGTCTGCCCCTGTAGCCCAGTTGACCAGGATTACTCAAAAGATTTAGAAGACATTTCCTAAACTTTCCAGAGATTCTCAGTCAGTGGATCCAGGGTGGGGCATAGTAATCTGTAATTCTTTTTAAATCCAAAATATGCTTATCAAGATGATTTCCCATTCATCTTGATAGAAGGTGCTTTTAATGCTGCTTCCTCCTGAAGGAATCTTCTTCTGTAAGCCTTGCTTTTTCTCCTGTAGGTAGGCAGAGAACAGTGGAGCCACCAACACACAGAACTACTGTTTGTGCCTGGCTAAAGACCGTGGTGATTTTATAGCACCCTGGGCATTTCTTTCCATGAAGTGCCTGGGGCTCTGCATCAGGCACTCCTTGCGTTTCCTCTTCTGGAGAGGGATAAAAGAGATCTTTTGTGAGACGCATGTTCTCATGGGTGGGTAGTCACCACTAGAAAGGGAAATATGTCATTTAAAAAAAATCTTTCCAAATGGTTCTGATGGTCACACTGGGGAACCATTTAAAGGAATCTTTAATGGTCTATCTGTAGGAGAGATTTTGAAATGAAGTGCTGGTGTTAGAAATGGAAGTCATTGGTTGGGTAACTTTCCAATTTTATTACATCCTCTGCTCCTACCTCCAAGTTTCTTCCATGCTTCCTAGTGGAGAGGGAATATAGTACACAGGGTGAGTAAGAATTGAAAAGCACTTACTCTTTGGAATGGAGAGTCAGGAAACTGCCTGAAGAGAAACGAAGCAAAACAAAACAAAACCCTCTCGCTCTGATAGTGTAAACTAGTTGGGTGCAAATATAAAACAACTGTTATCACCACCGACCTCAACGCTGGTTCATTCTATGGGGCAAGTTCTTCCTCTGCTCCTGGAAGAAATTCTGAGAAGGTGAAACTGGATTTTCCTGGCATTTTCAGATAATAAAATCATTTTGCCTGAAAGAGTCTCATGTTATAATTAAAAGTCAAGTCAAAACCATAGAGTTTAAAGTTAAAATTTCTCTCCTCCCCGACTGGGGATCTGCTCCCCCAGTTTGGGCCTGCACATTCAATCTCTTCTTAGTTTCCCTTCCTGCTTCTCCACCTCCTCTCCCTCACTCATCCTGTCCCCCACGCAAGATTGAAGGTGGGACTAGGGGCTGGGGTAGGCAAGGAAGAGAGGTAAGGTTACAGAGGGAAAGGTCTTACCTGACCAATATTGATGCAACCTGACCCTCCTTCCCCTTGGCTGGCTAATTCTTGCTCATGAGATGCATTAAGGGTTCTTTGAAGAACTCCTGTCATCGCTGAAGATGTCTCACCTGCAGAACCAGGTGGATTCATTTCCTCTAGCTGGTGATTCACAATTCCCTGAGCACCTGACTTTCACTGTACACCTTCAGCCTTTTCTACTGAGGTCTCCTTGCCTTCCCTCTACCAGGTACATGGGCAGGGCTTAAGGCAGTTCAAGGGTAGCTTTATCTCTCACATGTTGTCCATATTTGATCCACGAAAAAGACTCATGTGTCATTCCCTGTTGCACCAACAAAGCAGGAAACTTTGGCCAGAGCATCTTGCTTTTAGGTGCTTTAACCATGTGTCAGATACCAGTCCACTGTATCCCCCAAATAGCAGGGAATCCTATCAGAAACCTCAATTTATCCCTGTGAAGCCTATTTCACTTGACGTTAGGTGAGGAGGAAGCCCCTTCCTCTTACTCCATAGCCACAAAGGCAGGGTATCAGCAGCCTTCTAAAAACTCTCTCTAAATTTTTTTCTTTCTTTTGATCTCTTCAATTTCTTTCATAGATTGAAGATAGGTGATCTGCAAAATCAGTTTATAGCACCATCTTCTCAAAATGTTACGTGGTGCATCTATTGTCATGAGGCCTTAGGTGAAACAGGGATTTGGAGAGTCCCATTTTACATTTTGATGGCTAAAGCCCTAGTCCTTTGGACTGTCACACCAAGATGGTCAATGGATTTCCATTAGAGGATCCGAACGTGCCCTGTATTCCAGTTGGCTCTTTGACATTTAAAGTCTGGGCAGACTGGCAGGCCCCATTTGCCAAGGAGCAATTACTTCTGTAGTAATTAGGTCTGAAATCATGTTGCCTGTTTGAATCAAAAGCAGTTATCTGCACAAGATAACATTCAATGAGTGCAGACACGGTAGAGTAAATAAACAACCCATGTTTCTTCAGCCAGGCACAGCCCTGTATTTTACAGCAGTTAAAGATTCTAAGGGTATTAAAGATTACGAGAATGTAATCATACAAATACCAAAGAGATTTGCTAATTAAAGCCAAAATCTGGAAGTATAAGCTGAAGATATTAGTGTTTATATTATAATAGAAAAGAAAAAGAGGGACAAAGAAGGAAAAAGAAAAGAAATCTTAAATGGTAAACTGAAAAACAAAATCATAAAAATGTAAATATATCGAGGATTCTAAAAATCAACTGGTTTAATACCTTCATCTTACATAAAATAATAACAATAGTAACAAAAAACCCTACTGCACATTTGCTATGTTTTAAGCACTTTGTAATAATGTTATCTCATTTAATCATCATATATGAAAGGCTGTGGTAGATTAGATTATTGCTCTCAGATCTTCACTCACTCCCTTTTTCTGCCATGTAACTTTCTGATGCAGTGTAGTGGGCAGAGTACATTTCTCCGCCCTATTGATGTTGGGCTTCACCACGTGACTAGCACTGATTAATGGGATGTTAACACATGTCATACAAATACAAGAGTAAAGTCTGCTTTCTAAATTTGTAAATTGTATAATTTGACATGTCATCTTGCATTCCTGAGATTGGTGCCGGACAAGGAGAATGAAGAAACATATGGAGTAAACCTAAACTCAACCTGGAGCCTAGAGCCAAGGCTCACCAGTGGGCATCCTGAAGCAGATCTGCCCCAGAAAGCTTGCAGGCCCATGAACCAAGAAAATGAACGCATGTGGTAAGCCACTGAGTTCTGGACAGTTTGGCATATGGCATTATTTTAGCAATAGCTGACTAATACAAAGGTCTAGACAAAGAGAAAGAATGTCTGCTTATCACCAAGGCTGAAATAAATTTAAAAATCTTCATATTCCCAGTTTTCTTTCATACTGCTTATTTGTCTTAGTTTAGATACCTTAGCTCTAACCTGTGCTCATTGCTGGAAGTTAAGGATTTTATCTGAAAAAGAGTTATAAGAGTAACTCACAGAAGCTCTGAATTACTACAAAAGTTACACACACACACACACACACACACACACACACACACGAAACTTTTTGTGGGTGCTTGCTTCGGCTGAGATGGAAAGAAACAAATGGACCTCTATAACAGGTCAGTTTCAGGATGAACAACAGTAAGCTGACTGACAAGGGTTTTTTATGCAAATTGTACCGTCAACTCCCAGGACTAGAAGCATATAAAAACCTAGGCATCAATCAACGGGTGTTTACTGAGTGCTTATACAATATTAGGCTGAGGGAAATGTAGTGCTTGGGAGTGGGGGTTTGAGGAGTGGCTAAAAATAAAAATATGACAGAGACCTTCCCCTGATAAATTTTATTCTCATTCTAATAGAAACTCATAGTTTCAAACTCCAGAACACTCAGATCTGCATGGGAACTAATAATCTGTTTCAAAAATAAACACCAAATTGGCTAACAAACAAAAATATCTACCCCCTCTCCCCAAAAAATAAATTCTATGGCAAACATTTAGTCAATGCTAAAAAGTAAAAGCATTAACTTTAAAATTAGAAATAAGACAAAAATGCTTGCTATCACTATTTATGTTCACTTTATACAAGATATCAGAGCCAGTAGGGCCGGGCGCGGTGGCTCAAGCCTGTAATCCCAGCACTTCGGGAGGCCGAGGCGGGTGGATCACGAGGTCAGGAGATCAAGACCCTCCTGGCTAACATGGTGAAACCCCGTCTCTACTAAAAATACAAAAAACTAGCCGGGCGCGGTGGCGGGCGCCTGTAGTCCCAGCTACTCGGAGGCTGAGGCGGGAGAATGGCGGGAACCCGGGAGGCGGAGCTTGCAGTGAGCCGAGATCGCACCACTGCACTCCAGCCTGGGCGACACAGCGAGACTCCTCTCTCAAAAAAAAAAAAAAAAGAAAAAAAAAAAAAAGATATCAGAGCCAGTAGAATAACAAAGAAAAAAGAAGTCAAAAGTGTGATAACTGGGCTGGGCGCAGTGGGTCACACCTCTAATCCCAGCACTTTGGGAGGCCGAGGCGAGCAGATCTTCTGAGGTCAGGAGTTCGAGACCAGCTTGACCAACATGGTGAAACTCTGTCTCTACTAAAAATACAAAATTAGCCAGGCCTGGTGGCACATGCCTGTAATCCCAGCTACTTAGGAGGCTGAAGCAGGAAAATCGCTTGAACCCAGGAGGTGGAGGTTGCAGTGAGCCAAGATCATGCCATTGCACTCCAGCCTGGGCAACAGAGCAAAACTCCATCTCAAAAAAAAAAAAAAAAAAGTGTGATAACTGGAAAAGAAAAACCAACAACTACTATTATTTACAGACTATATGGCTGTATATATAGAAAACTAGAAAGAATATATAACGTTGGAACCATAAAAAATTTTAAATAGCATGGTATAAGATTATTGGTGTGAAGATCAATATTAAAAAGCCAACAGCATTTTATTTTTTTATTTTTTTAAGTTTTTAAAAACTTTATTTTATTTTAGGTTCAGGGCTACATGAGCAGGTTTCTTATATAGGTAAACTTGTGTCATGGGGGTTTGGTGTACAGATTATTTTATTACCCAGGTAAGAAGCACAATTATAGTTTTATATACCAGAAATACACCTTTAGAGTGCATAACTTTTAGGGCCAGGTGTGGTGACTTATGTGTGTAATCCCAGCACTCTGGGAGGCCAAGGCAGGCAGATCAATTGAGGCCAGGAGTTCAAGACCAGCCTGGCCAACATGGTGAAACACTGTCTCCACTAAAAATACAAAAATTAGACAGGTGCGCTGGCATACTTCTGTAGTCCCAGGAGGGACTCACGAGGCTGAGGCATGATAATTGCTTGAGCCTGAGAGGTGGAGGTTGCAGGGAGCTGAGGTCATGCCACTGCATTCCAGCCTGGATAACAGAGTAAGACTTCATCTCAAAAATATAATATGTAAATAACTTTTTAAAATACCACTTAAAATCCAACAATAAAAGAAAGTTGTGTGAATAAACTTAACAAAAGATTTCCAAGATTTCTATGAAGAAAAACATAATACCTTACTGGTATGTCTGAAAGATAACTTACATAAATTAGAGACATACCATGTTCATGAATTATATGAATTGGTATGTATTATAACAATGTCAATTACCCCTAATTATTCTTTACATTCAATTTAATTTCAGTCACAATCCAAAAAAGATTTTTAAGGGACATTACAAGCTAATTTCTAAAAATCTCATGTAGAATTAATGGACAGATAGACAGATGGATAGTTATGTAACAAGGAAAAATAATAAAATGTTAATTATAGAATCTAGGTGGTGAGTTCATGGGTGTTTGTTTACAGTAAAATCCTTTTAACTCTACTTTTGGACTTTTAATAAGAAAATGTTTCGGTGGAGGGGAAATCATTTGGAAAAGCCAATAGCTAAGAAAAGCCCAGATGCTCCTAAAAAGGAAGAACAAAGTGCTTTACCACATGGGAAAACTTTGAGTGAAAGTTATTAAGACAGTGTGGTATTGGTGTGAGAACAGACAATTGAATCAACAGAATATGATAGAGACCAGGCATCTATGAAAACCTAATTTATATCAGATCCGACATTAGAGATCACTGGAGAAAGGATACACTGTTCAGTAAATGGTGTGAGGAAAATTGGTTATCCATATGGAAAAGAAAACATTGAAGACAAAACTTTAAAACTTTTAAGAAAAAGGTAAGAGAATGTCTTTTAAATATCTTTATAAAATAGAAAGTTTTTTAATAGCAAAAAGTATAACTCATAAAGGAAAAGACTGATCAATTTTATTACATTAAAATTTAAAGCTGCTATTCAACAAAAGATGACATCAAGAGAGTAAAAGATTATCCCACAATCTGGAAAGAGTTATTTTCAACTCATATAACTGAAAACAGATTAATATCCATATTTTGTAAAGTGTTCTTATAAATCCTTGAGAAAAAGACAAACAACCCTACAGCAAAAAACGGGCAAGTGCAGAAGGATGAAATGATGTAAAAATCTAAAAAGCCTATCCTGGGGGAAAGAAATACACAAACTCCTTTAGGAAAATTAACATTTTTAGTGGCCCTCAACTTTGAAAGAATCAAGCTAAAACAAAAGTGGCACGTGCTGATGATATACTGTGGTAAATTTGCAAACCTCCCATAAATTATAATCTAGAAGCTTACAAACCACCTAAGACTTCATGAAGACTTATTTATTACTCTACCAAAAAAAAGAAAGTATGAATTATGGCTAAGTATGTCTTTCCGTCCTCGGAAAGACAGCAAGGGAGGCAAAATCATAACCAAATATCCTTTTTTTCTCCCTTGTTTCTTCTTTCCTTCCTTCCTTTCTTCCTTCATCCTTCCGCCCCTTCCTTTTCCTTTTCCTTTCATTTTCCTTCTCTCCTCCTTCTATCCTTTCTCTCTGTCCTTCTGTACTAATGTTCTAATACTGCATAACAAATTACAAAAAACTTATCTAGGTGCAGTGGTGCACATCTTTAGTCACAGCTACTCAGAAGGCTGAGGTGGGAGGATCATTAGAGCCCAGGAGTTTGAGGCCAGCCTGGGCAACGTAGCAAGACCTCATCCCTAAAAAAACAACAACAAAAATCCTTAACAATACAAAAAATAAATTATTATTTCACAATGTCTGTGAGTCAGGTGGCCAGTAACAGATTAACTGGGTCCTCTTTTCAGGGTCTCACCAAGCTGAAAGTAAGCTGTCAGTCAGTGCTCTGACCTCATCTGTGACCCAGAGTTCCCTTCTCAACTTATTCAGGTTGTTGTCAGAATTTAGTACCTTTCACCAATAGGACTAAGGGTCCAATGTGCTTGCTGAGTGTTGGCTAGGAGTAACTCTCAGCTCCTAGAGCCTGCCCTCAGGTCCTAGCTACCTGACCCTACTACAAGGTGCAGCTTACTTCCTCAAAGACAGCAGGAGAATCTCTCTTGTGCTACAAATCTTTCTAACTTCATTTAAGAGCTTACCTGCTTAGGTCAGGCCCTCCTAGGATTTCCCTTTTGATTAACACATATTCAACTGACTAGAGACCTTAATTAAGCCAGAAACCACAACTTACTTAGAAAGCTAGAGAAATAAAGGCCAAGTCACAGAGGACTTTACAAACCACATACGGAATGTGACCTTCATCCCAGCAACAGTTAGAAACAAATGAAGGACTTGAAGGTTTTTAAGAACAAAAATGTCAGAATCAAATGGTCAGATCTGCACTTTAGAAAGATGGCTCCAGGGGGCAGTAAGAAGGAGAAAGAGGGAGGTTCCACTTGAACACGTATTTGTGGGATGGAAGGGGAGCATGTGACAAAAATAACTCTAGAAGCTGCCCTCAAGATACTATGCCATGCACATGGAAACTCTTTAATTTGAAAAACAATTGCTGGGCATCTATTCTATCCCCAGAGACAAAGCTTATAGCCAGAAAAATAGTCATATGCCTGTCTTCTTCTAACATGCCACAAAAGTACATGCATGGCTTTTGAAAAAATAGTTGAGAGAGGGCAACGGTCAAAATGTAGAAGGGAATAAAATTTAGGGGAGAAGGTTAGCACACCAAAATGTATACTGTATCTTCATTTATGGTTTCCACTTAGGATAAAATATTCTTAAATTGTTTTGAAGTCAAAGGGGTACAAGAGACTTGGTCAATTACAAAGACATTGGGTTCACAGGATAAACTTGTTTAGAGGAAGAACCAACATTCCAGAGAGTCAGACTGAGCAAAACTTTTCATATGGATCATCTGCATTATTTTAAGTAGTAAACTAAGAGCTGGAAGAGGTCAAAATGAGGGAGTGAACCGTGCGCAGCAGGGTTTGCAGAGAAAGGTCTCCTGATGAAGGGAAGGCTGAATATAGCTCTGCAGAGAGGAGGGGCAAATCCTAGTAATGAATTTATCTCTATACACACCATTTGATTCTTTCTCATTTGATTTGTCAAAGGGCTTAGGGGTTATCTTGTGATTGGAAAGCCCCGCATGTATAATAAATTGCTAACTTCATCTCTTGACTGACTTGTAAATCTTGAATCTTTTCAGGGATTAACTACTTGCTAAATTCATTTATCAAAATTAAAACTAGGTTTTCAGAATGCTGCCCTCCAAATCCCAAGAAACTATGAAAGATTAACCTTTTGCAGAGCCTTCCAGGCTGCACACCAGTGGGTGACATCAACACAAGTGATTAATAGCAGGTATCTAAGGTCTGGGGGAGATGCTGACAGACATTCCCCCCAAATGATGGCATAAGTCAGCTACTAATCAATCTAAGAAAACACACATCCTGATACTTTTCATACTAATGAAGCATTTCCAATTAATATTTAGAACATCCATAGGAATTTTGTTTTGCACTAGAACTAGAGGTTTTAAGTGTATTAGACCTCCTGAATATTGTAAAACAGAATTCATTGACTCAGCCACTTTTAGTCATTCTAGAAGCATCAGGAGTGGCGGCAGAATTAAACCTCAAATCCAGAGTTGTAGCTGTTCCGTGATGCTGTTTTGAAAACAGAGCTTTTGCTACCATTTTTTATACCAGGGTTCCTCGCACCATTTGAGCCATACACAACCTATGTGCTCATCATAAAGAAGCACACCCCTCTCTGTTGTCTTTCTCCCTTGTCTATTTACAGCCTGTGGTGTCATCTTGAGGCCTTAGAAGCATTTCATCCAAATAACCACATTCACACAAAATGTTCCAACACCTTCCCAGTACAATCCTTGACATTCTCTTCCCTCCTTGAGTGGCATGTGCTGTGAACCTGCTCCTTCTTACATCTGAAATGGCAACTGGGCGAGTTAATGGTCCCCTCAGATCCTCCACATCCATGATTCCTGTAAAACAAACTCTTTGCCCCAGTTCATAACAGCCCTGATGATGCCCTAAAGAACGTGACACTGAGACTTTGCCTCCCACTAAAGGGTACAGGTTAGACCCAGATGGGGGTATAAAATGGCATGAGGGCCAGGCACGGCGACTCGCGCCTGTAATCCCAGAACTTTGGGAGGCTGAGGCAGGCAGATCACCTGAGGTCAGGAGTTCAAGACTAACCTGGCTAACATGATGAAACCCTGTCTCTACTAAAAATACAAAAATTAGCCGGGCATGGTGGTGCATATCTGTAATCCCCTCTACTTGGGAGGCTGAAGCAGGGAATTGCTTGAACCCAGAAGGCGGAGGTTGCAGTGAGCTGAGATCATGCCATTGCATTCCAGCCTGGGTGACAAGAGCAAAACTCCGTCTCAAAAAATGAAAAATAAAATAAAATAAAATAAAAATGACATGAGCCATTTTATTTAATATAATATCAAAGTATTCTCAGATTCTCTTAACTGTACTTCATGGAATTACTCCCTCTGCATTTTCTAAACCAGTGGTGAGCAATCTTTTCTTTTTCCCTTGGGGACTACTAGCTTACAGGACAATCATTTAATAGGGGATCATAAGAATACAGGTCATACTAATTCCATTTACTTTATAAGCATCTGGTAAAGCCAGGATTACTGAGCATTTATGGCTACTATGTACTGTGTGAAGCAATTTATATACATTAGTTCTACCAGTCTTTACAACAATTCTCTGAGATATGTTCAATTACCAACATCCATTTAAACATGAGGAGACTGAGGCACTAGAGTGTGAGTAACCTGCCCAAAGTTAGCGAGTGCCGAGAACAGCTCAGACCCTGGTCTGCCTGGTCCCAAAGCCTCTGTCCTCAGTGATGACTGCCTTCTCTTTCACCACTGGTGAAGTCCATGGTAGGCCCTAGAGTCACGTGGATGATGAGTCACACGGATGCATAAGACAATATTTCTGCTCCACTACCAGCTGGGGCTTATATTCCAAGAAAAACAGGTTAAAACCTATTACAGAGCTAAGAACAGAGTCATAGTCCAGCATGGAGGATGCAGATATGAACTCAGCCTAGAAGACTGAAGAAATATTCCCTAGAGGAGTGACCTTCAAGCCGTGAACGTGGTAGAGAGTATTCAAAGCGGAACAGGTGCCGTACTAAAGCACACGGATAGAAAAGGGCACGTGCTAGGAAAGGCAAGAAGCTTGACCTGACTGTAATAGCAGCAATAGAGGCAGGAAGAGGAAAGGGAGGAAGAGGAGGAGAGTGACAGGCAATGGAAAAGGTTAGGTTAGGCCCTAGTGGCAATGCTTAAGAGTCTAGATATTATTTTTCAGGTAAGGGCACCCATTGTTTCTGAGCAAAAGCATTGCATTACGAAGCCTGACTTTTGGGGTTTTTTTAAGGAATACTAAGCAAGTGGAAGTGTGGTAGAGAGAAAGGCCAGAAGCAGAAGCACCTGTTTGGAGTCCAGGACAACAGTGAAAGCAGGTGGAAAGGAAACACCAGACAAAGTACATGTCAAAGTGTCTCCAATGGACTTATCACCATATTTTATACCACATATTTATTGATTGATTGATTTTCTGTCTCCCACGAAATTATATGTTCCATGAGAGCAGGGATTTTTGCTGAATTCTTAGTGCTCAGGACACTGCCTTACAGAACCTCCATAAATGAAGTAAACTAAAAGGAGTTTAGGGGTTGGTTGAATTTAATACATGAGAGAGGGGAGTGGCTGAGAGATTACTATAAAATTTCTAGCCTGGGAAACTGGATGGATCATGCCAGAGATCAAGAATACAAGACAGAAAGGTTTTGAAGTATCTACAGGATTCCAGACTGACATATGTGGAAAGCTGTTTGAAGTTTGGGACTGGAGCACAAGAGAAAGGTGGAGACTGGTTTCAGAGATTTTGGGATCATCAGTATAGAGAGATGGTGCTGAAGCTATGGAAGCAGAAAAAACCAGACAGAGCCTATGAGGAGAACAGGGGAGAGGACGAGGAAACACAACATTTATGAGATAGGAGGAGCCAGCAAAAGAAGCAAGGAAGAAACAGTGAGAAAGAAAAAAGAACTGGGAGAGAAGGGTGTTCCTGAAAACACCAGAGGAAAGCATCCTGAAAAGCAGAACGCAGTGCATTTGGGGACAATCAGATGTGCTATTGGCTATACACAGGTAAAAGAGAAAGAAGATAGAAAATAGACCATCTGTATTTAGAAACTAGATGATAATTACAATCTATATAGAGGACATTGTGGGGCACGGAGGGGATGATTGAATGTGAATTGTTGAAAGTTCCAGAGAAGGCAGGAACAGGGCTACCACCAGCTCACTAACCCATTTGTGCAAATTAGAGAAAAACACCCCTTCCTGGCAGAGGAACAAAGGCACAGAGACTGACAGGTGGAGAACCCCCTCCTCTTGAACTGAGTTCCTTTGTGCAGAATGCAGCCTGCCCAACATCACGCAGTGGCCCTTGCTAGGATTTAGACAAGGAATTCGTTTAAAATAGTGAGACCAGAATGCCAGGACCAGTGAAGAAGTCAATCTAAGATAAAGAGAAAGATGGAGTATGGTGCAGGAGGAGACAGAAAAATAAAACGCACCTCAGAGTTTAAAAAGCATGGTAAATGTTTGAAACAGAAAAAAATAAAAAATTATTAGATGCAAGAAAAATGATGATCTAACCCATATTGATAGTTCACCTGAGGCTAAATACTAGTGTCACAAATTGTACAGGTATATAATTTTTTTTTCTGCAATGTTCAGAAGCCCAGCAACAGGAACAAAGAAAGCAAGTTGTTAGCTTCATCTTAAGTTTTTTTGGAAAATTACAAAATGCTTCACTACCCATTTTAAAAGTTGACAGCAATCAGAAAAATCCAGACAGAAGGAAACTACAGAAAAATAACTGTTCCCTCAACAAATAAATTGCAAGTTGAAAAAAAGAGACAGAAAGTGGAAACCTGTAGAATAAAAAACATTAAGAGAAAAACCAGCCAATCACAAATTGAACTTTATTTGAATGCTGATTCCAATGGACACATTATGAAATTATTTTTAATTGACATTAAAGGGCAGTTGGAAATTTGAATATTAACTGGATTTTGTGATACTGAGAAATTGTTACTAGTTTTAGGAGCAATACTGGCATCATGGTTAGGTTCAAGAGTCCTCATGAATGATAGACATATACAGATATGTTTACAGATGGACTTGTTACTGAACTGAAACTTGCTTTCAAATAAAATAGGAAGCAGGAAAGTGAGGGGAACACAGGTGAAATAAGAGGCGCCGTGAACTTATGACCTTGAATCTGGATGACTGACCTATGGTGAAGGCTGTGATCGGTTCCTATGATAGGTTCATAAGATTTATTATACTATTCTGTGCACTTTTGTGTAGGTTTTAGTTTTTCCATAATAAATTCTGTTTAATGTAGTGACAAAACTAAATTCTATTCAGTGAATAAAGGAAAAATTCCACTAGTTCTAGTGATGGCCAGTTAAGGAGATAACATGAGAAGTGACGGAGAGAAAAAATTTCAAAAGAGGGATAAATTAGAAAAAAGCAGAAAAAATGTAAAAGACAAAACACAGCGAGATAAAGGCATAAACACGAACAGAAAAAGAGGGTACTGTCAGAGTGAAAGCAACACGAATTTAAAGACTCAAAAACAGACGTGAAATTACATTACCATCTTGTGGTCTTTTAGGATATTGCCCCTAAATACTCAAATGATGATGTTTTTTCACACCTGTAGGCATTTGTGGGGGTATCGTCCCTATGCTTGAACCTGGTGTAATTTAGTTAAAGGCCATATCTAAGCTTCAGATTGGAGGTTTCTCATTTGTGATATAAACTTTTTTGACTCTTCTAATATTTTCAGACTCTACCCCCACTTGTTACAAGGTCTCAATATTTCTATGCTTCACTGTCCCAAATTTCTCCCTTTATATATTCAGGGTTAGCTTCCAATTTGGTATTTTAAGACTTTATTAACAAATTCTTATTCACCTGTACAAATACTTAATGGGTTTTTTTTGTTTGTTTTTTTTTTTTTTGAGACGGAGTCTTGCTCTGTCACCAGGCTGGAGTGCAGTGGCGTGATCTCCACTTACTGCCACCTCTGCCTCCCAGGTTCAAGCAATTCTCCTGCCTCAGGCTCCCGAGCAGCTAGGACTACAGGTGCCCACCACCATGCGGTGGTCACGCCTCTAATACCAGCACTTTGGGAGGCCAAGGCGGGTGTATCATGAGGTCAAGAGATCGAGACCATCCTGGCCACCATGGTGAAACCCTGTCTCTACTAAAAATACTTAACAATTTCTTGCCTTTGGTTTTATAGTATTTTATCTTTTTCCGAGACAAAGTCTCACTCTGTTGCCCTTTACCATTATATTTCCTGCCTGACTGATCTGATAATAATTTGACTCTTATGTTTTTGAGCATTCTACTCACCTTTCTCTTACCTTCTCAACTCCATGGCAGTTACTTTTCTTACAGCATGTGACAAAATCACGTAATACATTCATATAATGTGGCACTGTAAGACAGGAAAGGATTGGACTGTGGAACCAAAAGGAATCTACGGCTGTAATGGCCCCGCTATTTAGCCAGATGACCCAACCCAGGACATTCTATCTCTCTTGTATTCAACAGTCCAAGTAGCCCAAATGCTGTTACCATTCCCTCATATTATCTTTTAAATTCACCCTCCTGTCCTCTCCTCCTGTATGAGCCCCTGCAGTCCTCATCTCTGGCATGGATTGATGCACTAGACTCCTAGCTAGCACCCCTACTTCCATCCAGTCCAGAGTCCCTCCAACTGACCGTCCACACTGCACCAGTTACTTCTCCAAAATGCACATGGGATCATGTGACTTTCCGCTTAATATCTTCCAGCACTTCTTAACACCCACAAGAAAAGAATACTAAATGCTGACAGCCAACCTCTTAATAATACAACTCCTGCTGCTTTCTAGGACCATTCACTGCTGTTCCCCCAACTTACACAGGCTGCTGCAGTCAAACCAGGCCTTGCTCTTCCCAGCTAGGCCACTGTATACTCCATACTTCCTTGCGTTGTTACAAGCTGTATCCCTGTCTGAAAACCCACGTTTATGCCTGGTTAACTCCTAATCTTGGTTAGTCTTAATTCGGACTTAACACTCATGGCTCGGCTCACTCCCCAACTGAGTAGTCCCACAGCATTCCCACACTATTACACTTAACTCCCTGTATTGTAATGATGCATTTACTGGTCTCTCTATAACCCCTTACCGCCAGCTCCCCAGAACTCCAATGCAGGGTAGAGACTGAACTGTGCCGTATTTATTTCAGTAGTCCCAGAACCTAGCAGTGCCCAGCAAGGCATGAGTATATAAGGAAGACTGGCTGCCTTCTACTCTGCAGCTGTTTGTAGGAATTTGATCTCCACAGGATACAGGTGGCCAGAGCTTTAATGAAGAAAAGGTAATACCTGGCCGGGCGCGGTGGCTCATGCCTGTAATCCCAACACTTTGAGAGGTCGAGGCAGGCAGATCAACATGAGGCCAGGAGTTTGAGACCAGTCTGGCTAACATGGTAAAACCCCAACTCTACTAAAAATACAAAAAATTAATTGGGTGTGGTGGTGCATGCCTATAATCCCAGCTACTAGGGAGGCTGAGGCATGAGAATTGCTTGAGCCTGGGGGGCAGAGGTTACAGTGAGCCGAGATTGCGCCACTGCACCCCAGCCTGAGTGAAAGAGCAAGACTGTCTCAAAAAAAAAAAAAAAAAAAGGGAAAAAAGAAGGAGATACCATTTGTGGCTTAGCACACTGGGCAGGTATTTCTTTTAATGATGATTAGCTACTGTTAGCAAGGATTCTCAAAGTTCAGGTAAGAATAAAAATTTAAGTCTTTCAGAAGTAAGTACAACAAAATATATCAAACATATGCATATCATTTGACCCAGAATTCCATTTGTAGGAAGTGAAATTGACAATGGGCACAAAGATTTAAATATAATACTGTTTTTCACAGCAGCGTTAATATGCTGGAAAAGAAAAAAAACTAGAAACCTAAAATATCCAGAATAGGCACTGGCCAAAGTTAATCATGGTATAACATATAATAAAACTCAAGCAGCTATTAAAAATGAACACTTTGTGAAAAGCAGAAAAAAATGATATAAAACAACTGTGGTCAGTTTTTTAGTATACATCTGTATGTGTATGTGGGTTCATTTCTGACATGGCCTAACGCAATAAACTTATGTATGTACATACATTCATACACAAACAGATACCCAGCATAATGAAAGGTTGGAAAATGCTTATACTAAAATGAAAATAGGGTTATAAATAATTTAATTTTTGGTTTCTCTGTAGTTTCTGATTTTTCTCCAGTGAACAAGCATCATTTTTTTAATAATAAGGGGGAGAGGGAGGTAATAAAGGTTATATTATTCAAGAGAAGAGGAAGAAGAAAAGAAAGGGGGCTGCTAAGTCCCTAAGGCCATCAAGCAAGGAGACTATAGGAAGCTTACCTGACAAAGCATCTGAATCTTAATAACAGAAGGACCTATGGAGTTTTACAGAAGGTTAAGTCAGTTGGTTATATGTGCCTTAGTGTCAAGTCCTGAAATCAATATGTACTTGAGGTCAATGTCAGTGAATGGAAATTATTTGGAGAGGAGGGAGGTAGGGGGAAGAGGTGATATCTGTCAATATTATGGGTCAGACTATTCACATAACCCTTCTTCCCTTTGCTGCCCCACCCCACCCCACCACTAGGCCTCCATTCTTACTACAGGGACTTGGAGAATACGAAAGACTTCCCTTCTTCATGGAGAATAGAAGGGTATCTGTGGAAGTAGCACAAGAAGAATATCTATGCCATCCACCCGCCCTTCTATCTGGATCTACATCACCAGCCTTGTCCTAACTAAAGGACAGATTAATTCTTTCCAAGTGCTTAGAAATTTGCACTTAGATTTCATCAAGAACTTTCCACTGATTGATTTACAAATTAAATCTTTAACACAAAGAATATCTGTTCTCATTAGAATAAATATAAAATAGTTGTGTGGAGAATGATTTTGTTCAGACCAAAAAAAAAAAAAATAAAAGACCACTAAAACCATAATAAATGAAAGCTGAAGATAAAAAAAATGGAGATACCAAGAGTACACTGAGTTTTCATGAACTTCAGCTATGATGTCGAAAAGGGTTCAGGTAATGGAAAATATTTATTGTTATCATGTTTGTTTTAAGATAAGAAGAGACATTTGCATTTCCTGTCTTATGGGGAACATTATTAAGAGGAAACTAATTGAACAAAGAAGAGAGGACATAAAGGAAATCACTGGTATTGAATGGGATAAAGAGCATTTTTACTTCTGAGGTTGAAGAAAAGTAGATGAGGAGGATCCATAATATTTTTAGTTTTGAGGATGGAATGCGGTGGGACATTTTAACTGATTGTCTATGAAATTAGAGGCAAGATCAAGTGCTAGGGAAAGAGGGGTACAAGGGTCAGACAGTGGTTTTAGAAGTATCACATGGTTTTGGGAAAAACGCAGCAAATAATGTCTTCTTGGGAAATAATGTGTTGTCCCAGGTGGTGTTCTCTGGGAAGCAGAGACCGAAAGAGAGTAGAGAGTACAAAAGTTCATCAGGGAGTAACACCTATGAAAGAGGAATCATGTCTTATGAGGGGCTCAGCGTTCATTTCTGTTGTTGACTGGTCAGAGCTTCAGAGGCAGCAGATGAGGCTTGGTAGAAACTCAAATAAAGCCTAAAAATAGCCTCCATCCCTGCTAACGTGGCCACTTCATGCATGTGCCCATCATGTTAGCCCTGGGGTGGCCACTGATGAAAGTTGGCTAATATGAAATGGCCAAGCCGTTTTGTCTACTTAGTTGTTTAGTGGCTCATCCATGGTGGATTCCATGTTTGGGGCATGTTAGCATATGACAGAAAGATCCTTAAATTTTGTGCCTACTCCCGTATGTCTAACTATATGTCTCTCTCCCAGATCTTGTCACTAATCTTCACATCTTCTTTCCTTCCATCTCTGACCAGCTCCTCATTGCCCATGAGTCCTTGTACAGCATAACCTCCTTCCATACAAACTGGATAGCCTAATAAACCACTCAAAACTCTGTCCACTAGGAATATTTTCCTTCACCACTGTCTTTCAAGTCCATCCTGAGTGGAGCAGTAATTCAGCCGCTATCCACATCCAGCTTACACCCATATAAGGCCACCTGTTTATAAAGCAAGCCCAGGCTTTCTCCTTTACCTTCAGCTGGTCATGTAAGACCGCCCATGTATAAAGTGGGGGAGGGGTGATGATGCCAATATGTTGAACAGCATAGGGGGATGGGTTAACCAACCATTCAACCTGCTTTTATCTTCTGTCCTGTTCATGTCTAGTCCCCAGTTTCCTATTTTAAATTTTTTTTTTTCTTTTTTTATTTTTTATTATACTTTAAGTTCTAGGGTACATGTGCATAACGTTTATATCATGTATAACTCCCCAATGCAATCCCTCCCTCCTCCCCCCTCCCCATGATAGGCCCCAGTGTGTGATGTTCCCCTTCCCGAGTCCAAGTGATCTCATTGTTCAGTTCCCACCTATGAGTGAGAACATGCGGTGTTTGGTTTTCTCTTCTTGTGATAGTTTGCTAAGAATGATGGTTTCCAGCTGCATCCATGTCCCTACAAAGGACGCAAACTCATCCTTTTTGATGGCTGCATAGTATTCCATGGTGTATATGTGCCACATTTTCTTAATCCAGTCTGTCACAGATGGACATTTGGGTTGATTCCAAGTCTTTGCTATTGTGAATAGTGCCGCAATAAACATACGTGTGCATGTGTCTTTGTAGTAGAGTAATTTATAATCCTTTGGGTATATACCCAGTAGTGGGATGGCTGGGTCATATGGTACATCTAGTTCTAGATCCTTGAGGAATCGCCATACTGTTTTCCATAATGGTTGAACTAGTTTACAATCCCACCAACAGTGTAAAAGTGTTCCTATTTCTCCACATCCTCTCCAACATCTATTGTTTCCTGACTTCTTAATGATTGCCATTCTAACTGGTGTGAGATGGTATCTCATTGTGGTTTTGATTTGCATTTCTCTGATGGCGAGTGATGACGAGCATTTTTTCATGTGTCTGTTGGCTGTATGGATGTCTTCTTTTGAGAAATGTCTGTTCATATCCTTTGCCCACTTTTTGATGGGGTTGTTTGTTTTTTTCTTGTATATTTGTTTGAGTTCTTTGTAGATTCTGGATATTAGCCCTTTGTCAGATGAGTAGGTTGCAAAAATTTTCTCCCATTCTGTAGGTTGCCTGTTCACTCTGATGGTAGTTTCTTTTGCTGTGCAAAAGCTCTTTAGTTTAATGAGATCCCATTTGTCAATTTTGGCTTTTGCTGCCGTTGCTTTTGGTGTTTTAGACATGAAGTCCTTGCCCATGCCTATGTCCTGAATGGTACTACCTAGATTTTCTTCTAGGGTTTTTATGGTATTAGGTCTAACATTTAAGTCTCTAATCCATCTTGAATTAATTTTCGTATAAGGGGTAAGGAAAGGATCCAGTTTCAGCTTTCTACTTGTGGCTAGCCAATTTTCCCAGCACCATTTATTAAATAGGGAATCCTTTCCCCATTTCTTGTTTTTGTCAGGTTTGTCAAAGATCAGATGGCTGTAGATGTGTGGTATTATTTCTGAGGACTCTGTTCTGTTCCACTGGTCTATTCTCTGTTGTGGTACCAGTACCATGCTGTTTTGGTTACTGTAGCCTTGTAGTATAGTTTGAAGTCAGGTAGCGTGACGCCTCCAGCTTTGTCCTTTTGACCTAGGATTGTCTTGGCAATGCGGGCTCTTTTTTGGTTCCATATGAACTTTAAAGCAGTTTTTTCCAATTCTGTGAAGAAAGTCATTGGTAGCTTGATGGGGATGGCATTGAATCTATAAATAACCTTGGGCAGTATGGCCATTTTCACGATATTGATTCTTCCTATCCATGAGCATGGTATGTTCTTCCATTTGTTTGTGTCCTCTTTGATTTCACTGAGCAGTGGTTTGTAGTTCTCCTTGAAGAGGTCCTTTACATCCCTTGTAAGCTGGATTCCTAGGTATTTTATTCTCTTTGAAGCAATTGTGAATGGAAGTTCATTCCTGACTTGGCTCTCTGCTTGTCTGTTACTGGTGTATAAGAATGCTTGTGATTTTTGCACATTAATTTTGTATCCTGAGACTTTGCTGAAGTTGCTTATCAGCTTAAGGAGATTTTGGGCTGAGACCATGGGGTTTTCTAAATATACAATCATGTCATCTGCAAACAGGGACAATTTGACTTCTTCTTTTCCTAACTGGATACCCTTGATTTCTTTCTCTTGCCTGATTGCCCTAGCCAGAACTTCCAACACTATGTTGAATAGGAGTGGTGAGAGAGGGCATCCCTGTCTTGTGCCAGTTTTCAAAGGGAATTTTTCCAGTTTTTGCCCATTCAGTATGATATTAGCTGTGGGTTTGTCGTAAATAGCTCTTATTATTTTGAGGTACGTTCCATCAATACCGAATTTATTGAGCGTTTTTAGCATAAAGGGCTGTTGAATTTTGTCAAAAGCCTTTTCTGCATCTATTGAGATAATCATGTGGTTCTTGTCTTTGGTTCTGTTTATATGCTGGATTACGTTTATTGATTTGCGAATGTTGAACCAGCCTTGCATCCCAGGGATGAAGCCCACTTGATCATGGTGGATAAGCTTTTTGATGTGCTGCTGAATCCGGTTTGCCAGTATTTTATTGAGAATTTTTGCATCGATGTTCATCAGGGATATTGGTCTAAAATTCTCTTTTTTTGTTGTGTCTCTGCCAGGCTTTGGTATCAGGATGATGTTGGCCTCATAAAATGAGTTAGGGAGGATTCCCTCTTTTTCTATTGATTGGAATAGTTTCAGAAGGAATGGTACCAGCTCCTCCTTGTACCTCTGGTAGAATTCAGCTGTGAATCCATCTGGTCCTGGACTTTTTTTCGTGGGTAGGCTATTAATTGTTGCCTCAATTTCAGAGCCTGTTATTGGTCTATTCAGGGATTCAACTTCTTCCTGGTTCAGTCTTGGGAGAGTGTAAGTGTCCAGGAAATTATCCATTTCTTCTAGATTTTCTAGTCGATTTGCGTAGAGGCATTATAGTATTCTCTGATGGTGTTTGTATTTCTGTGGGGTCGGTGGTGATATCCCCTTTATCATTTTTTATTGCGTCTATTTGATTCCTCTCTCTTTTCTTCTTTATTAGTCTTGCTAGCGGTCTGTCAATTTTGTTGATCTTTTCAAAAAACCAACTCCTGGATTCATTGATTTTTTGGAGGGTTTTTTGTGACTCTATCTCCTTCAGTTCTGCTCTGATCTTAGTTATTTCTTGCCTTCTGCTAGCTTTTGAATGTGTTTGCTCTTGCCTCTCTAGTTCTTTTAATTGTGATGTTAAAGTGTCAATTTTAGATCTTTCCTGCTTTCTCTTGTGGGCATTTAGTGCTATAAATTTCCCTCTACACACTGCTTTAAATGTGTCCCAGAGATTCTGGTATGTTGTATCTTTGTTCTCATTGGTTTCAAAGAACATCTTTATTTCTGCTTTCATTTCGTTATGTACCCAGTAGTCATTCAGGAGCAGGTTATTCAGTTTCCATGTAGTTGAGCGGTTTTGATTGAGTTTCTTAGTCCTGAGTTCTAGTTTGATTGCACTGTGGTCTGAGAGACAGTTTGTTATAATTTCTGTTCTTGTACATTTGCTGAGGAGTGCTTTACTTCCAATTATGTGGTCAATTTTGGAATAAGTGCGATGTGGTGCTGAGAAGAATGTATATTCTGTTGATTTGGGGTGGAGAGTTCTATAGATGTCTATTAGGTCCGCTTGGTGCAGAGATGAGTTCAATTCCTGGATATCCTTGTTAACTTTCTGTCTCGTTGATCTGTCTAATGTTGACAGTGGAGTGTTGAAATCTCCCATTATTATTGTATGGGAGTCTAAGTCTCTTTGTAGGTCTCTAAGGACTTGCTTTATGAATCTGGGTGCTCCTGTATTGGGTGCATATATATTTAGGAGAGTTAGCTCTTCCTGTTGAATTGATCCCTTTACCATTATGTAATGGCCTTCTTTGTCTCTTTTGATCTTTGATGGTTTAAAGTCTGTTTTATCAGAGACTAGGATTGCAACCCCTGCTTTTTTTTGTTCTCCATTTGCTTGGTAGATCTTTCTCCATCCCTTTATTTTGAGCCTATGTATGTCTCTGCATGTGAGATGGGTCTCCTGAATACAGCAGACTGATGGGTCTTGACTCTTTATCCAGTTTGCCAGTCTGTGTCTTTTAATTGGAGCATTTAGTCCATTGACATTTAAGGTTAATATTGTTATGTGTGAACTTGATCCTGTCATTATGATATTAACTGGTTATTTTGCTCATTAGTTGATGCAGTTTCTTCCTAGCCTCGATGGTCTTTACATTTTGGCATGTTTTTGCAATGGCTGGTACCGGTTGTTCCTTTCCATGTTTAGGGCTTCCTTCAGGGTCTCTTGTAAGGCAGGCCTGGTGGTGACAAAATCTCTAAGCATTTGCTTATCTGTAAAGGATTTTATTTCTCCTTCACTGATGAAACTTAGTTTGGCTGGATATGAAATTCTGGGTTGAAAATTCTTTTCTTTAAGAACGTTGAATATTGGCCCCCACTCTCTTCTGGCTTGTAGAGTTTCTGCCGAGAGGTCTGCTGTTAGTCTGATGGGCTTCCCTTTGTGGGTAACCCGACCTTTCTCTCTGGCTGCCCTTAAGATTTTTTCCTTCATTTCAACTTTGGTGAATCTGGCAATTATGTGTCTTGGAGTTGCTCTTCTGGAGGAGTATCTTTGTGGCGTTCTCTGTATTTCCTGAATTTGAATGTTGGCCTGCCCTACTAGGTTGGGGAAGTTCTCCTGGATGATATCCTGAAGAGTGTTTTCCAACTTGGTTCCATTTTCCCCCTCACTTTCAGGCACCCCAATCAGACGTAGATTTGGTCTTTTTACATAATCCCATACTTCTTGCAGGCTTTGTTCATTTCTTTTTCTTCTTTTTTCTTTTGGTTTCTCTTCTCGCTTCATTTCATTCATTTGATCCTCAATCGCTGATACTCTTTCTTCCAGTTGATCGAGTCGGTTACTGAAGCTTGTGCATTTGTCACGTATTTCTCGTGTCATGGTTTTCATCTCTGTCATTTCGTTTATGATCTTCTCTGCATTAATTAGTCTAGCTGTCAATTCTTCCACTTTTTTTTCAAGATTTTTAGTTTCTTTGCGCTGGGTACGTAATTCCTCCTTTAGCTCTGAGAAGTTTGATGGACTGAAGCCTTCTTCTCTCATCTCGTCAAAGTCATTCTCTGACCAGCTTTGATCCGTTGCTGGCGATGGGCTGCGCTCCTTTGCAGGGGGAGATGCGCTCTTATTTTTTGAATTTCCAGCTTTTCTGCCCTGCTTTTTCCCCATCTTTGTGGTTTTATCTGTCTCTGGTCTTTGATGATGGTGACGTACTGATGGGGTTTTGGTATAGGTGTCCTTCCTGTTTGATAGTTTTCCGTCTGACAGTCAGAAGGACTGTCTGTTGGTCTGTTGGAGATTGCTTGAGGTCCACTCCAGACCCTGTTTGCCTGGGTATCAGCAGCAGAGGTTGCCAAGATAGAATATTGCTGAGCAGCGAGTGTACCTGTCTGATTCTTCCTTTGGAAGTTTCCTCTCAGGGATGACTCCACCCTGTGAGGTGTGGGGTGTCAGACTGCCCCTAGTGGGGGATGTCTCCCAGCTAGGCTACTCAGGGGTCAGGGACCCACCTGAGCAGGCAGTCTGTCCGTTCTCGGATCTCAACCTCCGCGTTGGGAGATCCACGGCTCTCCCCAAAGCTGTCAGACAGAGTCGTTCGCCTCTGCACCGTCCCCGCTGCTTTCCCTATTGGACCTCAGCTGTGGGCTGTCCCCAGAGGTGGAGTCTACAGAGACAGGCAGGTTTCCTTGAGCTGCTGTGAGCTCCACCCAGTTCGAGCTTCCCAGCGGCTTTGTTTACCTACTTAAGCCTCAGCAATGGAGGGCGCCCCTCCCCCAGCCTCGCTGCTGCCTTGCGGATAGATCGCCGCAGACGGCTGTGTTAGCAGTGAGGGAGGCTCCGTGGGCGTGGGACCCTCCCGGCCAGGTGTGGGATATATTCTCCTGGTGTGCCTGTTTCCTTAAAGCGCAGTATTGGGGTGGGAGTTACGCGATTTTCCAGGTGTTATGTGTCTCAGTTCCCCTGGCTAGGAAAACGGATTTCCTTCCCCCTTGCGCTTCCAGGTGAGGCGATGCCTCGCCCTGCTTCAGCTCACGCTGGTCAGGCTGCAGCAGCTGACCAGCACCGATTGTCCGGCACTCCCTAGAGAGATGACCCCAGTACCTCAGTTGAAAATGCAGAAATCACCGGTCTTCTGTGTTACTCGCGCTGGGAGTTGGAGACTGGAGCTGTTCCTATTCGGCCATCTTGCTCCGCCCCCTCCTATTTTAAATTTAAAATGAATTGCCACTGGGCCTGTCTGAGTTTTTAATCTAGTAGGACCAACAGAATCCAGATCATGATGACCAGTTTAAGATGCATAATAATTGGGGGTCCCATAATCAAGTGCTCCATCTCTTGATTATTTGGGGTCTAGTAGCACACCAACAGCTATTTTTCAGAAGGCAATTAATTCTATGCTGCAGATGGCAAGACTACTCCAAAACCTAAGGGGCCTGATTTGACATTTCTCCACCGGGAGAAATTCCATATTACATCTTTTTCCACCATTGACATCTCTAACATCATAGGGTCTACCAAACATATAGTTCAAGTGGCCAGGCTACTTTCACCATAGGCTTGACTTGTTGAAAAGGTCTTATCAGCTCCAAGTCCAACTCAAATCTGACATCTTCCATATCACCAACAACATGGGGTGAAACAGTATTCCTAGGTGTAGAATATGTTGTCTCTGCAATTCAAAGAGATCTCCTAGGTACTATGATTTCTTCTTTGTAGGCAAAGACGCACAATAAAACATTTGTCTTTTACTTTGGAGGGGATGTCCCAGCGTGATGTTTACCACTGAACCCCTAATTGTGTTAAGTCGTAGGTCCCTAAATTTTCTTAAGGATGATCACATATGTGTTTTGCCAAGGCCTCTAGCATGTTAGCTACCTCTTGTTCATCCTGCCTGATCAGCAGGATGTCACTGATGTAATGGATTGGTATGATGATTTCCGGGGTATCCAGATGGTCTAGATCTATTTGGACTATATTATGGCACATCATGATGATGCTAACAAAGCCTTGGCATATGGTTGACTCCCCATGCAGTTTAGTGGGTCAAAAGGGAGAAATGAGAACCGGAACTCACAAGGGTCTTGGTCTAGTCTTGGAGCACACCACCTGGATGGCAGCCTCAATCTCAGCTGGTCACAGTACCAAAAAGAGACTTTTAAAATTACCAAGATGGTACACCAAAGCATGGGGACCATGGCAGGGGGCTCTATTTGCTCACATCTAATGATGGTAATAGTCTCCATAATTCTTAACTGGTCAAGCTCCCTAGGCTGTTACTTCAAGCTTCTTGATTGTGTTGATAATCATGACCCCTCATTTCTGGCAGTTAAGCACAACCATCTGGCCTCTACGCTTCAGAGCACTATTATTTCCAGTACCACCAATGAGAAAAGTTCTGTGATAGCCTCTCCTATCTACAGAACTGGCTTACAGAGAACTGTCACTGAACCTCTTGACTGGTGGCTCTTTCATCAGCTTATTCCTGACGGCCTTGGTGAAACGATGTGTCCTCTTTGCCTCCCTATAAAACATAACCTTCTGATGTGTCTTCTGGCTTATATATACAATATTATATGTCCAGTCTGTCCACTGTTCTCAACCCTTTACAGTAATATATTTTTCTAATGTATGTCATGGCAATTCAGGCATTTCAGCCTCATTCATGTGGGCCATCATTTTTCGCCCTGGTAGCAAGTTTGCATCACCCCCCGGAGCCCTTACTAGAATGTTAAATTGCATATCCTAAGAGAGTACCATCAAGTCAATACATTCATTGTAAGTTACCAAAGAGACTAGCTCTGTTATTTAGTTTTCAATTGTTTGCTAACTGACCTCAGCTTTTCTTTATCTATCTACAGGTTATCAATGCAATTTATAACAACAATTCAATTCAATTATCTTTATATTTATCATTCCCCTTATTCATTTAAAATTCCTGAATAATCACGCTACACCAATGGATTTCAATCCACTAGCACACCATCCTAGTTCATCATTAGTGAAAGTAGGTCACGTGTTGCTTAACCATGAGGATATGTACTAAGAAATGCGTTGTTAGGCAATCTCATCATTGTGTGCACATCATGAAGTGTAACTACAGAAACCTAAATGATACAGCCTACTAAACACCTAGGCTATGTGGTACAGCCTATTGCTCCTAGATTACAAACATGTACAGCATGTTACTATACTGAATACTGTACACAATTGGAACACAGTGGTATCTGTGTATATAAATATATCTAAACATTAAAAACCTACAGTAAAAACATGGTACAAAAGATACAAAGTAATACACCTGTATAAGCTACTTTCCATGAATGGAGTTTTCAGGACTGGAAATCAAGTTCTGGGTGTCAGTGAATGACTGGTGAGTGAATAAGAAGGCCTACGACATTACTGTATACTGCTGTAGACTTTATAAACACTGAAGGCTTAGGCTACACTAAATGTATTTCAAAATATTTTTCTTTATTCAATAATAAATTAACTTTAACCTAGTGTAACTTTTTTACTGAATAAACTTTTTAATTTTTTTACTTTTTGACTCTTTTATAATAATACTTAAAACACAATCATACTGCGCAACTGTACACAAATATTTTTTCTTTATATCCTTATTCTATATGCTTTTTTCTATTTAAAAAATTTTTTAAAAACTTTTTTGTTAAAAAATAAAACACAAACACACACATTAGCCTATGCCTATACAGGGTCAAGATTATCCAGACTAAGCCATAAGAATTTTTCAGCTCCCTTATCATTTTACGGGACCCCCATGATATACGTTGTCCATCATTAACCAAAACATTGTTATGTGGTACATTTCTTATGAAATAATGATAACAGATATATTTAGTAACATTATACAATGATAATAAAAAATTATATCCCAGTAAAATCATAACTTATGTCCATTAGGAGATATATGATGAGGACATACATTATTGTTTGTGGTGTCAAAAAGTTACAGGCAACCTGAGTGTCCATCACCGGGAGAAAGGATAGGTGAAATGTTTTCGATGCACACTAAATGGTTGTGCAGCTAACAGAAACAATACCTTAGAAATACATATTCACAGAGCTACAAAAATCAATCTTGAAAATACAGTGCTTGGTGAAAAAAGTGAGAATAAGAATGCAGTGACTACATTAATGTTATGTGAATTTAAATGGCCATAAAACTATACACATATTGTGAAACTACATTCAAATTTAAAAATATATGCAATAAAATGGCTGCTTATTAGGAGCAGTGGAATAAGAGTGGAAGGCATGGGTAAAAGGGAAATGAATTAATAAATCAGAGCGCAAACTGACTAGAAGTGCTTTGCAAGGACAAACAATGCTAACATGGCTTTAACAGAAGAGTATGATTAACTCAGCTCTCTATTCCTGAAGTCAACTGCTCTTAAAGGTGCAGTCTACAATGGAGACTTTGGAATTGGGGAGCATCAGCTAGCAAAGTTGTCATGGGGCAGGGCCAACCCCAGGGGCAGGATATATCCAAGTCTAAGAATTGGCTGGATATTGGTGAAAGATGGTGGTAGCCAGTAGTTAAAGAGGCTGGCAGGAGGACCTGAGATGACATGCCAGCATCTAGCCTAGATAATAATAGGCCAAAAGGGGGATATCTGGACAGAAATGAATGCGGTCCAAAGTCTGGAGGTTTTACGAGGTAAAAGAAAAGGTGAAGTGAAGGGGAAAAAAATGAAAAAAGCTGGAGGAATAGAAAAGCATAGCCAAAGATTGATACTAGTTTTTACATTTCAGTGGTGATGCATTTTTCAGGTCAGGAGTTAGGCACAGATTATGACTATCCACATGGGAAGTTGATATAAAATGGAAATGAATAATACTAAAATTTGAAGATGCCCAGGCGCTTTCAGCCTGAGTTGGTGGAAGGGTCATTCTCAAGTAAGCTGCCTGTGGTGATAGCAGCAGTGGGAGACTGGGACTCAGAGATACTAAAGCTCTTCATGAGGAAGAAAGAGCGACCAGAATAGGAAATGACCAATAGGAAAGATAAGTCGGGTGTGACATAGGCATGTCTCATGAACTTTGCATAGTGCAAGTGTTTGTTGGCAAGAGATAGCAGTGGGAAGCTAAGAAAATATCCACGAGTCTCTGAGCCCTCCCTGTGGAATAACCATTCTTTATTCCCTTACTTTCTTAATAAACTTGCTTTCACTTTATGGACTCACCTCAAATTCCTTCTTGCATGAAGTCCAAGAACCCTCTCTTGGGCTCTGGATTGGGACCCCTTCTGGTAACATTTTGGTTACCATATCTCAGCATTTTACAAATAGAAAAGACTCTAGAGGTAATCGTATTTAATCTGATCATTCTATAAATGAGAATATGAAGCCCAGAAAACCCATGGTCATTAATGGGACTTCTTGCCACCTGAACAGGGCCTTTCTACTATATAACACTTTACCTCTACTTTCTGTCTCCAGTGAGATACTTAGGGTTGACAAGGATAAACAAGAGAAAAATGAAAAACTCGATTCAACCTTTACAAAGACTCGTGAAACTAGCAACCCCCCTCTCATTCTTCGTTTGTATTGCAAAGGTAAATGAGCTGATATTGTCAATACAATTACCAGGTAATTTAAGACAAAGAATTCTTCTCCTCTAGCCAAGTAAGGAAATTCACTGGCAAATGTGGTCAAATGGTTACATTTTATTTCTAGTTAATGAATTTTCTGTTTTAGAATATTTCAAAGCTGTAACTCAGAAATATTTTTTAGCAAGATTGCTTTAGGTTCTTGTTAGGGATGTCACCAAGACAGACTTTTACAAGGCACCTACACAGCCTTCTGTTTCCATGTGGAAAAGAAAAAAGAAAACCTGCAAGAAGCACAATAACATTTTAAATTCTTTCCAAGTGTTACAAAACTAGAAAAAAAAGAGAACGGTTTTAGTTCGCTTCTTGAAATGTGGTGAGAAGATTAAAACGGCAATCCCTATCAACTAATTACTAAATATATATTTTTATAAGAGTCTAAATAATTTTTCAACTAGTAAGATTCATAATATAGTTGAGAAAACCAGCTAGAGAAATTGCAGTAGAAACCAGAATGTTTGATTCATGATGTGTGTTGAATTAAAATAATACAGTAAAAATACCTGATATGTCAAAGAAGAGATTTAGGCTGATTCTTCTTTTGTGATAATCTCATTGAGAGAAGGGGTCAGAGGAGATAAAGCAATGCAACTGCCAAATCTTAATGATAGCCATTTTTAAAAATAAAGTTTTGGTATCAAAAGTCAGTAATGCTTGGCTTGGGTTTTATTGACTTTTATGCAATAGTCTGAGAAAAACAATTATAGGTTTTGACTGAAACTCATCTAGAGAGATAAAATCGTTTAATGCTTGTTTCAATGTTATGGACACACATTTGTAAGACCATACACTGGTGGGACTTTAAAAGCTGCAGGGATGCTAGATTCTAAGAAGACTGAATTCTAGTCGCCTATAGGAAATCAATGGCAGTTTACAAAGCATTTAAATACTTCCCTCAATTCAGGCTCAACTAAATAAATTAAAACCAAACCATACAGAAATATGTGGTTAAAAAAATGAATTCACAACTTCCAAAGTAATGAAGTACAAGTTCTTCAATGCAGCAGATTTGAGAGCATCGTATCAACTCAGAAAAAAAAATTATTCTGGACAATTATTTCCAGAGTTTTTAATCTCTTTCCAAAATCAAATCCTGTATTTGTGTCTCTGTGGAATGTGTTCCTAGAGCACTGCACTGAGACAGGAGATGGAGGCAAAAAAGACAGCTGACCAAGCAGAAAGATGGCTCTCCGAAAGTCTTACCTCCAAAGCAGTTTTTAAAAGTTTTAACAGAGTAGGAGTTAACCTGGTCAAGAGGATTAGAAGAAAAGTATGAACAACAACAAAAAAATGAATTTAATATATATCATTGTGGAGGTAAGAACCAAACAAGGATAGGGACACTGTTTGACTATATGGAAATGTAATATGTTCTAACATGCAAAGAATGTTAACTAAATAAAATGGGAGAAAAAAGAGAGAGAGAGAAGCAGAGTAACATCACCAACTGTTCAATAAATAAGATGGAGTCAGAGGATAGAATTTAAAACTGACAGGCAAGACAGGAAAACCTAAATAAGAGAAAAAGCCCCTACAAAAATTATATAAAGAAAATCACTAGAACAAAAATACAAACCTTCCTGAATACAGATAGCAAAATAACAAAAAAGACAAACTAGATACAGAAAAAATAACAAATATTAACAATACATAGTAATTTTAACACAGACTAATATGGCCAGAGTTGAGTCCAAACATATCGGTCATACAGAAAATATGAATGGGTACATTAACATGATAAGATTTTCAAATTGACTCATAGGGTAAAATCCAATTATACGTTGTACATAAGAGACATATCTAAACCAGTAACTCAAAAAAGTTAAAGGGATGAACAAACATAAACCAGGCAATTAGAAATAAGAAAAGAGGGATATGATCCTAATGTTAAAGTAGAATTCAGACCAAAAAGTATTAAAGGGGATGAAGAGTGAAACCTTACAATGGTAAAAGCCACAATTTACAATGAACATCTAACAATATATATATTTATGCACCGAATAACACAGCAACAACCTATATGAAGCAGAAACTACAAGAGATACAAGGTGAAATGGACAGAATCACATAACGATCAGGAACTTCAACATATCAAACTTTAACATATCGTAGGGACAAAAAAATGAGAATGACATTTCCCAGATTTCATAAAAGACATAAATTTATAGATTCAAGTGGTTCAAAACCCAAGCAAGATAATAAATACAAAGTAAATTGCACCAAAGCATACCATAATCAAATTACTGAAAACCAAATGAAAAAAGAAAATCTTGAAAGTAGTCACTAAAAAATAACACACTATATACAAAGTGACATTCATTTGAATGATCAACTGCTCATCAGAAACAGTGGGGGTCAGAATAGTGTTTTTAGAAAATACAAGAATTGAGGAATAAAAGAGATTTATGTGTGCAATTTGCTCTCAAATAATTCACCAAAAGAAATATAGATGTAGAGAGAAAATGATAAAACAGAGCAAATATTTATTGGAGGGCATGGGAAAAAATAGGAGTTCACTAAATGATTCTTGTGACGTTTCTGTATGTTTGAAATGAGTTCAAAATAAAACGTTACAAACACAGATGAAAAAGTATAGAGGCATGTGTGTGTATAGTAGTCTACATATATTTATTTTCTAAAATGTCCACTGATGGAATGTAGAAGTAGCAAGAACTCAGGCTGGGCATGGTGGCTCACGCCTGCAATCCCAGCACTTTGGGAGGCTGAGGCGGGTGGATCACCAAGTCAAGAGATAGAGACCAGCCTGGTCAACAGGGTGAAACCCCATCTCTAATAAAATTACAAAAATTAGCTGGGTGTAGTGGCGTGCGCCTGTACTCGCAGCTACTCAGGAGGTTGAAGCAGGAGAATCGCTTGAACCCGGGAGGCAGAGCATGCAGTGAGCTGAGATCGCACCATTGCACTCCAGCCTGGGCGACAGAGCGAGATTCCATCTCAAAAAAAAAAAAAAAGAAGTAGCAAGAACTCAGTAGTAATAAGCATCTGGCACCTGGTCTTGATTTCTAAATACCATTCTCTAATAAATAGAAAAAAAAAAAAGAAAGAAGAACTCCTTGAAGAAATAGTTGAATTGAGGGTTGAGGCAGGGAAGGCACAAG
The DNA here is from genome assembly GCF_009764315.1 of Trachypithecus francoisi. NCBI lineage: Eukaryota > Metazoa > Chordata > Mammalia > Primates > Cercopithecidae > Trachypithecus > Trachypithecus francoisi. The sequence goes on from NW_022681456.1 coordinate 108,678,123, forward strand.
ATGAGCCTGAAACACCTCATGTTGTTAGAAAAAGAACTGCTCAAAAAATTACGTAGCTTTACACTGCAAATGCTAGAGGTTAAGAAATAACAATAAATACATACAAATAATTATTGTAGCTGAAGTGGCTACATTGTCTGGGGTAAATACCTGGGGTGTGTCGTCTCCTGCCATAAAAATTTAGGACCCAGACACACACAGGGAGTTTAGGAGCAGAGGTTTAAGAAAGGCGAAAAGAAAGAGAAAGGAAAACAGCTTTCTGTCTAGTGAGAGAGAAGGGACTTTGGAGAGGAAAAGGCCATTCAGTCACCTATGTCCGGATTTTATAGACTGGCTTGAGGAGGCAGTGTCTGATTTACGTAGGGCTCACAGATTGGGCTCACAGATTGGTTCCATCATATTGCCCGGGAATGCTGGATGCCCCACCCTCATCTTATTATGCAAATGAACTTTCCCCTTGGCCAGCACCATCTTATCTGCTCCTTACTGTACATGTGGCTGGCAGAGAAGGGAAGACCAGCTGCCATTCTGAACATGATTGGCACAACTGCTGGCATCTATGTCTGCAGCTCAATTTTACAGGCTGCTCTTTGTTAGAAGGGAAAATGATTTGGGGCTGCTTTCCTTTTCTTTTCCTTTTTTTTTTTTTTTGAGACAGAGTCTTGCTCCGTTGCCCAGGCTGGAGAGCAGTGGCCCGATCTCAGCTCACTGCAACTTCCGCCTCTGGGATTCAAGCAATTCTCCCGCCTCAGCCTCCCGAGTAGCTGGAACTATAGACACACACTGCCACGCCTGGCTAATTTTTTTGTATTTTAGTAGACACAGGGTTTCACCGTGTTGCCCAGGCTGGTCTCAAACTCCTGAGCTCAGGCAATCCGCCCGCCTTGGCCTCCCAAAGTATTAGGATTACAGGTGTGAGGCACCAAGTTAAAAAGAAAACCTTACTGAGGACTTCAGTACCCTCAATATCTGCATCAGTAATTTCTTAATTCCTGTATCGCAGGCATGTTGAAAGGATACAGAAGCCAAGCTGAAAAAGTTCCCAATTGCCAAAATGAAAAACTTGAGCAACGAAATTATATTTTGGTCAACAACTTGGCCAAAAAAGTTATTGTAGTGGATTATAGGCCAGTGAATTAAGTATCTGAATCCTTACTGATATAGTTAAATAAATAAGTGTAAAAAAGGTATCCCTCCTTATTTCAGCAAAATTCCAATTTTCAAATGTAGAAGAGGGAAATGGAAAAATCAGTGTTAGACAAACACAGCAATTGTTGCAAACAAAACCCACCAATGGATGCTAAAATTAATGGCAAAAGATTTGCATAGTTTCAAAGTATCCCTCCCCCACCCCCACACAGGATATTAATTAAAAGAGGAAAACGGGGGGGGGGGGGAAGGAGGGATGGAAGAGAGGGAGAATTGGGAGGAATCCAGCAGATACCACTTTAATCAAATGATCAAAGTTTACAAAAACTAGTAATTTGTATACTAACATCTTATACACTCTCATGATACATTCTAAACAAGCACATCAATTCTGTGGAATTCTTAAAAACACACACAAACATAATCATAGTGGGTAAAGAGAGAAACAAATATGAATGAGAGAGGCAAGGAAAAAATTCTAGTTAGAAGCTGGAGGTATAACTTGGCCTTTTGGCTAAGATCAAGTGTAGAAATTTGAGGTAACAGTATGAACTCACAATCTCTAAAAAAGAGATTTATATATAAATGTGTGTGTGTGTGCTTTCTTGCTCTGCCAGTCCAAAGAACCTAGGATGGATCAGTGATATCTCAGGAGTCAATAAGCACACCAAGTTCTCAGATCTTAGTTTCTAAACACCATTCCTCCTAAATGGAACCTCTAGGTTCTTTGGATAAATGGCTGATTCCAGGGCTGAGGCACAAAGGGTAAAAGATGAGTCTAGAATGTCTTCTTTTGCCAGAAAGTAAGTGCTCAAAATATGTTGGGAGCATAGCAAAAGGAACCAAATTTAAGGGGCTCCCTCAAGACCAATCTCAATTTTAACAATGACATGAATAAATACAGTATTAATAGCAGATTATAATCCACTGAATAAAACAGAAATCTATGAGTCTATACTTAAAATACAAATAGATGATAGATGATTGATAGGTAGGTAGGTAGGTAGGTAGGTGCAAATAAGAGGACAATTCCTTTCAGTAAAATGCTGAGAAAAGGAGAACATAGCAATATTTTTAAAACACCATTTTACAATCATCATAATAAAGACTGGATTGGGTGAGAATTATCAAGTATTGCTAAATCAGGGAAGGAAAAAGGGGATGTTTGTAGGGGAGCAAAATACTCAATCTAAAGCACTTTCCCACAGATTGCCTATTTGTTGCAAGGGGGAAATATACAGTGAAGACACAGAACACTTTAACCAGGTGATCAAAATTAATAAGTGATGTATCCTTGTTAAGGTATCACATGTGAGATGAGAAACCTGTTGATGTTATCCCCAGTTGGGGATACATAACTGCAAGCTAATCATCAGAAATTCTCAAACCCAAACTGGAAAAGATTCTACAAAAAACCCCACACATGAACACAAATTAATGACTATTTTTGTTCATGGACAACTGACCTTCATGGCAAATAAACATCATCTGAAGGCAGAGATCATCTATCACACTATCTGATAATTTTAAGAGTTTGTTGTTTAAATGGATAATCCCTGCCTACACCATAAGATGCTACGTCTCAGTGTCTTTATTCCTCTATGTTTCCTAACTCTGGTTCCAAAGAATAGTGAAGACACAAAGCATAATAGCTAGAAGAATAATGGATTTTTAAACTAGGTAAACAGAATGTTTATAAGTTATGTAATATTCCATAGTCTCATCTCAACCAAATTTTTCCAAAAGTAAACATTTTTTCAAAACTTTTTTGTAGGGAGACCCCTTGAAACAACTGCTATGAAATAAAAGAAGAAATGCTCCTGATTATCGTAAATACAAAATTGCATGCAGGATTGTGTTAAGACAATGCCAGGTTGGACTGCCAGAATGAGCCAACAGCACGTGATGTGCTTCCCCCTGCAGAGAGCCTGTGAACGGACGTACAGTCACAGAGGTTTCACATCACCAAGATTCCTATCCCAGAAAAGCAGATGTTCATAGCTCTGGGAATGGAATGCGACCCTAGTGGAGAGCCTACAAAAGGATGCATGAGGGGCGCCTGTCCATATGGATAAGATGGGGCTATAAACGCCCCCATCTTGCCATGGCTCTTACAGGCCTCTTTAGGGTTAAGGCATACTCCCTTCTGAGAATTTCTGGTCTAACCCGTTGTCTAGCTTCACGTCCTGTTTCTATGGATTGTTTGTAACCAGTTTTTGCTGCAACTGTTACTGCTGATTAATATCTTGCTAATCGTAGCTTATGGAAAGACCGTGTTTCTGTTTTAAGGCTCTGTTAGAAATTACTGATGCACACACTATATTATAAATTCTTATCTCTGTATACTGTACTTCTGCATACAGATATTATGTTAAAGAATTACTTCATCCCCATGTGACCATCTCACCTAATAATCAAATGACCCTAAATCCCTCACTAACCTACCCCTGCTCTCGCTAAACTTAATAATAAATGCTGGTATATCCAGTGCATTGTCAGCACCATGCGACCAGAAGGTGGTGACCTCCTGGACACAGCTTTCACTATGTTGTGTGGGTCTATTATTTCTACACCTGCTGATCTGCCTGGGAGCAAAGAAAGAGCCCTGTTGCATTGTGGGCTGCTGGCCAGATTCCACAATACTTTTTAATGTATATAAAACTAAAAACAAAACAAAACAAAAAACCTAGAATTTAGAATTAGAATTTAAAGAATCACTCCACACATACACTTATATACTAACTTTGGAAAGTCTTGTTTGCAGATATTCACAAGGAAAACCTCAAAAATAAGCTGAAGTAACAAAATTTATGAATACACTGTAGTTAGAACTCAACTTTATTGTTACAACCAATTTTTATTTACAGAATATAAATCTCTTCAAAAAGATACATTCCTTCATTTAATCAATGGTAAAAAGCCTTATTAACAGAAATAAAGCCTAAACATCACTTATATTTGAACTGAAAGACAAACAGCTTCATTAAAAGTTTATGAACACATAGTGAAAATGTATTTTTACTTAACCAGTTACATGAATGAGGCTGTTTTTAATTTTCTTCACTGCCAACCTCATTTTACCCACAGAACGAATTTTACTTAAATTAACAGTAGTAAAAATGTAAAACTTAAATTTTAAACATGAAAATATGAAACAAAACCACAGGAAGTATCTTCATTACCAAACAGATTAACAAATTCTTACACACTCAGATATTTTCTGAGGCATATCAAAACACCTACATCAAAAGTTGCATTCATTTAAGAGGTATCAATACATTTTCAGTGCTGAGACTATTTGTAGCACTTACATTATATACAAAGCAGCATTATACTACTATGCTTCACATTTGATAAACACGAATTTAAGCTTTATGCCACAATTTCCCAATTCAACATACAGCTAACGCAATGACAGTTACTCAATTTCATTCTTTTTCTTCTGAAACTGAATAAGGAAATTATCATTTAAGCACATGGAAAAATGGCCATGTCTTTTTCCTTTTAGTAACAGTATATTTTAAAACTCAAATACTTCATATCGTGGAGATCTGACCTAGCTGTACAAAGGCTCCTAAATACAGTACAGTCAAAAAGTTTCCTCTTTGCAGACTCAATTTATAGTCAATTTAGTACAGATAAATACCGGAAACTACTTCAGATTATTGGACAGTAAGAATTTCAGTGTGTCACCACCTGTAATTAAGTAGCAGCACACCACAACCACAGCAAGTAAACACTAATCTTCTCCACTGCCTTTTTGGGGTCTTTTCCAGTCCCCAGTGGTTTCTTATCTCCAAAGGTTCCTTTATTATGAGTTTTGAAATTTAACTAATTCATCACCTACAATTCTGTCGGCCAGTTTTTTTCTTACCATTCACTAATTAGTTTCAAATACCATATGTAATGTTTTCAAATTTTTATAAACACAGGTGTTGTACTAAAATGATTAATGGCATTTGAAATACCACAAATTGGTAAGATGTGAACCAAAACAATAGGATTAAGAGTATTTTAGAAAGAAATTTTTTGATAACTAGAAAAGCTATAGGATTCACAATGAATACAGATACAATATTTTTAACCCTGCCCTTTTATTACATCAGTAGTTTAGTAAGTGCATAAAGTATAGAAGAGAAAGAAAATTTCAGGAGAGAAACCTACAAAAAACTTGAAGTTTGATGCGTCAAACACAGAAGAGTTTACACTTCTCATAAGCACTATCATAATTTTTTCCTATCCAAATAATTCAGGTCTTCATTCCATTTCAAATTGTAATCCAGAAATGAAGATTTTCAGTGTAAAAAACTGTTCAGAAAAATCTAATTCATTATGTAATACATCTTATTAATTTCAGTCTTCAAGTATTCAAGTAATGCATACCCAAGTATTTTCTGTTACAGCAACACATTTACAGACTAAGCCTCAAACATGGGGAAAAATTCATTTAAAATAATTGATACACTTTTCTGTCCAACGACATCAAACCCAAGACATGACACTGGAATCACACAAGTGGTATATAAAAGTTAAAAATTTTAAAATAAGGTGGTTCAATATAACAATGTCTTCTTTTCAAAACAAACTGATAACAGGTTATCTTAATACGTAACTAAATTCCCAGTAAAAGGACATACTGGAATCTAATGGACTAAAGAAAAAGCAGAGCAAATCAATTTTGAAAAATGAAGCTGCTTTACCACATACTTAAAATTTTTTTCCTCTGTGCATAATAATTACTAGCATTTGTTATCTGCATAAAGCAGCACAAGTTGCTGTCAACAAGTTTCCTAGCATAAAGCATCGTAACTTTGTCTATCAACTGAATGACTGATTGATTAAAAGCTTAAGTCTGTATCACTTTGGAATGTTTATTAAAAGCAATTTAAAGCAGAAAATCGAAATGACAGTATTTTCACTTATATTATGAAGACAGGAATTCGTAAAATGGTACAGAAGGCTTCTGTGTAATGTAAAAAAGAAATAACTATATAATTTTAAAAGTGGAGGGTTCTAACTTTTAATTGAGAGTGTTTGGGGGAAACTTTTTTCTTTAAATCTGGAAGCTGTAGTAACATATATTTATGAAGTTAAATATTTTTAGTTCAGCAAAAATGGAAACAGTTGTCATTACAAGATTACTTATGTCTTTTCTGTCTTTTATGATCCTATCAGGATCAACTTTAAATTTAAAGAAGTCATTTGAGATATGCTTAAGTCAAAGTAAAGACTTATTATGTGGCCGGGTGCGGTGGCTCAAGCCTGTAATCCCAGCACTTTGGGAGGCCGAGACCGGCGGATCACGAGGTCAGGAGATCGAGACCATCCTGACTAACACGGTGAAACCCCGTCTCAACGAAAAAAATACAAAAAACTAGCCGGGCGAGGTGGCGGGCGCCTATAGTCCCAGCTACTCGGGAGGCTGAGGCAGGAGAATGGCGTGAACGCGGGAGGCAGAGCTTGCAGTGAGCGGAGATCCGGCCACTACACTCCAGCCTGGGCGACAGAGCGAGACTCTGTCTCCAAAAAAAAAAAAAAAAAAAAAAAAGACTTATTATGTGTCTTTTTTCTGTATATATATGGAACTTAGATTCACATTGGGATATATAAAATTTCAAGGTTTTTTTGTAGAAAAAAATTAACCCTAAAAATAGGAAATTATTAAATTACATTTTTAATTTCCTTTAGCTTGGAATCATGAGTCAAAGAATGGAGCTCTATTCATATAACAGTGTACAAATTCACTGCTTCCAGGAATCTAACCTCACAAAACCTAACGGCTAACTAAAAAATAAAGAAAAGTCTTATTAAGCACTGAGAGGCTAAATAAATAAGTACTGACATTAACCAAAGCCGACAAACCCTATTTCCAGTTCCTGTGATCTCACTGTGCAGCCACAACTGTTGGCTATTTTTAGTCTAAAACCAACAAGCTGAATGATTTCCTTACAGAAAAATTTCTACAAAAGGGAAGAGAATGCAAAACAATACACAATGCAAGATACAATTCACACTAATTTACAAATTTTTATTTACATTATTTTATATACATTCCAGGCAGACCTACTTGATGAGTTTTGTGCTCATATTGATCTCAGATGATCATGTGTACTGTATGATTTACTACCACATCTCTTTTGATTTCCAGAATATGGTGGTAGCATGGGGTTAGGAGGAAAAAAAAAAATCACTGGTCAGGTGAGATCATACAAGTATGAAGGGGAAAAAATGAAAAAAATTGCGGAATTTTGCTTGTTAAAGCATCCAGGCCACTATGGTCTATTGACTAACATTGAATATACATGAATGCCACTTCTTACAGCCATTTTCATATTTACAAAATGAGCTTACTACTAGTTGAGTTATTAGGTAAGGCATTCAAGTTCCTTAGCTTAACATAAAAAGGCAACAGACATCTCAGCACACCACAGGACAAATTCTAGAGGGATGATTTTAGAGCACTTTGAGATTTACCCTTCTTTAGAATCCCTTAAGTGGTTGATATAAAAGGGAAGCAATTCTGAACCCTATTACTAGCCTGCACCACGATCCCAAAAACCTATACAGGAAGTAGGAGCATCACAACACCCAAAATCTAGCCAGAGTAGGGAAAATAGATTAAGTATCTTATTTTGTTCCCAAGATCCACTGCATATTCCCAGAGCTAAAGTGAGAGCCTTTATTCCTGGTTACATTCACTTCCCTATGAATCTCTCCAAAAAACTTACAATAGTGTGACAGCTAGTAGCTACGCACAGTCTATCAGCAATGGCTCAGTGAATCTCTATTCAAAATAGTTTGAAGTAAGAATATGGAGTAAGGTAGAAAAATTATCTTCTCTCCTCCTACAGTTCTACAAGATATATACTGTTGCACTTTAGAAGGCAGAAAGAAAAACAAAAAATTCAAGGGTATTACACATTCTTTATCTGTTTTATGAAAATGTTCCAACCACAGACAAAAATTCCACCAAAAACAATTTTTCAAGTTCACACTAACATTATAAAAAGCTACTAGTTGTTTAATTGGTTCCATTCACTTAATCAAGTAGGCAAAGTTCTATTGATCTTACAGTAATATGGTTTATAAAAACAAAAGTGAACATTTATAACATTGGGGAGGTAGAAACCAAATCTGGTCTAACACTGTTATAGATACAAACATGTTTTAAGATTCTATTTATGTAACTAGAATTTACCATTTAAAATGGCCTGTGTTTCTACTTACTTTATTAGCTTTAAAAGTCTTGAGATAATCCAAGTATTTTAAAGCATTTGTCTGAGAATATTAAGTCATTTGGAATACATCAGACTCCTCAGAAGATTTCTCAGAGGATAAATTAGTAGTTGCATATTTTGAATATGCAGATCCAGTAAGCCAACTTTGTACATGGGCACTTATGTGACCGAAGTGCAAAGCTTGTCAGACTAATTTTCTAAGTAAAGTTAACCATGACTGCCCAACTACAACAGCAGACTCCAAAACCTGAAGCCTATTTATCTATCTGAAAGATCTAACTTCTTTCCATACAATAATTACCTCCTCTTACCACCAAACTAAATTAAAAATACAGTTAAACAAAAACAAGAGAAATAAACAAAAGCCCTCCTGCCATGACTATTTCTGCTTAATTCACATTTTGTCATCTGTCAGATTTTAAGTGTATAAGATCAATGCCCTAAGTGTTCCTTATTTAATTATATAACTGCCTCAACATATAACGCTGAACTTACATGTATCAAGTAATCATTTGCTATCATTCTAAAAACATAGAACCAAACTAAAACATGAAACTAAAATGTAAGGAATGAAACATGAAACTAAAACATGAAATTGAAATGCAAGGAATGACTCTGGATAGGTAAAAAATAATTAACCTAAACAATATTTTCTTATTTCCACATATGATAAACTTTGTATATTTGTTTTAAAAATTAGCAATACTACTGACTAATAATCAAAAACATAAAGCATCCCTAAAAGTAAAAGAAAATTTTTGGTTAGAAAGAATTTGATACTGTAAAATTTTCAAAACTGAAAATAGTAACTTGATCATATTTAGCATTTGAAAACATTATTTAATACAGATTTTGGTAACATTAACTCATACTTATTCCAAGATTATACGGTAAATATTTATATTTATACTGCCAGACTACATAGAGAAATGGGGATTTAATTCTAAGTTATATTACCCCAAAAAGAAATACTTTCTAATATTGAATTCAACAAGATGTACCACCAACAGAGACAGTGAATGTATTTCACCTTCCTAAACAGATATTTTTATATGAAAATCCTAAACTATCTACATCAGTCAATGACTGGCATTTCAAGAGTAAATGATTCATTTTACTTACAATGCATCAAGATAAAAAGGTTACATTGAACAACTAGAATGTTTACTGAAATTAATATTAAAGTAAAACTGAAAACAATTTATCTGGGACATTTTCATTGCTTACACTCAACAAACATGAAACAGAGAAAAACAGTCACAGAATCCTGTTAAGTTTATAATAAATAATTCACATACAACATAGGTTAAATTATCAAAGAAATGCTTAAACTGACATCTTTATACCTTTTGCAGATTTAACACATTTCTAATCCACCACAGACTGAGAGCAGTAGGTATATTTCTTGACATCATTCAGTCTATTTAAAAAATAGATTGATTGTTTAGAGGCATAATTTATAAAGCAAGATAACCAAATTAAATAACAGAATTTTAACTAATATTGGCTTTTTGGGATTTCTTAAGAAAAGATTCACAAGCATTGCTCAGCTACTGGAGAATAATTAAATCTCTTCTTTACTCAGGCACTTTTAATGCAGTAACCTCAGGCTTCATTTTAAAGTACTGGTTAAAACGAACAATTGCATACCTAGTGAGAAAAGAGAACAACAAAAAAATTAGTCAAAGCTGAAAAACTTGGTCCTTCCCTTATTTCCACTCAGTCCTCTAAGCTGGTTTTTTTAAAGTTTAAGATTTTCAAAGGACATACTTTTAGTTTACTGCACCACCTACTGGACACTCTTCTAATCCTGTGAGCACTTAACAGCTTATAGCAGTTTCTTCACAGACCAATTACTAAATGTATGCAACTTTTATAATTGATTGCAAATAACTACAATATTCTTTGTGAATTCTAAATGTTAATCCAAACAAAAGCAGAGAACAATGTAAACCATATAATAAAATTTAACTCACCCAAGGAAATCAAACTCAATAGTGGAGTATTTGGCTTGAATCAAAGCCCACAATCCCCAAAAGAAATGAGAAGCCTTAAAAGAAGGAAAGAAAAATCAAGAATTATGATAATGAATTTCTCCGTAAAACACATATGAATTGCTAATTCTATCCTCTAAATCAACTCCATGCACCATACTTTCTTGCTGTTCTTTTTATATAGTGTCTAAAACCTAGATCATATTGAAGTCTACACCTGCTAGATGGCTACAGATCACTTTCGTCAACACCAAAGGAGGATATGGTAAATTATAATCACTTGAAAAATAGAGGCCAGTTCCTGTGACCTGCTTTTTTATAAAGCAAAGTTTACTATTAGCACTGATACACGTTAGTGTTTTTAATGGTTATAATTGTTAACAGGCTTACACATTGTATCAAAAGCCTTTGTTTCTTGATATAAAAATATAAACACAAAAGAAAACCCAAATCTCACAAGCAATAAATATATTTAAATGTAAAAAATGTTCTAGGGGTGAAAAACATCTGAAAATTATCTTATTGGCTTAATTCTGCATAACAGACTACAGCATAAAGTAACACAACTTATGTCAGGAAAAATATGGGCTTTGGACTTACAGGGAAATTTAGTATGTAATTAGTAACTGTAAGATAATTATGTGTGCTTTACAATCTATTTTCAGTTGAACATGGAAATATTTTAAAATTTGAACAAGATTTCACTTCCCAAGAAATACTATATTCTAACTAGAAATATTCTAAGTAGAAAAAGTATTAAAGACAAGGTTTTTGTTTCAGCTAAATTCATTATAGCAACAGTAACAAAGGGGCTCTAACAAAAAAGTACTCAACAGCCATGACCTTGATATTTTTAAATACCAAGGTCAAGCAGCACAGTATACCAAAAAGAATTCTTAATTTGAATTACAAGATGTAGAGGTTCCAGTCCAGGCTCTGAGTACCTCTGCAACCTTTAATAAGTCACAAACTTTAGTGTCAGATCTATCATTTACGAGATGGGAATATTAGCCATTCTGTATTCTACACAAGATTGTTTTAAAGACTCAAGGAAATAATATATGTAAAAACACATTTTCAACCTCAAGATCTTTATTTAAAAAGCACACTGCACTTTGGTTTTGGCTTCCCCAAAAAATATCACTAACTATTCAGCTCTTCAGGAGGCTGGTAATCACTAGAGCCCAGGAGTTCAAGGCTGCAGTGAGGAGCACGCCACTGCACTCCAGCCTGGGCAACAGAGTGAGACCCTGTCTCTTAAAAAAAAAAAAAAGAGCAAGAATATAATTTCTTATCTGATACAGGGATAGAAAAGAATAAACAATGTAGCAAAGACTAAACAAGTAAAGTCACTTGCACATGAAGCATAATAGTTTAAAAAAAAAAAAAAGCTGGGCTCTGGTGTGTGGCTTTAAGCAGCAAACATGGTGGTGCCTTTATTTCCTCATGTGTAAAATGTAGGTCATAATAGTGCCTATACCTGGCATATAACAAATATTCAATAGGATGCTAGCTATTCTTACTATATGAAACCAGAATGATTAAAAATGATAAAGATTTTCAAAAATGGTCTTCTATCTAGAAAAGTATATCGGGTATTGAGAAATGAAGTTACGAAATTAGAGGACTTTCTTCTTTTCAAAGTCTACATGAGAGGTTCTTAAAGTGGTCGATGAACCCATGGGAGGTTTCAGAGGCCCAAAATTACTTTCATAATTACACTGATATGTTACCTGCCTTTTTGACTGTGTTAACATTTGCACCCATGGTTCAAAAGCAGTGGAGGGTGAAGCTATTGTTGCCTTAAGTCAAGGCAGTCGTAGCAAATCACACTAGTATAACAGTTTTATTCTTCACCATCACACAATAACAGTAAAAAGCCACTAAAGAATGTCCTTTGTGAAATCATTAAAACTATTAATTTTATTAAATCTCTATCCTGAAATACATGTTCTAGTATTTTGTGGGAGGAAATAGGCAGTACATATAAAGCATGTCTACTGCATATCCAAAGTACAATGGTTGTCTCAGGAAAAACACTTAGGTAACTGACTTTTGAGTTGAATTTGTACATTTTTAATGCAACACCATTTTTACTTGAAAAAAAATGACTAATATACAAACTAGAGTTATCAAACTAGAGTTATCAGACTTGGGTATTTGGCAGACATTTTCCCAACTATAAAAAAGATAACTTGTCATTTCAGTGAAAATAACTGACAGTATTTGTTGCCAATGATAAAACTCAAGTTTTCACCCTAAAATTAGAACATGAGAAAAGTTGTATGTGATTCTGTGAGCTTAACAGCTTCTCAATATAGTACTGTAAGTTTTTCTGATGACACTGGTGGTGATATCAACACATGTGATCTTTAGCTATCTTATAATAAGATGTGTCAACATTTGGAGGATCTATACAACTCAATGAATCAATTATTTTCCAAATAACTAATAAGCTAAAATTACCAAATCACATACAGGTAAAAGAATCATTCAATCTGCAAGATAAACCAGTACATCTTAATGTAATAGAGTAAAAAGTTAATTGATATGTTCAGATTATTCACAGCAACTAACCTTTAAGAAACTATCTCTTGTTGAGTTTTGGTCTAGTATCAAAAAAGAATATCCACAATTATCTGAAAAGGCAAAATACTCCTCTTTTCCAGCATGTATGTGTGAAACTTTTTCTCATATACTTGAAATGAAACAATCTATCACAAAAGATGTAATGCAGAAGCAGATATGTGAATCCCACTGTATTCTATTAAACCATACATTAAAGAAATTTGCAGAAGGGTAAAATAATGCCATTCTTCTCACTAAATTGTTTTTTGTTTTGAAAAACAGTTATACTATTTATGGTATTTACGTTAATGTAATGAGTTTATTTTAAATATATATATATATACACACACACTTAAATGTTTGAATTTTGACTTCTAATATGGTAAATACTGCTAATTAATTCACAAAGACAAAAGCTTGTAGAGGTCTTCAAAAAAATTTTAAGTGTGTAGAGGTCCTAAGACTGAAAACTTTGAGAACCACTAGTCTAAATCATCTTGCATATTTTACGTTGATATAAAATCACCTATAGATGGTATCCTAATCTCTTCTTTCTACTAAATTTATTCTGTAGTGGAAAAGACTGAGAAATTAAGAATCATTCTGCATTTTAAAAACATACCAACTTAGCTCTTCTCACCATTGTCAAGCAGAGATGGTAACTATATTTCTCAATTAGTTTTTATTCATATACTTAAATTAAATGATTCTACACTAGAGAAGCATTATCCATAAAACCTCACTGAAATCTCATTTGTGTAGGCAACCATTTTTATAGGGGGAAAAGTGATAAATTAATATATAACAGTGGATTCTAAATGGATGAGCAGCAAAGGCAGAAAACAGCCCATTCGTCATTTGCATCCCCCCAAAATATAAGTACACCCAAAAAAATAATAAATTCTGTAACTATACTATTTCTTTTACATTTGGAGGTTATGGATATGTAAGTCTCTCTGTTAAAAGGTATTTTAATTTCTAGACTACTCACCCCTGTTGCAAAGAAATATTCAAAGCTTTATATGGTAAATAAATAACTAAAATAAATCCCAAGTGTGCATATAATGGGGAGAAAAAAAAAAAAAAAGAAAAACTCCTCAAAGTCATTATGTATACTCTGTTGGGTTTTATAATGCATATACCTACTTTTGTTTGCCACCATCTCAACATTAAACAATCAATGACAAGTGAAGTCTTATAATCTTTAGAAGTCTGTATCATGGCCTGAGCACTAAACATTTACTAACCATTTGTAATATTTCAAAACACGTATACCCTGATCTTATTATTCAGACCTGCTTTTCTTTTTATCAAGGCAGCTTCATAAACTATCTGAGGAGGAAACAGCACTTAAGACACATCCATAAGGAATAAGACAAATCTGTAAAGGGATGCAAGGAAAAGGGCATTCCAGGTAGAAGGAATAAGCTTCTAAGTGCACAGACATGAAACATCATGGAGTATGCCGGCACAAAATGACTCTGCTAGGGCTGAAGTAGGAGGTGTGAAGTAGTGGGAAATAAGAGTTTGCAGATGCTGTCATCTGGATTTCATTCTGTAGGTCACAGGGAGCCATAAAATAGAAAAGTGATACAATCTAATTGACAAATTAAATTCTAATTACTAGAAAATCACTTTCTTAATAAATAGGATAAATTAAAGACAGGAAAAACAACAACAACAAAAAACTGAAGGCAAAGAGACCAGCAAAGGTTAATGTTAGTAAGAGATTAAGTTCTCAATCAAAAGTCAAAAATAAAGGGAGAAGGGGATGAAATCAAGAACATTTTAGGAACCAAGAACAGAACCTGGAAGGGGAAGACCCAAATCAGAACACTAGGGAATACTACTAACACGTAAGAGGGCTGGGAGAAGAGGAGGAAACAGGAGCCAGATTAAGAGATTGAGCAAGACAGTACAAAAAGAGAATTTGTCACACGGCTTTAAAATGATGTATTCCCCCTCCCTGCAAGAATATGGCCGTATTCCCCCTCCCTGCAAGAATATGGCCAGGTGAGGTGGCTCACACCTGTAATCCCAACACTCAGGAAGGCCAAGGTGGGTGGATCATCTGAGGTCAGGAGTTCAAGACCAGCCTGGTTGACATGGTGAAACTCCGTCTCTACCAAAAACACAAAAATTAGCCGGGTGTGCCGGCAAATGCCTATAATCCCCCCTACTGAGGCCAGGGAACTGCTTAAACCCAGGAGGCAGAGGTTGCAGTGAGCCCAGATTGCGCCACTGCACTCGAGGTTGGGCGAGAGACTCCATACCAGAGGGGGAAAAAAAAAAAAACCCCAAATATGAGAACTATCAGATCCTGTATGTAAGAAAATGCAACTATTCCCACTCCCTAGGAAAATGCGAAGTCTTATCAGGCCCTATGATGGTTAATATTAGGTGTCAACTTGATTGTATTGAGGGATGCCTAGGTGGCTGGTAAAGTACTGTTTCTGGGTGTGTCTGTGAGGGTGTTGCCAGAGGAGACTGACATTTGAGTCTGTGGACTGGGAGAGGAAGACCCACCCTCAATGTGGGCTGGCATCATCCAATCGGCTGCCAGCCTGGCAAAAACAAAGCAGCAGAAGAAAGTCAGATAACTTTGCTTGCTGGGTTTTCTGGCTTCCTTCTTTTACCCCATGTTGGATGCTTCCTCCTGCTCCTCCTGCCCTTGGACATCAGAATCCAAGTTTTTCGGCATTTGGACAACTTGGACTTAGGCCAGTGGTTTGCCAGGGGGCTCTTGGGCCTTTGGCCACAGACTGAAGGCAGCACGGTCAGTTTTTCTGGTTTTGAGGCTTTCAAACTTGTACTGAGCCACTACTGGCTTCTTTCTTCGTCAGCATGCAGACAGCCTATTGTGAGACTTCACCTTGTGATCATGTGAGCCAATTTTCCCTAATAAACTTCCTTTCACATATACATATATCCTATTAGTTCTGTCCCTCTGGAGAACGCTAATACAAATTCCATATGTGAGTGCTTGGGGTGAATTCCTTCTCCTCTTTGGAATGTCACATTACATTTTCTCAGACCCCATGTGAGTAACTGACCTCAACTAGTGGACTTCAAAATGCATATAAACATAACAATTTGACAATCTGAACACTTAGTCTGTGACAGGCTGCACTCTGTCAGCTACTTCTCCAAAAGCAGAGTTCGGGCCTCTATAGGCCTTGGAGCTCTGAAGTCTCATCATGACAACACTAACACTACCTTCGTGCGTCCAGGAACTTCAGGTGTCTTCATGGATCTCTCCTATGTTGGTCAAGCCCAAGAAACTAATCGTAAAAAGGTATAGCTCAATCCTCTCCTGCTTTCATCCTAATTGGACTAGACTTTTAATAATTTGGAACTCACTCGTTATATAGTTAATGTACCTCATCTATTGAGTATATTCCCTGTGAGATTTGTTCAGGTTGTTCTTCCTCTCTTTAAGCATTGTGAACCTAAGGGGAAAAAATTATCTTTGTATGGCAATAAAGTGTGTAATTCATGAAAGCAGACTTTGATAATTTCCTTATTTTCACCATACATAAAACTATTACAAAGTCAACGAGAGAACATTTTTTAAATCAATGGTAAATACTGCCAAATGTTACTGACAGGTCAAGGAAAATAAGGACTGAAAAATGTACATTGGACTTAGCGATTATGTCATGACTGGTAAGCCTTACCTGATCTTCTTTTTATAGCAGCAAGAGAAAAGGCAGATTGCAGTGTCTGAGAAATGCATGAAGGACAAGGGAGTAAGATTGAGGGTTTCCTTTTATTTCACACTGCAATCACAATTATTGATTCCTTTAAATGCTTGAGATGTGACAGGCACATACGTAATAGACAGTGGGAGGAAATTAAGAGTTGGTAAGAGAGGAAGGTAAACGGCTAGCTAAAAAGAAGCTACAGAAAGTCTTGAAAAAGCAAAGAAGATATGTCAAAAGAAGGTAGCAACAGAGGCTCTGATACAAGAAAGTTGTGACATCCCAGAAGGGCAGGAAAATCACACAACAGACGATCAGCAGAATTCTGATAAAATAAGAACAGGAATCGAAACAAAAACTGTCTTGATAAATAAAGGGCTTTTCAAAATCTCCTTAAGCTGAGAAGCAGCTTCAGCAAAGTCTCAGGAGAAAAAAAATCAATTTACAAAAATCACAAGCATTCCTATACACCAATAATAGACAAACAGAGAGCCAAATCCTAAGTGAACTCCCATTCACAATGGCTGCAAAGAGAATTAAATACCCAGGAATACAACATACAAGGGATGTGAAGGACCTCTTCAAGGAGAACTACAAATCACTGCTCAAGGAAATAAAAGAGGACACAAACAAATGGAAAACCATTCCATGCTCATGGATAGGAAGAATCAATATTGTGAAAATGGCAATATTGCCCAAAGTAATTTATAGATTCAATGCTATCTCCATCAAACTTCCATTGCCTTTCTTCACAGAATTAGAGAAAACTACTTTAAATTTCATATGAAGTCAAAAAAGACCCTGAATAGCCAAGACAATCCTAAGCAAAAAGAACAAAGCCGGAGGCATCATGCTACCTGACTTCAAACTATACCACAAGGCTACAGTAACCAAAACAGCATGGTACTGCTACCACAACAGATAAACAGATCGATGGAATGGAACAGAACCGAGGCCTCAGAAATAACACCACACATCTACAACCATCTTTGACAAACCTGAGAAAAACAAGCAATGGGGGAAAAATTCCCTATTTAATAAATGGTGTTGGGAAAACTGGCTAGCCTTATGCAGAAAACTGAAACTGGACCCCTTCCTTACACCTTATACAAAAATTAACTCAAGACGGATTAAAGACTTAAATGTAAGACCTAAAACCATAAAAACTCTAGAAGAAAACCTAGACAATACCATTCAGGACATAGGCATGGGTAAAGATTTCATGACGACAAACACCAAAAGCAATGGCAACAAAAGCCAAAATAGACAAATGGGATCTAATTAAACTAAAGAGCTTCTGCACAGCAAAAGAAACTATCATCAGAGTGAATAGGCAACCTACAGAACAGGAGAAAATTTTTTGCAATCTATCCATCTGACAAAGGGCTAATATCCAGAATTTACGAAAAAAACAACCAAATTTACAAGCAAAAAAACAAACAACCCCATTAAAAAGTGGGCAAAGCATATGAACAGACACTTCTCAAAAGAAGATATTTATGCAGTCAACAAACATGAAAAAAAAGCTCATCATCACTAGTCATTAGAGAAATGCAAATCAAAACCACAATGAGACAGATATCATCTCACCCCAGTTAGAATGGTAATCATTAAAAAGTCAGGAAACAACAGACGCTGGAGAGGATGTGGAGAAAAAGAAATGCTTTTACACTATTGGTGGGAGTGTAAATTAGTTCAACCATTGTGGAACACAGTGTGGCGATTCTTCAAGGATCCAGAACCAGAAATACCAATTGACCTAGCAATCCCATTACTGAGTATATACCCAAAGGATTATAAATCATACTACTATAAAGACATATGCACACATATGTTTACTGAGGCACTATTCACAATAGCAAAGACTTGGAACCAACCCAAATGCCCATCAATGATAGACTGGATAAAGAAAATGTGGCACACATATACCATGGAATACTATGCAGCCATCAAAAAGGATGAGTTCATGTCCTTTGCAGGGACATGGATGAAGCTGGAAATCATCATTCTCAGCAAACTAACACAGGAACAGAAAACCAAATACCACATGTTCTCACTCATAAGTGGGAGTTGAATAATGAGAACACATGGACACAGGGAGGGGAACAACACACACCGGAGCCTGCTGGGGGAGAGGAATAGCATTAGGAGAAATACCTAATGTAGATGACGAGTTGATGGGTGCAGTAAACCACCATGGCACATGTACACCTATGTAACAAACCTGCACATTCTGCACATGTACCCCAGAACTTGAAGTATAATAAAAAAAATTGAAAAAAAAAATGAAATAAATAAATAAAGGGCCTTTAATGTTTCTTAATGAGGAAGAACTGGGAATTGGTATCAGAATCTCAGAGTATAATACTTACTAGATGCTCTTATGGAAAAACTAAGTATATGCAAATTCAAAGGATATGTTCAATTATTCAGAAATGTTTGATACTGAAGTTTTGTCTCTATCAATTGTCCTTTATCTTTTTTCAATCAGACCTTCTACTGAATGCATGACATTTATTAATATATCTGTTGTACATTTCATGAAGATATTCTTTTCATTTTAAATCAGAGTAAGTTTCCTTCTAATTCCAATTTACTAATAATTTTACACCAAAATGGGTGTTATGGCTGGGCATAGGGCTTATGCTTATAGTCCCAATACTTTGGGAGTCTGAGGCTGGAGGACTGCTTGAGGCCAGGAGTTCAAGACCAGCCTAAGCAACAGAGCAACACCTTCTCTCTCCAAAAAGTTTAAAAAATCAGCCAGGCATGGTGGCGTGCACCTATAGTCCCAGCTACTTGGAAGGCTGAGTTGGGAGGACCCCTTGAGCTCAGGAGTTTGAGGCTGCAGTGAGCTATGACCATACCACTGCATTCCAGCCTGGGTGACAAACACCTTGTATCCAATAAAAAATAGGCCTGGCATGGTGGCTCATGCCTGTAATCCCAGCACTTTGGGAGGCTGAGCTGGGGAAAATCACTTAGGCCCAGGAGTTCAAGACCAGCCTGCACAATATAGAGAGATCTCATTTCCACAAAAAAACTAAAAAATTAGCCAGGTATGGTGGCGCTTGCTACTCAGAAGCCTCAAGTGGGAGGATTGCTTAAGCCTGGGAGGTTGAGGCTGCAATGACCTGTGATCACATCACTATACTCCAGGCCTGGATGACAGAGCAAAGACTGTCTCAAAACAAAAATAAAAGTAAGTAAATATTAAAAGAAAATCAATTTTAAAAGAAATGACTGTCAAATTTTACCAGTAAAAGAGTTATTCTGTACATCTTATTTGGCCTTCTAAATTATAAGCATTTTGAAAGAATGCATTTTTTAAAATTCTTCCAATCCACCTTACCTAGAATAAGAATAAGTACTTAGTATCTGATTAATGAATCAGAAGTACAGGTATTTTTCAATGCCATGTACAGATACAGTCACAGTATCCCCCCAAAATGTTAAATGTCATCAAAAGTTTGCAAGGAAATCCAAATCAGCTTTCTAACAGCAAACAGTGGGACTGATGACTAAGAATTGATGAGCTATGTGTACTTTACATGGAAATTAATTCAATGAATAAATGGAATATTGTTTATTCTGAAGCTCATTAAGTAACCTAAAGAGAAAGAAAGGCCTACATTCTCTAAGATCATGCTTAAATACAATAAATAGAAACAGCAGACATCCTAGGACCAGCTGTAGAGCATGTCATTAATGGACCCAGTAGCTGTACCGAAAATAGATATAAGAACAGCAGGTAAAGGAACATTTCAGGACCACTCTCTTACTTGGGATGTATTCTGAGTAACTCTGGTCATATGGTACTTTTAAGACTATAAAAATGGTATACTTGTATACCACTAGGGTCTATCTGTACAGACAACATAAATATTTCCCGTGTCAACTGTACAAAATTATATTAAAACTGAAAAGCAGCAGCTAAAATAGCTTTGGCTTATTATTCCATTTAATTATCTAACACCTTAGTTGAAAGATCATTCTAATGTATATTGTTCTCAAAAGATAATTTAATGAGCTAATTTTTAAAATATAAATGCATGTAAAGAGAAGTAGGTCTTAATAATAAAGCTTTAAGACACCAATAAAGCTGGAAATAACTGCTTATCAAATGAAGGTCAAGAAGATAAAACACTGGATAAGTCATAAAAAACATAATCCTATTGGTTCTTCCAACCTACTTTTATCACATAAGATCTAACTATAAAATGTGTTGTGGAAAAGCTCCTTTCCTGTAAAATCTGACTTTGATGTAAAGAAAGGAATAGACTAAGAAATTGTTTTGTGCATCAATCTTAACCCTAATAAGAATCTACTCATTAAACAAATAATTACTGAGTACCTACCATATGGCCAGGCATTGCTCTAGGGGATAGGGATATAGTAGTAAATGAAACAAAATTGTCTTAAAAGCAATGCAATGGGGTAATGCCTACTGTAAATGGTCATGTATTTTCACTATTTTGAACAAAAATTCACAAAACTTAAAATAGGAAATTGTCTAAGATGACAAAAATGTAGAGGCATTCTAAATTACAGTAAGAACCGTTCATTAATTCTGTACATTTGAACTTACCAATGCAAACTGATTGACTTGAATGAAGAGTATTTCTACCTCCTTTTCAGTAACTTCAGTCCCGAAGCCCTTAAATTCTTTGTAGGCTTCAAGGTAAGCACGCAGCCACTGGCTCTGGAGTTCTCTATCTGGATACAGACTATAGTCTACATCACTTACACCTTTAGAAGAAAAAAAAAATACACTGAAAAATTTTAAAACATAAACTCTTCTGCATACCTTAACAATCCCTAAAACCACCATTTTTTCATAAAAAAATGAAAAGTTCCATTTTGGCTAGAATGGTACACGTTAAGTAAATAGCATTTATTAAAATAATAAACCAATCATTCTGTATTTCAGCTTAAACGCTAAGGCACATTACTGTTGATCACCAAATCAATTCTCATAGCTTCAATTTTTCCTCAAAGTATGTAGCTAGAACCAGCTGCATCACAAACCCAAAAAATGCATTTTAGGAAGCAACCCAGGAAATTCTTAAGCATGCTGACATTTGGAGAACCACCTCAAAGTGTGGCTATAAAACTTTTTAAAACATGACTCATGGTAAGAATACTTTTTTTTTTTTTCTGGAGACGGAATCTTGTTCTGTCGCCCAGGCTGGAGTGCAGTGGCGTGATTTCAGTTCACTGCAACCAAGAATACATTTTTTTTTTAGACTTTATACATATAACCAGTTGATACTAAATTTCACACAACAGTATTTACCCCAACAACATTTTCCAACTCTGATATTGTGTTTCTCTTTTCCATTCCTTGCTTTGAAAAAAAAAAAAAAGTCATTACCCCAAAAATTTACTTTCATGATCTGTAGTTTGGAAAATACTAACCTAGAAGACAAAGTTCATACTATTTTCCTTAGCATCCAAGGTTCTTTATAAGTTGGTCTAAATCTACCTCACTGGTACCATAACTTTCTAGGCTCCTTCATGAATTTTATATCCTATAAAAGTAGTTTTCTCCCCTTTCCTTCTCTTTCGTTTGCACATCCAAATTCTACCTAACTCACAAGGTTTAGCTCACTTTTTTTGCTCATGAAATCATTAGAAGATCACTGGAGTTTTCTATTTCATATCCATGGCAATGACTGTCTATATTAGTAATATGGTAAGATTTCATTATCTGTACAGCTAGTTCCCTTTCCATAGATGAGATACATAAAAATATGTACAGCTTATATGTATATGATAAGCTTGGTAGTCCAAAACAACTGGAAACGTCAAATTAAAATTTTTTCCCAGAGTATTTCCCAGTCTGGTAATCTGAAATATATAAAAATACATAAATACATAAACTTACACAAATATAAATTCAACAATAAAAAATTCCTACTAGGTATAAACCATTCAGGGGTATGTTCTACTCTTTAGCTTTTAGCGCATTTCATATTTCTAAATAAAGAGTGATAAAATGGATTTTAAATTATTTCCACTTACATTTAAAAAACTAGTAATTTTAAGTAATTATAGATTAATGGGGTAAAAATGACCAACTTTTCAATATTCATAGCCAAAGACAAAAAAAGGTTATTGAGTTTTTTAGTGAACCAACATTCCAAAAGCCTCAGTTTACACTGGAAACAGCAAAGGCTTTTTAGATGCTTAAAAATTAGCTTCAAATCTTAGTTCTCTGTATTTTACTGTGACGTTGGTGAGTTTCTTTTTGATATGTAAACTGGGAATATTACCTTGTAGGGCTGTTGTGGAGAAAAAAATGAGGTAAGATTTATGAAGCACCTTATACTATATCTGGTCTCAACAGAAGCCACAATCATTATCTTTCTCCTATTACTTTCTGATGGCAATTAAGGAAGAAATTTTGGTCATTTCTGCTTTCCTCCAGTGATAAACAAAAGCAAAGAAAAACGGTCAACAACACTTGGGAAAATGTTGCTCACGCTCCCAGTTTATTTGCTTTAAAAAAAGAATAAAATATTCTGCAAATACCACTTCAAAGCTAAATAAGTTACTCCATCAGTCATACCTGCAAATTCATTGAAATGATTTCCAATGTCATATGCCAGGTAGTTGTATCCAGAATATTCATAATCAATGAACTGTACATCACCTATGTGAGACACAAAAACAAAGACATTAAGAAATCACAAATAAGATCAGAAAATCCCTATGCTATTTGTAATTAAATAGCTTCCAATATTTTGTCTCATTGTACGTGCTTGATTACATGCACTTCTGAGACAATACAGGGTAAGGCTGTGAATTTTATGGCAATGAGCTTTACAAAATTCAAACTATTTCTCTTGGTCAACAGCTTCTTTGTAAACACTAATGTCCACTTTTTTAAAGAAAAATGAAAAGACAGTCATTCTCCAAGTTTAAACAAAAGCAAAATACATCTTTCGCCACATGGGGGCACCAGTTACTTAAAAATTCAAGTTTAATTAGAAACAAAAGTTTTATCTTTGAAAATTGCTAATAATCTGTGTAATTTTAACAAAAACTTTATCTATGATACTCCAAGAGTAAACTGACAAGCTTATCTACATATGGAAATAAAATATAAACTTTTCAAACCTGAATTCTGTAAATCTTGCAATAATGCTATAATACTTGCTGAGCAAATTAAGTAAGATCACTAACAAGAAGTTAGCTGCTATCATATGCTTACATTTTCCTGTAATACTACCTAAGGTTTCCATATCTGAGCAGCATTAAGGTGGTGGTTTTATCTTATAAAAAAGCAAAAGTATGGTTTCTGTTAACGTTTATAAATGTGAGAAATTTTTACATAAGCTAAATAGATGCCTATTCTAAATTACTGCTACATATATAGGCATGTCATTATAGCTCTCCAAAGACAATCTAGTTCTTTCATACTACTACTCAGGAACTTTTAACTTTTGAGTAATATTATAAAGGATTTGCCTTAACAAAGATATAGGTCCTATATTCAAAAGAAAAAGCAAAAGAGACAGAGAGAAGCCTTAAAAAAAAAAAAAATCAATGTGGGTCACTGTCTTCACCAGGGATCACAAACTCAAAGGCTTACAGGGGTGTGGAGTTAAAATGGATATATGAACAGAGATGGCTGTAAGAATATAGAAAATGTTTAACACCTGCATAGTTACACTGTCTTTTAATCATCAGGCTTACGTAGGAGAACAAATTCCTGGTCTTTACACATTGTTATTTATTTCCCAAATAAAAACAGCTTTTGAATTATAGTATCTTGATATACATTTGTAAGTTTAATTTTGGAAAGTATTTGATCATATTCAAACACAAAGAAAAACAATTATATGACAAAAAATGTCATGGCAAATTGTGTTTTACATAAAAGCAAATATTTTTAATATAATTGTATTTAATATATAATTCTAAACTTGTACAAATAAGTCACATCTAGAATAAAATAAGTGAGAATAATCAAAGTTATAACCCAGTTATAAAAATGTAATGTGTATTATAATAATAAATATAAGATTTAAAAATATTGGTGACAATAAATCACGGCAATTCAACTATCTCAAGTATTGTATATTTTTTTCTTTTTGTTTTTTGTAGAGACGGGGGTCTTGCTATGTTGCCCAGGCTGGTATTGAACTCCTGGCCTGAAGTGATCCTTCTGTCTGTATACCTGAATTCACAGAACATTACTCCACAAGTCTTAGAGTTAACCAAATCACTTTACTAAATTGCAGACTGGGAAGTAGAAACATGTTTTAAAGTTTCTTTTCTAGGAATCATTGGGAGTAGGAGAGTGAAGACAACCATCATGATAAAATACTCACAGGCATGAAAATAAAATGAAATAAAACCATGAAGAAATCTCATTTTCAAAAATAATGACCAGGGAAATTACAAATGTCATATGAAAAGGAGATACTAAGTAGTAAACTGTGATCCAAATTAAAATATGCCTACAGAGAAAAAATATATATGTAAATAATGCATGCGGGGAAGGATGACTGGAAATAAACCAAAATGTTTAAACTATTAACAGGTGATAGACAAGTGACTTTTTTTCTTTTATTTTTGTTATTTTAAAATTTATGTACAATAAGTAATAGAAATAAATTAGAGGAAAAATGTTATTTTAGAAGAGAAAAAGATGAATTCCCTATACAAAACTATCAGTAAAAAGACTAAAACCAATGATTTCAGAGACATCTATCCACCAGACTTCAGAAACTCAGGATACAAGATTTACTAAGTTGTACAACTGAGCTAACCTAACAGTTTTAATATGTAATTTTTAAAATCTGTAGCTGTTGATAGCTTTAGCTCTCTAAAAACAAATTCTTGTAGAGCTCATATTAACTGTTACATGCCAATAAAAATACACAGCCCAGTCCTGAAGCTTACTTTTGCCACATAAACATAAGCTTCAATTTCAATTTTCAAAATTATATTTAGAATTTGGCAAATACAGTTAAAATGGCAGGTAAAACATGCCTGCTTGTAGAGTAAATACAATTTAATTAAAGCATAGCACATTTTAACAAAAGTTAAAATCTGTTTCACTATGAAAATTTTAGCAATGACGTTTTGTAGTAACATTAATTAATTAAAACTAGCCTTTATTTTTAAATGCTATGTTGAGTTTACAAATAATGAAATTTAAAAAATAAGAAAATGAAGCTAACAAGATACAGATGAGGCTGTTACCAGGCTCCGTGCATGTGAACAAGTGATGCGATAAACCTCCAGTCAGTGCGTTTAAGAAGCACGGGGTGCGCCGCCACATGGCAGCAACAATGGCATACCTAATCTGTAGCAGATGAAGAAAATTTGGCAAACTCACATTGTACAAGACACAAAGCTTAAAAGGAAAAAAATTTAAAAAAAAAATCTGCATTAGCTATTCTTTTTCAAACTATTGCAAACAAAGTGGAACTCAACCTTAAATTTAATCTTCTGCAACAAAGTAAAATTTAAAAAGCCAACTTCCCATAGTTAGGGTGCCAGAAAAATCAAATTACTGGAAAATGCTTTCCTAACAACAGAAAATACACTTTTTCCTTCTATAAAGTTAACTTTTGATTTCTAAAATTTCCCTTTATTTAAATGAATATCCACATCAGCAATAAAAATTAACTAGCTCATATAGCATGATCATCTTGTCAGTTCTTTAAGACATGAATTTTTAATTGGGGTTTCAAGGATGAAAAGACAATTAGAATATTCCCTAAAATTTTATGTGTATGTGCACTTTCTTGGGAAGAGATTCTCAATTTTTCAGATTCTCAAGGGACTCTTGACCTTTAAAAAGTAAAGAACTACTACTTTAAGACCTAAGAGTGTTATTTTAGTTATCTTTATGTAATTATAATGACGACAAGCACGTAATGGGTAAAGTATATAATTAATGATAAAACTACAATTTGAATTTTCCAAACCTACATTTTTGTCTTTTATTACTTTATTTCTTGCATATCTTTATCAGGGTAATCAAATCCCCACACTACTGGTTAAACTGTTCAAATCTTAGTAAAAGACTGAAAACAGTCTACCAATTTTTAAGGTACTTTAAAACCAAAAAATAATAATGTATTACCTAAAGCTGTCTAATTATCACATGACATGTTTGTCTGAATTCATTTTGTTGTTAGGAGAAAGGAATAAAAATGAAAAGCAAAACAGTCAATATGAGAACCTGAAAAATCTTTCCAACTCACCCTACTTGCTCTGCAATGTTAGGCAGGTTCAAAGAGAACAATACGAAAAGCAACTATAATCCTACTGTTAGCAAAATGTTTTCTGTCTTATACAGAAAAAGGGAGTATTCTAGTCTGAAACACTTTCCCTTCAATCCTCATGCTGGTGTCCTGTAGTACTCTGTACCCCTTCACCAGGGCACTCATCATTCTAAATGTAGGTATCTGTTCAGTGACTGGACTCCTCCACTACATGACACACAGCCTCCTGGAGGGGCAGCAGGGTCCCTTTCCTCTTTCATCATGCAATCCACAGAGCAATCCCTAGGACACAGGAAATATTTAAATGCTAGTGGAAAAAATGGAAGTTTTGCAGAAAATGCTGACACACAATAACACACTTGCTGGGGGAGGGGGAAAGACAAAAAAGCATGGAAAACTAAAGAAAAAAGTGTGGTGTTTCTGACATTTTTATTCAAGTACAAGACTGAACACAGTGGGCCAGAATGCGTGAATGAAAAAACAAACAAACAAACTAGTACCTATATTAGGTCCCTCTTTCTTAATAGCTGCAGGTTTTTACAGTTCATTTAAGGTTTTTATTATGTGACTTACATTTTATTTTCTGCTAACTAGTGGATGAGAATACAAATTAAAGCAGAGTTAAAGATTAAACTACATTTAGAAACACCACCCTAGGAAACACAGTTTACCAAACACAAAAATCAATTTGTATTTATTTAAATTTTTTAAAAGTATCAATGCAAAAACTCTTCTCAGTCATTGAAATATGAATAACATGACAACTACAAAGCTTTCTCAGG
Organism: Trachypithecus francoisi; assembly: GCF_009764315.1. Classification (NCBI taxonomy): domain Eukaryota; kingdom Metazoa; phylum Chordata; class Mammalia; order Primates; family Cercopithecidae; genus Trachypithecus; species Trachypithecus francoisi. The sequence goes on from NW_022681456.1 coordinate 108,705,802, forward strand.
AGTAATAATACAGTGGATAAGATTTAGAGCCAAACAAGTGACTATGGGGACTCACCCATTTTCTATTTATATTGTGTAGAACTCTTAAAAAACAAAACAAAACAAAACCTGATTTACTCTTTAATTCCCAGAAAAAGCTTTCTTTTTCTTCTACTCATTTGTATTTCCTTAAACAGCTGTAAATCAGCTTCTTGTATTTTGCTGACAGAGAAAATAAACAGTGACTGCCATTACTGACATTTAAAGTTACATATTAGGTATTTACATGAGCTTTTAGGAAGAAATGGGAGAGAGGAGGAGAAATGAAAGTCACCAAAAGTCATGAGACCAATAAACATTCTGAGAGAGCATCAAGACATGAGATAGAAATCTCAACAGCTTTAGTAATTTCTTGATGTCAGTAGTTAAATGATTAGTTGAAATTAAAATATTAGATTTAAAGTTAGTCATAGGCAATATTACAATTTGTTCTGCTTAATACAAAGTCTATTAAATTAATGATTGATTTAAAAGATGACTGATAATTCCTATAGTTTTGGAGCAAGAACCGCTGCTTTTGGTTTCCTTATTATATATCAAATTCTACCATCATTATCATTAAGTATTCTTTTCTTACCTTTTTAGGATGTCATTTCACTGAAGGCAAGGAATGGGCCGCTGCTTACCAATCACCTAATTCCTGGCACTAACTTTTCAAAAATCTTGACAGCTACCATCAACTTCAGAAAGGAAGCTCACTCTTCTCCCATGTCCTGAGTCCTGTCAACTGACATGGTGAGAGCAGGTAGAGGCAAAATTTCTTCCTGTGATGCCTATCAGTTCCAATAACATTCGCATGTAAAAATGCCTACAAACTGCAGGGTGCTCATAGCATGTGTGCCTTGTGTATAAATATGACCCATATATACATATACACACATTTGTAATTCTAAATTAATATCTCAAGTTATAGTTAAGATAGAAACTGAAAGTTGCACTTAAAGACAAACTGAATTGTCATGTCATATCTATCTGTTAATTAAGTCCCATAACTACTACTAGTAGTTATAAGACTTAACTACCTACCATCTAGCCTATAGTAACCATTTTTCAATTTTTCAGAATCAGATACACTTTGTAAAACAAACGCTATAAACATAATACACGGTTGGCGAACCATGTACCTTCAGCCCAAATCCAATCCACCACCTATCTTTGGAAAAAGTTTTATTGGAAAACAGCTACACTCATTTAAGTATGTATTGTCTATCGCTGTGTTCATGCCTCAACACACAGCTGAAAAGTTGCAATGGAGACTATCCGGCCCACAACGCCTAAAAGTTGTACTACACAGCTCCTTACAGAAAATGTTTGCTAACCCCTGTGTTAGTATAATAGCTACAACTAAGAGCTGCTAAGTCCTTGGTCCAGTGCTATATATTTTATATGCATAATCTAAAATCTTGTTAGCATCCATCTGAAGTAGATACTGTCTCTAAGTTACAAATAAAGCAAACTAAAGTTCTAGACTATCAATAGCACAAAAACTGCCTCAGAATCTGTTAAACACAAAATTTCTAAGTCTATCTATAAAAATTATTGTTTAATTGGTCATGGGTGGGGCCCAGAAATCCAAACTTTTTCCCAAGTACCATAAGTGATTCTGATGTAAATTGTCAAGAACAGTCTGTGTTTACATAAAGACATAAAGAGATAAAATGATATGTCTAATACTATTTATTTCTGTAAGTAACTGGGTAGGGATCTAAACTCAAATGTGCTTAGTTCCAAAATCTATACTCTTTCTGACTTCTCTTGGTAGTAACCAAGCTTTGTATCTGCTTTTAAGAGTCAGAGATTATCTAGTACAAAATCTAAGTTACTATGGTTTAAACATACATGCAGAGACATCAAGATAATCTAGTATAAATTTAAGAAGTTTGCCTAAAATTTGTACTTCTGAGAAATTAAGGGTCTGAAACATACTGCAGACAAAGACTGAGCTTGATTTCAAGGCCAGTTCCTTGGCTTTCATCTTATTATGTTTTATCTATTGGTATTTCAAAGTTGGATACACAATAATGAAACCCGGAGCTCAAGTCATATGAATGACTTAAGAAGTAATAACAAATCAAACACGTTTGTGAGTATGCAGCTTAATCATTTATTTTATATGGAAATTATCTTAATCTCAAAAGACTCAACATGGCATTTATATGCTATAATAAGACAACTAGTTTAAGAAGATAAATAACTGCAGTCTGTATCTCTAGCTTTAATTAACCTTTTCAAAATTGCTGCCATAAGTGTTAATGCTATGCTACAATCTCAAATATATACAATTTCTTCCTGTGATGCCTATCAGTTCCAACAACATTCGCATGTAAAAATGCCTACAACCTGCAGGGTGCTCATAGTATGTGTGCCTTGTGTATAAATATGTCATGTATACATATACTCATATACATACACATCATAATTCTAAATTAATCTAAATTAATCTCTCAAGTTATAGAGATTAATATAAATTAACCTCAAAATTAATCTCAAGTTATAGTTAAGATAGAAACTAAAAGTTGCACTTTTAGTGAACTGAATCGTCATATCTATCTGTTAATTAAGTCCCATATTTACCAGTTATATGCTTGCATTTAATATGCAAACATATCTACTACTTATACTACATGCATATTACATTATTTGCATATTAAATGCAAACATATAACTAGTTTGCATATTAAATTTACTCAATATTGACTATTTTTGCCTATTAAATTTATTAAATAATATAATTCATACCTTTTAAGTATAAGGCATGGTATCTTCTACTTATAGTAAACACTCAAATATGTCATATAGTTAAATTACCTCAAAACCATCAGTTCCTAATTTGAAATGTAACACTAAAGACTAGGCTAAGTAAGCGTCTTGTCATACTCCAGCTTTAGATTTTTATTTGAACATTCTAACCATATTTCTTAATGCTTATGTTTCAACTAATCACATAGAAATTACTTTTTTAAACAGATACCATGGGATCAAAACTAGACTTCCTAGTGAACATTATAAAACCACTGGTAAGGAGAGAGAAAAAAAAAAACAGAACATTTCTGTAACTAAGACACATACATAACCACAAAGACTAAGAAAAAACAAATGATACAAAAGAGACTTCAATAAAAAAGGCAAATTCTAAAAAATGTATCAAAACAGTTCATCTGTACAGCTGTAAAAATTTTCTGTGAAAGGAAAATTAGACACAAAAGTATGATTCAAGTAACTTGGCACAAAAACAAATGACAACCTTGCATTCTTAAGGCCAAACTGAATAAAGATTTTATCTGAAAACATGGGAACTTTTCACATAACTGACAAATAGTTTAGAGATAAGTGACCATTTAAATAAAAAAGTGAAAATGTATTTTTTAATACCCAAGACAAAGTAATCTGATTTTTTTGGTCCCTTATTTTTTGGTTTTATATAAACAAGTTTGTTCTGTGAAATGAATATGCAAAAGAAACTTATAAAAATAAAAATATGAAAGTTTAAAATTATATTCTAAAGAAAATAACAGATTCTCTTTGATCAACTTGCAGTTAAAAATAAAGCTGAGTGTCCACTTCAAATGTAAGATGAAGTCCCTCACTTGAAATTCCATTATATAAAATGTTTTATTAGGTCCTGCACTGAATTTACAAGCTCATACACTGCTTTAATGCATAACTAATGCTCTAGTCTCACAAATGGCATTGAGATTTGGTTACCAGTATATAATGTAGTACATATAAACTATGATAATTATATATAATAGACAAAAAGACATTGAAGGACACTGTCAAGTACTTAATACTTTAGGGTACGCTCGAAATTTTAAAAATGATTCCACACGAGCATTTCAAGATGATTCAAAACAAAAATGTTAGTTCAGTATGTTTTTGAAAAAATTAGATCTCTAATCGACATTGAAATATCAAACATAAAAAATTCTCGAACATATTTTCGGCAATATGTGCGTAAGCCTACCACTCGACAGTGTACCTTTTGTTTTCTTAAAGTGAAAGTCAGCTACATCTATCAACCTTTGTATTTGAATAGTCCCGCCTTACACTCTAAGAAGGGTCATAAACAGTAATTTAATATAATTAGACCATGCTAATGTGAATTCTTAGGCTTTAGTATATTTACAACAGCACAATTTTGATTCAAAATCGGCTCTTCCAACTGTAATAACTATCTTCAAAAACTGGTTTTCAGGCCAGGCACAGTAGCTCACGCCAGTAATCCCAGCACTTTTGGAGGCCAAGGCAGGAGGATCACTTGAGGCCACAAATTCAAAACCAGCCTGGGCAACATAGCAAGATTCCATCTCTACAAAAAAAAAATTTTGAAATTAGTCAGACATGGTAGCATGCACCTGTAGTCTCAGCTACTCAGGGGGGTGGGGCAAGAGGACTGCTTGAGCCCAGGAGTTGAAGGCTGCAGTGAGCCATGATTACACCATTGCATTCCAGGCCTGGGTAACACAGTGAGATCCCATCACTTAAAAAAAAAAAACAAACAGAGAAGGCCGGGCACGGTAGCTCATGCCTGTAATCCTAGCACTTTGGGAGGCCGAGGTGGGTGGATCACCTGAGGTCAGAAGTTCAAGACCAGCCTAGCCAACATGGGGAAACTCTCTCTTCTTAAAAAAAAAAGAAAAAAAGAAGATACAAAAATTAGCCGAGCGTGGTGATGTGCACCTGTAGTCCCAACTACTCAGGAGGCTGAGGCAGGAGAATCACTTGAACTTGGGAGGCGGAAGTTGCAGTGAGTCAAGATTATGCCATTGCACTCCAGCCTGGGTGACAAGAGCGAAATCCCGTCTCAAAAAAGAAAAAAAAAAAAAAAAAAAAAAGAGTTTCCTATAAAATGAAAACACGGTTTCAAAAACATTTTTTTGTTAGTAAGAATCCTTCAACCAAAATTTCATTTTTAAATTTCAATTTAGCGTTGAAGGGCATCTATCATTTAGCAACCAAACCTCAAACCACTTTAGCCAGTAATATAATACAACCGAGTGGTTCTTAAATATGAAAACAGAAATTGAATACAGTGTACAAATATGAACACAAAAACATTTCACCAAAAAGTATCAGGCTACCTCAAAAAATGTTGAAATTATTTACCAAGATTTCTTGATTACTTTAGTAGACATAAATTTGAGAAACTACAAATAATATCTCCTTCATCTGGAGCTCTCTCTTTAGCATCAAAATAACTACCAAATCAACATAATAAATAGATAATGAGAAACCTGGAGACACATTTGTTTTCAATATTGTTGTCCTTCCCAACACTGTGAGAAAATTTTTCTATTTATAAAGCAGTTCAATGTCACTTTGTTGATTTTCCACATCCCCCATTATAAGCAGGTACATGTTCAACTCATGAACAACCAAATAAGTTTTGCAATTAAATTTATAAACAAATTCATTTCATCATTTTATACTTAAAAATCCCACAGAAATCACAATCTGTTTCTAACCAATTCTAAAAAACATATTTTATACAAATATTAAAAGAATATATATCCTAAATTATCAGTTACCGTAACTTGATAACCTAAAAGAAAATCTTTCAAGGTTTCATGCATGATCTTACTCCTTGCATTTGAATTTATTTTATTGATATAGAGATGAAATGACCATAAGAACATAAAATAAATCAATTTTACTTACTGCTAAGGTCAAATACCTACCTTGTTTCTCATTGTAGATTATATTCTTACACAATAGGTCATTATGGCAAAGCACAACAGGTGAGCCCAGGTTGGAAAGAATCTCCTTCATCCAAGTCATCTCTTCCTGAAGAATCTGAGAGCTTGGGATATCACTTAGGAACCTTTTAGTTTTAAAAGAAGAGTTATATCTTGTGTGACTTTTTTTCAAGTTTGATTATGTCAAAAGTTAGAATAAAGAAAACCTATATAGTAAGTTTAGACATGAATAAAAGAAACTGAGCAGCAATTAAAATGTAGGACAAAAGTTAAAAAAAAATCACTAAAAACTTGTGTTTCTAAGTGATATATATAGGTAATAACTAACAATTACTAACTACTATTCTAAATAATTTACATTTATGTCAGTTTTATAGATGACAAAACAAAGACACAAAGCATTTAATAAACAGAAGTTTAAGAATGTTATTTAAAGTTACAAAGACTATTTTAAAAATTAAAAATACGTATTTCAAGGTTGAAAGGGTAAATGCAATATAAATCTAAATTCTCAGAAAAGTCAAAAGATTACTGTCTATAAAAGTTGATAAAAAATAAAGTTATCCTTATATAATCCAGTTATGTTAAACACAGAACTATTATAGAAATCGCCACAGAGTAGTGAGACTGTGAAGGGCGGGAGGCAGCATGGTGAGCTGGACTAGAAATCGTGGCTTTTTGTCCTGTCCTCATCTATACTGATTATTATCTATACTTGCATTAATTTGATTAAAAAATCAAAGGAAACAAAATTGGCTGCTACCACTCATTCCTCAATAGCACCAATCAGGCTTACAAAACAGCTATACTCCTTCCCTCCTTCCCTTAATACTTGATGACGTCTTGATTTTTTCTCCAAAGTCTCTCGAATTACTCCTTGCTTCTCCATTAACAGTACAAATACAGATTCTTTTTACATTTTAATTTGCCTGTTCAGGTGGTTTCTACCTATATTTTCACCACCACTGTATTCTTCTCTACATACAACTTCCACAAGTAGTCCTCATAGGCGCTTTTCAAAATGGTATGACTGGTCAAAAATGCGGTGCTTTTTTTAAATTTTTTTTTTTAAAGGTAGTGTTGAATGAAAATTGTGGGATTCAAAGGATTATAAAACTTATAATCACGAACAAACAAAATGGAATAAAAGAAATACAAAATGCATTTAATATTTTAATTGTGTTTTATGTTCTAGCTGTATTATTTTCTACTGGGGTAAGGGTTTTCTTCCTATTATTTACTATAGTACACCTCCAGCTTTTCCAAAGAATCATTAACCTTAAGGATTTAAAATAAACCTTGGAGAGCCTAGGAAAGAAATACAACTCAAATAACCTTCTTTGAATAACAATAGTAATTTTTAAAACAGTAGCTACCTCAACACTTACGTGATGACCAGGCACTGTTATAAAGACCTTTACATATACTATCTCGATCTTCACAAAACCTCTCTATGGTTAATACACTACTACTGTAATTTCCATTTTATAGATAAGAAAACAGTTAGGTAAGTTCCCTAGTTGAGTGAGTTACACAACAGAAATGTTAACCAGTAGGGCTGAGATTTAATGTTTGGCTCCAGGCTCTTGTGCTCTTATTCTACATAATACTAGACTTGCCTCTAAATTCTGCAGTATCTTAAAAAGTCAAGAAAAATCTTGCTTCACCATTACCACCTACCTTTTTATTTTTAAATGGTGTTCCCCTACTTCCACCTCTGCCCCTTGCTGTTGTAGGGCATATTTTTTGGAAGGGGACACTGAGGGGGATAGAGAGGCAGTTTTTTCTGTAGTGCCATCTGACAGCCAAAGAATCAATGCTTATTTTACTTCAATGCAAAGAAAGAAAACCATATTTTATACAATGAAACTTTACAATTACCTTTGAAACCCTATCATAGAGCAAAGCAACATAAAACAATTTCAAATGTAAAAATAATTTTACCTTTTATTAATGTCTTCATCTGCAAATCCTGTGGGAATGAGAGAGAAATACTTTCCCATCTTTAGCCAAAGATTAGATTTGGGGATCCAGCCATTGTGTGCATGGATAGCATGGATTTTAGCAAGCTGACGAGCTATTAGCCTGTTTAAAACAAAACCGCATAAAAAGAAAAACTTAAGTATCAAAAAGGTCAAGTCTACTGACAAAGATTCTTGATGAAACTTTAGTCAGTCTCCTGAATCTTCTTGTAGACCTACCTGTGCTCCCTGTTGTAAAAACCAGTTTTAGCAAGAATCCTACTAAGTCCCTTTAGCGAGAGTATCCCCACCCTTGATATATGATCAGGTTCCTTATCCTTCACCATTCCCCAAATTAATTACTCTGGCCATCTTCAGCAAGAACCATTAGGTTGTTTTACCCAGAAACTCCTTACTCTGATGTTACTCTTAATCTTCCATCCACCAACCCCTACCCTGCTCCTTGGATATACATTCCCACTTGCCCATGCTGCATTTGGAGTTGGGCCCAGTTTCTCTTCTTCAATTCCAAAATCCCACTGCTGTGGGTCCCTATACCAGTATCTCAATGATTCTGAAGAAAGTCGGCCTTATCATGCTTTAGCAAGTATCACTGAATAATTTTTTCTTTAACAGTTACGGTGCTGTGATTCAGAATCAGATTCATCACTGGACCCAGGACCCTATGTTTGCACATTTGAATTCACTTCTGACTGACTGATGGGGATCCATTGGTGAGTCAGATTCCTGAACCACTGAATATCCACTGAAGTTGGCAAGATCTTTGATGCTTAAGATTTTGAGTGTACTCTCTGAAACTAGATTAGAGTCCCAGGCTTCCTTTGAAAGGTACCTCCTAGGCTGGAGGTCCTTCTTTCTGTCTCTGAGGCCCCTCTGTTCTCTCCATTGGATCCTGCTTCTCCCATGTGAACTTCTCTGTCCCCTGAAATCCCTCTTTTCGAACCTCGGCTCTACCAGCTCTGTCTACCTAGTTCTTGTTAGCATGATTTTCCTAAGGAACTTCAAAACAAAGTAATTACACAGAAACTAACAAAATTCTGATTTAACTGGCCTGGTGTGCAGCCAGGACACTGAGATATTTAAAACCTTCCCGAGTGATTTTAATATGCAAAAACATTTGAAAACTACTTAAGGCCCACAGAGCACCTAGCACTATATCAAGCCTTAAATAACACATTTATTATCTATATTATTGTGAATATTCTTGTTTTTGTTTCATTCCTAGTAACTAAAGAGTCCTGATTTTCCTTTGGAGAAACTTCTGTCCCTCTTACTTTTAGTTCATGTCATTACTACAGAACTGATTTCAATCCTAACTGCATCCCATGTGCATCACTCACTTCAACAGTGAGTGAACATATGACCCTGACTTGCTCAGAGCATTCTATCATTCAGGCTGGTTCAGCATATATTACCCAAGCTAAGCCAGAAACTTGATCTCACTTTTGTTGAAGCTATTAGAAAATTAGGAAAATTCTCCCCCTGGGGTGGTTAAACCGGTCAGAGAAACCAACTGATATTATTATGGAGAGTCCTAAGGAAAGTTTGTGAGAAAAAAAAAAGGTAAAAGAATAAACAGAGTAAAGTGATATTCCTAATGACATTGTTACAGTCCCTGGATTTACCCCATGTTTGAACTCAGTATTCGCAATTACAAGTACCAATAAATTCCTTCTCCTTTATGTCACTGTAAATTGTCAAATTATCATCCTCAATCAACAGTATTAGTCTCATCTTTAATCTAATACATTATTAAAATACTAAAATCCATAACCTTTTTATATATGTGTACTTTGGTTCATACCTCTCAAACAAATGAGTAAATAAACATTTACTTTTATAAACTAAGTCATTTTGAATGATCCTCCCTAAGACCATATACTCATGTCCACAAGAATACAGAAAACAAATTATTTTTATGTCAGTCGCATACATACACAGAAAGCTAAGCCCAAATGAACTGTGGTACTTAAGCACCAGGCAACTTGATGAAAAGGCCAGGTGGTTATAAAATCAAAACAAAGGAAAGTGCAAATGCATGCATGTACACGCACGCACACACAGACACACACACACTTTAAGCCAGTTAAAACTGGTTTTAAAACTTCAGAGAAGAGGGGGAAACAAAAAGCTTGAAGAAAGATACAATCTGTGTTACATGAAACACAAGGGGTGATCTATGTCAACAGAATATTATGTCTTAGAAATATTTACTAAACAAATGAAACAGATGATTTAGGAGGGGGTCACACGTATTTTTAAAATAAATGAATAATAATATCATTTCTAACAGTTTTATTCCAGGGTTTATATGAGACCCTGATTTGGAGTCTCTTACAAAACGTAATTTTCCTTTTTGCAAAGGGGACACACGTGCTGGAACTGACAGAACTCCATGACTTCCTCGTCTGCTCCATGCTGGATTCAGAGCAGGTGTGAAGAGAGGCAAATGTCTGGGAGAGCAGAAGGCCCATGTCACTGGAGGGCTCAGCACCGTAGTTCTGCTTTCAGTGAATAAGCAAAACTCAGGGAAGTAGTCATCCAAGTGCTGCAGTTATTTGGAAATGTTTTCCAAACAGTCCCTTTAGAACTAAGCCATTTCTGCTTTTCTGATCTGAAACGATCAGTGTAAGCTTACTGAGATCAGGAGACAAGGAGGCCCTATACATCACACGGACAAAGTCAGACAACTATAATACTTCTGCTGCCTCAAGTTGTTTTTTAAATAAAGTATTGTGAAGTTCATGAGAATCATGCTGCAATATGGTCATTCCAGAGCAAATATATATTTCAAGATGAATCTAAAGCAGTTTTTAAATTACTTGAATTTTCTGTGTATTAAAAAAATGTAATGTTAGAAGTTGTCCAGTTACTCCGCTGATAGTAACTGAAATGTCAGGTGGATTAAAATCTATTTTGGATTTTTAATAATCTCTTGTACTAACAATTGTAACAAAAATGTTTTCTTATACAAAAACCAAATGAGCATCCACTTAAAATACTGCCTGTTCTTTGATAATAAAGCCACATCATCTTCTTCTCTCACTCCAGAATTCAAGCCAGTATCTACAGGTCTCAAAATTACTGGTCTTTTTTATCTTTTATATAACACAATTAACATGTAAAGTGTCTTAGTCCTTTCAGGCTGCTTTAACAAAAATGCCATAAACAAGGTAGCTTATAAATGACATAAGTTTCTTTCTCACAGTTCTGTTCCTCACAGATGGCACGTTCTTGCTGCGTTTTCGCATGGTAGAAGGGGCAAGCAAATTTCTTTGGGCCTCTTTTATAAGGGCGTTAATGCCATTCATGAGAGCTCCACCCCCATGACTAATACTGCCAAAGGGACACACCTCTTAATACTATTTCTTTGGAATCAGGTCTGAACAAAAGGTTTTTGAGGGGACACAAATATTCAGATCATAGCAGAAAGGAAGGCAGTTGATTTACAATACAAATCTTCTCATGGAAATAAGTACACTTCGATTGTAACCGTGACAGCCATCTATATACACTTAAAAACCAGGCTTTCTGAGGAGATTTTAAAAATTAACTATGGCCTAATCACAAGTTCCATACTCATCTAAATTTTTTAATAAATAAGGACTGAACAAAGCATGAAAATTTTAAAGAATGATTTTAAGAAAATTAACAGTTTTTACTAAAAATCGAATTCAACAAAGTTGCAGAACAGAAAATCAACACACAAAAATCAGTTGCACTTCTACACTAACAATGAACAATCCAGAAAAGAAATTAAGAAAACAATTCCATTTACGATAGCATCAAAAAGAAATAAACACTCAGGAATAACCGTAATTGAGGAGGTGAAAGACTTGTAAATTGAAAAAAATTAAATACACAAATAAACAGAACGACACCCCATGTTAATGGATTGGAAAACAATATTGTTAATATTTCAATACCACCAAAAGTGATCCACAGATTCAGCGCAATCTCCATCAAAATCCCAAAGGCAATTTTTGCAGAAAAAGAAAAATCTATCCTAAAATTCATGGACTCTCAAGGGACCTGACAGTCCATGACACTGAAAAAGAAGAGTAAAGTTGGAAGTCTTACACTTCCTGACTTCAACTTATTACACAAAGCTACTGTAATCAAAACAGTGTGATGCTGTCACAAAGAAAAACATATAGATAAATGGAATAGAGCAGAGAACCCAGAAACAAATCCACAATTATACAGTCAAACAGTATTCAACAAGGGTGCCAAGAACCTTAAATGAGGAAAGGACAACAATGGGAAGAGAAGAACAATGAGGAAAGGACAACAAATCGTACTGGGAAAACTAGACATCCACATCCAAAAGAATGAAGCTGGACCCTTTCCTTATACCATACACCATATACAAAAACTAACTCAAGATGGACCAAAGATCTAAACATAAGAACTAAAACTATTAAAATGCTCATGAGAAAACAGGGGGAAAGCTTCATGACACTGGATATTTGGCAATGATTTCTTGGCTATGACACCAAAAGCACAGGCAACAAAAGTAAAAATAAATTCTACCACATCAAAATTAAAAACTATGCATCAAAGGACACAATCAACAGACTGAAAAAGCAACCTGCAGAATAAGATAAAATATTTGGAAATCATGTATTTAACAAGGAGTTAACATTCAGAACATATAACAAACTCCCACAACTCAACAACAAAAAATAACAAATAACCCCATGAAAAAATAGGTAAAGGACCTGAATAGGTGTCTCTCCAGAAAAAGTAAACAAATGGTCAATAAGCGTATGTTCAACATTACTACTCATTAGGCAAATGCAAATCAAAAGCACAATATGATACCACCTCATATCCACTAGAATGGCTGCTATAAAAAATAAAATAACTGTTGGTAAGAACGTAAAGAAATTGGTGCCCTTGTGCACTGTTGATGGGAATATAAAACAGTGCAGCTATTACAGAAAACAGTATGGTGGTTCCTCAAATAATTAAAACCAAAATTACCATATGATCTAGCAATTCCACTTCTGGGCATTTATCCAAAAGAACTGAACGCAGGGTATCAAAAACATATTTACATATCCATGTTCACAGCAACATTATTCACAACAGCCAAAAGCGACTAGCCCATGTTTATTCATGCATGGATGAATAAACAAAATATAGTATATAAATACAAAGGAATATGATTAAGCCTTGAAAAAAAAGAAAATTCTGACACATGCTACACAACATAGATGAACCTTGAAGTGTTCATGCTAAGTGAAAGAAGCCAGTCACAAAAAGACAAACATTACATGATTCCACTAACACGATGTACCTAAGTAGTCAAATTCCTAGAGATAGAAGATAGATGATGGTTGCCAGGGGCTGGAGGAAGGAAGGAAGATTTGTCGTTTAAAGAGCATAGAATTGGCCAGGCCTGGTGGCTCACACCTGTAATCCCAGCACTTTGGGAGGCCAAGGTGGGCAGATCACCTGAGGTCTGGAGTTCGAGACCAGCGCCTGGCCAACATGGTGAAACCTTGTCTCTACTAAAAAATAAAATAATTGGCAGGACGAGGTGGTGGGCACTAAAAAATACAATAATTGGCAGGGCGAGGTGGTGGGCACTAAAAAATACAATAATTGGCAGGGCGAGGTGGTGAGCACCTGTAGTCCCAGTTACTTGGGAGGCTGAGGCAGAAGAATTGCTTGAACCTGGAAGGCAGAGGTTGCAATGAGCCGAGATTGCACCACTGTACTCCAGCCTGGCTGACATGGCAAGACTCTGTCTCCAAAAAAAAAAAAAAAGATAGAATTGTAATTTTACAAGATAAAAAAAAAATTTCAGGAAATTAGTTGCACAACCATGTGAATGTAATAACACTACTGAGCTGTACATGTTAAAAAACGGTTAAGATGGTGACACAAGAGCCAGGAAGAAATTATTTAGGCAGATAGTGAAGGTAAAGGAGTTATCGGTAAGGGCTCCCTTTTAATAGAAAGCAGCCCCCAAATCACTTCTAACAAAGAGTGGCCTGAAAATTCAAGCTGCAGACATAGATAAGCAAGCTAGAAGCTTGCATGGGTAAATGCCAGCAGCTGTGCCAATAGAAAAGGGCTACCTGGAAGCCAGGTATGTTCAACATGGAGCCTGCTCCATCTTCTCTTTTCTTTGTCATCATGTGTCCAGTAAAAGAAGCAGGCAATATGGCACTGGCCAGGTAGAGAACCATCTGCATAATAAAAGATTAAAGTGAGGCCACCAGCTTCTACATGCTTTATGCAAAAGGCACACCTGGTCCAACCAATCTTTCATGCCCTATGCAAATCAAACACTGCCTCCTCCAGTTAATCTATAAAACCCTGTGCGTTTCAGCACAGAACTGGCAACCCATTTTCTCTGGGACCCCTCTCTGCACAGAGAGCTCTTCTCTTTCTTTTGCCTATTAAACTTGCGCTCTTAATCTCACTCTGGTTGTCTGCATCCTAATTTTCTGTAGCTGTGGGACAACCAACCTCAGGTATTACCCCAGATAAAAATGCTGCTTCAATGGTAAATTTTATGTTGTATTTACCATAATCAAATTTTTTCAGAACTATAAACAAATTTTTATTAACTAAATAAAATGCTCATTGAAAAAGAAGAGTTCTTAAAAACACTTTAATCAAGTGTACCTCAATTGTTTTCTATTAGCAAATATCATATACAACAGAAAACACTACATTTTTGTATTTCCTATTTAAAACATTATTTTTAAATGTTTCTTTTTTATATAATATATTTGCTGACACAAAACATAAGCAAATCAAATCCAACAATGTATAAAAATAAACTATACACTGTGACCAAGTGGGATTATCTCAGGTATACAAGGCTGGTTCAATATTTGAAAATTAATTAATGTAATTCATTACATTAACAGACTAAAACAGAAAAATCACATGAACCTATCAACATGTGCAGAAAAAGCATTTTGCAAAATCCAGCACCCATTATCATAAAAACTCAGCAAACTAGGAATAAAGAGACAGTATCTTCAATCTGATAAAGAATATCTACAAAAAAACTACAGCTAACATCCTACTTAATGACAAATAATTTGAAGATTTCCCACTGAGATCAGGAATAAAGAAAGAACATAACTTTTTAACCAATCCTTCTTAACACTGTACTGAAAGTCCTAGCTAATGCATTAAGACAAGAAAAAAAAAAAAAAAAGTAGACAACATGATTTTCTATGGAGGAAATCTAAAAGAATGGACCAAAAAAACCTCCTGGAATAAGCAATTATAGCAAGCTTGCAGGATAAAAAAAAATATGAAAGTCAATTGCTTTCCTACATAACAGTAATGAATAGTGAAATTTGAAAATAAAATGCACTCCTTTTACAGTAGCACCCCCAAAAATAAAATACTTAGGTATAAATCTAACAAACTATGTACAAGATCTATATGAGGAAGACTATAAAACTATGATAAAAGAAAGCAAATAACTAAATAAGAGATATTCCATGTTCATGGATAAAAAGACTCAATACTGCCAAGATGTCAGTTCTTCCCAATTTGATCTACAGATTCAGTGCACTTCCTACCAAAATCCCAGCAAGTTATTTTGAGATATCGAAAAACCGATTCTAAAGTTTACATGAATACTGTATCCCAAATATACACAATTATTATTTGTCAATTAAAAATAAATTCTTAAAAAGTCAATTTTAAAATGTAAAAAATAAAGTTTATAGAGAGAGGCAAAAGGCCCAGAATAGCCAACACAATATTGAAAGAGAAGAACAAGCTGGAGGACTAACACTACTTGACTTCAAGACTTACTATAAAGTTATAGTAATTAAGGTAGTGTGATATCTGCAAAAGATTAGACTAACAGATGAAGAAACAGAATACAGAACCCAGAAATAGACCCACATAAATACAGTTAACTGATTTCTGAAAAGGAGCAAAGGAAATAAAATGGAGAAAAGACAGACTTTTCAATAAATTGTGCTGAACAACTGGACCTTCACACGCAAAAACATGAATCTAGACATATACCTTACACTTTCATTGAAATTTTGTCAAAATGGCTTACAGACCTAAATGTAAAATCCAAAACTAAAACTCTGTGAGAAGATAACACAGGAGAAAATGTAGATGACCCTGGATTTGGCAATGACTTTTAAAAAACGACAACAAAGGCATGATCCATGAAAGGAAGAACAGATAAGATGGACTTCATTAAAATTAAAACTTTCTACTCTGCAAAAGACACTGTCAAGAGAATAAAAAGATAAAGCACAGACTGGAAGAAAATATTTGCAAAACTCATATCCAATAATGGATTATTATCCAAAATACACCAAACAGCTCTTAAAATTCAGCAATAAGAACACAAACAACCCAATTTAAAAATGGACCAAATACCTTACATAGATGAGTAAATAAGCACATGAAAAGATATTCTATATTACATAACAGGGAAATGCAAACAAAAACAATAAGATACCTATACATTTATTAGAATGGCCAAAATTCAAAACTCTTACAACACCAAATGCTGGTGAGGATGTGGAGCAACAGCAACTCTCAGTCATCACTAGTGGAAATGTAAAATGGCACAGCCATTCTGGGAAACAGTTTGGTGGTTTATTACAAAACTAAACATACTCTTACCATACAATCCAGCAATCATGCTCGTCAGCATTTACCCAAAGGAGTTAAAAATTTGTATGTCTACATTAAAATCTGCAGAGAGATTCTTATAGCAGTTTAATTCATAGTTGCTAAAACTTGGAAGCAACCAAAATGTCCTTCAGTAGTTGAATGGACAAAATAGATTTGGTGTACATCCAATGAAATATTATTCAGCACCCTGAAAAGAAATCTGCCAATAAGCCATAAAAAGACATGGAAGAAACAAATGCATATTACTGAGTCAAAGAAGCCAATCTAATGAGGCTACTTAACTAAATGACTCCAAATATATGACATTCTGAAAAAGGCAAAACTGGGAAGCAGTAAAAAGATCAGTGGTTGCCACTGGTTAAGGGGAAAAGAGGGATGAATAGGCAGAGCACAGAGGATTTTTTTAGAGCAGTAAAACTCCTCTGTATGACACTACTAACAGTGGATACGTGCATTATATATTTGCCCAAACTCACAGAATGTACATCACCAAGAGTGTACCCTAATGTAAACTGTGGACTTTGGGTGACAATGGTGTATCAATATAGGTTTGTGTATTATAACAAAAGTACCACTCTGATATTCATAATGAGGGAGGATGTCTGTGGAGGATGTATCAATAAAAAGTATATCTTTAAAAAGATCTAAGTAGAGAAAAATAAACAAAGCCTTTGGCATTTTGGAAAGGGATAATATATAAGTAGATCTAACCAAAACGCATAGAAAAGGACACTTTTACTGAAAACATGTTTATAACATTGTATCAAATACCAAAGTCAGCCTTGACAAACCTTCACTGTTCTTGATCAAAAACCATAATAATTTTATTTTTTCTATTTGAGGTTACTGAAAAAGATAAATCATGTTTTACTCTCTGCTTTAGTTACAAGGAAACTCATGTGGCCTTTCTCTAGGAACTTCATGAAATATGTTTTTGTATATATACAAAACCAGCTTTGGGGGGGATCCAATTTATGCATCTATTCATTTTTACTGCTGTTATATAGGTATTTGCCAACCACTGTGAACAAGATTGAGGATTTATAAATACATGCAAGCCTAAAGACTACCAAACAATTGATATACAGTAAACACAAATGTATTAATCAGAATCTCTTAATACATCTAAAGATCAGACTCATGTAAACGAAGAAAATATATGTAATGGCTAAAAACTAGGGTTTGAACAGATTTCTATGCCAAAATATTTTAATATATTATTTGATATAGGTTTACAATAGGTAAGTGATACTGGTACATTCCATTTTACCAGTCTATTAACTTAGCAATTCTTAAATTACGATCAGGGAGCCCCCGGCCATCCAAAAGCCTTTCAGGAGTTTTGTAAAGTTGAAACTATTTTCACAAGATGTTATTTACCTTTCTCACTCTCATTCTCTCACAAGTGTATAGTGTAGTTTTTAAGAGGTTACATGATATGTGGTAATTTCATCACAATGATAGCTAACAGGACATGCACTTGATATTCTTTTATTCTAAAAAATTTGTTTTAGTATCTAATATGGCAAATATTGATAAACGTTAATCAAATATTAAAACAAAGCTCTTTGGGCACTCAGCCTCAAAGAGCTATAAAGAGGTCTTGAGACCAAAATGGTTGCGAACTGCTGCTTTAACCTGTGAAGTAACCTGCTGTTTTCCAATCAAGACCATTTTCTAGAGTTTTCAAGAGCAGAAAGAGAATTTTTAAAGTTGGCAATTTTGGAAAAATGATCAAGCATATACGATATTATTCTTTATCGAAAACAATAATAATGAACAACTTAAAGAACAAAGAATTGTTAACCAAATTCATAAAATTTTACTAAGCAAGAACTCTGAAAACATGAATAATTAAGTAATAAGCAATCGTTAGTAACAAATGTATAACACTTCAACTCAAACACTAACTAGGAAAAACTAAGCAGAAGCCTCGACTCTCTGCAGCTGGTTAATCCAGAAGCTCTTGTAGTTTTTCCTTTGCAAAGAGTCAATGACGAGAACTGCAGATATAAAGAAATTTACTTCTTTCTTTTTAGGGAAAACAAGAACAAAAACAAAAACCCTAGCTAAAGAAAGTTTCTAAGTTAACCAAATAGTTGTTCAAACAAAGAAAAGGTAATTTTAAAAAATATTTCCTTAATGCACTTAAATGCCCATATTTTTCAAAAGGAAAAATTCAGAAAAAATGTACCTGAAAATGGCTGGATTGCAGACATGCTTTGGATCCAATGCTTCTCCTTGTATAAACTCATAGCATAGTCCATTATTGAAGGTACAGTAGAGTTGTGGTGCACACCCATGAGCCTGCAACACTCGAAAACTCTTTACTTCCTCATCTCGATCAACTAATAACTCAGTCTTATTGCCATAAATTCTCACCAGGACTACATCCTCCATGGTATTTCCCACGTAACAGCCAATAAGTTTATTTGTGATTCCGTCTGTGAAGAGCTGCCAAAAATAAAAATTAAAAATGGGGAAAAAAAGGAATTATCTATCTTTACAGAATAGGAGATAAATCGAAAATCATGAGTTAAATACTTATTAAAGAAAACGCCAACTTCTTAACATAAAAGAACCATCTTTGAATACAATTTTATCTAACATCTATAATTTTAATTCTATATTTAAACTAAGAGGACAACTAATGTTAATATGTTGCCCTTAATTCATATAACATGCCTTCCCTGATCCAAAGTGTTAATTATTCACTGTCTTCAATATTTCTATATAACTTCTTTGATACATGCCATTTCTTACAGTCCACCTTGTATCACAACCTTTGCACATCTATGTGTGTGTATGTGTATGTGTACACACACAGGGAATCTCTCCTATGTCCAACAGATTGGAAAGTCTCTGAGAATGGGAACACTGCCCTATTCCTGGTATGGTTCATTACTTATAGAAGTCCTTAACAACATTCATAGACTTGTTAATAAATATACAAATATACTCTACCATAATTTAACTATGGCAAATCTCCAACTTACTAAAAACTCAATTTTAAATATTAATTTTAAAGACTGTCTAACATAACATGCATTAAACATTGTGTTATGCACTCAGGGTATAACAGTTTTGACTATTATAATTTAACCACTATGGCTATAAACAAAAACACAACCTTACAGAAAGATAAAAGAGATAAGTAGAGATTTCTATGGTATTTTTTAAATGAGACTTTGGGGCTTGTCAAGACTTTGAAGTACTTCAAATCCTTTTTTAGATCTGAGCACAGAAGGTATATTTCAAAAGGAAACAGGTGATTAGCAATACTAATTATAAAAGTCTACTAAAAATTATAATTTTCATTTTCCTCTGTATTAATCTGACACTAGAACTAACACTTCACTTCTATTATAATTCAGAACTTTTGGAGGCTCCCAAGTGGAACAAAGGGAGAAAAGAAGAAAGCGAAAGCAAGAATTCAGGACATTTTTTCCATGTCAACAGGGCAAGAATAGGAAAAAAGAACAGAAGTTTTAAAAGTATGTATACACATTTAACTAATGCTTGAGAAAGAGGGTAAATATTTCTATCTCAATTAGATTGATATGATATTAAATGACATATAAAAAAAGATGTGAAACTATTTACTAAAACTATTAATAATATACAACTAACCAGTGTTGAGATAATGGTTTTTATTATATATAGGTCTTAGCTGTTACCTTTATTCACATAATGCAGTAAAACTTTATGAACTAGTGTAAAGGGACTTATTTTGAGTATCCCCATTTTTTAGATATGTGCATACTAGTGTTGCTTTCCACCTAGATTTCAAAAACACTGTATAAAAGACACTGTCAGGAAGTATATATACTTATAATGAGTATTTTTTATCATAATCGTAATTTTATTAAAATCTACATTGAAAAACATGTTATTTCTTATCACAATGCCACTATCAATTCACACATGCTGTTCTATAACTTCTTCAGATGTCACAGATAAAATATTTCAAATACGGTAATAAAGATTGAGAAATCTTTTAACATTCTGAAATGCTTATAATGAATGAAACTCTGGGCTCCTCAAACTCCAGAAATCATCATCTCCATTTTCTGAATCTTCACAGCAAATAGTAGGTGCTTAATACTCAATACTAGGTGCTTAACACTAGAACTCATATAGTTACCAACATTAATGTCTTCATCTAGCTTATAAAAATTGCATTCTCTTGTTCTTGCCTATAATGATCAAACATATCCCTAAATTGACCATGCTATATTATACATTTATTTGTGCAAACATAAAAAGATGTATACATTTAAGGGCTAGAGACAGGTATGATTTACTCAATACAGATTACTGAACACTAATTAAACATATATAAAGATGACACAGTGTCACAACTCCAATGACCCTGGCCCTAACTTTCTGTATTGCACAACAGCTACATAATTGGCAATGAAATGATAGGCAAAGAAACCTCTGGAATAAAAAGATATGTGAATAATATAATTCCACATTTATCAAAATATTTTATGTATAAAGATTTATTTGTCTACAAAGATGCTAGGTAGTTTAAATCTTGTTTCTTTATTTTTTTGTTTCTCTATAAGTAATTTAACCTTTTATCTTTTGGCTTATGAATGTTTACTAACTTGTATTTTTACAGCAATGAACTTAGTTTACTAGTGGAAAAATCAGTAGCAAAACAATGGCCTGGCACTCACTAGGCCTTGAAGTCATGCTGAACATAAATAGTTTTACAAAACATCAATATTCAACATCAGATGAGGTCACTCTGTGATTATAATGGATCCAGAAAACAACAAAACCACTCTGTAATCATGTCTGAAGGTAGAAAAAAATACGAACTTTGTCCAAATGACAAAAATTACCAAGTATCTCCTTATCCTGGCTAATATGAGTGACTGCTGCTCTTTTCCAGTCAAACTTTGGCCCTGCTTCATTTATTCAGCCTTCTAGGTAAGATTAAGATACCCCTAAGTCATAGACGTACCCCACTTCCTTCCTGACAATATCCAATCCAGAGAATACCCTGTTTACCTCGAACCCTCCACCAAATCACCAGACAAATCCCCACCATTCTCAGTGATGTAGTTCTCCCTTACTGCAGTGAGTTAATAAACCCAACTTCTTCAGCTACAGGTGAGTTTCTACCGGTCTCTCGCTAGAGAACAATGACTTCAGTTTAAAGAGGTACAGGTAATACTTCTTACCTTTGCATTGTTCCCACCTCATATATAACCACAAGTAACTCAATGTGCTGAACCATCAAAAATATGCTATTAAAATATACTATACACACTCTAGCTATGTATACTATCTTAAATATATACTAGAAATATAAAATTCCACCTCAGTAGAGGTGAGACAAAATATAAATCTTAGTGAGCTCCTTTTAATGGGGCTTATCCTGCACTATTTGTCAAGTATTTCAGATGGCAGTAGTTGAGAAGATGAGCTACAGAGCCAGAGTTTGAGTTTGAAACCAAGCTCTGTTACATACAAACCGAGTAAACTTAGGCAAGTCACTTACCCTCTGTGTGTCTCTATCTCATATATAAAATCAGTATATTAGAATCTACTTCTTGCATTGCTCTGAAGATTAATATGTTATCTACATAAAAGTACTTAGAACAGTGCTTGGCACACAGTAAGCTCATAAATGTAGCCAATGATACATTTAAATTTCAATACAAAACAGCAAAATAATGTTGAAATTATAAAATAATTAAGACTAAAATATATGCTAAAACAATATTTAAAAACAATACTTTCAACATGTCTCTAAAAGTAGCTTAAATCCAAATAGTTAAATGTTAAATATCATTTCTGGGCAAATTCTCTTTCACATCTAAAAAAAAAGGCTTTCCATTTAGTTAGAAATGCCATTCAATGTTACTCTCTCAAGTTAGTATTACCCTATATGCATTTGGTTTTGCAAGACGAATTATATCCCGTTAAACTTTAATCCCTAAAATGTATACTACTAAGCTAGTAAATTTAGCTACTAATCACTTCTAATCTTTAGTTTAAATATTAACAGCTTTTAAATACTAGGAAAATTAACAATGGATTCTCAATTTGTTCTCTGCTTTACCTCATCACGTAATTTTTAAAAACAACATCTATATTGGTTAAGAATACAATTTAAACTTACCCTTTAACAAATTCCAACAACCCAGGAGTCGATTTTTTAACTGCTTAATATTGATGAAGTTATCAATGTTACTCTGAAAATTGGCAATTAAGTAGAATTAAGCGTTTATCCTACATTTTATGTAAAACACATTTCGTAATATCCAAACCGCTCTAATTAATGAGAGAAAGTTATCTACCAAAGAATTCCAGTTGACAAATGTGGAGGATACAACAGAAAAAGTATTCAGGAAGCAATCTTCAATGAATAAGACCATTAGATGAAAGATTGACAGGTAATTTTATAATGGTAGGAGTCATGTGTCACCTCCTGATTTCATGTAACAACCTGACATGTTATACCTTCTGATGTGATGCAATATGAAATACACTGCACTACCCATGATTTGAAATCTAATCAAGCTTCTAGATCTTCTCTCTCTCTCTTTTTTTTTTTTTGACAGAGTCCTGCTCTTTTGTCTAGGCTGGAGTGAAATGGTGCAATCTCGGCTCACTGCAACCTCCACCCCCTGGGTTCAAGTGACTCTCCTGCCTCAGCCTCCCAAGTAGCTGGGATTAAGGCACCTGCTACTACACCCGGCTAATTTTTGTATTTTTAGTAAAGACAGGGTTTCGTCATGTTGGCCAGGCTGGTCTAGAACTCCTGATCTCAGGTGATCCACCCGCCTCGGCCTCCCAAAGTGCTGGGATTCCATGTGTGAGCCACGATGCCCAGCCAGATCTTCCTATTCCTAAGAAACACCACATGGCTGGCCACAGTGGCTCATGCCTATAATCCCAACACTTTGGAAGCCAGGAGAATCACTTGGGGTCAGGAGTTCAAGACAACCCTGGTTAATGTGGTAAAACCCTGTTTCTCTAAAAAAAAAAACACCACAAAGAAGAACAACAAAAAATATACAAATCCAGAATGTGAGTTTTTCTACACAAACGCCCCACCAATAGTCAATAGCATGGCAGTCTAGTTTACAGAGGCTTATGAAACACACAGATGCATCTAGTTTGTTTCCTAATTCAAACAAATATGTCTAAAAATATTTTTTGAGGTAAAATTGTATTATGAACTGGCTATTAAACAGTACTTAGACATTACTACTAATTTTGCTCAGTGTTATACTGGTGCTGTGATCATGTAAAAAATTTTTTTTTTATGTTTACAAATGCATACTGAAATACACAAAGACAATGACAAGGTCTGACTGAGATTTGCTTTAAAATACTTTAAAGGGGTTAAAAACCAAATGAAGCAAATATGGATTCTGGATAATATATGAATATATTATTCTCTCAATTTTGAGTATGTTAGAAAATTATAGTTTTTAACTTGCATGATACAACTAATCAAAGTGTAAGTGAGGAACTCTAGAGCTTCTATTAGAGAATTACAAAATAAAAAAGCATCAAGGAGAAATTCTAGAGTTTCTATTAGAGAATTACATAATATAACATAGCACAAGTATGTAAGATTCACTTGCTAGCAGATTCCAAAACAAATAAATGATAAAACTTAAAGACAGGCCGGGCATGATGGCTCATGCCTGTGATTCCAGCACTTCAGGAGGCCGAGGCAGGTGGATCACTTCAGGTCAAGAGTTCGAGACTAGCCTGGTCAATATGGTGAAACACTATTTCTACTAAAAATACAAAAATTAGCTGGGTGTGGTGGTGCATGCCTGTAATTCCAGCTACTCACGAGGCTGAGGCAGGAGAATCAGTTAAACTCAGGAGGCAAAGGTTGCAGTGAGCCAAGATCGCTCCACTGCACTCCAGCCTGGGAGACAGAGTGAGACTCCGTCTCAAAAAAACAAAACAAAACAAAACAAAACAAAACAAAACAAAAAACACCTTAAAGACAGGTTAAAAAGGGGGAAAAGGCCGGGCGCGGTGGCTCACGCCTGTAATCCCAGCACTTTGGGAGGCCAAGACGGGTGGATCACAAGGTCAGGAGATCGAGACCATCCTGGCTAAGACGGTGAAACCCCGTCTCTGCTAAAAATGCAAAAAATTAGCCGGGCGCATTGGCAGGTGCCTGTAGTCCCAGCTACTCGGGAGGCTGAGACAGGAGAATGGCGTGAACCCGGGAGGCGGAGCTTGCAGTGAGCGGAGATCACACCACTGCACTCCAGCCTGGGTGATGAGAAAGACTCCATCTCAAAAAAAAAAAAAGGGGGGGGGGGAGTTAAAAGGTCCAAGTGTTATGGGACGGAAAAATATATTATGTGGCCACGTAGCCCACCCACTTCTAGAGGCCAGCTTCTTTCTCCTTTCCTTCCCTGCCAAATTTCTTGCAAGAGAATTTTGTATTCAATTATTTCCACTTCCAAACCTACCATCTGCTTTTTTTGGTAATTTTTATTTGTATCAATCAACAGTAGAACTCCCGCTAAACTACTTTTCAACTCTCATGCTATTCAATTACTTATTTTTAAATACCATTTTTAAACTGCTTTTTTGTAAAGTCTACACATTATCTGAGACTTCTTATGAGATTGAGCTTTCTTATTTTCTTCACACACATATCCTCTCTCTCTCTCTCTGTCACTTCTCCTATCTTCCTTTACCCGATATAAGTATATCAGATTTTTTATTTTATCAATCTTCAATTACACTATTTTGTACACATCCTTCTAAACCCCAACATGAGATATACTGTAAATTTCCTTTCTGGATAGTTTGTTTCCTCTTTAATAACTGGCTTATTTTCTCATTTGCTTACTTTTTTATATACCTATTTGTACTCTCTATATTAGTGACTTTCAAATTGGGCTATAAAGCCCTCAAGGAATGGGAACGGGAATCCAAGTGAGCAAAAAAGCTCTGCTATATCCCCAGCACATACAAACGAACATGTGCGCATATACTACACTACCACCATCTTGCCCTCGTTTATTTCACATATACATGACACTTGGGGACAAGATTTTATTTAAACAAAGAATTCTAACCCTATAGAAAAGGCTGAAAATCACTGATAAAAATCATCTAATGGGCCACTTTCACTCTTGGCCAAGGCAAAGTAATGGGGACAGGATTTACCCTTTTACTTGAAACAATCTCTCTCCCACAAATAAAAACCAGACAAAACATATGAAATAACAATTTTTAAGACAATGGACTTTAGAGAGAACAGTGATTCCTGAGGGATGGGAAACAAACAATATGAACTCTATGACTGCCCCAGCTTAATGTCTTGAGAGAATTCTCAGGTCCCAGCAAAGGGAAAGAGAACCCAGATGGAGCTTGTATGGACTTCATTAATTGAGATAAACTGAGCATCGGAGGATATCAAAACAGCTAGAGTATGCAGGACAGAGTAGTAAAGCGGAAAGACAGGGAGACAGACAGAAAGGAGACGGCACTCTAGAGGATCTGTAAACGGCCCCACTGTATCCCCTTGGTGTCCGAGGGGGATTCATTCCAGGACCCCATCCCCACAACAACGCCAAAATCTACAAATGCTCAAGCCTGTTAAATTTTGTTTTAAATTTTTTTGTTCATATTATTTTACAGGTTCTGAAAGTCTGTTATATAGAATGATGTAGTATTTGCACATAACCTATTTATATTCTGCCACATACTTTAAATCATCACTAGATTACTTACAATACCTAATACAGTGTAGATGCTATGTAAATAGTTGTTATACTGTACTGTTTAAGGAATAATGACAAGAAAAAATATCTACAAGTGTTCAGTACTGAAACAACCACCTTTTTTTTCTCTTAATATTTTCAATACGCAGTTGCTTGAATCCACGGAGGCAGAAGCCATGGATATGAAAGGACAACTCTATATGCTGCTTACAAAAGACATAGAGAAGAAAGCTGATGTAGCTAGCTATCTCATAACAGATAAAATAGACCTTAATGAAATATTACTAAAGGAGGGACATTTTATAATGACAAAGGGATTGATCCACCCAGAAGATATAAAAATTCTAAATGTGTATGCATCCAACAATACAACTTCAAAAGATACAGAGCAAAAACTTACAGAATTAAACAAATCCCGTAATAAATGTAGGAAATTTGAGCATACCATTCAAGACCTCAATTTTAATTTTTTAA
The DNA here is from genome assembly GCF_009764315.1 of Trachypithecus francoisi. NCBI lineage: Eukaryota > Metazoa > Chordata > Mammalia > Primates > Cercopithecidae > Trachypithecus > Trachypithecus francoisi. Next base: position 108,732,370 of record NW_022681456.1, read on the forward strand.
TGTTTATAGATTACACTATTTTTTTACAAGACCTCATTTTTTTGAGCTGAGAAAAATCATTATGTAATAAGAGCTCTAAACAACAAAATTAAAAATCCAACTTAACTGACATACACAGAACCCTACACTCAACAACAGAATATTCTTTTTCTTATCTTTTTTTTGAGAGGGTCCCACTCTGTTCACCCAGGCGGCAGTGCAGTGACACAATCACAGCTCACTGCAGCCTCAACCTCCCAGGCTGAAACAATCCTCCCATCTCAGCCACCAGAGTAGCTGGGACTAAGGCGTGCATCACCACGCCCGGCTAAGGTTTTGCATTTTTTTGTAGAGACAGGGTTTTGCCATGTTGGCCAGGCTAATCTTGAATTCCTGGAGTCAAACAGTCTGCCCACCTCAGGCTCCCAAAGTGCTGGGCCGTGCCTGGCCAAGAACATACTTTCTTTTCAAGGCTACACAAAACATTACCAAAACTGACTATGGGCTTCATTATAAAGCAAGCCTCAATAAATATCAAAGGATTAAAATCACTTAGAGTATCTTCTCAAACTACAGTGGATATGAGTTAGATATCAATAACATACATGCCAAATAAAACCGGTTAAGATAATAAATTTTTATGTTTTTATAACAATTTTTTAAAAAAATTAAATATGCATCAACTCAATGGAAATGAATCAAATACACATGTAAAATAAGTGAGATAAAGAAAAAACACTACAATGGCAATTAGAAAACATTTTGAACTAAATGATAATAAACACATATTGTCAAGCAAGTGGTTATCTGTCACCTAATATCAACAGTAGAAGTCTTAGAACTTCTTTCTGTTCATTGTTTCTTGGTATCATAGTCACCAAAGAAAACACGATGCGCAGTCAAGCACTGCATGGAACAACGCTTTACTCACAGAGAGAGGAGACAAAGCAAGATCAGCTTCAGTAATGGGTGTCGGTCTCCCATGGTGAGCAAGTTCCTCCCAGCAGCTGATGCCAACAACTGGCCTACACAAACCCCTCCTGGGCTACAGCCGACCAACCCCACCCCTCCATCCCCTCCCCAATGGGGAGACACTGTAGGTGAGCCAAGTGACATATGACACACATGCTGAAGCAGAGCAAAGTAGTACACACTGAGTCTAAAACAGGAAAAAATATTCCCACACAGGAAAAAATAGGTCCAGCACAGGCTGTGAGGACTCTTATCTCTTGGTAAGAAAGTGTTTCAGGCCCAAAGCCCATTTCTATTTGGTGAGAAGGGATGGAAAGGCTGTGTGCATGAGACTGCCTTTCCCAACGCAAGTCAAGACTTCTGGATACTTACAAAGACATGTAATGAATAATATATTAGAAATTTAAAAGGCAAAATATTAGTGCTTCCAGTTCAAGAAGCTAGAAAAATAACAGCTAATTAACCTTCGAAAACAAAAAAAGGATTAGGAAGGAAATAACGAAGAACAAAACTATCAATAAAATAAAAAAACTCAACAGTCAAAAATTGTTATTTTTGAATAACTTCTGAAGTTATTCAAAAATAACAAACTTTTGAAAACTTCAAAAGTTTGAGATGTGATGGCTCATGTCTATAATCCCAACACTTTGGGAGGCCAAGGTGGGCAGATTACTTGAACTCAGGAGTTCAAGACCAGCCTGGGCAACATGATGAAATTCCATCTCTACAAAATAAATAACTAAATACAAAAATTAGCTGGGCATGGGGCGAGCACCTGGTTGAGGCTGTAGTGGGCCATGATAGCACCACTGCATTCAATTCTGGGCAACAGAGTGACATCCTGCCTCAAAACAAAAATTGTTCTTTGAAAAGATTAACACAGTTGATAACTTCTTAGCAAAATGTATGAAGACAATAATGCAACACAAATGATAAAGAAATGAACTTCACTACAGACCTTAAACATGTATTATTAAAAGCAACTCTTCTCTTCCAAAAATAGAAAAAGAAGAAATACCTCCGAACTTGGTACCAAAACTTGTCAAGGACATTATAAGAAAGGAAAATTACAGACCAATCTCTTTCATAAGCAGAGTTGCAAAAATCCTAATCAAAATATTAGCAATTGATACAATAATAAAAAAGAGAATATATACAACCAAATAGGGTTTTCTCCAGGAATGCAAAGGTTACTTAACATTTAAATTTTTTTAAAATCAAAGTAATTCACCTCAATAAGAGAAAAATTAAGAAAAATCTTATAATCATCATGAAATGCAGAAAAAACATTTGGCCAAATTCATCATTCATCATGAAAATATTTAACAAACTAAGAATAAAAAGAAACTTGCTTAATCTGGCAATGTCATTAAAGAAAATCTATAGCATATATCATACCTAACAATAAAATTATTGAAAATGTTCTCCTTAAGACTGGGAAATAAAGGATGCCCACTATCAACTTTCATCTTCTTTTTCAAGTGTATTAGAGAGGTCCTTACTAGTGCAGTAAGACAAAAAGACAGAAGGACAGACAGCAATTATGTATTATTTTCAGATTTTACAGAGAAAATGCAAAAATAATCTACATAAAAACCTTTATAATGTGAAAAATTCAGTATACAACAATTAATTATAATCCTATATACCAACAACAAAGTAATTTTTTAAGTGACACCCTTTACAATAATATCAAAAAGCATCAATACCTAGGGATAAATGAAATGAAACATGTGAGATCTCCACAGTGAAAACTTCAAAAGTTTGAGAGAAATTAAAAACCTAAACAAATGGCATATATGGTGTTTATTAATTTTAAGATTCAATCTTGTTAAAAGAATTCACTTCTCCCCAAATCTATCTATTGATTCTACAAAATACAATCAAAATCCTATCCAGTTTCTTTTGTGGGAAATTCCAGAATTGAGTCTACAACTTATATGGCAACTTAAAAATTCAAGAATAGTCAAGGCAATCTTAAAAACGAACAAAGCTGGAGTCCTATACCAAAGCCTATAATAACTACATCAAATACCAAGTCCTGTAGCAATGATTGAGAGTAATCCACACAGAGTGGTACTGCTGCAGTAACAGACAAAACAGACCAAAAGAAAAGAACAGGCGGGGTGCAGTGGCTCCCGCCTGTAATCCCAGCAATTTGGGAGGCGAAGGCGGGCAGATCGCTTCAGGCCAGGAGTTCAAGACCAGCCTGGCCAACATGGTGAATTCCTATCTCCACTAAAAATACAAAAAAAATTGGCAGGGCATGGTGGCGGGCACCTGTAATCCCAGCTACTGGGGAGGCTGAGGCAGAAGAATTGCTCGACCTCGGGAGGTGAGGCTGCAGTGGGCCGAGATTACGCCACTGCACTCCAGCCTCAGTGACAGAGTGAGACATGTCTCAAAAAAAAAAAAAAAAGAACAGAACAGAATTCATAAACAGATCCACATATAATGCCATCTGATTTATGACAAAGGTGACACTGCAATGGGGAAGTATTTTCAACAAATGATACTGCATCAACTGACAGCCATTTGGGAAAAAAATGAATCATAATCCCTCCATCTCAAACCATACATAACAATCAATTATAAACTAGATGGCTTATACATCAAAGTGTAAAATATGAAATAATAAAGCTTCTAGAAGAAAATAGGAATATCTTCATAACTTTGGCACTAGAAAAGATCTCTTGTTCAAGACACAAAACATGCTATCCATTAAAAAACTGAAAAGTTAGTCTTAAGACTATCAAAAGACAATATTAAGAATAAAAATGTGCAGTCGTAGTGGTTCACGCCTATAATCCCAGCACTTTGGGAGGCCGAGGTGGGTGGATCACCTGAGGTCAGGTGCTTGAGACCAGCCTGACCAATATGGTAAAACCCCGTCTCTAGTAAAATTACAAAAATTAGCCGGGCGTGGCGTCGTGGGCCTGTAGTTCCAGCTACTCAGGAGGCTGAGACGAGAATCGCTTGAACCCGGGAGGCAGAGGTTGCAGTGAGCCTAGATCGCACTACTGCACTCCAGCCTGGGCAACAGAATGAGATTCTGCCTCAAAAAAAAAAAAAAAGAAAGAAAAGAAAAAAAAGGAAATGTAAGCCACAAAGCAGGAGAAAATACATGAAAACATATTTCTAAGAGGACGCAACTAGAATACATAAGGAACATCTATAAACCATTGAAAACATATTTCTAAGAGATGACTCATCTAGAATATATAAACAACATCTACCAATCATTGAGAAAAAATCAGATAATCCAATAGAAAAATCAGCAAAAGGCTTGAACAGGAACCAGAAAATAGAACACATATAAACCCCCCCCACACACAGAAAAAAGATGCACCAATTGTAGAAACAAGAGCAACTTTATTTTAAAATGTTAATCTACCATGTAACTTCTGACTAACCCTTGTCCAAGAATGCCTAAAAAATGTCTTTCTGTAGAAATGTCCATTCATTGTAAGTTTCACCCAAAACAACCCTTGATGCTGGGTTGCAGAAATCATAAGTTGTGTCACCCATAGCCACCTACACATTCCTTCCAGAGCATGCACTTTCCCCAAGACATAAGACCTGGGTCTGAGGGGTTGTGAGGTAGAGATCTACCTGTTTTGCAGCCACCCAAGACCACTTCCCCTAGTAAGTCACCCAAATCCAAGGAATCTAACTTCCCCTAGTAAGTCACCCAAAACCAACGAACTGGATTTGTCTGCCTCCTTTTTTGGTTTCTCAGCTCCTTCCACATTTAGAGGTTGCTTTGCATATATGGCCCTTTCACAAAACAGTAGTTATCAGGAATATGCAAATTATACCTGGAATAAGATACTCCAATACCCACCAAAAAGAAAAAAGTAAAAGCAGACAATAGCAATTATTGGTAAAGATATACCATAACTGAAACTCTCACATATTGCTGTTAGGAATATAAATCCGGACAATCACTTCAGAAAACTGAAAGCATCTAACAAAGCTGAAAATACACAAACTAGATGACTCAGAAAGTCTACTTCTAGGTATCCACTTAACAGAAATGGATATTCGTGTTCAAAAACAGTATATTTGTAAGTAACATAATTTGTGATAGCCAAAACATGAAAACAACCCAAGTGCTCATTGACAGTAGGAGACAAATAAATTGAGGTGTATTCTTAAAACGGAATGCTAGTCAGTCATGGAAAAGAATAACAACTATACATGCTTGAATAAATCTCTCAAAATCTGGGCATATGCCAAAGCAAAATTTTAAAAAAACACATATTTCATATGATGCCATTATATAAAATTCAAAAAGAGGCAAAACACTGACACAAGGCACAGTGGCTCACACCTGTAATCCCAGCACTTTGGGAAGCTAGGGTAAGAGGGTCACTTGAGGCCAGGAGTTCAAGACCAGCCTGGTAACACAGCAAGACCACATCACTACAAAAAATTTAAAAACTAAGCAGGCATGGTGGCATGCACCTTTAATCTCAGGTACTCTGGATGCTGATGTAGAAGGGATCGCGTGAGCTCAGGAGTACAAGGCTGCAGTGAGCTATGATACCATCACTGCACTCCAGCCTGGATGACAGCATGAGACCCCATCCCTTAAAAAAAAAGTAAAAATTTAAAAAATAATAAATACTAAGTCACATTATGTTTAACATGATCATCAAATATTAGGTTTGTGACTATCAAAAATTATACTCCCATTCAAACATGGGAAAATGTTTATAAAGGGCTAGTGAAAAAAAGAATATAAAATTATATATATGATTGCAAATATGTAAAATAGGTTTAGAAGAAGTAGAAGGTAATAAAAATAAAACAGTTGTGAATAGAATACTGATGACAGGAAATTGATTTTTTTTCTCCTATTCAGTTTTAATATAGCATCGTGGTACAACCTTTCAGTAAAACTAAATTATTTCATGTTCATATGGTTTCTTGTACAAAGACCTTCACGCACTTATTATTTTCTCAGAGTACTTACTTTCAAAAAATAACTAATTCAAAACATTCTATTTTGTTAATTAGAAAAAAAAAAAAAAATCTGCTATTATGATTACCACTAGAGGGAGGGAGAGAGCAAGACTAAGAAGGAAAATGAAGACACTCGGTTGCTGGAAATTAATTTTCTTTTCCTGGGTTGGGGTGGGTATACATTTTACAACAATTTATGATTCGTCCATTTTTCTATATGTTTGCTTTTTTTTTTTACAATTTTTAAAAGAATGTTAAAAATGTAGTTATAGCCATTCTGGTATATCAAAGAGTAAAATAACTCCTTAGAAAACAAAATAAAGAGAAACAGAACCTCTGATTTCTTAAACAAAGGTCTTCTACTACTTCCCTATCTTTGTCATCCACTCCTTCCCCCACAAAAAACACCTTAATCTTCTTCCCTAACCTGCAATCAATTAACAAGTCCTGCACATTTATTTTCTGAAATGTGAAATCTGTACCTTATTTCCATCTCATCTGTCCTAATCTGGGCCCTAGCACCTCTTGTCTGGACTAACGCAACAATCTCTCTCAAATTATTTCCTCAAGTTTTTTAAATGCAATACACAGGAAGAAATGTATTTATCATTTGATATAATATGTATATAGATAATTTTTTTTTTTTTTCTGAGATGGAGTCTCGCTCTGTCGCCCAGGCTGGAGTGCAGTGACGCAATCTCGGCTCACTGCAAGCTCTGCCTCCCAGATTCACGCCATTCTTCTGCCTCAGCCTCCTGAGTAGCTGGGACTACAGGCGCCCGCCACCACACCCAGCTAATTTTTTGTATTTTTTAGTAGAGACGGGGTTTCTTTTTTTTTTTTTTTTTTTTTTTTGAGACGGAGTCTTGCTCTGCCACCCAGGCTGGAGTGCAGTGGCCGGATCTCAGCTCACTGCAAGCTCCGCCTCCCGGGTTTACGCCATTCTCTTGCCTCAGCCTCCCGAGCAGCTGGGACTACAGGCGCCCGCCTCGTCGCCCGGCTAGTTTTTTGTATTTTTAAGTAGAGACAGGGTTTCACCGTATTAGCCAGGATGGTCTCGATCTCCTGACCTCGTGATCCGCCCGTCTCGGCCTCCCAAAGTGCTGGGATTACAGGCTTGAGCCACCGCGCCCGGCCTAGAGACGGGGTTTCACCGAGTTAGGCAGGATGGTCTCAATCTCCTGACCTTGTGATAGACCCGCCTCGGCCTCCCAAAGTGCTGGGATTATAGGCGCGAGCCACCGTCCCCGGCAGTACATAGATACTTTTATATAAAACTAAAGCACGCTTCACAAAAGAATACATACCACCGGGTGCAATGGCTCACGTCTGTAATCCCAGCACTTTGGGAGGCCGAGGCAGGTGGCTCAACTGAAGTTGGGAGTTCAAGACCAGCCTGACCAACATGAAGAAATCCCATCTCTACTAAAAATACAAAAATTAGCCGGGCGTGGTGGCAGGTGTCTGTAATCCCAGCTACTCGGGAGGCTGAGGCAGGAGAATCACTTGAACCCGTGAAGCGGAGCTTGTGGTGAGCTGAGATCACATCATTGCACTCCAGCCTGGGCAACAAAAGCAAAATTCCATCTCAAAAAAAAAAAAAAAAAAGAGTACTTACCTTACTACTTGCAAGGCTGTCTGATGTATCCTCTACCATTACTTACTCTAACTTATCTTTTTAAACTGTAATGGTCTCAAGACAGTATTGATTTGGCATCCTATTAATGTATGGTAACCGCCAGTTTCAAAACCAGTGTTCTGAGTGATGACTTATTTCCCAATTTAAAACATTTCCCTCAAACAACCCTTCTCTACATTCTTGCCTGTCACTTCTCTAATACGTGATATAATTTACCTGCTTAAAAATGTCCAGGCCAGGCGTGGTGACTCACGCCTGTAATCCCAGCATTTTGGGAGGCCAAGGTGGGTGGATCACTTGAGGTCAGGCATTCGAGACCAGCCTGGCCAACATGGTGAAACCTAACTCGACTAAAAATACAAAAATTAGCTAAGCATGGTGGCGCAGGTCTCTAATCCAAGCTACTTGGGTGGCTGAGGCAAGAGAATCACTTGAACCCCAGAAGCAGAGGTTGCAGTGAGCTGAGATCACACCACTGCACTCCAGCCTGGGCGACTGCGAGACTCTGTCTCAAAAAAAATAAAATGCAAAAATAAAAACATCCAGTGGCTTCCCATGATGTCCTAAATGATGAGTAAGCTGCTCAAAGTCTAGATTCATTGCCTTTGTGAGACAGTTTTCCTTGCTCAGAAATGTTTCTCCTTTCAGTCTGATCTCATCTACCCTTCAAAGCTTAGCTCAGGTACCCCTACTTCTATGAAGCCTTCTGTCCTACATTCTTCCATGCCTAACTTGGGCTACAGTTAGTTGTCCAAGGACTCTTACTGAAAACTAGCATTATACCTAGTACAAAAAACATGTGTCAGAATTACTGAATTTTAGGAGCTCACAATTCTCTCAGTTGGGATGGGAGAACTGGAAATGAGAGGTGGAGGAACGTAGTACCAAAACATACTATGCGTAATTGTAGGTATGTCGTTGAATTCTCATGACTATTTTCCAAGGTAATCCCATTTTATAGAGACTTTAAAACTTGCCAAAGGTTACAATGGCTGGAAATAATATTGAAAAACCATCCTCTTTCCATATTATGCTCAGTCCCCAAAAAGACGTGATGCAGTTTACATAGTCCAAGTTACACGGCTATTATACATGAAAACAAACTAGCACTTTAGGCTCCTGACTTCATAGTCACATCTTAATAAAACACATGGGAGCCTAACAAACTTTTCATGTTTTTGATGGGCATCTATTAAACATTATATACTTTATTATTCTAAAATGCTGAAAACAGGGAGGGAATAGGAAACAGAAAACTGGATATAACCACTAATATTAAAAGTTACATTGAATATAAACTATGACTCCTTATTCGTATCTACAGGACTCAAGATTTCCTATAATTCTTAGGGAAAGTAAACTAATATATTGTTTACTTTTTTAATGTATTAAAAAATTAGCCGTAACTTAATATATTAGCTTACCTAAGACTTTTCAGAAGCTACTGCTGAAAGGAACAAACTCATTTTTTTAAAAACAGAAAAGAAAATTGATTATTATATTAGAACACTAATGGAGACATAACTTAATACAGCAATTGTATAGATCTGGCTTTTTCTTCTTCCTTTAAGACAAAGAGCAATATAAAATATTAACTATCAATATTAAGAGTGGTTACAGGTTCTTAATAGACTATTTAGGTAACTACCTCCAACACTGTTAGAGGAAGGATATGAAAACTGTTGTGTAGCTACACAACCTAACACAAAGATAAGTTTCCATGATAGTACACATATGTTTAAAAAACATAATGAAAAGATTTTTAAAAACATGCATTCAAAAACATGCAAAAACCTATAGTAAAGCAGAAAGAACAGTACATTTTTGAAACTTCTTGTGTAATCTTTGCATGTGAACTAAATTTGAATGTCCATTCCATAAACATTACGTTGTTATAATTTTCTTATTTGTCTTCCCCATAGGACTAGGAATTTCAAAGAACAAATGTTTGTTTTTTGATTCAAGCATCCAATATATAGTAGGTGCTCAGCAGCAATAACAATTATCATGAAAGATAGCATTTATTTTACCCTCACAATAACCCACTGAGGTAGGGACAACTACTGGATCAATTTTATAGCTCAGGATACTGGGACAGGAAGTTTAATGATTTGACCAGGGTAACAAAGCTAGTAAAGTACAGAATCTGGACTCAAAACTAGCACTGTGTTCAAACCTCATGCTCTCGAGTACTGTAACCTACTGTCATTGAAAAACAAAGTTGCTATAAGGTACCATATAGCAAACAATCTCATTTAGACCCAATAAAGGAATAAATACATTAGTTTTGTAAGGTTAAATAATAATTACGGTATTAATATCCTACCTATGAAGGCTTTGCCATTATCTACTATAAGTTCCAAGTAATAGAAAAATTCACAGTGACAAGTTAGTGAGAAAAACAACATTGCTTAATACTGCAAACAGAAAGATCCTGAGACAACATAACTGGAATATTCCAAACACTAATTCATGAGCTCTTCAGAAAATGAAAAACAATTTTAAGAGTCCATTGAGAATTATTTTGGACCTGAGATGTGACTTGATTCTTTATTCCTTTATACAATGACTATCCAAAGAAAAGTATAAAAATTAAAAATCCAAATCTTCAAGTAAGTTAGAGAGCTGTTACACAACAAAAGTCACTATCCTAAAGGAAAGCTGAAGTGATCCCTTTTTCCTAAAATGGTGTCACATATGAAAAAAGTAATGCAAATTTATGTTCAAGGGAAATTGAAAGTAGAATCTTTTTATGAGCCAAAGCTTTTAAGAAATTAATTTTATACAGAAGCACTTTCCCTGCCTTAATCATAATATACAAACAAAACTCTTGGTCAAAGAACAATAATTCATAAGATGGTTTCTCATCTCAGATCTGCCATTTGTAAACAGCAAACTTAGTTTCATTAACTATATAATATATATTAAGAGTACCGTCTACATCTACCTCACAGGATAGTTGGGAGAATGTATGTGAAAGTGCTTTATAAACAGTAAAGGACTATTAAATATAAAGCACTGTGGCTGTATTGTTGTTTTAGATTTACTCTGCCTATTCTGCTACTATACTCTGAAAACCTCACCACCTCCTTTATACTTTATTATTTTAATCTAGTAAGAACAGGAATTCTAACTAAAATGAGATATATTATTGCATGTGCCCACAAGTTTTGAGCAAAGACTGGGCTTTCTATCATTTTGACTCTAGTCTTTTTTTAGTTTGTTTTTTCTTTTTATTTTCTGATATATTCTGGATAGTTCAGCTTGCAGGAATAATCAATCACCAGGTAAGTACTACTACAGTAAGTTTCTAAGGTATACTTCAAGTATATCTTAAACATACAAAAATGTTTGAAAAATACTGAGGAAAAAAAACAGGCTATATTACTGATACTCGACTGCTCTAAAATTACATTATATTCTGTTAACTATATAATACATACTTCTTCTGAAATGTGAGGTATGATTTGTATCCATTTCAAGGGAAATACAACGAAATCTCAAAAGAAAGTATTTCCATTGAGCTTTACTAAAGAAATTCTGAAGCGTTAAGAAAGTAGAGTTTGTAATGACCTAGAATACAAGGCGCCAGATCTACTGAGTTGAAAGGTGAACTCATCAATTCAGCTTAGCAGATGCTTTTAGGCCAGCTTCTAGACCAAAGCTTTGCTTGCACATGGAGGGAATGTATTTCTAACTAATAATCATCTTAGGGAAAATAAATGGTAGTATTTACCTGCACTTACAAATATTAAAAATTCAGATTATAAACCCAAAGGTCTTTAGGTTAAAAGTTGCTACAAGAAACCAATATTTAATCACACGTAGTTACTTTCCAACAAGCAAAAACAGTTTAATGTCACTACATTTTGCCCTTTTTTACCTACATCCTGGCTTACTTCACTGAGTTTCACCTAAAAAAGAGATAGTGCCTACCTAATATGGTTGTTTGGACGACTAAAATAAAAAAAATATAACTTATCTAACTCCACAGTAGCTATCATTACTATTCTACAGACCAATACATCAAAGGAAATTCCAGTCTTCAAAGCTTCAAACTTTAAAGTCACTGCTTAAAAGTAACTGATCTGCCAACGCTGGAGTTTACCAGGAAGTAGCATTCTTTAATTAATAATGTTTTATGTGTAAATGACTGCCAGAAAATAAATCATCTTAATAAATTTTAGAGCCTTATATAATAAAATACAAATAAATTGATAAACTCAAAAAGTACTGAATTTCAATTTGGAAGATGCATTTCCTTTAAAGGAAATATATTTTTTAAATGACATAAAAATCACTTTGCGTTCACTATTTCCCATATACTCGGCTAACAAATACTCCCTTAAATTTCAAAATGTGTTGTCTAACAAGTTTCTTTTCCAAAACATACGGGTCCTTTTAATCTGCTTAAAAACTCTTCTAGGCAATAAGAACTGAAACTAACACATGAAAACCCAAGTGTCAGGAACTGCTCTGAGCCCTAGGCACTGCTCATGTTTTATTCATCTCTGTATGGGTGGCTGGCTAGTTTAGCAAAGAATTTAGCAAATAAATCAACAAATACTGGTGAATAAATTAGTCATCAAAACGAGGCAGATGGTTTGGCTAATTCAAATGAATGTTCTTACATTATTGCTCAGATTTAGAACAAATCCCAAATATCCCAGCCTTGAAAATTACTGGGTTTTTTTGTTGTTTGCAAGGGAAAAGGAGAAAATGAGATCTATTTTCGTATCTAGTTCCTGAAACTAAAGCTAAAAACAAATTAGTATTCAAAAAAAAATCACGTAGTGGAAATCATAACTTCCAACTTATTAGAAAACTCCTAGCGTCTCAGGGATTTTTCTCCTCCCAATTTTTTCTCTATCTATCAATACGGTGTCCTATGAAAAGGAAATAGTCGCAAGCCACTGCTCCTTCTAGTATCAGGTATTAATTTCACTAAGACGGCTTTAATAATTCAGAAATATCGACTCAAACAAAACAATGTGCGTGGTGCTACCTAAGAACCGACCTAGCGATGCATGGTCGTGGTCATTACTTTGGGAATAGAGTACGCTCGCCAATCGGAGGGTTTGGGAAGACAAAACGCAGTGTGAGGCATCAATGAAAGCACATCGCAGGGGGAGGGGAGAGGAAGGAAAATATCAGAGAGGATTAATGACTGCATTACTGATGGGACGGGAGGAGGTAGTCGAGGACCCCGTGCAAGGGGAGTGGAAAGGTTCATTTTGCAGTGACCGTGGACTGGGGAGTGGGAGGAGGGGCAACTATCAACAGGAATCTCCCCCCTGTGGATGGGTGCGTCACTTACGCAGCCGCTTCTAGAAAGAGAAAATGTGCCCTCAGGTCAATCTCAAAGAGCAACTGCGACGGGAAGGGGGAGTGACCTTCCTAGGTGTGAGGGGAAATACAGGGTCACTTCCCAACGGACTTAGGGAGGAGATGTTGCCCTAGGTCCTCCTCGGTCATCGTGGGACAGAGGCGATTGTGGTGAGGACTCCCACAGCCGCGTGAGGGACATAAGAGACCCAGAGCTGAGGTGTGGGCGTTACCTGCAGGGTCACCTCCTGGGGGTCCCAGTGAGGCCGCAGGTGTTGCAGGAGGCTCAGGGCTCCCTCCCGGCAGCGCTGCTCCTCCTGATCCTGAACGGTGACGTTCAGTTTGGGCACCTCCGGGGAGCCGGGAGGGACGTGGATGTAATTGGCCATGGCCCAGGCGACGGCGGAGACTACCACCACGACGACGGCGACGGCGACCACGAGAACGGCGGGCGCCGACAGACTGGTGGATCCTTCCGTCCCGGGGCGCCCTCGTGGGAGGGCTGGGGGCGCTCGGACGGGCGGGCGAGCGGCAGGAGAACGTCTGGAGGTGGCAGTGTCGCCGATCCGGGTCTGGACAGCAGCTGAACTGAGCCCGGGCCGCTCTCGGGAAAAATTCCTGTTGTCGGCGCTCGACCGCGGGCGGCCGCGGAGCATGCCGGGGCTGGCCTGACGCTGGCGTCACGCGCGGGGCGGGGCCTGCGCTGCGTCAGGGGGTGGAGGCGGGGTTTCTTGCCTTCCGTCACAATGGAACCGCTGTACCGCGGTGGACTTGTCGGCCTGCGATTAGCACACACCCATCCCTGGGAACTGCTGGTCTGGAAAGTGGGGCTGCTTCTCCGGGATGAGCCCCAGCCCTGCCAAGCCCCTCAAGGCATTGAAGCTTTAGCTCACCTGATCCGAAAGATCGTGGGCATCCGGGCTCGAGTTAACGACTGAATTTTTGTGGGAAGCAAAGGACACGTTCTAAAATAACCCTAGGATCACTCTCCGAACTTGTCCTGAGTCTAGGCAAGCAGTGTTACTCAGTCGCCTTGATCTTGGAGCTGCTGTGTACTGGGGACCTCATACTAGCTGGGTTAACTATATTCCCATTAGAGTACACGGGATCGCAGTACTCGGACAAGCTGAGTTCAGGTATTTGGGTAAGACAACTGCAGCACTTTAAGTTATTTGTGGAGTAAGATGTTCGACCATACAGAGAATAATTCGAAGCTGGGGAGAACAGGTTAGAGTCTGGTATATAGAAGAAAGGGAAGGAAAGGAATAGTTTTGAAGCTCAACACTAGAACGACCCGATGTCCGTGCCTGGGTACCCCGAGTGGGCCATGAAATCTTGCGTCTCAGTGCCTTACAGGGAATGGTAGAAACTGGATAAGCTACAAGTAAAGTATTGGGGCCTCTTAATTTTCCTTTTTGATGGAGGAAAACGGTCTGGGATTCCCTGCAGCACTTAGTACTTGGTGAATACGTTTGTTAGTAGTAAATAAAACCCTTAACTGGACTGAGTTTAATTAACATTCAGAATGTTTAATTACTTCACCAGCATTAAGTTTACATCCTGATTGTTAAGAAAGAACCTACTTACCTTTGTAATTCACAAAATAATTACTTCACCTATAACGGTAAACTTCCTAAACTAAAAAGAGGGGTGGAAATGGAGCTTTATAATACAGCAAAGAAGTTGATTTAACATTTTTCAAATTTAATGAGGTTTTTTGCTTGCTTTTTGTTTTTGTTTGTTTTGAGACGGAGCCTCACTCTGCACCCAGGCTGGAGTGCAATGGTGCGATCTCGGCCCACTGCAACCTCCGCCTCCCGGGTGTAAGCGATTCTCCCGCCTCAGCCTCCCGAGTTGCTGGGATTACAGGTGCGTGCCACCACGCCCAGCAAATTTTTGTATTTTTAGTAGAGACGGGTTTCACCATGTTGGCCAGGCTGGTCTCGAACTCCGGACCTCAGGTGATCCACCCACTTCGGCCTATCAAAGCGCTGGGGATTATAGGCAGGGCGCGGTGGCTCCCTGGCGTGGGCCGCTGCGCCCTGCCAGATTTAGGCATAATTTTCTACTAGAAACATTAGAGTGTGTGTTCCTTCCACTTTGGGGAGAAATCGTAAATATACTAATACTTTCACATTTCAGATACTATCCCTTGTATTTTTGTATAAATTGTATTTTTATTAAGCAGTTGACATTTTAAGAATTTTAAAACTTTAAGAATTGTAAAATAATTTAATTTAAAATTATGTTGCAAACTGCATTAGTTTGTAACGGTAAATAAGAGTCCATTAACAAGTAGAAGAAAAAGAAAAACAACTGTTAGGTACCTGAGAAAAGAAGTAACAAAAATGTACAGGATCCATGGATAAAATTAATGGAGGAATGAACCATATTCATAAATGAGAAAAGATTAATATAAAGGCCTCAATTTTCCCTAAACTAATCAGTACATATAATGCAATTCCAGTTAAAATCTCAAAAGGGTTTTTTTACTGAACTTGTTAAAATGACATTGAAATTCATATCAAAAGTTAAGGTCCAAGAAAAGCGCTGTGATTAGGGAGAGAGGGATGGGGACATGTAAGATGAGGGAATATATTGCGAGGACCAATCCTACCACGTTGTATTATATATTGGTTTAGCTATGGGCACATAAGCTACTAGAACATAATGAAGTCCCAGAACAAAACCCACACACATATGAGAACTTTGTATATAACAAAAGTACCATTACAAATTAGTGAGAAAGTCCAGACTGATCAATGAACAGAAGTGGTACAGTTGCTTTTTGTATGAGAAAAAAATTTTGATCCCTCCCTCATTACACACAAAAATTAATTTGGGGAAGCTTAAAAACCTAAATATTAAAAGCAAAACTTTAAAAATGTGCAAGAAATATCAATTCTTATCAACCTAATCTACGGATTTAATTCTAATCACCCCAGGTTATGTCTTGGATATCAGCAAACCAGTTCTAATGTTTATATGCAAAGTCACAAGAGCCAGAGTAGCCAATATAATATTAAAGAAAAACAAAGTCAGAAAACAGACTTGAAGACAGTATAACTGGGTGCAGTGGCTCATGCCTGTAATCCCAGCACTTTGGGAAGCTGAGGCAGGAGGTTCACTTGAGCCCAGGAGTTCAAGGCCAGCCTGGGCAACACAGTGAGACCTTATCTCTCCAAAAAATACTTAATTAGCCAGGTGTGGTGGTGCACACCTGTAGTCACACCTACTCAGAGGCTGAGACAGGTGGATTGCCTGAGCCCAAGAGACTGAGGTTGCAGTGAGCCATGATCAAGTTACTGCACTCAAGCCTGGGCAACAGAACGAGACTTTGTCTAAAAAAAGAAAAAAATAATAGTATACATTCCAGTAATCAAGACAGTGTAGTATTGAGGCCAAGCCGAGTGGGTCACTTGGGGTCAGTAGTTTGAGACCAGCCTGGCCAACATGGTGAAACGCTGTCTCTACTAAAAATATAAAACTTAGCTGGGCGTGGTGGCAGGCACCTGTAATCCCAGCTACTTGGGGGCCTGAGGCCGGAGAATCACTTGAACCCGGGAGGTGGAGGTTGCAATGAACCAAGATCACACCACCGCACTTCAGCCTGGGTAACAGAGTGAGACTCTGTCAGAAAGAAAGAAAGAAAGAGAGAGAGAGAGAAAGGAAGAAAGAAAGAAAGAAAAAAGAAAGAAAGAAAAGAAAGGAAGGAAGGAAGGAAAGAAAAAAAGACATGTAGTACAGTGTAGTATTCTCAAAAGAATAGATAAATAGATCTATGGAACAAAAGAGTCCACAAATAGATCCACACAAATACTGTCAACTAATATTTAACAAAGGAAAAAGGCAATTCAAATTTTGAATAAATGATGCCAGAACAACTGGATATACACTTGCAAAAAAAAAAAAGAATCCAGACACAGACCTTACACCTTTCACAAAAAGTAATTTAAAATGGATCATAGACATAAATATAAAATACAAAACTATACAACTCTTAGAAAACAACATAACAGAACATCTAGGTGACTCTGGGTTTGGCAGTTACTCTTTAGATGCAGCATGAAAAGCACAACCCATGAAAGAAAACTGGTAACTTGTACTTCATTAAAATTAAAAACTTTTGCTCTGCAAAAGATAGTTAAGAGAATGAAAAGACAAGCCAGAGACTGGAAAAAAATGTTTGCAAAACATATTCAATAGAAGATTTCTATTCAAACTATACAAAGTACTCTTTAAACTTAACAATAGAAAAACCCAATTTTAAAATGGGCAAAAGATCAGAACAGATATCTCACCAAGAAGATATACAGATGGCACAAAAGCATGTGAAAACATATTCAATATCTAAACAATGAGATACCATTACGTATCTATTGGAATAGCTGAAATCTAAAACACAACCAACCAAATGCTATGAAGATGTGAAGAGGAACTATCATCGCTGGTAGGATGCAAAATGGTACGGTCACTTTGGACGACAGTCTGGCAGATTCTTATGGAGTTAAACATAGTCTTACCATACAATCTAGCAGTCATGTTCCTTGGTATCTACCCAGATGACTTGAAAACTTACATCCACACAGAAACTTGCACACTAATGTTTCTAGCACCTTTATTCATAACTGTCAAAAATTGGAGCAACCAAGAAAATAGATGAATGTTCAATAAAAACTGCTACATTCATAAAATGGAACATTATTGAATGATGAAAAGAAATGAAGGATCAAGTCACAAGAAGGGAAGAATGGAGCATAGGAGATTTTTAGGGCAATGAAACTATTCTTTATGATATTATAATGGTGGATGCATGACATTATAAATTAGTCAAAAGTCACGGAACTATGCAATACAAAAAGTGAACCTGAATATAAACTGTGGACTTTAGTTCATATTTGTATTTTTGTCAATCAACATACTGCCTTGCTGTAGTAGTTAATAAATGTAAATGAATAAAAAAGTCAGAAAATATAGAATCAGATCTCTATGATTATAAGTTAGAGAAGGATTCCTAAACAGACTCATAAAGCACATACTATGAGGAAAAAGGGTTGATAAATTTGAAAACATTAACATTTGAAACCTCATGACCGAAAATAGCATGAAGATAAATGACAAGCCATAAAAAGATAAGATATTTGCAATGTGTATGATCAAAAAAGTATTTATATTCAGTATACTACTAATAAATAAGGAAGTTAAACCACCCAGTAGAATAACTGGCAAACAAATAGCAGTTTGAAGAAAAGGAAATCCAAATAGCCAATAAGCTTTTGAAACTGTACCTCCCTAATTGTAATGTCTAATAATTAAGATAATGTAAATTAGAATAATAATGAGATACCATTTCACACCCATTAGATTGGAAAAATTTTGAAGTCTAATAATGCCAAGTGTACATTTCTTGTGGAGAAGTACATTTATTTGTAAAAACTTTGGAAAACAATTTTGCAGATTTTTATAAAGTTAATGGTAGACATTCTTTACCATCCAGCAGTTTAAATTCCAGGTAGATGCGAAAATCCATACCATGTACATGATAAAGTGTGTACAAGAATGTTCACTGCTGTCTTGCTCCTTGTATTGCTAAAAACTGGCAGCAGTCTAACTGTCCCACAATATGAAAATGATTAGATGGACGGATAGTTAGATCAACAGATCATTAGATGTTAGACAGATAGGAATATATTATGACAGAATAAAGATGGCAAATGGAACATATGCATCTACTTATGCACATATTCAGGAGGCAACAGCGGTCCTAGAAGTCAAAATTCAAGCAATAGTTCTGGAAACCCAACAGCCCTTCTGGTTAGTTGAGTTCTCTGTCTCTTCTCTCCACCTGTTTTTACCTATCTTCTGTTTCTAATTGTCTGATTTTGCTTCCTCATGATTTCTGGCTTCTTTTCATGTGGCTTCCTATCATTTAGATCTTACTCAAAAGTTGTTCTCTGGAGGGTCATTTCCATCCATCACTTCCCTTATCACAACGACCTGTTTTGTTTTTTATATATCATAAAACAATGGGAGTTACCTTGGAATCAACGTATTCACTTTTTTTTTTCCAGCAAAGCAGCAAAAGTTTATTAAGCATAGTAACACTCCCAGAGAGGGGAGAGTGCGCTGACCTCTGTGAAATGAGATCAGCTAAAATCAGTGTATTTTTTATTTACCTTTTTAGTGTCCCTCTTACGTATTAGAATGTTAGTGCCAGCAAAGCAGAGCCACAGCTTGTCTATTGTCACATTTCCACTGCCTACAATAGTGCCTAGAGCATAAAAGATAATAAATGCTTAAGCCTACCTAATTAGTCCTAAAACTGTGCCAGTCTCACATAAGAATAGCACTCAGCCAGGGGCTGTATCCGCTTAACTCATTATGCCGAAATCACCTGCCTGATCATTTCCTAGGCCACTGACCAGCCCACTAGTTATCTTTGAGTCTGGAAAAAAAATCTTAGCTACAGGGTGTCAGTAAAATATTCCAGCATTTTGCAACACAGGTCGAGAGAATATAACATAGCTATAAAGATGTAACATTATTTTGAAGTATACAACACATTTAATAGTCCCTTTCCCATACTTCACATGGCATTGGGACCCTCCAATACCTGGAATGTTCTGCCTCCTATGTCTGCTTCTTACACCCTCACTCATCCTTCAAAGCTTAACTCTCCAGCAATCTTCTTCATGGAGCTTATCTGGATTTTCCTAGTCCAAATTTACTTCTCCCTCTTATATATTTGTTAAAACACCTACAAAATTCTGCCTTATGACACCCACATTGTAGATTTAAGTCATAATGATTGTACCACATATAAAAGACTAGAAAAGCTGTTTCTAACTTGTTACATAATGAGCATTTGTAAGAGGGAATGAAAGGATCACTGAATATAAACCCAGGGGTGCTCTGGTTGTTACGTGACAAGGGTCTGGATTCAGACCCCAAGAGAGGGTTCTTGGATCTCATGCAAGAAATAATTCAGGGCGAATCCACAGTGCAAAATGAAAGGAAGTTTATTAAGAAAGTAAAGGAATAAAAGAACAGCTACTCCATAGACAGAGCAGCCCCGGGGGCTGCAGATTGCCTATTTTTATGGTTTTTTTTTTATGATACGCTAAACAAGGGGTGGATTATTCATGCCTTCTCTTTTTAGACCATATAGGGTAATTTCCTGACATTGTCATGGAATTTGTAAACTGTCATGGTGCTGGTGGGAATGTAGCAGTGAGGACAACCAGAGGTCACTCTCATCACCATTTTGGTTTTGGTGGGTTTAGGCTGGCTCCTTTACTGCAACCTGTTTAATCAGCCATCCCTCTTGTTTCTTCTGAGCAGCAGTCAGAGATCACTGGTTGGTTTACAGGAATAAGCGGGCTGGCCTAAATGGCAGAAAGAAAAACAACGGATGAGACTAGAATTTAATAGCAAGTATACCATAGTTATTGAAACATAATCTCTCTCCAGTTTCCCATTGCTACTAAAGACAAATTATGGTAAGACCAATTTGCTTTATTATACTTGGCTTGATTATTTGTATAAAGTGCAGCAAGAATCATAATTTGCTATATAGGTTTTTTAATTGGCTTTGATGGAAATTTGTTCCATAAGGAATCTCAGATAACACTTTTTTAGAGCCAAGTCCTGCCATGGGTTTGTATCCTCAAATACCCAAGTTGAGTAAATTCCTTTCCTCTTGGGGTCCCAAGATAACTTGGGGCTTCTGGACCTGAGAAAAAGTGACATTCTTTACTTACCATAGGTAGAAAACCTGTACAAGGGACTGTGTAGGCAAAGTATGAGGCCAGTTCCCCAAAGGGCTTTCATTGGTTTTACAAGTCAAGTTTGACTCCTTAAAGGAAAGCACACCATTCCAGTTAAAGCCTTGGTAAAATAACCAATTTCTCCAATTGCATCCTGTTGCAAAAGAAAACTGATTCTTATTGCACTTATGCAAATAACCACACTTAACTTATTGCCATAAGTTAAGAATACTCACAAATAGTCTCCAAATTCTGGAGAAATCAGATAGAGAGAAACAAATATGCTCCAAATGTTATTCACAGCAGTATAATTTACTCAATTGCTACAAGCTGTAAATAGCTCGAAAGAAAAGTTTTCTTGACTCTGGAAAAAAAAACAAAGGATCAGCAATGTTTTAAGTAAAAAGTCACAAAGATTACTTCTGCTTTTTATTGATTCTGGTTATTTAGTTAACTCCTGTTTTGCTTGATATTCATGAACACTTTAGCTGTCTGTGACAGTTCTGAAAGTTGTTTCCTCTATTCTAATGTCACAATTTTCAAAGTGTCAGAAACCTGCATATAAGAATGTCTGTTAGAGTTCTACAGCTGATTATAAACCAGCTTCTATGGAGAGTTAAAACAAGACAAAAATTGTCTGTGGATGACGAAACATCTTAGGACAGCCACAGTCAAAAACACAATTTTTTTTTTTTTTTTTTTTTTTTTTTTTTTTTTTTTTTTTTTGAGACGGAGTCTCGCTCTGTCGCCCAGGCTGGAGTGCAGTGGCCGGATCTCAGCTCACTGCAAGCTCCGCCTCCCGGGTTTACGCCATTCTCTCGCCTCAGCCTCCCGAGTAGCTGGGACTACAGGCGCTCGCCACCTCGCCCGGCTAATTTTTGTATATTTTAGTAGAGACGGGGTTTCACCGTGTTAGCCAGGATGGTCTCGATCTCCTGACCTCGTGATCCGCCCGTCTCGGCCTCCCAAAGTGCTGGGATTACAGGCTTGAGCCACGGCGCCCGGCCCTCAAAAACACAATTGACAAAGGAATTCTGGTTACCTCTGTGGCTCAAAATGATTTTATGTAACAATATAACTACTCATAACATACACTAAGCCGTATTAGAATTACAGAAGTTTCCCATAATTTTGGAACATATATTAATAACATATTTACAGCCCAAAGAAAACCAAACACCATTTCATATTTGATAATGCTTCCTATGTAATTTTTGTTTTGAGATGGAGTCTCACTCTGTCATCCAGGCTGGAGTGCAGTGGTGCAATCTTGGCTCGCTGCAAGCTCTGCCTCCTGGGTTCACACCATTCTCCCACCTCAGCCTCCTGAGTAGCTGGGACTACAGGCACCCACCACCATGCCTGGCTAACTTTTTTGTAGTTTTTGGTAGAGACAGTGTTTCACTGTGTTAACCAGGATGGTCTCGATCTCCTGACCTTGTGATCCACCCATCTCAGCCTCCCAACGTGCTGGGATTACAGGCGTGAGCCACCGCACCTGGGCCTATATAACTTTTATACCAAATAAGCCAAATGTCACTGTTGCATTAGTGCATTATTGATGTCAAACCCAATTCTTAATGAAACCTTATCAATAAATGTTTTTAATTTTTATCAGTTTGACCAAAGGTAAGATTTTCATAAACCTTTTACAACCCTTTACAGTTTTTGTTAAAGAGCAGATCATAAGCAGGGTTTTGCTTTAAGAAAAACCTGTTGGGCCAGGCACGGTGGCTCACACCTGTAATCCCAGCACTTTGGGAGGCTGAGGTGAGTGGATTGCCTGAGGTCAGGAGTTTGAGACCAGCCTGACCGACACAATGAAACCCCATCTCTACTAAAAATACAAAAATTAGCTGGACATGGTGGTATGCACCTGTAAACCCAGCTACTTGGGAGGCTGTGACAGGAGAATCACTTGAACCCAGGAAGCTGAGGTTGCAATGAGCCTAGATCACACCACTGTACTCCAGCCTGGGCAATAGATCGAGACTCTGCCTCAAAAAAAAAAAAAAAAAAAAAAAAAAGGAAAACCTGTCGTGCTTTTATTCCAGTGGTTAATTTACAGAAAAACTGAATAATACCCCTTTAACTTTAGCCAATGTCCACACAGAATCTGTTTTACGGGTTAATTTTTCATAAACCATTAGACATTTTTCCTTTCTTAAACAATCCTTTAACACTTTAGGCAGAAAAAAATCTACCTTCCCAAGACTTCTTATACTCTTTCACCAAAAACACATTTTACTTTCTTTACACACCTTGCATGTAAAATTGTTTCTTTGTAGTTTTAATTACATGTTATAATGTTAACTTTTAGCAACTTCTATTTTTGGTGAAAACCTTGGTAAATCTGAGATTTTAATTATGTACTAAGCGTGGATCCTACTCTAAGACACACCAGGCAGAAGTACATATAAGAGCTGACTCTCCAGCATAGTTAGGGGGTGTGGCTAATTCTACATGTTCCCAGGCCTTACCTTACTTAAGCAGGCAAGTTGTACAGTAAGAGTCATGGTAGCATTGTATGAGGCATTTAGAAGGCCTAACAACCTTTGAATTGTACATTTCTTGCATAAATTCCCTTCACAAATCCTTTCATGACTTACACAGACTATCTGAGACATTCTTGAACTTTCTGACTTGCCCTAAACATCAATAGTCATTTTACTTTAAGACAAGAATTGATCAGACAAGATCATTTCTCATATAAAATCTCTTTTTTAATAATCTTTGTATAGCTAGGGTGCATGGTGAATTCCACATGTCCCCAGACCTTATCTAGAATCTAATGGCTTTAAGATAGGTAAATTGAACAATTTTCAAGCAGTTTATGACCTTAAAGCATTTAGTAAACTTCTTATCTGACCTGCATAATTTAGACCAAATATCTTTACTTACCAATAATTTTTAAAACTATCTTGGCCGGACACGGTGGCTCATGCCTGTAATCACAGCACTTTGGGAGATTGAGGCGGGTGGATCACGAAGTCTGGAGTTCAAGACCACCCTGGCCAACATGGTGAAACCCCATCTCTACTAAAAATACAAAAAAATGAGCTGGGCATGGTGGCAGGCACCTGTAGTCCCAGCTACTTGGGAGGCTGATGCAGGAGAATCACTTGAACCCAGGAGGCGGAGGTTGCAGTGAGCCCAGATTGCACCACTGCACTCCAGGCTGGTGACAGAATGAGACTCCATCTTAAAAAAAAAAAAAAAAACTATCTTTAGTTCCCAAAGATTACTTAAGTCACATGACTAAAAGTCATTATACTTTTTTACTTTTCTGATAAAATATTAAGCTCTTATTATTTTTCAACTAAAGCTAGTTCATATGTAAATATCACAAACATAATACATATAAATACATAGACAGAAGATAAAAGATCATCCCCTCGGCCAAGAATTGAAACCTGAATCCAGGCCACCATTGTGAAAAGAGAAAGCATGACCACATGGTTACAAGGTCAAGTTCCCAAGGGCATAACTGACCAGAGAGAAACTTCATCCAGTTTACACACACACACACACACACACACACACCACACACACACAGAGAGAGAGAGAGAGAAGAGAGAGAGAGAGAGAGAGAGGAGAGAGAGAGAGAGGCCGGAAATCTGACTGGTAGGAAATTCTTATCCTTTTGCTGGCATTACAGGCTTCTGGATTCCCTTTCCCCGAGCAGCCCTAGTGACCCAGCTGGCTGTACACAGCCCCAAGGGCCAAGGCACAACACAAAGGAAAATTATCTTTTTCTGTTCTGGCCAGAGCAAAATACATGTGACAAAACGTAGACATTAACCATTCTGCTTAGCACCCATTATTAAACTTGAAAGGCTTAAACTTGCCCCTGGTCAGGCCCCATCATGGTTAATCCAACCTCTGATCAGGAATTTCAACATGTGGTCTCTGGGCAAGATGGTCACCCTGAATAACAGAAAAGATAAGAAAGAGAAAGGAGAGAAAGAAAAGCATTGCCTGTGGCAGGGTGGGGAAGGCAAAATGATCAGGGAGGCCAGAGAAAGACCCACCCATTGCATCGATACTGAAAAGGTCAGGCGGCTGCTGCCAGTCAAGCAGGGATCTTTTCCAGCAATCCTATCAGCTTTCAAGTTTTGCCTTTTAGGGAGGAAAATGCTCCCCATGTCACCCAATCCTGTACATGCCTAATCTGGGCACCCACCGGCCTCAGCATAGAGTGCAAGGCAGATTAATCCAAAGAAAATAGCAGTTAACAACCCGTAGTACCGAACCTGTTCTTAGCCAAGAGGGACTTTATCAAGAGGGGCCTCTAATTCCCTAAATCTTAGAAGACCTCTAATTCCCTTCTAAGTTGGGCCTCTAACCCAAGGCCAGTCAAGCATCCTTGCCTTTTATTAAGAGGGGCCTCTAACCCACTCTGTCTTAGGAGAGACTATAACTCCCCTAAGTTGGGCCTCTAACAAGCCCATTCTTTATCTGGGTACCATACCACTTACCCAAAGTCGTCCAATCAGTGCTGCAGTCTTTTTCCTTCAGGTTGGGGGAGGTTTCTTTAGTATTGTTCCTTCAAGATTGGCCAGAAAGATGCTACAGGAACCCAACACTTACCCAAAGGTAGCTATTGGGTCAGGGTTTCTACTCTATAGTCCCTCCTGTGGTCACTAGAAATACGTTACAGGACAGGGGTGTGGATTCAGGCCCCAAAAGAGGGTTCTTGGATCTTGTGCAAGAAAGAATTGAGGGTGAGTCTGCAGTGTAAAGTGAAAGAAGCTTAATTAAGAAAGTAAAGGAATTAAAGAACAACTACTCAATAGAGCAGTCCCAAGGGCTGCTGGTTGGCCATTTTTATGGTTATTTCTTGATGATACGTTAAACAAAGGGTGGATTATTCATGTCTCCCCTTTTTAGACCATATAAGGTAGCTTCCTGATGTTGCCATGGCATTTGTAAATTGCTATGGTGCTGATGGGACGGTGGCAGTGAGGACGACCAGAGGTCACTCTCGTCACCATTTTGGTTTTGGTGGGTTTAGGCCAGCTCCTTTACTGCAACCTATTTTATCAGCAAGGTCTTTATGATCTGTATTTTGTGCCAACCTCCTATTTCATCCTGTGACTTAGAATGCCTTAACCATCTGGGAATGCAGCCCAGCAGGTGTTAGCCTCATTTTACTCAGCTCCTATTCAAGATGGAGTTGTTCTGGTTCACACGCCTCTGACATGGTCATAAATGTTTTAATTACAATAGGATTAGATTTAGTTACAAGAGTGTTGCGGGAAGTCAGGGACCCTGAACAGAGGGGCTGGAGCCACGGCAGAGGAACATAAATTGTGAAGATTTCATTTTAATATGGACTTTTATCAGTTCCCAAATTATACTTTTATAATTTCTTATGCCTGTCTTTAGTTTAATCTCTTAATCCTGTTATCTTCGTAAGCTGAGGATGTATGTCACCTCAGGACCACTGTGATAACTGTGTTAGTTGTAAAAATTGATTATAAAACGTGTGTTGGAACAATATGAAATCAGTACACCTTGAAAAGGAACAGAATAACAGCAATTTTTATGGAACAAGGTAAGACAACCATAAGGTCTGACTGCCTGCAGGGTCAGGCAAAAAGAGCCATATTTTTCTTCTTGCAGAGAGCCTATAAATGGATGTGCAAGTAGGAGAGATATCGCTAAATTATTTTCTTAGCAAGGAATATTAATATTAATACCTTGGGAAAGGAATGCGTTCCTGGGGGGAGGT
The DNA here is from genome assembly GCF_009764315.1 of Trachypithecus francoisi. Lineage (NCBI taxonomy): Eukaryota > Metazoa > Chordata > Mammalia > Primates > Cercopithecidae > Trachypithecus > Trachypithecus francoisi. The sequence goes on from NW_022681456.1 coordinate 108,758,753, forward strand.
CTATAAATGGCTGCTCTGGGAATGTCTGTCTTGTGCAGTTGAGATAAGGACTGAGATATGCCCTGGTCTCTTGCAGAACCCTCAGGCTTACTAAGGTGGGGAAAAACTCTGCCTTGGTAAATTTGTGGTTAGACCAGTTCTCTGCTCTCGAACCCTGTTTTCTGTTGTTTAAGATGTTTACCAAGACAATACGTGCACTGCTGAACATAGACCCTTATCAGTAGTTCTGCTTTTGCCCCTTGCCTTGTGATCTTTGTTGGACCCTTATCAGTAGTTCTGCTTTTGCCCTTTGTCCTGTTCCCTCAAAAGCATGTGATCTTTGTTCGACCCTTATTAGTAGTTCTGATTTTTGCCCTTTGAAGCATGTGATCTTTGTACCTACTCCCTGTTCTTACACCCCTTCCCCTTTTTAAACCCTTAATAAAAACTTGCTGGTTTGAGGTTCAGGCAGGCATCACGGTCCTACCGATATGTGATGTCACCCCTGGCAGCCCAGCTGTAAAATTCCTCTCGTTATACTATCTCTCTTTATTTCTCAGCCAGCCGACACTTACAGAAAATAGAAAGAACCTACATTGAAATATTGGGGGTGGGTTCCCCCAATACAGAGTAACAACATAAAGAATTTGCAGAAGAAAATATTCTGTGAAACAAGATCATGTAGGCATGTCTAACAGCTAGATCATCCATCAAATTACAAACATGTTCAAAATGAAATCACTCTCGCACACCTCATAGAAAATCAGTTAATTCATGTCATTGTAGAGGAAACTGAATATTCAGGAATTCAAAACATCTGTGATACCAGACTTCAAAGATATGCCTGCTTTGCCCCACCTTCCATGAAAGCAAGGGAAAAAGAAGGCCACTAAGGGCTGAGATTTTTAGAGATGCTACGTCGAAATGAGGCTGCCACTATTCTTCACTTTTCAACTTTAAGACAGACTAAGGGATCTGGTCATCTATAAAACTGCTGCAGCAACCACATTAATCATCTAAGAAAGGCTTACTACTTACATGTGTGCTCAGTTTAACACCTAATATTTAACTCTATACAACCTGCCTCTTGGTTCTTATGCTATCTTGTCTCTTTTTGTATTTCTAGAATCAGAAATTATAGAGTTATAAATTATAACTCTATTTCATACATAAGATTATCTCGAGAGCTGGAATTCTATCATTTTCCCCTTTATAACCTCAGTAGTCTTAAGACTGTGTTTACATATTGTAAATTATAATTGTGGGTTTAATTGAACAAAGAAACATACCAAACTGCCCCTAATTTTCATAATCTAAAATATATAAGGGAAAAATTGTAAACATCGTTATATGAGTCATGAAAAAGGATGTATCTTACAAATGTTAAATCACAACTTTAAGCCATAAATTGTGTGGTCAGCACAGGAATAAAGAGATCAATACAAAAAGAAGGATTCAAGGATATATGGGTATGTAGAATATAAAAAAGGCAATATTTTAACTCAGTAGGGGAAAGTTATTAAAAAATAATATTGAGGCTGGGCACAGTGGCTCACACCTGTAATCCAAACACTTTGAAAAGCTGAGCAAGGGAGGATCACTTGAGCCCAGGAGTTTGAGACCAGCCTGGGCAACAGAGTAAGACCCTGTCTCTACAAAAAATAAATAAATTAGCCGAATGTGGCCATGGTACAAACCTAGAGTCCCAGCTACACAGGAGGCTGATCTGGGAGGATTGCTTGAACCCAGGAGGTTGAAGCTGCAGTGAGCCAGCCTGGGTGACAGAGCAAGACCCTTTTTTAAAATAATAATGATGATGATAGATTAGTTTTCACAGATTTTGGTAAAGTCGGTTTAGTAATCAAACTTAAGTTGTAGTAATAAAAAATTCACAAGTGCTGATAAATACTTCATCATTATATAAATATATGCATATATATTTGCATAAATAAATGCAAACACATATAATATTCTAAAACTATATTTATACATATTTATATATTATATATAATATATACATACATTCAATAAATACATGTATATATACATGTACATATAATATACATACATAATATACATACAACATATAACATATATGTTATATGTTGTATATTATATATTATTATATTATGTTATGTATAACATATATGTTATGTTATATTATATATGTATAACATATATATGTTATATTATGTATATATAATGTATTCATATGTGCATATATAAATATAGGCATTTATAAATATATATTTATGTATATAACAAATATACATGTATCTCAGTGACAAATACATGACTCTAAAGATGAAAAAACAGATACTTCGCTCGCTTAAATCCTGGAGGTTTCTTAATCCATTTTTCCTCAGGGCTTAGGTAATGATTGGCATTTAGTAGCCACTTAATAATTAATTGTTGAACGATAAAACTGGTGACAGACTAAATATGTTCTGCGTTATAGTTTAAAATTTTTTTCAGACTCTATGCTGAATTGAATAATCAGCCTTTATTGTTTTACTACCATTCCAACTTTCCCCCAAATGAATGCAATCACTTTAACACCAATTCCTAAGTTAAACTTTTAATATCTTTATACCTATATGGTTCTTCATAAGGAATGTTTTCTAAAATGTTTTGATATTTTGAAGAGAGGATTTCAGAGCAATTATGTGTACCCACAAACTACAAAAGGTTAATGCCAACTACTTGTGTGACTGCAGTATATGAAAGACACACAAGAACCATTTTCTCCAGCTTCAGATTCTACTTGGCTTTGCTCTAACACATGCAATGTTTTTAAGACTTTCTTGCTCTTTAGAGATGTAGTGAAGGGGATTAAAAGGATGTGAACTTTGTAGTTACACAGTCCTGCTTTCGAATTTGAGCAATTTATTTCATCTCTTTTAACCTCAGTTTCCTCATCTCTGTTGTTATCACCGCAAAACTATTGCAAAACAGTGATAACAACAGTGATGCAGAGAAGATTTAAATAGATGATTGTCAAGTCTTTAAAATAATTCCTGGTGCTAGGAAGGGCTCAAATATGTTTTGAGCCAATATTATTAAATATTTATCTGAATTAAATAAAATGGCATATAATAGCTATTATTGCATGAGTTATGTTATTATTAACAAGTAGTAGAAGAGATAAAAGATGTTCTTAACTTAATCCAGGGAAATTGTTCCAATGTTTACACTTTAGTTAGTTCAGAACCCAGAACTTCAGAATCTAGAACTGAGTTAAAACTTTGGGGTCTGCTTTTCTTTTCTTTCCTTGGGGTAAGTTTATCAGAGGCTAGCAGGGAATATGCTGGGAAAAAGCAAAGAGAATATCAAGGACCTACTTTCTCTGGTCCTTTGTTATCTACTAAGTCTGCTCATGTTACTCTCCTTTTTTTCCCATTGTATATTTTAAAGCTGCTGTGAGTAACATGACCTGGAAAGAGAGCACTAGCAAGGAATAAGGAGTGATACAGTGACTGGTGGCTAAGAGATAATGTCTGCAAGTCACCTAAAACCATTGCAGACACAGGGAGATTGGCTTTTATGGATTTGGAGGATTCCTGATTTTGAAGACTCTGATGATTGCTAAAGAGTTAAATGAAATACTAGTGTGTTTTTGTGTGTGTGTTTTGTTTTGTTTTTGTTTGTTTGTTTGTTTTTATAAAAACAGGCAGAATGTAGCCCTATTAATTGTAAAGTGGCGAGATAAACCAGGATGCCTTGGTAACCACTAGACAACAGATGGTCAAGAAATCCAGTAATAACCATCCAAAAGAGTTTAAAGTACAATGAGGCGAAATCCTGATGGCTTTAAAAGAATAAAGCCTACTGTACCAATTAATTAACTTTTATGATAGTGTTAGACCATTAGTGACAACGAGGAAATAGTGGATTTAATATATTTGAACTGTGGTAAGATGTGATTCTTTCTTTTTGTCAACACATTAAAACCATATGGTCTAGAATCCAGTATTATAAATTAAAAAATTGACTGGAACTCTTATCCAAATGGTTCACAGTACTATTGTTGCTGAAATTTACTAAATGGGTCTATTTAAGGATCAGTCCAAGGGATTTTTAATATACTTCTAGGAGACAAGGATGAGACATTTTACAAAAAACAGTAGGAGTTTCTACCCACTCATACACCTCTGAGTCACTGCTTAGAAACAGTAATCGCCAAACTGAGGTACACCTTCTTGACCTAAAACTGTATGTCTGAAACAAATATGTAAGAGGTGTCCAAACACAGACCTTCAGATGGAAAAAATAAAAAGGAAGGTGGAGGAGAAACGGGAAAGAGGCAGAGTGGTAGAAAAACCTAAATAATATAAGATGTCCTAATTAACTATAAAAGGAATACAAAACTTATGCATTTAGATAGATACAAATTGACTCCTTTAATGTAGTTATCTCTTGAGCTGATCACAAAATAATAAATGATAAAAGCAGTACACATGACAAATTATAAAAAACCAAAATTATCAACCTGAGGGTGAAAACAAGGACTAAATATTATGAAAAAATGAATATTCTCCTAAGTAAAAACTGAGTCAAAAGGAAATTTAAAATATATTGTATTAGGCCATTCTTGCATTACTATAAAGAAATACTTGAGCTTGGGTAATTTATAAATAAGTGAGATTTAATTGGCTTACAGTTCTGTGGGCTTTACAGGAAGCATGGTGCTGGCATCTGCTCAGCTTCTAGGGAGGCCTCACCAAGCTTAAAATCATGGCGGAAGGTGGAGGGGGACCAGGCACATCACATGGTGAAAGCAGGTGAAAGTGAGAGAGTGGAGTGAGGAGGTGCCACACACTTTTAAATGACCAGATCTTGCGTGAATTTAAAGCGAGAACTGACCTATCACCAACGGGATGGCCTAAGCTGTTCATGAGGGATCCATTCCCATGGTCCAAACACCTGCCACTAGGCCTCACCTCCAGCATTGGAGATTACATTTCAACATGAGATTGAACTGGGGGCAAATATCCAAACTATATATACATTGATATTATTTTCAAATTTATCGATATGAAAACTATATACAAAAATGGGCTACTGCTAAATCAGGGCTTTTTTATTATTAGAATAGGACAAGAGAAAATAAGCACTGTGCGTAACATTTAAAAAAATATCGGGGCTGGGTGCAGTGGCTCACACCTATGATCCCAGCATTTTGGGAGGCCGAGGAGGTGGGCAGATGACCTGAGTTCAGAAGTTCGAGACCAGCCTGGGCAATGTGGCAAAACCCCATCTTCACAAAAAATACAAAAATTAGCCAGACATAGTGGCTTGCACCTGCAGTCCCAGCTACTTGGGAGACTGAGGTGGGAGGATTGTTTGAGCCTGGGAGGCAGAGATTGCAGTTTGCTGAGGTAGCACCACTGTACTGTGTCTCAAAAACAAAAACAAAAACAAAAACCTGCAGGGAGGGGAAATGGGAAGAGTAGTCTCTCAGCTTAGCCAAGGCTACCTCAGCTATAACAGAATGTGCAAATGTAAATGGGATTCTGTTGTGCCACCAATAACCAGTTCAGGGGAAAATATTTTTTCAAAAAAAAAAAAAGATTGCATAGGCACATGCAGCATAAAGAGTAAGTTACTCAGGAATAAAGATGTGCAAGAACTTTTTCTTCTTCGGTATATGCTCATTTTTAAAATTATAAAATATTAAAATGTAGAAAAAAGAGTGTCTTTTTTTCAACTTGGCAATCATTACAAATAATATTAGCTCCACATGGTTTTGTTAAAAATAATTTAATCCAAACAGTGATTAGTCTAAATAACAAAGTGGTCAAAACACATTCTCAGTAACTAACTTTCATACATGATGTTTCATTTACCAATTTCTCGATCATTATACATCTTTAATAATTTTTATCTGGTTTTGAATTTTTCAGATGGTTTTCCTGTTTTTCTTAGGTATTTTCAGCTAATTTTATAGGTCTGAGCTATATGAACACTGAAATTTAAAAAATAACCTAAATACTAAGCGGGAAACAAATTTGTGTTATCCAGGCTCCATAAACTTAGGCAGTCAATATATTAAAATGTAGTCACAAAAAGTATCCAGTGAAATGAAAAACAAAATAAGGTGATCAAACTGTATGTAATGTGCTTTCAAGTTAAAAAACTAAAATTAGGCCGGGCGCGGTGGCTCAAGCCTGTAATCCCAGCACTTTGGGAGGCCGAGACGGGCGGATCACGAGGTCAGGAGATCGAGACCATCCTGGCTAACACGGTGAAACCCCGTCTCTACTAAAAAAAAAAATACAAAATTAGCCGGGCGAGATGGCGGGCGCCTGTAGTCCCAGCTACTCGGGAGGCTGAGGCGAGAGAATGGCGTAAACCCGGGAGGCGGAGCTTGCAGTGAGCTGAGATCTGGCCACTGCACTCCAGCCTGGGCGACAGAGCGAGACTCCGTCTCAAAAAAAAAAAAAAAAAAACTAAAATTAAAAAAACATATATATTCACAAATATATATCTATATTTATGCTCAGAAAGGGATTTAGGAAGGTAGAAGTCATTGTTCATCGTAAACAATATAAACCAATATTTTTATTGTAAATTGACAAATTATTGTATATGTTTATGAGGTACAAAGTGATATTGTGATATTGTCATATGTATATATATATATGTACACAATGTAGAATGATTAAATCAAGCTAATTAACACATCCATCACCTCAAATACCTATCTTTTTTGTGGTGAGAACATTTGCAATTTACTCTCTTAGCAACTTTTTAAAGCTTTTTTTATTTATTTATATTTATTTATTTATTTATTATACTTTAAGTTCTGGGATACATGTGCAGAACGTGCAGGTTTGTTACATAGGTGTAAACGTGCCACAGTGGTTTGCTGCACCCATCAAGCCGTCATCTACATTAGGTATTTCTCCTAATGCTATCCCTTCCCTACCCACCAACCCCCTGACAGGCTGTGGTGTGTGATGTTCCCCTCCCTGTGTCCATATGTTCTCATTGTTCAACTCCCACTTATTATTAACTATGGTCATGATGCTGTGCAATAATCTCAAAAAACATATTTCTCCTAACAGAAACTTACTACCTTTTAACCAACATCCCCACTATCCCCAGCCTTTGATAGCCACCATTCTACTCTCTACTTTTATAAGCGTTCGACTTTTGTTTGTTTGTTTGGGGGTTTTTTTGTTTGTTTTTTGAGAAAAGAAGGAAGGAAGGAAGGAAGGAAGGAGAGAGGGCGGGAGCAAGAAAGGAAGGAAAGGAGGGAGGGAGGGAGGGAGGATGTCTTGCTCTGTCGCTGTCACCCAGGCTGGAGTGCGGTGGCATGATCTCAGCTCACTGCGGCCTCTACCTCTTGGGGTCATGCAGTTCTCCTGCCTCAGCCTCCCGAGTAGCTGTGACAACAGATTCATGCCACCACGCCCGACTATATAAGTATTTGATTGTTTTACATTCCACATTAAGTGAGTTCATGTGTTTTTCTGTGCCTGGCTTAGTACACTTAGCATAATGTCCTCCAGGTTCATCCATGTTGTCTCAAATGACAGAATTTCCTCTTTTTTTAAATGCTGAATACTATTTTACTGTGAATATATACCACATTTTCTTTATCTATTTGTCCATTGATGGACACTTAGGTTGATCCCATAACTTGGCTATTGCGAATAATGCTGTGATGAACATGGTAGCACAGACATCTCTTCAACATACTGATTTCATCTCCTTTGCATATATACCAAAAGTGGCATTGCTAGATCGTATGGTAATTGTATTTTTAGTTTTTTGCAGAATCTCCATACAGTTTTCCATAATGGCTATATTAAGCTACATCCCCATCAACAGTGTAAAAGGGTTTACTTTTCTCCAAATCCTCACCAAAATTTCTCTTTTATCTTTTTTGATAATAGCCATTCTGACAAGTATGAGGTGATAGCTGTTTGTGGTATTAAACTGCATTTCCTTAATGAGTAGTGATGTTGAGCATTTTTTAATATACCTTTTGGTCATTTGTATGTCTTCTTTTGAAAAATGTCTATTCAAGTCTTTTGCCCATTTTTTTCTTTTCTCTCTCTTTTTTGTTTTTTTCCAGACAGAGTCTCACTCTATTGCCCAGGCTGGAGCACAGTGGTGTGATCTTGGCTCACTGCAACCTCCATCTCCTAGGTTCAAGTGATTCTCCTATTTCAGCCTCCTGAGTAGCTGAGATTACAGGCACTTGCCACCATGCCCGGCAATTTATTGTATTTTAATTTAGTGGAGATGGGGTTTTGCCATGTTAGCCAGGCTGGTCTTGAACTCCTACCTCAGGTGATCTGCCTGCCTCGGCCTCCCAGAGTGCTGGGATTACAAGCATAAACCACCACACTTGGCCCACCCATTTTTCAATCAGGTTATTTGTTTTCTTTTTAATGAATTTTCTGAGTCCCTTATACATTTTGGGTGTTAATCCCTTATCAGATGTATGACTTGTTTTTGGACACTTGTACAGCTTCTTTGAGAAGTATTTGTTCATGACTTTTGCCTATTTTTTGATGAGGTCATTTGTTTTTTTGCTTGTTGAATTGTTTAAGTTCCTTACAGATTCTGACTATTAGACCTACGTGGATGCATAGTTTGTGAATATTTTCTCTCATTCTGTAGGTTGTCTGTTTACTCTATTGTTAGTCTCTTTATCTATGTAGAAGCTCTTTGGTTTAATTAGGTCCCACTTATTAATTTTTGTTTTTGTTGCAATTGCTTTTGAGGTCCTAGTCATAAATTTTTTCCAAAGACCAATGTCTAGAATGTTGTTTCCTAGGTTTTCTTCTAGAATTCTTCTAGTTTGAGGTCTTACATTTAAATTTTTAATATAAGCCTGGTGCAGTGGCTCATCCTTGTAATCCCAGCATTTTGGGATTTGGGTGGATCACTTGAGTCCAGGAGTTCAAGACCAGTGTGGGCACTGTGGCGAAATTCTGTCTCTACAAAAAATTAAAATATTAGCTGGGCCTGGTGGCATGTGCCAGCTACATGGGAGGCTGAGGCAGGAGGATCACCCGAGCCCAAGGAGGTCAAGGCTGCAGTGAGCTATAAACCTGGCACTGCACTCCAGTCTGGATGACAGTGACTCTCTGTCTCAAAAAACAAACAAAACAAAACATAAGTCTTTAATCCACATTGAGTTAATTTATATATATATGTTGAAAGATAGGGGTCTAGTTTTGTTTTGCATATGGCTGGCCAGCTATCCCAGCACCATTTATTAAATAGGGTGTCATTTCCCCAGTGCTTATTTTTGTCAACTTTGTCACAGATTAGATGGCTGTAGTGTGCAGCTTTATTTCTGGGTTCTCTATGCTGTTTCATTGGTCTATGTGTCTGGTTTGGTACGATGCTGTTTTGGTGACTGTAGCCTTATCATATAGTTTGAAGTCAGGTAATATGATGCCTCCATCTGTGTTCCTTTTACTTAGGATTGCTTTAGGTATTGGGCTTTTTTTGGTTCTTTGGTTCCGTTTAAATTTCAGAATAGTTTTTATATGTCTGTGAAAAATGATATCAATAGTTTGATAGCAATGGCATTAAATCTATAGATTGCTTTGAGCAGTATGGCCACTTTAACAATATTGATTATTTCAATCCATGAGCATGGAATGCTTTTCCCTTTGTGTCACCTATGATTTTGTTTAGCAGTGTTTCATAGTTCTCCTTGTAGAGATCTTCCACTTATTTGGTTAGATGTATTCCTAGGTATTGTTTTGTGTAGCTATTGTAAATGGGATTGCATTCTCAATTTGGCTCTCAATTTTAACATTAATGGTACATAAAAATGCTACTGATTTTTGTACATTGATTTTGTATTCTGAAACTTTATTGTAGTCCTGGGCTTTTCTTTGATGGGAAACTTTTTATTACTGATTCAATCTCCTCATTATTGTTCAATTCAGATTTTCTATTTCTTCAAGATTCACTCTTGGTAAGTTGTATATGTCTAGGAATCTATCCATTTCTTATAGATTATCCAGTTTGTTGGCATATAGTTGTCAAAGTAATCTCTTATGATTATTTTTATTTCTGTGGTATTAGTTGTCATGTCTCTTCTTTCAGTTCTGATTTTGAGTTTTCTTCTCTTTTTTTCTTAGTATAGCTACATGTTTATCAATTTTAGGTTTTTAATAAGTCAACTCTTAGTATTTTTTATATTTTTCTATTTTTTCCTAGTCTCTATTTTATTTATTTCCCCTTTAATCATTGTTATTTCTTTCCTTCTGCTCACCTTGGATTCAGTTTGTTCTTCTTTTTCTACTTCCTTGTAGTATAACATTAGATTGTTTATTTGAGACCTTTCTCTTTTTTGATATAGGCATTTATTGCTATAAATTTCCCTCTTGGAATTGCTTTTGCTACATCCTATAAGTTTTGGTATATTATGTTTCCATTTTCATTTAACTCAAGATAATTTTAAATTTCCCATTTGATTTCTTCTTTGATCCATTGTTGTTGTTCAGGAGCATGTTATTTAATTTCCACATATTTATGAATTTTCAAAACTTCTCCTGTTATCGATTTTTACTTTCATACCATCGTGGTCAGCGAAGTTACTTGATATGTTTCAATTCTCTTAAATTTGCTCAGACTTGTTTTGTGGTCTAACATATAATTTATCCTAGAGAATGTTACATGTGTTCTTGAGAAGACTGTGTATTCTGCTGCTGTTGGATGAAATGCTCTGTATATGTCTGTTAGGTCTATTTGATCTAAAGTGTAGGGCAAGTCCAGTGTTTCCTTATTAATTTTTTTATGTAGATGATCTGTTCATTATTGATAGTAGGACTTGAAGGTCCCTATTGCAATTATTATATTGCAATCCATCTCTTCCTTCAGATTTTTAAATGTTTGCTTTATATATTTAGGGGCTCCAATGTTGGGTGCATATAGATTTACAATTATTATATTCTCTTGATGAATTGGCCCCTTTATTATATATAATGACCTTCTTTGTCTCTTTTTACAGTTTTTTTTTTTAATTTAAAGTCTGTTTTATCTGATACAAATATAGCTAACCCTGTTGTCTTTTGGTTTCCATTTGCATGGAATATCTTTTTCTATCTCTTTACTGTCAGTCTATTTGTGTCCTGAAAAGTGAAATGAGTCTCTTCCAGGCAGCATATAGTTGGGTCCTATTTTTTTAAATCCATTCAACTACTCTGTCTTTTATTGGAGAATGTAATCCACTAACATTTGTCTTAGTTTATTTTGCACTGCTATAACAGAATACTACAGACTATGTAATTTATAATGAACAGAATTGTATTGGCTCATGGTTCTGCAGGCTGGGAAGTCCAAGATCAAGGGATTGGCATCTGATAAAGGCCTATTTTCAACCTAACACAGTAGAAGGCATCACATAGATGATAGAAAGAGCAAGAGGATGCCAAACTCATCCTTTTATAAGGAACTCACTCCTGTGACAATGGCATTAACGCATTCATTAGGATAGAGCCCTATGACCCAAATACCTCCCTATAGGCCTGCACCTCCCAACACCTCCACATTGGAGGTCAAGTTACCAGCACATGAACTTCAGGTGGCACATTCAGACCATGGCAACATTCAAAGTAATTATTGATAGATAACAGCTTACTAATGCCATTTGATAATTTATTTTCTGGTTGTTTGTAGAGACGGTATTTCTTTCTTCCTCTCTTGCTATCTTACTTTGTGGTTTCATGATTTTTCTGTAGTAGTATGCTTTGAATCCTTTCTATTTACGTTCAGGGATCCCCATGAGGTGAGACTGAAATGGGCTTCCTGTAAAGCTTCTTGGAATGTTAAAGAAACTGGATATTCACTTCCTAACTCCTTTCAAGACCACAAAAATCAGCATAAGGCTAGCATCATTGTTTAAAATGTATTTAGATATAAAGAAGTTGAGAGTAAAAAAGTCAGATAATCAATATGTGAAAACTAATGACCAGGAATATTAAAGTTTGAACAATTTTTTTCAAAATATTTATTTACTTGGCTGTGGTGGCACATGCCTATAATCCCAGATACTTGGGAGGCTGAGGCAGGAGAATCATTTGGATACAGGAGATGGAAGTTGCAGTGTGCTGAGATTGTGCCACTGCACTCCAGACTGGGCAACAGAGCAAGTCTCCTTCTCAAAAAAGAAAAACATATCTATGTATGTATATATGCATATACACATATTTATTTGCTATATGTAACATACAACCATAAAATACATATGAATTTATGGATTTACTTATATATAATTTTACACACATGTGTATCTTACATCATTTTTATCATATTGTATATCAGGTTTTGTATAATGCTTTTTTTTCATTCACATTATATGCATTTTTTCATGTGATTAAAATTCACAGAAAGCATAATTTTGTTGGCTACATATTATTGTCATACAACATTTATTTATTTGTTTATTTATTTATTTATATTGTGGTTAAAAAGCACATAACATGAAATTTACCCTTTTAACCAATTTTTAAGTGTACAGTATTGTTATCTATACAAACAGCATGGATCCAGTTAGCCAACTGGGCCTGCTCCGCTGGCTTTTGAATGGAAGTTCAAGGCTTGCTTAGCAGGCAGGTACAGTTAAGCTGGTGTAATAACCACTCACACTCAGTTTTCACATTGTAAAATATGAATAATTCTACTAACTAGCTCGTCAGATTATTAACTAGATTAAATACAATGTATAAATCACTTAACACAAAAGCAGAGTACCTACTCAGTACACGTTTCCTTTTATTAATAATATTGGTCAGTGTATGTCAATCTGAACTCTTAATACCAGTAGGGACCTTGAGATATTTAGAGGCTTAGATCACTTAAATTAATTTTGCATCATTAAAAATAAAATATTTTGTTTTCACTAACTAGCACCATGTTTTCACTTTTAAAATGTGATGCATGCAAATGAAATCTATTTGTGTGTGTACGTGTGTTATCATTTGACTTACATCACACAGTGTCTGACAAAAAGTAATAAATCTTTTTGAATGAACAGTATTGTATGGTTATAAAGCAGCTACCACATACTACAAACTGTGAAATGTCATATTCTGAGTTCACACAAGACCTACATCACTGAATGCCTTGGTTGATAACAGTAAATAAAAGTCTTAATGGATTCATTGACTTCCCATAAACAAATAATGAAGTTCATAATCTATCGTTCATTATACCTGGGCTGAAGGAGACTCTACCATACTTATCTGTCAAGAGCTCTAACTAGGAGTGAAGGAAGGAGTTTCCCTTCCCGTTTCAAGTCCCTTGGACAACAAGCTGGCTAACATTGATGGGGAAGGGACACTCGTGCACAGAAGTAGGTAAAACTAGGCACCATTCAAGACCAGCCTGGCCAACATACTGAAACCTCGTCTCTACAAAAAATACAAAAAATTAGCTGGGCATGGTGGTGGGCTTCTGTAATCCCAGATACTCGGGAGGCTGAGGCAGGAGAATCGCTTGAACCTGGGAGGCGGAGGTTGTAGTGAGTTGAGATCGCGCCACTGCACTCCAGCCTGGGCAACAAGAGCAAAACTCTGTCTCGGGGGGGAAAAAATGTAGGTCAAACTAGGCTGAATTTTAAATAACTGAATATGACTGAAAATCTATGGGATTTTCCTGAGGTATCATTAAGAGATGAGTCAGAGGGATTTGATAAAACAGAATTGAAGTCATTTAGAAAAAAAGTTCTACTTTTATACCCTAAGGCAGAAAAATCGCTTATTAAACTTGTTATGCATATTTTGACAGCAGAAAGACTTTTAAAAACTTTTGAAGTCCATGGTCGTACCACCTGAGTGTACTCGATCACATCTGGAAAACTTTTAGAGCCATTAAAGAGTTTAAGAACCTTAAAACCAAGGAAGAATTAATGTTACTTATGACATATGATACTTAAGAAGAAAATAATTTACAATATATGTAAATCACCTGATATTAACATTAATAACAGCATAATAAATACATAGTGTAATAAAATTGTTATATTTTCATTAAATTTGATCATGCTAGAAATACCACTTGTGAATTGTGCTTAATAATTTATAACAAAGACAGTAGGATATCTGAAGGATGTCCCTCCTTCCGTTTGCTGCCTGACAAAAACTTATACTTGTATTTCCAGACCAGTACAAATGCCACCTCTAGGAATGTTATAAATAATATACTTCTATATCACATGGTATTATAATTATTTGTTTAATTTTTTCCATAACTAGATATGTGTTCTTCAAAAATAAGAAGATATCTTATTTTTGTATTCCCTACCTGGTATAATGCCTGACGCATAGTAGGCAGTTAATAAGTGACTGAGTTATTTAATGAGTAAGTCATATATAGAGCCATGCGTTGCTTAACAATGGGATATAGTCTGAGAAATTCACTGTTAGGTGATTTCATAACTGTGCAAACATCATAGACACAAACCTCCATGGTCTATCCTACCATACACCTAGGCTATACGATATAGCCTAATGCTCCCAGGCTATAAACCTGAACAGCATGTTTTTGTATTGGATATGTAGGCAATTATAACACCATGGCAAGTATTTGTGCATCTAAATATGAAAAAGGTACAATTTTTAAAAGGAATAATAATCTTATGGGACCACTATCATATATGCAATCTGTTACTGACCAAACATTGTTATGTGAGGTATGGCTGTATTTCTCATCATTAGAGTTGAAATTAAGTTTTGAATAACTAGAATATTTTGGGAAAGTCACTGATATTCATGAGCATGAGGTGCTCAATGTACTTGTTTAGTATGACCTTTTTTCATAAGGTTACAGGAGATTTACTGGCAGAGCTGATAATTGACTTTATTGCTCACCAAATTGCTGACTCTAACATAGATATTAAACATTATGAAAAACATCTAAATTCCTGGCTTTTTAAAGATCACTCTGTTTACTTCAGGCTGTGATGCATTTATTACTATGAAGTCAAAGAACAGTTCTAACAGATCTTAATATCCCAGTAACATGATAGAGAGCTGGATAGTGGAATATGACCTAAGGCTTGCAATTCTACGCGAGTGTTTAACTTCCTCAAGTAACTCATTAACGGTTTGTCTTACTAAGCAAAGTGCAGGATGATTCTGAAATAACTAAACAGACTAATAAATGTTTTTGCAACAGGAAAATCTTTCACACTTTTATGCTGTTATTAAAATAGATACTGTGTGTGAGCTGTCTTAATTCACTGAGATACTACCTCAATTTTTCGCTTGGTGTGTTTCTTTTTTAACATCAAATGTGGTGCAGACAGAGTTATAAAGCCCTCATTTCAACTTTGCAAGCCTTTGTGCATTCTTTCTCAAAACAATGGAATTTTCTACTTAGCACATACTCAAATGCATGCAAGGAAATATTCTTCTAAGAGGTAAATACAGTAATGCAGTGATTAATTTTTTAAAAGATTCTATTTAAAAAGTAAACTTAATATTGTTTTATTTATATTCTTGTATGGAATCGTATACCTTTTAAATTCTAAACTAAAGTGACATTGGTATTAATTTGGCTACTATCCTAGTTTTACAAGCCTCGCTACAGGTATTTTCGTATCTGTAGACTTGAGTAAAGTGTCCGATATAAGGCCGGGTGCAGTGGCTCACGCCTGTAATCCCAGTACTTTGGGAAGCTGAAGGGGACGGATTGCCTGAGTTCAGGGGTTCAAGACCAGTCTGGCCAACGTGGTAAAGCCCCGTCTTTACTAAAAATACAAAAAAATTAGCCAGGCATGGTGGCATGTGCCTGTAATTCCAGGCACATGCTTAGGAGGCTGACGCAGAATAATTGCTTGAACCAGGGAGGTGGAGGTTGCAGTGAGCTGAGATCTCGCCACTGCACTCCAGCTTAGGCAACAGAGCAAGACTCTGTCTCAAAAAAAAAAAAAAAAGTGTCTGATAAAAAGATAAAATTTCCTCAGATGAAGATGAAATATTTTCAGAAGTAGTTCTAAGTGAAAACTCAGTTTAGCCACAATCTAGACATCTATGTCTGTCTTGTTCATCTTTTGTTTCCTAGCACATAAATTAATCTACCAAAAAAGAACATGAACTAATTGTCTTACAATTAAAGAGTACTTAAACTGAACTGTAATTAAAGGATTTTCTTTTTTTTCAACAACATAATGGGTTTATATTTAATATACTACTTCTCATCAGGAGGATGTTACTCATTTAATATAAAGGTTTTTTTTAACATTAAATTTCTTTTCCATGCCAATGTCTTTAAATCTTTTCTGCATTTCAGTATTAGATACACTGAATGCATTTTTCTAAATGTTTATTTTCCCCCAGAGATAAAAAGTTCCCCTTTTTGGCTATTTGATATCTAAATACAATATCAACTCGGCAGATAACAAAACAAAATTCTAATAAAAATATGGAGAAAAGACTGCAACGATTCAGGAGGCAGTGATTACAAATGAACAGTGGTGATTTCCTAGACTTATGGGCAAGAACTTCCTTCTTTCTATTTTATGTGCTTTGAAAATTTAAAACTATGAACTATTACGAAAATTTCAGCCATCTTACTTCTTTGACTGCCTTTCTGCCCAGCAAATACAAATCATAGGCTGAATTTTTCAGTGCATAATTTGTTGTAAAGAAAACTTTCCTTTTTCCATATATATACATATATCTGTTTGTTCCCATTTCATGGAAACAATGAGGAATGTAAAACTCCCCTATTTACAGATTCTTGAAAACTTTCAGACACCAAAGCTCAAGTTTAGCCTCAATAGCACAAAGGTTTTCAGGCTGAGGTTTGATTCAGTAGGCCCTTCAAAGTCACATGTGTCCATATCTTTCTAGTGCAAATACCTGCAAGTAAGCACAAATGCCTGTAATGCTGAGAACCACACCTAACAAGAGAGCGATTATATCACTGGCTTCTTCTGCTTCAACAACAGGCAGCATCAAAAGAGTGACATGAGAACTAAGGGCAACTATGTTGAAACTGAGGTCATGCTGTTGAAATCTTGAGGGCTGAAGGTTCCAAAGAAATGATATACATAGAATTCTATCTGACTTGAAATTTTCCTTTTCTGGAGCTCCAGATGCTGAGACTAAGAGGTTCCACGTGAGGCTGCTTTGCAGGAAGCAGTCATTACAGGAATCAAAGCATTTTCTTTCCTTTTGATGCATAACTATCTTACCTACACACAGATGATAAGAGTACAGAAAAATGTTATTTCTGTTATTTAGTAATGATTCTAATTTAAAACAAATCCTTAGGTTGCACTAAAAGAAACATCTTGATCAAGAAAAGTAATAGTTCCACTGAATTGGGTTCAAATAAAATGTTTATAGAATTGTCATTAATTTTTTTAAATTTTTTTGAGACAGGGTCTC
The DNA here is from genome assembly GCF_009764315.1 of Trachypithecus francoisi. Classification (NCBI taxonomy): domain Eukaryota; kingdom Metazoa; phylum Chordata; class Mammalia; order Primates; family Cercopithecidae; genus Trachypithecus; species Trachypithecus francoisi. The sequence goes on from NW_022681456.1 coordinate 108,776,104, forward strand.
ACTCTGTCACCCAGGCTGGAGGGTGGTGATGTCATCTTGGCTCACTGCAACCTTTGCCTCCTGGGTTAAAGTTATTCTCTTGCCTCAAGCTTCTTGAGTAGCTGGGACCACAGCCATGCACCACCATGCCTGGCTAATTTTTGTGTTTTTAGAAGAGACAAGATTTCACCATGTTGGTCAAGCTGGTCTCAAACTCCTGGCCTCAAGTGATTCACCCGCCTCAGCCTCCCAAAGTGCTGGGATTACAGGCGTGAGCCACTGTGCCCAGCCTGTTTTTAATTTATAATGCCACTAAAATAAATACAACAGAATAAGACTTTTAATGAGGGTGTGGAGAAATACAACCAGAAAATCTAACCTATATCTGTGCCTCCTGGCCAGTAACCCTTTAGGAATTCTGTATGGAGAGCAGGTCAGGTGGGAAAGATGTCCGGGGCTGGCCCTTGGTGGGAGGCTGCGGCTAAGAGGAGAGGCTCAGGTTTGGGAGACCAGAGCCTTGCCTGGCTCTGATCTCTGACTTCTAGAGCCCCAGCTGCTGGCCGATTCTAGAATATCCTACTTGATATGATTAAAAGGCCTAGGAGAGCTCGGGGCCCTCAGTGGCAAAACAACAATGTCCAACCCTTGGTCTCCTCTCTTTTCACTTTTGGTTAAACAGCATCCCAGTTGGTTTTTCCCACCGGTGGCGCTGTTGAGATTTTTAAAATATTGCCTCCATTTATCAAGGAGAGAAATAATAACTAAGAAATATGCCCTTAAAAAATATTTATTTCTTTTTCTAAAAATATGGGAGCCAAGATTCCATTCATGGAAGAAAGACAAGGCCCACCTCTTACCCTCAGAGAGGTCCACCTGGTTTGACATTGCAATACTTCTTAATTTTTTTTGCTTATTATTTCATTTCAATTCCATCCTTCTATTCTTCTTAGTCTACATCCATAGACCAAGGGGCAAACAGATACTCAGATAACTTCTAAAAAAAAATTAGTTACTAATATATAATTAACATTTATTGAACATTATGCCAGCCAGTGTTTTAGATACTTTAATTTTCTTTCTTTCTTTCTTTTTTCTTTCTTATTTTTTCAAGGTGGAGTTTCACCCTTGTTGCCTAGGCTGGAGAGCAGTGGCACAGTCTCGGCTCACTGCAAACTCTGCCTCCTGGGTTCAAGCGATTCTCCTGCCTCAGCCTCCCGAGTAGCTGGAATTACTTGGCATGCACCACCGCGCCTAGTTAATTTTTTTTTTTTTTTTGTATTTTTAGTAGAGACAGGGTTTCACCATGTTGGCCAGGCTGGTCTTGAACTCTTGACCTTAGGTGATCTGCCTGCCTCAGCCTCCCAAAGTGCTGGAATTACAGGCGTGAGCCACCGCACCTGGCCTAAATATCATTAATTTTCACAACCACTCTATGAAAGAAAACCATGATTCAGTATATAGTTCTCTTTAAGGAGAGAAAAACTGCTTCCTAAAACTGAGCAATATTAGGTAATTGTGTGAATCCATTCCTAAAGGGCATTTCCTCCACAATCGACAATTATTTTCAGTTGTAGTTGTACGAATGATATATAATGCCACAGCTGAAATCCTGCTGTTCTGAGAAAGTTAAGAGTGTGTCCAGAGAAACCTGAGCAGGTTAGTGAAGCATTCAAAAATGCTGTTGCTTGTGGAAAGGTTAAAATTACTGTGACACTTTAGCATAGAGAAGAGACTACTTAGTCAGCTATCTTCAGATATTTGAAGGGCATTTTGTACAGAACAGATTGGATCTTATTTTTGTATTGCTGCCAGGCACAAATAAGATACATGAAATGGGACAGGGAGACTTTGTGAGTCAATGAGTCCTCTTTGCATTGCTAAAAGTGCTCAAGATTATCATTATCAGGGTAGAGCTTGTTTTTGTTCTTTTTAAATTTATTCCAAAACTAATATGAAACAGCTTTACCAAAAAATGAGAGGAAAGCAATAAAGCAGGAAGGTAAAGCAGGAAGATAGGCAGAAAGGAAGGAAGATAGAAAAGAGAGAGAGTTTGGGAAAAACATAAGGGATGATCTGTTAAAGATTTTTTCAAGAAGTAAATGGAAAGTAAATTTAAGATGAGTCACTGTTTTCCTAAGAGAATAGGGAAGTTTATCCAATGTATGATCTGGTAAGCATATCAAAAAATTTTTAAAAATTACATAAAAAAGATCCTAAGATAAAAATAGTCAATGTTGATGGTACATATGATGGATATTGTCATATCTTTTTGGTAGGATTATGTATATTGATACATTTAAACAAACAATAATTTGACAAAATAAAACATTTATAACTTCCACACCATAATTCTACTTCTGTGAATCTATCCTACTGAAAAAAGTCGTAAGAAGCTGTGAGCATAAGCATATTCATCACAGTGTGTTTTTTAAATAGCAGAAAATTGGAAATAATATAAATCCAATTATAGAGGAATAGTACATTAACTGCAGCACGTTCAATGGATAGAATGTTATGTTGCCATCAAAAAGATGTTGTCGGCTGGGTGCAGTGGCTCACACCTGTAATCCTAACACTTTGGGAGGCCGGGGAGGGTGGACTGCCTGAGCTTGGGAGTTCGAGACCAGCCTGGGCAACACGGTGAAAGGCTGTCTTTACTAAAATACAAAAATTAGCTGGGCGTGGTGACATGCACCTATAGTTCCAGCTACTCAGGAGGCTGAGGCAGGAGAATCACCTGACCCTGGGAGGCGAAGGTTACAGTGAGCCAAGATTGCCCCTCTGCACTCCAGCCTGGGTGAGAGAGTGAGAGCAAGACTCCGTCTCCCCACCGCTATAAAAAAGGATGTTGTCAAAGAATGTGTATCAGCAGGGGGCTAAGGCAGGAAGATTGCTTGAACCCAGGAGTTGGAAGCTGCAGTGAGCTTTGATCACATCACTGAACTCCAGCCTGAGTATACATAGGCAAAACATTTTTTTTTGAGATGGAGTCTCACTCTACCGCCCGGGCTGGAGTGCAGTGGCCGGATCTCAGCTCACTGCAAGCTCCGCCTCCCGGGTTTAGGCCATTCTCCTGCCTCAGCCTCCTGAGTAGCTGGGACTACAGGCGCCCGCCACCTCGCCCGGCTAGTTTTTTTTGTATTTTTTAGTAGAGACGGGGTTTCACGGTGTTAGCCAGGATGGTCTCGATCTCCTGACCTCGTGATCCACCCGTCTCGGCCTCCCAAAGTGCTGGGATTACAGGCTTGAGCCACCGCGCCCGGCCCGCAAAACATTTTTAAAAGGACTTATAATAATTTACTTGGCTCTCTTCTAAAATTGTGAATAAATTCCATTCATATACCTCAGTAACATTTCCCACATTTTCCTCTTCTTTTCAATTCTCTGCAACTCCACATTATTCTGGAGCCTCTTACTTATAAACCACAATCCAATATTTCCTTTTCCCCTTTTCTCAGCTACTTTCTTTCTCTCTATCCCCCTCTATCAGTTATTTTTTTAAAGTTATCCCAGATCAATTTAGTTTTTCTCTCCCTGCCTTCACCCGTTCCCAATTTTGAATTCTACATATCAAAAGTCCATCACTACAGCCTAGCAGAAGATGAGTTTTCTCTGGGGGAAAGCAGGTGGACGCTGGAATGAAACACACAAAGTCAGCATTCTCTCTTGCGGTAGAGGGAAGGTCATCTCCACATTAATAATTTTTTATCCTGTTTAGTTATAAACAAGTTAACAAAATTTAAGATACCAAATATTAAAACTTGGTACTCAAGTCTTATAGTCAAACTGGTTTTGGTTCAAATATATATACTCCCACCAGAAATACATTAAAATATCCATAATATACACCTTCATCAGCATTGGGCATTTTATTTCTTAGTCTCCTTTTTCAGGCAAAACTAAGAAAAATTATGTTAAAATACTGATAAACACACAATTATAATATTAGCATAAGTGGTAGTGCTGACATGTAAAGGACTAGAAAGGTCTCCCAGACAGAAGGGCCAGGATTTTACCGTAAAAATAAACTTATTTGGAACTATGTCTTAGGACCCTGCCAATTTCTTGCTGAGTTAAGACGTATGATTTACATAAATCCTGGTTACATTGAGGGACAAAAGAGATGAGAAATAGCCAGTTGTTAATGAGGAATATGTCAAGAGGAAGGAAAACAGAAGTGAGGGCTGTAAGAATACTTAAAATGCTTCCTTGTTTTTGAATTTTTAAAAATTTCAATTTCTAAACATAATTGATTTTACTAGAGCCCTGCTGCTGTCTTTGATTAAATGAGAAAAGATTAATTGCTAGACTCTGCACCCCACTAGATGCTTCCTGTAATATCCTGTTTTCTGTTAACTACTTAATCAATAATTTAATTAAAAGTCAGTAGAATTACAAGTATGTAGGATAAAGTCCCATGAGGTCCTGGAGGGGCTTTAAAATAGTTTAGCAACAAAAAGAAAGAAAATAAGGGTAGCTAAAGCCCATATGACAAAATTCCAGTAATTTTAAAATCTGGGTGGTGCATGTATAAGGGTTCATTACGCTAGTCTTTCTATAACACTTTTGTGAGTGCTTAACATTTTCCATAATATTTAAATCAGTAATACGATGAAGGCAATTTTGAGCTGTTTTAAAAAATAAAGTTTCTAAAACTAAAGTTTTCTGTCAACAAAATCGTTTTTATATTACATCTTGATTTACTGATTTATGTAGAATAAATATAGATGAAAAAATACAGATGAGTTCCTGACATATAAAAAAAGTCTGACTATCCAAGGATGAAAAATATGCATATGATAAAGATCAGATTCAAGAAATTTTAACGTTAGACATTAAGAAGTAACACCAACTTGTACTTCTTATTACAAGCAAAGAATCCAACGTGCCTTTGAATTGTTTCCAAGATTCTTCGCTTGCTCTTTTCCATCTTCTGTCCCACTTTTCTTGGTCTTGTACCTCAGTCTTGGATTTAGGTTTAAACACCCTTTCTCTTCACTCGATTGTTCTCTTGTTGGTTTATTTGAATGGAAAAATGGAAAATACGCTATGTAGGATTCAAGATAAAACGGCTTTTGGATCAAAAATATTCTTAGAAGAACTGGGACCAATACCAGGAATGGTGGTAACTAAAGAGAGAAGGGAAAAGAACTAACATGTTTTGATTCGTCTATTATGTGCCAAGGCAGTATCATGGATATATACAAACAGCAGGGTAAGACATTTTAAAATATTGATTAAAAGAAGCTTATTATTATTTTCCTTTTTTTTTTTTTTTGGCAGTGTCTCAATCTATTGCCCAAGCTGGACTGCAGTGGCACAATCATAGCCTACTGCAGCCACGACTTCCTGGGTTTGAGTGATCATCCCACCTCAGCCTCCTGAGTAGCTGAGACCACAGGCGTGCACCACCACACCGACTAAGTTTTTAATTTTTTTGTAGAGACAGGGCCTCACTATGTTGCCCAGGCTGGTTTCAAACTCCCGAGCTCCAGCAATCCTCCCACCTTGGCCTTCCAAAGTGTTGGGATTATAGGCATGAGTCACTGCACCCAGCCTATTATTTATTTCTTGAAGAGTCACTAGAGTGGCCCTATTTTTTATGCAAATGCAAGACAAGCAGGGTTCTTTGCCCTGTAGTGATGAGATAGCAAATATCTTCTATGACTCCATTGAATCAGTCACTCACTGTGATTCTGGGAATGTGAGACTGACTACTGGCACATTTGCATAAGGAACCCAGGGCCTTCTGGGAGGGGAAAAAAATCCTAAATATTTTCTCTGGGAATATACTGCTCCCTCTTTCTCTGAGATGTGAAATTAGAGAATACTGCTGAGCTAGAGAAGGTAGGCTTTATTCATCCAAGGGCCAGTGGTAGGGATAGGCAGCATGTCTCCTAAGATTAATATAGAGAAAGGTGTTATCTGAACTGGTAACCCCAACCCTTGGCACTCAAATAATAAAATACAGAAGCAAGTAGAATAATAAATATATTTATACTTTTTTCCATATAAAGAGTTAAATAATAAATATATTTGTACTCTTTTCCACATAAAGAGTTAGTTGAGGCTGGGCATGGTGGCTTGTGCCTGTAATCCTAGTACTTTGGGAGGCTGAGGAGGGTAGACTGCTTGAGCCCAGGAGTTCAAGATCAGCCTGTACAACAAAGCCAGAACCTGTCTCTATAACAGAAAAAAAATTTTATCCTTCCCCAGAACAAAACACAATTTTCACCTCACATTGGATTTTCCCCTCCCTTAACTTTCATTTCATGGAAATTTAGCTCTAAATCATTCTCTGTATGCCATACTTCTACATCTTAGGAAAATTACCTATGTGTAAAATAGTGTTGTTTGCACTTAAAAAAAATAATTTGCAGTTAGTAGAAGTGAATAAAGCAAGAGGCATTCAAATCTGATACTGTCTGTTCCATGGCCAGACTTCCTCATCCTAAATCCTGACTTTGTTTTACCCTTACCGTTTTTTTTTTTTTTTGCGACGGAATCTCACTCTGTCACCAGGCTGGAGTGCAGTGAGGTGATCTTAGCCCACTGCAACCTGGGCCTCCCGGGTTCAAGCGATTCTCCTGTTTCAGCTGGGACTACAGGTGCATGCCACCACTCCCAGCTAATTTTTGTATTTTTAGTACAGGTGGGGTTTCACCATGTTGGACACGATAGTCTTGAACTCTTGACCTGGTGATCTGCCCGCCTCAGCCTCCCAAAGTGCTGGGATTACAGGCATGAGTCACTGTGCCCAGCCAACTTCTTATCTGAATAGTTCTCACTCTTGATTTACCACCTCAAGTTCTATTTTCCTCTTGAAATTTCACCAGCCATCTCACTCCACAGAGATGTTTTTCTGCTTCTAAATTCCCGTTATATTTACCACTCATTTTCATACTCTCCCCTATGGTTATATTTGAAGTATATGAACTAAAATTTGAGTTGGAATTTATTTGAAAGCAGTGACAACATTCTGGATCTTTCTGAACTCTTCCAAGGGATTAATGTGGTGTTCCATATGTAAGCTGAGCATTAGATTGAAATGTTAATAATTTTCTCAGAACGTACGAGTTCTTCTACCTCTCTTTGGCTCTGTTTAGCTTAGTAACAGTCAAGGACAACAGCATGTGAATCTTAGGACTGTTATTGGTTAACCTAGCAACCATGCAGTTCCCAAGGATACAAACTCTGAAGACACACCCTTTTGGTATGGTAATGAATGAAGTTAAAGAGGTAACTAAAATCAAATGTCAATATTAGAACGAGTGTATAATTAACTGTGGCTTTATGGTCTCTGTAGGAGCGACTATTACCCTCTCTAAATCAAACATTTTCCTTTAGTCACATGAGATAAACGTCTTAAACTTTTAAAAAATGAAATAATAAGAACAAGTAGAGGAATATCAAGAATAATATAACAACTAACCATGTACACATAATTAACCAATATGATCATGCAGCCATTTTTCCTAAGAAATCAAACATTATAGAACTTGAGCTTTCTGCCAGGCATGGTGGCTCATGCCTGTAATCCCAACATTCTGGGAAACTGAGACAGGCAGATCACTTGAAGTCAAGAGTTCAAGACCAGCCTGGCCAACATGGTGAAACCCCATCTCTATCGAAAATATAAAAATTAGTCAGGCATGGTGGCACACACATGTAATCCCAACTACTCAGGAGGCTGAGGCACAAGAATGGCTTGAACCCAGGAGGAAGAGGCTGCAGGGAACTGAGATATTGCCACTGCACTCCAGCAACAAAAAGAATTTGAGCTCTCCTAAATCGTTTTCCTTCCTCTCTCTCCAGCCCAAAGCTGATATGTACAATTTTTCCATTCATGTTTGTGTGTTTTTTTAACCATATATGTATATACTAACACTGTGTAGTACTATTTTGCATATTTACAAATGTTACACAATTGCTATATTAAAAATAGCCATCTCTAAACTGCTTTTTTGTTAATGATTAAAATGTCATTAAAAATTAAATCCGTTTCTTAATTTTTTATTGTCTCCTTTGATCATCTTTCATTATTTTCTATCATTATTTTTCTTTCTATTTTCTTTGGCTTTGCTCTCTTTTTTTTTGTAAATGTTCTATTAATATGTGTGATTGAAGAAAAATACATCTTTTCTACATTAGTTTACCTTAAGAAATATATGGAAAGCCTGGCCAACATAGTGAGATCCCATCTCTACAACAAATTTAAAAATTAGCTGTGTGTGATGGTGTGTGCCTGCAGTCTTAGCCACTCAGGAGGCTAAGGCAGGAGGACAGCTTGAGCCCAGAAGTAAGAGGCTGCAGTGAACCATGATCATGCCACTGCACTCCAATCTGGGTGACAAAGACTCTCTCCCCGCACCCCAACAACCCCGGCAAAAAAAAAAAAAAGAAATACATAGGACATAGGTTTACTATTAAGTCTAAAATAAGGCCAGGCATTGAGGCTCACACCTATAGTCCCAACACTTTGGGGGACCGAGGCAGGAGAATTGCTTGAGGCCAGGGATTTGAGACCAGCCTGGGAATCCTGTCTCTATAGTTAAAAAAATGTATGCGTGTGTGTGTGTGTGTGTGTGTGTGTGTGTGTGTGAGAGAGAGAGAGAGAGAGGGAGAAATGATACATTTGCGATTTTGATATCTATGTGATTAAATGGCACGAGAAATAAACAATTGTAGAAGTTTAAGGAAAAGATTATCTTAAAGTTTATTCTATAACAATATTTAGAGAAAATTTTTTCAGCTACATTGAATATCTTTTTAACCTTTTTTTTTGAGATGGAGTTTCGCTCTTGTTGCCCAGACTGGAGTGCAATGGCGCAACCTCGGCTCATTGCAACTTTCGTCTCCCAGGGTCAAGGGATTCTCCTGCCTCAGCCTCCCAAGTAGCTGGGATTACAGGCACCCACCACCATGCCCGGCTAATTTTTTTGTATTTTCAGTAGAGACAGGGTGTCACCATTTTGGTCAGGCTGGTCTTGAACTCCTGACCTCAGGTGATCCATCCACCTTGGCCTCACAAAGTGCTGAGATTACAAGTATGAGCAACTGCACCTGTTTACTTTTAAGATAATCTATTTTTCCTTTCACTATGATGGGTCTAAGTGCAGATTATTTTATTTTAAATTTTGGTGTACACTATGATTTTCAAGATTTATGACATTCTTTAATTCTAGAATATCTTATTTATTATCTGTTCAAATAGTAGATCTCATCATACATTTTCTTCTCTTTTTTTCTTTGTTTTAAAGGAAAAAAATGAACATCCAGATAAAGAGGTCCTGAACTTCTACCAGTACTGTAGGTATCTTCAGGTATATGGATGCCTAATAAGCATGCTGAGATGATCTAAGAATGGAGAGCAAACTTCTTTTTTTCTTTTAATTAAATAACTTTTTTTAGGCCAGGTACAATGGCTCATGCCTGTAATCCCCACATTTTGGGAGGCTGAGGTGGGTGAATCACTTGAGGCCAGGAGTTTGAGACCAGCCTGGTCAACATGGTGAAACCCTGCCTTTATGAGAAATATAAAAATCAGCCAGGTGTGGTGGTTCACACCTGTAGTCCCAGCTACTCATGAGGCTAAGGTGGGTAGATCAGTTGAGCCCAGAAGAATTTTTTAGAGACAAGATCTCCCTCTGTCACCCAGGCTGGAGTGCAGTGGTGGGATCATAGCTCACTGCAGCCTCAAACCTCTGGGCTCAAGCAATCCTCCTGCCTCAGCCTCCTGATTAGCTAGGACTACAGATGTATGCTACCACACCCAGCTAATTTTCAATTTTTTGGTAGAGACAGGGTATTGCTATATTGATGAGGGTTCCTGTATATTTCTTTTCTTTTCTTTTTTTTTTTTTTTGAGACAGAGTCTCGCTCTGTCGCCCAGGCTGAAGGGCAGTGGCTGGATCTCAGCTCACTGCAAGCTCTGCCTCCCGGGTTTATGCCATTCTCCTGCCTCAGCCTCCCGAGTAGCTGGGACTACAGGCGCCTGCGACCTCGCCCGGCTAGTTTTTTGTATTTTTTAGTAGAGACGGGGTTTCACCATGTTAGCCAGGATGGTCTCGATCTCCTGACCTCGTGATCCGCCCGTCTCAGCCTCCCAAAGTGCTGGGATTACAGGCTTGAGCCACTGCGCCCGGCCACCCTGTATATTTCTTAAGGTAAACTGTTGTAGAAAAGATACTCCAACAAATAATGACTTAAAATGTAAGCATTTAGTTTTCTCATATGTAATCCTGAGGCTACTGGACCAAGTTTCCTGGCTGGTTCTGCTCTACATGGTCATTAATTGGCCCTGATTTTTTCCATCCAGTCTCTTCACCATTGCCTAAGTCAAGAATTCTTAGTCATTTTTGGCTGGGCATGGTGGCTCACGCCTGTAATGCCAGCATTTTGGGATACCGAGGTGGGCGGATCACCTGAGGTCAGGAATTTGAGACCAGCCTCAACATGATCTCTACTAAAAATACAAAATTAGCCAGGCGTGGTGGTGCATGCCTATAATCCCAACTACTCAGGAGGCTGAGGCAGGAGAATTGCTTGAACCTGGGAGGCGGAGGTTGTGGTGAGCCGAGATCGCACCATTGCACTCCAGCTTGGGCAACAAGAGCGAAACTCTTTCTCAAAAAAAAAAAAAAAGAATTCTTAGTTATTTTTGTGCTGTGGACTTCGTTGGTCTTCCAGTTAAGTGTCTGGACTCCCAGAATAACTTTTAATGCATACAATTAAATACATTTGGAATAAAAAGAATGATGAATAATAGCCATTGTGTGATTTGATTACCTTCTATGAATCTCAATCTTTAGTTGTTGTTTAATCTCTGCTTTTTAGGAGAGTTTGATCTTCTGCAGCAGAAAACTCAGACAGAAATTGCTACTGGGTGTGGAGTTCAGTCATAACAAAAACTTAAAAATACACAGCAATGGCTTTTAGACTAGGTGGTGGACAGAGAATGGAAGGATGCCAGGAGACTGTTGGAGGAGGCTGGAAAAGCAGTGAGGAGGCTGTTAATAAAGACTGGAGAAATAGCAAAAAGAGCGTTAGAGGAGGCTGGAGAGGCAATGAGGCAATTATTGGAAACTAGAAAAGGGGAACCCAGAGTATGTAGTAGCAGAAAAATTATCAGGCTTGTAATCTGTAGAGACTGATTTAAGCACTGATTTATCCAACAGCTATTTATTGAAAATCTGTGCTGTGCCAGACACTGTGATAGGAGCTAAGAGACAATGTTAGTGTTGCAAGAAAACTTAATTTCACCAGTTAGCAATTTTCAGAATATTTTTGTAAATATTGGTAGCTTCTAGCAATTAAATGTAGGTGGGGTCTACCTCCCTCCACCAATTTCCAATAGCCTTGATGTCAGTGTATTGTAAGTGGTATCTTATAATAAATGTAAGTCATAGATGAAATTCTGACAAATATATTCACTAGAATACCATTTTAATATACACAGAAATTATAGTCCTTCCATGACAAAATACAGCATAATTCTAATAAGAAATACATAGTAAGGGCTGGGGGCGGTGGCTCAAGCCTGTAATCCCATCACTTTGGGAGGCCGAGGTGGGCGGATCATGAGGTCAAGAGATCGAGACCATCCTGGCCAACATGGTGAAACCTTGCCTCTGCTAAAAATACAAAAATTAGCTTTGCATGGTGGTGCGCACCTATAGTCCCAGCTACTTGGGAGCCTTAGGCAGGAGAATTGTTTGAACCTGGGAGGCAGAGGTCGCAGTAAGCTGAGATCACGCCACTGCAGTCTAGCCCGGCGGCAGAGCAAGACTTCATCTCAAAAAAAAAAAAAAAAAAAAAGAAATAGTAAGATGATGAAGCAGACAAAAGTCATAGTATTAATATTTTTGCAGTAGGTTTGAGAAAGAGTTGTTTGTTGTTGATATATTTTACTGTTTTATGTTTTAAGAAGTTTGGTATATTTAGTATCTTACAGATTACTTTTATGATTCCAATATAAAATGTCTCATTTATTCAGGCTTGCAATTTCAAGTTGAAAGGTATAAGGTAATGTTATTAGTTATATAAATGGCATTTTAACCCCTAAAATAAGTTGAGATTCAATATTAATATGTATACATATTTAATTTGCCAGATTTACAAGTCAAATACATTCTTGGGAAATTTTGTCAAATGGACAATTTAAACATTTAACTAAAATTGTAAATGAAACCAAATATAAATCAAAGGCCTCATAAAAGTAACTGCTAAAATTTGTCAGATTTATAAATTAATAATTTGATTCATAACTTAAAAGCTTGAGAAGAAATAGGTTTTGAATTTGTAACATTAATAAATCAAATGTGAATTTAATAACTTCAAGTAATATTTTCCTGAGTCATTCTCAAGAACATCAAAATATTGTCCTTGACAAAAATGAATCAAGTTCATCAGTGTTAAGTAACAGTGTTACCGAAAAGAGTTCTTGATCCAGATCCCAAGAGAGGGTTCTTGGATCTCACACAAGAGAGAATTCGGGGCGAGTCCACAGAGTAAAGTGACAAGTTTATTAAGAAGTAAAAAGAATAGTAAGAATGGTTACTATATAGAGCAGGGCATTCAAGAGCAGATAAAGCAAGAGGAGGAACACATCCACCTTAGGTAGAGGCTTGTTTAAATATAATATAATAAAGAAAAAAATGGGGAGCACACCAATGGGGAGATGTGCTGTCCTACAAGGGAGTGTGACAAAGGATTGTTATTCCCATTGGTGTAGCTATGTGGGAAATTAATTTGAAATTTTATTCTGGACAAATGCAATGGAACAGTAAGACACAACTCTGTGGTAACAATTATGTGTAAGTGGAATGTAAGAAAGATTAGAAAAATATTTAAAATTAGAAAATTTCATTCCTATCAGCAAATTATGACAGATGTGAAAAATATCTCAGGAATAAAAGTGTCTATTGCTACAAATTATGTGTTTTTACATTATACGATTGAACAACATAGGCTTAAACTTCCCGGGTCCACTTATATGTGGATTTTCTTCCACTTCTGCCACCTCTGAGACAGCAAGACCAACTCCTCCTCTTCCACCTACTCCTTACTCAATGTGAACACAACCAAGCTGAAGACCTTAATGATGATCGACTTCTACTTAATATTATGCATAGTAAACATATTTTCTCTTTCCTATGATTTTCTTCGTTTTTCTCTATCTTACTTTATTGTAAGAATACAGTGTATAATACATATAACATGTAAAAAATGTGTTAATTAACTGTTTATGTTATCAGTAAGGCTTCTGGCCAACAGTAGGCTATTAGTAGTTAAGTTTTGGGGGAGTTATACATGGATTTTCAACTTAATTAACTGTTTATGTTATCAGTAAGGCTTCTGGCCAACAGTAGGCTATTAGTAGTTAAGTTTTGGGGGAGTTATACATGGATTTTCAACTGCAAGTGGGGTTAATGCACCAACTCCCATTTTTCAAGGGTCAATGGTATAGCCCTCCCCCACCTTGTTTTTATGACGGAGTCTCGCTCAGTCGCCCTGGTTGGAGTGCAGTGGCATGAACTCAGCTCATTGCAACCTCTGCCTCTAGAGTTCAAGCGATTCTCTAGCCTCACAGCCGCAGCCTTCTGAGTAGCTGGGATTACAGGCACCTGCCACCACACCCGGCTAATTTTTGTGTTTTTTAATAGAGATGGAGTTTTGCCATGTTGGTCAGGCTGGTCTCAAACTTCTGACCTCAGGTGATCCTCTCGCCTCGGCCTCCCAAAGTGCTGAGATTACAGGTGTGAGCCATTGTGCCTGACCTGGTATAGCCCTTTTGCACTTATGCAATTAACATGCCTTTATTATTAAATACAAGATCGTAGCTGAGACTGCAGGCATGTGCCACCACATCCAGCTAATTTTTATATTTTTAGTAGAGATGGAGTCACTATGTTGGCCAGGCTGGTCTGGAACTCCTGACCTCAAGTGATTACCTACCTCGGTCTCCCAAAGTGCTGAGATTACAGGTGTGAGCCACCGCACTCAGCCCTCTGTCTCTTATATAGTGTGACTGGTGCTTTTGTGAAGAATGTGTTTTTTTCTAACACGGTGTTTTAGTATATTTTTCATAACATTTTTCTGTAATCTTTTTGAGGGCTGCATTTAATTATTTAATTTAGAGTTGTTGACTTCATCAACTGCACCTTATCTAGACAATGTATAATCATATAATATGTACTCTTTTGTGTCTGGTCTTTTGTTCAGTAAAATTTTTTTGTGATTCATTCATATTGAGATGTGTATCCATAATTCCTTTTTATTTCTGAATAGTGTTACTTTGAATGACTATGTCACACTACAGTTTGTTTATCCATTTACCTATTAATGGACATGTGGGTTGGATCCAGTTTCTAGCTGCTACGAATAAAACAGCTACACATATAATAAACATTCAAGTTCTTTAGCAGTGGTGAAAACATTCCAAATCTTCAAAGTGATGGGCATTACATAACTACATATATTTATAAAGTCTCATATAACTGTATACCTAAAAAGGATGATTTTTACTGGGTGTAAATTTTACTTCAATAAACCTGACTTTAATAATATATGTATATGTATGTGTGTGTGTCTATCTAAAAGAAGCACAGCACTAAGGAAAAAATGGTGGTTACTAAATTAAGAAATTTATGAGGTATAAACGTACTTGAAATTGGTTGCAATACATACATAATTAATCATTGTGTACAAACAAGTTGCTATATTCTACCAATAGAAATATGTAGTTATCAAAAAATTGTAGTTAATGTCTGGGTATGGTGGTTCATGCCTGTAATCCTGGCACTTTGGGAGGCCAAGGCAGAAGGATCACTTCAGCTTAGAAATTTGAAACCAACGTGAGCAACATAGTGAGACATTGTCTCTATTTCTACTTTTTATTGTAGTTATAAAAGCTAAATATATTTATCTGTCCACCGATCTATCTATCCATCTCTCTCTCTATCCATTCAGAAAAACTGACTACAAAACTTTTGTTATCGGGAGGCTGAAGCAGGAGAATTGCTTGAATCCGGGAGGTTGGAGGTTGCAGTGAGCCGAGATTGCGCCATTGCCCTCCAGCCTGGATGATAGAGTCAGACTCTGTCTCAAAAAAAGAAAAACAAAACAAAACAAAAAAACTTTTGTTATAAAGTTGATATTGGGCCAGCTGCAGTGAGTCATGTCTATAATTCCAGCCAAGGCAGGAGGATCACCTGAGGCCGGGAGTTCAAGAGCACTCTAGCCAGCATGGTGAAATCCCATCTCTACTAAAAATACAAACATTAGCCAGGCGTGGTGACACATGCCTGTATTCCTAGTTACTTGGGAGGCTGAGCAACGAGATTTGCTTGAACCTGGGAGGCAGAGGTTGCAGTGAGCCGAGATCACACCAGTGCACTACAGCCTGGGTGACAGAGCAAGATAAAAAAAATTAAAGCTGAGGTTGAATACAGCAATCAAAAACTTTAGCATTACAGTATGTACTGTATCATACTTTGTTCTCAAATATCAATTTGTTCTCAAATTGTTCTCAAATATCAATACGATTTTTTAAATGAGCCTTTTAATAATTACTTTGTGAACCAATCTAAGTGTTTTATAATGGTATTGAACTTTTTGCAAACTAGTACTCTATATTTGGGTTTAATTTTGTTCAAAATCAGTTGCAAAATTTAATTAAAACATTGGAGAATCAAAAGACTTCAGCTTTTTAAGTTTTTAGCAAATTCTGATTATTAAAACTAAGCTTTCAACCAGGAAGACATTAAAATTACCTCTATGAAAGCAAATAAAAAGTAGAACATTTAACGAGAATGTAAAATTAACAAAAATTGAATTCCATCATAATAGGTTCATTTTTTGAATATATTTTATAATGAAAAGAATGAAATTGGTAAATCCAATAGTTTTGCCACAGCTACATTTGATTAATTATTCTTACAAACTCTAGAGACAAATTGAGAAGGTCTATCTTGAAAAACATCTTTTTTAAAAAAAGACTAGGCATGGTGGCTCACGCCTGTAATCCCCAGCACTTTGGAAGGCGAAGGCAAGAGAATTGCTTGAGGCCAGAAATCTCATACCAGCCTGGGCAACATAGTGAGACCCCATCTCTACACACACACACACACACAAGATAATATGAATGGAGGTTAAGAATCTTTACTTCTAAAAATATTTGAGCCCAAAGTATTTTACATATCAATAAAAATGAAATAAAATTTATAATATCTTCCGTTCAGCAGAATTTTCTCTGAATTTCCCAAGTACCTCAGAATCTGTAGAGGGAATATTTTCTGTATTAAAAATATTACGGTCTAGAAGAACAAATTTGTAGGACTTACACTTACTGATTGCAAGACTTACTATAAAGCTACAAAAATTAAGAAAGTGTGCATGCCAATACACACTTTCTTAATTTTTGTAGCTTTATAGTAAGTCTTGACCTTCATTATATGAATATATGGAATATATAGAATAAATATGTATGTATATGGAATATATATAGAATATATGTATATATGGCATGCACATATACATATACGCATATATACACATATAGAATATACACATCTATTCTATATATACTCCATATATGGCATGCATATATACATATATTCTATATATATTCCATACATTTATATAAATTATGTATTTTTATATATGGAATATGGATGTAAACAGAATAAAAGGCAGAAATAGAACTGTACACATACACGGCCAGTTGATTTTTGACAAAGATGCCAAAGTATTTCAATGTGAAAGGAATAATCTTTTTCAACAAATGGTACTGGAAGAACTGGTTATTCGGAAGTGCTATAGTTTGGATATGGGTTGTTTGTCCCCAGTAAATCTTATGTTGAAATTTGATCCCAAGGTTGGAGGTGGCCTAATGGGAAGTGTTTGAGTCATGGGGCAGATCCCTCTTGAATGGATTAGTGCCTTTCCTGGGGGGTAAGTGAGTTCTCACTCTGTTAGTTCCTAAGAGAGCTGGTTGTTAAAGAGAGCCTGGTACCTCATCCCTCTTGCTCTTTCCTCCTCTCTTTCTGTGTGATCTCCGCAACACCAGCTCCCCTTCACCTTCCACCATGGATGGAAGTAGCCTGAGGTCCACACCAGATGCAGATGTTGGTGCCATGTTTCTTGTACAGCCTGCAGAATCATAAGCAAAATAAACCTCTTTTCTTTACAAATTTCCCGGTCTCAGGTATTTCCTCACAGCAGCACAAAACAGATTAAGACAAGAGGGAAAAAAATGAAGCTTAATCCTTAACTTTCATTTCACAAAACTTAACTTGAAATGGGTCACAGAATTAAATGTAAATGTTAAAAGTTATAAAAATCTGTGACTTTGGCATAGGTAAAGATTTCTTAGATGGTACATAAAAAGCATGGGCTATAAAAGAAATAAATGAATACATAGGACTTTATCGAAATCAGAACTCTTGCTCTGAAAAATACAATCAAGAAAACGAAAGGTGAGTCATAGAGAAAATATTTGTCATACACGTATATACTGATAAAGAGCTTACATCCAAAACTCTTACAATTCACAAAGGCAAAGAAGCCAGTTCTTAAAACTGAGCAAAAAGCCAGGCATGGTAGCACATGCCTGTAGTCCCAGCTGCTCCGGAGGCTGAGGTTGGGGATCGCTAAAGGCTGGGAGTTTGAGGCTTTAGTGCACTATCCTCACACCTGTGAATAACTATTGCACTCCAGCCTGGGCAGTATAGTAAGATTCCACCTTTAAAAAAAAAAAAACTGAGCAAAAGATTTGAAAAGACACTTTACAAAAGAAAATATATGAATAGCAAAAAAAGAAAACAAAAAAATTTCATTATCTTAAGTCATCATAGAAATGTAAATTTAAACCACAATAAGATAACCACTGCCCATCCATTAGAATGGCTAATACTAAAAAGACTGCTAACATCAAATGTTGGAGAGAAAACGTGAATCTACCAGGACTCATGGATTGCTGATGGGAATGCAAATGGTATGGGATTTTGGAAAATAGTTTAACAATTTCTTTAAATTTAACATATAGTTCAACCCAGCAATTCCACTCCTAGGTATTTATCCAAAGGAAATGAAAACACATATCCACATAATAATTTAAATCTGAGTATTTATAGCAACTTTATTTATAATAGCCCCAAACTGAATCCAACCCAAATGTCTATCAATAGGTGAATGGACAAACAAATTTGTTTCTTTTTATTAAGTAGTATGCCATATATATATATATGTGTGTGTGTATACATATATTTTTCATTCACAAGCCAAAGGACATTTGGGTTATTTCCAAGTTGGGGCTACTATAAATAAAGGTGCTGTAAATATTCATGCAGACATCTTTGTATGAATGTAAGTTTTCATTTATTTTGGGTAGTCACATAGGACTGGGATTGCTGGGTTATATGTTAACGGTATATTTAGCTTCATAAGAAACTGCCAAACTGTTTTCCAAAATGGTTGTATTATTTGGATCTCCATTAGCAATGTATGGGAGTTCAAGTTGCTCTGTATTTTAGCCTACATTTTATATTCTCATTACTTTTTTAATTTTAGTCTTTGTAATAGGTATTCTTATGAACTCAATTTTGTCCTCCCCAAAATTCATATGCTGAAATCTTAACCCTCAATGTGACTGTATTTAGAGATAGGGCTTTTCAGGAGGTAATTTAGGTTAAATGACATCACATGGGTGGGGCTGTAATCCAACAGAACTGGCATCTTTATAAGAGGAAGAAACACCAGGAATACACATGCACAGGGGAAAGGCCACGTGAGACCACAACAAGAAGGCACCATCTGTAAGCCAGGAAAAGAGGCCTCCCCAGAAACCAACACGCTGGTACCTTAATTTTGGACTTCCAGCCTCCAGAAATGTGAGAAAATAAATTTCTGTTGCAGTCCATTCTGTGGTATTCTGTTATGATAGACAAGCAGACTAGTACAGATTGTATAGTGGTATCTCACTGTGGTTTTCATTTGTACTTCTCTAGTGATTAATGATATTGAACATCTTTTCATGTGCTTATTTGCATCTTTAGCTCTTTTTATGAAGTGCGTGTCTGCATAAAATTCATAATTTTGTGCACCAAAACCAATTCTTAGTACATTTTGCTCCACAGATTTCTTAATTCATTAGGATCATTGTCTTTACTATCATTCTGTGACTCACCAACATCTGTGTTTGGATGAATAATTCTTGCAAAAACTATGTTTCAGGGCTCAAAGCTTTCTTTTTCCCACAATGGACAGTTATACAAAGTTTAATATAGTGATTACCTTTTACACATTTGATAAAAGTAACTTGTTTTAATTTATGAAAGAAAAATTTAATAAACTATAAAAATCTCTGTGAAAGCAATAAGACAAATGCATAAAAATGATTTTAGTTAGCTGAGCGTGGTGGCTCACGCCTGTAATCTCAGCTACTCAAAAGACTGAGGCAGGAGAATCGCTTGAACCTGGGCGGCAGAGGTTGCAGTGAGCCGAGATCATGCCACTGCACTCCAGCCTGGGCAACAGAGCAAGAGTCTATCCCCCTCCGACAAAAAAAAAAAAAAGCTTTTATATCTTCTTTATCATAGATGTTGACTTACTGGAACAAGAGCAAAATCTGCATTAGATGAGAGGCTCTAAACTTCTCCATAAGTTGGTGTTCAATAATAGTGTTTTTTAAGGTCATTGGAGACTTCTGTGAGCATCCATCTACCACAAATAACTCCACATTTGTGTTGTCTGCTTTTGTTTATTTATTTATGTATGAGAAAGAGTCTTGCTCTGTCACCCAGGTGGAGTGCACTGGCGTGTTCTCGACTCACTGCAACCTCCGCCTCCTGGGTTCAAGCAATTCTTGTGCCTAAGCCTCTCGAGTAGGTAGGTGGGACTACAGGCGTGTGCCACCATGACCAGCTAATTTTTGTATTTTCAGTAGAGACAGAGTTTCCCCATATTGGCCAGGCTGGTCTCGAATCCCTGGCCTCAAGTGATCTGCCTATCTCGGCCTCCAAAAGTGCTGGGATTACAGGCATGAACCAGTGCACCTGGCCTATTGTCTGTTTCTAGATGGCCTATTTGAATTATGTCTGAACATGATACACATGTAGCCTCATCAAATTTGTTTTCCTTTTGTTCTGTTTTGTTTTTGAGACAGGGTCTCACGTTGCTCAGTCTGGAGTGCAGTGACACCATCACAGCTCACTTCCAACCTTGACTTCCCTGGGCTCAGGTGATCCTACCAACTCAGCCACCCAAGTAGCTAGGACTACAGGCACATAACACCATGGCCAGCTAATTTTTGTAATTTTTTTGTAGAGATGGGGTCTCACTATGTTGCCCAGGCTAAATTTGTTTCCCCAAATATAGATATTAGAAAATGTGGGATTTGTTTTCATTGATTGCGAAAGTGCAAGTCCTCCTCTATGTTGTTGCTGACTACTGACAATGCTTTAAAACTCCCAGTGTGTAAAGTAAGAATTTCATGGAGATACTTTGCTCCTGCAATTTCTATTCTGTTAAAAGAAAAATCTACTCCATTTAGGGTAATATTGCTTTTACATCAGCCAGATATGTAATTCCATCCTGAGTTATTTGATTGCAGCTGACATCAAGGCAGCATAGGCTACTGTTCAGACACGTGAATAACACGTAAATGTTGTATACTACAGTTTTTTATATTACGCTTACACATGTGTAGTTGAACAAGGCAGTTATTTTCTTTCAACATATGGCCTAGGTGGGCCGTGGACTCCTTCTGTTTGCCATACTGCACAGGTCAGTTTAGGTTTATTCCCTTAATTGCTTTGTTTTTAGTTAGTACTGTAGCAAATGCTATCAGACTTTGCATTCCCAGATCACAGTAACCCAGACCTACTTTCTCTAAGGATGAATTAATTTGCAGCATTGCAGCAAAAAATGTTCCACTCTTATTTTTTTAATCTTGTTTCCAGTCATTCTTAGGTATTTCAGAGTTCTGTTCTTATTTACTGCTTTGCCAATCAATTCTCCACCTTGGCTGAATGCAGTGGCTCATGCCTGTGATCCCAGCACTTTGTGAGGCCGAGGCAGGTGGATCACCTGAGGTCAGGAGTTTGATACCAGCCTGGCCAGCATGGTGAAACCTTGTCTCTACTAAAAATATAAAAATTAGCCAGGGATGGTGGCGCATACCTGTAATCCCAGCTACTCGGGAGGCTAAGGCAGGAGAATTGCTTGAACCTGGGAGATGGAGGTTGCAGTGAGCCAAGATTGTACCACTACACTCCAGCCTGGGCAAGAGCGAAACTCTGTTTAAAAAAACAAAACAAAACAAAAAAACACTCCTCCTTCAGGCCCAGTATTATCAAACATAAGGTTTAAGTAAATGAGATTAAGTTATTTCTGAAGCAGTTTTACACTATAGTATGTGTCAACATCACTTATGAGGTTGTATCTAACATCCAAACTCTTAATATATAACTGATTCTTAAAAAAAAAAAAAAAAAAAGAACTAAGATTGTGCAGTGACACTATCATAGTTCACTAAAACCTTGAACCCCTGGGCTCAAGTGATCCTCCTGCCTTGGCCCCCCAAATTTCTGAGATTACAGGCATGAGCCACTGCACCCAGGCTAGTTAACTATTTAAAATTCTAGAAAGAACCCCAAAATCTTCACCTGTTACTCTTTTTACTCGCAGTAAGTAATTATTAACAGCAATGTTTAATGTGCTTCCTTCTTCTAGTTATGCCCATTGGGGTCAATGCCAGAGCTGTGGCCAGAATGGGTGGCAGAGGGGGTGAACCAGCCAGGGCAAGGGGTGGCATCCTACCAGCTGCTCCACGTATTCCTTTTACCCCACAGGCTGCAGCAGCTGTGCCACCATTCAATATTAATTGGTTTCTTTGGGGGGTGTTTGTTTGTTTAATTTTTGAGACAGGGTCTTGCTCTGCAGCCCAGGCTGGAGTGCAGTAATGTAACCATGGCTCACTGCAGCCTCAACCTCCCTAGCTCAAGTGATCCTCCCAGTTCAGCCTCCCAAGTAGCTGAGACTATAGGTGCACACCACCATTCCTGGCTAATTTTTAAATTGTTTGTAGAGATGAGGTCCCTACCTCATCTCTTTAATTGTAAAGAGATGAGCCTTTACAATAATGTTAGATAATTCACTTTAGAGAGAAAAATGACCTTCCAAAAGATTTGTTTTGATTCTATAAATTGTATGAAGAAACTCTATTACTGAAATTAACTGATATTCTATTTTAAGCATCTGATAACACTGGGAGAAAAAAAAAAAAAAACAGCCACCATTTAACTGTTTGCAAAGCCTTTCCTTCTGCTAATGGAGCCAACACCTTAATAGCTATTGCTCCACTTTTCATAAGTGCACAAAAGAAGTTTCAATAAAAACGGGCAAAATTAATTGAAACATTGATTTAATTCAAAGGTGTGCTTCACAAAGTGATATGTAAATAGGCTTTCTACATCTTCATATTTTAAATATTTGTCTCTGGGTACAGTCTTTTAAAATTAAGTATTCACTTTTAAAGCAGAAGCCAGTGTTTCTTTAACTGATTTGTTTCTTTCGGATTTTCAGCAGTCGGTGATACTACCATGGTCCCTATGGTAGATTTAAATAGTGGCAAACGTGCTGTTCAAATAACACGTCCACCATTAATGTTCTTAAGAAATGGAAACACAGTCATTTTTTCATTAAACATGTATGTTATGGGTTGAATTGTGCCCCACCCCCACAAATGTGTATATTAAAGTCCTAGCACCAGTACTGCAGAATATGATCTTATTTGGGAATAGGGCATTTTAGGCTTAATTAGTTAAGATGAGGTAATACTGGAGTAGAGTGGCCTCTAATCCAATGTGACGGTGTCCTTATAAAAAGGGAGAAATTTGGACACAGACATGAACACAAGGGAAATACCATGTGAAAATAACGGCAGAGAATTGGGGTGATATTTTTGCAAGCCATGGAATGCCAAAGTTTGCCAGCAATTCACCAGAAGCTAGGGTAGAGGCATGGAACAGATTCTCTTTCATAGACCTCAGAAGGAACCAATCCCACTGACACCTTGATTTTGGACTTCCAGCCTTCAGAACTGTGAGACAATGAATTTAAGTGCTTTAAGCAACCCACAATTGTGGGTACTTTGTTATCGCAACCTTAACAGAGTCATATAATGAGCTTACATTAGTTTTAAGTACATTATTGCTAAAAAGGCTTATTATAAAATAAAAATGCATTACCACTCAATAGCATAAGTCATTTTATATGTGAATTGTGCAATGAATGACAAAATATAGTACTAAAAATTCCCGGCCAGGCGTGGGGGCTCATGCCTGTAAATCCAGCACTTTGGGAGGCTGCAGTGGGTGGATCACCTCAGGTCAGGAGTTCAAGACCAGCCTGACCAAGATGGAGAAGCCCCGTCTCTACTAAAAATAAAAAATTAGCCCCGCGTGGTCACGCATGCCTGTAGTCTCAGCTACTCAGGAGACTGAGGCAGGAGAATCGCTTGAACTCAGGAGGCGGAGGATGCAGTGAGCCTAGATCGCAGCATTGCACTTCAGCCTGGGCAACAAAAGCAAAACTTCGTTCCAAAAAAAAAAAAAAAAAAAATTCCCACACTTCTCAATACACTTTTATAGTGGGACTGTGCCTCCTTTATTCCCTGCATGTATCTCCTGTACTTCTAACCAATGTACTTCTAACCAACAATTTATTATATTTCTCACTCATCTCCAGGGACCGGCAGACTGGTGGATATTTGCATCCTGCAAGCTAAAACACATGCCAGGCACAGGTCATGGCACAACTGGCTGATCAACTAAGTGGTTGGAAGAAACAGTTGTGTTAATTAATAACTTCACTCACTGCCACCTGAGACCAAATTCAGCTGACCCTCACCGCTCATGTCCAAGTGAACTTTTTTATATTCACAGATTCCCTGAATGGGTATCTTCAAAATGGAGCATAAGTTATTCTATGTCTGGAAAGGGCTGGGGAAAGAGTGATAACCTGATCATATTTAAGATTTAACATGTGTGTAGCTGAAGTCTCTGTCTGATGCACTTACATCTCACATACTACTAGAAGAGCCGTGACAGAAGCTGGAAATAGAAAGTGAAGGCTTACCAAAATCATCTCAGATTATTAAAATGCATCTATTGCATTATAATATTTTATTTAAAATGATAATCATATTTTATTTAAAATGAAAAATCCAGGAAGATGCTAAAGTGAGCAGGCAGTAGGATATGTGGTCACTTTTTTTTTTTTTTTTTTAGACACAGTCTCCCTCTGTCACCCAGGCTGGAGTGCAGTGGTGCAATCATGGCTCACTGCAGTCTTGATCTCCCCCAGGCTCAGGTGATCCTCCCACCTCAGCCTCCCAAGTAGCTGAGACTACAAGTGCGTGTCACCATGGCCAGCTAATTTTTATATTTTTTGTAGATACGTTGTTTTGTCAGGTTGCCCAGGCTGGCCTCGAACTCCTAGGCTCAAGTCATTTGCCCACCTCAGCCTCCCAAAGTGCTGGGATTACAGAGGTGAGCCACCGCATTCCACCTGTGGTCACCTATATCATAAGGCTGGTAGATTGTTTCCATAATCGTTCCTAGTGAATTATGCCACCTTGTATACATACCGGTGGCATACCTAGTACATTTGACCCACAGAACAATTTTTTAAACAAAATTTATTGGTAATGCAAAATAAACCATCATTCTCTTTAGGCTCTATAAAGGCATGAGTCCCCTGTTACTGACTTTACCTAAAATACAGGAAACTTTTCTCATTTATAGGCTCAAATTGGTTGTTTTCTTTTTATTTTTCTCTCAGCAACATTTTCCTCAATTACATCTTTGATTTTTGTTTCTGTTCCCGTTGTTCTCATTTGCTTCTCAGGCAATCCTATACTTATTAAATTGGATTTTTTTTTTTTTTTTTTTTTTTACTCTTCTCCATCTTTATCATCTCCTTTCTCATTATTTTGATCTGTTTTTGTGGCCTTTTCTTTTTTTAGAAAATTCTCAGATCTGCCCTCTCCATTGCAAATCCCATTTTCTCTGTACTTATTCTGTTCTTTACTACTTTCAAACCAAACTTACGAATAACAAATATAAAAGATACTTAGGTCCCACCCCCAGAGATACCAATTGAATACTCTGGAGTGTGGCCCAAGCAAGTTTTTTTTTTTTTTTTTTAATTGTGGTAAAATATACATGGCATACAATTTGTCTTTTTAGCCTCTTTTACGTGTGCAATTCAGTGTCATTAAATACATTTACATTGTTGGCAACCATAACCAGCATCTATTTCCAGAAATGTTTCATCTTGCAGATAATTTTTAACAACTCTCTCTTTAACATGAAAAAACGATTCTCAGAAATAATCATAAAATAAAATCAATCATAATAATGACCATAAAAGAAACATAGTAAAAATGTTCTTCTATTCAACTTTTATACAATACTGCCAATAAAAAATAAAGAGCAAATATATACTAAAAAGCACAATGATTTATTTAATGGCTTTTCTGTCTGCCTAACCATTTGAACTTTGACCCTTTGGCTCAAGCAATCCTCCTACCTCAGCCTCCTAAAGTGCTGGGATTACAGGCATGAGTCACTGTGCCCAGCCTGATTTCCAATTTAGAATCTACTGTGTAAATTCAGGAATAGGTAGTGCTATGGAGATTGGAGACAGGATCCAAGGGAGCTCAATTTATTCATAAATGTTGCAAATGTAATATTGCAACCAACACAGGTAGCTGAATCTATGTATGTTGGAGGCAACTATATAATTGGAAGTTCTCTGAATTAGCTACCTTGTAGAATAAAATGTTTATTTAAAAAGTAATAAAAATGTGGCTGGGTGAGTGATGAAAACAACGCTCAGTGGAGAGGGGAGCTGGAAAGGGGATGGGAAGGGCAGGTTGCTCTCTCCTGAGGTTAAGTCACCTCTCAACCTCACGCCTAGTGGCTCATGCCTGTAATATTAGCACTTTGGGAGGCAGAGGCAGGTGGATCACTTGAGGTCCAGAGTTCAAAACCAGCCTGTCCAACATGGTAAAACCCCGTCTCTACTAAAAATACAAAAAATTAGTGGGGCATGGTGGTGAGTGTCTGTAATCCCAGCTATTTGGGAGGCTGAGGCAGGAGGATCCCTTGAACCTGGGAGGCAGAGATTGCAGTGAGCTGAGATCATGCCACTGCACTCCAGTCTGGGTAACAGAGCGAGACTCCGTCTCATAAAAAATAATAAAATAAAATAAAATGTAATAGTATCTGTAACAATTATTAAAACTAAACCAACAAAATAATTTTTCAGGAAGGAATATGCTATCGTTGCCGTTATCTAGAATGAATAGGTCACTGTGCTAATAAAAATAAAAGTAATTTTTAGTAGGTTTTAGTACTGTTTCAAGATTCTCAATGGACAATACATCTGCTTAGTGCCTGGTCTTAGGATAGGCTGCTCTCACGGTCCCACCCTTGGCATACTACTGGTTCATACCTTGTTAGTCCCTCCCACTGATCCAATGATAGAGGTTGGAAGAAGAGAAATTCTAGGCAGGCAGGGGCGGGTCTCTGGCAAAAGCCCACCTTCCAGCTGAAAAGCCTGAAACCCAGTGCCCAAAGTGAGAACTTCCAGCCCTGTGTGCCTACTCTTTCCCTTCCTATTGGTTCTTTCTGAATAATGTCTTTCTACCAATTGAATGTTGCCTTTTCCAAAACTGTCTACGGCCTTCCCCACCTCATCCTGTGTCTATAAAGATTCCAGACTCAGCTGGCAGAGGAGAGAAGTGGCTTGATGTTGGGAAGAAGCAAGCTGACTTCAGAGAAAGCAGCTGGATGTCAGAAAGAGGCAATTTGACTTCAGAAGAGAGAAGCAGAGAGGTGACTTAACCTTAAGGGAGAGCAGCCTGCCCTTCCCATCCCCTTTCCAGCTCCCCTCTCCACTGAGAGTTGCTTTCATCACTCAATAAAATTCTACACATTCACCATGCTTCGGGTCATCTGTATGACCTCATTCCTTTTGGGCACCAGAAAAGAATTCGGGATACACTAAGCATGGGTACACCAAAAAAGCTGTCATACTGGCCCTTTGCCCTCACTGGTAGTGGGCAGCTGCCCCATGTGACACTGCTGTTTGTGGACAATGGAACTAAGGGAGCATTGTAACATACCCTCTAGGGCCTTGGAGTCACAGGCACCCCAACCTGGATGCTGCCATGGGGCCTGCGTGGAGTTTGCTCCTGCTGGTACTAAAGCAGCTGGTCCCTACACTTGCTCACCCAAGCACTCCCTCCCCTGAGGATTGCAGCACACCAGACCTGAGTGAGTGGAGCTTGCTCCTGCCGGCACCTAAGTTCTCCCACCTGTAAGGGGTTGAGTGGGGTGGACTGAGTTAATGGGGCACTTCTGTTGCAAGTCCTGCAAAGGGGTCAAGAAAATATCCTGCAGCACCACATTGACTCTATACTTTGCCCTGTGATTTGCTTTGCCCTCTCTTATAGCCTTGAGGTTGCCATATGAAAAAGCCTGAGCTAGTAGCCTTCATGCTGGAGTCATTTGACCCAACCAACAGCAGCACTAACCGCCAGGCATGTAAGTGCATTTTTCAGACAATCTAGCCCCAGTCAAGCTATCTCACAATTTCAGTCACATGAGTAATTTCCAGCAAAACCGATAGAAGAATATCTCACTCGAGTCCAGCTCAAATTGCACTGGCCCATAACATTTTAGCAAATAAAAGGGATGGTGTTTCAAGGCACTAAGTTTTGGGGTTGATTTTTTGTGCAGCAATAGGTAATTAATATACCATTGTAATAATTTTGGTTTTTATTTTGAGTGACATGGGAAGACATTCGAATATTTTGAGCTAGAGTGACATGATCTGACCTTTCAAGAAGATTACTCTGGTTGCTATGTTGGGAAAAAAAAAAAAAAAAAAACAAAAACACAACAACATAGGTAACTAAAGAAAGGAGGGAGACCATCTGGCAAGGTGATACAGTGAGCTAGATGAGACATGATGGTGGCAGTAGGGTAGTAGCAGTGCAGATGGTGAGAAATGGTCAGACTCTGGGTTCTAAATTAAGAGAAAGTTTGTTGATAGATTGAATGTGAGGTGAAAGAAAGAGAATCAGAAGGCTCATGGATTTTTTGCCAGATGATAACATGAGAAAGAGTGCAAAACTCTTTTTGTAAGCTGGGGGAAGATAATAACATCAGGGATTCTGTTCAGGAATGTTAAGTTAGAAATACCTGTAGACATCTAGTCTGCAGGACAATGATTCAGGATTTATACATGAGCTATAAACTTAAGAGTTGTGAGCATATTAATAAGATTGAAAGCCACAAGGCTAGATGGAATTTTCTAGGGATTTAGAGCAAATTGAGAAGAGAAGATCCAATAACTAAATTCTGAGACAGACACTTGAACGTTTAGATAATCTGTTCTCAAAGTATGATCTGTGGTCCCATGGGGTTCCTTAACACTCTTACATGGAGCCCTGGAGATCAAATATACATTTTCATAATCATACAAAGACATTATCTGCTTTTTTTTTTTTTTTTACTGTATTGACAATTGCATTGAAATACAAAAACAATGGTGGGTAAATTGCTGTCACTTTAGCATAAATCGAAGACAGTGGTACTAAACTCAATTAGAAGTCATTGTATGCTTCACCATTGTTGCTCTTGTAGTTTAAAATGAAATACCAACTATTGCTCTTGTAGTTTAAAATGAAAATGTAAGAATGCCCTTGAGGAGAGGGTAACCATTCCTGATGACCGCTTATTACACATCTATTTATTAACAACATTCTGTATAAAAACGTAGAAACATTAACATTCTGTATAAAAACATGGAAACTTCTCATAAACTACTTCTGGTCCAAAGTGAAATTGGCTCAAGAAAAGACACCTGTGCCATTGTTTGAATTGCAGGCTGAATGACTTTCTTTAGGGAACACATTTTTTATCTGAAAATCAACTAACACAAAAATTAGGTTTATTCAAACTTGGGTTTTTGGCAGACATTTTCTTGAAAATAAACCAAGTGACATTGTCACTTTAAACAAAACAACTGACTATCTTTGTTGCCAGTGATAACATTTGAACTTTCAAGCAAAAATTTTGGAAAATTTGCCTCTGTAAGTTTGACAGCTTCCCAATATTGTCAGGTGAGGTCAGTAGTGATATTAGGAAATGTGATTTTTTGATATTATATAACGAGATGTGTCAACATTTGAATAATCTGCATAATTCAGGGAACTAATATTTTCCCATTGACTAATGCATAATGTTAAAAAATCATGAATGGGTAAAAAAGCCATTTAAAGTGCAGGATTGACAATAGATTTTCACATAACTGAGTACAAAAAGTTTACTGATAGAGTTTTAGACTGCACTTTACAATTAACCTTCAAGAAACTAACACTTGGAGTTCAGGTACAAAATCAAAGGAAAACATCCAAAATTATTTCAAAAGGCTATTAAAATACTCTTCCTTTTTCCAAATAATCTAATTCCTTTTTCCAAATATCTAAGTTAGGTCAGATTTTCTTCATATGCTTCAACCTAAACAATGCATTAGAATAGATTGAATTAGGAGGAGAAATGACACTCCAGCTGTCTTCTTTTAAACTAGACTAGGAGTGGGCAAACCTTTCCCACGAAAGTCCAAATACTTGATATTTTAGGATTTACCTGGCATATAGTTTCTCTTTGTCACAAATATGCAACTCTTTTATTGTAGTGAGAAAGCTGCCACAAATACTATGTAACTTAATGAACATGGCTGTATTCCAATAAATATTTATAAAAATAAGCAGTGGTCTGAATTTGTCCAATAGGCTGTAGTTTGCAGAACCTAGCCCCACACTAGGCAGTAAAGATATTTTTAAAACTATAAAACAATACCAGTTTTCTTACTAATTTGTTTTGAAAAAGTTTTTTTCTATAAAAATTGTATGTAGGTTTTGAAGATATAGCTATTTTTTCATAAAAAATGTATTTCTGTTAATATGTAGTAGGTTTCTAATGATCATGTTTAAACAAATTAATCAATAATTCTTTTTAAGTCTCAACTTTAATTTCTGATACAGTAATAATTGATAGATAAAAGCCACATAACCGAAAGCTCTTTGAGAGCTTTAATAATTTTTAAGAATGGAAATGGGGTCTTGGTATCAAAAAGTTTGAAAACTACTGGTTTGTAGGCAGGAGACATGAGAAGAAACCAGTAAATGAGACAGTGGAGGAGTGTCCTATTGAGGAAGCAGAAAAACTGGAAATGGGATTTCCTGGAAACCAAGTGAACAACTTGTTTCAAGGAGGAGAGTGTTAGACTAACTGTGTCAACTGATAATAGCATCATCAGAATGTTAATGGTGAGGAGGACCAGGTCCAGTGGCTCACGCCTGTAATTCCAGCACTTTGGGAGGCCAGGGAGTAAGGATCGCTTGAGCCCGGGAGTTTGAGACCAGCCTGAGAAACATAGCAAGACCTTATCTCTGTAAAAAATAAAAAAACTAGCTTGGTGCTGTGGCACACTCCTGTGGTCCTAGCTACTTGGGAGGCTGAGATGGGAGGATCGCTTGAGCCCAGGAGGTCAAGGCTGCAGTAAGCCATAATTGTAGTATCACTACAGATACTGGTCTCAAAAAAAATGCTAATGATAAGGGACCAATAGACAGGGAAATGTTGAGCTTGTTGAGCTTCAAGAGACAGTAGGGCTAATAGGACTGTAGGACACTGGAGAAGAGGAAGGCATCAAGGGCACTTGCCTTAGTCCATTTGGGTTGCGGAGGCCTTTGCTGAGGGTGAGAAGACCTCATCTACTGGCAAAGAGGACTAATCAGAATTTAGGGACTCAAGATCCCCACGTTCATCAGGGTCTTCCCACATGTCCCCATTCCAACTTATAGGATCTCATTATTTCCCAGTCAGTGCCTATACTTTGACAGTAGATACCTTACACTATAGGAAATAAGGCTGTCCTTTATGGCACACCTAGAAGCTCTTAGGTCATTTACGCTGTGCTTGACCCGGGAATTTAAATTCCTGAGCTCATCATTTTCTTTCATTACTTTATCCAGTGGCATTAGTAGCAACCAATCAACATCATTATATTTTTCAGTTTTACAACAATATTTGAAACTATCACATACAGAGTTACTCACCTCCTCGCCTCTTGTAAGGGGTTGATTAGGAGTATCCAATGCAGATATTTTGCATACTTCTATAAACAGTTCACAACATGGACTATTAGTGCTTTCTTTACTGTGGAAATGAGATCCTTAGCATTTTTAGATCTAAACAGATTAAAGAGCCAGTTCCAGAAACCCCAAAACCAATTCAGAAAACTCATTTTTAAAATTCTATTTCTCTAGAATCACTCTTGTTAATAAAATCTGTATTAGTTAAGGTTCTCTAGAGAATTACAACTAATAGGATACATAGAAAGATAGACATATGAGAGGATTTATTATGGGAATTGGTTCACGTGATTATGGAGGACAAGAAGTAGAATGGTATGCTGTTTTGCAAGTTGGAGAACCAAGAAAGCTAATAGTATCATTCAGTCTGAATCTAAAAGCCTGAGAATCAGGGGAGCCAATGCTGTAACTCTCAGTTCAAAAGCCTAAAAGCTGGGGACAATAGGGTATGTGTAGAGGGGTTGCTGGTGTGAGTCCTGAGAGCCTGGAACTCTGATATTCCACGGCAGGGGATGATGGTTGTTTCGGCTACACAAGAGAGTGAGAATTTGCCTTTTCTTTGTCTTTTTGTTCTGTCTGGACCCTCAAGGGATTGGATGGTGCCTGCTTACATTGGCAAGGGTGGATAATCTTTACTGAGTCTACTGAGCCAAATGCTAATCTCTTCTCACCTTCACAGACACACCCAGAAATGTTTTATCAGCTATTTGGGTATCACTTAACCAGTCAAGTTGACTCATGGCACTGGTTGAAGAAATTGCTTTAAATGAGTGAAAAGTTCCCACTTCTGAAACAAGAGGTAGTAAATAAAGGATGAAGGCAGTTGTGAGCAAATTTGTAGGTGCAGTAGCAGGAAACTGAGGGAGTGTCAATCTGATGGTTTCTATTTTCACTTTGAAGTAAGAGTGAAGCATCTTTTGAAATGAGGGGGTGAAGTGTTTCGGAGGCTTAGAAGAGTAGGAAACATGAAAGGCTGAAGAAATGAGGAGAGAGAGCTAACAAGGAAAATTAGAGTGTTTCCAGATAATGTTGACTTGCCAGGTGGGGTTAGAAATTATGAATGTATTGTGGCACCAATCTATATGATTGATGGATTTTCTCTAGCAAATATTTAAGAGCCCAGGTACTAGTACAGAGAAAGTAGACAATAAACCTGCTAGACCAGAAGTAGGCAAACTTTTCCTGTAAAGAGCCAGATAGTACATATTTTAGGATTTGCAGGCCATACAGTTTCAATCACAGCTATTCAACTCTGCCTTTGTAGTATAAAATCAGCTATAGATAATATATAAACAAATGAGCATGGCTGTGTTCCAGTAACACTTATATTCACTGAAATCTGAATTTTGTGGCATGACATTTCATGTCACAAAACATTACTCTTTCATTGATTTTTTCCAACTGTTTAAAAACATAAAAACAATTCTTAGCTTGTGGGCCATACAAAAATAGGCAGCAGGTCGATTGGTCTGTGGGGTCTGTAGTTTTTAAACCTTTGCCCTAAACTTTGTGGCAAATTAGAGAAAGGTACCTGCTTAGGACAGATCTACCCCAGGACTCTGAACAAAGCTTTAGTTTTTTTTCCATTTGTCCCCTTTGCTGGGTGCTTTTGTGCAGTGTACAAACTGCTCCTATGCTTTCAGATTTGGGTATCTATCAGACCCCCAAATGATGTTGTTTCAGATACAGTATGGAAAGTGAGGATATTGGCACAAAAATGGTTGAAAAGACGGGTCACTTTAGTGTTATCTGAATAGGGGTGGGAGGTAAGGCGGAAAGGTGCTGATAGACATCCAGTCAAGGGGATCAAGGGCCATTAAGTATTTTTTGTTTTTTTTTCTTTTTTGAGATGGAGTCTTGCTCTTGGCTCTGGTTGCTCAGGCTGGCGTGCAATGGTGAGACGACTCACTGCAACCTCTGCCTGCTGGGTTCAAGCAATTATCCTGCCTCAGCCTCCACAGTAGCTGGGATTATAGGCGCCTGCCACCACACCCAGCTAATTTTTGTATTTTTAGTAGAAATGGGGTTTCACCATGTTGGCCAGGCTGGTCTCAAACTCCTGACCTCAGGTGATCCGCCCACTTCGGCCTCCCAAAGTTCTGGGATTACAGGCCACTGCGCCTAGCCCTATTAAGCATTTATGAGCTTAAGGAACCAATATAATAGGAATAATTGAGGGAAGAGTTGGAACATTAAAGTCCTAGAGAGGTATGTTTGAATGTATGATCTAAGAGTGAAAGAGTTTAGGCAATTTTACGATGTAGTGTGTGGCACATCCAAAGGGTCAAAGTCTTTGATGAGAAAGAGAAAATGGCCACATTGTCAGTAAGTGACAGCACTGACAGAGATTAGAGGTTGACACAGCTGATGTTATGAACATAAAGAAACAATGACAGTAAAAATGTAATGATCTGGAAATGGTTCAGGGACAAAGGGAAGATCAGTCACTTTAACTCATGCCTGACACTCTCTTGTTCTCTCCTTTCCAAAACTGAGCTCCCAACTTTTGCTTCTATACCCCAAGGACTCAGGTCCTTTAAGATCCTTTTCTTTCCTCCCAAAGAACTGATCAGGAACTGGGAAGAAAACATTAGTGAAGAAATTTAGAGGTTAACAAATAAGAAATAGAAAAGCTGGGGATGTTTATAGGTTACAGGTTTTGCTTCATTGTAGTTATATATTTCAACTTCTGACTAGAATCTCCAGCTGAATGAATCAGAGGCTTCTTAAGCTCAATATGTGCAAAATAGAACTGAATTTCCTCCTTGACACATTCTGCCCATGCTGCCAGGTAAACTTCTTCCTGCTTTTGTGTAACTCTCTCAGTAAAAGATATTACCAGCCCCTTCCCTTACCCAACTCCTTCCATAGGTTTCCTTATGTAAGGAATAGTCTGTCCAACTATTTTCGTATCCAGTGCTACCCCTCTGCTTTAGGCTCTCATCATCTCTGACTTGGATTATTAGAAATTCCTTTCAATGAACTCCCTAATAATCCTGCTTTATTTAAATTTTCGTAAGTTGTTCCTCATTGATTTTTGTGTTAATTTGATTTTGTAAAATATTGCATTAAAATTTCATTTATCTTGATACCCAAATATTTTGGTGCCTCCTTAAGGTGTGCACAAAAAGCAAGTGCTGTCCTCACTTCACTCTTGTCCTAGCCCTTCTCCTACCTCCAGTCTTGTCTCCCTCAATCTGTTTTCCATTTAGCCAGGCAGCCAGTCAACTAAAATACGTAAGTAATCATGCCACATTCGTGCTTAAAATTCATCAAAGTATTCCCCTCAGGTTAATTCAACGAGACCTCACCAAGATCAATCTTGTTCTGGTCCCTGCTTTCTATTTCAGTCTCTATTTTGGATTTCCTCTTTTTCCTCTATTTGTCATTGCCATGGCTAACATTATGTACAGACACAGAATGAACACATAATGTTCTTAGAGCTTTACATGTATTATTTTATTCTATATGATGAGGTGATATAGATACTATTATATTATTTCTATATTATTTTATAACCAAAGACAATGCTATAAAGGGTTACCTGAGGTTGGGGATTTATTTTAGAAAGAAATTTATTTGGCTTACAATTCTGCAGGTTGTGCAAGCATGATATCAACATCTGCACAGCTTCTAGTGAGACCTCAGGAAGCTCACAATCGTGGTGGAAGGCAGAGGGGGAGCTGGCATACCATATGGCAAGAGAGGGAGCAAGAGAGAGAGAGAGAGATGAGTGTCACGCTATGCTCTTTTAAACAACCAGCTCTCGTGTGAACTCATAGAGAACTCAGTCACTACCATGAGGACAGCACCAAGACATTCATGAGGGATCTGCTCCTGTAAACCCAAATGCCTCCCCCTAGGTCCATCTCCAACATTAGGGATCACACTTCAGCATGAGATTTGGAGTGGACACACATCCAAACCACATCAATCACTAAGCTATAAAGTTTCACAGTTCCCTTCCCCTAGGTCTTTTTATGCTTTTCTACAATTCTCCTCCTTGGAAAACTCTCCATTCTCCTGCTGTGGTTACTTCCTGCAGTAGGTGGATTAGTGGCTCCCCTAAGGCATTCACATCCCAATCCCTGGAACCTGTTACCTAATGTGGTAAAATGATTTCGCAGTTGTGATTAGGTTCAGAATTTGAGATAGGAAAGTTATCCTTGTATTATCTGAATGGACCCATTGTAATTACAAAGGCCCTTACAAGAGTGAGACAGGGAGATCAGAGTGAGAGAGAAGATATGATGATGGAAGCAGAGAGATCAGAGTGATGCCATTGCTGGCAGGGGGCCATGAGGAATGTAGGCAGCCTCTGGAAGTCAGAAAAGGCAAAGAACAGACTATTGCTTACAGCCTCCACAGAGAATGCAGCCCTGCTGATACCCTGATCTTGGACTTTCGATGTCCAGAACTGCAAGTCAATACATCTGTGTTATTTTAAGTGATTAAATTTCTGGTAATTTGTTACAGCAGCAATGGGAAACTAATACACTTCCTCTGGAATGCCTTTCCTGGTCCCCTCAAATTATGTTAGATGCTCTTCCCAAATGTTCCCACAATTTCCTGTTCTTGCCTCTTACCCAGCACTCACTGTGTTGCATTGCATTTCCTGGTTATGAGCCCATCTCTACCTCTAGGTGGTAAGTTCCTTTGACTGGGATCATGTTCTTTTGTATCCTCAGAACTTTACTTAAAGATACGCAGTTGGAGCTCAACAGACATTTGTTGACTGAATAAATGAATGTGATTTCTCAGTCAAAGAGGGTTTGGATTATGTGTTTATACTACAATTATGTTTAAAATGATGACTATTAAGCTTAAAATGCAATCAAATTTGCCTTCCTGTTAAGAAAAAATAAAAACATAAAGGACACAGAGTGGGCTTTTTTCTGAGAATCCCATGAACACTGCAGGGGGAAGCAGTTACCTTGACAGTGATGAGAAACCTGCTTTCTTCAGAGAAGCAAATGAGCAATAAAACAAGAGAGGGTAAAGTAATTAAGAAATTCTGGGCCGGGCACGGTGGCTCATGCCTGTAATCCCAGCACTTTAGGAGGCCGAGGAAGATTACCTGAGGCGAGGAGTTCAAGACCAGCCTGGCCAAAGTGGTGACACCTGTCTCTAAAAATACAAAAATTAGCTGGGTGTGGTGGTGTATGCCTGTAATCCCAGCACTTTAGGAGGCCGAGGCGGATTACCTGAGGTCAGGAGTTCAAGACCAACCTGGCCAACATGGTGACACCCTGTCTCTAAAAATACAAAAATTAGCTGGGTGTGGTGGTGCAGGCCTGTAATCACAGCTATTCGGGTGAGGCTGAGGTAGGAGAATTGCTTGAACCTGGGAGGCAGAGGTTGCAGTGAGCCGAGATCACACCACTGTACTCTAGCCTGGGTAACAGAGAGAGAGACTCTGTTTCAAAAAAAAAAAAAAGAAGAAGAAAAGAAAACCTGAAGTTTAACATAGGCTTATACGTTTTTTACATAGTAAGACACATACTTAGAAATGACATATGTGCTAGCTACAAGAAGTTTTTATTCATGACAGTGGTGAATTGAGTGGGACTGTGCTTGGCTTGCTACTGTTGAATATGACTCAAACACAAGTCAGGAACACATGACATTTTATTCCTATTTTCCTTTTGTTGTGAGTCTTTGTAATGCTCTATGTCTTACTCCATTCAGCTGATATAACAAAATATCATAAACTGGATAACTTATAAATGATATTTATTTATTATGGTTCTGGAGGCTGGGAAGCCTCAAGGCCCTGGCAGATTTGATGTCTAGTGAGGGCCTGCTTCCTGGTCCACAGGATGACAGCTTCTCACTGTGCACATGAGGTGGAAGGGCAAGAGAGTTGTTGGGAGCCTCTTTTATAGGGGTACTAATCCCATTCATGAGGGTTCCACATCACTACAATGGCCCCATCTCTTAATATTATCACATCAGAGATTCAGTTTCAACAGATGATTTTTGGGGGGGACACATTCAGATCACAGCACCTAATTTAACAGTGTAATTTCAGTATGTTGATTCTCAAAGGGGAGAAGTCATTACACAATCACCTGTTTCTCTCCCATCCTATAACCCACCAACTGTTTTAATAATCTGGCATGGTGTGACTGGGTCATCTGCTTAGGGTATTACAAGGCTTAAGTCAGGTGTTAGATTGAGTTTTTATCTGGTGACTCTGGAGAAAAAAATCTGCTTCCAAGTTCAGTGGTACACTTACCACAATTCAGTCCCTTGTGGTTGTGGAACTGAGGTCCCATTTCCTTACTGGCTATCAGCTAGGAATTCCTCTCAGCAACTAGAGGCTGCTTTTAGGTACTTTTCCTGTGGCCACAATTGTCACTTTACAACACAGATGCTATGCCTAAAAACTTAACAATAAATATTATCAAATATCCAGGCAAGATTAAAATTTCCCTGATTGTCTCAGAAATTATCTTATGGTTTGTTAACAGAAGGATCCAATCAGGATTCAAACATTGCCTTTGGTTGAATTATGTCTTAAATCTTTTAAAATATAAAACGTTTATCCAGTTCTTTATTTTTCTTGCAATGTATTTGTTGAAGAAACATGAATTTGTTTACAGAATTGTCTTTATTTTAGATCTTCCTGATTGCATTCCAATGGCGTTATTTAACATGCTCCTCTGTCTACTGTACTTTTTATAAAATTGGCAAATAGGTATGAGGTTTGATTCAATTCAGTTTCAATTTTTTTCTTTTTTTAAAGCAGGAATACGTCATGGGAAGTATCATGTTTGTACTATTGCATCAAATCAGGAGACACATAAGCTTGGCTCTGTTTCTGTGATGTCAACAACCACTAATCACCATTGGCTGAACCCAGATTTCATTAGGGGTTGCAGACAGGTGATATTTTAATTTTACCAATTCTTCTTCATTTATATATATATATATATATTTATTTATTTTATTTTATTTATTTATTTTTTTTAGACGGAGTCTGGCTCTGTCGCCCAGGCTGGAGCGCAGTGGCAGGCTCTCAGCTCACTGCAAGCTCCGCCTCCCAGGTTCACGCCATTCTCCTGCCTCAGCCTCCCGAGTAGCTGGGATTACAGGCGCCCGCCAGCTCGCCCGGCTAGTTTTTTGTATTTTTTAGTACAGACAGGGTTTCACCGTGTTAGCCAGCATGGTCTCGATCTCCTGACCTCGTGATCCACCCGTCTCGGCCTCCCAAAGTGCCGGGATTACAGGCTTGAGCCACCGCGCCCGGCCTCTTCTTCATTTATTAAGTACAATATTTCTATACAGAAAAACTTTCTCTCATCAACTATTTCCTTAGGTTACCCTGAGGTGCAGTTCTTCCAGCAAGGGCAAGATAAACACCTGATTCATTCTTTTTGTTGTTTCTGTTTTTAGAATAACGTATTGGTTTCTCAGTGTTCTCCAAAGGGATCAATAAGTTTTGTTGGTCATTTTTTTTTTTTTTTTTTTTGAGATGGTGTCTCGCTCTGTCACCCAGGTTGGAGTGCAGTGGTGTGATTTCAGCTCACTGCAAGGCTCTGCCTCCCAGGTTCATGCCATTCTCCTGCCTCAGCCTCTCGAGTAGCTGGGACTACAGGTACCTGCCACCATGCCTGGCTAATATTTTTGTATTTTTGGTAGAGACGGGGTTTCACCGTGTTAGCCAGGATGGTCTCAATCTCCTGACCTTGTGATCTGCCCGTCTTGGCCTCCTAAAGTGCTGGGATTACAGGTGTGAGCCACCATGCCCGGCTTGTTGGTCATTTCTTCTTGCGGGAAGTCAGGGAGCCTGAACGGAAGAACCAGCTGGAGCCGCAGCAGAGGAACATAAATTGTGAAGATTTCATTTTGATATGGACATTTATCAGTTCCCAAATAATACTTTTATAATTTTTTATGCTTGTCTTTAATCTCTTAATCCTGTTATCTTCATAAACCAAGGATGTATGTCACCTCAGGACCACTGTGATAATTGTGTTAACTGTACAAATTGATTGTAAAACATGTATGTTTGAACAATATGAAATCAGTGCACCTTGAAAAAGAACAGAATAATAGTGATTTTTAAGGAACAAGGTAAGATTTTTAGGGAATAAGGTCTGACTGCCTGGGGGGTAGGGCAAAAAGAGCCGTATTTTTCTTCTTGCAAAGAGCCTATAAATGGACATGCAAATAGGGAAGATATCACTAAATTCTTTTCCAAGCAAGGAATATTAATATTAATACCCTGGGAAAGGAATGCATTCCTGGGGGGAGTTGTATAAATGGCTGCTCTGGGAATGTCTGTCTTATGTGGTTGAGATAAGGACTGAGATACGCCCTGGTCTCCTGCAGTACCCTCAGGCTTACTAGGGTGGGGAAAAACTCCACCCTGGTAAATTTGTGGTCAGACTGGTTCTCTGCTCTCGAACCCTGTTTTCTGTTATTTAAGACGTTTATCAAGGCAATATATGCACGCTGAACATAGACCCTTATCAGTATTTCTTTTGCCCTTTGCCTTGAGATCTTTGTTGTACCCTTATTAGTTCTGCTTTTGCCCTTTGTCCTGTTCCTTCAAAAGCATGTGATCTTTGTTAGAATCTTATTAGTAGTTCTGCTTTTTGTCCTTTGAAGCATGTGATCTTTGTACCTACTCGCTGTTCTTACACCCTCTCCCCTTTTGAAATCCTTAATAAAAACTTGCTGGTGTTGAGGCTCAGGTGGGCATCACGGTCCTACCAACATGTGATGTCACCCCCAGTGGCCCAGCTGTCAAATTCCTCTCTTTGTACTGTCTCTCTTTATTTCTCAGTTGGCCAACACTTATGGAAAATAGAAAGAACCTACATTGAAATATTGGGGCTGGGTTCCCCCAATAATGTCTGTAGTAGTAGTTGTTGTTATTATCA
This sequence comes from Trachypithecus francoisi, assembly GCF_009764315.1. Lineage (NCBI taxonomy): Eukaryota > Metazoa > Chordata > Mammalia > Primates > Cercopithecidae > Trachypithecus > Trachypithecus francoisi. Next base: position 108,816,208 of record NW_022681456.1, read on the forward strand.
TTATGAACTCTGGATTATTGCAAATTTGACATGTTCCAATTCATTGCAGGTATTGATCTTCTTCTTGATGCTCAAATTACTCCATCTCTGGACACTGGGAGCCTCTTTTATTGGCTCCTGTGTTCCTTTGTTGTGACCCTATTAGTCTTGGATAGATTCCTTGCTTTCCAGTATAATCAACTCATCTTGCTCTAGTCTTCCAATTAGCCTTTTCTCTACAGACATGTCTTGGTTCTTTTATGTAGAAAAAGCATTTATTGTAGAGGCCACAATCTCATCACTGGGTGAATTCATTTACTTCCTGGTAAATATTTCTAAGACATTTCCATGAATACCATTAGAAAAAACTTAAATACATAAATAAAACATCATGCCTATAATCCCAGCACTTTGGGAGGCCAAGACAGGAAGATTGCTTGAGCCCAGGAGTTCCATATCAGCCTGGGCAACATGGTAAGATCCCATTTTTTTTTAGTTAGCTGGGTGTGGTGGTGTGTGTGTGTTGTTCCAGCTGCTTGGGAGGCTGAGCTGGGAGGATCACTTGAGCCCAGAAGGTTGAAACTGCAGTGAGCTGTGATTGCACCACTGCCCTACTGTACTCCAGTCTGGGTGATAAGGCAAGACCGGCCACAAAAGGAGAAAAAAAGAAAAAGAAAAGAGAAAATATATTATAAATTCATACTGTTCATAATGTTATTTCTAACTGTGAATTAGGATGACTGTATTTATTTAATTTTTATATGGTATCTCTTTTTTTCTAACCCTGAAAATCTTGGCTCCTGATAAGACTGAAATAATTGTGTGTTGGCCAGGCACGGTGGCTCAAGCCTGTAATCCCAGCACTTTGGGAGGCCGAGACAGGCGGATCACAAGGTCAGGAGATTGAGACCATCCTGGCTAACACTGTGAAACCCCGTCTCTACTAAAAAATACAAAAAAAAAAAAAAAAAAAAAACTAGCCGGGCGAGGTGGCAGGTGCCTGTAGTCCCAGCTACTCCAGAGGCTGAGGCAGGAGAATGGCGTAAACCCGGGAGGTGGAGCTTGCAGTGAGCTGAGATCCGGCCACTGCACTCCAGCCCGGGCAACAGAGCGAGACTTCATCTCAAAAAAAAAAAAAGAAATAAAAAAAGAAATAATTGTGTGAACACTCTTTCTCTATATGTATACATACATACACATATATATATAATTACAGATATATAATACTGGTATTATTACTAGCAGTATGATAAAAAAAAAGTTTAAGTTTTTTTTTGTAGTTACTTTTGTCCTTAGGCTATTTCCCAGTAGGGATGTATAGATAAATTCCTATATTGTAAAATAACTTAAAATAATTCTTTTCTGCATGGTTAATTTTCCATATCTCTACCTTGTTAAGTTTATTTCATTTTGTTTTCAATTAAAATTTTATTTTCATTTATTTTACTTTATAATGATGTATGAGTCTGTTCTTGCATTGCCATAAAGAACTATCTGCAACTGGGTAATTTATAAAGAAAAGAGGTTTAATTGGCTCATGGTTATGCAGGCTGTACAGGAAGCATGGCTGGGGAGGTCTTAGGAAACTTTCAATCATGGCAGAAGGCAAAGAGAAAGGAGGCACGCCTCACATGATCAGAGAAGGAGGAAGAGAGCGAAGGCAGGGTGGTGCCACACACTTTTAAACAACCAGATCCCTTGAAAACTCATTCACTATCATGAGATCAGCATGGGGGAAAGCTGCCCCCACGATCCCATAACCTCTCACCAGACCCCTCCTCCAATACTGGGGATTACAATTCATCGTGAGATCTGGGCAGTGACACAAATCCAAACCATATCAAATGATATAAATCACCTACGTGCTTCCAAATATGTTTGATACATATGATCAAACAAGGTACATTTAGAAAAGTTTAGCTTCATTACTTTTTTACTCCCTCTGTCCTTTCTGCCCCCCATAGATAACCATTTTTGTTTATCCTTCATTTAAAAATAATACATACAAGTAGATTTCTCTATATTATTTGTCCACTCCTTTCTTAGATAAAAGATGCTTTTTTTCTCTAAACATGCTTGTTTTTTAATGTTTACCTAGTAAACCCTGGCGATTACACCACAGTCATATGTAGATATTTATTTTATGGCTGAATATTATTCAAATATGCAAAATCAGTTTATTCAACCAATCTTTTTATGGTAGGCATATGCATTGTTCCTAGTCTTTTTGCTATGTCAGAGAGTGCTGCCATTAATATCCCGGTGCACACAACTTTTTGTGTTTTTGCTGGTGTTTCTTTGGGATAGATTCCTGGAAGTAGAATTACTGGATCAGGCACAAATCCATACCTAATTGTGCTAGATATTGGCAAATTCTCCTCTATAGGGGTTGTATCATTTGTATGCTGAGCTGAAACATATGAGGGTGTGTATTTCTCCACAGCCTTTTCAACAGAGTATGCTGTCAAATGTTTGGATTTGTACCTAATATGCAAAAAATATACAACGTTATAAGATCAATTTGCATCTCTTTTATTATGGCATCTCTTTACATGGTAAAGGACCATTTGACTTTCTTTTTCTGTGACTCACCTGTTTATATTTCTTGTCTATTTTTCAAAAGGATTTTTAGCTCTTTTAGAAGCTCTTTATATATCAGCCCTTTATATATTAATTCTTTTTCTGTGATACAAGTTCCAAATATTATGAGTAACACATTCAATTTTTCATTTTTTCATCTAGCTATCCAGTTATCCCAACATCAATGATTAAGAAATGGAATATGGTGGTTTTTATGCAATTGAAATAAGACCAATATAGTTGGAATAGGGCAGTTGGAGAGTCATGTGAAATAAAGCTAATAAAGTAGATAGGGACAAGATCATAGAGTCTTATGGTCTACCCTGGAAATTTTGGTTTTTATCTTAATAGCAGTAGACAGCCACTGAAGAGTTTCAAGCTAGGCAGTATGTGTCAGGGAATGTTTGAGCAAATCTCCTTTAGCTGGGGATGGTAGGTTTATTTGCTCAAATATGAGGCAAGACACTGAGGGCCCGGTAACCAAGCCACAAGGGGCAGAAGTAATGACTAAAGTCCCAGGGTATGCATCTTTAGTATTAAAGATACTAAAGCCCCAATAGCTTTAGAATTAGAAGACCTGTATTGATTTTTCTCATTCTAATATGTTTCCCATAAGTATTGCTACTTAAGGCTAAAATTTCCACTTCACCTCATGTGAACTGCAGGAGCTGCCTGCATGATGGTACCTGTAATGTGTGAAGCTACTCCCTCTGTGGGAAGCAACACAACCTGTAGCAAGTTTAGAATTCTCTTCTGCAGCTGTCTGGAACAAACTGGATAGGTGCCATATTGCGTGGGCTGTATAGGGACACTAGCCATGGATTCAGCTCACTTGCTCTTCCCATCAATTGCAGTAATTTGTAACTGCCCACTTGTCAGCACTCCTTTAAATAACGCTAGTGCATAGCGAGTTCAGCTGAAGGGCCACGGTATCCTAGTCTTTACAGATTTAGCAAATATATCTAGCTTTTCTTTTCGAGATACATTGGGTATGTTATTAGATTGCTCCTCTAACAACAGGGAAAGACTGGAAGTTAATAAGTGGGTTGGGAAATTACACGTCAATTTAATTAATCTAATTAACGTTACAGTTAGTGCCTCTGAAGATAATGGCTTATAGGACTATAAAAACTCTAATTATTAGTGCCATCTAATTGGCAAAGGGAAAGGGGTGTGCATAAGAGAAAATATGTAGTGTTGGATTAAAATTTGGGGTTTAAAAATTTTAAGAGTCAGGAGTATAACCTGGATCCCATGAACTGAGGTGAACTGGGACCTCCTTAAGTTTGTAGATAATGCTAAATTAAAATGGAACAATCTAGCACTAGGTGACAAGCTAACACAAGGTGGAGAAGCCATAGAGTTTAATTTTAATTTTATTTTTAAGTTTTTTTGAGACAGAGTCTCACTCTGTTGTCCAGGCTGGAGTGCAGTGGCGCAGTCTCAGCTAACTGCAGCCTCCACCTCCTGAGCTCAAATGATTCTCGTGCCTCAACCTCCCAAGTAGCTGGGATTACAGGTGCCTACCACCATGTCTGGCTAATTTTTGTATTTTTAGTAGAGACGGGGTTTTGCCATGTTGGTCAACATGGTCTTGAACCCCTGATCTCAAGCGATCCACCCGCCATGGCCTCCCAAAGTGCTAGGAGTACAGGAGTAATTGGTCAGGGGTGAGGAAGAGTCAAAGATAAGTGTCAGTTCAGACTGGAGTTTCCACAAAGCCCTTATGTAGACATAAATGGAAAACCTGCAGGCTTTGCAGTACCAGCATGAATAAGGGGAACTTGTCTTGGTGCTAACACAATAAGGAAGTGTCTGCCTATTTATATCTCAGTACCATGACTCACTGAGTGCATTGATAGGCACTGATAAAAAGCAATGTGGGCCAGGTGTGGTGGCTCACGCCTGTAATCCCAGCACTTTGGGAAGCCCAGTAGGGTGGATCACCTGAGGTCAGGACTTTGAGATTAGCCTGACCAACATGGTGAAACCCCGTCTCTACTAAAAATACAAAAATTAGCTGGGTGTGGTGGCAGGTGCCTGTAATCCCAGCTACTTGGGAGGCTGAGGCAGGAGAATCACTTGAACCTGAGAGTCAGAGGTGGCAGTGAGCAGAGATCGCACCATTGCAGTCCAGCCTGGGCAACAAGAGCAAAACTCCCCAAAAAAGTAATGTCTTCCACTGTAATACTCTTCCAATTTAGAGAATATTTTACTTGATGTGGTCCTTATGCCCATGGTACATTAGGTGTGCCCTCATGAGATATAAGGGAACTAATAAGATGATGATTTTACCTAGATGCCTACTTATCTCATTTTTACTCCTTAATCAAAGCAAAAGTGGGTCACACGGTAGCTCACACATGCAATCCTAGCACTTTGGGAGGATGAGGCAGGCAGATCACTTGAGCCCAAGAGTTTGAGATCAGCCTGGGCAACATGGGGAGGCCTCATCTCTACCAAAATATAAAAATTAGCCAGATGTGGTGGTGTGTGCCTAGTCTCAGCTACTCAGGAGGCTAAGGCTGGAGGATCCTCCTGGGAGGATTGAGGCTGGGAGCCTGGGAGATTGAGGCTGCGGTGAACTGTGATCTTGCCACCGCACTCTAGCCTTGGTAACAGAGTGGGACCCTGTCCCAAAGGAAAAAAAAAAAAAAAAAAAAGCAAAAGTAACTGAACTGAGCCCAAGTTGTCAATTGTATAATTATACTTCTAATCCCAACCCACTTTCAAACTTAAATCAGTGAGTTTCTGGCTTGAGCAACTGACTATGTAGTTGGTGTTGCTGTTTAGTAGAAGACCACTAGGTCTTTTGTTGTTGTTGTTGTCATTGTGGTTGTTGTGGTTATGGGAAAGGCAAAGAAAATCAGGTCAGTTTTGGACATCTTGACATTTGAGGTCACTTTGATACTCCAAATGGAAATAGTAACTTGGCAGTTGCATATATGGGTCAAGATCCCAGAAGTGAGTTATAGACTAAAGATAACGATTTGAGAGTCCTTGGCTAAACAGATGGAAATTAAAATTATGAGCATGGATGAGATCACCTAGGGAGAGAGTACAGTTGGAAGAGAATAGAGACAAAAACTGAACCTGAGAAAAACACATATTTAATAGTTAAGGACAGTGAGTAGGCTGAGAAGACAGATGTATAAACCAGAATAGGTAAGAGAAGCTTGGTTTCTGCATACTAAAAGGAAGATTATTTTAAGGAGAGCGTGGTCAACAGCATCAAATGCTACTGAGAGTCATGTAAATAAAAAACTGAAGCCAGGCATGGTAGCACGTGCCTGTAGTCTCAGCAACCTGGGAGGCTGAGGCAGAAGGACTGCGTGAGCCCAAGGGTTTGAGACCAGTCTGGGCAACATAGCAAGACCCCATCTCAAAAATAAAAACTTAAAACTAAAAAGTGTCCAATGCATTTAGCAACCAGAAGTTATTGATGGCATTAGTGAAAGCTGCTTTTGTAGAATGGTGGTGGCTAAACCCAGATATTAATAGTTTTTGGAGTGCTTAGGAGGTGAGGAGAGGGCACCAAGTACTGACAACCCTTGAGAAATTTACCCTGGAAAGGATGGGAAAGATTAACAGGAACATTTTAGGAAGCCAGGAAAGAAGAGCGATCCAAGTAGTAACAGCATACGTATTAACTGTTAATTTAATTCCACAATAATTTGTTGATCACATGAAGGCCACAAGGCAAAGAACTGAGAATTGAGAGATGAGTAAGAAGCAATCCCTTCCCTCAGAGTGCTCATGGTTTAGTGGGGGGGGGGGGGGGGAGAGATGGATAAATAATTATTGCATGGAAAGTATAATAATAAATGTATTAGATTTAGTAGTAGCACAGGTGGGAGTGAAGAGCATATTTATTAGGAAGGAGATCAGAGAAGACGTAGAAGTGACTTCTGTAAAAGGCAAAAGATTTATATGCTCTAAAAAGAAACAGAGTATTGACTTTTGAACTGAGTTATGAATTCATACGTCTTTGGTAGGATGACTATGAGAGAGATACTCCAGGAAGAAGGAAAAGTATAGTTTATTGGAAAACTACATGTAATCTTTAAAGAGGTGGGTTCTTGGAATCACATTGTCTAGATTTAAAACCTGCCTCTATCATTAGCAGCTTTGTGACCTCGGGTAATCACCACAGCTTTGAAAACCCACAATTTTCTCATTTATAAAATGAAGGCTGATAATTTCTACCTCAGGATTTTAGGGAGCCTTAAAAGCTGTGAAACCAAATTCAGTAGCTAGCGTGCAGCAAATCAACAATACATGTTAACTCGTTATTGTTAATTTAAAATGCAAAAAGAGTGGCAGGGTATGAAGCTAAAGAAGGTAATCAGGAGTCACATTATGGTAGATTTGTCAGGAAAGTTAGCACTGTTCCCAGCATTAATTAAAACAAACGAGAACAATTATTAGGAAACAGTTCAACTGAAGTCAGGCTTAAGTCTACTAAAAATAGTTTTCAGGAAGCATCTTAATTATAATCTCTTGTTGATGAAGCCTAAGGCAACAAGTATGTACAAGTACCTTAAAGTCTACTAATTAGGAGGCTGAGATTGCTAACCTCTAACTGTGCAATTTGCAAATTTTTTTATATTACATTTTGTAACGCAATGCATTATTTTCCATTAATATTGGTGCTAAACTTCATTTTTCTAGTATTTTTTTCTTTATACATTTCATATTTTTAAAAGTGAGTTGGTAATATGGTAATACTTCGATTTCATCACAAAAACCATTTCAACCCTACCACCCAAAACAAAAAACACTGATCATGCCAGGCAAGATGGCTCATGCCTGTAATCCCAGCACTTTGTGAGGCCAAGGCAGGAGGATGGCTTAAGTCAAGACTGAGACCAGCCTGGGCAATACAGGGAGACTCAATCTCTACAAAAAATTTAAAAAACTAGCAGAGCATGGTACTGTGTGCATGTAGTCCCAGGAATTTGGGGGGCTGAGGGGAGGATCGCTTGGCCCAGAAGATCGAGGCTGTAGTGAGCTATGATCATGTCACTGCACTCCAGGCTGGGTGACAGAGACCTTGTCTCAAAATAAATAAATAAATAAATAAATAAATAAATAAATAACCTTGATCACACAGTGTAGCCAACCTTCAGAATTTTGGCAAGGGTATTTTAAGGGTAGAGTCAGACTCCAAAAAAAGCTGCAGGTGGACCTAAGGAAATTTGCATGGGACCTATGACCCCTATCCTTCGACATAGTTCGAATTGATAAAAGTTTCTCTAGTCCAAAAAGCAAGCGATTTTTTTAGATTTTTATTTTGAGGAAGTCGTTTTCTCTGTAGGAGTTCAACTTCTCACTTATGTGAACAATATTCCTGTCATAGAAGGAATTTTTGTCATGAAAAGATAATTCGGGATCACTACTGTTTGGAGTATTTAATCTACTCTATTCAGTATTTTTGAAGTTAAAAAGATCATACAGGTATCTTCACTTAGGAATGAAAGGTTATAATCTTTCAGCCGGCATGAGCTCTGATTTTGTTGATACTGGGTATACTGTTAATGCTGACTTTGATATTTGGTAAGTACTGGTTTATGTTATATCCTGTGTGTGCCTCAATTTCCCTAATGTAGTCTGAGTCTGTAGATAACACCGTACTTTATGTATAGTTGAGTCAATGCTTCAAGATGTTTAATGCTCTCTGAGTTCATTTCTTGTGGTTGACTATACTTTCCATGGTAGAAAGTCCTGAACTTCTGCTGCTACTGTAGGTCTTATCTTTAGGCTTGTGGATGCTTAAGAAGAACACTGAGACGATCTAAGAGTGCAGGGCAAACTTTAAAAAAAATTTTTTTAAGAGACAGGGTTTCACTCCGTTGCCCAGGTTGGGGTGCAGTGGTGAGATGACAGCTTACTGCAGCCTCAAACTCCTGGGCTCAAGCAATTCTCCCAGATTCTCCCACTTCGGCTTCCTAGGTAGCTAAGACCACAGACGAGCCACCGGCCCAGCTAATTTTTGCATTTCTTGTAGCGAAGAGGTCTTACTATGTTGCCCCTTCTCCATGAGGCTGGTCTCGAACTCCTGGCCTCAATCAATCCTCCTGCCTCAGCCTCCCACAGTGCTGGGATTACAAGTCTGAGCCACCGCACCCACCAGCAGAAACTTTTTTTCAAGAGGCGACTTTGGATTTCAAGGTGACCTCCCCCACCCCGCCCACAGTAATATCTGTGACCCAGTAAACAATACAAGTGCCTCTGACTGAATACAAAATTTCACCAAATAATATTTATTTCACTATTCGAGATATGCCTGGTATCTCTCTTTTCTTTCGGGAGACAGAGGAGTGATCTCGGTTCACTACAACCTCCGCCTCCCAGGTTCAAGCGATTTTCCTGCCTCAGCTTCCTGAGTAGCTGGAATTAGAGGCACTTGCCATGACCCCCAGATAATTTTTGCATTTTTAGTAGAGACGGGGTTTCGCCATGTTGTCCAGGCTGGTCTGGAACTCCTGACCTCAGGTGATCCGCCCGCCTCGCATCCCAAAGTGCTGGGATTACAGAGGTGAGCCACTGCGCCCGGCCATCTAACTCTATTTCATAGAAAACTGAAACCACCACACGCACCTGTACCCCTTCCAAGTAGAAACCAGCTCATTTGGTTTTACGAATCACCAAAGGGGTCACTAGAGGCCGACTGAAAACGCTCTTCTAGCAGTCTTCGCTGCTACTCCATCTGTCACAGCCCATCCGAAAAGCGGCGTTAGCAGCTGGGAAGGCCGCGGCCGGAAGCTAAGTCACAGAGCCGCACTCGCGCTTCAGCCAGCAAGATGGAGCGTTTCCCTTCAGGGAAGCAGCGCCGCACCTATGCACAGCCTCGACTCGGTGGATGATGCAGGACTCGGCCCATTTCCCTGCCCTCCAGCTTTCTCAAAGTCAGCCCCGCCCCCTTATCTTTCCTCAGCGAGTTTAGTTTCGCCCTGCCAAGTGGGCAGAGCGCCGAACGATCGATGCTTTCTTCAGTGCCCCGAGAGCCGCCATTTTTGAGGGCGGGGGAAGAGAAACAAGCAGCGGCGGCAGAGGCTCAATGGGATGCTGACTGGGTTTTGCTTCCCGTCCCAGCCCTGTGGGGCCGGGGCAGAAGAACCCGTCAAAGCCCTTCCTTCGGCCGCCTTTCCGGAATGAGGTCTCAGCACCCGCGTGGGACAGCACCCTTCCTCTTGCGAGAGTGAGTGGCGACCTGCGGCGCGACTACCGGGCGCCCGCGCGCGCCCCCGCGCGCCCCTTCGCTGTCAGTTACCCCGCGCGCCTCCGCCCGTCTCCCGCCGGCCTCGCGCTCGGCGCAGACTCGTTTGTTTGTTTCTGCAGGAGCCCAAGAAGAGGCCGAAACCGAGACCATGCCTGGGAAGCTGAAGGTGAAAATCGTGGCTGGGCGCCATTTGCCAGTGATGGACCGTGCTAGTGACCTGACTGATGCCTTCGTGGAGGTTGGTGCGGGGTCCTGCCCCTCAAAACACAGGGAGCGCCAAGCCCTGTGAAGGATCTACCCACCTCGCCCCCAGCCCCTCAGCCTATTGCCCCCTCGACTGCCCTCCGGTCGGCCGTGGTTGTCCAGCTGTCTCACGAGGGATGACCGCCGAGACTTCAGTGCGTGCGATGGGTGCACGGCTTGCAGGCGTCCGCGGCACAGTCCGCTGCGCGGGGAGGCTCGTACTATTCTGCATGCGGGGGTGACCCTGATGTCAGGACTCATTAACAGGCCACCTGCCACTCAGGAGATCCCAAGGCGTGGCCGCGCAGCCACGGACACACACACACACAGACACACACACACACACACACACACACGAATGCCGGGGTGACTCTGATGTCAGGACTGCCACTCAGGAGATCTCAAAGTGTGACCCCACAGCCACTCAAACACACACACACACACACACACCCCCTTGGAAGGGATGGCCAGAGTGGTGGACATCATGTTTAAGAAGGTGCATGAATCCCTTTATGGACACTTGGAGTCCCACAGTGCGTCCCACATGCCTAACGTTTTGTGAATTTGCCGTGCACGTTCTAAAACACAACTGCAACCCTTCCTGCTCTTGCATAGACTGGTAGGTCTGATGAGGTGTTTCAGAGTAATTTAGTGCCTTGAGGTAGGAAGTCAATTAATTGCCATGGACTTAAATTGCAAAATTGCTTTTTAAGTCTAATGATTAGTTTAAAAGTCATGCAAATTAGTAAAGGCCTAGGGCCCGGAAGGTAATAACCCAGAGTCTGAAAGAAGCCAAGTAAAGATTGTAATAAAAATTGGCGTGATGAGCCAGAGTGTTAGAGCAGTAATCATTTGGGCTATTAGTGCTTAGAGTTGATGGATAGATATATCATAATATGTAGCCAGATTTCATCTCAATATTCCTGATGTTTCCTAAATGTTCTCTAACCTAATAATTGCAGTTCACTGCCCCTCCCCATTGTCATGGTGATTCTTAATCACTTCATTGGAGAAAGTTTTTGAGTGCTGTTGTGCCAGATGTTAGGTAATAGGAATCCACAAATAACCAAAGCATAGTGTTTGCTTTCTGGTAGTTCAGACATCGACCCACACAGCCTATTTAATAATAGGTAACGTGTTGAATTTAATAATTGCCTGATCTGTGCTAAGTACTTGTAAATTCTTAGTTTTCACAGCAGTCCTGCTATAGGAGTATTGTTATTGTCCCATGTTATGGTTGAGGTAACTGAGGCCCAGGAAGGGTGAATAATTTGCTTAAGGTTACATAGCTTGCAAACTTCCATAGCCTGACAGTTTGTTCTCTTACCGCTCTGCTAATATAGCCTCACCAGACAAAGTGATGAATATTGTATTAGAATATGGAAACAATTGTCTCTGAAGGTTGAGAAAGGCTTGCTGTGAAAGTGACATTTGAAATGGGCCTTGAAGGACACCCAGGATTTTACCGGGCAAAGGGAACATCAAAGGCAAAGTCATAGGATGGGATATATAGTATGGAAAGGAAACTGCCTTAGTTTGGTATGTGTCTGGAGGAAAGGGTATGTGATATGTGGGTAGTGGAGCTTGTTAAGGATGAGGCTGGAAAGCCCTATTTTCTATAAAACCTCCTTTACTGTAATATTTATAAGGAGGGATAAGAAAGCTTTTTTTTTCCTTCCTTTCTTTTTTAAAGAGACAAGTTTTATTCTGTTGCCCAGGCTGGAATGCAGCTTACTACATCCTCCAACTCCTGGCCTCAAGCCATCCTCCTGCCTCTCCCGCTTCAGCCTCCCAAAGTCCTGGGATTATGGGCCTGAGCCACCACACCTGGCCAGGGGAGTTTTTAAAGCAGAAATAAAATAAGATCATGTTTGTATTAGTTTGTTTCTTTATAGGATGGCCTGAATGGGGATGCTATTGATGGAGTGGACAGATGGGAAGTGAGGCAGGGAGATCAGTTAAGAAGGTGGTAAAATTATCCAGGTAATATATGGGAATGTGCATAGGAATGGATTTGAACAGAAAGATTTGTGGGACATTTCTTAGGTTAAAATTGTCAGGGCTTGATAATTAGGTGGATTTTGCTGGTGATGAAGGGGCTGATTCACGGGTTACTTACTACTTCTTTGAACAAATTGAGTGTCGGCTGTTTGCCAGGATCTAGGCTAGTCACTGGTCTAGCCAATGGATAAACATGGTAAGACAGACTTGGTTCCTGCTCTTAATGCAGCTTATATTTTAGTGGGAGAGACAGATAAATTTAAAGGTAAATAAGGTAAATAAAATTTAAATTTATTTAAAATTATTTAAATAAAAAGGTAAATAAATTATTTAAAAGGTAAATAAATTATTAAATATATAGTTACAGATTGGGATGGGTGCCATGAAAGAGAACAATAGAAAGAGAACAACAGGGAACACCTACTTTAGGTTGAGTTATCAGGGGAGGCCCCTGAGAAAAGTGTTTGTCAAACCCAGAATCTGCTGGATGAGAAGGAGCCTGCTGCTGAGGGAGCATATTTGTGTGTGTAGGGGAGTGGGTGGACAGAAGGTAACCCGGATATCTCACGTAGAGATTTGGTGTGTTTTAGGAAGTGAAGGAAGATGCCTGTGGCTGGCACGTAGTCAGTGAAGGGAAGAGTAGTATAAGATAAAGTTGGAGAGTTAATCAAAGAGCCAGTTTTGCAAGGACTAAGGCCATGATTAACAGTTTGAATTTTACCCTAAATTCATTGAAAAGCCCTTGTTAAGATGAGCACTGTTGTTATATGGAGAATGGATTGAAGGGGAAAGAGTAGAAATCAGGCACTTAGGAGATTCTGTAATAGTTCAAATAACAGGTGATATGGGCCAAGGTGATGGATTTGGTAATGCAGACAAGTGGATGAATTCCAGGTGTATTTTGAAGATAGATTAAAAGATGACTCCTAGCTTTCTGAAGTATTGGGTTTTCTGAAACTCCATGGAGATGTTAAAGATTGAGGTGGATCATTTTCCATTTCAGCATGTTAGGTTTGTGATGTCTATAGGGCCTTTAATTGGAGATGTTAAGGAAGTGATTTATGACTGTGGCATTCAAAAAAAAAAGGTCTGAGTAAAAATGAGCACACAAGCCAGTGTTTCTCAACTGTGAGACCCAGGACTCCCTTTAGATAGCCAGTATTTTGAAATCTACCCTTTCTATCCTGGCATGATACTTTTTAGTTAATATATCCTGTGTATTCTTACAATTAAAAACAAATCAGTACCATGGTCTAACTATAACAGAGAAATAGAAGTTGTTGTTGTTATCATTATTATTTTTTTGAGACAGAGTCTCGCTCTGTCACCCAGGCTGGAGAGCAGTGGTGAGATCTTGGCTCAGTGCAACCTCCGTCTCCTGGGTTCAAGTGATTCTCCTGCCTCAGCCTCCAGAGTAGCTGGGATTACAGGTGCTCGGCACCACGCCCTGCTAAGTTTTGTATTTTTAGTGGAGACGGGGTTTTGCCATGTTGGCCAGGCTGGTCTCAAACTCCTGACCTCAGATGATCCACCTGCTTGGGTCTCCCAATGTGCCGAGATTACACGTGTGAGCCACCGTGCCCGGCCTGTTGTTATTATATTAATATGGAAGTACTTTTTCATGACCATAATAGAAAACATGAGGTAATCAGATGAATCAATGAATATTTATTCAGCTTTTGTATGTATTACACACTACTGGATGCTGGGGCTATAGCAGTAAATTTAAAAGAACTTCAGTCATAGAACTTACATTTTAGTGGGAGAAGAGAGTTCATAAATAAGGTAATTAAGTAAAAGATATAGTATACTGGATCAATGAATATTTATTTGACCTTTGTTATGTATTAGACACTGTACTGGATACTGGGGCTATAGCAATAAATTATAAAAACTTGAGTCATGGAACTTATATTTTAGTGGGAGGAGAGAGTTCATAAATAAGGTAAGTAAGTAAAAGATACAGTTTGCTGGATGTTGAGAAATGCCGCATATGGAGAAAATAAAGCTGGGACACGGAATAGGCAGTGCAGCGCCTATGTGAAAATCACGCGAATATGACTGCTTCTCAAACAGAGTCAGACAGTTGTGTAGTTTTGGCATCTCAGATCTTCATTGCCATTGGTTATCTGATTTTTCAAAATAGTCAACTCATGGGAAAAAAGCAGAGTTGCCTCTTGATTTACGTGATGGTTGTAGTTCTTGACAATTATGTACATTGAAACCCGATTGCAGTACTTTTATCTGTAAAACAAGTTCTAGGTAGGTTTCTTTTCTCTCTCTCTCTCTTTTTTTTTTTTGAGACAGAGCTTCGCTCTTGTTGCCCAGGTTGGAAGCAATGGCGCTGTCTCAGCTCACTGTAACCTCCGCCTCCCAGGTTCAAGTGATCTTCCTGCCTCAGCCTCCTGAGTAGCTAGGACTACCGGTACACTACCACGCCTGGCTAATTTTTTGTATTTTTGTAGAGACAGGGTTTCACCATGTTGGACAGACTGGTCTTGAACACCTGACCTCAGGTGATCCACGCGTCTTGGCCTCCCAAAGTGCAGGGATTACAGGCATGGGCCACCGCACCCAGCCTTCTAGGTAGGTTTCTTACCCATGTGACTGTCTAGTGGGACATTTGAAAGTCATGACATGGTAAAAGTCTTCATTGCTGGGAACTCACTTGCATTGAAGAATACCTAGCATTTCTGGCCCTTCCACTTAATGCAATTACTATTTTCCCCAAAAACACTGCTAGAAATTTCTAAAGCTTCTTTAGGATTTGGTTCTGTCTTTTTTGCAAACCTGTGACTAAGGGGAAGGGAGAGAAACAGGATGAATCCTTGAAAAAACTTGATATTAGGAGGTTTATTAGAGGAGGAGGACTAGGGGAAGGAAACTGAGATTGTGAGCCAGTGGGTAGGAGAAAAATGGGGAACATAATGTCTTAGAAGGCAAAAGAGGAAGTTTCTTTAAAGAGGAAGCTCAACTGTCAGATGTCACTGGGGTCAAGTAAGAAGACAGAAAAATTATTGGATTGGACAACATGGGGGTTGTGACAAGAGGCATGATAAGGATGGAATCCCATCCTGTAGTGATTTAAAGAGAATTAAAGTACATGGGAAGTGAGGAAGTAGAAAGAGCATGAATAGGCAACTGTTTCAAGATGTATGGCTATGAAGGGGGGAGGAAAAATAGTGTGGTATTTGAGAAGTAGTTTTAGTACTTAAAAAATAAATGAAAAGATACAGAACCTGTTTGTGTGCTAATAGGAATAATCCCGTAGAAAGGGGAAAAATTAATGCAGGAGAAGGGGGATAATGAAGGATTACAATATGATAAAGGGAAAAATGCTTGCTACAGACTAAGTTCATAGAAGAGGGAGATAATGAAGCATGGGCTAGTCATGAGAAACCTTTATCCTGAGTCTGGAGGATGGTAAAATTTCCAAAGGAAGAGAGAAAAAGGAAGAAAAAATTTTCAGGTGACTAGGACAAACTTGATAAAAGCAGGAGAAGAAATAGGGTATGTATCGATGTAATTGAATGTATTTCAATTGAATAAATTTCATTCATATGTAATTGGAAGGAGGATTCTTGTTGAATAGAAGTGGGAAATAAATCTGGCTAGGAAAGGGGGATACAGATTACTGAACAGTCCAAAAATTAGGAGGAGAAGCCTATATAGTTGAAGCTCTCTTAACAACTTACATTAACTGACTCATTGCAATCCTCAGTGCTCTGCATTCCTTCCATAAAGCGTATTCGTAAATACTCCTCTGGGTAAGACTACTCTAGTGTGCCTGGAGTCTCCCATCAGTTGGCTGATATACTTTACCAAGAGGCAGTTGTGTTTATTCCCAAATCTGCTTATGTCAACTGTATTTGTTACTATATTTTATTTAAAGCTTATATAAATCAGTGAATGTAAAGACATGGAAATGGTCACTAAAAATTGCTCTTGAATTAGGTGGAGAAAAGATTGTAAAAAATAGAGGATTAGTGAATGGAAAGACATGAAAATGGTCACTAAAAATTACTCTTGAATTAGGTGGAGAAAAGCTTGTAAAAAATAGAGTATTCTTTGTTCATGCTTTTTATAGCATCCCAAACTAGAAATCAGAGATGAATGTGGCTTATGCAAAAAAGATGACTAAACAGTTGACTTTTACACAAAGAAGAAGTCTTAGCCTTAAATTAAAAAACAGGAATGAATGTTTGTTTGTATGTTTTATCTTTTTTTTTTATTATTATACTTTAAGTTCTAGGGTACATGTGCATAACGTGCAGGTTTGTTACATATGTATACTTGTGCCATGTTGGTGTGCTGCACCCTTAAAATGTTTACAGTCTGTATAATTTTTAGTGATCCTCTAATTTAACCAAGTTATTTGATTAACTGATCAAGTATTGGTCCTGGTTGCATTTATTGAGAGAATTTCCACTATATATGATGTCAGGAGTGTAGGGACCCAGCAAAGACCAAGTAATACTTAAAGATGATTAGTCTTGCAGGAATCTCTAGAGTAAGATGGGGTTCTGTATAAGGGAAGTATTAATGGAAATATATCTCAATGTGTGTTACCAATTGTTTGGCTAAACTGCATTGTCATCTTGTGTTTTTCTAGGAACCTTTGAGGGAACAGGGAGAGGAAAATACATATTTAATGAATATTTCCTACGTACATACATTTTGCTAGGTCTCTACATGTGTTATATCATGTAATGCTCACTTAACAATCCCACTTTTCAGAAGAAGAAGCCAATTTAAATAACAGATTAATAACTTTCTCAAGGTAATTTAGCTAATGAGTAGGTAAAGAGAATGCTTTACTTTACTAGGGGGGATCTCCATTAAAATCCTTGATGTTCTTTAACAAAGTTATAAGGCATTCATTTAATTGCTGAGTAATAAAATGTCTTTTTAATTAAATAAGACTAAGTGAACCGAGATTCTCCTGTGCTGGAATGCAAATCATCCAATGTTGGCAAAATACACACTCCAGCCTTTTTCTTTTTGTTTCTTGTCCTTTATTTGTTTATTTGTTTGAGAGACTGGATCTTGCTCTGTCACTCAGGCCTGAATGCAGCAGCCTTGAACTCCTGACTTCAAGCAGTCCTCTTGCCTTAGCTTCCTGAGTAGCTGGGACTGCAGGCACGCGCCACCCTGCCTGGCTGATGCCTTTTCCTTTTTTCTAAAGTCTTTTTTGTTTGTTTAATGCGGTTTGTGGACTATCAGATCTTTATTTAAAATGAACAGTTGCACAACAACAAAAAGGCACGGTATAGCAAAACTGTTATAGTGGGACAAAACTGTAGAGTGCTTTAAATTTGTCACTTAAAAAATCATGTGCTACTTTTGGCAGTTGAGCCAAAACCCTTAAGTATATTTGGCTTTTGAATGATTTTGAATGTTTTTATAAATCCTAACAGTATTTTACTTCATATAAAGCAACTTTAGATAAACTAGACAATAAATATTTCCATCATGCCTTGAATATTGAAATGGAATGAAAATTAAATTAGTAATTAAGCAAGAACCTCTATTCTTCCTAAGTTTTTCCTTATTAAGTTTCATTTCTCTATTGTTGTGATTTAAAAAATTATGCAAGTAATACTTGAATGCTCCCCATTAAAAAAGATTCAAACACTCAAATATAACTTGAAAACCCCTTACTTTCTTCTTAGAGCACTGTACTCTATTCCCTACACCCTATCAGTCCCTTCTACAGAGATAATTGCTGTCAGTTCTTTGGTTTATGTTAATATATTCTTCATCCCCTTAAAAAAATACTTGTATATCTCTATTGCATTTTTAGAAACAAATATAATCCTACTTTATATATTCTGCTACTTGTTTTTTCAGTTATTATGTAATTAATATCTTCTCATGACAGTATGTATAATCGACTCCATTCTTTATAGGGACAAATGATTTATTCAGTCACTTTCCTGCTGAATGACTATATTTTTGGTGGGGAGGGCTTATGTGAAAGTACTTCTGTAGGTTAAAATTCCTGGAAGCAAATCTAGGATTGTGCAATTTGAATGAACATAAAGTTATTGCCATTTGAATTTTAATTTTTGATGCTTTTGAATTTTAAAATAATGCATTTAAAATAGGTAGTATCATGCATGGTTCAAAATTCAAAAGGTACAAAGTGAGTCAGCTTCTCTCTCCCAGCCTTTCCTCTGCTCTTTCTAGTGACCACTGTTACTATTTCTTGTATATACTTCTAGAAATAATGTGCACATATATAGACATATACCTATTATATAAATTCTGTCTTTTTTTTTTTTTTTTTTTGCTGAAGAATGCCATATATCTGCAGGAGAAAGATGTATCTTGGAAGTTGTTCCTTAACTGCGTGGAGAACTGCTTTATTCTATTTAGTGCTCCATTGTGTTGCTTTACCATAAATTTAATTAGTTCCATATTAATAGATATTTAGCTTGTTTCCAGGCTTTTGCTACAGTAATGCTGCTGATATATGCCATTGTGTACCTCTGTGGGATAAATTCTAAGAAATAGAATTGCTAGCTTAAAAGGGATTTAAGGCATTTAAAATTTTGATATATGTTGTCAAGTTGTTCTCTGTAGAGATTTTTCTACACTCCTACTAGCAAAGTATGACAGTACCTGACGAATTCTGTGTTCAAACCTTTTGATCTTTGCCAGCCTGATAAGTAAAAATATTTTAGTTTCTATTTCTCTTAGTGTGAATGAGGTTGATCATCTTTTGATGTGGTTAAAGACAGCTGTATTTCCATTTCTGTGACTTGTCTGATAATATCCTTTGCCTATTTTTTCTATTGGGTTGTTGATCTTTTATTGCTCTGTATGTGCTCTTTAGAAATGGGGGAAGTTAGTTCTTTGTGATGTGTGGAGCTGGTCAAGCAGAACATGGGTAATCCCTTGTTGTGGGTATAGTCTACAAGCTTACCTGGATCCATCTGTACTTTCTTCCCTTTGTCTCAGAGGGTAATAGTCTTTTGTCCCCTTTATGGCTAATCCTTCTATTGGTTGGCTGACATTAACATTTACTTGTATTCACATTTTTGATATTTATATGTGAATAATTTCTTATTCGTTTTTAGGTAAAATTTGGTAATACCACCTTTAAAACAGATGTGTACCTTAAGTCACTCAACCCTCAGTGGAACTCGGAGTGGTTTAAATTTGAGGTAAGTTTTTAAATGTCAGCATTTTTGAGTGTATTTTTTTGAGGTGACTCTTTTCCCTCAGGAATAATGAGAACCTTTATTTCAGGCACAGTAGTATTTCTACGTCATAAAAATATTTTCTTTTCTGCTTACCTAGGAATATTGAGTCTAAAAATGTTATATTACATTTAAGAAAATATAGTATATAATAACATATGAACAAAAGAAGTCCTCAAATGTATTATATTATTATTATTATTGTAGTTTTCTCTAAATTTTAGCATATACCAAAAATTACTTAAGAATAATATGTGGATTAAAATAAATTTTTTAAAATTGTAGTACTATATATTGTGAATATTGCCATTTAAATCATTTGTAAGTGTACAGCTTGGTAGCATTAATTACATTCACAATGTTTTGCTACCATCACTACTATTTCCAGAACTTTTTCTTTACCGTAAATGGAAATTGTGTACCCTCTAACCAATAACTTCCCATTCCCTCCTCTCCCTAGACTCTAGTAACCTCTAATCTACTTTCTGTTTCTTTGAATTTGCTTATGCTAGATATTTCATATAAATGGAATCATATAATACTTGTCCTATTGTATCTGCTTTCTTTTACTCAGCATAATGTTTTCAGGGTTCATCCACACTGTAACATGTATCAGAATTTTATTCCTTCTTATGGCTGAATAATATCCCATTGTATATGTATGCCACATTTTATTTTCTAATTGAGTTATTTTTGTTGTTGAGTTGTAAAAGTTCTTTGTATATTCTGAATATTAACTTATTATCAGATATATTATTTGCAAATATTTTCACTCATTCAGTAGGTTGTCTTTTTACTTTCTTGATAATTTTCTTTTATGCACAGAAGTTTTTAATTTTGATGAAGTCCAATATATTTATTTTTCTTTTGGTGTGAAATGAAAGAATCCATTGTCAACTCTAAGGTCATGAAGATTACCCCTATGGTTTTTGTAAGAGTTTTATGGTTTTAGTTTTTATATATAGGTCATGGATTCATTTGGAGTTACTTTTTATAATGGTGTGAGATAAGAGGCCAGCTTCATTCCTTTTATTTTAAAGGCAGAGTCTTGCTCTGTTGCCCAGGCTGGAGTGTAGTGGCATGATCTTGGCTCACTGCAACCTCCACCTGCTAGGTTTGGGTGATTCTCCTGCCTCAGCCTCCCTAGTAGCTGGAATTACAGGCATGTGCCATCATGCCTGGCTAATTTTTTTTGTATTTTTAGTAGAGACGGGGTTTCACCCTTTTGGCCCGGCTGGTCTTGAACTCCTGACCTCAAGTGATCTGCCTGCCTTGGCCTCCCAAAGTGCTAGGATTACAGGTGTTAGCCACTACGCCTGGCCCCAACTTCATTCGTGTATGTCGAAATTCATACATGTAGAAATTCAGTTGTTTGGGCACATTTGTTGAAGAGACTGTTCTTTTCCCATTGATTGGTAGTCCACACAGAGACAGGAGGTGGTTATGTTCAAATGGCTCATGGCCTGGTGATCTGAGGGGACTTCTCCAAAAGGGGAGCCTCCCATGTCCTCACCCAGGTCTCTTTTCATCCCTCCCATCTTCCCACCTGTGCTTCCTTCCTTGAGACACTTGAATGTAGAGGTCCCTATCACTCATGTTCTCCTCTTGTGCTCTTCTTAGGAAGTCCATTGTGTTACTGTTAGAATGTCTGTTTTATGTTGCACCCAGCCACCTCCCTGCAGTTTCTGCCCTCTTTCTCTCTATATCTGTTTATTTTTTCATGTATTGATTTGGTCTGTCGGCATGCCCCAATCCTCCAAGAGATTATAGGGACTTTGCTAGGCTTTGGGATCAACAAGGTGACATACAAAAGGAGATACAATTCTCACTTACAGACTGCTTATTATAGCCCAGGCACTGGTGAAGTGCTTTACATGTGTTAACCTCATTCAATTCTCACAGTGCCACGAAGGCACCTTTATTTATTTATTTATTTTTGAGATGGAGTCTCACCCTGTCACCCAGGCTGGAGCGCAGTGGCGTGATCTCGGCTCACTGCAACCTCTGCCTTCCAGATTCATGCCATTCTCCTGCCTCAGCCTCCCGAGTAGCTGGAACTACAGGCACCTGCCACCACGCCCGGCTAATTTTTTGTGTTTTTTAGTAGAGACAAGGTTTCACTGTGCTAGCCAGGATGGTCTTGATCTCCTGACCTCGTGATCCACCTGCCTCGGCCCCCCAAAGCACTGAGTTTACAGGTGTGAGCCACCACCCCCGGCCGGCACCTTTTATTTTAAGATGACTCAGAAGTCCAACCCAGAGCTAGCTAAGTGGTAGAGTAAGGATTCAAACCGAAGTCGGCCTGACTCCAAAGCTATTACCAGACCACCACACCTCCATCTTACATTCTCCCTTTCTATCCACTACCCTTCCCAAATTAAACATCCTTGTCAGTTATTGTTCCCTGTGCCAGCAGTGTTTTCCCTGCTTTTTTAATTCTTCTTCACTGCTATATCCTCAACCCCTAGAAGAGCATGTAATAGGCTTTCAGTGAATATTTACTACACACATTGCCCATTTCTCTGATAACCACTTCCTTCACCTCTCAGCTGCAAGAGAAATTTTCTTCTTTGGAATTTTCTTTGGACTACTTAAGAAACTTGTGAGGACCAATTTGGTTTTTCCTCCCCTGCTATTTCATGCCAGCCCTTATACTGGGCAGCACTGTGGCTGCTGTGCCTTTTCTGAGGCCTCTTTCATAACCATTATGGAGCCTGGGTAAAGTTTAGCTCTTGCAAAGTAAAGTGTCATTCTTCAGTGAAAGAGAACAAGGGAAGGAAAGTATTGGGTTGCTTGAAAGACGCTTTGATCATGCTGGGGAACCTGCCAAACTCATACCTGAAGATGGAAGAAATAACACTAGGATGTTTAGGCACTGCTTTGCTTATGGTTTATATTAGGACCGTGATCTTTCTTTTAGTGCTGGAAGGCACATTCTGTAGTGGTTGGGATACTGTGTAGCAGCCCTCTGTTGGAAAAGCTTAAAGGTCTGGATTAAGAGAAAACACATTCTATTTCTGGTGCTTGCTAATTTGCAGATGACCTCAGACAGCCTTACCATTTGGAGCCTCTGTTTTTTTCAAATGTGAATCCTTTCCAGAGTAGTATAGAGGTGGTTATGAAGCATGTTGTATGTTAATATGGGTTTCACTAGTCAAAAAAAAAGAGACTTACGTGTGTGTGTGTGTGTGTGTGTGTGTGTATATTTTTATTTTTTTATTTTTTTTTTGAGATGGAATTTCCCTCTTGTTGCCCAGGCTGGAGGGCAATGGTGCGATCTTGGCTCACTGCAACCTCTGCCTCCCGGGTTCAAGCGATTCTCCTTCCTCAGCGTCTCGAGTAGCTGGAATTAACACTCATGCACCACTACATCCTGCTAATTTTGTATTTTCAGTAGAGACGGGGTTTCTCCATGTTGGATAGGCTGTTCTCAAACTCACGACCTCAAGTGATCCACCCGCCTCAACCTCCCAAAGTGCTGGGATTACGGGCGTGAGCCACCGTGCGCGGCTCGGGAATAATATTTTTAAATCACTCAGCATTTTGGATAGGCATTCGGCGTTTGGCAGAAAGTGGGTTTGAATATTAGCATTTTGGGGTATATCATCTGTTCTTTCGTTAATGTATAGTTTAATTAGTCTGAGTGGCGTAGGTGTGCTAAAAAAATAGAACTGCAGTTTGAAAAGATTTTGTTACCAAACTTAATCTCAGTTTGTATAAGAAAGGTGTACCTCATTTGTAGACTCAGAGCATTTATGGGCAGTGACAGCTTTTATTTATTACTCTGTGAAATATAACTGTGTTTCTCAAAATTACTACCTCATCAGAGTAGCTTGGCTATGTCTCCGTCTTCTACCAAAAGGACTCAGTTATAGAAACTGTTATTCTTAACCTCCCAGTAGCTTTCACCGAAAGGTTTTCAAGCAGATGGATCTCTCTAAGGAAGATAATTCCTGGTTTCTGTAAACTCCTCCTCTTTTAAACTGTACTTCCATGTTATCTGCTAGAACATTGAACTGGAGGTCAGTAAATTTTTTAGGACTTTACCTTTGAGGCAAGTTAAAAAAAATCAGTTGGACATAGATGTGAGGATTTATTTCTGGACTCTCAATTCCATTCCATTGGTCTATATGTCTGTCTTTATACTGTTACCATATTGTTTTGATTACTATAGCTTTGTAATGAGTTTTGAAATCAGGAAGTGAGAGTCCTACAAGTTTATACTTTTAGTTGACATTTTCATCATGAAATATTTTGATTCTCTTCTCATTTTCTTTTATGTATATGTACAGATTTTTCTTTTAGCTGCTTCTAAAATGCCACTATGTATTTTGAAAGACCTGTTGCACATGTATTCAGTCTATTGTGACATTTTAAACTACATTTTTTTTTTGACATTTTAAACTACATTTTTTTTTTTTGAGATGGAGTCTTGCTCTGTCACCCAGGCTGGAGTGCAGTGGCCGGATCTCAGCTCACTTCAAGCTCCGCCTCCCGGGTTTACGCCATTCTCCTGCCTCAGCCTCCCGAGTAGCTGGGACTATAGGCGCCCGCCACCTCGCCCGGCTAGTTTTTTTTGTATTTTTTTAGTAGAGATGGGGTTTCACCGTGTTAGCCAGGATGGTCTCGATCTCCTGACCTCGTGATCAGCCCGTCTCGGCCTCCCAAAGTGCTGGGATTACAGGCTTGAGCCACCGCGCCCGGCCTAAACTACATTATTAAAGTAAAGGTGTGGAATATATGAGTCAAAAAATAATCAGAGTACCTTCCTTACATGATTTCAGATGGAATTAGAATTACAGAGTCTATCTTCATTACCCAAGCAAAACACTGGAATGTTTATATAGTTTATTTTGATTGCCTTTCCCCCAACTATAACCTAGAAATGGTTAAAAACAAATAGTTTTAATTACATTGTTATTGGAATGGTGGGAAAAGGCAAGCTTCATGTGTTGGAGTAATTTTCATGATACTAGGAAATATTAAAAAAGTGATATTTCATTTTAATGATGATGGTAATAAGTGATATTTTTTAAAGCTAATGAGTACTCAAGCAGCTTACTTAACAATATGAAAAATAATATATTTATTTTCTGAAATAAGGGATTTACCAGGCAGTTCCCTTAAAATTTATTAAGTTAGTGGCTGGGTGCAGTAGCTCACGCCTAATCTCGGCACTTTGGGAAGCCGAGGCAGGTGGATCACCTGAGATCCAGAGTTCAAGTCCAACCTAGGCAACATGGTGAAACCCCGTCTCTACTAAAATACAAAAATTAGCTGGGTGTGGTGGTGCGCATCTGTAATCCCAGCTATGTGGGAGGCCGAGGCCTGAGAATCGCTTGAACCTGGGAGGCAGAGGTTGCAGTGAGTCAAGATCACACCATTGCACTCCAGCCTGGGTGACAGAGTGAGACTCCATCTTAAAAAAAAAAAAAAAAGACATTTAGTAAGTTACTGTTTTGACTAGTCTTCCTGAATAATGTATATGCTGTGAAAAATGTATTTAAAACTTTGTGTTTACAGTTAACATTGATTATGTAGTACTTTTTAACCCTTTTTAAAACCCTGTTTATCAGTTATTAATTGCATTCAGTTTTTTATATATATATATATTCAGTTGTATATATATACACACAGTTGTGTATATATACAGTTTATATATATACACAGTTGTGTGTGTATATATATACAGTGTAGATATACAGTTGTGTATATACAGTTGTATATATACAGGTATATGTATATATACAGTTGTATATATACAGGTATATGTATATATACAGTTGTATATATACAGGTATATGTATATATACAGTTGTATATATACAGGTATATGTATATATACAGTTGTATATATACAGGTATATGTATATATACAGTTGTATATATACAGGTATATGTATATATACAGTTGTATATATATACAACTAAATATGTACAACTGTATATATATACGGTTATATATATACACAACTATATATACACAACTGTGTTTATATATAGTATATATATACAGTTGTGTATATATATGTATATACAGTTGTGTGGAGAGAGAGAGAGAGAGAGAGAGATGGCACTCAAATAAATGTCTTAAGCAAAATAGATGTTTTTATCTTACATGAAAGGAATGTTGTACCAGGCAGTGTAAGGGTAGTATGGTTGCTCCACACAGTCATTTCGGACTCCGTCATCTATACATAGCCTGTGGCTTCTCTTAAAATGATTCAAGGTCCTTTTGGCTCCAGTTTAGCACCTGGAGTTCCAGTGAGCACATGACTGTTCCAGGCTGGCAGAAGGAGCTAGAGTGAAGGGGAGTCCAGGAGGAGGAGCTGATGAGTTAACATAACACTTTCAGATGAGCAAGCCTTCTTTAACAAGTTTGCACCCTCCCTACCAAACTCTATGTAATGATTTATGCTTGTATCACATTTGGTTGCAAGGGAGGCTAAGAAATGCAGTATTTTAGCAGTGCATATTGCCAATTTAAACATTTAAAACATCTCTCAGAAAGTCCTAATTTATAATATTTTGGGATTCCAGATAGGCTCCATTTACTCTACTAAATATTCTTAATTACTTCATTATAATTAATTCTTGAATTTCCCTATTCATATTAGTCATATTATTAGCTATCCATGTATCACAAGCTATATTTAGTCACTTAGTTGTTAGTATAGCGCCCCCTAATGTCAGGGAAGGGATACCTTAGTTGTACCATGAGAAAAAATGATAATACTCAGGGGTGAATGTACAGGTGGTTAAATAAGTATATACAGAGAGTATTTTTAATTCTAACAGTATTTTCTTCTAACAGGAGTTAGAAATTGGGGGAAATGTCTTGGAGTATGGTTAATGGTTTGTTTTATGATTCTTTCTCTTTTATTAAATGTATACATAACAGAATAGTACTGGAGAGAATGCCTTTGGATGACAGATGATTCAGAATGGGTTGGGATTCAAAATGATTATTTTATTTTAACATTTCATTATGGAAAATTTCAAGCATGCATAAAGGTAGATTAGTATATTGAACCTCACCCACCTTTAACAGCTGTCTACATTTTACTGTTCTTGTTTCGTCTTTTTAACTCCCGCCCACCCCAGTTTTCCTTCTGCGGGGGATATTTTAAGGCAAATTTGAGATGTTATATGATTTCATCTATAAATTCCAAATTATATACCTCTTATAAAGAAGGACCCCTTATAAATAAACAAAACCTTATCACATTATCCCACTAATGATATCAGTAATTCCTTAATGTACTTTAATTCTTAATACTATAATATGTTCCCTTCTGGCCACTATATTTGATGAAGGGGGGCTGGCAAATTAGATAATGGCATGATATTCACACGGTGGCAGCCAAAATAGTGAACGTGTCTTCCATGAGGGAGAAATCATTTTGCACTGTTCTCCATTGTAAATCCCTCCGTTGGGCACAGTGTTTGGCATATGATAATAACTCGATAATGACTAAATAAAAGGGAAGAGGGTAAACGTTTATATCATGAACTTAATTTGTGAACTTACTTAATTTGTGAATTTGTTACACATAATGTTAGTTATGTGTAACTACACATAACTTACACATAATGTTAGTTTCTTACACATAATGTTTCTTACACATAATGTTAGTTTTCCTTATGGTTTTGTTCTCTGAAATCACCCTTAGAAATTGTGGTGTCATTGTACTCAATTAGCATTCTTCTCTCTATAGATACTACATGAACTCTAATATGACATTCCTTAGGCACTTTTGCTGTATATCATAGGCAAAGTTGTAAAACACAGAATGATATGTACAAAAATTAAGATATAACTTTTTTTGTTGTTAGTCATCCCACTCTTGTGCTGAGAGAGAAACTTTTTTTCTTTAGAAAGATGGGATATTGTGTAGGAAAAGGAGCTATAACTTTTTGTGTGTTAATTTTCTCTACTTTGGTGCTTAGAAATCTGCAAGATTTTATTTGCAGATGGTCATCCTTTTCATTTGATATAGGTGTACATTTGTGGTAATTAAGATTTTAAAACTATGTGAGATTTAATTTTAAGGTATACTTTTAGGTGGATGATGAAGACTTACAAGATGAACCTTTACAGATCACAGTTCTTGACCATGATACTTACAGTGCAAATGATGCCATTGGTAAAGTGTACATTGATATTGATCCTTTACTGTATAGTGAAGCTGCAACAGTCATCTCAGGATGGTTTCCAATTTATGACACCATACATGGTAAGGAATAATAAGAAAGTATTAAAAATAACAATCTTAATCCTTTTTATTTGTCTTTAAAAACATTTGTGCTATATTTGGTGGTTTAAAATAAGTATCTTTAGGATAGGTGCGGTGGCTCATGCCTGTAATCCCAGCACTTTGGGAGGCCGAGGTGGGTGGATCACCCGAGGTCAGGAGTTTGAGATCAGCCTGGCCAACATGGAGAAACCCCGTCTCTACTAAAAATACAAAATTAGCTGGGCGTGGTGGTGCATGCCTGTAATCCCAGCTACTTGGGAGGCTGAGGCAGGAGAATCACTTGAACCCGGGAGGCGGAGGTTGCAGTGAGCTGAGATTATGTTCTGTGCAACAAGAGTGAAACTGTTTCAAAAAAAAAAAACCATATATACGTATATATGTGTGTGTGTATATATATGTGTATATATATATATATAACGATGATGCCTTTTCAAAAATAAACAAATAATAGTAAATTATTGTTAGTAAAATTGTTGCTTCTCTGAACATAATTTGAGATAATGCTTGCAAATTTGTACAGTATAGTTAGTAAATGCATGATTTAAAACTGATCTAGTGTTGATACTGTGTTTCTAAAACACATTTTCAAACTGATTAATACTGATTTTTGTGCTTACAAATTATTTAAAAGTTTTTTGTTGCCTGAAGCAGGACCTTCTGGGCAGTTGGGATTACAGGCACATGCCATGACACTTGGCTGATTTTTAAATTTTTTGGTAGAGACATGGTTTTGCCGTATTGGCTAGGCTGACCTTAACTCCAGAGCTCAAGCCTGCCTCAGCTTCCCAGAGTGTTGGGATTTGCTTTCTTAATATTTTAGTAGGTAAATTATTGAGTCAGTTTTCTTAGGTCTTCCACCATAAGTATGAATTTGACATGAAGTCAGGACAGTCAAATGAAAATATTTAGTAAATGTTTAGAGATAAGAGCTGGGTCATTCTTATTTATCAGAGCATATTTTGAAAACCTGTATTCTTGGAATTTTTTATTTACTTAATTTTTTTCTCGCTGTGTTGTCCAGGCTGGTCTCAAACCCCTGAGCCCAGGCTGTCCTCCTGCCTTGCTTCCCATTACAGGCATGAGCCACTCGTCCTGGCTTGGAATTTTTTAGTAAGCTTACTTTAACTTACATTCATTGAAATGAATAAAACTTCTTTTGTTTTAAATCAGATTCTTGCATTACTTGTTAAGAACATATAATCTGGGATCATAAAGATCTGAATTTTAATTTTGGATCTGCCACTTAACAGCTGTTGACACTATGTTAATTCCTTCATTTTTATTAAATATTAATTTCTTCCTTTGTAAAATGGGGATGATGCTACCTTATTGGGTTGATGTGACCACTCTGAGATACTACCTGTAAAGCATTTAGTACATCCTTTTTCACTGCTCAGCAAATGTTGTCACCATAATCATTACATCATCATCAATTCAAATGGGACTCCTTTCTAATTCGTCTTGGGTCAAAGTGGAAACTTGTGGTGAAAATGAAAATTACTCATTTTCTAATGCATACATGTTGTGCTTCAGAAAATATACAGAAACTACTGAGAATGAAAATAATTAGAAAACAAAGCTGCCATTACTATTAGGATCAACACATATAGATGCACCTTGATTTGTGATGGGGTTATATCCAGATAAATTCATCCTAAGTTGAAAATGCATTTAATATATCTAATCAACCAAACATTGTAGTTTAGCCTAGCCTATCTCAAATGTGCACAGAACACTTATATTAGCCGACAGTTGGACAGAATCAACTAAAACAAAGACTACTTTTTAAATAAAGTATTGAACATCTCATGTAATTCATTGAATTCTGGACTGAAAGTGAAAAACAGAATGGTTTTGCACCGTGGTAAAGTTCAAAAAATTGTAAGTTAAATCATTGTATTTTAAAATCATTATTTAGCATTAATTTGCTTCATTATTTAATTGTACATTACTTTCTTAAGGTAGAAACTTGATTTTCTTTTTAAATTTATAGGTATCCGTGGGGAAATCAATGTAGTTGTCAAAGTAGACCTCTTCAATGATTTAAATCGATTTAGGCAGTCATCATGTGGAGTCAAATTCTTTTGCAGTAAGTAAACACATTCTATTACTCAATAGGAAATGTAATAATTGTTAAATATGAGAAATCAAGTTAACATTTCAGAAGGCAAGTAGAAGGGGTATATACTTGGTTTTAATGCCAAAGAGAAAATTGTTAATTTTCTAGAATAGTTACAGTAGTTCTGATTTGAGTATAAATGGTATCTAGTTTTTGAAAATTTATAGAAATTTTTAGTAGAAAAATCCAGTGACATTTTACTGTAGTATAGGACACTGAAAGAAAGGAGCAGAACACTACGGCTAAGCACTGTGGTGCTGTCCCAAAATACACAGGCTTCTATGGTTATTGGGTCTAGGGAACTCCATGAAATATATGGGTCTGAAATGGGCAGATCTTGGTGACTCACAGCCAGCCTGCAATAGTAGGATTGAAATCCCTAACTAGCTGACTTAGCTTCAGTGCACTAATGCTTATTTTAAGAGGCTAATTTGGTACACATGTATTCAGGTTCTCTCCTTTTTGAATCTGAACTTGACTCCTCAGGTTATGTCAGAAAGGTAGTGGTTTGATTTTTGCAACTGTGCTATGTGGTGTACAGAAGTGCTTTCACAAAGGGCTTTGAATAATTGAAGATTTTAAAAAATTCATTATCTGCTTTCTACCTATTTATGTAATAATTAGCTAGCTGACTTAAATTTTGATTTTTTAAACTTTGTATTGAATTCTGTTTAAGGTCGTCTATAGCTGTTTTCCAATTTATACAAATATAGTTTATATTTACTTTGCTTACATGAGAAAGGTGCGAGACTCCATGAAAGAAAATAATTATTTCTAAAAATGAAATAGATCTTAGAAGACTGATTGGAAGTATTATTATAATTACATTGAGAATATTACAGTAAAAGATGTTCTTGTATTATGTATCTAAAGGTCAGAAAACTGAGATGAACAGTTTTTAAAAATTGAGTTTTACCTTTTGATAAACAGAAGCACAATAATTTGTTTTAACAGCAACATCTATTCCAAAGTGCTATAGAGCTGTGATAATTCATGGATTTGTAGAAGAACTTGTGGTCAATGAAGACCCAGAATATCAGTGGATTGATCGAATTCGCACACCAAGGGCATCAAATGAGGCCAGACAGAGACTCATTTCATTAATGTCAGGTATTTAGAAAAAAATAACTTTATTACTGACTGATTTAATACTCTCTTAAATTTTTCACTTTCCTTTGACATGCTACCTCAACTTTTACAATGAAGGGTATGAATTATCAGTGACTGAATGCCTTCCCCGACCCAGCCTTCCTGAACACACTTGCATTGCCCTCTTTTAACAAGTGGAAATGCAAATCAGAAGATTGTAGTAAAAGGAAATTGTGTTGATGAGGTAGTGTAGTGGAAAGAGCGCTAAACAAGGGGGATTCAGGAAGGAACCCTGAATGGGAACCTGGATTCTAGTTTTCCTCCCTCTACCATTTATTTGTCAGAGCTTAAGCAAATCACCTTCTTCTGTCTCTTATACTTTCTGTTCAAATGTTGCCTTTTCACAGTTCTTCCCTGGGTACTGTAGTTCCCTCTACCCATTTGACCACTTTCCCTGCCACTCTGACCTCCTTCCCTTTTTAAATTTTTCTTTGAAAAACTTGTTTACTGTTTTATTTAAAGTTTATATTTATATTAAGAGTTATATATGTATATGCATGAATATATATGCATACATATGTTTCACACAAAGTATCAATGTTATATTTATATAGTAAATATGTATATTGTTTTTATTCTATATATTTGTGCTGTATAAGTATATATTGTATTTTATAATTATGCTGTCTTGTAATAGAATTATGTTCTGTATTCCATAGAAATTAAACCAGATTATCTTTTAAGTTTCCTTCAAGTTCTGAAAATCTGTGATTTTCTTTTTTTTTTTTCTTTTTTTTTTGAGACGGAGTCTGACTCTGTCCCCCAGGCTGGAGCGCGGTGGCCGGATCTTAGCTCACTGCAAGCTCCACCTCCTGGGTTCCCGCTATTCTCCTGCCTCAGCCTCCCGAGTAGCTGGGACTACAGGCGCCCGCCACCTCGCCCGGCTAGTTTTTTGTATTTTTTAGTAGAGACGGGGTTTCACCGGGTTAGCGGGGATGGTCTCGACCTCCTCACCTCATGATCCACCCGTCTCGGCCTCCCAAAGTGCTGGGATTACAGGTTGAGCCACCGCGCCCGGCCCTGAAAATCTGTGATTTTCTTGGACTTTGTTTTTTTATTTTTTTAACCACTACCATATCCAATCTTATAGTATGTAATGTAAAGAGAAGCAAGAATGAGATTTCCCATTTTTTGTAGGTGAACTGCAGAGGAAGATTGGCTTGAAAGTACTTGAAATGAGAGGAAATGCAGTTGTGGGGTACTTACAGTGTTTCGATCTGGAGGGCGAGTCTGGGTTAGTGGTGAGAGCCATAGGAACGGCGTGTACTCTGGATAAATTAAGTAGCCCAGCAGCATTCCTTCCTGCATGTAATTCCCCATCCAAAGAAATGAAGGAGTAAGTATGAATCAATGAAATTGTTCTTGCTAAGGTTTTTATCTTTTATCTATGCTTTTTCATTTGATTTGAAACATTTTAGTAGGGTGGTTCAACATTTTCTCTGTGGTAATTTTTATTGACAATGACTGTCAAAATTTAAAACTTAAAAATATTTAAATATTCCTAATATTTTATTTATACCATCTTATTTATTTGTATTTTTATTTTTTTAGACAGGGTCTTGCTCTGTTGCCCAGGCTGGAGTTCACTGGCTCGGTCTTGGCTCACTGCAGCCTTGACCTTCCAGGCTCAGGTGATCCTCCCACCTCAGCCTCCTGAGTAGCTGGGACTACAGGGGCACGCCCGCGTGCCCAGCTAATTTTTGTATTTTTAGTAGAGATGGGATTTTGCCATGTTGCCCAGGCTGGTCTCAAACTCGATCTACCTGCCTTGAACTCCCAAAATGCTGGGATTTACAAGTGTGAGCCACCGTGCCCAGCCTATGCCATCTTACTATGAAACAAATTAATATAAAATAAAACATTCCAGATATTTAGACACTGCATATATGAAGCATAAAATGAATATTCATGCATTCTGTGGCATTTTATTTTCTGAGGAATGCTTAAAACCCTCTACCAGATAATCTGATTATACTTATTAATGGCCACATTGTATATAAAGCAGGAAAAATTGATTTGTGTGGAAGTCTTAAACTCAAATGTCTAGAGGCCAGGGAGTTTATATGAATAAACTAACCGAGTGTAATTAAATAGAGTATACTACTGCCTGTAAAGCCAAGGTTGACAGACTTTTTTTGGAAAAGGCCAGTATTTTAGGGTCTGCCCATATGATCTCTTGTCTTTATTTACAAAAAAAGGAGTTTGCTGATCCCTAATCTAAAGAAATTTAGTGTCATACATTTTAGAAAATCTATGTGTGATCCTGCAAAACACTTCTGTTGACTTGATTTGGCCTGTGTGTGTCATCATTGTGTCAGAGGCAGAGATTTTCAGCATGATGATGGTGGTGACTGTCAATACCGAATGTTTGGAACACGATTTTTCTGTCATAATGATTAGGGGGCTAGGTCCTGTTGGGGACTAGAGAGGCTGACTATTCTGCAAAGCAAGGGACAACCCTATACAATGAAGATCTGTTCCATCCTAAATGCCTTTAGAACTTCGGTTGAAGACCACTCATCTAGAGATTCTTCTAAGTCAAGGGTTGGCAAACTTTGTCTGTGAATGACAAAATGTACAGGTAAATAATTCAGTTTTTGACAATGTTGCTTCATAACTGCCATTGTAGCACAAAAGCAAACATAAACAGTATGCAAATGAATACAGTGTGGCTGTGTTCAAATAAAACTTACTTACAAAACAGATGGCAGGACACATTCGGCCTGCAGTCTGTAGTTTGCGGACTCCTGTCCTAGATAATCAGGGAGTCAGAGTTGTATAGTCAGGAAACCTAAAACGTTCCGCAGTTCAACAGTAGTCAGGAGGGATTGAATAGAAAGGTATCATAGTATGAAAAAGCATGTTTTTTCACAACCTTTTTTAAAATGAAATTTTCATCTTAAGTGCATTCTTTTTGTTTAGCCATTTTGTTTTTGCTGGCTATTAGTCATTTGGGTTGAATTTTATTCATAAGAGGAAGCACAGTGTTACTGCTTAATTTTATTTGGAAACACATTGGCAAATGAAATAATTGTTTTAAATAAATTGAAGAATGAATTTGCTTTATATTCCATTTGAAATATCTCCTGGAAAGATAAGAATTGCCAGCTGCCAGCAGTAGAGTCAGATTGCAGGTTTAGCTTTTTGAGGGATTCAGATTGTTTTTCCCTATCTCTGTAGCAAATTTAAGTAAATATTTAGTAGCAAATTAAAGTGCAAGTTTAAGCCAATTTAAGTAAGTTACTTAGTTGAAAGAGAATGAGAAAGCTGTATTACCTGTTGCTTTCTTAGAAATAAGGATAGCAGGGGTATATGTTTTGCATACATTCAGGAAGAGTTCTATTAGCATAAATCTTCTGGGATTGTATGTGTCTTCTCCTTTTCTAATCT
Source organism: Trachypithecus francoisi (assembly GCF_009764315.1). Taxonomy (NCBI): domain Eukaryota; kingdom Metazoa; phylum Chordata; class Mammalia; order Primates; family Cercopithecidae; genus Trachypithecus; species Trachypithecus francoisi. The sequence continues at coordinate 108,850,354 of NW_022681456.1, forward strand.
TGTTGTAGCCTCATGATGAACCTAAGTTCCTTCCTTAGGATTTTCTGAAAGGCATCTTACTAATAAAGTCAAGTTATTTTGAAAAAACCCTCAATACTGAGGCTGTTTTATTTCAACTAGCTTCATTGTATTTTTGATAATCAAGCAATTTGGGTTCTATTTCAAAGCCTATTTTATGATTCAGCTGATTATAACTATTCTGGTATTTAATTATCATGTAATAATGTTGATTCTAGACAGGAATTTGATAAAAGGTTGTCTAGATTATGTTATTGACTGACTGGAAAGGAATATTAATATTATAAATACCACAGGTTATTATTAAGAGGCATCCTTTCATGCAGAGAGACTGATCAAATCAGAAAACTCCAAGAATACATTATGGTGATGTTCCAGTGTATTTGAATTTTAATTTGATGCCGTAATTTGAACATTTTACACTGTTCATTTTAGTTTTTTTCATTATATTTTACCTATATTAATGGTGTGTTCTACTTCCTAAGTTTGTTTTTTTCTTTTAGATGTTTAGTGTCATGCACACTATAAATCCCTTTGGTGTTTTCCAACTTAACTCTCTTGACGATAGAAAGTGCTTTTAAGTATGAGTTATTGCTTCTTAAGTGCTAAGAGACAAATTATCCTGTGTATAGTACTGATTATAATAAATATAGCTTTGTTTATTTTTAAGTCTTGGATTTTTAAATTCTTTTTGAGAATTCTTACACTTTTTCTCACTTCAGCGGAGAAATAAAAACAAAAACAAAACCTTACTCATTTTTTTGTGTAAAAGTAGATCACCAATGAATTGTTTGATTTTTATCCATTGTAGTAAATATTTTTTAATTTCTATTAGCAACAAACGTGGAAACATTTCTGCTATTGTAAAATCAGTAATATTTTCCGAAAGTAGTCTGTAGACCTTAGGAAGGACTATTATGATCAATTAGTGATAGCTCATGTTTGAACCTTGACAAATTGTGAATTGGGGAATGTTCTTGGGCAGTCAGTAATATAGCAATGGAAAAGAAAAAAAAGGTCAGGTAAAGTTGGGCTCTTGGCCTGCCTTTAAAATGGGGATGATAGTTTTTCAGAGTGTACTCACATATGACTCATATGATTCTGTTTCCCTCATTGTGTGTAAGCAAAGGCATTGCACAATGAAATAATTGCTGATATTAAATTCAGGATTCTTATTTATGTATTATACCTTTTTACAACATTCAATGTAATCCTTTTAGCCAAATTTTTTCTTAAAAATTTCAAATGTTATATATCAATGTATTCTCGTATAACTGCTCTAAGTATATACACATATAGATATGGTTTATTATAGGATGTAAGTTGATATCTTAGAAAATTTTGATTTAGAATATAGTTCATATAATATATTCTGTATGAGAGCCAAAGTTATTGTTTTATGAAGATGTCTTTAAAAGCAAGGTCCCCTTGTTTTGCTTCCAGTGTAACCTGATTTTAAGCTATATATTTGGTGTATAGAAATACTGGAATATATTTATCTGCATATATCCGTTCAGTTCACTCATTTCTCTTTATGCCGTCATCTCTCATATTCTTAAGTACCCCATCTTAGTAACCTAGACAGTTATTTAACTTTCTTTATAGAAAATATGATTAATTATATCAGCAATTCATATCTCAGTTTCAAAAATAATATAAGAACTTCATATTTGATTTTTTACTTTTATGGGTGTCCCTCCCCATAAATAGTGCATAGTGAGTTCTGTTGTGATGAAAATAATAACAAATATGTTAAGGAAACTTAAAATACAGATCTTAGTCTTGTTCTCATTTAATATCATTGACTATTCTGCTTGCCATTTTCTTATTCACAATTAATAAATTAATCAATTAATTTATTAATCAGATACTTTAAAACTATGACTGTATCCTAACAAATTAATATTTAGCTATTTTTCAATTTCAACTTGTTTTTTGCATGCTAGGGATTAAAAAAATAAGTTCTCTTCCCTAACTAAAGCTCCTTTGAAATTATTTTAACATAACTCTGCAATCTGTTGTATGTATTGTTTTCTTTTCTTCCACTTTGACCGCAAATTCCCTCAGGTCTCCGCTGGTTCATCCTCCAAGCCATGGATGCCGCTCGACTCACAACAGCCCAATTCACACTGCTACTGGCTCACGACTTACTCAGAACTTCTCTGTGTCTGTTCCCACTCTCATCTATACTGGTACGAGACTGCTCAGACTCCAGAGCTGGGGAGATGCAGGCCACGGGCAGAGTGGCTGCAGAGGCAGGCAGGCAGGTAGTGTAGGCAGGTACCACAAGTCTTTGCTTCATCCTTTTCTTACTCGAAGTCCAGCTGCAGTGAGGAACTTCTGTATTTAGCTGCCACAGAGTCTCTAACTATATGGAAGTGAAGGTATTTTTCCAGCTTCCAAAGTCTCTTCCACAGATCCTCAAATAATGCTATTTTGTGTATGTGTACTGTGAGTTTTGAGGCGAATCCTCCCATACATATTTTTATAATTATTTCTTCATTTGCTTAAAAATATAATTGATGATTAGATTCTAAATGAAGTAGCTGCCAAAGCTTCCAATTTGCTTATTTTCTTTATATACAAAACCTATTACAGTAGGTTCTATTTCATTCTGTGGAAGAGAGCTATTGGAGAACAGGTAAGCAACTATTCTGCATTAAAGGCAATGTTTCTGTGTAGCTGTGTTCATTTTTCTCTCTGCTGTGTTTTTAGCTGTGGCACTCTTGCTGCTATAGGATAAGGAAACATTTTTGATTTTGAGGATATCTGTGTGTGTGCAAATATAAAAACAATTATGAATATTTACACACACCGCTTGTAGTTACCATTTTTCTTTCGTAACTTACAGCATTATTTGAAAATATTTTGTCATATATTCTTTTTATTTCTCCTTTTGATATTTTTTATCCCCTTAGTCTGTCATTTCATGCTTTTTTGCTTTTTCACTTGGCTTATTAACTGTTTCAATGCAGATAATATTTATCTGGAGAGTGATGAATGGTTAAACAGCAATTGGTTGTCTTTGGCCTCATTCCCAGCTCCACACGTAAGAAATGACTGCTGGCCCTGCCCCAATTCTTTCCTGGTGTTTGGATCATGCTGCCACCCGTCAAGCCCTTTGGCACATGATTACTTAATATTTCTCCACCTTCTTCTGGCAGGATTCCCTTCAATGAAGATCCCAATCCCAATACTCACTCATCAGGACCCTCAACCCCTCTGAAAAACCAAACCTATTCCTTTTCACCTTCCAAGTCCTACAGTCGACAGTCCTCTTCTTCTGACACAGATTTGAGTTTGACACCCAAAACTGGTAAGGCGCTTCCACCCACCTTTTGTTTTTTCTTTTTTAAAAAATTTGTTTCTATTTCTTATTAGCTTTCCATCCAAATCTTTCCTCTTGTTTTTGGCACTTAAGTTAAAAAGAAAATGTGAATACTGACCATTTACAGTTACTGCAATTAAAATATGAAAATTTTGTGTAATTCAGAAATTATCTTGTCTACATTTCATTGATTTAATCATAGTGTAGATATCACAGTCCACGATTTATTTTGGCATATAGACATTTTTCATTTTATGCTCAAATTAAGAGGAAAACATCTTAAAACATTTGACTAAAAAGTAACACTAGTAGCTTGTAATCAGTTGCATACAAGCATTTTTGAATTTATTATTTCTGCCTATTAATGAATATAATTCTAAGATTTTATTATGAAAAAACTTGTAACCACTGAAATGGTTGTATTAGAGTACATATATCTATTAACTGGATATTTAAAATGTTTGGTTTTGCTAGTCTTTCTAGGTTAGAAAATAGCATTTTTACTTATTCTTAAATTTTTCTGTTTATTAAATTTATATCTTTTTCTTTTCTATTGTATTTTGATGAATGATTTCTGGGTTTTTATGAAAATGTTTTATGATAAAAAGTTGATGAAAATCAGATTATTTCCTTATACCTTAGAATAGAATTAACTTATTTAAATCATTAAAGTGTTATTGTTTAGAAAAATTTAAAATAAATTAAACTTAAAAGTTAATGGTGTGAAATTTTTATAAACAGTATTTTTGTCTGACAGTTTTCCCATCAGATGATTAAAACAGTTATTTGTTATTTTTAATTAATATTTTTTAATAGCCCTATTTGTATGTTAGAAATTTATAAAACAATCCTAGATTTTGTGAAAACAAGGAAAAGAAGTCTAAATCCAAAGCAGTGCTACTTCTAAGGAAACATCATTTTTTAAAAAGGCTGTAGATTTAATTTCTGTTTTTATAAATGAAGTCATAAAATATAAACACCTGTTTTCTTGAGGATAACAGCTTCATCTTCCTAGATAATTATAAATAATGTCTACGCATAATGTAGTTACTTGATAGTAATATATGCTTTGAAATTTGGCACCTTACCAGGTTTATGCCATAAAAACTGAACCATCCAGACTGTAGTGAAAAAAGATTTTTTTTTTTTCAGATAAAGCGTGAAAGACTCTGGCCTTAAAATTCGTGATAATCAAGACAAAGACTTACATTACTATTTGAGTAATAAGTTTAAAAAATATTTTTGAGACTGTGGTCCACTGACTACATATTCCAAGCCTTTATTTATTTATTATTATTTTTTATTTTTTTGCCATACCATAGATAAAATTTGGAAAGCATTTCCTTGGTCTTTCTGTTTCTTTTTTCTTTTCTTTTTTTTTAAATTCACCAAAAAGGCCAAGCCTAAAGAAGATTGTCAAGTAATAATCATTAATGAACTTTTCATATTTTATCTTCTGGTTCCAAATTTTTAGTTTAAAAATTTTTATTTACAAATGGGGTGTTATTCCCATGTATTCCTATATTTATAAGCTGCCTCTAAATAATACTGTTTTTCCTAAAATTATTTATTACTTCAATAGCTTATTTATATAACATTAGCAATTTTCAGCCCCTTGGCCTTATATTGTGAGTCCCTGAATCTCTCTAAATTGTCCTGAGGAGCACTTCTATCTCATGGAGACTTCAAATGGAACAATTGTGATTGTTATAAAAGTTCTAAAACTAAAATTTCAGCCTGTATTTCATGATTTTCTGCCTTCTAATTTACCTATATCAGAATCAGTGTCTTGAGAAATAATGGACAGACAGAAGCTGATTATAATTTATTTGGGAATCCAAAAGTAGAATAAATGACATTTAGACGGAAATTTTTTTTTTTTTTTTCTGTTTGTAGTTCAAGCTACATTATCTGTTTTTCTGGTAGGTCTCTTTTAAAAACTTTTATATTTATTTCTCTAGATACTAATTTTGACATTTACAAGGTTTTATTTTTATATTTTTTCCCAAGTATTTAATAGTGGAATTTTAGATTTACTAGTGTTAGAATATTGATTTGATACCTGATTTTAGCTAATATTTTTAGCCAGTCTTTTAACTATGTATAATTTTTACAGAGGGTATTTGACCCTTAGGGTACTCAAATCTCGGTAAATGCAAATAATACTATGATCAGAGTAAAGTATTAAACATTTTAGAGGAAAAAGAAAAGCATTAATATGTATCTCAAAACTGGACAGAAAGAAGTTAATATTAAAATTAATGCTGACAACTGTTTACCTAATCCAGTACTGAGTATTTTTTATGGGTATTCAATTAAAGTGCCCATAAATGCTATCTAAAGTTAGTAACATTTGAAGTACTGCACCTTTATAACTTTAAATAAGTGTTTATATTTTAGGCAGCAAGTCTGGCTCTTAACATTTGAAAGTGTGGTACATTTTAATCTTACAAATTCTTAAGCCAAAAAGGGCAGGCAAGTTAAGTATTTTGAAGATGTCAATTAAAAGTTATTAGAATCACATAAAATCCTAAGTTAGTGATTTAAAAAATTTTAGTGAATGTGAAGTCAGTAAAGGTTTTGTTAAGTTTTAGACTATGCCTTTTATTTACATTATGTGGGTTAGATGGTCTTGCTAGTGACTTTTCATTTGCTTAGTGTAATTTGTCTGTACATTTTAAAGTTCATTTTTATTGTTATATTTTGCCTCATCATTGCTTTCCTTAGCCTGCATTTTTTGATCATCTTCTGAATCTGCATCTTTTCTCTGCTACTTTCCTCCACAGCACCTTACCCACAGGGACCTAGGATTTACCTGTGTCCCAGCTCCCCCTCTCTCTCTTGTGGTTCCCTTCATCCTAAAAAGTCCTGTCTCCTCCTCTCGGAATCTAGCCTTACCCCTCATCATTCTAGCCTTGTCAGCCCAGTTCTGAGGAAAAGTGTTTCTTTCAGTGAAGAGCTGTTCCTGGCTGCTTCTGGTAGGATCACATTATGTCAGCTTTTTAATCCCTTTATTTTTCATGCTGTAAAGAATTATTGGATATTTTATACAAGATGCCTTTCTATTATTTTTCTTACTGGTAGACAGTTAAATAATTGGAGTTACAAGGATATAATTGAGGATTACTTGATGGCTAATCGTGAATATTCTGCCAAATTATTTTATATATTAAAAAATTATATGTCTAAGGACATAGATCTGGGTATTTCTAATATTATTAGATTCTTATTACTACAGTTTCTGTTTTAGATGCTTTACTTTCTTTCTCTTCATACCAACTCCATTCACATTGGACCTGTATCATCATGTTGCTAAACCATATGGTTACATTAGTAAATTATTCTGTTTGAATCAGTTTAAGTCTCATTTTGGTGATATTCTTTCATTATCTTTTTTTTTTTCTGTCTGTTGCATTAATTATTAAATTTTTCTGATATATTTTCTGATATTTCACTTATCACTACAAATTTACATTTTATTTTCTGGCTTTTAATATGCTTCATATAAAGATCTTAGTTTCATTTCTATGTTTAGTATTGTATAGTCTCTAAAAATAATGTTCAGATTACTATAAGAAAAATCTTTTTTTTTTTTTTTAAGAACAGAATGGGACTATACATATGCTAACCTTTGTTTCCTTATCCAAGAACAGCTAAAAATGTAAAAGTTAATTAGTTTCTTTTTAAGTCATTGTAGTAAATTTGGCTGTATGCATCTTCAGTTTTGAAAGGGATGGGATGAACTCTAGTCTGTAGAGCACTGGCTTCTTACCTGTCCCCTGCTTTCTGTGATTCTTTGACCATAGTTGATCTATTGGCATGGTCAGAACAATAAAATAAGGTAGGGAAAGAAATTTAAAATGAAGCCATAAAAAATATATCTAAGAGCTTGGGAAAGGTACTTCTTTCATTCATAACTATGTACATTTGTGATGTGTCTATTACATGTCCGTGGTTTTTTGTTTATTTAAAAAAAGTTTGTGTTGATTTTTGTGAATGAGCGTTGACAAGTATGAAATTAATACTGTTTTGTCATGATATGTTTAGAAATGGGAAGTTATAAGAAAATAGATTTGACTATATTTCAAAATCACCTAAATTTTATGTTTTTTAGAGAATTTTGGAATATTTTAAGTGAGCACAAGTAGTGCTTTTGTCTCTATTTACATTTAATCAGACATATTTCTCATTTTTTAGTATTCCTAAATTGTTAGCATAGTAATTGTTATTATCTTGATTATTTTAATTAATTAAAAGACAGCTTTTAAAATGGAATATTATGGAAAGTTTCATCACCTTAACATAATTTTTCTTATAATTTTCAGAAAAAATTAAGTCCAAAACTAGCTGGGGTCTGTAGGGCTCTGACATCTTGCATCTAAAGAAAACTTTGTGAATAAAAGTAGAGTAAAATATGTGCTTTAGTTGTCATCCCCAGTGCTTTAAATGTTTCGATCATTTTATCACATTTCAACTCATGATGTTTATGAAGATGAATGCAATTAAACTTTGTTTCTATAGTTGTTTTTTTTTGGTTATTATTTATGTACTGATGTTCTGTAGGAATGGGAAGTGGTAGTGCTGGAAAAGAAGGGGGGCCCTTTAAAGCTCTCTTAAGACAACAGACTCAATCAGCGTTGGAACAGAGGGTAAGATTCACTTGATATTCTTTATTCTTACACTGTTAATATGACTTTGTTATCTTATGCTTCCGTGTACTTACATGTTTTCATGAACCGTTTTGGTTACACATCTATAATATTGCAGTTTTGAAGTCCAAAATGGATTTAAGATGTCAAAGTAATTTGTTTATGGATAATTACCTTTGATTTGGAATAATTACATAATAATAATAATTTTTGTTTTGTCATTTAATCTTTTATCAGAAATACTATTTTCGAGAATACCTATTGAATGCTGAAGTAATTTTCCATTACATTTATTATTGGAAAGGAGATGGTAAACATTTTTGCAGAAAAAAGTATTCAAGTAGCATTTCATTATATTAAAAATAATTCCTTAGTATATAAATATATTTGTTTGCTGAGATTACTTTTATCATTGGCCAATCTCTTAGGAATAAGAAATGTACAGATTCTATATTTCTAAAGATTAATATAATGTGGTTATTCATTGTAATGCATCTATTTTAGTTATTGTAAGTTTGATATTTAGCTGTATTTGTTGATTGGGAAAATAAGCAGTTACAGTTTTTGGATGATTTCTCTCTCTCTTTTTTTTTAATAAACTTCATTGCTAAGGGAGGATCGCCTCATAGGTTCTGTAGAAGGCGGGTATGTTTCCGAAAAATGTGTGAGAGCCTATTTCTTGTATTGATAGCTTTTCTAGTTTTAGTCTTGGTCATTTAAGTTTTATTTAAGCTTTTAGCAAATGTTGACAGCATTTGTCTTTTCATAATGCAAAGTTTTTTTTCTTTTTAAATTTAATAGCACTGTGAGGCTCATGTTCTTTTTTCTACTAACTAATATGGTGCATGTTATATATGTCATGTCAATAATTTTAAGACATAGTTCTATAGCTTTCATTATGTCTGATTTGGAAGCTATAAGCATTCACAGAATTTTCTTTTACATGTTCTATATTACACTAGCATTTGGGAGAAAAAAGGTGAAAGAGTAAATACCTGTAAAAGGATACATTTCATAAAATAAAGTATTTCTCCTCTAGAAGTTGGTACAATTTGTTTTCTAGACTTTTCCCTCCTTATGCTGACAGTATCTGTGTATGCACTGTTTACTTAGACCAGGCTGGAGAGAGCAGAGCTGAACTAAGCAATGATGAGGCTTTAGCTCATTTTTTGCTTCATGCTCTATCAAGCAGCAGTTACCTTCCAGCTACTCTTGCACCTTGCAGGCAAACCTACAACTGCCACCAAAAGGCCCACCTAAACATTCAGATCAACTATTAAAATCAAATGTAACAAAAGACTGAAAACATTGAAGAGGGTCAGAGTGAAGGTGTGTGTGTGCATTCACTTACCATTTTTTTTGGCCAGAATGCTCTTATCTTTTTCCCTGTTCCATTATTATGTTCTCTACAGAGTTTTTCACAATAGGAATATGCTTGCTTATAATCAAATTACCATTCTGGAATTCACAGTAACAGAAAAATGTGGGTTCCCTTGAAATTCTATATAATAAGATTTTACTTGTATGTTGTGCCTATGACTTTACTGTCTGTACCAAGAATCTTTAAAAACCATCTCACTTTAAGGGAAAACAATATTAAGCAATGAAAACCATTTTGAATTTAGTTTGGATAAAATTTGTGTTTTCAAATATGCATTTAAACATTCTTAAAATTTTGGACACATTTACTCATTGGACATAGATTACTAAATAATCTTCATGGAATTAACAGCAAAGGTGTAGAGAACTATAGTTTCATGTACAACTTTGTCAGTCCTGAGTTGGCAGTACATCTACATCGTCTAACCTTGAAGTAGCAGTTACTTAGGTTTATGAAACTACTTCTCTACCTTGTGTACAAAGTAAGCAGCAAAAGCATTATCATCTTTGGCTTTCCTATTCACTTGTGACTGCCATTAGTATGGCTTTTGCTTTGGGAAAAACAAGAAGTATGAAGAATTTTCCCCATGTATGTTCAGATATGAGTTAATTCTGCTAACCTGAACACTAGATTATGTCACTGACATGCTCTACTTATATGATGTTTCATATTCATTTCTATCTCTTGGTAAACAACCCTTAATAAATTATATGACTTTTTTTTTTTTTTCTTGAGGAAAGAGAAACTTTATTTGCCCAATCTCTTCTACAGATTATTCAAGTAGTAGTTATCAAAATTAAAAGTGTTATTCTTTACTCTCACAGAAGCATTGCCGGGTTTTTGGTAGATGAGAAATAGAGATAAAAGTTTTATTTAGATTTAAATTCCACCTATGAATTTTTTGATGTAAAGTAAATAGATATTTAATTAATTAATTAGGAGAGAGGCTCGCTCTATGATGCCCAGGCTGGTTTCGAACTTCTGGGCTCAAGTGATCCTCCCATCTCAGCCTCTTAGAGTGCTGGGATTAGAGGCATGAGCCACTGTGCTCAGCCAGATTTGTTTTTCAATAAGACTTTTATTTTACCTGTGAGAAAATATGGAAGTACTTTTTTAGTTCCTTCAGTCAAGAAACCTAGTAACTTAGTTTAACCTAGGATTTCCCAAGTACATTTTATTAGAACTTTCCTTTTAAAATACCTGTTAGTGAGGAACACATTTTGGGAAACATTGATATAAGGTAAACTCTTGAAGAATTTTGATCTTTTTAGAAGTGAGAGTAAAATTGTACAGTAAATCATGGTAGAAATCTGTTATTGATTTTATATCTAGAAAGTTTAGTCTTTTGCAATAATAAAAAGAGTATTTGATTTAAAGACTAAACTAAATATCTCCTAAGAAAAATCCTATTTAAATCTCTTTTTAAAAGAATACTCCCATTGTGCTCTCATGATTTTTCAACTAACCTGTCTTTGAGCACACACTATTAAATATGTTTATGCTGCCTGCCCTTGGCTTATGTCAGATCATCAACATGTAACTTTATCTAGGTACCCCAGGGAAAGCTACTTTAAATATGAGGACTTTCTGGAGAAAATTTCTTCTGCAGTTCCTGAAATTCACATCGAGGCGTTGAAAGCAGGATGTGCTTGGGCTGATCTTAAGGAAGCTATTCTTTTTTTTTTTTTTTTTTTATTTTTTTAATTGAGATGAAGTTTTGCTCTTCTTGCCCAGGCTGGAGGGCAATGGCGTGATCTTGGCCCACTGCAACCTCTGCCTCCAGGATTCAAGCAATTCTCCTGCTTCAGCCTCTCGAGTAACTGGGATTACAGGCATCTGCCACCATGCCTGGCTAATTTTTATATTTTTAGTAGAGACAGGGTTTCACTATGTTGACCAGGCTGTTCTTGAACTCCTCACCTCAGGTGATCCACCCACCTCAGCCTCCCAAAGTGCTGGGATTACAGGCATGAGCCACTGTTCCCAGCGAAAACTATTCTTTTAAACAGAAGAAAAATCTATAAATTCATCAGGTGTAACTCTAAATGACAGTGAAACCAGATGATAAAGTTTGTTGCTCACAAAGAATCTAGGAATACAAGGCCCTCTTGAGTTCAGTTTTTCATATAAAAAATGGAGATAATAGTACTTCTCTCATTTGGGAAAGGTTATAAAGCACAGACTACAGGGTCTGGCACATAGAAGTACTTGACAGTAGTTGCTAGTTATGGTGGTGATGATAGGTACTTAACAATCTGCTATAGATTTCAGCAGTAGCTCTTCTAATAAGAGAATTGTATGAAGACAGAGTTTTGGTTAAATAACAATGAGATTTTTTATTTATTATAGGTTAAATTTTGTGTTTGAGAATGAATTGGTGTGCCGAGTAAGTGGATTGGGGACATGTAAGGTGGAGAGTGAGTCGTGGCCTGTTTGGGCAGCCATCGCCCTGTGTGTTTCTTTCTGACCAGCTCCAGTACGATGCTTCCCCTCATTTCTTTACCCCAAACAAAGAACTTTGGGGAGAAGGGTAAAGAACCCTGAATTGAAAAGTCATTTAGGTTCATTTATTCATATTTATGTAAAATCTTATATGAAAATATTTTCTAATACATAATGTACCTATTTAATTTCTTTAGAAGGGAAAAGGAAGTACTGTCTTCCATTTAGCTTACAAAAATGTTACTTTCAGTGTCTCTTGTCTAGATATTTGAAAGATTTAAGTAGGAAGATTACATATAAAGTGATTTTTTATTCTATGAGACCACCACATGCCTCAGATATTTTGAGGAAGTATTAAAATTTAAGTGATCCTAACACTGAACCTAACTACATTATTAATAATATAAGCTTACCTATACATTTCTCATTTAAAACTCACATGTATAAAGTTCAAATGGACTTGCTCAGTGACTATCAAACTGTTTTCCCAACTTCTTTCTTAACACTTATATTATTGTGTAATTACCCCTGTGTGTGCTGTGCCTAACAATAAATCCATTCAGATATTTTTATGACTCAAAACTTCATTTACATTCAGATTTCTTAACAATAAATATGAATTCATTATGAGGTAATCTTCTAGTTTGCACAGTTTTTATTAGATTTCCAGGAATAAAACTTAGAGCTCTGACAGAAAAAGAAGTTTAAATGGAAATAAGGATGCATTTTGACTAAACGTATTATAATACATTTATTATAAGTGACGTACTCTCCTTCCATCCTCTTCCTTATCTTCCTCTACCTGTCTGCTGGGCCAAACCTAACCACTTCCATAGAGTAGTTTTTTTACTCTTTTCTTACGTAGCCTAGATTTTTCTTTCTCTTGTTTAAAGATTACTTCTAAATTTGAACTGAATTTATTTCCAAATTGTGTGTGTGTACACATGTTTTTTTATACTCAACCTTCATGGGTTACTGAGTTGCACAGGACTGATTGCTTTTGTGCTAAATGATTCCAAGTTGCTGTGCTTTGTGATCATGCTTTTGTGAGCTTGTATTTTCCATGCTTGAAGCAGCCAGTGAATAATTCTTGCTGCTTTTAATGTGCCTGCTTCTGGTGGTATTCTGTATCTCTTTACCAACTTTTATTTGTTGCGTTTAATCTGCGGTGGTCTTGAAAATAAGATCATGATAAATTTTAGAATTGTTTGTTCTTAAGATAAAAATTTATAACTACTGTAATATAGTACGAATATGATCTGTGGGAATCTCTTATGAATAAAGTATATGAGCTTTAGTGCTTGAGACCGTAACAGTTCTTTTGACTGTTGAGAGCCCTGTTTTGCTTATTTTTCTCAATTATGCTCAATTATGTTCTAAATAGCTGAGGCTACTGGTAAGTGATTCCAGTTAAGTGAGCTACATTAATCTTGCAACCAGACAGGTCAAACATCAAGTTATCCTTACTTGCATCCAATTTGTATAATGTGAGGGTCCTCCATGTTTCCACAGGAGCTCTGTTTTCTTATTGGGTGCTATTTCAATGAATTTCCATTCTCGGCTTTTTCATTTCTCTTTCTTGTGTTTCTCTTTGTCTCTAAGTTGATGAATTTTATGTCTTTAAGAGAGAAGGAGAGAATAAAGCGTGCAAGAACTTGTGGAGTTTTATTGCCTTCCTAGCTATTATCTATGTACCTGTCACCTTTCCTTAATGTACCTTTATGCACTTGTATTTGTTCATGCCACATTGGTGTTGACAGAGTAACCTCAGGCAATGATTCTCTACCCACCTCAACTTGATATTGGCCCCTATTCTCTTTCTCTTAACCCACACTGCTTAGCCTCTCACTTACCCTCCCTTGGTCCCACTTTCATTTAGATCTCTTGGCCTCAGGTTTTTAGAGTCTTTACCAGTGTCTTATACTGGGTGTTCATGTGAAGGGGGTGTCTATACCACTGAGAAATAGATAGTGGGGTAGAGTGATAGGGCAGTTCCCTCATCTTATTGAGAAGTTCCATCAGAGTTGGAGATTCAGAGGAAGGAAGAGTATCTTTTAAATATCTTAAATTGAAAGAACACTTTTTTTTTCCTCATTGAGAACTGACAAAATGGGTCTTTGGATTCTGTATAACATTGTATATATGGGGAAATGGATTTGAAACTCTAAACATTTAATAAAACTTAATTACAAAGCATGTGTAATGTAGAATGGGTGGCCTTTTATTTCGAGGGATGTAATACATTTGCTTACGACAAGCTTTTTAATCAGCAAATTTTTTACACTTTACACACGGTAAGTTTTATTTTTCCCCTATTCTTTCCACTAGGAATTTCCATTTTTTACCTTGACGGCATTTCCTCCTGGATTCCTTGTACACGTTGGGGGTGTAGTTAGTGCACGTTCTGTGAAGCTTTTGGATCGTATCCACAATCCTGGTATGTTCTTAAAAAGTTTCAGTGTTTCCTTTATTTAAATTGTGGTTATTAAAATTGATTTTCATGATTTTTTAAAGCCAAATCTATCTGAAAAGAGAAATGAAAAGAAAGTATAAACTAGCATGTTACTTTAATATATTTGTAGTAATCTTAATTATAAATAAACTAAGTATATTTTAGTTACTTTTCTGTAAAAAACAAATCTTAATTTATTTTTGGTCACAATATCACTTTAAGGAAATCCTTAAATAACTTTTCTTTGACCAAGGGGAGATAAACATTTTTATAAATTGACCATTATGGCCATTAGTTTAAGATGTTAGTTCTTTTCATTAGCAGTAGCTCTTTATAGATTGCTTATTTTCGTTTTTCTTAAAACAGGTATTTTTAAAAATGTAATTGTAAAGCTGGGCACGGTAACATGTGGCTGTAGTCCCAGCTACTCAGGAGGCCGAGGCAAGGAGGATCGCTTGAGCCCAGGACAACATAGCCAGACTTGAGCAACAGTCTGGGCAGCACAACAAGACCTGTGTAAACACTGTGGGTGTCATAGGAACAGATAGGTAGCAGAGGGAACCAGATGAGTCCATGGGTCAAAGACCCTCTTCCTGAGCAGGCAACTGGAGCTGTCATTTCTTAGAGCTCATTGTGTAACTTGAACACACCGGGACTGTCTTTGACCATGGCCACCTGTCCCCTCCAGCCTGCCCAGGCAGCACTTAGGAGACACAGAACCGAGATCCCAGCACTGTACTGGGATTCCACTCTCATCGGTGGTGGAATCCAGCATGGGCAACAAAGTAATTGTAGACTTTGTCTAGAGTAGCTAAGAATTGAAAAGCAGACAAACAAACTAATATCTGGTCCCTCAGTTTCTTTTATGTAGCTATTTGTTCTGTTTAAGCAAACGAGTAAGAATAGTAGCTTGCTTCTTTAAAACATAGGAACATAATTATAAAAGCAAGTAGGCATCAAAGTCCTACTGGATTCAGGCCCTTGGATCAGAAATACTCTGGTGATTTTTCTGTGTCTAAAATAAGCATGATAAATAGTGGGAACTTTCCATATGGAATGTGTTCTTATATCTCTCATTGACTAGATGCTCAGTCAACATACTTTAAACCTGAAGTTATATTAGTATTCTTATTTGGCATATAGACGTATATATTTTTGAAAATTTTAAATTGTCACATCCAGTGACCTCTTTGTGAGGCTTGTATTGACAGCTGTAAAAAGAAGGGTGGCCGGGCACGGTGGCTCACGCCTGTAAAATACTAAAAATACAAAAAGTAGCTGAGCGTGGTGGCAGGCGCCTGTAATCCCAGCTACTCAGGAAGCTGAGGCAGAGAATTACTTGAACCTGGGAGGTGGAGGTTGCAGTGAGCCGAGATCGTGCCATTGCACTCCAGCCTGGGCGACAAGAGCGAAACTCTGTCGCAAAAAAAAAAAAAAGAAAAAAAGAAGGGTAAAATGCTTTGAAGTTATTGGACCAAAGCATTGTAAATAATGACTATTTTTGAGGATACAGAGCATTACTATTTTTAAAATTTTTAAAAGTGTTTATGCCCTGTAGTTTGATGTCATTTGAGTTTATTTCAGAGAAGACTAGAATTCTCTGGACCCTGAATGAGATTTCAGAAAAACAGTGCAAGTCAGGATTATTTAACTCTATAACTGGGCAAATACATCTTTTAAGCACTGGTTTTCTCTTTTTTTTCCCTTCTTTAGTTTTTTTTTCCCCGTTTCTTATTTTTGTGGTCAATATAAGATGTTTTCTCCATTGTGGTATTTGTGTACAGTACTTAAAGAAAAATTCAGACTGATGCCAGTTTAATGTATTGGGATCCTGAAGACTATGCCAAATTCTACGTCTTTGTTTTAAGGAACTTGAATTATTTGAAAAATGCAAGGAAGTACCGAGTTAACATACCTGACATCAGCCTTACGACCCAAGGCCAGTTACCTGTGTTTCTATGGACCATTGACTCAAATATTTTAATAGATGGCACCCACTGATCTAATAGTTCGAAACATGGTTTCAGGAATATATTTAATTACTGAATATCTTCTGCTTACTGAAAAACATTTTGGGCTGGACGCAGTGGCTCACGCCTGTAATCCCAACACTTTGGGAAGCCACTTTGAGGCGGGTGGATCACCTGAGGTCAGGAGTTTTGAGACCAGCCTGACCAACAAGGTGAAATCCTGTGTCTACTAAAAATACAAAAATTAGCTGAGCCTGGTGGCAGACGCCTGTAGTCCCAGCTACTCGGGAGGGTGAGACAGGAGAATTGCTTGAAACCGGTAGGCGGAGGTTGCAGTGAGCTGAGATCGCGCCACTGCACTCCAGCCTGGGCGACAGAATGAGACTCTGTCTCAAAAAAAAAAAAAAGAAAGAAAGAAAAAGAAAAACATTTTGATTTTGTTTTGTTGCTTCCATGTACTCTGAGTAAGCTATAGAGTCTGGGAGAACAAGTGAAGTTTACTTAAATAAGTTTAAGTAGAGAGCTGTATTTAAAGCGTCACTACTTAAAAAAAAAAACTAACTGCATTTTGGGGTTTATTTTACCTGCCAGTTCATGCTACCTGTGCAAGAAATGTAAGAATCCAGGCCCAGGGAAGAAAAGAGTAATTCTTATTACAGAATGTCTTTTGGGTATTGTAACTACCAGCTCACCCATTCTCTGCCTTTCCTCCCAGTTTAGAGTATTTTTTCAGCTCACACGTAGAAATTCTCAGTTATTAATGGATTATTTCCCGAAAGGTCATAGACATATACATATAAGTGCTTTCAAATGGTATATGAGTTACATTTTCATTTTGTTTTATTTTTAGTTAAATACATGTAATTATTCTAATGGTTCCAATATTATATTATTTTGATTTAAAGTATCACATTCTGACTGGGCACGGTCACTTACACCTGTAATCCCAGCATTTTGGGAGGCCAAGGCGGGCAGATCGCTTGAGCTCAGGAATTTGAGACCGGCCTGGGTAGCATGGTGAAACCCTCTACCAAAAATACAAAAATTATCTGGGCGTGTTAGCACATGTCTGTGGTCCTAAATACTTGGGAGGCTGAGGCAGCAGGATCACTTGAACCCTAGAGATGGAGGTTGCAGTAAGCTGAGATCATGCCACTGCACTCCAGCCTAGGTGACAGAGGGAGACTCTATCTCAAAAAATAAAATAAAATGTCACATTCTTTGGATTGTTTTATGTATTATTATGCACTAAAAAGGAACATTTCTTAAGAACATTTACTAATCTCCAGGCCTCTTAAGTAATTATTTATGAAGAAATTTTAATATATTTAAGAAAAGCTGAATGTTGAAACAAAACAAAACTCTAGATTAACATATACCATAATGATGATGTTTTAATTTTGTGACAGTTACTCAGCTGAGAGAAACTTATGATGGATTGAGATGCATGTGCTAATGTTAAAAATGCTGTGTTTGCATTCTCAAATGAATTTTGCAGCTATTTTTTGACTAGTGAATATGGGAAATTTTTGTTTCATTCTCCCTATAGAAGGGAAAAAATCTTATTTTAAAACCACTACCACCTGCTAACTATGGATTCTTATTTTGGAGGCTTTTTTAAAGAACATCCTCCTTTGGTAAATTTTGAGCAAACAGGTGACTGCAACAAGGGAAAGAATGGGGTGGTTTTAAAAATCAAGGTAATTCAATAATTAGATTAGTTAATGTTAGATTACTATAGCATGCTCCTTTCCCCTTTTCTATTTCTAGTTCTTATTAACTCTGCTGTCTGTGTCTTTCCAGTTCCTGTCGAGTGGTGTTGTCAATTGTGTTCTTGTTTGTAGTGTTTTTTGTTTTATTCCTACTATTCTGCACCTAAAACTGATCTACTAATTTGCTGTTTTGAACTCAGCCTTTGTCGGAATTATGGGTAACACAAGATCTTACAAACTGCTAGACTGGAATAGTTTCAATTCAGGTATTTTAATGGTCATTCAGTACTACATATGCTGACAAAAATTATGGCAGCTCAGTGAAGTTTTTAGAAATGTTCTAGATGAAGTAAGTTTAAGGTCAATTCAGTTATACAGATATATTCTGTGCTACGTATGTAATAACTCTTGTAATTTCAGTGGAAATGCAAATATAAAACTGTGTTAATTAAAATGAATTAATGAAAGCCATAGAAATACTATAAATTATCAATGACTTTTCTTAGGTCATTAACTTCAGAATGATCATTTAAAATTTTATTTATTATGTTTTGGATGGTTTTCTATATCAGGTAAATGATGTAGGCATTAGCTTTAAGATTAAGCAAGTATTTGTTAAACATAAGTATTTAATGTTTCATAAATTAAAAATAAAGTATATTTAAATGCACATTTAGATTTGAATAGAATAGATTTAGTGTTCTGTAGGATACTGTAAAAGTGTAACTGTTAGCATTTTTATTTATAATTCTAGAAGTGTTCCAAAATAGATAACTAAGAACAGACTTGGGGATTAACAGCTTTCTTAAACTTTCCTCCTTCCCTTTCCACATGTGAATATAATTTTTAAAAGTAATTTTACATATGAATGTAGTTTGTAGCTTTTAAATAAACCAGACTAAGATAGCAAGTTTTACAGCTGATGATGTGTTTTAGAGTCAAAAGCAATTTTTCTTTTTGATAAAAACATAATAATGTACATTTCTAATTGTTTATATTATATTTTTTAGAATGAAATAATACAACCATTTTGATTCAGTCAGAAGCTGGTATGTTGCCTAAAGAAACTTTTCAGTTATTTGTCTCAGAAAGTATATCTTACAGAAAAGCAAAGGCACCAAGAGGCTCAGAATTTTAGATAATATCTCATAATCTTTTCAATATTGTAAACTTTTTTTGTTCTTAGGAGTTCAAAATATAAGTTTTGATGTAAGTAATGCATGTTTGACTATGAAGTAAATCATATTCATCATGTAGATTTACCTAAATTCAGTCTGGTAAACCATATGATAAGTCCAACATTTACAGGTGCAGATTGATGTCAATCGATAAATCCATAGGGAAATTTCCTATCCAAGTTTTTACCAGCATGCTGTCACTGATTAGAATTAAAACGATCATTTGTTAGTGTAATATTTTATAATTGGTTTTTAGTGAGAAATTGAAAAATACCTTGCTAGGTTAATTTCTTAAAAGTTCAGATGTAGACAAAATTTGTGAGTTGATATTTTAAGTCCTGAGTTAGTAAAACAAGTTGTTTAACACTAGATAGCTTTTTGTTTGTTTTTGAGAATATTTTTCTTTTTTTTTTTTTTTTTTTTTTTTGAGACGGAGTCTCGCTCTGTCGCCCAGGCTGGAGTGCAGTGGCGCGATCTCGGCTCACTGCAAGCTCGGCCTCCCGGGTTTACGCCATTCTCCTGCCTCAGCCTCCCGAGTAGCTGGGACTACAGGCGCCCGCCATCTCGCCCGGCTAGTTTTTTGTATTTTTTAGTAGAGACGGGGTTTCACCGTGTTAGCCAGGATGGTCTCGATCTCCTGACCTCGTGATCCACCCGTCTCGGCCTCCCAAAGTGCTGGGATTACAGGCTTGAGCCACCGCGCCCGGCCGAGAATATTTTTAAAAGGGTTTTAAACAGATTTTATTTTAGACAGATTATAGATCTTAGGACATACTATACTTAAGTTTTTCTCATTCATAAACTTTTACTAATGATAAGGCAAGCTTTGGATTAATGGTTCAAAATTAGAACATATTAGTCTTTTTTGTTAGCCGTCAGAATTATAGTTGTTTAGAAAATTTATTTTAGGAGCAAAAGTGAGT
Source organism: Trachypithecus francoisi (assembly GCF_009764315.1). Lineage (NCBI taxonomy): Eukaryota > Metazoa > Chordata > Mammalia > Primates > Cercopithecidae > Trachypithecus > Trachypithecus francoisi. The sequence continues at coordinate 108,870,407 of NW_022681456.1, forward strand.
AGTTATGTCCTATAAAAATAAGTATGATAATTACTTTACAAAATATTTAATGGTAACAAAGTGTGAGTCAGATGATTATATAAGGATATATTTATAGAATGTAGATGTCAGTCTGCTCATCTGAATGAATTTCTTTTTTTAAGTTTCAATTCAGTTAAGTTTTTCTTCAGTGGATGTTTGTGGAGTGCCTACCATGTGTTGAATACTGTGTTGGGTACTGGGAACAAAATTGTTAAGCGAGGCAGGCAGCCTGTCCACACCCAGTCTAGGGTAATTCTTACACTATTTGGTGTGTGCATATGTGTGTATTGGTTAAATGGAGATAGGTGGTAGGCTGTCTTGGAACTTTAATTCTACTGATAATCTCAGCAATTATCATTTTCTCTGAGAGATACTTATAAACAGATGTACAAACTATACCTAAAGTAGTTATACAGCTTTTGGTTTTCAGTATTTTAATAAGGTTTTCAGGAAGTAGATAAATAAGTTCAAGATGCAAGATGGCATAAATACAGTATGTGTGACATGTGAGCTTTTCTATATTACCAGTAACTTGAGAATAATGAAACTCCAGTTACATTGTGTGTGTGTGTGTGTGTGTGTGCATGCGTGTGTGTAGTGAAATTTCACAATTATGGAGTAGATTACACATTTGACTTTCTAAATTTACAGATAGTAAAGACTCCAGTTTGGTCCAACATGGATTATATCTTAGTTTCCTCCTAACATCCCAAATGACTACGTCTTGATGTTTGCTCCGTATTTGCACATGACTTCCTCTATAATGAGAATCTTCTTCCTAGTCTACTGATCCCCACCCAGTTTGAGGTTATATACTCCTTTGAACCTGAACTCTCTAATTTCTTTTTCATTAGGGGAAATTTATCTTCTTCAAGAGGTTAGCAGTTGGAATGTTACTTTCAGGTATTTGGGAATATAGCTTTTTATACTGTCCGTTAACATGATAGATTATCATTGTCTTAACCTTTATTTGATCCAACCTAACATGTTATCTCCTTTTGTTGATTTATAAATTAGATTGAATAACTGTCCATTTTTAAAGTAATTTTTATTGATACATAATATTTGTTTATGGGGTACATGTTTTATTTTGTTACATGCATAGAATAAGTAATGATCAAATCAGGGTATTTGGAGTATCCATCACCTTGAGTATTTATCATTTCTAAGTGTTGGGAACATTTCAAGTTCTCTCTTATAGCTGTTTTGAAATATACAGTACAGTGTTGTTAACTATAGTGAATCTGCTTTAAAACATTAGAATAATTTCTTTTTTCTTTTAACCATGTTAAAAGAATCTGCAAGGCAGAGTTATTCTCTTCCAGGGCTATATAAAAATGGACTGAACTTAACATTTCAGGTAGTTGGTGTTTCTTAGTTGCCAGTTGTGTGATTGCCTAAAATCTCAAAGAGGTTGAGTTTAATAAGGGCATATCATGTTGAGTTGTTCACATTGTTATTTTCTGAGATATAAACTGCCGTTTTAGAATTTTACCAGTTTCACCTGCACTTCAGAAACAGTGTTAAAAAGATGGCAAGATACTGAGCTGTGGCCATGCTCTAGGAATGTAACATAGTAAAAATGAATGAATTCTGATGTCAACCTAAGTGTACTGACATTACCCCTAAAAGAGACATCAGTGAGGATTGATTTAGAGCTCAGTTCATGCCTGCAATTAAAAGGATATATTAAAAGATTTGTGATATTATCTACAAAGAGTTTTGACCCATAGAAGAAAAACATAAAATAGTATAAAATATAATTTGTGTATTAAACTTATATGTATAAAATATATAATTTGAGTATAAAAATGTTAAAAATATATTAATTTGTATATAATTAAATTTTAAATTCTCCTAAAATAACTTTTATAATTATAAATAATTCTGTAGATTAGCAGAAGAAACATGGTGTTTAAGGTGAAGAGGTTTGTTTCTTAACTTCTTTGAAATGTTTATTAAATGTGACCTCACATCTCAGCTGTATATCCTTCAAATAACTAAATAGTATCATTTCATATGTGGCATATATAGTTACCACAAAATTTTAAGCCAGACTCTGTTTGCTTTTATGTTAGTATAGTATCCTCAATTTTGTACTTTTGTAGGGTGAATAAAATAATTCAAATTCATTTCTTATAGGAAAACACAATACATTCCTGTAAGACTGTAGCTATCAGTTTTTAAACCTTAAACATTCTATTATAGGGATTAAATGCTGTGATATCTCTGAATTTTTATTGGTAATAGAATAGGCTGAATCATAATTACTGCTTGAAGATCCTCTAGCTCATGTCTGGCATGAGTATAAAATAAGCTTTGAAGATAAATATAACTTTTCTTTACTGTTAAACAAATTAATCTTAATTTTATTTTAATTAAACGCCCCCTAAATTTAGTAGCCAAAAATTTTTCCTTTAGTCTCTTGCTTACAGTTGTAGATAATTGTTAGTATAATTACCAGTTTGTGATTAAGTGCTCCCTACTGTATGCTTGCCTTGCTTTCACCTAGAATTTAGGGCCATTACTTTCTGTAACCATTTCAGTGAGCTGCCATAGTTTTCAGTCTGTACTGTCACCTGATCCAAGCATGCGCCAAAATATCCACTGTTTCTGGCTCCTGTATGCTGAATCTGCTTTGCAAACCCTTCGTTCTTTAAGCTTTTGCTTTAGCCAAAAACCAAATTTAACAAGTTTTCTGGAGTGTGGACATATGCCATTTGCTTCCTTAGCTCCCATGTTATGTAACTTTTTAGCTTTGTATTAAACTTGTAAATACTTTATTAAATACAATAATGGCATCCCCATGTGCAATTGTGTGGCTCATGTGTTAAAATAAAGGCTGCTTGTGAATTTGTCAGAAGAATATGAATGCTCCACTTGTGCTGCATTCAGCTTTTTTTTTGTTTGTTTGTTTTTTGAATCAGCCATTTATTCTTTCATAGTGTTTGGTTTAATTATTTGATTATTTTATGTGTTATACTAAGGTAAGTTTAATGTAAATGAACTTTGTATTCTATGTGATATCTCATAGGAATTGTTATAATATACTTTCCCACTTAGATATGCTGGCCTTTTAAAAATAAATATATGTAGAACTTAAGTAGCTTCCTCCATTTTTTATTAATTTTTAAAACACTGTTTATGGATTACTTTCTGTAAAGTTCATTTTTAAAACAGTAAAGCTACCATGTATTACTTGTGGTACAGATGTAGGCAAACCTAATGTGAGAAAAATCTATTCTTATAAAAACATAGTACATAATTATTTGCTTTAGAAAATAATATTGTAAACTTCTAGAATGATTTAAAAAGTAAGTAGGTTTTATTAGTGAGCTTATGAAAAGTTAAAGACTTTTTATTTCATGCAATTTTTTTGGAAAATAGGTATTTTCTAAACTGGGATACTTTTCTATAGTTATTTGTGATTAGTATTTTCTCAGAATCATAGGTAATTTAATAGATTAGAGCAACCACCTGAATAATAGTTCATCTTATGATACAAAAATTCTCTTTTAGGAAAGGATGATGTTAAATGGATGTTCAGATTGGTCCGTAAGTGTGTATGTCTTAGAAGAAAAAGAGAGTATGGATTTGGAAGTGTATTTTTGCTGTTAATATATATATTTCATTTGGGAATATGAAGAAATTCTTTAACACAAGTAGTATTTGTGTAAAATAGGTTCACTTAATTGTTCACACATTTCTTAATTTATAACATTGATTGCTAATACCATATTGTAGTCTTTTCTATTTCTCATCCTTATTTGATCTTGTACTTTGATGTTTTTCTCAGTTTCCTGAATTCTGCATTTCTTTCTTCTGAAAGAAAGTTTTAAGGTAGCTTTGTCTTGGAACCAAAACTTTAATTCAAGAACTGGCTGGCATCATTTGTAGTTCTGGCTTTTATCTCCTTAATTCTCCCCTTTGCTGATCCTCCTCCCTGTGGAGGAAACAAAAATTTCATCATAGGAATGTGAGCTATAACACGCCTCTTAACCTTTCTTTACTTTGCTGTCTTCACTATTTTACTAGTGAGTATAATTCTACTTATTCTACTAATTTTGAAAAACATATTTTGAAAATCAGATATATACTGCAATTCAAAAATAGAAACTTTGGATTTTTTGGTTTTTAGATTTATTAGTGTCTTTTATATGGAAAATTTACGATGAGAGCTTAGCATTCTATTTAGAGTTGATTTTTTTTTTCTATATCAAGTTGTTCCCAAATGAGAATTGGCCACAAAAAGAAATAAATTATGATATGCTAATTATAGACTTTCTGTTTTTAACACGTTGTACATGAAAAGCTACTATAATTTGCAGCTGCTGTCACCAGTAGTTTGCAGCTAAATGCAAGTGATTAGGAAATATGTATGACAGATGCTCCACTTACAGCGCTCCATTACAAGCAATATTGGACTTCTCTTTGGTAATAAAATACAATTCTGTGATTCCAAATCATTTTTAAAAATTACAGACCAATACATGGAGTGTTATATCTGAAATTTTTCCTTATATACATTACCAAAGTATTGGAGTTAATTTTTTAAGTGTGTTTGCTTTCTTTTTTTTTTTTAATTAGTCTCTAATTTCTTGTATTTTGCCTGAAGACCCACATCTCTGTAGAAGGATGGCTTACAGATGGCTTTCTCTCTTTTAACATTGACAAATCTTTGCCTTGGAAAGAATCCACAATATAGTGAGTTATAAAAAAATAGGTACCAAGAAATGAAATCCAAATTTAAGTTAAATTTATGGATATAACACATAAGGTGTTCACTCAGTGAGGTGAGATGTAGAATATCCTCTTAGTCTAATTCTAAAATTCTAATCGTAGCTAAGATAAGAATTTGGAAAGTCTGGGTCTACATTTAAAATTATATCTAATCATATATTCCTTTAGTTATCTCTTAAAGTAATAAAGCAAATGCAGATAGGTGGTTTGTTTTCCAGCAATCAAGTTTAAAATGTTAAATCTTATGCCTTTTGAGAAGTAACATTTTAAAGATGGGAAGTTTAAAAATCCATTATAGAATAATACTTCTTTACTTCCCATAGTATGTTTATTTTAAACATTTCATGTTCATATAGATAATGTGCTGTTGAGTAATAAACTGATTTAAATTTATTTTTCAGATGAACCAGAAACTCGAGATGCATGGTGGGCAGAAATCAGACAAGAAATAAAATCACATGCTAAAGCATTAGGCTGTCATGCTGTAGTGGGCTACAGTGAATCAACTAGCATCTGGTAAATGATAATAACAACTTGATTTTCTAGACACTAATTTAGACTGCCATCTGAAAGGGGAAAAGCTTTATGCAAATAAAAGAAAAGAGAATAGCGAAGTGGTCAGGAGCATGGGCCTTGGAGTACATTAGATTAAGGTTCGTATGCCGTCTTTGCCAGTTAATGACTGTGTAATTTTGAGAAAGTTATTTAACTCTTCTGAGCCTCAGTTTGTACATTAAAATGGAGATAATACCACAGATCAATTAATTGTTTAAATCAATATTAAATGAGAATATAATACTGGCACATAGCAAATATTAACTCTAGGCTTCCTTTATTCTACTGTGTAACTGTATTAACTTCTTTCACTGGAACCTTTGGAACCCTTAATCTACTGTAAATGAATTGCCATGTGCCTTTAAAGTTTGTCCACAAACTCATTCTGCCTTCTTTTACCTACTGTAATGTAACTTTCTCCTGCTAACAAATCATTCTTCCTAATACTGACAAATTAGGGAGGGGCTTTCATACTCTTGGTTCTCAATTCCTTTTTCTCCTTCCCTTCATTTGAACAATCTCCTCCTTTAAAGTACATGCCACTCTACTGTTCCATTATCTACTTCCAAAGCATTCTTTTGCCTTTCTTAGTTACTTCTCTGTTCTCTCCTCCAGTTACACGTGATTATGTTCATTCTAGCAGCTGGCATTATAGTTTCTTATTTTCAAGTCCTCTGACCCCACGTTCAACCATATTTTGGACCCCAGTATCACTTGATACTGTTCCTCCTTAAAAATTTGAAACTATAAAATTTTACTCTCAGATCACAACTTAACATTTTTCTACCAATATCATTTGCTCTTTTATATCTAGTTTGTTTTGAACCTTACCTTAACCAATTGTTTTCTCAGCCCCTTACTTAGGTTCTGGCTTTTCTTTTTCTTTTGCCATCCTTGAACCCTACTTTCAGCCCCCTCGGAAGTTTACAATTGATATCATCTAGAAACTGTTTAACCTTCTGCTATCTTATTTTTCTACCATCTATTCTTAGATAATTCTTACCGTCAGATCCTCTGCTCTTGTGGTGATCCTTGTTGTTAGGGAAAAATGATTAAACTGTAGTAAATGTGGGCATTACAGAGCCATATTATTTAATCTTCTGTGGGCTTTTCTTTTCCTTTGCAGATCATGTGTTATACTCCTGAACTGTTTATTCCCATAGTAGCTGTTCTACTCTTGTTAACTACTAACTTTGTCATGCTTATCTTGCCTTACTCCCTGGTTGTCTTGCCGCACTGATGGATTTAATGTCATGAACTTTCAAGCCTCAGATAAATGGTTTTTTTGTTTGTTTGTTTTTGAGACAGAGTTTCACTCTTTCACTCAGGCTGGAGTGCAATGGTGTGATTTCGGCTCACTGCAACCTCCGCCTCCCGGGCTTAAGTGATTCTCCCACCTCAGCCTCCTTAGTAGCTGGGATTACAGCTGCCTGCCACCATGTCTGGCTAATTTTTGTATTTTTTATACAGATGGGGTTTTGCCGTGTTGGCCAGGCTGGTCTCAAACTCCTGACCTCATGATCTGCCCGCTGCGGCCTCCCACAGTGCTGGGAATACAGGCGTAAGCCACCATACCCAACCAGAGATATGGTTTTATAAAGAAGACATAGTTCTTGGTATCAGATTTACATTCTACTGGATAATTATGATGTAAAATACATTTTAAAATTGAGATATAGATGCTTTGGGATCCTAGAGGGCTGAAAGCTCGAAGTAGAATTGGAAGAAAGTGTCAATGAAGTAACTGATGCTTGAGTTGGATTTTGGGGGATGAATATGAATTATATAAATAAAAAGAAAAGGCATAGGGAGAGGTTTCAAAGCTTACAAGATGCATTCGACACTTAAAAGAGTAGCAAAAAAAGAAGGCCACAGAATGTAGACTCAGGGTGGCTGAAGATAGGTCACAGTTGGAGGAGTCTGCAAATGAGTTCAGTTAATTTACTTAGACGTTTGAGTACATTTGACAGAAGCTTTTTTTCCTTTCTAGACCTCAAAAACATCTATGTATTTAAAATTTTACTAATCTTTTCTGTTCCAGCCCATGCTACTGTTACTGGATTAAACTCTCTGAAATGCACTTCTGCTCTTATAACTTCTTGATTCGAAGGCATCAGTGGTTTCATGTTATTCCTTCTGACATCCTTAATTCCTGCCTACACTTTAAGCCTGGTCTCCCTTTGTTTATTTACAGTTCAAGTGACTGTTCCTTCCCTGTTCTCTTAGGCTTCTGTTTTACTTATACCTGGTTTTCAGCAGTTCATCCCTAGGTTGCTACTTTTCTCATTTGTTTAGGTTATCTCATTCAATAATTATGTTGATTGTTTAATTTTTTAGGTTTCAAATTGGGTGACATATAAAGAATTTAAAAATTATTTGAATATCAGTTTTCTGTTATATGATGATATAGTTTAAGCTTCATTTAGTATATTTTATGTATTGTTTCAGAAACCTTTATAATGATTTAAATTTAGATTAAGCTATATAAATCACCTAGAGATATTTAAATAGTTGTGCTTTTAGAATAATTTTAATAAAACTTCATATACATTAAAGAATATTTTAATATAATTTGATTCATGCTAGATTCAGCAATTAATTTATTACTGCTTATATATTTTGAAACATTTCATTCTTTCAGCTTTGTCATATTTTATTTTATTTATTTTATTTTATTTATTATTTTTTTTATTTTTTTATTTTTTTATTTTTTTATTATACTTAAGTTCTAGGGTACATGTGCATGACGTTTATATCATGTATAACTCCCCAATGCAATCCCTCCCTCCTCCCCCCTCCCCATGATAGGCCCCAGTGTGTGATGTTCCCCTTCCCGAGTCCAAGTGATCTCATTGTTCAGTTCCCACCTATGAGTGAGAACATGCGGTGTTTGGTTTTCTCTTCTTGTGATAGTTTGCTAAGAATGATGGTTTCCAGCTGCATCCATGTCCCTACAAAGGACGCAAACTCATCCTTTTTGATGGCTGCATAGTATTCCATGGTGTATATGTGCCACATTTTCTTAATCCAGTCTGTCACAGATGGACATTTGGGTTGATTCCAAGTCTTTGCTATTGTGAATAGTGCCACAATAAACATACGTGTGCATGTGTCTTGTAGTAGAGTAATTTATAATCCTTTGGGTATATACCCAGTAGTGGGATGGCTGGGTCATATGGTACATCTAGTTCTAGATCCTTGAGGAATCGCCATACTGTTTGCCATAATGGTTGAACTAGTTTACAATCCCACCAACAGTGTAAAAGTGTTCCTATTTCTCCACATCCTCTCCAACACCTGTTGTTTCCTGACTTCTTAATGATTGCCATTCTAACTGGTGTGAGATGGTATCTCATTGTGGTTTTGATTTGCATTTCTCTGATGGCGAGTGATGCTGAGCATTTTTTCATGTGTCTGTTGGCTGTATGGATGTCTTCTTTTGAGAAATGTCTGTTCATATCCTTTCCCCACTTTTTGATGGGGTTGTTTGTTTTTTTCTTGTATATTTGTTTGAGTTCTTTGTAGATTCTGGATATTAGCCCTTTGTCAGATGAGTAGGTTGCAAAAATTTTTTCCCATTCTGTAGGTTGCCTGTTCACTCTGATGGTAGTTTCTTTAGCTGTGCAAAAGCTCTTTAGTTTAATTAGATCCCATGTGTCAATTTTTGCTTTTGCTGCCGTTGCTTTTGGTGTTTTAGACATGAAGTCCTTGCCCATGCCTATGTCCTGAATGGTACTACCTAGATTTTCTTCTAGGGTTTTTATGGTATTAGGTCTAACATTTAAGTCTCTAATCCATCTTGAATTAATTTTCGTATAAGGGGTAAGGAAAGGATCCAGTTTCAGCTTTCTACTTATGGCTAGCCAATTTTCCCAGCACCATTTATTAAATAGGGAATCCTTTCCCCATTTCTTGTTTCTCTCAGGTTTGTCAAAGATCAGATGGCTGTAGATGTGTGGTATTATTTCTGAGGACTCTGTTCTGTTCCATTGGTCTATATCTCTGTTGTGGTACCAGTACCATGCTGTTTTGGTTACTGTAGCCTTGTAGTATAGTTTGAAGTCAGGTAGCGTGACGCCTCCAGCTTTGTCCTTTTGACTTAGGATTGTCTTGGCAATGCGGGCTCTTTTTTGGTTCCATATGAACTTTAAAGCCGTTTTTTCCAATTCTGTGAAGAAAGTCATTGGTAGCTTGATGGGGATGGCATTGAATCTATAAATCACCTTGGGCAGTATGGCCATTTTCACGATATTGATTCTTCCTATCCATGAGCATGGTATGTTCTTCCATTTGTTTGTGTCCTCTTTGATTTCACTGAGCAGTGGTTTGTAGTTCTCCTTGAAGAGGTCCTTTACATCCCTTGTAAGCTGGATTCCTAGGTATTTTATTCTCTTTGAAGCAATTGTGAATGGAAGTTGATTCCTGATTTGGCTCTCTGCTTGTCTGTTACTGGTGTATAAGAATGCTTGTGATTTTTGCACATTAATTTTGTATCCTGAGACTTTGCTGAAGTTGCTTATCAGCTTAAGGAGATTGTGGGCTGAGACCATGGGGTTTTCTAAATATACAATCATGTCATCTGCAAACAGGGACAATTTGACTTCTTCTTTTCCTAACTGGATACCCTTGATTTCTTTCTCTTGCCTGATTGCCCTAGCCAGAACTTCCAACACTATGTTGAATAGGAGTGGTGAGAGAGGGCATCCCTGTCTTGTGCCAGTTTTCAAAGGGAATTTTTCCAGTTTTTGCCCATTCAGTATGATATTAGCTGTGGGTTTGTCATAAATAGCTCTTATTATTTTGAGGTACGTTCCATCAATACCGAATTTATTGAGCGTTTTTAGCATAAAGGGCTGTTGAATTTTGTCAAAAGCCTTTTCTGCATCTATTGAGATAATCATGTGGTTCTTGTCTTTGGTTCTGTTATATGCTGGATTACGTTTATTGATTTGCGAATGTTGAACCAGCCTTGCATCCCAGGGATGAAGCCCACTTGATCATGGTGGATAAGCTTTTTGATGTGCTGCTGAATCCGGTTTGCCAGTATTTTATTGAGGATTTTTGCATCGATGTTCATCAGGGATATTGGTCTAAAATTCTCTTTTTTTGTTGTGTCTCTGCCAGGCTTTGGTATCAGGATGATGTTGGCCTCATAAAAAGAGTTAGGGAGGATTCCCTCTTTTTCTATTGATTGAAATAGTTTCAGAAGGAATGGTACCAGCTCCTCTTGTACCTCTGGTAGAATTCAGCTGTGAATCCATCTGGTCCTGGACTTTTTTTGGTGGGTAGGCTATTAATTGTTGCCTCAATTTCAGAGCCTGCTATTGGTCTATTCAGGGATTCAACTTCTTCCTGGTTTAGTCTTGGGAGAGTGTAAGTGTCCAGGAAATTATCCATTTCTTCTAGATTTTCTAGTTGATTTGCGTAGAGGCATTATAGTATTCTCTGATGGTTGTTTGTATTTCTGTGGGGTCGGTGGTGATATCCCCTTTATCATTTTTTATTGCGTCTATTTGATTCCTCTCTCTTTTCTTCTTTATTAGTCTAGCTAGCGGTCTGTCAATTTTGTTTATCTTTTCAAAAAACCAACTCCTGGATTCATTGATTTTTTGGAGGGTTTTTTGTGTCTCTATCTCCTTCAGTTCTGCTCTGATCTTAGTTATTTCTTGCCTTCTGCTAGCTTTTGAATGTGTTTGCTCTTGCCTCTCTAGTTCTTTTAATTGTGATGTTAGAGTGTCAATTTTAGATCTCTCCTGCTTTCTCTTGTGGGCATTTAGTGCTATAAATTTCCCTCTACACACTGCTTTAAATGTGTCCCAGAGATTCTGGTATGTTGTATCTTTGTTCTCATTGGTTTCGAAGAACATCTTTATTTCTGCTTTCATTTCGTTATGTACCCAGTAGTCATTCAGGAGCAGGTTGTTCAGTTTCCATGTAGTTGAGCGGTTTTGATTGAGTTTCTTAGTCCTGAGTTCTAGTTTGATTGCACTGTGGTCTGAGAGACAGTTTGTTATAATTTCTGTTCTTGTACATTTGCTGAGGAGTGCTTTACTTCCAATGATGTGGTCAATTTTGGAATAAGTGCGATGTGGTGCTGAGAAGAATGTATATTCTGTTGATTTGGGGTGGAGAGTTCTATAGATGTCTATTAGGTCCGCTTGGTGCAGAGATGAGTTCAATTCCTGGATATCCTTGTTAACTTTCTGTCTCGTTGATCTGTCTAATGTTGACAGTGGAGTGTTGAAGTCTCCCATTATTATTGTATGGGAGTCTAAGTCTCTTTGTAGGTCTCTAAGGACTTGCTTTATGAATCTGGGTGCTCCTGTATTGGGTGCATATATATTTAGGAGAGTTAGCTCTTCCTGTTGAATTGATCCCTTTACCATTATGTAATGGCCTTCTTTGTCTCTTTTGATCTTTGATGGTTTAAAGTCTGTTTTATCAGAGACTAGGATTGCAACCCCTGCTTTTTTTGTTCTCCATTTGCTTGGTAGATCTTCCTCCATCCCTTTATTTTGAGCCTATGTATGTCTCTGCATGTGAGATGGGTCTCCTGAATACAGCAGACTGATGGGTCTTGACTCTTTATCCAGTTTGCCAGTCTGTGTCTTTTAATTGGAGCATTTAGTCCATTGACATTTAAGGTTAATATTGTTATGTGTGAACTTGATCCTGTCATTATGATATTAACTGGTTATTTTGCTCGTTAGTTGATGCAGTTTCTTCCTAGCCTCAATGGTCTTTACATTTTGGCATGTTTTTGCAATGGCTGGTACCGGTTGTTCCTTTCCATGTTTAGGGCTTCCTTCAGGGTCTCTTGTAAGGCAGGCCTGGTGGTGACAAAATCTCTAAGCATTTGCTTATCTGTAAAGGATTTTATTTCTCCTTCACTGATGAAGCTTAGTTTGGCTGGATATGAAATTCTGGGTTGAAAATTCTTTTCTTTAAGAACATTGAATATTGGCCCCCACTCTTCTGGCTTGTAGAGTTTCTGCCGAGAGGTCTGCTGTTATTCTGATGGGCTTCCCTTTGTGGGTAACCCGACCTTTCTCTCTGGCTGCCCTTAAGATTTTTTCCTTCATTTCAACTTTGGTGAATCTGGCAATTATGTGTCTTGGAGTTGCTCTTCTGGAGGAGTATCTTTGTGGCGTTCTCTGTATTTCCTGAATTTGAATGTTGGCCTGCCCTACTAGGTGGGGAAGTTCTCCTGGATGATATCCTGAAGAGTGTTTTCCAACTTGGTTCCATTTTCCCCCTCACTTTCAGGCACCCCAATCAGACGTAGATTTGGTCTTTTTACATAATCCCATACTTCTTGCAGGCTTTGTTCATTTCTTTTTCTTCTTTTTTCTTTTGGTTTCTCTTCTCGCTTCATTTCATTCATTTGATCCTCAATCGCTGATACTCTTTCTTCCAGTTGATCGAGTCGGTTACCGAAGCTTGTGCATTTGTCACGTATTTCTCGTGTCATGGTTTTCATCTCTGTCATTTCGTTTATGATCTTCTCTGCATTAATTAGTCTAGCCGTCAATTCTTCCACTTTTTTTTCAAGATTTTTAGTTTCTTTGCGCTGGGTACGTAATTCCTCCTTTAGCTCTGAGAGGTTTGATGGACTGAAGCCTTCTTCTCTCATCTCGTCAAAGTCATTCTCTGACCAGCTTTGATCCGTTGCTGGCGATGGGCTGCGCTCCTTTGCAGGGGGAGATGCGCTCTTATTTTTTGAATTTCCAGCTTTTCTGCCCTGCTTCTTCCCCATCTTTGTGGTTTTGTCTGTCTCTGGACTTTGATGATGGTGACGTACTGATGGGGTTTTGGTATAGGTGTCCTTCCTGTTTGATAGTTTTCCGTCTGACAGTCAGAAGGACTGTCTGTTGGTCTGTTGGAGATTGCTTGAGGTCCACTCCAGACCCTGTTTGCCTGGGTATCAGCAGCAGAGGTTGCCGAAGAGAGAATATCGCTGAACAGCGAGTGTACCTGTCTGATTCTTTCTTTGGAAGTTTCCTCTCAGGGGTGACGCCACCCTGTGAGGTGTGGGGTGTCAGACTGCCCCTAGTGGGGGATGTCTCCCAGCTAGGCTACTCAGGGGTCAGGGACCCACCTGACCAGGCAGTCTGTCCGTTCTCAGATCTCAACCTCCGCGTTAGGAGATCCTCGGCTCTCCCCAAAGCTGTCAGACAGAGTCGTTCGCGTCTGCACCGCCCTGCTCTTTCCCCTAATGGACTGCAGCTGTGCGCTGTCCGCAGAGGTAGAGTCTACAGAGACAGGCAGGCTTCCTTGAGCTGCTGTGAACTCTACCCAGTTCGAGCTTCCCAGCGGCTTTGTTTACCTACTTAAGCCTCAGCAATGGCGGGCGCCCCTCCCCCAGCCTCGCTGCTACCTTGCGGATAGATCGCCGCAGACGGCTGTGTTAGCAGTGAGGGAGGCTCCGTGGGCGTGCGACCCTCCCGGCCAGGTGTGGGATATATTCTCCTGGTGTGCCTGTTTCCTTAAAGCGCAGTATTGGGGTGGGAGTTACCCGATTTTCCAGGTGTTGTGTGTCTCAGTTCCTCTGGCTAGGAAAAGGGATTCCCTTCCCCCTTGCGCTTCCAGGTGAGGCGATGCCTCGCCCTGCTTCAGCTCACGCTGGTCAGGCTGCAGCAGCTGACCAGCACCGATTGTCCGGCACTCCCTAGAGAGATGACCCCAGTACCTCAGTTGAAAATGCAGAAATCACCGGTCTTCTGTGTCGCTCGCGCTGGGAGTTGGAGACTGGAGCTGTTCCTATTCCCAGCTTTGTCATATTTTAAATGAAGTTATTGTCTTTAATATTAATACTTTATTTCAATTTTTAATTTATGAAGAATTCTTGTCCTCCATTCAAATAAAGTTACCTCTGTTTTCTAGGCTAGGTTTATGAGTTAAACCTCATAGATATTAATTAATATTTAGTAGAGTCTAACTTGAACTTAAATTGTCACTGTTATAATTATTTTGATATTTAGCATTTTCCAAAGTTATACTGTCTGAAAAATGTTAACTTATTTGTGTTTTTTCCTTTATAGTGAAGAGGTCTGCATTTTATCTGCATCTGGTACAGCGGCTGTACTGAATCCTAGATTTCTGCAGGATGGCACCGTGGAAGGCTGTTTGGAACAGAGGTTGTCATGGCAGCCTGGCTTATTTTCCATAAGGGCAGAGAAGGGAGAGGTTGACTTTTTTTCTCAGAGTTGGGATAATTCTTCTCCATAGGGTGGCTTACAGTGATACAGTGTAGAAATCAGGATGAAGCACTTCATTAATTTTTAACTAACCCATAGTAACAGAGGAGTATTGGATTCTGTACTATATGGCAAACATTATTGTTTCTAGTATCTTGATAAGTGACATATATGATTGCCAGTTGAAGAATTTCAAGTGTACATTTTTTTTTTGCTTCGTCATGGTATAGAACTAATCTTTTGATTTTTGTCTTCCTTTCATTTCCCTGTGTCTCACCTCCAAAAACAGAGGTTATGAAACAATTTTTTATAAAAACAATTCTTAATTTACAAAATAATAAAAGTACTGTATTTTATCAAGATTATCTATAGATACAATATATGTGGTCCTTCCCTGTCCATAGGGAATTGGTTCCAGGACCCCTTGCAGATATCAAAACCTGCAGATGCTCAAATCCCTTATATAAAATGGTATAGTACTTGCATGTAACCTATGCATATTCTCCCCTATACTTTAAATAATCTCTAGATTATTTGTAATACCTGATACAATACCTGTTCATCATTTCATTTTCATGGATTCAGTGTAATGCTCAGCACGTGGTAAATTCATTTTTTGCTTTTTGGAATTTTGTGGGATTTTTTATTTTTTTCCTGAATATTTCAACCTGTGGTTGGTTGAATCCATACATGCCAAACCCATGGATACGGAAGGGTGACTGTATATTTAAATATATATACATACACACACACACACACACACACACACACATAAACTATTAGTTTGTTACCAGAGTCTACCAGGATAATACAGATTTTAATTACCCCTTATGCAACAGTGTGCCTATTTACTTTCCCCCTTGCCCAGTATTAATATATTAAGCATATATTAAGAAAGGAAGCAAAGGTCAAGTGTGTGGTGGCTGACGCTTGTAATCCCAGCACTTTGGGAGGCTGAGGCGGGTGGATCACTTGAGGTCAGGAGTTCAAGACCAGCCTGGCCAACATGGTGAAACCCCATCTTCACTAAAAATACAAAAATTAGCCTGGCATGATGGTGGGCCCCTGTAATCCCAGATACTCTGGAGGCTGAGGCAGGAGAATTGATTGCTTGAGTCTGGGAGGTGGAGGTTGCAGTGAGCCAAGATGGCACCACTGTTCTCTAACCTGGGCAACAGAACGAGACCCCATCTTAAAAAGAAAAAAAAAAAAAAAAGGCAAAAAAATTCTGTACCTTGTCAAATTTAGTGTAAACTTGCAAGCATTTAAGATATTCTAGTTCTGGTATTCACTAGAGGAACTTGGTCAGTTTCTTTGGTCAGTATTAAAATGGATATTGACTATTATAAATTCCAGAGCCTTAAAGGTCATTGTAAATAGGAAAGTGAAGGTGGGGCATTTTGAAGCACACTAAATAATTAGAATGTTGTGTTGAGAAAACTCTTTGTCAGTGAGTTGTACCGGTGGTACGATATAGTTCTTATACATCTGTAGATTTCATTCTTAAGTTGATAGGAAGCCTAATTTAACAAATAACCTTTTTCATGTAGCTTGGTTTTTTTCTGTATTGTGGCTTGGATGGATACAGTACATTCTCTTATATGGTAGTTTAGTACAATAGGTGCCACCCCTAGTTGTAAAAAAAAAAAAATAAAGAAAAAACAAGGAAAATGTCTTTTCTTTCTGCTATGAAATTATTGTTGCTTATTAGAAAAAATTTGGAGAATGTAGGAGAGTAGAAGGAAAAAAAGATCCCTTATGGTCTCACTATTCAGGGACAATCCCTGTGTACATTTCGTATTTCGAATGCTTTCATAAATTTTAATACTTTTATTTTTATGCCTTATATATACCACTAATGTTGAAATTTGTGTGAGCCGTTTAGTTAAAAATTGCTTCAGTTTTCATCTTTTATACCCCCTTATAACACATTGACTTTGGATTCAAACAAACTGAAATTCAAACATGAGGCCTGCTACTTAGTGCTTAGTGTGACTTAGCAAGTTATCTCAGGTTGGTTTCAGGCTAAGTGGAACTACTATTTGCTGCTATATGGTGAACATTATACTGGGGAGGTGGGTGTGTTTAGCTATAGTTTTCTTATTTAATCTCCAAAGAAACCCACAAACTTCTCTAGGTACATATTCTAGTTTTATAAAGGAGTTTCTGAGAGGTTAAATAATTTTCTTGTTCAGGATCACACAGTTCGGTTCAGATGTCTGACTTCTCTGTTAGTTGTAATATACCAGAATGGCATCTTCACAGTAAAAAAATAATATCTGGGAGTAATTTAATGTGAGTTAGAGAGTTATGAAGATTCAGTTAAAAATTCTGTAGTCCCAGCTCCTTGGGAGGCCAAAGTAGGAGGATCACTTGAGCCCAGGAGTTGAAGGCTACAGTGAACTATGATTGTACCACCACCACACTGCAGCCTGGGTGACAGCAACACCCTGTATCCAAAAAATAATATATATATATATAAAAAATCTGCAAAAGTCGGCTGGGCGCAGTGGCTCAAGCCTGTAATCCCAGCACTTTGGGAGGCCGAGACGGGCGGATCATGAGGTCAGGAGATCGAGACCATCCTGGCTAACACGGTGAAACCCCGTCTCTACTAAAAATACAAAAACAAAAACTAGCCGGGCGAGGTGGTGGGCGCCTGTAGTCCCAGCTACTCGGGAGGCTGAGGCAGGAGAATGGCGTAAACTCGGGAGGCGGAGCTTGCGGTGAGCTGAGATCAAGCCACTGCACTCCAGACTCCGTCTCAAAAAAAAAAAAAAAAAAAAAAAAACAAGATCTGCAAAAGTCTTGTTTCCTGGTATATATAATATGAATTTTCCTTTACTTTTTAAATCTGTCTGGTTGCCAAGTTTCAGCTTCTAATGGGTTACTTTAAGTTAGGGAGCATTGAGATCCACATCTTTCCAGAGCTCTGGAGGATCTGCTTGTGTGAAAGCGTGGAATTTTTTTGTGGAGCTTCTCTCTGTTTCCATCCTTATTGTGCCGACATGCTCAAATTTAATGAACAAAAAAAATGCATAATCATTTTAGAATGAACTCACAAACAGCATAATACAACAAGCATTTTATAATAAGTGGGGAGGTTGTGGATGGTTAATTTGTGGTTTATGTATGATATATCATTTATGAAATAGATGTTTTGGTTTTTCAAAAAAGTTAAAACTATCACAGGAAATTAGAAATCTTAGAGTATGCCTGTTTTTGACTTACTATTTTTCTTTTTTAATACTTTTTACATTAAATTAAAAACTATTATGCTTGGATTTTGTTTTTCAATTTTTGGGGGTACCTAGTAGCTGTATATATTTATAGGGTACATGAAAATATACAATTAAATTATTGATTATAGTCACCCTGTTGTGCTATCAAACGCTAGGTCTTATTCATTCTTTCTATTTTTTTTGTACCCGTTAGCCATCCCCACCTTCCCTCCAGCCTGCCACTACCCTTCCCAGCCTCTGGTAACCAAAATATTTTTTTGTTTGGGAATTTTTTTTGTGGTTATATTTGTCAACCAGTGGGAAAATGTCATCATCATCATCTAACCTTTTTTTTTTTTTAATGTTGTATCCCAGAGAAAAAACTTTGAGGTGATAGTGGTGTTTGTCAGGTGATAAGTCATCACACAAATAAATTGGTGCAAAATGACTTTGCAGTTGGTAAGTCTTTTCTCTCATAGGAAAAATGCATGGTTCTGATTTCATGGTCGTTTTTAATTCTTATCAGTCATAGTGGTACTCTTGTAGCCTACAGTGGTAGAAGTTGGATAGTTTGTATACAAGTACTGTGTATGTAATATCACTTACATAATTATTTTTGAAAAAATTTGTATGTTTTTAAAGAATGTCTTTTTTTTTTCTTAATCTATTTATATAGGCTTGAAGAAAATTTGTCTACACGTTGTGGGTTTTGCCATATACCATATGATGAACTGAATATGCCATTTCCAGCTCATCTCACATATTGCTATAACTGCAGGAAACAAAAAGTTCCTGATGTTCTGTTTACAACTATAGACCTCCCAACAGATGCAACAGTTATTGGAAAAGGTTGTCTTATTCAAGCAAGGTATGTTTGTGAAAACATCATTTGGTGTCCCTGAAAAAGTATGATATATGGAGCCATAAACCTATTTTCAAGTGTCAGCTCTACTGTTTCCAACCTGTTTGATCCTGCACAAACTGGGCAATTCTATTGGAACTTTGTATTTTATTGCATGTAAAAAAAAAAAAAAAAAAAAAAAACAACCCAAATAAGTTTTTATACAAAAGCAGTTTTTAACTTTTAAATTCTATACAAATATTTATCATTCTGGGAATTATTAACCTGCCAAAGGCTAGGGATGTGACTAAGTATAGACTGCTTCAATGACGTTCAATGTGTAACACATTTTAGAAATTGACTCTCTTTTTTTCTTTTAAAGAATAGTGCCATGAAGTGTTTCTTTTACTGCTTTAATTAGCTGGTAAGAGTTCCTTTTAAAATGCACTGGAGTAGAAAATCCTAATTGGGACACTCATGACAACAGCTGCCAGGTTACCAAATTCATCAGGTACTTCTGTCCTCATCTTAGTTCTGACATCTCAGCAATAGTGACACCATTATTTTCGCCTTGAAATTCCTTTGATTTCATGATGCCACACCTTCTATGTTTTCCTACCTTTATGTGTAATCTTCAGCCTCCTTGTTGACTTCTCATTTCTTGATCTTTGAGAGCCATGGGTTTGGACCTTTTGCTCAAAGCTCTTTCCCTAGTTGAACTCATCAACTTATATAGATCTATATGCTGTCTATGTATCTGTGACTGCCAAATTTATAACTCTAGTCCAGAACTTTCTTTTGAGCTTTAGACTTTTATACCTGTCTACTTCTATCCCATTTTGATAAGCCATAGGCATCTCATACTTGTTCCACGTTGAACTGCTGACTTTCTCCACTTTTCTTATTAGCCTTTTTTGTTTTAATAAATGGTACCTTTATCCAGTTCTTCATGCCAAATTTGGTATTCTTTGTACAGTATCCTCTTTTTCAACCTCCCCACATCAAATTTATTACAAAGCCCATTGATATTTATTCTAAAATGTATTTCTAATCCATTTATTTTTTTCCATCTTGCATCTTAGACCTTCCATTTGGGATTGTTTTCCTTTTGCCTTAAGTGTACACTTTAGTATTTCTTTTGATGGATCTGCTGGTAGTGAACTATTTTTTTTTTGGTCTGTCTGAAAAATGTGATTATTTTACTTTTATCTTTAAAAAATATTTTGGGCTGGCAGTTGTTTCTTTACAGCACATTGAAGATACTCTTTCACCACTGTCTTCTGGCTTTCATTGCTACTGTTGAGAAATAATCTATTAGTCTAATTACTGTCCCTTTGAATGTAGCCTATGTGGCACAAAGTAGATGCTCAAGTGACTGTTGTGTTTTTTTAATGAGTAACATTTTCTTCTGCTTTCCATTTATATTGAACACATGCAGTTATAAAACCTAAGATTGTAAATGATATTCTCTACTGATTTTGGTCATTATTTCATTTTTAGAGATTTTGAGATTTTTTTTATTTTTGTTTACTGAAATGTGGTTCTTTAAAATATTTGATTTTTGTGGGTAAACGGGTGTATGTATTTATGGGATACATGAGATACTTTGATACAGGCATGCAATGCATAATAATCGCATCGTGTAAAATGGGGTATCCATCCCCTCAAGCATTTATCCTTTGTGTTAGAAACAATCCTGTTATACTCTTAGTTATTTTAACTTGTACAATTAAATTATTATTGACTGTAGACACCCTGTTGTGCTATCAAATACTAGGTCTTATTCATTCTTTCTATTTTTTTGTACCCGTTATGAAATAGGATTTTTAGTGCAAATTTATACAATGACAAAAAAAAGAAAAGTTTATTGATATAACTCAGTAAGTCCATTAAAAACAAGTAAATGTTTTATTCAGCACACTTTTAGAAAGTTTTAAAAATTGACATTTTTAAAGATGGTACCAAGAATACTGTTCACTGACTTATTTTCATTTACAGGTTATGTCGCTTAAAAAAGAAAGCACAGGCAGAAGCAAATGCTACAGCTATCAGTAATCTGTTGCCATTTATGGAATATGAAGTGCATACTCAGCTAATGAATAAACTAAAACTCAAAGGAATGAATGCTTTGTTTGGACTAAGAATTCAGATCACAGTGGGTGAAAATATGTTGATGGGCTTAGCGGTAAGTTTAGATGTTTTTGGTTTTGTTTTATGATTTTCTTAATTATAGTAGATTCTATTTTATGTGATTCAAAGAGTCTTTTCAAAGACTTATCTAAAGACTTTGACATTAAGACCTTTATGGGATGAGGACATTTTAAGAAGTGAAAAATCTGGTGATAGGTTTTCACATATTTTAAAGGGACTGTGATCATAACTTTAACAATTCTATTTCTAAAAGTTAATGTTTGTCACTTGCTTAATAAGTTGTCCACAGTTTTTCTGGACTTTATTATTGTTTACATATTGCTAAAACAGGGTTCCCCCATCTCGGTACCAGGGCAGGATACCTCTTTGTTGCCGGGAACTGAGTTGTGCTTTGTAGGATGCTTAGCAGCATCCATGGCAACTCCCCACTATAAGATAGTAGCATCTCCCTAGTTGTGACAATCAAGAATGTCTTCAGAAATTGCCAAATGTCCCTTGGTGGGCAGAGCAAAATTACCCCAGGATGTGAATTAATCTTTAGTTTTGATGGAGAAGATAAAGCAAAACATGTGAGACACTATTAGACAGACAATTAAGCTTTATCATAAATGTGTACCTGTGGCCAGTGGTAGACTGTGTAATAAAATACAGGTGTTTCTGGCCAGGTGTGTTGGCTCACACTCATAATTCCAACACTTTGGGCGGCTGTGGTGGGAGGATCACTTGAGCCCAGAAGTTAGACCAGCCTGGGTGAGACTACTCTCTCTATAAAAAAATACTAAAAATTAACCAGGTGTGCTGGCAGGAAGCTCAGGTGGGAGGATCACTTGAGTCCTGGGAGGTTGAGGCTGTAGTGAGCCCTGATCATTTCACTGCGCTCCAACCGAGGCAATAGAGTGAGACTCTGTCTAAAACAAAACAAAACAAAAAAAAAGGTGTGTTTCTTAAGTGCTGATGAAATACAAGAGAAGAAAAAGCTATGTCTTAGCTTAAGGTTCATTTTGGCTTGTTAGCAAATAAATTCAGACTGGAAAGATGATAATGAGGAAAGCCAGTGCTGCTTCTATAAGTAGTGTAGGACTCAGAGAACCAGGTACCTGCAAAATGTGTATTGATCATATGGAATCTGATGAACCACGTTTATGGAAATTCTCTCATTTTCTAGGTACTTTGCTAACCAGCATTTTGTCTGTGTTACTGGCAGTTTTCAAATTTAAATTCTCTTGCCATCTTTTTGAGAATACATAGACATTGAATTTTAAGAAATTTATGGAATTTGACTTGTCTCTATACATTTGCAGGTCGAATGCACATTTGTTCCGTGTTTCATCTTTCTCTAAGAGCAAATATGTAAATTTTTGTATGTAGAGGATAATTGTATGATGATGATAAACTAATTAGGTATTAACAGTTTTCTAACAACAGAAATTTGTAATAAGTAACTTGGTTCATATTAAAATATTTGATATTTAGGCTGGGTATGGTGACTCATGTCTGTAATCCCAGCACTTTGAGAGGCTGAGGTGAGTAGATCGCTCAAGCCCAGGAGTCTGAGACCAGCCTGGGTAACATGGCAAAACCCCATCTCTACTAAAAATACAAAAATTACCCAGGCGTGGCAGCTTGGGCCTATAGTTCCAGCAACTTGGGAGGCTGAGGTGGGAGAATCAGCTGAGCCTGGGAGCTTGAGGCTGCAGTGAGCTGTGATTGTGCCACTGCCCTCCAGTCTGGGGACAGAGCGAGACCCTGTCTAAAAAAAAATTTCTCTTTTATACTTAGAGTAACTTGGGGAAAAGTGGTTATTTTAATTCAGTGGTCTAAAAATTTGTATGCTTAGTGAGGACATTACATAAATATATAATTTGTGCTTGATGCAAGACTGTAATGATTGATGGGTGCCTATGCATGTCAGTTAAGAGCTGGATTCAAATTGAGGAGTTTAAAAAACATTTTGCTACCTATAGCAAACATTTTTGATGATTGAGCCTCAGGAAACTAGTTTATGACACTGATGTAATTCAAGACTTGCCTCCAGTATTGCTTTTCTGATTCATACTAATCTTTTCCTTCTTGATCACTAGTGCTATTGACTACCACGGTTTGACATTTCATCTTTGTGCTTTGTTATAGTTTGTGCACTTAAATCGTAAGGTCTCAAGAGTAGCTTCTTTATTGGGTGATCTCTGATGAGTGCCGACTAGATGTTTGGCACTGTGCTATTCCAGAAGGAATGTGATATTATCTTCACTTTACAGGAGGAGAAAATGTGTGCTATAATAGGTTGAGACTATAAAGTGATGTGGTTACATGTGTTAGAACTGGATTTCAAATCCAGGCCTATCTGATGCCAGAGTCTGTGTTCTCAGCTGTTCAGGGCTGTTGCTTCATTAATGAGGAGCTAAAATGCATTAGAAGTGGTGGACTAAGGCTTCATATGGCATGGTGAAGGGGCGTTCCCTGGTTGAGTATTAGAGACTTGGTCATGTATACAGTGATGGACACTAATGAACAAACCAGGAGTAAGCACTCTTAAGGAACAATTTCATCTACTATGCAGACTTCTTCATCAATCCCTTTTTAGAATTGGTGTTGAGTTAGAAGAGTTGTCTTTTCTCTTTACCATTCCACCCTGTTGACGTTAACAATTTGATGTTTATACTTCTATTTTTTTGCTTTGCTTGTATTGGCATATTTACACATAAGTGCACATAAGGATATATATAAATGTTACCTTGTTTTGTATTTCTCGTAATAGTTTTCCAGTACTAATGATACGTAGTACTGTTTCAGAGTCAGATATTAAATAGTAATTTAATTAGGTGATATTTAAAATAAATCTGTATCAAGTAAAAAATTTTCTCTGCTAATTAGGAAGGTAGGGCAATATAGTGAAATAAGTTTGGGTTTTGAAGTGAGAAACACTCAATTTAAATTGTTTGTCCACATTTACTGACTTGGCTTGAGTAAGTTCCCTGTCCTTTCTGAATTTCAGTCTCTTGCCTTGCAAAAGTTTCCTCTTTACTTTTGCCACCTTTAAAGATAGAGCATCTGCTCATTCATGAAAAATTTGTTTTTTAGCAACCTTTAATATTTTTTTGCTATTTTTAATTCTAATTGTATTTTTAAAAATGATGAGGTAGGTCAGGGCACAGTGGCTCACACCTGTAATCCCAGCATTTTAGGAGGCTGAGGCAGGTGGATCAGTTGAGGTCAGGAGTTGGAGACCAGCCTGGCCAACATGGTGAAAACCCATCTCTACTAAAAATACAAAAATTAGCTGAGTGTGATGGTGGGCGCCTGTAATCCTAGCTACTCAGGAGGCTGAGGCAGAAGAATCACTTGAACCTGGGAGGTGGAGGTTGCAGTGAGCCAGGATCGTGCCACTACACTCCAACCTGGGCATAAGAGTGGGACTTGGTCTCAAAAAAAAAAAAGATTGTGAGGTAGAAACATAAAAAATATAATTGGGTATGTAGTGAAAAGTAAATCCCCATTTCATAACTGTCTCTCACCTACCCAGGGGCCTCCCCAAAAGAAACCAACCCTTGTTACCAGTTGTTTTTGTGTGCCTTTCCAGAGATGTCCTATATCTACCCTGATGCTGATTATATTCTTCCTTATACCACATTCTTGGTTTTTGTTTGTTTGTTTTTTCTTGTTTTGAGACAGTCTTGCTCTGTTGCCCAGGCTGGAGTGCAGAGGCATGATCTTGATTCACTGCAACCTCTGCCTCCTGGGTTCAAGTGATTCTCCTGCCTCAGCCTCCTGAGTAGCAGGGATTATGGGTGCACACCACTACACCCAGCTAATTTTTGTATTTTCAGTAGAGACGGAATTTCACCATGTTGGCCAGGCTGGTCTCGAACTCCTGACCTCAAGTGATCTGCCCGCCTCGGCCTCCCAAAGTACTGGGATTACAGGTGTGAGCCACTGCACCCAGCTGTTGACCACATTCTTAAATATGAAAACTTAAGGACTGTTATTCTGTAGATATTTTTTCTGATTATTTCCCCATTATTTTTTACAAGTCTGCCACAGGTGTATATTTAGCAGCTTTACCAACTCCTGGTGGTATTCAGATTGCTGGGAAGACTCCTAATGATGGCTCATATGAACAACACATCTCTCATATGCAGAAGAAGATAAATGACACAATTGCTAAAAACAAAGAGTTATATGAAATCAATCCTCCAGTAAGTAAAACAAACCTACATTGTGAATATATCAGTTATTATTTATTAGTATATTTTTAGGTTATCTTATTGAGGACATTAAGATTTTTTTTTCACTGTTTAGATTAGCTCTCCTTATTACTCATTCCTTCACCTCCCTTTATGTCTTTGCTCAACTGTCCCCTTTTTGGGTAAGCCTACTCTAACCATTCTGTTTAAAAATTATGACTTCATTTTTGGCACTTCCTATCACCTTTCCCTCTTTTATTGTTTTCTGTAGCTCTTGTCTTCGTGAGTGTGTGTGTGTGTGTGTGTGTGTGTGTGTGTGTGTGTGTTTATGTTTTGTTGGTCTATTTCCTGTTAGTACCAGTAGAATGAAGCTCCATGAGGGCTTTATTTCTGTTGCCTAGAAAGTTTCTCTTGGTGTTAGTCTCTTAGTATTTGTTTAGTGATGAAATAAATGGTTTAAAATGTTCTTTGTTCGTAAAAAGAGATTCTTATCGGTGGTAAAAATGTGAAAGAATACAGTTTTTCAGTTACAGTTTCTTTTTTTACAATTTTGCTCCCAGTCATTTCCTTTAATCAGTCTTTTTACCAACTTTGCAATAAATATCACAATGCTTACTCCTCTGTGGATGCCTAATGGCGGTAGTCTGAATTGAAAGAAAAATGTGTTGGACTTAGAATGACATTTTTTGTTTTTATGAGTCTCTGATAATGAAATACTTTCACAAGAGGAAATTATAACATCATTGTTGTTTTTATTGTTTTAAATGTCTTACCTAACTGGCTTATCTTCTGGAACAGTGTGTCTGGATTGTTGTGTCACAAGTATAGCTTTCATCATATTATTCTAGTATAGTTGTTAATTTGGGAGGAATTTTAAGGATATGACCTAGAGCTGCACTGTTCATTATTCACTGTGGGAGCCACTGGCCACATATGACTTTTGAGCGCTTGTGACTAGTCTGAATTGAAATGTGTAGTAAGTATAAAATATACACTGGATTTTAAAGATTTAGTGTGAAAAAACCATGTAAAATATGAATATTTTTGTATTGATTATGTGTCAAAAATTTAATATTTTAGATATACTGAATGAAATAAAATGTTTTATTAAAATTGATTTTATCTATTTCTTTTTACTTTATTATGTATGTGGCTTGCTTTATATTTGTATTGAACAGTACTGACTTAGGGCTTCTTTAAAATGAATACAAATGTTGATGTGTTAACATATTTATATTTGAAAAATAGACTGTAAAAGTTCTTTGTGCACTACTTTACTGACTGCTTACTTTTATAGTACATTATTTTTATTTGATAGTTATATTTTGATATTTGAACATCTGTTTATAGTCTGCCACTTGGGAAAAATGATTTGTAAAACTTTGTGTTAGGGTTTCATATATTCTTCATTTATTATTTCTAATGATATGAGCTGAACTCTTTTACTTAATAGTGTTTCTCACCTCTGTAAATCCATCCTGACCTCCCACAGGAAGAGTGGACTCTTCCTCCGTTGTGTAGTTGTTGTACCTGTATGTACCTGTATAGAAACTGTTACATATTATTATACTTAGTTTTTATATATCTGTCTTCCTTTACTATAATGTAAGGTCTTTGGAGACAGGGATGTATTTAAATAAGAATATGAATTAAGTTACTTCATCCATTCAGTACTTATTGAGCTGCTACTGTGTGTCACATAGTTTACATTTGGAAGGAGGGAGTAAATCTATTATGATTTTAAAAATTTTAGTATATATGAATTTCATGTGTTGAGGATGACTGTATTTTCACAACAGTACTCATCAGTTTATGAATCTTCTAATATGTCTTTCCTTATTGTAGATACTGACTACATTATAGTCTTTTAGCATAATCTCTCAGCATTTGTTTGACAGAGTCAGTATACAGGGTTGATTACCAGGCCACTATATACATTACAGTGTTGTGTTATGTCCACCCTGAATATGTGGATCAGGGTGTTCCTTCTCTTGGGATGATAGCCCTCAATGAAATAAATGCTGCTGTTTGAATTTTTTCTCAATACATTAAAAAATGTTTCTAATACAGAGGTGTAGTACCACCTAAGCTTTCTGTAGATAATCAAAGGTGTCAAAATAAGATGCATATCTCTTGGAATAACAGTACTAGTGATGAAATTTCAGTATGAGTGTAGAACGTATTAAATACCAGACAGTTATATTTATTAAGTCTGTGGCATTGTGAACAAAGGCATAACAGAATTTAAAACTACTGTAAAATTATAAAAAGTTGTGTGGTATCTAATGGGAATAACGTTGCACTGTGTATCAAAAGACTGACCTAGACTGGCTCTACACTTTCTAGTTTTCAAATCTAGGCAGACTACTAATTTACTTCTGAATTACAGCTCTTTTCCATTTTGTAGTCATTATAATGTTAACTTTATAGAGAGCAGATTAATTTGGAGTACAAATAAGATAAATGGATGTGAAAGTGCTCCATAGATCATTACATTGTGAAATTGTGCAGTGGTAGCCTTTTATCTAAGGTATGTACTAGCAATGAACATTTAAAACTATGTATTTTTGAAGAACTTTATGTACAATTTCCTTATTAAAAAGACAACTCTGTTGCATCAGCAATAGGCTATGCCTTTTGCTTTTGTCTTCACATATTCACATTCTTCCAGCATTCCTTGTGGCCAACAGATGCTTAGAACCTCTAGTGATCTTTGGCTGTGTAACAGCAAAAAGCTCACTAAGCCATACAGTATTGCACCATACATTGACCTTAAAAAGGTCATTATTGTAACTACCAAAGTTTATTTAGCTTAATAAATTAAATAGCAAATATGTGCATAGTATATGTATATATATATTCATACTCGTACATTGATCATATTCCACGTTTTGCTATGTGGAGCTTTGAAAAATTACCAGTGGATAAGAAAAGATATAAAAGATTAGAAATCTTTCTAGGAACATAAGTCTTTAAATTTTTATGGCCTATTAGGACTTTCATAATGCTGAATAGAAAGTATGCACACCCAGGAGTACTGGATTTCTGAGCTGTAAGGACTGCCAGTTCCATACACATTGTAGTGTCCTGTGTGTACACTGGATGTCAGTTTTGTCTTGTTATGTCTGTGACAGTTATATATGTTTTTCTGATTCATGTATCATTAAGGCTGCCATATCCTCATATCATTAAGGCTGCCATATCCTCTATAAAAGTTTAGTTATAAAGGTTATACTTAAGTACAGACTTCACTGAGTATATTTTACAGGCTTTTTCTCCACAGCTAGGTGTCTACTAATACAAAGATATAAAATTTAAACTGGAAAAGACAATCTCATTTAATATGAAACAATTATATTTCTTTTAGGAGATGTCTGAAGAGATTATAGGATCACCTATCCCAGAACCTAGGCAACGCTCAAGACTTCTAAGATCTCAATCAGAAAGCTCGGATGAAGTTACAGAATTAGACCTTTCACATGGGAAAAAAGATGCTTTTGTTTTGGAGGTAATGTCACATTGGACTAATTTCTTAAAGGTTTTGGAAGCTAAGATACACATTTTTTCAGATGCTAAATTAATATACTTTTATATCATTGCAACTGTTATAAATATTTAAAAACTTAGTATGTAAATTACAACAAACTTGAAAATAACAGAACTTGGTAACATATGTTTGTTCAATACCAGGTGACTGATATAATAATGAAGATGGTTCTGCAAAAGTTAATGTATGGGTTGAAATAATGATGCAATAGTATTAAACCTTTAAAGTTATTTTCATAAACTTGAATGAATTTAAATAAGAAATTAAAGTGTCATTCTTTAACTTACTATAATTATTGCTTTTTTTATGTTACTGTAGTTATAACATTTTTTAATATAAACACTGTGAATTCTGAGTGTAGTATTTTCTTACCGAATTCAAAAGGTATAATTGATCCATCTTTATGAAAAGATACTCAGAACACTTTAGGAACTTTCCCAGAGAGTAAATATCACATGAAAAGTTGATGGAGATTCCTTCCTCCCAGATCTGCTTCCTCTGCACTCCCCTGTAGAATGGTTGGCTCCCAAAGAGAGAGATTTTTCTTTTTCATGTCAAAGGACAGGAAAAATAAATGAGTAAGATGTAAGTTGAGAGAGAAAAAAATCAGATACTTTGATCTCGGTGTAGCAGGAAGCTGGTGGTAGAATAGTGTTGGGATGGGATTGGAGGTTTAAAGAGTCAGGAACAGTGCCAGTGGCTGTAACGAGGACCTATGAGAGACGCACAGGCCTAACCAAGGTGAGAGTGTCAATTTGTAGAAAACCCAACATATATGGTTATTTGCCCCCAGTTTTTCCCCACATTTCTCTACAGTCTGAGAATGGAAAATATGCCAGGTCAAGGAGGCTAAAAGTTTCAGGGTACTATTTAGAGCAATGCTGCTCAAAGTGTGATGTAACTACTTGTGGTGTCAGCTCTACCTGGGAGCTTGTAAGAAATGCAAATTCTTGGGCCCCTACCTCAGACCTAGTAGATGAGAATTTAAACCTGGAGCCCAGGAATCTGTTTAACAAACTTTCCAGGTGATGTCAAACATTACCTGAAGTTTGATCTAGGGCATTATTGATATGTCTGATCTTGGGATCCTGGCTAAGTAGAGAGCACATGAGAACAAAGTGCTTCAAACATGGGCAGAGGACAGAGGGCAAGCAGAAGATCCAGTAAGAGGACAAAGAGACAGGACTGTAGTTGGAGAATGCTCGAGATCCTGGGTGTGGAGCATTTTGGGGAATAGTGGGTTGAGGTATGACTGTGACTGTGGGTAGCCACGTGAAGTGGAAGTGAAAGTGGTTCTTGAAGTCTTGAGGGTGATGTGGGAAGAAGCAGCTTAGCAAGTCTGCAGATTAGGACTTAGAAACTGAGATGCAGATGAATGTCAGCACCTGTCCAGCTGGGTAGTTTCCCTGTTTATTATTCACAGTGGAATATGGTGATATAAGAAAAATAGAATTTAGACCTATTTATTTTATTAGAAAAATAGAATTTAGACCTATTATTAAATGTCTTTAAATTTATCTCTGCCTAATTCCATTGTAAAGCAGTTCTGCATTTAGTCAAAGGATTTGATTACACTTTATTAATTTAAACAAATTGGAATAATTATTGCTCATGACATCTTTGTAAGTCTTTAGAAACATATTCTCATAAAGGTTTGAGAAAGAGCTAGTTTTCTTTTTTAACTTAGTGTACTTTGTATGTAAAATATTTCACTTAGAAGTATTTGTGGTTGTTACTGTGGAGGAATTTACTGATATTAGAATTTTCTTGTTACATATTTTTCCTCAGGGAAAAATGACTCTGCTTTTTCTTGACTCTATTAATAAAGTTTTTTTAATGTGAAATAATTATGCATTTACTACATATATAATAGTTTTATTCTCTATTTTAAGATTGATGACACAGATGCCATGGAAGATGTCCATTCTCTACTTACTGATGTTCCTCCTCCGTCAGGTGAACAAAAAAATTACCTTTGAGATGAAACTAGTTTTATATATAAATGTTTTAGCTCATAACTGTTACAGTACTAATTTTACTTTAAAGGAAGGACTTACCACAGTGTCACAGCTTGTCATGTACTTTGCTACTCCAAGGTAGAGAACATAACTTAGGTGGAAGTGATTTTTAGTCCTTTTATATTTATACATGGAGAAAAAAACCTATGATAATTTATTAGGATGGTTTAAAGTCTCCTGCAGGTATAATTTTAGAAGAAAAAAAAATGAAGGGTTTTATAGGTAGAACTTCATGTAATAATGGAAAAATGTAATTTAACACAAAAATCAATGAAATATTATCATATATTTTTATTATAATTTATTTTGACAGGCTTTTATAGTTGTAATACAGAAATTATGCCCGGTATAAATAATTGGACATCTGAAATACAGGTAAACCTTTTTTTCTTAATTTTAAGGAAATAACACATAAGTTATCTTAGTAAGTTCCATCTAAATATTTGTTTTGTTTTTTTTTTAACCTCCTTATTGCAATTAAAATACTATCCTTATTCTACTACGTTAGTTAATATTCTTCATTATTTGGCAATTTATCAACTGTTAAAATATTTAGTTAAAAATAATAAAATGACATGTTCTGTCACCCCACATTTAGATGTTCACTTCAGTAAGAGTAATCAGATTAAGCAGCCTCAACCTGACTAATCAAGCTCTCAATAAGAACTTTAATGATCTCTGTGAAAATTTGCTCAAGGTAGGAACCTTCTGACTAAATTTTATTTCATGCGTCTAAGATAATGAAACTTTAAAAGTGTCTATGTTGCTGTATTATCTGTAATACTTGACACAGTTGTGGGCTGAATCACTCCTACCTACTTATCTTACCTCTGTCAGCAGGTGAGATACTAAAGTTGTCCTCTCCCCCTTACTATATCATACTATAAAAGAAATAGTTTGTTAGTTAATAGCTTTAACTTCCATAAAAATCTAGTGTATATGTGTACATTAAAAAAAACTTACTATATTGCTTTTTGTGACTTACAAATGATTAAATCTTATTGTCTACTTAAATGTTAAAAAGTATATCCTTAGTGTAAAAATACACAAAACAAAAGTGGACCGGTTTTGTTTTAATTTTTTTTAACTCTCCATTTACTATAATATAATGTACATTAAGAAAATCAGCTTTTATAAATTTTTAAATAAAAAAGGTAACATTACTAATATTTTCTATTGTGTAGAGCCTGTACTTTAAACTACGATCTATGATCCCCTGCTGCCTTTGCCATGTAAATTTTACAGTATCTCTGCCTGAAGATGAATTAATTCAGGTAATTAAGATTTAGTCCATTATTAAAGAATAATTTTTATCTGATCTATTATTTTTATTATCTATTTCATTATAATTTTGCCATAATTAAATAACTTATACTAGTTTACCTCACAGTATTACAAAATATATGTTAGTATGCATTAGGCCATGTGTGTTTCTTTTTCTGAACTTTAGTTATCTGAGGGAGTAAGCGCATGTATGCTCCAGCATGTGTACAGTAGGATCTCTACCCATCATGTGGGATTTTACCAGTTCCCATTTTTTAGAGAAGGTTCTTGAGCTCTTTCTGGAATATCGAGATTTAGGTATAACTGTTTGGCATAGTTGTAGTTTGTGTATCTGAATTTATATATAATTCTGGTTGAGGATTTTAACCAGGAAAGGTATTTGGTATAGGTTGTATCATGGTACTGAAAAAAATATGTAAGAAACTTAGTTTTGGCAGTGATTATTTTACTAACCATATTGTTTCTATAATTCTAGGTTACAGTCACGGCAGTTGCAATAACTTTTGACAAAAATCAGGCTTTACAAACCACAAAAACCCCTGTTGAAAAGTCCTTGCAAAGAGGTAAATCATTACTGGATAGGAAGTTCAGTTTGTGTTTGTCTGTGTTATGGTTCGGTGATAAAATATACAGGGCAGGTGGATTCAGTAAATTACTTGTTTCTTGAAGAATATTTGCTGCTTTTTCTGTTCATCTTTGTGAAGATAACTGTGTGGATAAGCATATGACTGACTTGATATTTTTCATACATGACTAGGTGGTATTTGACTGGTATTTACATAGGGAATGCTGCTGGGTTTTTTAGACTTAAATTATAGCATATTAATTCTGCAGTAATATAAGGGTTTCTGTACTAAGATCTCTGGCAAGATGTTCAAGGCATCTGAGGACCTACTGATGTAGTAAGCACAATTGTGTGCCTGTGTATTATTTTCAGGACAAGTTCCATAGTGTTCAACAGATTCACAAAGGTGGCCTTAATCCAGTAAAATTTAGAAAGTAGTATTCATAATATATTCTGAAGAAATCCAAATTACTGGAAACTGTGTTCTGAAAAACACATAATGAGGGATACTATACTTTCTTGTATAGTTCGAATGACTTACTGGCTAAATGAAATATTCATGATTAGTCCTAAACTTTTAAAAGTTGATTACATTCTACATGTATAGCATTGATAAGATTTGAGCAGTGAGTTAATGTCAGGTAGAAGTATTAAATGATTATGTGTTCTGATATTTGTCAAAGAAGACATGTAACCGGTTTAAGTGGCATAAAAACTAGTAATGGACAAAGTGTAGGATATTAATTATTATTATTTAGCATTTATTATTTGCAAAGCATTGTGCTAAATTACTTACAGATATTAATCTCTTAAAGCCTCACAATAGTCATACCAGGGAAGATAGCACCAGTCTCAGCATCATGCAGATGAAGGGTTTCCATGGGAGAAATCAGGGAGAAAATGACCAGAATAAATTGGGGCAGGAAGGTGGAGCTGAGAATATGTATATATATGTTGTCACAGATTCTTAATTTAAAAAAATTAATAATAGATCATTACTAAATAACTGGTATTTTTCTTGCCTTTCTAGCCTCTACAGATAATGAAGAACTTTTACAGTTTCCACTGGAACTGTGTTCAGATTCACTTCCTTCTCATCCTTTTCCACCAGTTAAAGGTTGGTTAAGTAAGGGAAAAAGCAAACACAAATCCTAGTTTCTAGTTCCTTTCACTGCTTCTTCATTATAGGCAATCTTACTAACCTTGAGGTGAAAATGTATCCTTCATTCCCTCATTATGTGTTTCTTCATATTCATAAAGGGGATAAATTAATGTTCCTCTTATTTTAATTTCTCAAGTAATTTCATTATAAGGTATTAAGGTAATTTTTCCTGTGATATTCCATTCTCATACCTTAATGTGTTAAAGCTTTATTTTCAAAGGTTTGGATTTTCCACTGTAACTATTCACACATAGAACACTTGATATTTATATTATATTTGGTAAGTTTTTTCCAGCAACACTTAAACCTTCACAAAAAGTTTTGGATTTTCCTGGACAACAGAATGCTTTTTTTTTCAGAGGATATATGAAGAGGTTTTGAGTGGGAGTAGTACAAGTGAGAAAGGGATGAGCTTCTGGTCTTTGCTGTGGCGATAATTGAAGAACATTGTTATGTACTTATATAAGACACTGCAATTTTTTTTTCCGGTGCAAATTGGTAGCTCCTTACTTTAATAGCAATAAATCTATTTTGATCTGCATAATCTTTGGAGAAAAGTGGGAGGTATTGTTTTCCTTTCTCATCTGATTTTAGTATAATTTTTATTACAAAAAAATTAAAATTACTATACCTTATTTTGTAACATTATGTATTAGATAAATGTAGTATGTGTTTTTCACTAAGTTTGTTTTGAGAAATGATACAGTTATTTGAAATCAGCTATTCAACTTTTATGTCTTATAATACAATGGATATTATTTTATGATTCCTACTCGTTATTTGATACCAAATTATGTATAATACAGAATAGTTTTATATTCACTTTACGTATATGTCAACAGAATCTTTGTTAAATCAGTACAAAGTCTGTTTAGTAGATAAATAGATCTTGTCTCATATTTCAAAGATGAAAAATAAGCTGCTTCCATATTCTGAACTTTGTAACGTGGTAACTGTGATCCTTTTTCCTTTCTGTCATCACCTAAAATTCTGATTTAGAAATCCATAGAGAATTGTAACATATCTCAATATCCTTGAAAGAATAGAGAGGAAAAATCAAATTCAAAGGTAATGTGAGTTCAGATTTATGAATTAAATACAGCTTCCAGGCAGAAAGCAGAACTGTCAAGAGTCTTCCATGGGCCGGGCCTATTGGCTCATACCTGTAATCCCAGCACTTTGAGAGGCTGAGGCGAGAAGATCACTTGAATCCAGGAGTTTAAGACCAGCCTGGGCAACATAGTGAGACCCCAACTCTACAAAAAATAAATAATTAGCTGCATTTGGTGGTGTACACCTGTGATCCTAATTACGAGGGAGGCTGAGGTGGGAGGATTGCTTGATCCCAGGAGGTTAAGGCTACAGTGAGCTGTGATTGTGCCACAGTACTCCAGCCTGGGAGATAGGGGGAGACCCTCTCTC
The DNA here is from genome assembly GCF_009764315.1 of Trachypithecus francoisi. Taxonomy (NCBI): domain Eukaryota; kingdom Metazoa; phylum Chordata; class Mammalia; order Primates; family Cercopithecidae; genus Trachypithecus; species Trachypithecus francoisi. The sequence goes on from NW_022681456.1 coordinate 108,905,312, forward strand.
AAAAAGAAGAAAAGTCTTTCTTGAACTCACTATACAGCAAGTTTTTTTTTTTTCTTTAACATCTACTTTATACAGAAATTTGTTTTTATTCATGGTTAGTTCCATATCACTTCTAGGTATAATTTCATTTATCCTTACATCCTTACCCTGCAATAGGGGCCAAAAAAAAAAAAAACCAAAAAAACCTAAAACCTAATCAACAAAGGTTTGATTGATTGTTATTCTGTAGGAAAAGGTATTTGTGGACTTGGGGTCCCTGTTAACTCTGTTTTACTATATTGTTAATACCTACTGAATTTTGCAGAAGATTAGATTTAAGCTGTCTAAGTTTGACTTGTCTATAAGGACATCTTTCCACTTCTGCAGTAGCTTTCAAAATGTTTTCAAAGGAATTATAACTGGTGCTTATGTGATCGTTAGTATGTCGTATGCAAAATGATACTTTGTGAACTAAAAAACAAGAAAATAAGAATTTGAGTAGAGTAAGCCCTATTTGAACAGTACCTAAAATATTTGCAACTCATTTTAGGGAGAATGGAGAGGGACCATGAAGTAGGTTGGAAAAGCAACTGACCTGTGTTTTTCTCTCAGTTCTGCTATGGATTAGGTGTGAGAACTTGGACCAATTGCTTAACCTCTTTGAGCCTCAGCTCCTCATGTGTAAAATGTGAAAAGATTAAGATTCTCTCTAATCTTTAAAATTCCTTGGGTTTCTGTAGTTTATGGTTCTTCAATTATTAACATATTCCCATTTTTGAAAAGTAAATCAAAAGCTAAATTAGTCCCCAAGGTCACACTGAGCTTCTGTAATTTACATGTGTTCAGCTGGGCGCAGTGACTCATACTTGTAATCCCAGCACTTTGGGAGGCCGAAGCAGGCGGATTGCTTGAGCCTAGGAGTCTCTTCTCTACAAAAAATACAAAAATTAGTCATGCATGGTGGTGTGCCTGTGGTCCTACTACCGAGGAAGCTGGGCGGTAGAATCACCCGAACCCGGGGAGGTTGAGGCTGCAGTAAGGTGTGATTATGCCACTGCACTCCAGCCTGGGCGACAGAGTGACCCTGTCTCAAGAAAAAAAATAAATAAATAAATAAATAATGATTTCAAATAACTTTTAATCAATTAAACCAATAATTTTAATTTTAAATTCTGCTCCTCTGAACCATAGAGATTTGTCAGAGGTACCTCATGGCCTTCCAGGAGGCAGGGTGAAAGGGAGCAGAGAAGGATGGGATTGAGGGTAGATATCTGGATCCCCTACTTTTCTGAAACAGCAGCTATGATTCCATGTGTTTTTATATCCATCTTCTGTATGTGATTTCACTTGAAGAAAGGGTCTCAAAATTTGAAAACCATTGATTGATCATGCCACCCTTTATTGTCATCATCATCATCATCAGACCATCCAATACTAATATATGTAAAACTTTTTATACTAAGTGCTTAACTGTAAAACCTATGTGCTTTTCCTTGAATACTGCATTGTAAAATTATCAGTAAACAGTTAAAAGTATATCTGTACCTTTCTGTCAATATTTCTGTAGTTTTGTAAATTGTGGTTTATGTTCCATGCTTATGTATTGTCTTGTGCTTCCTCAAGTCTTTTCAGGAGGACATGGGCTAAATATAGTTTTTAGAGTCATCTCAAAATGTTTTGGAAAATTTGAGGGTAAGATAGGTTTTGAAAAGGCCTGAAAAATATAATAGAGTCTTAAAAATGGAGTAATCGAGTGTTGTAACATGACAGAAGGCAATGTCTGGAAGAATTTAAGCATTGCCATTTAGTGGAAATAGGCAGGAAGAGAGGAAGGTAAGAGTGTTAAGGATAAATGCTCAGAAGATTTGTCTGCTTTATAAAATATGCATCCATAAGAGGCTTAAAAGTCAATTACTAATGCTGATAAATAAAAGTATAGTTTTTAAATCGTTTTAAGTTGAATAAGCTGATAGCTTTTTTTTTTTTACTTTCAGTAACTTTGAATTCCAGTTTATATTTCATGTTTTTAATCACAAATTGGATGATTGTTAAAATTTTTTATTTCCTTTTATATTGACTAGGGGATTAGTTTCAAGAACTAAGCATAGTGTGTTTATTAATACTTCCATCTTTTTACTTGTAGATAAACCTTTCATTGTCTTTTTGTGTTATTGAAAATGGGTGAATGTCATGTAAAGAAATGTTGCTTCAATAACGTATATCTTATTTCACTGTGTAGAGTAAGCCTCGGCCTGAATTGTCCATCCATGTTCAATTTTTTCTTTCCATCGTTTATTATATTTGGTTTTGTTTTTAAAGGTAACAAATTAGTTTGATGTATGTCTCAAATTTGTGGTTGATTTGGTGTTACCTTGCTGGTTATCTTGATTTTTCTGATTTGATATATTAACTGGTGCTGAGCTTAAATAATTTAGTAAAGGATAGATGATACGATATCAACATAAATTATTTATGTTTATACAAGAGTGTGATATGAGAAAAATGATAGCTATAGCAAACTTTTAATACAATTTTCATGTTTTTTTCTCATCATTGATATCCAAACCTGAGTTTTTCTCTGAAATGATTTTCAAGAGACTTTAAAAATAATGGATGGATAGATAGATAGATAGACAGAAAAAAAGAATGAGCAAATTGGGAGGAGTCTGGGTTGAGGTAATCTGGGAGAAAGAAGAGTAAAAAAAATCGGCAAGATTTTTCTCATAGATTTCAGTTTATCTCAAGAATTCAGTTTATCTCAAGAATTTTATACATGTAAGTTTTATAAAAGGTTAGCATATTACTTCAGAGAAATATCTCAAGGCTTACATCTTGAGCTATTAGTTGCTGTATTGTAAGGCTTAAGAACTTAGATTAGACAAGTGTGTATAAATCATATACCACTTTAAATATATTTCAAGTTCTTAAAAAATAAGGTAAGATAATAGTTTTCATTAAAACACTGATCGTTAAAAATTAAAAAGATTTAATTAAGTCAATTTTAGTTTTAAATACCGTTGAGTGAAACTGTATAGAAGATATGTATATATTTTTAAATACCCATCTTGTTTTCTGCTTTTCTTTTGCTTTTACTAGAGTATTTTCCTCATGTTCAGTGGCATAAGCTATAGGCTAGCAGGAATACTCTATTCATTACATTAGCTGCTGACTGCTGTGGCAAACATAGGTTAAAATCTGGATTTCAATGTAAAAGAAAACAAGTTGGCTTATACCCACAATACATTGTACTTCAGAATTAGGTGTCTACATCGGAAGTTTTTTATTGTAGGCTAGAAGAGTTACTTTTTCTTTGTTAAACCAAATTAGATTTTTTTCTTTTTAGAGACAGTCTCTCTCACAGATTTGATTTTAAAATAGTTTAACTGTTTGAATTTAATGTCTTGCTAACATTATTTTAAACTAGCAATTAGAAGTATACATTTGTAAAAATTACAGAAGTTATCTTTTACTTTTCCTACCAACAGTTTGAATTCTTAATGACTATATATAATTCCTTATACTAATTAAAAGCATTTTTATATATTAATAGTCCATTGCATGTCTGTTGTTACTATTAAAAAAAAAATACATTTTATCACTATGACCAAGTGGCAGCAACAATAAAAAGCTGCTAAAATTCTTGATGTTATTGGATGGCCAAATAATCAATGGCAAGTTTTAAAAGGAAAGAGATACTCGGGGGAAGAAAATGCAAAAACCAGAAACTAACTAGAGGAAAATGTGTGAAAAACTCATCCAAGAAATGGGAAGGAAGGAAGGAAGGAAAGGAAAGATGGAAAGGAAGGGAAGGGAAGGGAGGGGAGGGGAGGGGAGGGAGGGGAGAAAGGAAAGGAAGGAAGGAAGGAAAAAAATTGATGGAGAAGTAGGAATAAAGAATCTTTATCTCAGTAGCTTCTTCAAGGCAGCTTGAGGACACTGAAATCCACAGTTAGAGGAAGAGGGAGTAAAAAGCAAAGAAAAATTGCATTGAGTTACTGACAGAAAACGGATTATATGGAAGAGAAGCTATAAAAGATAGGAGTGAGAGGGGGATTGCATGCTTGGAAATAGAAGCAGGAAAATGTAAGAAGCGGATTGAAGAAGAAAGACAAGTGGTTTAGGATGTTGTACACCTTTAATTAGAAACTTAAATGACCGAAATAGGGAAGTTAATTGTCTTTGTTATCTAATATATATACTACCGAGGTATCACAGTTGAATTTTTCCCTTGTAAACTGTCCAAATTGAAGCTAGTTTTATCTTTAGGTGTGCCTTAGTAATTTGTAACTGTAATATGGCAGTTTTGAGTATTGTTATAGATCAGGTTTATACTGAATGTTTAAGTATATCATTTGTCTACCCCAGTCATGAAATTAGATTTTATACTTATAAAGCATAACTAATCAATGCAGTATCGATTGATGGAAATTCCTAAAGAAACATAAAGCCCAGGTTTGATCATAATAAAACTGAGAATGTTTAAATAGGAAAATAAAACATAAATTATAATGACTCCCAATTGCATATATTTTAATCTGCCAGAGAATCATTTGTAGTAACTGTAGTTAACTTTTGTAGTAACTAGTTGATCATTTGTAGTAACTTTTTTAGTTTTAGTAATTTTTAAAAGACATTCAGATAAGATTTTCTCAAATATTTTTTAATTATTTAGAGCAAAGATGATCTGTAAATTCTAATGATATAAAGGGGGTAGTCAAAAAAGGTACTGATCAGTGTAGAAGTTTATTACTGTATTTATCTTTGTTTGTTACTACTGTGACAAAACACTTGAGACAGTGTAATTTATAAAGAACAGGCATTTATTGGCTCTCAGTTCTGGAGGTTGGAAGTCCAATATCAAGGTACCAGCATCTGGCTGGGGCCTTCTTGCTGCGTTATCACAGGGCAGAAGGGCAAAAAGAGAGCAAGAGGAGGTGAAACCTCCCTTTTTATAATGGCACTAATCCCATCCATGAGGGTGGAGATCTGGCCTAATCAGGCCTTAAATGTCCTACTTTTTTTTTCTTTTTTTTTTTTTTTTGAGATGGAGTCTCCCTCTGTCGCCAAGGCTGGAGTGCAGAGGCACAATCTCGGTTCACTGCAACCTTTGCCTCCCGGGTTCAATTGATTCTCCTGCCTCAGCCTCCCAAGTAGCTGGGATTATAGGTGCCTGCCACCATGCCTGGCTAATTTTTTTTTTGTATTTTTAGTAGAGACAGGGTTTCACCATATTGACCAGGCTGGTCTCGAACTCCTGACCTCAAGTGATCCGCCTGCCTTGGCCTCCCAAAGTGCTGGGATTACAGGCATGAGCCACCGCCCCGGCCTTTTTTTTTTTTTTTTTTTTTTTTTGAGACAAGGTGTTACTCTGTCCCCCACGCTGGAGTGCAGTGCTGCGATCTTGGCTCACTGCAGCCTTTACCTCCTGGGCTCAAGCGATCCTCCCACCTCAGCCTCCTGAGTAGCTGGGACCACTAGCACCCCCTTGCCTGGCTAATGTTTATATTTTATCGTAGTGATGGGGTTTCAACATGTTGCCCAGGCTGGTCTTGAGCTCCTGAGCTCAACCTACCTGCCCACTTCAGTTTCCCAAAGTGCTGGGATTACAGGCATGAACCACTGCCCCTGGCCAGAATGTTCTGCTTCTTAGTACTGTTACAATGACAGTTAAATTTCAACGAGTTTTGGAGGGCACATACATTCAGATAATCACTGCAGCTAACAAATACCTTTGCCATTGGTTACGACAAGTTATTTAGAAGAATGGAAAAGTCTCAGACTTTAGATGCACTGGAGATTGTCTGTTTGAGGGAGGAAGAATCATTTTTGTCAATAATATGCTCATTTCCACTAAATTGCTTTTAACCTGGGTTAGTTTCCCTCTCACACCACTAGACACAGGGCTTGTTAAATACTGCTAGAGTGCACTAGGGGAATAATAAAACCATAGCCCTGTTTTGCTTTGCTAAGTTTCTAGGGTCATTTATTTGGGGCTTGCAGGGTTATCCCTTAATGGTGACTTTAAAAAAAAAAGCAAAATAATCTTCTTCTTGTGTTAGATGGGAAACCAAATTATAAGAGCAGTGGACTGTTGTGTGGCTTGAGACTCTGCAGCTAGAAGGGAGATCTGACATAAAAAGCATTTGTTTCAGACTCTTCCATATAGATCTACAAATGGCACACAACTGAGCACAACTCAACAAAGTCTGAAAGAGTTGAGGAGATTTCTACCCTTGAATAATGAAATACGTTGTTTTTAAATTAGTATTAGCCTAGAGATTGCATGTTGTTTTATTTCTTTTAAATCAGAACTCCCAGTTTGTCAGTGAGCCAGACTGCATGTATCTGCAGTACCTTCTCTTTTGAAAAGCCTATCACCTGAGAAGCCAAACTCTGATCAGGAGGAGCAGAGGGCCTGGGAGTTTGAGATCATCAGACATTTGAGGTATTCAAACCAGTCCAAGGTGCTGATGTCTATCTGCTGCTGGGACCAGCTGGCCTTGGGCCTCTTGGGCCTTTTTTTTCTGGGAGAAAAATTAAGATAGCAAGCATGTTAAAAGATGAACCTGCTCTCCCTAAGTGAAATCAAAATCTTCTCCCTTAAAAACTTTGGTTTTCAGATTTTTATTCAGATGCATTCATATTTGAGGGCAGGGAATAAACATTTTCCCTCCCTTTTTTCCCTCTTCACCCTTTATAAATTTTATGGGGTAAAAGTAATACATGTATATCGCAAAAAATTAAAATACTACAAAAATCATATAGTCCAGAATAAAGCTCCCTTCTCCATTTTCTTCCCCAAGAGGCAACTACTTTTAACAGTTTACTGTCTGTCTTTCAAAGATACTCTATTCATCCTTTTTAAAAAAACTCAAGTATTTTACATATCATTGTGTACCTTGTTTTTTCCACTTGATATTAGAGATGGGAACAGATACTTAATACATACTCAGGTAAGCTCTTTCTTTGTACATTTGCCATTAAAATATATGCAATTCCTACTAGGGAATTCGATATTACTCAGATAATATCAAGGTATACAAAAGATTTTAGTTTTAGTGATTTTTCAGAAATTTTTAAGCCATTCCTCTTTCCCCTGCAGTTTAAAAAAATGTACGGAATTCCTAATACCAGCTATATGTTCTGTAATTCTACACCAACCAAATCTATACTGCACAAGACATATGACAGCCTCAGGACCCTCTCGGGATATGTAAGTTAGGGGTAGGACAGTTGGTGTCCCAGTCTCTCCATTGAGTCTGTTTCTGTGCTGAGTGTCCCTGCAGATCTGGTAAGCCTCTGAATGTCAGCTCTGTGCTGGTCTTTCTGTAGGTCTCATGTTCTAAACTTCCAAAGTCCCTCAAGATCCTGAATCAGGAGGACTTTTCCTATCTAGATCTCCAGTCAGCGAGCATGATGGTTAGGGCATGTCCACAGCGTGGTATCCTCACAGGCCTTTCGTGAACCCCACCTGGTGATCCTTTTTATTTATCAGCTCTGTATCACACCTATAATCCCACCACTTTGGGAGGCCGAGGCACGTGGATTACCTGAGGTCAGGAGTTCGAGACCAGCCTGGCCAACATAGTGAAACCCATCTCTACTAAAAATATAAAAAAATTAGCCAGGCATGGTGGTGGGCGCCTGTAATCCCAGCTACTTGGGAGGCTGAGGCTGGAGAATCACTTGAATCTGGGAGGTGGAGGTTGCAGTGAGCTGAGACCGTGCCACTACCCTCCCACCTGGGCAACAAGACTAAAACTCCGTCTCAAAAAAAAAAAAAAATTGTATTGGTGGGTCGTGGTGAGATACTTGCATTGTATTTTCAATTAGCAGCAACATTCTATGGTAGAAATATTCTGTACAAATAATGTTTTGAAAAGTTTTTAAATTAATTCAGAATGTTATCAAAAAAATCAACACATAAAGTAGAAATGAAAAAATGTATCTATCTATTTATCTATACTTAAACTGGCCAACCGAAATTATTCTCAGTGCTTTTCATGAGTTATTTCTAAATTGGCAACACTATTATTTTAGTTGTAAAATTCTTTCAAACAGAACTTTAAATGTTCTAATGTGGGTAGAACATGAGCATGAAAAATAGATTATGAAGTTTTTTTATAGTGCTATTTAAATTCGTACAATACCTTAAATACCTGTAATAAAAAATATCATGGAAACTTCTGGGTGCTACTGTTATGAGGTTACTGGAAAGGGAGTGATACTGGCTTGAGATTCCTAGTTATCTGTGATAACTCATTTTTTAGTTTTGCAAAGTCTTGATACCACCAGAGGGAGCTGTTGATATCGAAGTCCTCGAATGAAGAAGTTGGTGGTGAGGAGAGTTAAGACTAGGGAGCAGCTCTTGCTGATCTATGAAGCATAATCATTATCTTGTCTGTAATTTTTAATCTTATAGGCTCTTCCCCACAGCAAACATTTCCCTTCTATGTTTCATTTCAGCTATTCTTCCCAACACATTGGCCCTTTTCCTGGTCTCACATCCTGCTTTCATCATACTCACATTTGTTACTATGTTTATATTTTCTTGTGACTATAAAGTTTCTGAAACGTTTTTTGTGTTATAGTAAGCAAGTAGTCTCCTTTGGCATGATATTTATGAACTGAGCTAGTTTTCATGTATCAATAGAAACTGCATTTTAAACCTAAATGCTTTTATTTGGTTTGCTTTTGCAATGAAGCCATAAAGATTTCCTCCTATTCTTCTGGCTTATAGAGGTATTAACAAATAACAAAGAAGAGGTACTGGCTTGTACTTAGCATCCGAGCTAATGTTGTTCATATTGTCTTATTAGAACACCTGGAGAGTGCAAGTTCTAACTCAGGTATACCAGCTGCACAGAGAGGTGAGTTTGTCTAATTAAGCAAATAGTCACCAAAGGTGTAAAATTCTAGTTTGGTGGTGCATAAAATTATAGACATCAAAGAAATGCACTGGACAATATGGCATAGACACCAAAATCTGGCTTTTTTTTTTTTTTTGTAGATAGAATATGTTCTTTTAAAAAACATCAATTAAACTAATATTTAAATTTTTTAGTATGTTAATGGTTTCCCAGTTTCTAAGCATAAAATTTTAGCTCCTTAAAATTTCTTCCCAGCTTAGCAGTAGTAAAAGTTATTCTTTTAAAAAGGGGGAACTTATGAGGCTCACACCTGCCCCAACCCCATATTATCAGAGGCTTCATTGCCCAAAATCAGACATGGAAACAAAACATTAACAAAAGTGGCCCTTTTGGTTTTCCTCTTACTGACTGTAGAAAGAAGATATTTTAATAACAGATAAGTCAACTAGTAACTTTTTAAAATGTATTCTTCATTTGATTCTCTCTTTTTAAATTTTAGGGTAAAACTAGGGAAATGAATTATTCACAAAGTTTTGATTATAAAATAGAAACAACTGGAATATTATAATTTAAGAAGAGTAGGAAATAAAGTTAGTTAAAACACAGTATGTGGTCCTTTCACTGATATTTATGCTAGACCCCAATCAGGCTCTCCCTAAGAGACCACACAACTATGACATCACCAAAAATGCTCAGCCTGCTAACTGAGAACTTGGTTTTGGACAAATCAGTGTCTAAAGCTTGACTCTTTACTATCTCTCTTATCTGACTTGAAAAGGACCATTCTTTTTCTGAGTTACAGTTAAGTTACATCATCGAAAGGAGTGTTAAGACGAGTAAGAGACATCATCCATATTTTTTTCTTTGTTTTTTCTTTTGTTTTCTATCTGTGTTTTCAGCAACGTCAGTTGATTACAGTTCCTTTGCAGACAGATGCAGCAGCTGGATAGAGCTCATTAAACTGAAAGCTCAGACCATAAGGCGTGGATCAATTAAGACAAGTAGGCGGATGTTTCTACCACATTATGATAATCTGAGAAACATATCCCTGATTTCCCAGTGGTGAAAGCTAGACCTTACTACCCAGTAACAACATTGCCAATCCATCGTGTATTAGAGTGTGAAAGCTGCAGACTCTAATGGTCATTTAGGAAAAACTTTTGAAAGGCCTTTAGATTTATTAGTTTTACCTATAGAATTGTGTTTTTAAAATTTTCCTTTTTGTGCAGGCATTTTAAAAAGTATATAAATAGATATTATATTGTTCTAGTTGAAAATAAATTACCAGCTCTCTTATTGAAGAGACGTTCTTCCAGGACCCAAGGTGCTATTTAGTATGTGGCATCTGTTGGTTTATTAAGTGTGATATGCAGAGGGCTAAACGAATAAAGAATTTCTGGAGGGAAAGTAGTTATTACCTTACTGCTAGAATCAGAATCATTACTTATATGTTATCTTTACCCATGTGTTTTGGTAAATTTTGAGGTAAATGTATTTGAGTGAAAGAGCTTACCGTATATTAGAAGGGGAAAAAAACTACATTTCACAGGAAATAACATAGGATGTGAAACCAGCCAGATCTGGTTCTGAACCCTAGAAGTGCCATTTTAATAGCTATCAGACCTTGGGCAAGTTACTTAACTTCTCTAAGCTTCCATTTCCTCATGCATGAAATGGGGATGATGATGATAGCCTATGTTTCTGGGTTGTTGTAAGGATTAGATATATATATGTCTGTCTTATGGCAGTTATTTAATAAGTGGTAGCTATTGGGTTTTTTTTTCTTTGTTTGTTTTGTTTTGTTTTTTTACTTTATAAACAACCAGCTTTTAGCTAGCAGAGGTCATTGTGTTAAGCTTTTAAAACTATGAGTTGGTTTTCAAAAAGGTTTGGAAAAAGCAAATATCTTACAATTAGATAACATAAGGTTTATCTACAAGTTGACAATGATGAAGTCGTCTGAAAAAGATGGAAAAATTGCACTGGGAAATATAACAACTTTCACACTCTCCTTGTAATAATTTGTTCCTACAGCAGATAATTTTAATGCTCTGCCGCTTTTTCTTTTTCTTCACTTTATAACCAATCATTGTGTGTGTAGCTATACTGCATCAACATTTTCTTTTGCAGGAATGCCATTTTTCTTCCAAAAGAATTCCATTCCAGCATTTCCTCTCATGTTTTTCTGTCTCTTTTTTAATTGCATGCAGTGCATGATAATTTCTTTTCTTTCATGACATGGCTTAGCCTCACAGACAGCTGAATGTTGTCACCACTTATTTGGAAACCTCAGGGAATAATTGTGTCACCAGCGTCTGTTCTGAATGTTTTCTCCTCTTTCTCCAATTTTAGCCGTGACAGTTGAAAAAGCAAGTCCAGTGGGTGATGGAAATTTCCGGAATCGTTCTGCTCCACCTTGTGCAAATTCCACAGTTGGGGTTGTTAAGATGACACCTCTTTCTTTTATTCCTGGAGCAAAAATAACTAAGTATCTTGGGATAATTAACATGTTTTTTATTCGAGAGACTACTTCTCTTCGGGAGGTAATTTTATAGAAGTTATTTCATTGTTTTTTTGAGTTTTCTCTGATTGAAGATTTAGCAACAAAACCAAACAAGTTTCAAATTGTTATTTTTTGCCAAAAATAACTTACAAATATTTATTTATATTTTAATAATCTATCTGGATTGAGTCTAGAGTTTATTTCATTTAGCAGCTAGGATTATCACAAGAATTGTGTTAGTTTTAAACCTATTTATTGTTAAAAATCTTAGAACCTTATCATATAGTAAATAAAACAAATATCTGTGTTCAAATAGAGGTTTAAAATAGCCCTGAAAGAACAGCTTCGTTTTCTCAGTAATTTAGCAACTTTTGACAGATCACATTTAGAAATAATAGAGGACTGTATTATAGATATATGTCTAAGGAGATACTTTATGTAGTTTAGCTCTGCTGTTTCTTCCTACTGAGAAAGGAATGAAGCTGCTCATCTTTTACTCTGTCCATTAGTGTATGAGGATGACATTTCTTCAGTCTTATCTCACACTGAGTATCATTAAACTTTAATTTGGTTTTTAAATAACAAGTTGTAATATTTTACTTGATGTGGAAAAAGTTCAGAATCAGAGTCAGCCTGTTATATCTTTTGTGACACAGGAATTTAAACTTAAAAGAATTATATAATGTCATATGTTAAGGAACAGGGGCTACCAAGCAAATTAATATTAATAGGGAAATTTTTTAATTACTGAGGTGTGACATCCAATAATCTTTTCAAATTTTACTTTAGCTGCAGTTTGTATTTTTAAAAAGTATATTCATTATAAAGATGACTTAGCTGTGCCCTTTTTCATCAGCAGTGTTTCTATACTTTCTTAGGAATAACAGCCTGCACACTATCTTTAACAACATACTCACCATCCTGCGCCTAGCACAGTAGCTGGCCCAGAGTAAACACAATATGTTTTTGTGTAAATGAATGAATAGCTTCTGACAGATTATTTAATTACTTAGATGGATGTTTTCTTCGAGGTAAATTAGGCCAGGCATGGTGGCTCACGCCTGTAATCTCACCACTTTGGGAGGCCGAGGCGGGCAGATTGCTTGAGGCCAGCAATTCGAGACCAGCCTGGCCAACATGACAAAACCCCTTCTCTACTAAAAATAGAAAAATTAGCCAGATGTGGTGTCACACGCCTGTAATCCCAGCTACTCGGGAGGCTGAGGTACAAGAATTGCTTGAACATGAGAGGTGGAGGTTGCAGTGAGCTGAGATTGCACCATTGCACTCCAGCCTAGGTGACAGAGTGAGACTCTGTCCTCCCCCCAAAAAAAGATAAATTAGTTTTTATATCACTCTTCATTATGTTAAGATGAAAAATAAACTATCAAGATATTCTCAAAAACCTTTTGATAGAGAATTAAAATAGATGATACTTCTCTACATCCATTTAAATTTGACAAAGATTTGGTGTGAAAAGCTGGCATGTATTATGAATTAACCTTTCTACTTGCTCTTGATAGCACATGGATATTACACTATTTTGAATCCATAAAATTTTATTTCCTAAGCCTTCTTGACTACTTAATCTCCCATACCTCAAAATGTTGCTTCTTGATAAATTTTCCTTCAACAGAAACTTATAATATTAACTGTGTAGCACAATATTCCAAATGTGTTAATTGCTTGAGTTGTTTCTTTACAGTTAATTAATATTTTTAAAATTAATCCTCTACAGAGCTACTGTGTCATCAGAATTTTTTGATTTAATAAACAGGAGGAAATTGATAAAAGTCAAAGAAAAAATATACTGAACTATGATTGAGTTGGAGGCAGGCTGAAGCAACTCCCTTAATTCCTTAACTACAAAAAGAGATATCTTTACAAAACTATATGTAGTATCCTCAGGCTTTTCAGAAAGATGTGATCTAATAAAATGGTTTTCTAATACTGCAGTCATTTTTCCCCTTCCAGTTTAAAGTTGGAAATTTCCTCCTCGACTGTAAATAAGTCCAATAGAATTTGTAGAAACCTAGGTTGAAAAGCATTTTAAGCTATTGACTAGCCTTTGATTTCTGTTTTCCTTGTTTTTGAATATGGAAAAGGTACCCTGAACTACTGGATTTTATTTCCTAACAGTTACGTATGGAATTCTTATTATATGTACCTGCTGAACTAGATGTTAGCATATAGTTGTATGCAAAACAGATACAGTCCCTGACCTAATGGAACTTACAGTCTAGTAGAACTGGAGCATGATAAACATTAACAAATAATTATATAATTAGTATCTAATTACTAGGGAGAGTAAGTAATATAAAGAAATTGAACAGAGGTGATCAGAGAATATAATAGAGGAATTCAACTTATAGTTCACAGTCAGAGAAGGTATCTCTGAAGACATTATAGGTAAATTGGGACCAAGGAGTGAAAGAGTTGTTCTGTGGAAAAAAAAAAAAAAAATGAGTGAAAAGTCTTCAGGAGCAACATGTGCCAGTGAGCATGAGGTAGGAAAAGTGCTTGTGCATTTGAGAAACTGAAAAAAAGGCAAGTTTGACTGAACATGGTTCAGGTTCAGAATGAGAGATATGGATAGCAGGTAAGTTTTATTGTTTAGGCTTATCATCAATTTATTTTAATGATGATGAGCATGATTTAATGGAGATGTTGAAGGTGGAGGCACAATTTGAATTCTTGCCCTGCCATTTACTTACTAGCTGTTTGATCATAGCTAGTCATGGGCAAGTTACAAATTCTCCGGGCTTCAGTTTTATCATCTATAAAGTAAATGTAGTAAATCCTTGCCTGGACATGTGTTCAGTCAATGTTTGTTCATTCAATAAATCCCCATTGTGAGGGAAGTTTAAGTTATTTGGTATATTAAGCTAATTTAGGATGTTTTAATATATATTCTTTGACATTTTGTATGTATTCCTATATCCATACACATGTATATATGGTATGATTTTCCTGTGCGTTATTATTTAGGAAGGAGGAGTCAGTGGTTTTCTCCATGCTTTTATTGCTGAAGTGTTTGCAATGGTGAGAGCTCATGTTGCTGCGTTAGGAGGGAATGCTGTTGTCTCCTACATAATGAAGCAGTGTGTCTTCATGGAGAATCCAAATAAAAACCAGGTAAGATGCAGTTAAAAATTCCTGATTGGTGGGAACCTGAGAATTTCTTCCATGGCTTCCTACCCCTAACCCCCTCCAAAAGAGAATTGCTCTTTAGAACCCTTTGAATCTAGATGCATAAGACATTTTAATGAATTTCTTAATAACCATGGTCATACATAGTCACAAGTCAATACATGCTATTTCAGCATCTCAGGTAACTAGGTATTATTCTTAATCATGTCTAGAATTTGTGCTTCTGAATTACTGTCTCCACCCTCTTTTTGGTAGGTGTTTGGAATACAGTGATATTGCTAACTGAGGAGAGCTAAAGATATCCTTTAGTTTGGACTATGATGCTGTCCAGTTTTAGCTGCCTTACTAATGAAGAGTATATCATAGTGAGGCCAAACTGCTTGCTTATTTCTAATAAGTAGTTTATTCTGTTAATGGGGATGAAAGCAGTTAGTTTAAATCTTAAAATAAATTTCTAAATTTTGTGTTAAGATAATAACTCACTTAAAATGGTTAAAATTTTTAAAAAATTAATTAACTATACTAAATAGTATGAAATACCTTAAACACAGTTCTTCCCAACCTGCTCCTCTTGGCACACATCAAAAATCCCATTTCTATGGTCCACTGGTATACTATGGTAAATGCATGAAGCTGTATGTGGCTGCTGGTAATTGGCCCTGGGTTTCTGACCCAGGTGACTCCCCTGAGAGCAGAGGGGATCAATATCTTGGCAGACACAGAGCTTAAGAAGCTCTAATGTAGACTAATTACTTATCATCTAAGCAGGAGTAAAAATGAATAGATGTGTGTATATATATAAATTTTTTGCCCCTACCTGTACATCTGGATAATTGTAACCAAAGACAAATCATTTAAATTCTTAGTATCATTGTTTTTTTCATTAATAAAATTATCTTACAGTGAAAGTGAGTTGCTGTCATAAATATAAAAGCAGTTTGATAAGACATTATGGAAATGCAAAATTGTTTTAGCTTTATTTAAGAGATAAGGTTTTGCTATGTTACCCAGGCTAAACTCGAACTCCTGAGCTCAAGTGATCTTCCCACCTCAGCTTCCCTAGTGGCTGGGACTACTGGCACATGGCACCACACCTGAGTGGTTTTAGTTTTATTTTGAAGTCATGAAGTTTAATCAATTTCTTCAGAAGGTTACTTCATTTACTAAGTTCTTTTCAGGTTTTCTTAATAGTTTATACATTTTCATAACTCATGGTATGTTAAACTTCATTAACAGATGTTGAAGAAAAATAGTGATAAACAAAACTATGAGACAACCTTCTGATAAATTTTGGCAATGGCTAAGGCTATGAAACATCCTAGGAGGATTTTTGGTAGATAATTGGGGCGTATCTAAAGCTCAGTGAGGCTACTGCAGTTCTGGATTTGCAGCCAGCTTATGGATAAGATCTGGAGTGAAGGAGATTGTGTGGAGTGGTCAAAAGGGGTACATGAGGAGAAGAAAGATTGAGAAAGGAACAGTGAGAAAGGCAGAAGGAAAACCAGGAGCGCTGAGAACTACCTATACACAGATCATTTGAAAGTGGAAGTAGAATGGAAACCAGGCACATCGTGAGCAGGAGTGTTTGATACAATTTGGTATTACCTGGTCATAAAGAAAGCATCTATTAGATCTTGAAATTATATTCAACTGGGTACTTCTTTGTAATAATTTATTTGCTATAAGAGGATTTTCCCTAGTTTAAGAATCCTTTTTTGCTTAATTACTTTGTATTTGAGAACGAGATTTGTAGTTTTGGGTTTTTCCCAGTGTTAAATTTATACAACTTGTTCACTGACTTAATTAGCACCTTAACAAATGCCTCAAAATCAGCTTATCCAAAACAGAACTTATATCTGTGCCTCAGTTTTCTCGTCTATGACATTGGGATAAAAATTGGGGTAATCATGAGTTAATATATGTAATGTGCTTTGTGCCTGGTGGATAGTAAGCACTGTAAAAGTTGTTACTATTATCTTTTAAATGTTTGTCTTCAATGATTTCTCACAAGACAAAGTCATGCTTCTTAATATGTCCTACAAGGTCTTCCACGTTCTCAGGTCTTCTACCTTTTCAAACTCATCTGTTGCCCCCCTCACCTCTCCTAACATACCCAAGACGTAGATTGAATTGTTTGGTTTCCAAATGAACTGTGCTTTTTTTTTTTTTTTTTTTTTCCATTTCTGGTACTTTGTAGTGTTGATATTAACTCCAGTTTGTAGGTGAAAAAACTGAGGGTTAAAAAACTTAAGTTTGGTATGAGGCTATAAATAGAAAAGCTAGAATATACCCAGATTTTCCACCACCAACTCTCTTCCTCTGTACCTAAATGATAACTGTCAACAGCTGATTACCACTGAGGTGCACACATCATATCAGGTGCCATGATTTATGTCATTAGCTTCCCCCCACTTTTATGTGAGATCTTGCATGTACACAAAAAAAGTAGAGAACTGCACACAGACATTCTTACAACCCTCAGCTTAAGAAATAAAGTATTAAAAATATGGTTGAAGCCTCAGTGGGCCTGTTTCCTCTTTATACTGAATGAACCATCTTAATTTTGTCATTCCTATGCATGCTTTTATATCTTAAAAAAATTAATTGTAGTCTTATTTTGTATCTAAAATGTTTTAATATATTTTTGAATAGGTAGTACATGATTCAAAATTCAAAAAGGTATGAATGGAAAAGTCTGTCCTTGTCTGCTATTCCAGCCAGTTAGTTTTCCTCCCCACATGCAACCAAATTTTTCATTTTTTTTTTTTTTTTTTTGGTAACTTCTAGAGATGTAACACTCCAGAGTATGTAACCAGAGAGATTTTATACATACAAGCAAATATATATAAATAGATATTCTTTTATTTTCCGGTTTAATGTAAGTGGTAGCTCTACAGTACATACTGCTTTTCAGCTTGCTCTTTCACCTGATTTTTCTTGGCAAGGTTTTCATTTCAGGACATAAAGATTACCTTTATGTTTGTTACAACCACATAACACTCCATGGTATACGTCGATCGGAATTTCTTTAATTAGTCCCCTACTGATAAACCTTTAGGTTGTTTTCAGTAAATGTGCTAATACATACAGTGCTACAAAAACAATGTGATACATAATTGATTAGCACAAGTGTGACCATCTCTGTAGGGAAAATTTCTTAAAACAGAATTGCTAGGTCAAAAGTAGTACCTTTGTAATTTTCGTAGAGATTTCCAAAGTTCCCCTTCATTGAGATATTTTGCACTTTATATAAATATATAAGGATATATATAGTTATGTAAATGATTTTATATTATATATGTCATTTTGCAAATTGTTTTTGTTTTCATATGTTCACAGGAGCTCCTTGAGGTTTCTTTCCTGTGAATTGCTCTCTTGCCCTTTTCTCATTTTTCTGTTGGATTGTCTATCTTTATCCTAAAATGTAGAAGCCTGTGCTTTTTTGGCTGTACAGCACTGCCCCTTGTGTAACAGAAGAGTATGAATGTGTTGAGTATAACTGAACCTGTCCTGTTTGTTGTTCTTATAGGCACAGTGTCTTATAAATGTAAGTGGTGATGCAGTGGTTTTTGTTCGTGAATCTGACTTAGAAGTGGTGTCATCTCAGCAACCTACTACCAACTGCCAGTCATCATGTACTGAAGGCGAAGTTACAACCTGAAGAAAATTAGGAAAAAAGAGTTCAACTATATGAAATTCATCAATCACCGTTATTTTGTCATTAATTATCTTCTTAGACTTAAAACTGAGCTTGAGATAAATAAGGAAGAATTGAGTAGATTTGATTTGCCTGGAGTCTTTTGGAGGCATGAGAATTTTCTAATCTTGACATTTTGTTTGCCTGTTCTAGACAGGCCCTGTGGGATCTTGACCCTTCAATAAGTTAGGATAAATTTTTAAAAGAACTGTAGCAAAGATGGAACCTTTGTAATTTATGTTGATTTTAATAAAATCATAATTTAAAAAGTGAAATGGGAAGATTGTCAGGAAATTAGGATAGCTACTGTAGTGTAATTTAGAAAAACTAAGCAAGAGATTCTCCAATTGTTAGTGAGTAAGCAGTCTGATTTGAGAAATGCGTGGGGACAACGGAGAAAAGTTTTCAGAAAACTACCATGTAGATTTCTGAATGTGTTTTATTTTGATGAGGAATTTGGTAACAACTGAAAGGGAAAAGTACTTCAGCCATCTTTTGAAAACAAGTTAAAATTCTGGAACTTGTGTCTGTAATACATCCTAACTCCTATAAAAGAAAATAATCTGTCATAGCTGGTGTCCTTTCACTGAAAGTTTTAATACTGTCTCTAAGGAGGGAGGAAAAGATTATTATATAATTTTATAACTGACAATATTTGAGTTAGTATTGAATTTGTCTAAAAGTGGCTTGACTTCAACTAGGATGAAAATGTCAGTGAATTTTGTTGAAGTAGTAAAAATACAGGTGACTTAGTAGGAACATAAAATTATTTTCTAATCAGATAATATTGTACTCCTACCAAATAAACAGGATTTTAGTAATATCTGAGGGATTTTTGATGGTGAGTTAGACTGTATTTGGCATAGAATTTGGAAATGTAACTTGAATGTAAATATGCTGCAAATTGTTGAATGTATACGTAGAAAGACTTCTTCTGTCGATGCCAAATACCTGTTGTAAATGAACCTTAAATATTACATTCCTCCTTTGCACAATAATATTTCTTTATAACACTTAACAATTTTTCCTCCCAGAACAACAAACTGCCCTTAAGAGTCATTTCCTTGTTATCACAGGTGTCAATATTTTTCTGTATTTTGTTTATAATTTTATTTTTTAAATAAAAAGTTTATAAAAATAAACTGGAATATTCCTAAATCTCTTTTTTACCTCCATCATATACTACTGTCAGTTTTCTGAATCACTTTCTATCTGATCATCTCCATTCATTTCTTCAGTCAACAAACATCTGTTGAGCACCTATTAAATGCAAGGCCCTGGCCTTAATTTTGGAAGGGGTGTGTGTTTGCAATTTTGGCTCTTTAATTATTGTTTCAGGTTAGGTAGGTATTCATTCAACAACTGTTTTATTAAATGCCTGCTAGATGGTAGGGCACAGTTTTAGGCAGTGAATGAAACACAAAAGTTCTTCCTCTCATAGAGCTTAAAGTCAGTGTTTACACAGGTAAGCAATTTGTAAGATGTGGTAGTGCAGTATTTTAATAATTGCTAATATTTATTGAATGCTTACTATGGGCAGCCAGTCTAATAAAGATGTTTTCGTATTAACTCTTTTAATCCTTATGGAAACCTTATTATTAAGCACCAGTTTATAGTTGGGGAAGCAGAATTGAGAGTTTATGTGAGTTGCCCCAAAGACACAGTAAATAGTGGAGCCAAGATTCAAGCACAGGCAACTTGGCTCTAAAACCTACACTAGTAAGTGAGAAAATGTGAGTGTAGCTTGGAATAGAAGTACTTCCCAAAGGAGACAGTATTTTAGCTCCAGTCAGGAAAAGTAGCTCACTGGAATTCGGTATTCCCAGTTTATTCATCCATCCATCCATTCATCCAACCATTTGTCCGTCAAACAGCTGTTAAGTGATTGCATAGTGTGCTCCAGAGTCTTTTCTAGGCAAAGGAATAATAACACAGCCATTGCTAATTGGCTGTTTTGTGCCATGTCCTGGGTACGATAATTCATAAAACAAGCCAGGTGGGATTATCTCTTAGTATGAACGATTGTATACTCACGGTGAGACCCAGACTGATTTCTGTCAAAGCTAGAGTTTCCTTAACCACCCAGACTTGCTGCACATTTGCTCACATGGGCCTGTTTGCTCCTGTGGGCCACCTTTGAAGCACAATCATCTGGACCAAGATTGGTTCCTTCCAGGAAGGCTAATGTTACCCAACACCCCAAGAGCTGCTGCTCTTTCACTATGTGTAGATTATCCCTGAAGCATGAGCATCTGTAATGGACATGCTAGGACTTACTCTTTTGGAAATAGGCCAGTTTACAGCATTTACAGCAGGTCTAACATGCCCTTCATCTTTCATCGCTGCTCCAAAGGGAAATGACTCAATTTAAAGGAACTCATTGTCCCACTTCCTCCACCTCCTTCTCTCCCATGATCCATTATCATCTGGCTTTTATCACTGCCCCTGAATTTGAACATGCCAAAGATAGAAGTATTGGATTGCGGTATTAAGTATTTGGCAAAATTTTTTTTTTTATGCATACAGCTTTTTCATAAGTGCATAAATGGGATTCTATAAACAATGTTTAGAGTAGTTTTATTTTTTACCTTTTTGCCTGGTTTTCTCTTCTTCCCTATCACATCCCTTCCAATCCATGTTAATAACCTAGTGTGCATCCTTACATATTTTGAAAAATCTGTTAGATATAATTTAAATTCAACAAAATTCATCTATTTTAAGTGTGTAGTTTGAGCTTGGCAAATATATTTCATCATGTAACCAAGTATGGAACGTTTCCATCACCAATAAAGTTCCCTGGTGTCCCTCCACAGTCAGTCTACTCCCTCTTCCATGTCAATGGGATCTTGTGCTCAGCAGCTTTCATTTGGCATAATGCTTTTGAGATGCATCTATGCATGGACAACGTTTTTGGCCAGTAGGAATAATAGAGCTGTTTTGTATTTGAGTTTGCACTTTTTTTGTGAAAATCAAAATTTCTGTCATATGGAGTTGACTTTTTCTTGTTAATCTGCTGTGTGCGACAGTTTACCCCCATTTTGTTGTCTATCTTTACAGTAACTTTTTACAATATCTATACTTTTTATTATGGACAGTGTGACCATCTCCTTCTTTCAGCTTCTTAGTTAAATTGACCTCTGTGGGGGCTGTCCTTAAGCTTCATCAATTTTCATACATCTTGAATTGCTCCTATGTCAGTATGTCTCCATCAGTAAAAATTTACTATTTCTTATTTCCATAAATGTCATTACTACTTAGCCGGTTTAGCTTGAGTAAGAAGTCTGGAAGATCAAAACCTATCCTCTTTCCAATACGCCACCAGGTGCATAAAGACGTGGAAGCATAAAAATGTGTGTTGTGTGGAAGCAACACATCTATTTACAAACTGTCGTTTTTTCCTTTTTCCTTCAGAGGAGGGTCTTTTTCAGAGTACTTTTGATAATCTGATCTAAGCTCTGGATCTTTTTTGTCCCCCAAAATAAGCATACACATGAACTTTTGCATACTACTTCAGGAGGTTTATTGAAACCACTTCTTTGATCCCAGGCTGAATAAGGAACCATGCTGAAGAAAATGTTAGGAATGGTTGGATAAATACTATCCTAAAAAGCTTGGTTTCTTTCTAATAGAAAAGTCAAGGCGCTATAAAGACTCAATCGCTCTCTGTCTCTCTCTGTGTATATATATAATTAAATATAAATATATTTATATAATTAATACAAATCAACATATATTTATATATAAATATATTTAGTTAACAGATTGTTAATTATTAATATATAACTAATATAATACATATTTAATATTTATATAACATATAATTATATATATAAATTATATAGTAACATACCTATATTGATATCTAAATTTATATAAATTGGATATATAATTATATAATTTTTTGAAGTTTTTTAATAGCAAAAGATTGCAGATATTAATCTACAACAGTTGTTTTAAATTATATATTGCATTGTGGAATGATTGAGTTAACTAGCATTTTTTTTTATTAAATTGAGCTAATTCACACTTTTTTCTTTTGTGGTGGGACCACTGAGAATCTACTTCTCTTAGCAATTTTCAAGAACGCAATACATTATTAACTGTAGTCACCATGTATACAATAGATCCCTTGAACTTATTCCTCCTATTTAATTGGAATTTTGTATCCTTTGACCAACATCTCCTAATACCCCACCTCTGGCAACCACCATTCTACTATCTACTTCTATGAGTTCAACTTTTTAAAATTTCACATATACTATAAGATCATGTGGTATTTGTCATTCTTTCCTGGCTTATTTTACTTAACATGTGTTTTCCAGGTTCATTCGTGTTGTTGAAAATGGCTGAATTTCCTTATTTTTAAAGACTGAATAGTGTCCCATCGTGTATAGATACTGTATTTTCTCTATCCACTTATCTGTTTATGGACACTTAGGTTGATTTCATAACTTGGCTATTGTGAAAAACGCTGTTAATGAACATTGGAGTGCAGATACCTCTTTGACATACTGGTTTCATATCCCTTGGAACCATGCAGAGTAGTGGGATTGCTGGATCATATGGTAGTTCTATTTTCAATTTTTTGGGAAGCCTCCAGACTCTTTTCCATAATGGCTGTACTAATTTATATTCTTATCAACAGCGTGCAAGTTTCCCTTTTCTCTATGTACTCTCCAACAAAGACTATATTTTTACATATAAAAAATAAAAATATAAAAATGGTTCCTCTGCTTTTTGAAAGACTCTTGTCTGTAAAAATCCTTTTAAATAAACATTTATTCATTGGAGTATTTTTTTTAAAGACTGTATTTTTAAATATTAAAAAAAACCTCAAAATAAGCAGAATAATGGACTCCCAAAGATGTCCCCAACTTAATCCCCTGTGAATATATTACCTAACATGTCAAAAACTTTGCAAATATGATCAAGGTTAAGGACCTTGAGATGGAGACATTATCCTGGTTTATCTGGGAGGGTCCTAGAATCTAATCACATGAATTCTTAAAAGTGGAAACAGGGTATAAGAGGTAAGAGAGATTCTATGTGAGTAGGACTTGACTCAACACTGCGACTTTGAGGCAGTGGAAGAAATGTGGGCTGGGTGCCGTGGCTAACGCCTGTAATCCCAGAATTTTGGGAGGCCGAGGCGGGCGGATCACTTGAGGTCAGGAGTTCTACACCAGCCTGGCCAACATGATGAAACCCCGTCTCCACTAAAAATACAAAAATTAGCCGGGCATGGTGGTAGGCACCTGTAATCCCAGCTATTTGGGAGGCTGAGGCACGAGAATCGCTGAGGCAGAGGTTGCAGTGAACCGAGATTGTGCCACTGCACTCTAGCCTGGGCCATAGAGGGACACTCAGTCTCAAAAATAAAATAAAATAAAAAATATAAAAATGTGTGTGACCTCTAGACTCTGGGAATAACTCTCAGCCGACGGCCAGAAACCATCTCAGTTCCACAATACAAGAAACTGAATTATGCCAGAAATTCAAATGAACAAGGAAGTGTGTTCTCCGCTAGGGCTTCCGGAAAGGAACAGTCCCGCCAATGACTTGACTTCAGCCTGGTGAGACCCATGTCAGTTCTGACCTACCGAACTGTAAGGTAGTAAGTTTGTGTTGTTGAAACCACTAAGGTTGCGGTAACAACAGAAAACGAATACAAATTCCTATACAAGTTCTACTATAGAGATACATAAAGTGTAAAATTACCGTACAGCTGTGCTATTTGTGATAATGACATCTAATAGAAAATGCTTCACGAATTCAAGGTACAGGCACTGTTCTCTCTCTTATTTTTCCTAATAATTTTGTGTATACCCATATGAATAATTAGCAGAAGTCCAGAGCCTGTAAGCTCTTCCCTAGTTCTGGAATTGTCCAACAACTCTAGGGCTCAATGCAGTTCCCAAAGGGTTAACGGCTTCCACACCCAAGCGGCCATAGCCAGGAACCTTCTCGGTTCACTCTTGCGTCTGCTTCTTGCAATCACACGGTGGCGCTGTTGGAATGAGTTCCACATAGAACAGGGAAGTAGTTCTTCAGGTGATGATGCAGTACTAACCAAGACTACCGCACGGCACGGGCTTCCCAGGGGTCTTTAGGCCATGCCTAATCTAACCAAGAAAGTCCGCCCAGGTTCAGTTCCCAGTGCTCACCCTCTAGTTCTCATTCACAGCTGCCTCTCAATGGACCAGGAAGCCCCAGGGGCTCCTTATCATAACTGGTTCTGGGGTTTGTCACTTCATAGCGATATCCTCAAGTGCTTCCAGGGACCTTTCCCTTATTCCCCAAAGGGAATCATATCAGGAAATTCCAAAGTATTCGTACACATCCTTCTAAAGGGAGTTTAGCAATGTCAGGATGATTTTCTGGTAATAGAGGACTTGCTGATACCTCTCATTACAGTTAATCTTTTAGAGCATAATTCAACTTTTAAAATGATCTTTATATGGTAAAATTGATAATGTTTTCATGTTTATTTATTTTTATTAGTTTATTTTATTTTTCCATAAGTTATTGGGGTACAGGTGCTATTTGCTTACATGAGTAAGTTCTTTAGTGGTGATTTGTGAGATTTTGTTGCACCTGAGCAATATACACTGCACCATATTTGTTGTCTTTTATCCCTTGTCCTCCTCCCACTCTTCCCCCTGAGTCTCCAAAGTCCATTGTATCATTTTTATGCCTTTGTGTTCTCATAGCTTAGCTCCCACATGTCAGTGAGAATATACGATGTTTGGGTTTCCAATCCTCAGTTACTTCACTTAGAATAATAGTCTCCAATCTCATCCAGGTCACTGCAAGTGCTGTTAATTCATTCCTTTTTATGGCTGAGTAGTATTCCATCATATATATATATATATGTTATATATATATATATATATATATATATATATATATAACAGTTTCTTTATCCACTCAATTGATGGACATTTGGATTGGTTCCACGATTTTGCAGTTGTGAATTGTGCTGCTATAAGCATGCGTGTGCAAGTATATTTTTCAAATAATGACCTCTTGTCCTCTGGGTAGATACCCAGTAGTGGGATTGCTGGATCAAATGGTAGTTCTACTTTTAGTTCATTAAGGAATCTCCACACTGTTTTCCATAGTGGCTGTACTAGTTTACATTCCCACCAGCAGTGTAGAAGTGTTCCCTGATAACCACATCCATGCCAACATCTACTGTTTTTTGATTTTTTGATTATGGCCATTTCCCTGGGAGTAAGGTGATATCACATTGTGATTTTGATTTGCAATTCCCTGATCATGAGTGATGTTGAGCATTTTTTCATATATTTGTTGGCCATTTGTATATCTTCTTTTGAGAATTGTCTATTCATGTCCTTAGCCCACTTTTTGATGGGACTGTTTGTTTTTTTCTTACTGATTTGTTTGAGTTTGTTGTAGATTCTGGATATTAGTCCTTTGTCAGATGTATGGATTGTGAAGATTTTCTCCCACTCTGTGGATTGTCTGTTTACTCTGCTGACTATTCCTTTTGCCATGTAAAAGCTCTTTAATTAGGTCCCAGCTATTTATCTTTGTTTTTATTGCATTTGCTTTTGGGTTTTTGGTCATGAAATCCTTGCCTAAGCCAATGTCTAGAAGGGGTTTTCCAATGTTATCTTCTAGAATGTTTACAGTTTCAGGTCTTAGGTTTAAGTCCTTAACCCATCTGAAGTTGATTTTTGTATGAGGTGAGAGATGAGGATCCAGTTTCATTCTCCTACATGTGGCTAGCCAATTATCCCAGCACCATTTGTTGAAAAGGGTGTCCTGTTCTCACTTTGTGGTTTTGTTTGATTTGTCGAAGATCAGTTGGGTGTAAGTATTTGGGTTTATTTCTGGGTTCTCTATTCAGTTCCATTGGTCTATGTGCCTATTTTTATACCAGCACCACACTCTTTTAGTGACTGTGGTCTTATAGTATAGTTTGAAATCACGTAGTGTGATGCCTCCAGACTTGTTCTTTTTGCTTAGTCTTGCTTTGGCTATGCAGGCTCTTTTTTGGTTCCATATGAATTTTAGAATTATTTTTTCTAACTCTGTGAAGAATGATGGTGGTATTTCGATGGGGATTGCATTTAATTTGTGGATTGCTTTGGCAGAATGGTCATTTTTACAATATTGATTCTACCCATCCATGAGCATGGGATGCATTTCCATTTGTTTATGTCGGCTGTGATTTCTTTCAGCGATATTTTGTAGTTTTTCTTGTAGAGATCTTTTGACTCCTTTGTCAAGTATATTCCTAAGTATTTTACTTGTGGCTACTGTAAAAGGGGTTGAGTTCTTGATTTGATTCTCTGCTTGGTTGCTGTTGTTGTGTAGAAGAGTTATTGATTTGCATACATTAATCTTGTATCTGGGAACTTTGCTGAATGCCTTTATCAGTTCTAGGAGCTTTCTGGAAGAGTCCTTGGAGTTTTCAAGGTAAACGATCATATCATCAGTTGACTTTCCTCTTTACTGATTTGGATGCCCTTTATTTATTTGTCTGATTTCTCTGGCTAGGACTTTCAATAATGTTGAAGAGGAGTGGTGACAGTGGGCCTCCTTGTCTCATTCCTGTTCTCAGAGGGAATGCTTTCAATTTTTCCCCATTCAGTATTATGTTGGTTGTGGGTTAGTCATAGATGGATTTTATTACATTAAGGCATGTCCCTTGTATGTTGATTTTGCTGAGAGTTTTAATCATAAAGGGATGCTGAATTTTGTCTAATGCTTTTTCTGCATCTATTGAGATGATCATGTGTTTTTTGTTTTTACTTCTGTTTAGGTGGTGTATCATATTTATTGACTTGTGTATGTTAAACCATCCCTGCGTCCCTGGTATGAAACCCAGTTGATCATGGTGGACTATCTTTTTGATATGTTGTTGGATTTTGTTAGGTAGTATTTTATTAAGGATTTTAGCATCTAACTTCATCAAGGATATCGGTCTGTAGTTTTATTTTGTGGTTGTGTCCTTTCCTGGTTTTGGTATTAGGGTGGTGCTGGCTTCATAGAATGAATTAGGGAGGGTTCCTTCTTCATCTTGTGGAATAGTGTCAAAAGGATTGGTACAAATTCTTCTTTGAATGTCTGGTAGGATTCTACTGTGAATCCATCTGGTCCTGGATTTTTTTGTTGGTAATTTTTAAATTACCGTTTCAATCTCACTGCTTGTTATTGGTCTGCTCAGGGTATCTAATTCTTCCTGCTTTAAGCTAGGAGAGTTGTATTTTTTCAGGAATTTATCCATCTCTTCTAGGTTTTCTAGTTTATGTGCGTAAAGTTATTCATAGTAGCCTTGAATGATCTTTTGTATTTCAGTGGCATCAGTGGTATCAGTTGTAATATCTCCTGTTTCGTTTCTTAGTGAGGTTATTTGAATTTTCTCTCTTCTTTTTTTGGTTAATCTTGCTAATGGTCTATCAATTTTATTTATCTTTTCAAAGAACCAGCTTTTTGTTTCATTTATTGTTTGTATTTTTTGTTTGTTTCAGTTTCACTTGGTTCTGCTCTGATCTTGGTTATTTCCTTTATTCTGCTGGGTTTGGGTTTGGTTTGTTCTTGTTTCTCTAGTTCCTTGAGATGTGACCTTAGATTGTCTGTTTGTGCTCTTTCAGACATTTTGATGTAGGTATTTAGGGCTAGGAACCTCTTATCACTGCCTTAACTGTATCCCAGAGGTTTAGATGGGTTGTGTCATTTTTGTCATTCAGTTTGAATAATTTTTTAATTTCCATCTTGATTTCGTTTTTGACCCAATGCTCATTCAGGAGCAGGTTATTTAATTTCCATGTATTTGTGTGGTTTTGAAGGTTCCTTTTAGACTTGATTTCCAGTTTTATTCCACTGTGATCTAAGAGAGTGCTTGATATAATTCAATTTTCTGAAATTTATTGAGGCTCATTTTATGGCCTATGATATGGTCTATCTTGGAGAAAGTTCCATGTGCTGTTGAATAAAATGTGTGTTCTGATGTTGTTGGATGAAATGTTCTGTACATATCTGTTAAGTCCATTTGTTCCGTGGTATAGTTTAAATCCTTCATTTCTTCGTGGACTGTCTGTCTTGATGACCTGTCTAGTGCTGTCAGTGAAGTATTGAAGTCCCCCACTATTATTTTATTGCTATTTATCTCATTTCTTAGGTCTATTAGTAATTGTTTCATAAATTTGGGATCTCAGGTGTTCGATGCATATATGTTTAGTATTGTGATGTTTTCCTGTTGGACAAGGCCTTTTATCGATATATAATGTTCCTCTTTGTCTCCTTTAACCACTGTTGCTTTAAAGTTTGTTTTATCTGATATAAGAATAGCTAACCCTGCTCACTTTTGGTGTCTATTTGCATGAAATGCCTTTCCCCACCCCTTTACTTTAAGTTTATGTGAGTCCTTATCTGCTAGGTGAGTTTTTTGAAGGCAGCACATGGTTGGTGAGTTCTTATCCATTCTGCCGTTCTGTATCTTTTAAGTGGAGCACTTAGGCATTTACATTCAATGTAAATATTGAAATGTTAGTTACCATTGCATTGATCGTGCTCTTTGTTGCCTATGTACTTTGTTTTGTTTTCTGCTTTTGCTTTTTTAACTTATACTTTTGTTTTATAGGTCCTGTGTGATTTATGCTTTAAAGAGGTTCTGTTTTGATGTTTTTCTAGGATTTGTTTCAGGATTTAGAGCTCCTTTTAGCAGTTCTTACAGTGTTTGCTTGGTAATGGCAAATTCTCTCAGCATTTGTTTATCTGAAAATGACTGTATCTTTCCTTCATATCATGCTTAGTTTCACTGGAGTCAAAGTTTTTGGCTGATAATTGTTTCTTTTGAATAGGCTGAAGATAGGGCCTCAATCCCTTCTAGCTTGTAGGGTTTCTGCTGAGAAATCTGCTGTTAATCTGATAAGTTTTCCTCCATAGATTACCTACTGCTTCTGTCTCACAACTCTTAAGATTCTTTCCTTCATCTTAACTTTGTATAACCTGATGACAATGTGCCTAGGTGAAGATCTTTTTGCGGTGAATTTCCCAGGTGTTCTTTGTCCTTCTTGTATTTGCATGTCTAGGTCTCTAGCAAGGCTGGGGAAGTTTTCCTTAATTATTCCCCCAAATATTGTTTTCCAAGCTTTTAGAATTGTCTTCTTCCTGAGGAACACTGATTATTCTTAGGTTTTGTCATTTAACACAATCCCAGATTTCTTGGAGGCTTTGTTTGTATTTTCTAATTCCTTTTTTTTTTGTCTTTGTTGAAGTGGGTTAATTTGAAGACCTTGTCTTCGAGCTCTGAATTTTCTTCCCACGTGTTCAATTCTATTGCCAAGTCTTTCCAGAGCATTTTGCATTCCTAAAGTGTGTCCAAAGTTTCCTGAATTTTTGATTTTTTCTTTAAGTTACCTATTTCCTTGAATATTTCTCCCTCCACTTCTTGTGTCTTTTTTGGATTTCATTGCATTGGCCTTCACCTTTCTCTGGCCCCTCCCTGATTACCTCAATAAGTAACCTCCTGAATTGTTTTTCAGATAAATAAGTGATTTCTTCTTGGTTTGGATCTATTGCTGGTGAACTAGTGTGATTTTGGGGGGGCATTGGTGAACCTTGTTTTGTTATATTACCAGGATTGGTTTTCTGGCTCCTTCTCATTTGGGTAGGTTCTGTCAAAGTCTAGGGCTGAAAGATGTTGTTTGGATTTTTTGTCCCATGGAGTGTTCCGTTGATGTAGTACTCTCCCGCTTTTCCTGTGGTTGTGGCTCCCTGTGAGGTGAACTGCAGCGATTGTTGTCTCTCTTCTGGGTCTAGGCACCCAGAGAGTCTACTCAGCTCTAGGCTGGTACTAGGGGTTGTCTGCACAGAGTCCTGTGATGTGAACTATCTATGGGTCTCTCAGCCATGGATACCAGTGCCTGTTCCAGTGAAGGTGGCAGAGGGTGCAATGTACTCTGTAAGTGTCCTTAGCTTTGGTGGTTTAATGCTCTATTTCTGTGCTGGTTAGCCTCCTGCCAGGAAGTGGCACTTTCCAGAGAGCATCAACTGTAGTAGTGTGGAGAGGTACTGGTGATGGGCGGGGCCCTAGAATTCCCAAGATTATATACCCTTTGTCTTCCACTACCAGGGTGGGTAGGGAAGGACCATCAGGTGGGGGCGGGGCTAGGTGTGTCTGAGCTGAGACTCTCCTTGGACGGGTCTTGCTGTGGCTGCTGTGGGGCATGGGGGTGAGATTCCCAGATCACTGGAGTTGTGTACGTAGGATGATTATGGCTGCCTCTGTTGAGTTATGCAGCTTGTCAGGGAAGTGGGGGAAAGCCAGCAGTCACAGACCTCACCCAGCGCTCACAGAAACCAAAGGGCCAGTCTCACTCCCACTGTGCCTACCGCAACAGTCCTGAGTCTGTTTCCAGGCGGAGGGTGAGATGGGCTTGAAAACTTGCCCAAGGCTTTCTGTCTCTTAGCTGTGAAAGAAAAGGGCTTTAGTTCTTCCCCTGCCTGTGAAGTCTACAAGCCAAATTTGCACCCTCCCCCAAGTTCTGGCCAGGAGGTTTCTCACCCCATTCAAATTGTTACAAAGTTCAGCCAGAGAATTCCTTCTCCCTGTGGAGTTTTACCCTCTGCTCTTCTGGCCACCCTCCTGATGGATCCCTGTGGTGCCAGGCAGGAATGGGCTGCTTGGGGACCCAGTGAGCTCCCAGGGCCTTTCTGCTGCTTTCTCTACCCCTGTATTTTGCTTGGCTCCGCTCTCTAACTTGACTCAGCTCCAGGTAAAGTTGGAAACTTCTCCCACAAACAGACCTTCAGCTTCTTCAGTGGGAGTGTGTGTTCAGGAGAGGAGGGTCTCCCTTTCCAACTTCCACAGTTGGGGCACTCACAGTATTTAGGGTGTCTCCCGGGTCCTGCAGGAGCAATCTGCTTCCTTCAGAGGGTCTGTGGGTCCTCTCAGGATTGCTGGTTTGTTCTTGCAGCCGATCTGGAGCTAAAATTTACAATGCAAGCCTCTGTATGCTGCTCTCTCCAGAGCTGCAGTCCAGTCCATCCTCCCATCTGCCATGATCCCTACCTGCTAAAATTTATTAATCTTTTAAGTATTTAATTTTGTATATCTGTTGGCTTCTGTTTTAACAAATTCTTCCTTACTACAAAGTCAAAATTTATTGGAGTATATTGAGGTCTAGTTATATGAGAAAAATTTTACCTGTTTTGTATGTGGAATTCCATAAATTTTGAAAAGTACTTGTAGTTGTGTAACCATCATTGTAATCAAGATCTAGAACATTTCCATTACCCAAAAAAGTTTCTTCCTGCCCCTAAGTAATGAATCCCCTCTACCAGCACCCAGCCCCTGAAACTGGTGATCTGTTTTTTGTTCCCAAGTTTACCTTTTCAAGAATGTTATATAAATGGAAAAATACAGAATGTTTCCTTTTGAGTCCAGCTTCTCTCACTTAGCACGATATATTTGAGATTCGTCTGTATTGTTGCATGTATTAGCACTTCATTCCTCCCTTTATTTCTGAGTAGTGTTCTATCATACGGATGCAGCACAATATGTTTATTCACTCACCAACTGTTGTATGCTGGGTTGTTTCTAGTATTTGGAGATTATTGATAAAACCCTACGAACTTTCATGTACAGGTCTTTTTGTGAGCATAAGTTTCCATTTCTTTTGGATCAATACCTCAGGGAAGTATTGCTTATCGTATGTGTCATATGATAAGTATATGTTTAATGATATGAAATTGCCAAACTGCTTTCCAAAGTAGCTGTACCATTTTACATTCCCACTCACAATGTATGAGGGTTCTTTTTGCTTTGCACCCTCACCAGTGCTTGATATTCTCAGTTTGGTTTTAGCTATTCTAGTAGGTGTATCTCACTGTGGTTTAAATTTGCATTTTCCTAATGACTAATAATATTATGAGTAATTTTTCACATGCTCATTTGCTATCCACATTTCTTCCTTGGTGATATGTCTGTTCAAGTCTTTTGATCATTTTTGTATTTTAAATTGGTTTGAGTTTTGATTGAGTTCCTTGTATATTCTGTATATCAGTGGTTCCTTTTTTAAATAAGATATGTGTTTTGTGGACATTTTCTTTCAATCTGTGACTTGTCTTTGCATTCTTTTAACATTATCTTTTAAGGAACAGAAGTTTTTAATTTTGATGAAGTGATGAAGTCCAGTTTATCATTTTTTAATTTTGTGGTTCATGCTTTTTGTGTTCCACCTAAGAAATGTTTGCCTAATGCAGATCACAAAGATTATCTGGAAGTTTCAGAGTTTTTAGCTCTACATTTAGATGTGTGATCATTTCAAATTATATTTGTATATGGTGTCAGGTTTGGTCAAGGTTGATTTGTTTGTTTCTGCATATAATGTTCAGTTGCTCCAGCACTATTTGTTGAAATGACCAGCTTTTCTTCGTTGAACTGATTTGACATCTTTGTTGAAAATTGTTTGGTCACATAGATATGAATTTATTTCTGGAGTCTGTCATGTGTTCTGCTGATCTACATGTCTACCTCTTTTCCAATACTGCACTGTCTTGATTCCTGAAACTTAGAGTTACTCCGCAAATAAAGGAATGTAAATCCTCTGACATTGTTCACATTTTTCAAATAAATTTTTTGGCTATTCTAACTTTTTTTTTGTTTTTTTTTTTCTCAATAAAATTAGAAGAGGCCTTACAATTTTTATTTTAAAAAAGCCCCAAGCTGATATTTTTGATTGAAATTGTGTCGAATCTATGGACCAATAGAGAGAGCATTGACAACTTAACAATATTGAGTCTTCCAATTCATAATCATTGTGTTACCCTCTGTTTATTTGATTCTGTCATCAATGTTTTAGAGTTTTTAGCATGCAAATCTTGTTCATCTTTGGGGGCATTATACCTATTTCAAATTTATTTTGGTCTTCTTGTAAAAAGTACTGTTTTAGTTTTAATTTTAATTTCCAGAAATTATTTATTTTTAGTATATACTAATATAATTGATTTTTACATCCATCTTATATCCTGTAGCCATTTATTAATTTTAGTATCTTTTTGTAGAATCATTTCTGAGTTTCTATCAGTGGAATTACCCATTGTCGTGATTACAAATAGTAACAGTTTTATTTCTTTCTTTTCAATCTGGATGATTTTTGCTCCCTTTTCTTGTTTCTTATTAAATTGGCCATATTAATAATTATTTTAGTAAATTATTAAGTACAATGTATAGTGGTAAGAGTGGACATCCTAGCCTTGTTCCAGCTCTTAGGGGAAAGGCATTTAGAATTTCACCATGAACTGTGATGTTATCTGCAGGGTTTCCAAGAATAAACATTTTGTGAAATGTTTATTCTGCATCTATCAATGTGATTACATGGATTTTCTTCTTTAGTTTTCTTCTTTAGTTTGTTGATATCATGAATTACACTTATTGATTTTTAAAAACTAAACAAAATGTTCCCTCTTCTTCTACTTTACAGAGGAGTTTATCTACAATTGATGCTGTTCGATCCATAAATGTGTGATAGAATTTGCCGGTAAAGGCATCCAACGCTTGAGTTATCTTTGTTGGCAGGTCTTTACGAATTAAATCTATTGATACATATAGGGCTATTTAGGTTTTCCTTTTGTTTTTGTACAGGCTTTGGCAGTTTGTGTCTTCCAAGAAATTTGTCCCTTTTTTCCTAAATTGTTGAATTTATTGGCATTGAATTATTCATAATATTATCTTCTTATTTTTTAAAATATCTGTAGAATCTGTAGTGATATGTCTGCTATTATTCCAGATATTGGTAATTTGTGTCTTCCTTTGTTTTTTTCCTCAATCAGGTCAGTTTGGATAGAAGTTCTTTTCATCTATTGATCTTTTCAAAGTACTGACTTTTGATGTCACTGATTTTTTCTCTATTTTTCTCTATTTTTGTTTTGTTTCTTTTTTTAAAATTAAAAATATATTTAGGAGGTACAAGTGCAGACTTCTTACATGTGTCTATTGCATAGTAGTGAAGTCTGGGCTTTTAGTGTACCAATTACCGAAACAGTGAACTTTGTATCCAATGTCTATTATTCCACTTTCTATGTCCATGTATACCCATTGTCTAGCTCCTATTTGTAAGTGAGAGCATTCAGTATTTGACTTTCTGTTTCCGAATTATTTCACTTAGGACAATGGCCTCCAGTTCCATCCATGTTGCTGCAAAAGACATGATTTCATTCTTTTTTATTGCTGAGTAGTATTCCATGGTGTGTGTGTATATATATGTGTGTGTGCATATATACACACACACACACACACCCTGGATATATATATATACACACACAGGCACACACACACACACACACACACACACACCATGGAATACTACTCAGCAATAAAAAAGATGTATATATAT
Source organism: Trachypithecus francoisi (assembly GCF_009764315.1). Lineage (NCBI taxonomy): Eukaryota > Metazoa > Chordata > Mammalia > Primates > Cercopithecidae > Trachypithecus > Trachypithecus francoisi. The sequence goes on from NW_022681456.1 coordinate 108,939,881, forward strand.
CATATATTTCTATATATATCACATTTACTTTATCCATTCCTCCACTGATAGACACTAAGGTTGATTCCATATCTTTGCTATTGTGAATAACTGCTGTGATAAACATGAGTGAGGTGTCTTTTTGAATAATGATTTGTTTCCCTTGGGGTATATACCCAGTAGTGGGATTGCTGGATTGAATGGTAGTTCTATTTTAAGTTATTTGAGAAATCTCCATACTACTTTCCATAAAGGTTGTACTAAAATTTACATTACCACCAACAGTGTACAAGCATTGTTTTTTTCTCCACATCCTCACCAACATCTGTTGTTTTTAGACTTTTTATAGTAGCCATTTTGTGTGGTGTAAGATGATATCTCATTGCGCTTTTAATTTGTATTTCTCTGATGATTAGTGAGGTTGAGCAGTTTCATATGTTTGTTGGCTGAGTAATATCGGCCTTATAGCATGAATTAAGGAGAATTCCCTTCTCAATTTTTTGGAATAGTTTCAGGAATGTTGGTATTAGTTCTTCTTTGTATGTTTTGTGGAATTTAGCTGTGAATCCCTCTGGTCCTGGGATTTGTTTGGTTGGGAGTTTTTTTTTTTCTTTTTTTTTTTTTTTTTTTACTGATTCAATTTTGCTACTCATTATTGGTCTGTTTAGGAGTTTCATTTCTTCATGGTAAAATCTCAGGAGGTTGTGTGTTTTCAGGGATTTACCCATTTCCATTAAGTTTTCTAGAGTATGCCTACTCTTATCTTTATTATTTCCATTTTCTAAATGCCTTTAGTTTAATTTGCTCTTTTTAAAAGTTTCTTAAAGTGGAAGCTTAGAACATTTATTTAAGGCTTTTCTTCTTCTCTAATGTAAGCATTTAATGTAATACATTCCCCTTTATATACTACCTTAACTAGAGCCACACATTTTGATACTGTGTTTTCTTTTATAATTAATTCAAATATTTTATATTTTCCCTTTTAACTTTTGCTTTGACACATGGGTATTTAAAAGGGTGACGTTTAATTTCCAAATATTTAGGTACTTTACAGATACATTTCTGTTGTTGAGTTTTAGTTTCATTTTTGTTCAAAGGACATACTTTTTATGACTTCAACTCTTTTAAATTTATTAAGACTTACTTTATGGCCTGGAATATAACCTATCTTACTGTATTTTCCATGTGCATTTAGAAAAATGTTTATACTCCTTTTGTTGGATGGTGTTTTCTATAAGTGGCAATTAGGTTAAGTTAGTTGATAGTGTTGTTTAAGTCTTCCATAGTCTTACTAATTTTTTTTTTTTTTTGAGATGGAGTCTTGCTCTGTCACCCAGGCTGGAGTGCAGTGGTATGATCTTGGCTCACTGCAAACTCTGCCTCCTGGGTTCAAGTGATTCTCATGCCGCAGCTTCCCAAGTAGCTGAGACTGCAGGTACGGGCAATCACATTTGGCTAATTTTTGTATTTTTAGTAGAGCAGGGTTTCGCCACATTGCCCAGGTTGGTCTCAAACTCCTGGGCTCAAGCCATCTGCCCGCATCGGCCTCCCAAAGTGCTGAGATTACAGGAGTGAGCCACTGCGACTGCCCAGTCTTACTAGTTTTGTTTCTACTTGTTCTCTTGACACTGAGAGAGGAGTATAGAAGTCTGGAGAATAGTAGTAGTTTAGCCTATTTCACTTTTCCGTTCTATTAATTTTTTGCTTCATTTATTTAGAAGCTCTGCTGTTAGATGCATATACATTTAGAATTATGATATCTTCTTGGGGAATTGAACCTTCTATTATTATGCTGTGTCCCTCTTTGTCCCTGTTAATGTTCCTTTTATAGAAGTCTACTTTTTGTGAAATTAGAATAGCCACTTTAGCTTTTTTTTTTAAAAAAATTTATCTTTTTTTAATCTTTCTTTTTTTTAGCCAATCTGTATTTTTATATTTAAACTTGGATTTCTTATAGACTGTGTAGGGTTGGTTTCTTTTGTTTTTTCTAATCTGACAATCTTTGTTTTATAAATAACCTAAAACAAAGATTTTAAGTAACCTAAAACAATTATTTTAGTGTAATTATTGATAGAATTATATTAAACCTATATTTTAATGTAATTTAAACCATTTATTTTAATGTAGTTATTAATAGGATTATTTTAAAACCTACCATCTTGCTAGTTATTTGCTATTTGTTCCATATGTTGTTAGTTTCTGTTTATCCTTTCTTTCTGTCTGCTTTCAAATCAATTGCATATTTTTTTTCTCATTTTATTTTATCTCCACTATTGGCTTATAAGTTATGTCTCTTCTTAAGCAAGTTTTAACGGTTGTTCTAAGCTTTTCAACATATGCTTTTAATTTATCACAGTCTACCTTAAAACAATATTACAGTACTTTGTACTTAAGCTAGGAGAATTAGTTTGTTTTTTTAGAATATTCTCTGAACGATTTCAAACAACTTTATTATTTACTTTTTATATTCTTCTTCCTTTAGATTTTATCAGTGTTTTTGATTCTAGCTTCATGGGATGAATGCTTAGTGTATTTATTGTCAGTCTTAGTTTCTAATAAGTGTATTTGAAGTTATAAATTCACCTACAATTTCCCTACTAGCATTCTAAAAGTTTTTTTTTTTTTAACTTTTATTTTAAGTTCAGGGGTACAAGTGAAGGTTTGTTACACAGGTAAACTTGTGTCATGGATGTTGTTGTACAGATTATTTCATCACCCAGGTATTAAGCCAAGTACCCATTCATTGTTTTTCCTGATCCTCTCCCTCCTCCCCTTCTCCATCCTCTGTAAGGCCCCAGTGTGTGTTGTTTCCCTCTATGTGTCCATGCTGTTCTCATTGTTTAGGTTCCACTTGCAAGTGAGAACAGGCAGTATTTGATTTTCTGTTCCTGTGTTAGTTTGCTAAGGATAATGACCTACAGTTTCATCCATGTCCCTGCAAAGGACATAATCTTGTTCTTTTTTGTGGCTGCATTGTATTCCATGGTGTATATGTACCATATTTTCTTTATTCAGTCTATTATTGATGGGCATTTAGATTTATTTCATGTCTTTCCTATTGTGAATAGTGCTGAAATAAACATATGTGTGCATGTGTCTTTATAACGGAATAATTTATATTCCTTTGGGTATATACCAAGTAATGGGATTGCTGGGTCAAATGATATTTCTGTCTTTAGGTGACTGGGGAATCACCACACTGTCTTCCACAATGACTGAGCTAATTTACACTCCCACCAACAGTGTATAATTGTTCCTTTTTATCCACAACCTAGTCAGCATCTGTTATTTTTTGACTTTTTAATAGTAGCCATTCTGACTGGTATGAGATGGTATTTCATTGTGGTTTTAATTTCCATTTCTCTAATGATCAGTGATGTTGAGCTTTTTTTCATGCTTTTTTTCATGATTGTTGGCCACATGTATAACTTCTTTTGAAAAGCATCTGTTCATGTCCTTTGCTGACTTTTTAAAATGGGGTTATTTTTTTCTTGTAAATTTGTTGAAGTTTCTTATAGATGCTGGATATTAGACCTTTGTTGGATGCATAGTTTGCAAAATTTTCTCCCATTCTGTAGGTTGTCTTTTGGCTCTGTTGATAATTTCTTTTGCTGTGCAGAAGCTCTTTAGTTTAATTAGATCCCATTTGTCAGTTTTTGCTTTTGCTGAAATTGCTTTTGGCATCTTTGTCATGATATCTTTGCCCATGCCTATGTCCTGAGTGATATTGTCTATGTTGTTTTTCAGGGTTTTTGTAGTTTTGGGTTTTACATTTAAGTCTTTAATCCATCTTGGATTAATTTTTGTATATGGTGTGAAAGGGGTCCAGTTTCAGTCTCCTGCATATGGCTAGCCAGCTATCCCAGCACCACTTATTGAATAGCAAGTCTTTTCCTCATTGCTTGTTTTTGTCAGGCTTGCCAAAGATCGGATAGCTGTAGTGTGCAGTTTTATTTCTGGGTTCTCCATTCTGTTCCATTGGTCTATGTGTCTGTTCTTGTACCAGTACTATGCTGTTTTGGTTACTGTAGCCCTGTAACGTAGTTTGAAGTCATGTGGCATACTTCCAGCTTTATTCTTTTTGCTTAGGATTGACTTGGCTATTCGGGCTCTTTTTTGGTTCCATATGAATTTTAAAATAGTTTTTTCTATTTCTGTGAAGAATGTCAATGTCAATGGTAGTTTAATGGAAATAGCATTGAATCTATAAATTTCTTTGGGGAGTATGGCCATTTTAATGATATTGATTCTTCCTATCCATGAGCATGGAGTGTTTTTCCATTTGTTTGTGTCCTCTCTGATTTATTTGAGCAGTGTTTTGTAGTTCTACTTGTAGAGATCTTTCACCTCTCTAGTTAGCGTATTCTTAGGTATTTCATTTTTTTGTGTGTGACAATTGTTTATGAGAGTTCATTGTGATTTTGTTCTCCGCTTGACTTGTTGGTGTAGAGGAATAGCATTCCAAAAGTTTTATGCAGTGCTTTTATTTTTTCAACTCTGAATACTTATAATTACCACTGTGATTTCTCGATTAACCTATGAATTGTTTAGAAGTGTATTTTCAGTCTCCAAATGTATAGTTTATTTTTTCCACTTAGTTGTTTTTCTAATTAATTTGCATAATGATAGATATTGTTATCTAAATAACATTTTTTTTTGAAAATTGTTGAAAATTTCCTGGTTGTTTGCCTTTTTACTTTGTAATTTCATGTATGCTTGAAAAGCAAATGCATTGTTTATTTGTTGCATGCAAAGTTATATATCTTTATCATCTATCGTCTATCATCATGTATCTATATAATCAAGCTTGTTGACTATAATTAAATCTTCTATATTTTTATCAATATTTTTGTCAACATGCTCTATCGATTTCTGAGAAATGTGAATGTAGTATATTAATTACACTGATGGTGTGGGGAAGGGGAAAAAACTTTTTTCTTTGGGTTCAGTGGCTGGGGCCCTCCAAATTAAACTGGCAAACCAGTATAATTTTCTGTTGTTAAATGCATTAAAAGCAGAAAAAATTTGTTATTGCATATGCCTATAGAGGCCATTATAGAAAATTAAAGACACCAAAGAAGTGATAGGACTGAGGGCTTATATACTTTTTTTAACAAAGAATGATAAATTGTGGAAATATGACAAGAGAAAGGAAAAGGAAGTTTGTGCTAGGAGAGGTAAACTGTGGGAAAGTGATTTGGAAATACATGGGGAAAGTAGTGGAAGACAAAGGTTATTTTAGTGAGATTTGTTTCAACCTGATCTTGGTGTTGACTTTCTACCTTCTTCATGACTGTAAAACTCCCTCAAGAGAGGAAATATATGGTAGTCCTGGTTTCTCAAAGTTGCGACTTTAGTCGGATAAGAAAAGCCTTGAAAAGGTTTCTATCTGTATCTGTTGATTCTCATTTGCCTCCAACCCAAAATATTCCTTATACCGAAGAGGCATATTTTGGGGTGGCATATTCTAATTCTCTTCAGTGGCCCCTTAATTAAATACCTCTATAAAACCACATGTTTAGCAATGTTACATTGCAGCTCCTGCTATCAAGATGTGACATCAGTTTCGCCGCGTATTGAGTTTGGGCTGGCCTTCTATCTTGCATTAAACAATAGAATACATAGAAGTGATGATGTGCCCACTCTGAGCCTGGATCACAGAGGTATTGTGGGTGCTTTTGCTTTCTCTCTGGAACATCTATTATCTCATGCCAGTCAGCCTTATCTAGTCTGCTCAAAGGTAAGAAACTTTGTGGAGCAGAGATAAGACATCTCAGTTGTGCCTATCTTACATTTGAATTAGCTAACTGATGAATAGGTGCTATGAACAAGAATAAATGATAATTATCTTCAGACAGTGAGTTTGGGGGTGATTTTTTTTCAATGAAGCAATAACTAACTGATATATTGCATAAAGATTTTCCACTCTAGTTATGCAGTTGTCAATTTGTCTTTATAATTCTGGCATGTTTACTTTTTATATTTTGAGACCATGACTTTAGATGCATGTAACTTTATAATTTTGATGTCATCTTTGTTGTTTATATCCTTTAGCAATGTAAATGTGTATTTCACTAATGTTAAATGTGTTCCCATTAATGCATTTAAAAGATCACCTTTTTTTCTTTCTTTTTTTTTTTTTTTTTTGAGATGGAGTCTCACTCTGTCTCTCAGGTTGGAGTGCAGTGGTGCAATCTCGGCTCACAGCAAGCTCCGCCTCCCGGGTTCACGCCATTCTTCTGCCTCAGCCTCCCCAGTAGCTGGAACTACAGGCGCCCGCCACCACACCCAGCTAATTTTTTTTTGTATTTTTAGTAGAGATGGGGTTTCACCATGTTCGCCAGGATGGTCTCGATCTCCTGACCTCATGATCTGCCTGCCTCGGCCTCCCAAAGTGCTGGGATTACAGGTGTGAGCCACCATGCCTGGCCAAAAAATCACATTTTTATTTTGAGCAGTTCTATTATAAGCATTAGCATACCAGTTTCCTCTGGAATAATTTTTTTGCCTAGTACACTTTTTCTCCAACCAATTATATTTAAATTCTCTGTGGTTTTTTGTTCCGATTGTGCCTCTTATATTTTGTCCACCATTTCTTCTTGTCTTTTTTTTCTTTCTCTGTTTTCTGTTGAACTGATCAAGTTCTACCTTTGTTTTTCTCTTTTATCATTTGAAAATTTAGGTTTCAAGAAACAAATATGTAATATCATGCTTTTCCACCTACATGTTCTGAAGCAACTGAGAGATAAATAAGAGGGTAAGGCAGATAAAAATATCAAATGCCACCTTTATTATTAACAAAGACTTGGAGAATTTGACTTTAAGTCTATTATCCCTGAGTTTGGCAAACTTACCTAGTCACTAGCAGTAGTGAGAAATTGCAGGACTCCTTAGGGAGGAGCAGAGCAGAGCAGAATCTACATTCTCTGTTGGCAAGCAGATGCCAAGAAGAGAAAGGAGATCAGAAGAGTCTGGGCTAAGTGTTCAGCTGCTTCTCCCAAACCACCATGTAGAGAAGCCATTTTGTCTCCCTCAGGGAAGAGTGAGAAGGGGTGGCCTGAGAGCCCAGAAGTACTACTTTAAAAAACAATCCCACCTAGCGGGGGCATAAGTGTTCCATGAGAATATGTCATGTATTCTATTCTTTCAGTGATTACTCCACATTTTAAATATATTGTATTAGGTTCCTGTGGTTGCTGTAACAAATGACTACAAATTTGGTCCTTTTAATCAAAGCACATTTATGCTTTTATCTTCTGGATGCCAGAAATCTGAAAGCAATTTCGCTGGACCAAGATTGGATGTCAGCAGATTTGTGGTCTTTCCAGATGCTCTAGAGGGTATAAATCTATTTCCTTTCCAGTCTCTAGAGCATCATTCCTTGCATGCCTTGGCTCGCTGTCCTTCCCTCCATCTTCAAAACCAGAAGCTTAGCATCTTGCCTCAGATGCATAATCACATCGCCTGTCTTTACTGTAATCAAATCTCCTTCTTCTTCCCTCTCATATGGATACTTGTTATTACATTTAGGGTCCACCTAGATAATCTAGGGTAATCCCTCCATCTCAAGATCCTTAATTTAATCACAGCTGCAAAATCCTTTGCCATATAAATGTAAAATTCACAGTTTCTGGAGATTAGAACATAGATATCTCCGGGGGGTCATTATTCAGTTTATCTGGCATATAAAATTGTACATTTTTAAGGTGTACAGCATGATACTTCTATATACATATCTTGATATATACATACATGGTGAAATGATAACTACAGTCAAGCCGACTAACATACCCATCATCTCATATAATTATCTTTTTTCCTTCTGTGGTAAACGTATCTAAACTCCACTCTTTTGGCAAATTACTGGTATACAATACATTATTACTAGCTATAGTTCTCATGTTGTGTATTAGATCTCTAGCCTTATTCATCCTACATAACTACAATTTTGTTCCTTTTGACCCACAAGTATTTTGTCTAACAAGTTTTGTCTAACAACTTAGACTGTCTCTGTCTTCCCAATAGACAAACCCTTAATATTAAGTAAATACAAAATAACTACTATCAATTAAGAAACATTTCCACAATCCTAATTTAAATCTATATCCACTTCTTGAATTTGATAATGTGTTTGTCAAATGATTCAGAATGTTTGATAAGGTTGGCTATGTATTTCTCCTTGCTAAACACTGGAATCATTTTGTTATGTTTCATCAACTCTTATCTGGGGAATTTAATTAGAGAAATTCAAAAAAAGTGTACTGTCACAGTAAAAATAGATATTGTATATTTGAAGACTTGCCTGCAGTACCAATACAGTGCTTTTATTGTGATGGCTTTTGAAGTAGATTCAAGTATAAATGGTTAACTGGAAAACTTGATATTTCCAGTAGTGACATTTTCTTGACAGGAAATTATTTATTTGAGATTGTTCAAGGGAATTGATGAAATCCCTAGAGAAGATGACATGTGAAGTTCAGAATGAATAATGTCCCAGCATCTATAATGATTAGAAAAGTTTTTCTCTTCCTTTTGTATTGCAGTCAGTCACAAGCAATATTTTATTCTCATGGATAAGATTTTCAAAGAAACTGCTAGAAATCAGGTTGAGGGAACAGGATAAATTCTTTTTGGCATAAGGCTACAGGTAACTACTCCATATTCTATGAGAAATAAGCACACACACATATGTTTTGACAGCAGAGTCGCCTCATTTAGTTATTCTTGTCTGCCTTAGGTGATCATTTTCAAGGCTTATTTAGAGAAACTGGCCTATTTACAGATGTCATTCCTATCTCCTTATCACTGCCTGAAATTGAGGAAAAAAATATTTCTATTTTTACCTTTTCACACTCAGTTATGTTGGATGGACCTCCTCAGAATTTAAATAGGTCAGTGTCTTAATTCTCCACTTTGAAATAAAGTACTCAGTCATTATTGACTCCCAACATAGATATTAGAAATACTTAGTGGTCTATGAGATTTTACTCCACACATGGGCACATATACCTCATTTACTGAAGTGGTTAGAATGAGGGAAATAACAGCTGAAGCTTCAATTTGTAATGGGTGGAAAAAGATGAGGAGGGACTGGGCTCAGTAGATTGATTGCTATTTGTCCCCTTGGGCATTTTTCAGAAAAACATTTCATATTTATCCTTACCATGTTCCAGAGGCACAAATAAAGGATCTCCGCTTAATGGGTTCCAAGTACAGACCAAGTTTCCTTGACTAGAGACTCACTGGAGTGGACACAAGCACCACTTTACTCTCAGATTTGAGTCAGTCAACAATTCATAACCTGTTCACAGTTGGTTTTATATGTTGTCTCAGTTGACCTTGGTGTATTAAGAAGAATTCGACCACTACCAGCACAGAGATTGGTATGTAATAAGGGTGCTGTAAATATTTATAACATGGTATAAATAAAAGTTTTTCTTTTCTAAAAAAAGTTAAAATTCTATTATTTAGGGTTCAAGATAGACTTTTAAGCATAAAGCCTTTTAAGCTAAAAATCAGTTAATTCTCTTAATGTTTGTTTGTCTCTAATGGACTGTTACCATTTTAAGATCATCCTATTTGAGTTTGCTTTACATTGTTTGTGTGTATGTGTTGGGGAGGGTGTTTTGACATTTTATTATTCTTTGCTCCCAATGTTTTAGAATCTTTTAAAATTATATCATTTCTTTTTTAAATATTATTTCTTCTGGAATCTTGTTTTTTAGAATTACCACCTGATATTTTGAAACTAAGGTCACTGGCCAAGAATCTTTTAACTAATCCCTTCACAAACTTTCTAGTTTTAAATACCTGCTATTTAAACAGCAATCAACCAGAAAAAAAATTCCAATGAGGTCAATTATCCCTTGGCCCAAATCCCGAATTGATACATTCTTCAATTCTAATGCAGGCTTTGTCTAATCATTTAATACTTTGGCAAAAGTTTTGAAGAGTAAGAAAGTTGACATTAAGCATTTATGGGTTTTTCTGTTTGCATTTCACAAGAATTTTTGATTCGTTCTCCCTGTCATTTATCAGATCAGAAGTTGGATGTGTTTTGTTGCATAAAATACTACCCACGTACGACAGTTACATTTCCATTTCAGATGACCAGATGAAAGAGTAGTTTCCTTCAAAGCCCACAGTCATTTTGAAATGGGAATTATACCACGAGTGAAATAAGAAACTGTAAATAGGCTTTGGCACAATGATTGTACTCTCAGGCGCCAAGTTTTGTTGGCAAGAATTCTGGTATTCAGGAGACTCTTGTAGTTCTGGCTCTTCCACTTATCTGGTATTATGACTTCTTCAGTTTAAAGTCACCTTTTCCAGAAAATGAGAACCTTGACAATGCAAGTAGCCACCCAGTCACTCTTTTTCACATCTCCTAATTTTAATTCTCTACATAGCCCTTATTGCTCATTACTGGGTATTTTTCTTGTTTGTTTCTTTTGATTATCTTTGTAGAATCTAAACTTCAGGGACTTTACAAAGGAATATACCATGTCTCATTGAATCTAAGGTGACATCAATGGTGAGATGCATCATTATGTTGGGGATATAAGATTGCAATCACAGCTCATTGCAGACTTGTTATCCCGAACTCAAGCAATCCTTCCTCCTTAGCCTCCTGAGTAGCTGGGACTACAGGTGCACACTACAACACCTGCACCCAGCTAAATTTTGTATTTTTGTAGAGATGAGGTTTGGCCATGTAGCCCAGGCTGGTCTTGAACTCTTATGCTCAAGCGATCTGCTCACCTTGGTTTACCAAAGTGCCGGGATTATAGGCATGAGACACTATGCCCAGCTTCTTCAGCATTTTCAATGAAAAGTTGCCAATATATGGTATTTTCGACATGATATCATTGTTTGTGGCATCAAGAGTATTGGTGAAGCTGAATTTCTGAAAATATTACTCCATTATTGTCTTTGACATTTTCTTCCCAGATGGTGACATTCATTCTTTTAAGTTTTGATGCTTATAGGCCATCAATGTCTGGCAGACAGCAACTGTAAGACTCACCCTAATTTGAGATGTGGACATGTGAAAAATTGAACATCTCAAAACTGAAAAAATAAGGGTTGTAGGTACTGATATGGTTTGGCTCCATGTCCCCACTTAAACCTCATGTCCAATTGTAATCCCCACGTATTGAACGAGGGGCCTAGTGGGAGGTGATTGAATCATGGAGGCAGACTTTCCCCTTGCTATTCTCGTGATAGTAAGTTCTCAGGAGACCTGGTTGTTTGAAAGTGGGTAGCACCTCCCCCTTCCCTCTCTTGCTCCTGCTCCACCCATATAGGATGTGCCAGCTTCCCCTTTGCCTTCTGTCATGATTGTAAGTTTCCTGAGGCCTCCCCCAGCCATGCTTCCTGTACAACCTGTGGAACCCTGAGCCAATTAAACCTCTTTTCTTTATAAATTACCCAGTCTCAGGTAGTTCTTTTTTTTTGAGACGGAGTTTCACCCTGTCGACCAGGCTGGAGTACAGTGGCGCGATCTTGGCTCACTGCAACCTCCGCCTGGCAGATTCAAGCTATTCTCCTGCCTCAGCCTCCTGAGTAGCTGGGATTACAGGCACCTGCCACCATGCCTGGCTAATTTTGTATTTTTAGTAGATATGGGATTTCACTATATTGGCCAGGCTGGTCTCGAACTCCTGACCTCAGGTAATCCACCCTCCTCAGCCTCCCAAAGTGCTGGGATTACTGGTGTGAGCCACTGCACCTGGCCTCAGGTAGTTCTTTACAGCAATGTGAGAATGGACTAATACAAGTACTCAATAAATAAGTAGTTTTCAAATACTTGAATATATGACTTTTGTCAAATCTATGTGTCCTTGGGCAAGCCAGTTTATTCCTTAAGCTATATTTTTCCCATTCAGAAAAGTAAGATGTTGGCCTAGAAGTCCTCTAAGAGCCCTTTTGGCTAAAAAAAGAAAAAAAAGTACATGCTTTGTAAATGGCTGGAGTTCATAAATGTGAGGGTGTTTAATTTTAGTGAACTATTAAAAATATTCTGTCCAGTCTGATCTTCAAGGATTTAAATTTCCAGATCAAACAAATAAGAATACCACCCAGCTGTTCTATTAGACAATTGATGAGGTGACAATTGAAGGGTGAGGATTCTTGCCACATTTAGCTGACCCCTTTCTCTTTCCCTGGCTGCAGCTGGTTAGTATACAGTGCACAGAGCACTGCCATTAGAGAGAGATAAAAACAATGAGAGGCTTTATACATGGGAAGAAAGGTATTCTTAGCCTCAATATGGCCCAGTTCCCAGGATGTGGGGAAAAGATAACCTCTGGACTCTTTGCCATGGTGAGGCTCCAATTAGAGAGCAGGCCTCTGGTTGCAGCCATGGTGGACTCTCAGGCCAACCGGGGAAGAGCTGGCCTAGCAGCAGGTGACCCAATGGGCGGATGCTGAAAAACCTTGTTTGCCAACTACCATGTATTGGTGCTCAGCCACAGGGTCCTATATCTCCAAATGTGACTGAATGGTCACTTTCTAAGTGACTATTCATAGAATTGTTCCTTTATTTTTATTTATTTATTTTTTGAGATGGACTCTCGCCCTGTAGCCCAGGCTGGAATGCAGTGGCATGATCTCAGCTCACTGCAACCTCCACCTACCAGGCTCAAACAAGCCTCCCACCTCTGCCTCCAGAGTAGCTGGGACTACAGACGCCTGTCATCATGCTTGGCTAATTTTTGCATTTTTAGTAGAGATGGGGTTTCACCATGTTGGCCAGGTTAGTCTCAAACTGCTGACCTCAAGTGATCTGCCTGCCTTGGCCTCCCAGAGAGCTAGGATTACAGGCATAAGCAACCACCTCTGGCCAGAATTGCTCCTTTATAAAGCCTTGAGTAAATGTCAAAAAACTAGGGAGGCGATTCCATGATTCACCAGATAACCCATATAGATGCATACCATCTAACTAAAAATACGCATTTTTACGCCAGTTAATCTTCATGGCCTTCAAGTTACTATCCATGGACCTGTACTGTGTTTCAGGAGGCTCTGTCTTGGATACAGTGACCTTATGCACATCAGTGAAAGGACTGAAACTTGAAGAAGGAAAATTGGGATCCATGTCTACTTTGTTTCCCACATGTTATTCTGTTACCTCAGGTATCTGACTCCATTGTAGTTCATTGCTTCCTGTCTGTTTCTTTCCCTAGGTTATGAGATGGTCCACAGATAACTGAGTAAGAACAATGGTGTACCTTATTAACTAAAATGATCACACCTTGCTTTATTATTTATTTGTTTTTTTTTTAAACTATCCTAGAACAGATAATGTATTATAGTTTGTTGCCTTGGGAAAGATTCCATTCTGCTTACGTGACACAGAGAGAAGCTGGCTTAAACTTCCCTTGGATCCTTCCTACACTTGGCTTTGTGCTAAAGAGTCACACAGTTGTGGGAATCTTGCAAGTATAATTTCAATTTCTACTTTCAGATCAGAATCAAGGAAGGATTAGAAAGGAGTCCATTTCAAAATTTATAGACCACTTCAGAAATACTTATTTTATCCTACCTGTTCTGAATATATTAAATTTATTAAAAACTGCTAAGTACCCTGCCAAATTTTTTGTTAATATTATAATCAAATGTACTTAGTTATCGGTGTCTCTGCAAGCACTGAAAATGCCATGCAATTATAAACAGAATATGTTTTCTCATTTGAAATGGCAAAGCCCCAGAGTTTCTAATAGCCACCCTCTTACAGATACATTATTCATTGTAAACTAGCTTTCTAGAATCCTAGATTATGGAGAACTAAGTATCTCTATATTTTAAACCACATGTTTGCTAATGTATATAGTGAGCGTTTCAAACAATCTTTTTGCTCCTGGTCAACTTTTTATTTTTATTTTTATAATAATAAAGGCGGCCGGACGTGGAGGTGCACGCCTGTAATCCCAGCACTTTGGGAGGCCAAGGAGGGTGGATCAACTAAGGTCAGTAGCTCGAGACCAGCCTGGCCAATATGGCGAAACCCCATCTCTACCAAAAATACAAAAATTAGCTGGGTGTGGTGGCACACGCCTGTAACCCCAGCTACTCGGGAGGCAGAGGCATGAGAATTGCTTGAACCCAGGAGGTGGAGGCTGCAACGAGCCAAGATTGCCCCACTGCACTCCAGCCAGGGTGACAGAGCGAGACTCCATCTCAAAATAATAATAATAATAATAATAATAATAATATAGGCACTGAACATTTTGGAAAAAGCTTAAGAAATAAGAAAAACAGCAAGTTAGGGAAGTTTAACTGACAAAGCATTTAACACAATTCATTATAAGATGAATGACAAACAAGTAAAATGGGAGATAAATAAGAGATTTATTTAGTGCATCAACTGTTAAAGTGCGGTCTTTATGGCTTATACTTCTGTATAGATGCTAGGCCCAAAATGGAGGTCTATTTCCCAATTAAAAACATGAAAAACACCACTTATCAACTGCAGGGAATACTTTTGAGATTAGATGCTAGGCATTGCACAAATGGAAGGTTTCCAAAAGACAACATACAGAATTACATGTTAGGAGGGGATTCAGGAGGTCACCCAGATCAGTCGTCCTTTGTTACAATTTTTAGGGAAGGATATTCCAAAACCAGTCTGAGGTTTAAGTGCCCAAAGACCATGAGAAATCTTAAAATTTTGTCACACAATGAGTATAGAGAAAAGTTTTTAAAAAGTCCACAACAAAGTAGATACAATTGTATAGAAACATCTAGATCATAGAGCTCCCCAGATCAAGCCCCCTCTGTTAACCCCACCACCCCGTGTTTTCTCATTACGTTTAGACTGAAATTAAAATCCTGCAAGATCCTGTATGAATTAGCCCCTGACTCCTCTGACATCAGCGTCTTCCACTTTCTCCCAGTGTCCCAGTTTCCTCTGTTTCAGACACTGTGCAGTAGCAATAATGTGTCTCTTGTTCATCACTGCACATCTACAAAATATCTTCACAGCAACACCTACATTGGTATTTGATTGGATATACCTCATGTTTTAACTGTTTGATAACTATGTCTACAAATTTACAAAAGATTAAAAAGTTATATATATATTTGAATGGCTATATACGTATATAATTATTGTAATAGTGATGTTTTATGTGCTTCAAAGTTCCTTTATATGTTTTTTTCCCCTTTCAGTTCTATCTT
The DNA here is from genome assembly GCF_009764315.1 of Trachypithecus francoisi. NCBI lineage: Eukaryota > Metazoa > Chordata > Mammalia > Primates > Cercopithecidae > Trachypithecus > Trachypithecus francoisi. Next base: position 108,955,040 of record NW_022681456.1, read on the forward strand.
GTTTCCTAGTTTCTTGAAACTCCCACATTCTTGATATTAGATTACTAGAACACTAGCAGCAGATAGAAGTCATTGACAAAATAGATGAATCACTCAATGTGGCTTGGTACTGGCATTGAAAAAATAGATTGACAGAGCAATAGAAGGGAAGAATGTGTTTATTGCTGTCAGAAAATACCTGGAAATATCAGTTTCTCCAGTCAGAGAAGTCAGACTCCAAGTGAGTATTTCAGCACAGTCTTTCTGAGCAAGGTAATACAAGCATACAGATGCAAAATGGAATGACTCAGCTAGCCAAGATTCAATCAGCCTAAGGCATAGAAGCAGCATTTAGGGGAAACTGTGAATGACAGACACCAGCTCCAAATCAGAGCAAAATGATATGTCCTTAGACTGAAAAGTTTCTTGTCTTTTTTTTTTTTTTTTTTGAGAAGGAGTCTTGCTCTGTCTCTCAGGCTGGAGCGCAGTGGCGCAATCTCTGCTCACTGCAAGCTCCGTCGCCTCCCGGGTTCATGCCATTCTCCTGCCTCAGCCTCCCGAGAAGCTGGGACTACAGGCGCCCGCCACCACACCCAGCTAATTTTTTTTTGTATTTTTAGTAGAGACGGGGTTTCACCATGTTCGCCAGGATGCTCTGGATCTCCTGACCTCATGATCTGCCCGCCTCGGCCTCCCAAAGTGCTGGGATTACAGGCGTGAGTCACGGCGCCCGGCCAGTTTCTTGTCTTTTTAAGCCTCATTTGAGCCAAGATAGTGATAGCACTTTCCATCATGGCACCACTTAAGGAGAGCAGAAACTCCGGGCTACTGTGCCATGGACAGGAAGGATAGCCAACATGTGCATTCAAATTCTGTTCACGCTTGTGCTTTGAACCAAAGTCATTTTCTAGGTTGAGTGAAAACGACCTTACCTGACTCGTCCTAGCTCTGATTCCAGCAAATGCCACAAGCCAAGTATTCTCTACCCAGGCTGAGCTCACTCAGTCAGCTCTGAGCATTCTCTCCCCAACTTGCGATATAACAAAACACAGAGAGTGTCTATACGTATTTTACATATCTCTGAGGTTTAGGTGTGAAATGCAACGGTTTGGTTTCAAAGCCCAGATGACTGTTTGCAGAGTGTGACGGAACTGTGAGCAGCTGGAGGGTGATACATCCTTCTCCCCACCAAATTTCTATCAACAAGCGTTTAAAGGAGATATTGGCCTAGCTCACAACGGACTAACCTCCCATGATTTATTGTGCAGCAGACTGTTTTCTCCAAAATTGACAACACGATATTTTCAGCCCCAGATAGTTTTCAAAAACCTCACCTTCGCCTACCAAGAAATGGAATAGGGCTCTTCCACTTGAAACTAAAAATAGAACGGAAAATAAAGGAAAGAAATGTTGCACAACTTCTGAGGCTAGGTCCTAGTAGATGATAGAGTCAGTTTCTCTCTCTCTCTCTCTCTCTCTCTCTCTCTCTCTCTCTCTCTCTCTCTCCACACTCACCTTGGAAAGCTATCCATCATGTTTTCAAGAAGCTCAAGCTGGCTTATGTGAAAAGAAGCCATAAAGCAGCCGTCAGCCCCAGCTACAGTCTCAGCACACAGCAGCCTTGCCGCCAGACATGAGAGAGTGAATTCAGCTGAATCCAGCCCTCAGTCGGCTATGCAGCTATTGAGAACTAATGCAGATTTCATGCTTTTTGCTCATTAACTTTCATTCTGGCAGGTTGCCATAGCCAAATTCTACAGAATTTGCTTTGGGCTTTTGCCTGTGTCATGTACTCCGCTGGAGATGCTCTTTTCCTTTTCTTCTAAGCAAATACAAATCCTTCATTTTTACTTCTTAACAGAACTCACAAATCTCTTCTGTAAGGACTGGTGCTGTTCTCCATATTCTGCATATCCCTACATACAGTGAACTCTTTTATGCTGGACTTACTTGCATTCATGTGTGTTTTGTTTTTCTCTCTCTTTGCTTTTTCCCACAGGGAAATGTCTTCAAGACATCCCAGGGCCATGTCTTACATTTTTAATTAGACTGCTAATGACTGGAATTTATAGGAGGGGTAGTGTGGAGGTTGTGGGGTAAGTCTTTGGTTCAAGGCCCAGCCTGCTCAGGTCCTTCTACTGGTTCTACCACTTTACTGGCAGCGTGCCTGGAAACAAGCTACTTTGAAGATACTTGGGGTCACGGTTCTATCAGAGAAACAGACAGGATATGTGTATGTAGTCAAAATCTGCAGGACAGCCTGACAGGTCTGTAATGCAACCCACAGGCGGAATGTCTTCTTCCTCAGGAAATTCTCAATGGATTGGATAAGGCCCACTCACACTATGGAGAATAATTTTATTATTATTTTTATTATTATTATACTTTAAGTTCTAGGGTACATGTGCATAACGTGCAGGTTTGTTACATATGTATACTTGTGCCGTGTTGGTGTGCTGCACCCATCAACTCGTCAGCACCCATCAACTCATCATTTACATCAGGTATAACTCCCAATGCAATCCCTCCCTACTCCCCCCTCCCCGTGATAGGCCCCCGGTGTGTGATGTTCCCCTTCCCGAGTCCAAGTGATCTCATTGTTCAGTTCCCACCTATGAGTGAGAACATGTGGTGTTTGGTTCTCTGTTCTTGATAGTTTGCTGAGAATGATGGTTTCCAGCTGCATCCATGTCCCTACAAAGGACACAAACTCATCCTTTTTTATGGCTGCATAGTATTCCACGGTGTATATGTGCCACATTTTCTTATTCCAGTCTGTCACAGATGGACATTTGGGTTGATTCCAAGTCTTTGCTATTGTGAATGGTGCCACAATAAACATACGTGTGCATGCGTCTTTATAGCAGCATAATCCTTTGGGTATATACCCAGTATTGGGATGGCTGGGTCATATGGTACTTCTAGTTCTAGATCCTTGAGAAATCGCCATACTGTTTGCCATAATGGTTGAACTAGTTTACAATCCCACCAACAGTGTAAAAGTGTCCCTATTTCTCCACATCCTCTCCAGCACCTGTTGTTTCCTGACTTTTTAATGATTGCCATTCTAACTGGTGTGAGATGGTATCTCATTGTGGTTTTGATTTGCATTTCTCTGATGGCCAGTGATGATGAGCATTTTTTCATGTGTCTGTTGGCTGTATGAATGTCTTCTTTTGAGAAATGTCTGTTCATATCCTTTGCCCCTTTTTGATGGGGTTGTTTGTTTTTTTCTTGTAATTTGTTTGAGTTCTTTGTAGGTTCTTGATATTAACCCTTTGTCAGATGAGTAGATTGCAAAAATTTTCTCCCATTCTGTAGGTTGCCTGTTCACTCTGATGGTAGTTTCTTTTGCTGTGCAGAAGCTCTTTAGTTTAATTAGATCCCATTTGTCAATTTTGGCTTTTGCTGCCGTTGCTTTTGGTGTTTTAGACATGAAGTCCTTGCCCATGCCTATGTCCTGAATGATATTACCTAGGTTTTCCTCTAGGGTTTTTATGGTATTAGGTCTAACATTTAAGTCTCTAATCCATCTTGAATTAATTTTCGTATAAGAAGTAAGGAAAGGATCCAGTTTCAGCTTTCTACTTATGGCTAGCCAATTTTCCCAGCACCATTTATTAAATAGGGAATCCTTTCCACATTTCTTGTTTGTCTCAGGTTTGTCAAAGATCAGATGGCTGTAGATGTGTGGTATTATTTCTGAAGGCTCTGTTCTGTTCCATTGGTCTATATCTCTGTTTTGGTACCAGTACCATGCTATTTTGGTTACTGTAGCCTTGTAGTCTAGTTTGAAGTCAGGTAGCGTGATGCCTCCAGCTTTGTTCTTTTGACTTAGGATTGTCTTGGCAATGCAGGCTCTTTTTTGGTTCCATATGAACTTTAAAGCAGTTTTTTCCAATTCTGTGAAGAAACTCATTGGTAGCTTGATGGGGATGGCATTGAATCTATAAATTACCTTGGGCAGTATGGCCATTTTCACAATATTGATTCTTCCTATCCATAAGCATGGTATGTTCTTCCATTTGTTTGTGTCCTCTTTGATTTCACTGAGCAGTGGTTTGTAGTTCTCCTTGAAGAGGTCCTTTACATCCCTTGTAAGTTGGATTCCTAGGTATTTTATTCTCTTTGAAGCAATTGTGAATGGAAGTCCATTCATGATTTGGCTTTCTGTTTGTCTGTTACTGGTGTATAAGAATGCTTGTGATTTTTGCACATTAATTTTGTATTCTGAGACTTTGCTGAAGTTTCTTATCAGCTTAAGGAGATTTTGGGCTGAGACAATGGAGTTTTCTAAATATACAATCATGTCATCTGCAAACAGGGACAATTTGACTTCTTCTTTTCCTAACTGAATACCCTTTATTTCTTTCTCTTGCCTGATTGCCCTAGCCAGAACTTCCAACACTATGTTGAATAGGAGTGGTGAGAGAGGGCATCCCTGTCTTGTGACAGTTTTCAAAGGGAATTTTTCCAGTTTGTGCCCATTCAGTATGATATTGGCTGTGGGTTTGTCATAAATAGCTCTTATTATTTTGAGATATGTTCCGTCAATACCGAATTTATTGAGCGTTTTTAGCATGAAGTGCTGTTGAATTTTGTCAAAGGCCTTTTCTGCATCTATTGAGATAATCATGTGGTTTTTGCCTTTGGTTCTGTTTATATGCTGGATTACGTTTATTGATTTGTGTATGTTGAACCAGCCTTGCATCCCAGGGATGAAGCCCACTTGATCATGATGGATAAGCTTTTTGATGTGCTGCTGGATCCGGTTTGCCAGTATTTTAATGAGAATTTTTGCATCGATGTTCATCAGGGATATTGGTCTAAAATTCTCTTTTTTTGTTGTTTCTGCCAGGCTTTGGTATCAGGATGATGTTGGCCTCATAAAATGAGTTAGGGAGGATTCTCTCTTTTTCTATTGATTGGAATAGTTTCAGAAAGAATGGTACCAGCTCCTCCTTGTACCTCTGGTAGAATTCAGCTGTGACTCCATCTGGTCCTGGACTTTGTTTGGTTGGTAGGCTATTAATTATTGCCTCAATTTCAGAGTCTGCTATTGGTCTATTTAGGGATTCAGCTTCTTCCTGGTTTAGTCTTGGGAGAGTGTAAGTGTCCAGGAAATTATCTATTTCTTCTAGATTTTCTGGTTTATTTGCATAGAGGTGTTTATAGTATTCTCTCATGGTAGTTTGTATTTCTGTGGGGTCGGTGGTGATATTTCCTTTATCATTTTTTATTGCATCTATTTGATTCTTCTCTCTTCTTTATTAGTCTTGCTAGTGGTCTATCAATTTTGTTGATCTTTTCAAAAAACCAACTCCTGGATTCATTGATTTTTGGAGGGTTTTTTTTTTTTTTCTCTCTATCTCCTTCAGTTCTGCTCTGATCTTAGTTATTTCTTGCCTTCTGCTAGCTTTTGAATGTGTTTGCTCTTGCTTCTCTAGTTCTTTTAATTGTGATGTTAGAGTGTCAATTTTAGATCTTTCCTGCTTTCTCTTGTGGGCATTTAGTGCTATAAATTTCCCTCTACACACTGCTTTATGTGTCCCAGAGATTCTGGTATGTTGTATCTTTGTTCTCATTGGTTTCAAAGAACATCTTTATTTCTGCCTTCATTTTTTTATGTACCCAGTAGTCATTCAAGAGCAGGTTATTCAGTTTCCATGTAGTTGAGCGGTTTTGATTGAGTTTCTTAGTCCTGAGTTCTAGTTTGATTGCACTGAGGTCTGAGAGACAGTTTGTTATAATTTCTGTTTTTGTACATTTGCTGAGGAGTGCTTTACTTCCAATTATGTGGTCAATTTTGGAATAAGTGTGATGTGTTGCTGAGAAGAATGTATATTCTGTTGATTTGGGGTGGAGAGTTCTGTAGATGTCTATTAGGTCTGCTTGGTGCAGAGATGAGTTCAATTCCTGGATATCCTTGTTAACTTTCTGTCTCGTTGATCTGTCTAATGTTGACAGTGGGGTGTTGAAGTCTCCCATTTATTGTATGGGAGTCTAAGTCTCTTTGTAAGTCTCTAAGGATTGCTTTATGAATCTGGGTGCTCCTGTATTGGGTGCATATATATAGTTAGGATAGTTAGCTCTTCCTGTTGAATTGATCCCTTTATCATTATGTAATGTCCTTCTTTGTCTCTTTTGATCTTTGATGGTTTAAAGTCTATTTTATCAGAGACTAGGATTGCAACCCCTGCTTTTTTTTTGTTCTCCATTTGCTTGGTAGATTTTCCTCCATCCCTTTATTTTGAGCCTATGTATGTCTCTGCATGTGTGATGGGTCTCCTGAATACAGCAAACTGATGGGTCCTGACTTTTTATCCAGTTTGCCAGTCTGTATCTTTTAATTGGACCATTTAGTCCATTTACATTTAAGGTTAATATTGTTATGTGTGAACTTGATCCTGCCATTATGATATTAACTGGTTATTTTGCTCGTTAGTTGATGCAGTTTCTTCCTAGCCTCAATGGTCTTTACATTTTGGCATGTTTTTGCAATGGCTGGTACCAGTTGTTCCTTTCCATGTTTAGTTCTTCCTTCAGGGTCTCTTGTAAGGCAGGCTTGGTGGTGACAAAATCTCTAAGCATTTGCTTATCTGTAAAGGATTTTATTTCTCCTTTACTTATGAAACTTAGTTTGGCTGGATATGAAATTCTGGGTTGAAAATTCTTTTCTTTAAGAATGTTGAATATTGGCCCCCACTCTCTTCTGGCTTGTAGAGTTTCCGCCGAGAGATCTGCTGTTAGTCTGATGGGCTTCCCTTTGTGGGTAACCTGGCCTTTCTCTCTGGCTGCCCTTAAGATTTTTTCCTTCATTTCAACTTTGGTGAATCTGGCAATTACGTGTCTTGGAGTTGCTCTTCTGGAGGAGTATCTTTGTGGCGTTCTCTGTATTTCCTGAATTTGAATGTTGGCCTGCCCTACTAGGTTGGGGAAGTTCTCCTGGAGATATCCTGAAAGTGTTTTCCAAGAGTGTTTTCCAACTTGGTTCCATTTTCACTCTCACTTTCAGGCACCACAATCAGATGTAGATTTGGTCTTTTTATAATCCCGTACTTCTTGCAGGCTTTGTTCTTTTCTTTTTCTTCTTCTTTTTTCTTTAGATTTCTCTTCTCACTTCATTTCATTCATTTGATCTTCATCACTGATACTCTTTCTTCCAGTTGATCAAGTCGGTTACTGAAGCTTGTGCATTTGTCATGTATTTCTCGTGTCATGGTTTCATCTCTGTCAGTTCGTTTATGCCTTCTCTGCCTTAATTATTCTAGTTATCAATTCTTCCACTCTTTTTTCAAGATTTTTAGTTTCTTTGCGCTGGGTACGTAATTCCTCCTTTAGCTCTGAGAAGTTTGATGGACTAAAGCCTTCTTCTCTCATCTCGTCAAAGTCATTCTCCGTCCAGCTTTGATCCATTGCTGGCAATGAGCTGCCTTCCTTTGCAGGGGGAGATGCACTCTTATTTTTTGAATTTCCAGCTTTTCTGCCCTGCTTTTTCCCCATCTTTGTGGTTTTATCTGCCTCTGGTCTTTGATGATGGTGACGTACTGATGGGGTTTTGGTGTGGGTGTCCTTTCTGTTTGTTAGTTTTCCTTCTAGCAGTCAGGACCCTCAGCTGTAGGTCTTTTGGAGATTGCTTGAGGTCCACTCCAGACTCTGTTTGCCTGGGTATCAGCAGCAGAGGCTGCAGAAGATAGAATATTGCTGAACAGCAAGTGTACCTGTCTGATTCTTGCTTTGGAAGCTTCCTCTCAGGGGTGTACTCCACCATGTGAGGTGTGGGGTGTCAATCTGCCCCTAGTGGGGGATGTCTCCCAGTTAGGCTACTCAGGGGTCAGGGACCCACTTGAGCAGGCAGTCTGTCTGTTCTCAGATCTCAGCCTCCGTGTTGGGAGATCCACTGGTCTCTTCAAAGCTGTCAGACAGAGTCATTTGTGTCTGCAGAGGTTTCTGCTGCTTTGTTGTTGTTTTTGTTGTTATTGTTGATTAGCTGTGCCCTGACCCCAGAGGTGGAGTCTACTGAGACAGGCAGGGCTCCTTGCGCTGCTGTGAGCTCCACCCAGTTCGAGCTTTGTTTACCTACTTAAGCCTCAGCAATGGTGTGCGCCCCTCCCCCAGCCTGGCTGCTGCCTTGCAGTTAGATCACAGACTGCTGTGCTAGCAATGAGGGAGGCTCTGTGGGTGGGCGTGGGACCCTCCCGGCCAGGTGTGGGATATAATCACCTGGTGTGCCCGTTTGCTAAGACCCTTGGTACAGCACAGTATTGGGGTGGGAGTTACCTGATTTTCCAGGTGTTGTGTGTCTCAGTTCCCCTGGCTAGGAAAAGGGATTCCCTTCCCCCTTGCACTTCCAAGGTGAGGCGATGCCTCACCCTGCTTCAGCTCTCGCTGGGCGGGCTGCAGCAGCTGACCAGCACCAATTGTCTGGCACTCCCTAGTGAGATGAACCCAGGACCTCAGTTGAAAATGCGGAAATCACCTGTCTTCTGTGTCGCTCGTGCTGGGAGCTGGAGACTGGAGCTGTTCCTATTTGGCCATCTTGCTCCACCCCCTGGAGAATAATTTTTTAACGTCAACTGATTACAGATGTTTAAGCACATCTACATCTAAAATACCTTCTTAGCAACACCTAAACTAGCATTTGATTGAATAGCTGGGTACTATAGCCTAGCTTAGCTGACTCATAAAACTCATAAAAGTCCATCACAGTATCTCTGTGACTAAATTTCCTCATTTGTAAAATGGCACAATTATAGTACAGGGTGACTATCTCTTACCTGAAATGCTTGGAACCAGATGTGTTTCAGATTTTGGATTATTTTTGGATTTTGAGATATTTACATATACGTTATGAGATATTTTGGGGCTGGAACCCAAGTCTAAACATGAAATTCATGTATGTTTCATATATACTTTATAGGTACAGGTTGAAGATAATTTTATGCAATATATGCAAAAATAATTTTGTGCACAAAGTTTTATTTTATTTTTTTATTTTTATTCTTTGTTTTTGAGACAGGGTCTCAGTCTGCCACCCAGGCTGGAGTTGCAGTGGTGCGATCATGGCTCACTGCAGCCTCAACTTCCCTAGCTCCAGCAATCCTCTCACCTCAGTCTCCTGAGTTTGGGACTACAGGCATGCGCCACAACGCCTTAGCAATTTTATTGTGTTTTTGGTAGAGACAGGATTTTGCCATGTTGCCCAGACTGGTCTCAAGCTCCTGAGCTCGAGCAGTCCACCCACCTCAACCTCCCAGAGTGCTGGAATTACAGGTGTGAACTACCATGCTCGGTCAAAACACAGTTTTGTTTTGACCCATCACATGAAGTCAGGTATAGAATTTTTCACTTGTGGTGTCATGTCAGTTTTCAGAAAGTTTCAGATTTTAGAGGATTTTAGATTTTGGATTTTCAGATTAGGGATGCTCAACCTGTAACACTTCATAAAGTGTACTAGCCATATATGTCAGTGACCACCACATATTAAGTGCTATGTAAGTGTTGGTTATTACTATTACTTCTTTGTATGAGTAGTTAGTACCCTAAAATACTTGCAGTTTTCCTAATTAAGTCTGATTAGCACTATTTCTTTAAAGAATACTACTTCTGTTTTGCTGTAAGAATCTTGACAGATGAGTGCATAGAATTAACCCAACCCTGGTTTCCAAAAGTCATAACACATTTTTCTTTTATGACATATGTTTATAAGAACTTTTTACAGAAAGACTTCTTGAGAGCAGCTGAACCCGTATTGCCATAATAAGAGGATTAGCCATAAAGGATATAAAGAGGTTTATGTTTCTAGCCACCCTTCGTTAAGGAGCTGTTCGTAACCTTTGATCAATGATCAAGGAAACTGGTTCTGCTCTGGTCTAGATTTTTCTTCCTATTTCTAGGTTTCCTCTCAGGGGTCCCACAGAATATTGAGATGGCTCCCTCTTGAATCCAAAAGCCTTATTACCAAGCCCTAATCTTTATTAATGTAAATATTTAAGTACAAATATAAACACTAAGTCTTTGTCAGTTGATTTCTATGGAAGACTTTGCTTCACCGCAACTTGCACTAATAAATCTAGGCTTCTTGCTTTCCAGAGAAGCGGAGATGGCAGCATGACGTCAACACTGTAGTTTAGTGATTCTCTCTGGCACTTGGGCAATTTGTCTTATGTTTCTGTGCTTCCCAGCAGCTACTGTCTCCTTAGATGCAAGAATGAGATGAAGGCTTATAGCCCAACTGTCGGCAGAAATAAGAGCTTCCTCATTGTGGTACATACTGAAATGAATCCTTTATTGAGTTTACCATGCCACATTCTCTGTTCTGTACTCACACCACTGTTGACATCTTAACGGGAGCCTCATGGTATATTACTGTTTACTGGATCATTTTCAATGATGAAACCAAAAGCAAAAAATGAGAAAAACACCAGATATGTCTTCAGTGCTTCTATATTAAATATAATACAGACATGCAACTTTTTCTACCTGTATTTACGAGTAAAATAAGCTCATACTGTTCCTGTTAAAAATTTGCCGGTAAGAAAAATAACTTAATATGATGGCTAGCTGTTTAATGTCTCATAAATATTAAGCAAGGATAATTGTCAAAAACAAATAAATTAAATAGATGTAAGTAAAATAAAAGTATATAAATAACATTTTCAACAGTAATTTTATCTACTTAAAAATAGTTACCCAAATATTTTCGTAACTTATACCTCTAAAGTTATATTAAGTGAAACGATGGATATTCATTCATGGTCTAGGTCATTTCCAAATAAGATAAAATATAAAAACATTAATTGGTAAACATAGTTTATTTGCTTTTGGCCTTGAAGGAGTTCAGAATACACCATCCCCAAAATATGCTGAACTGGCATATTAGCTATTTTGAATTAAAGGCACATGAAAAATAGCATTCGTAAAAACAAAAACAAAAACACTCTGATTTGCCCTCTATTTCTTTTTTTTTTTTTTATACTTTAAGTTCTAGGGTACATGTGCATAATGTGCAGGTTTGTTACATATGTACACATGTGCCATGTTGGTGTGTTGCACCCATTAACTCATCATTTACATTAAGTATATCTCCTAATGCTATCCCTCCCCCCTCCTCCCACCCCATGACAGGCCCCAGTGTGTGATGTTCCCCACCCTGTGTCCAAGTGTTCTCATTGTTCAATTCCCACTTGTGAGTGAGAACATGCAGTGTTTGGTTTTCTGTCCTTGTGATAGTTTGCTGAGAATGATGGTTTCCAGCTTCATGCATGTCCCTACAAAGGACATGAACTCATCCTTTTTTATGGCTGTATAGTATCCCATAGCATATATGTGCCACATTTTCCTTATCCAGTCTATCATTGATGGGCATTTGGGTTGGTTTCAAGTCTTTGCTGTTGTGAATAGTGCCAGAATAAATATACGTGTGCATGTGTCTTTATAGCAGCATGATTTATAATCCTTTGGGTATGTACCCAGTAATGGGATGACTGGGTCAAATGGTATTTCTAGTCCTAGATCCTTGATGAATCTCCACACTATCTTCCACAATGGTTGAACTAGTTTACAGTCCCACTGAAAGTGTTCCTATTTTTCCACATCCTCTCCAGCACCTGTTGTTTCCTGACTTTTTAATGATAGTCATTTTAACTGGTGTGAGATGGTATCTCATTGTGGTTTTGATTTGCATTTCTCTGATGGCCAGTGATGATGAGCATTTTTTTTCATGTGTCTGTTGGCTGCATAAATGTCTTCTTTTGAGAAGTGTCTGTTCATATCCTTTGCCCACTTTTTGATGGGGTTGTTTGGTTTTTTCTTGTAAATTTGTTTGAGTTCTTTGTAGATTCTGGATATTAGCCCTTCATCAGATGTGTAGATTGTAAAAATTTTCTCCCATTCTGTAGGTTGCCTGTTCATTCTGATGGTAGTTTCTTTTGCTGTGCAGAAGCTCTTTAGTTTAATTAGATCCCATTTGTCAATTTTGGCTTTTGTTGCCATTGCTTTTGGTGTTTTAGACATGAAGTCCTTGCCCATGCCTATGTCCTGAATGGTATTGCCTAGGTTTTCTTCTGGGGTTTGTATGGTTTTAGGTCTAACATTTAAGTCTCTAATCCATCTTGAATTAATTTTTGTATAAAGTGTAAGGAAGGGATCTAGTTTCAGCTTTCTACATATGGCTAGCCAATTTTCCCAGCACCATTTATTAAATAGGGAATCCTTTCCACATTTCTTGTTTTTCTCAGGTTTGTCAAAGATCAGATGGCTGTAGATGTGTGGTATTATTTCTGAAGGCTCTGTTCTGTTTCATTGGGGTATATCTCTGTTTTGGTACCAGTACCATGCTATTTTGGTTACTGTAGCCTTGTAGTCTAGTTTGAAGCCAGATACCATGATGCCTCCAGCTTTGTTCTTTTGACTTAGGATTGTCTTGGCAATGCAGGCTCTTTTTTGGTTCCATATGAACTTTAAAGCAGTTTTTTCCAATTCTGTGAAGAAACTCATTGGTAGCTGGATGGGGATGGCATTGAATCTATAAATTACCTTGGGCAGTATGGCCATTTTCACAATATTGATTCTTCCTATCCATAAGCATGGAATGTTCTTCCATTTGTTTGTGTTCTCTTTTATTTTGTTGAGCAGTGGTTTGTAGTTCTCCTTGAAGAGGTCCTTCACATATCTTATAAGTTGGATTCCTAGGTATTTAATTCTTTTTGTGGCAATTGTGAATGAGAGTTCAGTCATGATTTGGCTCTCTGTTTGTCTGTTATTAGCATATAGGAATGCTTGTGATATTTGCACATTGATTTTTGTATCCTGAGACTTTGCTGAAGTTGCTTATCAGCTTAAGGAGATTTTGGGCTGAGATGATGGGGTTTTCTAAATATACAATCATGTCATCTGCAAGCAGGGACAATTCGACTTCCTCTTTTCCTAATTGAATGCCCTTTATTTCTTTCTCCTCCCTGATTGCCCTGGCCAGAACTTCCAACACTATGTTGAATAGGAGTGGTGAGAGAGGGCATCCCTGTCTTGTGCCAGTTTTCAAAGGGAATGCTTCCAGTTTTTGCCCATTCAGTATGATATTGGCTGTGGGTTTGTCATAAAACCTCTTATTATTTTGACATACGTCCCATCAATACCTAGTTTATTGAGAATTTTTAGCATGAAGTGCTGTTGAATTTTGTCAAAGGCCTTTTCTGCATCTATTAAGATAATCATGTGGTTTTTGTCTTTGGTTCCGTTTATAAGATGGATTACATTTATTAATTTGTGTATGTTGAACCAGCCTTGCATCCCAGGGATGAAGCCAACTTGATCATGGTGGATAAGCTTTTTGATGTGCTGCTGGATTCTCTTTGCCAGTATTTTATTGAGGATTTTTGCATCGATGTTCATCAGGTATATTGGTCTAAAATTCTGTTTTTTTGTTGTGTCTCTGCCAGGCTTTGGTATCAGGATGATGCTGGCCTCATAAAATGAGTTAGGGAGGAATCTTTTTCTATTGATTGGAATAGTTTCAGAAAGAATGGTACCAGCTCCTCTTTGTACCTCTGGTAGAATTCGGCTGTCAATTCGTCCAGTCCTGGACATTTTTGGTTGGTAGGCTATTAATTATTGCCTCAATTTCTGAGCCTGTTATTGATCTATTCAGGGATTCAGCTTCTTCCTGGTTTAGTCTTGGGAGGGTGTATGTGTCCAGGAATTTATCCATTTCTTCTAGGCTTTCTAGTTTATTTGCATAGAGGTGTTTATCGTATTGTCTGATGATAGTTTGTATTTCTGTGGGATCGGGGGTGATATCCCCTTTATCATTTTTTATTGCGTCTATTTGATTCTTCTCTCTTTTCTTCTTTATTAGTCTTGCTAGTGGTCTATCAATTTTGTTAATCTTTTCAAAAAACCAGCTCCTGGATTATTGGTTTTTTGAAGGGTTTTTTGTGTCTCTATCTTCTTCAGTTCTGCTCTGATCTTAGTTATTTCTTGCCTTCTGCTAGCTGTTGAGTGTGTTTGCTCTTGCTTCTCTAGTTGTTCTAATTGTGATGCTAGGGTGCCGATTTTAGATCTTTCCTGCTTTCTCTTGTGGGCATTTAGTGCTATAAATTTCCCTCTACACACTGCTTTAAATGTGTCCCAGAGATTCTGGTATGTTGTGTCTTTGTTCTTGCTGGTTTCAAAGAACATCTTTATTTCTGCGTTCATTTTGTTATGTACCGTAGTCATTCAGGAGCAAGTTGTTCAGTTTCCATGTAGTTGAGAGGTTCTGAGTGAGTTTCTTTATCCTGAATTCTAGTTTGATTGCACTGTGGTCTGAGAGACAGTTTGTTATTATTTCTGTTCTTTTACATTTGAGAGGAGTACTTTACTTCCAACTATGTGGTCAATTTTGGAATAAGTGTGATGTAGTACTGAGAAGAATGTATATGCTGTTGATTTGGGGTGGAGAGTTCTGTGGATATATCTTAGGTCTTCTTGGTGCAGAGCTGAGTTCAATTCCTGGATGTCCTCATTAACTTTCTGTGTTGTTAATCTGTCTAATGTTGACAGTGGGGTGTTAAAGTCTCCCATTATTATTGTGTGGGAGTCTAAGTCTCTTTGTAAGTCTCTAAGGACTTGCTTTATGAATCTGGGTGCTCCTGTATTGGGTGCATATATATTTAGGACAGTTAACTCTTCTTGTTGAATTTATCCCTTTATCATTATGTAATGGCCTTCTTTGTCTCTTTTGATCTTTGTTGGTTTAAAGTCTGTTTTATCAGCTACTGGGAGTGAAACTCCTGCTTTTTTTTTTGTTTTCCGTTTGCTTGGTAAATCTTCTTCCATCCCTTTATTTTGAGCCTATATGTGTCTCTGTACGTGAGATGTGTCTCCTGAATACAGCACACTGATGGGTCTTGACTCTTTATCCAATTTGCCAGTCTGTGTCTTTTAATTAGAGAATTTAGCCCATTTACATTTAAGGTTAATATTGTTATGTGTGAATTTGATCCTGTCATTATGATGTTAGCTGGTTATTTTGTTCATAAGTTGATGCAGTTTCTTCCTAGCATCAATGGTCTTTACAATTTGGCATTTTTTTTTGCAGTGGCTAGTACTGTTTGTTCCTTTCCGTGTTTAGTGCTTCCTTCAGGAGCTCTTCTAAAGCAGGCTTGGTGGTGACAAAATCTCTCAGCATTTGCTTGTCTGTAAAGGATTTTATTTTTTCTTCACTTATGAAGCTTAATTTGGCTTGATATGATATTCTGGGTTGGGAATTCTTTTCTTTAAGACTGTTGAATATTGGCCCCCACTCTCTTCTGGCTTGTAGAGTTTCTACTGAGAGATCCACTGTTAGTCTGATGGGCTTCCCTTTGTGGGTAACCCGACCTTTCTCTCTGGCTGCCCTTAAGATTTTTTCCTTCATTTCAACTTTGGTCAATCTGGCAATTATATGTCTTGGAATTGCTCTTCTCGTGGCATATCTTTGTGGCTTTCTCTATATTTCCTGAATGTGAATGTTGGCCCACTTTACTGGGTTGGGGAAGTTCTCCTGGATAATACCCTGAAGAGTGTTTCCCAACTTGGTTCCATTCTCCCCGTCACTTTCAGATACACCAATCAGATGTAGATTTGGTCTTTTCACATAGTCCCATATTTCTTGGAGGCTTTGTTTGTTTCTTTTTACTCTTTTTTCTCTAGATTTCTCTTCTCACTTCATTTCATTCATTTGATATTCAATCACTGATACCCTTTCTTCCACTTGATCGAATCGGTTACTGAAGCTTGTGCATGCATCATGTAGTTCTCATGTCATGGTTTTCAACTTCATCATGTCATTTAATGTCTTCTCTACACTATTTATTCTAGTTAGCCATTCATCTAATCGTTTTTCACGGTTTTTAGCTTCTTTGTGATGGATTTGATCATCCTCCTTTAGCATGGAAACGTTTATTATTACTGATCATCTGACACCTTCTTCTCTTAACTCGTAAAAGTCATTCTCCATCCAGCTTTGTTCCATTGCTAGTGAGGAGCTGCATTCATTTGAAGGAGAAGAGGCACTCTGATTTTTAGAATTTTCAGCTTTTCTGCTCTGGTTTCTCCCCATCTTGTGGTTTTATCTACCTTTGGTCTTTCATGATGGTGACGTACAGATGGGGTTTTGGTGTGGATGTCCTTTCTGTTTGTTAGTTTTCCTTCTAACAATCAGGACCCTCAGCTGCAGGTCTGTTGGAGTTTGCTGGAGGCCCACTCCAGACCCTGTTTGCCTGGGTATCACCAGCAGAGGCTGCAGAACAGCATATATTGCAGAACAGCAAATGTTGCTGCCTGATTCATCCTCTGGAAACTTTGTCTCAGAGGGGCACCTGGCTGTATGAGGTGTTAGTTGGCCCCTACTGGGGGGGTGTCTCCCAGTTAGGCTGCTTGGGGGTCAGGGACCCACTTGAGGAGGCAGTCTATCTGTTTGCAGATCTCAAACTCTGTGCTAGGAGAACCACTACTGTCTTCAAAGCTGTCGGACAGGGACATTTAAGTCTGCAGAAGCTTCTGCTGCCTTTTGTTCAGCTATGCCCTGCCCCCCAAAGGTGGAGTCTACAGAGGCAGGCAGGCCTCCTTGAGCTGCAGTGGACTCCACCCCATTTGAGCTTCCTGGCGGCTTTGTTTGTCTACTGAAGCCTCAGCAATGGTGGACGCCCATCCCCCAGCCTTGCTGCCACCTTGCAGTTTGATCTCAGTCTGCTGTGCTAGCAGTGAATGAGGCTCTGTGGATGTGGGACCCTCTGAGCCAGGCACAGGATATAATCTCCTGGTGTGCTGTTTGCTGAGACGATTGGAAAAGCGCAGTATTAAGGTGGGAGTGTCCTGATTTTTCAGGTACCCTCTGTCACAGCTTCCCGTGGCTAGGAAAGGGAATTCCCCAAGCCCTTGCACTTCCTGGGTGAGGCGATACACTGCCTTGCTTCGGCTCATGCTCTGTGGGCTGCACCCACAGTCTGACAAGCCCCAGTGAGATGAACCCAGTATCTCAATTGGAAATGTAGAAATCACCCTTCTTCTGCATCACTCACACTGATAGCTGTAGACTGGAGCTGTTCCTATTTGGCCGTCTTGGAACTTCCACCTTCCATTTCTTAAAAGCAGAAGATAAAACCCCCACACGAAAGATGTTCTCCCCTTATAAGAAGGGAAGTGACATTCATGTCAAGGATGCAAAGTTGAGGCAAAGGGAAATCTATACAAACAACAGTTTGAGTCTCAGGCTCAGTTGAAAACTCTAAAAGGATAGAAACAAAATTTTTCTTCCTCTGCAGTTTCTTATTACAGAGACACTAAAGATATTTGAATTTGTAAGTAAACATGTGCCACATTTAAAAATTGTACTGTGCTTTCTCATAATTATAAAATGGCATACTTCCTCAAAATTAAGGTTACTAAGAGCTAAGAATTAATTAATATATGTAATTAAGGCCACTAGAAATAATAAGAAAATCAAATTTATATGAAGCAGACAAAGAAAGTAAGATTTATTTTTGGTAAGATAAGTTATAAAGTACAAGGATGTGTTTTTTGCTGAGCAAAAGAAAATTATTTTGTTCTATTTTAGAGGTTAAAGTTTGTTTCAAATGAAAAAGAGGAAAATGAAGGACAAAAACTAAATGGATATAGAAATTGGTGTTGGGGGAGAGAGAGAAAGAGAGATAATATGAAGAGAGATGATCTTATGTAGTTAAGCTGGCTAAAATGAAATGAATTTATTATAAGGGCTTAAAAATAAGGCTTAATATCAAAAGTATGTTGAAACAAAATTAGATTTTGGTCTTATTTTTGTTAAAAGAACAAAGATTTCTTAGGTTATTGGTGTATTCGTGATAAGTGACTATGAAAGATTTCTCTTTACCTCCTAAGTGATTTGCCTAAAAACAAAAGGTTTTTGGTCTTATCAAAATAATTTCCTTTGCTTCATGTTGTCTCGATCATGTCTGATAACTTAAGAAAACAGACTTCTCTGTTAAAAGAGCTGAAGTTTTTGTCAACTCTAGAACTTTCTGTATTTGTCTTTGAAATCATTAATTCTTATTTTGGTTACATGGATAACTAAGTGTTGTTTCAAGTGTCCTATGATCCTATTTAATTAAGTGTTTAAAATCTTTTGATGTTTTTGACAATTTCACCTTCCCCAAACCAAATCTTAAATAAAATCTGCTTAACCTCAACCTAACTTGGAGATTTTCCAGAGGGCTGCTGGAGAAACCCAAAGGATTCATATCTAATCTTATCAAAAAGAGATGTTAAAATAATTAGGTTTATTTGGTATGTTAAATTGTGTGGGAAGCATTGTTAAATAAGAAACGATGATAAACCTTCTGTAGATTACATTTATGTGGATGTAGATATTCCAGAAATTATATAGAGCTGTTAGAAATTTTTTATTTTTCTTATTATCTGTATAATCAGTTATAATTCTGGTTATTACCTTAAAATGCTGTCTGTTACAGAAATAACCATATTTCCTCATCAATTTCATTTACATTAACACTTATCATCTTCTTTAACTGTGGTCATTTTAAGTCTTTTTTCATTCAAAGATAGTTATTTTATTACTCTGATGCTTTTTCTAGAAGTTTTTGCAAGTAGCTATGTTACAAAATTGCAAGGGATTTATGGAAAAAATTCTGACAGGTTTCTGATAGCTTTAAAATCATACTACTAGGGTTGTTCCTAGCCTTGCAGGTCCACAAGCTGGGGCTGGCTGACTTGATATGCACTTGAAAGAAATCACCACAGCAGCTCATATGTGGACAACTTTCCTACCTGCTGTGTGGGCCATGCAGAAAGTTAGCTAGAATACCTAAAAGCATCACCGAAGACATTCAAACTGCAAACCAGGAAAATCTATTCTATTGAAACTGCCATATTAGAAAAAAATATGCTGTTTACACATTAATAAGCCAGGAATTGTAGCCCAAAATCTTAGAGATCTGAAAGATTAGATCCAGATATTCACCAGATTGGGGAAGGACAATCAACTGATGTATTTAATTTGTTAAATCTTGGCTATTGGGGGCCTTGGATTTGGGACATTTTTAAAGGCTTGCCATTATCCTCCTATGACTTATAGTCATAATATCCCTCTGTGCTGTAATCTTTCAAGAGTTTTAAATGATTATCAGCAGCCAGTGACTCAGCAGATGTTCTCCATGAAGACTGAACGAAAACACTACAAGAACAAGAATCATCGAAAGAACCTATCAAGATTCTAGTTTGTAACCAACAGATGTCTACAGAAAGAAAGCATGCAGAGACTGAGGATAATTGGTCACACTCAATTCAACTGAGAGAATGACCAAAAGGAAGAATTGTTAAAGAAAAAGTAAAAATGGAGACAATGGTTTTGATATACTTCAAGGTCAACCATAACCACATAGCCAAAACTTGAGCCATTCTGAAATGACCTAAGTTTTCACTGAAATGCCAGCTGTAATCATAAGCAAAACACAAAGTGTATGCTTTTGTCTTTGTCAGCATGATTCAATAAAATTAAGCCAACCAGCTACAGACAAATCAGCTTACATAGCTCTGCTTGCCTGAAAAACAGAATGTTAGCATATAACAGCCAATCATGAAAAAGATCAAAATACTCTCTCATCTGTGCTTCATAAGCTGCACTATAATTGTATGTGGGAGGGGGCTTCATACCACTTTCAGTTTGATGTGTCTCGATTGCATTCTGTACTTTCTCTTATTGTATGACAATATGCCTTCAACTTTTTCCTAACTTGTCTGGGCGCGGTGACTCACACCTAGTGGATTGCCGCAGCACTTTGGGAGGCTGAGGTGGGCAGTTCACTTGAGGCTAGGAGTTTGAGACCAGCCTGGCCAACATGGTGAATCCCTGTCTCTACTAAAAATACAAAAATTAGCCAGGCATGGTGGCATGCGTCTTTAGTCCCAACTATTTGGGAGGCTGAGACAGGAGATTCTCTTGGACCCGGGAGGTAGAGGTTGCAGTGAGCCGAGATTGCACCACTGCACTCCATCACAAAACAAAACAAAACAAAATGAAACAAACACAACACCTTTTTATTTTAATTTTTTGACACTACTATATATCCCAAAAAACAGTAAGAGCTAGATATTAATGATGCCACTCCAGGGGTATGCAAGGCAGGTAGCTGCCTGAGAGCTGAGGGAGGCACATGGATGAGGTTGGAGGGTCCAAGAGCACCTGAAATTCCCTTGAGTCAATAGCATTTAGGACATCTGTAATTCTTTTAAAAGGAAGATGCACATTGGTTTCTATTTTCCTTTACATCATTAGAAACTGCTAAAATAGAAATTACTGTAATGGTTTAGCAGATGTGGGAAAAAATCTTCTGACTGCCTTTTACTGGCTAAATACAAAGTAATGTCTTGCCGACACTCCTTGTGAAAGCTGATGTACTTTGATATATGCATTTTTGAAGTTATAAAAATGAGGAAGTGAAAAAATATAAGTGAAACAAGATAACTTCCTATCGAAAATATTTCCATTCTTAAAAGCAACACTTTTTTTTTTTTAATGATATGACTTTTCTTCCCAAATTCCAAGGAATTTCTTTTGTTTTTGCTTTTTTGGGTTGACATTCCACAGGACAGTAGATCTCAGAAAATGTAAATTAAAAAGGAATCCATTTTCATGTTTCAATAATATGCCTTAACAGCCTCTATGTGAATACTTCCTGTGACAAGAAACTTCGTACTCACAAGACAGCTTATCCTCTTTTAAAAACTGCGACTCTAAGTATCAGAATAATGATATTAGGTAATTTTCAGAAAATGTTTTCATACTAACCGCAAAATATTTCTTATGGTTTAAAACCTCCATCTGCTAGAGGTATAGGCAAGATGTTATTTCAGATCTTTAAGTTGATATTAAACTCTGAATTTAAAGAAGTCCTCATTTCCTTCCTCTCTCCCTACTGTTATGGCTGGCCCTGGTGGTTGCTGACTCACTAACCGCTCCTTCTCCAAGCCCACCTAAGACTGGACCTGAATTCTAGGGATGTACTTTAATGAGTCATGTACACAGTGAAACTATACTACCAAGTCATTGCATAAAGAAATTCTTCATGTAGAATGTTTGGAATAGCAAACCTCTATGATTGTATGTCGTAATTTTCTACTTGACACTGTTAGTATTTCTGATCTTCAGAGCCAGACTTCTAGTACTGTGTAGGCTTCTTCCAGAAATCCCACGGTAAAATTGTACTGCTAAACAAGAAAATGTGTCATTGTTATTGTAATAGTAGAAAAAGCAAGTTAAAATTCTAAGAAGAGAAAATTTTTTTTTTGAAACCATAAAATAGCTTCATTGAAGATCTCAGGATGGCTGTAAGACAATGGATACTATTCAACACTTACCTGTGAAAAAAGTGCCAGAGAAGTAATTACTGGAAGTTGATTGCATAATATTAGATTTGAATGTCATCCAAAGCGTTAGCACTTGCCTAGAAGGAAAGTCATTATAGTCTCTCAAAGCACAAAGTAATATTTGACACAAGTAGTATTCAAAGAATGTATGTGAGAAGGAAACTTAACACATTTAGCAGTTTTTCTTCAAGGTGGAATGTGTAAAAAATATGCATTTAAAAGAGTAAAGTGATATGTCTTCCCTTTCTTTAAATCATGATGTCTTGGGATTTTCAACCTAATGAACTAAAGAGTTTCAGTGTTCAAAGAAATCTCAGAACAAGCTACGTACTGCACAAATGCATTTAGGACTCTTGTCAAAGTGGACTTTTGAGAGGCAAGGTTTTTTGAGAGAGAAAAGATTTGTACATTTTCAAGCTCCTACAAGATTGAAGGTCTGAACTTCAGTTATTCTAGATCACAGGAAGAAGGAGAATACAGGCTGTTACACAGGGAGTCTCCTGTTTATTAGGGAGGAAGAACAGATCATGGGGGAATAAAAAGGAAAGAAAAAAGACATGGTCAGATCTGTGACTTCTTTCCTCTTCATTTCAGGTTGAGCCTTGAGGATAAGGTGTTAAAAACTATTGGAAATGCAAAGGACACAAGCAGCAGAGTGAAAAAGCAACCTACAGAATGGGAAAGAACATTTGCAAATCATATATGTGATAGGGAGTTAATATCTAGACTATGTAAAATTCTGCAACTCAACAAAAACAAAGTTCTGGAGATTGGTTATGCAATACTGTGAATACAGTTTACACTACTGGACTGTAAAATGGTTAAGATGTTAAACTTTATATTATGCATATTTAATCACAGTTTTAAAAAAAGTCAGCACCACAATAAAAAAGTCAAAATATGATTTAGTTGTATGGGAGAAGTGTAAACATACAAGCAGTTGACAAACATACGAAAAAAAGTTCAACATCACTAATCATCAGAGAAACACAAATCAAAACCATAATGAGATACCATCTTACACCAGTCAGAATGACTATTATTAAAAAGTAAAGGAAAACAGATGTTGGTGAGGCTGCAGAGAAAAGGGAATGCTTGTAACTGTTAGTGGTAATGTAAAGTAGTTCAGCCACTATGAAAAACAGTTTGGAGATTTGTCAAAAAAATTAAAATAGAACCACCATTTGACCCAGCAATGTCATTACTGGGTATATATCCAAAGTAAAATACATTGTTTTACCCCAAAGACACATGTACTTGTATGTTCATTGCAGTGCTGTTAGCAAAGACGTGGAATCAACCTTAGTGCCCATTAATGGTGGAACTGGATAAGGAAAATGTGGTATATATACACTACGGAATACTATACAACCATTTAAAAGAAGGAAATCAT
Source organism: Trachypithecus francoisi (assembly GCF_009764315.1). Taxonomy (NCBI): domain Eukaryota; kingdom Metazoa; phylum Chordata; class Mammalia; order Primates; family Cercopithecidae; genus Trachypithecus; species Trachypithecus francoisi. The sequence continues at coordinate 108,977,796 of NW_022681456.1, forward strand.
ATCCTTTGCAGCAACATAGATGCAGCCGGAGGCCATTATCCTAAGAAAATTAATGCAGAAACAGAAAACCAAATACCCCCTTTTTTAAAAATTAAAATAAATCTTGTTTAAGAACAAATTGCATAATGTAGTCTGTATTAAACACACAACTTTGACGTCGTTAGTGGTCCATTAGCACCATTCTTGACTCAAAAGTGAAATGCTGTTACAGATTCTAGGTCCCTGTCACCGTAAGTATGTTCTTAATTTTCTGCTTTCGTGGCTTCTGTAAGGGGTGCATTCTAACTGCATCACACTGAGTTGTATTTCTGTTCAAATAAAAAGGCTTAATTCATTCTCTTTCTCGTAGAATTTAGCATTCCAGGATTCTGTGTTTTCTAAAACTAGGAATTTCCTATTTGGATTTCTGGATAATTTAATTTACGACGATGCAACCAACTTCAAAGACTGATACCTGCTGTGGCAAAATTAATGACTATCCATGATATATGGATAGATGTTATTTTCTAAATTCATTTGTTGATGTTTTCCAAACAGACTTATTATCTAATAAGTCTTCCATCACCATCTGGTATAATTAAGAATGGCAAAACACGCCTCTTGCAGCACAAAATTCATTTCATGGCAAACAAAGAAGATGAGCAATCCATGGTATGAGCCAAGATTCTGAACATAAAGACTTCTTCAGCTAGCTAAGAGCAGGTAAGTGAAGAGCCCCTGCCATCTGTACTTGATTCTCCTTCCCCACTCACTCATTGCCCCGGAAACAGGGCAACAGCTGGCATTGGCTACAACTGAAACTGAAGCATCAGTTAGCAACAGTATCGACCCAGCCTAAAGCTATGTCAACTTCCAGATATTGACTTCAGACTTCATTCTTAATTTGCCAGAATTTTTGTTTCCTTGTTTTTTATTCATGCTTGTTTTTCTCAGTAACTCTGTTCTCCCTTTTATCTCTCCCTGGCATTTGACAAATCACCATTTTCTATTTTTTTTTTTTTTTTTTTTTTTTTACCAGTTTAATGTAACACACGGTTAGGATAAAACACATTTAAACATTTAAAAATTATAAAGTATATAAAGCAAAAGTTTGAAATTATACAACAAAAGTAAAAACTGTTAATAGTTTCTTTTGTTTTCTTGGATATACATGTTCCATGCATATTATAAGTGTAAATAATACATACAAATCTTTGTTTTACACAAATGAAATCATATTCTACATACTATTTTGGATATTTTTCCTACTTAAAATGTGTTTCAACATATTTCCATAGCAGTATATACAATCTTCCTCCATTAAAACAATTATTTTAATAGGTTTTTGGGGAACAGGTGGTGTTTGGTTACATGAATAAGTTTTTTAGTGGGATTTCTGATATTTTGGTGCACCCATCACCCAAGCAGTGTACACTATACCCAATGTGTACTCTTTTATCCCTCCCCCTCCCCCTCATTTTCTCCCAAGGCCCCAAAATCCATTGTATCTTTCTTATGCATTTGCGGCCTCATAGCTTAGCTCTCACTTATGTGTGAGAACATATGATGTTTGGTTTTCTATTCCTGAGTCACTTCACTTAGAATAATGGTCCCCAATTCCATCCAGGTTGCTGCAAATGCCATTATTTTCTTCCTTTTTATGGTTGTCACTTCATTTTTTTAATACACAACAACGAAGGACCATTTATTATGCTGTGAACAAGAAGTCCAGAGCAGGTTAACTCAAAAGTGCAACAATACCATCAAATATCCCACTCTTTCCCACTGAGTATGGCTGTCATTGACATATTAGCTTTCTCCTTCTGGTTACAAAATGGCTGCAGGGGCCGGGCGCGGTGGCTGAAGCCTGTAATCCCAGCACTTTGGGAGGCCGAGACAGGTGGATCACGAGGTCAGGAGATCGAGACCATCCTGGCAAACATGGTGAAACCCCGTCTCTACTAAAATCATACAAAAATCTAGCCCGGCGTGGTGGCGGGCGCCTGTAGTCCCAGCTACTCCGGAGGCTGAGGCAGGAGAATGGAATGAACCCGGGAGGCGGAGCTTGCAATGAGCCGAGATCCCGCCACTGCACTCCAGCCTGGGCGACACACCAAGACTCCGTCTCCAAAAAAAAACAAAAACAAACAAACAAACAAAAAAACAAAAAACGGGCCAAAGCCCAATATAGAAAGAGGGACTGTCTTTACTCGTCTCTTTAAGAGTTGATGAAACCTTTGCAGAGGGCCTCTAATAGACTTCCCTTTACACACTATTGGCCAGATCACACACATGCCCATATCTAACCCCAACTAAGAGGCAAAGAGATCAGGCCCACAATTATTACCTAAGACCACTTAGGATGTACGCTAAGGAGGACCTGGAAATAGGGTCATTCCTTCAGTTGCATGGGAGGAGAGGAACAAAATAAGACCTCTGCTAATAATAAAGAAGGGGATTATGGTGGTTGTGTAGGCAACTACCTGTGTTAGTTATGTTTTTAATCTTATTTTTCAAGATCATCTCAGTTATCCTTCATTTATTTTCTTCATCTAAATTTGAGAATATCTTTATCATTCTCTTTTATAGTCCATTGAAATAATGGAGAATCTATAGGCTATTTGTGTGTATCTGTGTATGAGGGAAAATATTTTTGCAGTCTTATGTTTTTCAACCAGGTACATGGTTAAATCGGCATTATTAAGTTTTATTTAGGTCCTCTTATTTGAGTTTAAAATAGTTCTTCATAAAAGTCTACATATTCTTTGTTAGGTTAGTTCCTAGGAATTTTATAGTTTTATGGCTGTTGTTAAGGGGATCACATTTTCTCTCCAGTTTGTCCTGTATCTGTTTTTTTAAATTATTTTTTATTTTGAGACAGAGTCTCGCTTTGTACCCAGGCTGGAGTGCAGTGGTGAGATCTTGTCTCACTGCAGCCTCTGCCTCCTAGGTTCAAGCTATTCTCCTGCCTCAGCCTCCTGAGTTGCTGGGACTACAGGCACAAGCCACCACTCCTGGCTAATTTTTGTATTTTTCGTACAGATGGGGTTTCACAATGTTGGTCAGGCTGGTCTTGAACTCTTGACCTCAAGTGATCCACCCACCTCGGCATCCCGAAGTGCTGGGATTATAGGCATGAGCCACCGCACCCAGCCTAACTTTCTTCTTAAGAAAATATCTTTTTTCCTTCAATCAAAACCTGTTTTCCTTTATTTTGTTTTTATTTTTCTTCTGTTTCTGTTCTGATAGTAAGTCAGACTGTTTCAAATCTGTGTGTTGTTTATGTGTGTGTTTGTGAATGTCCATGTATTACTACTTTACTGAGTTTTAAAAACAAGATAGTAAATGTTATACACTCTGCTTTGCTTTCTAAAATGTCTCAGTTCTTAGTTATTTTGTGCTTACTTCTGTTGTTTCTAAATATATTCCCAATTTTCCCCTTGTAGCATCTTCTTTTCCTAAGTCTTTTTTATAATTTCAAGTGATCATTTACTGTCCTTCTTCCTCTTTTATTATGTTATCATATACTCCCTCCTCTCCATTTTCAGTAGAGTGTTTTACTTTCTTATAATTTATTTCTATTATGATTTATTTATTAGACCATAGTTCAGTTAGGAACATATTTTTTATTTCTAAACATGAAATATCTTCTGTTATATTTTTGTTACTGACTTCTGGATTAATTGAATTACAGTCACAGTATGTCATCTGTATGACCTTAAATCTCTGAAATTATCTGAGAGTTGTTTTGAGGCCAAGTCATGATCACTTTTTGTGATTGGTTTATGTGTATTTCAAAGAATGTGATTTGAAGTTTGTAGGGTATGCTGCTTAAATACCTTATAGTCTTTTTTTGCTTTATTTTATTAGGTACTGAGGTAGATTTGTTAAAAAATGTTTCATTCTTATTGTGAATATGTTAACTCTCTCTTATAGTTATGTAAAATTTTGCTTTACATATTTTGTGTTAATGTAAATAGGAATAAATACACTTAAAATTGTTATATTTTCTGATATATTAAACTTTTTATTTTTTTTACCTTTTTTTTTTTTTTTAAGAGTTGGGGGTCTCACAGTGTCACCCAGGCTGAGTGTAGTGGTGTGATCTTAGCTTACTGAGCCTCTAAGTCCTGGCCTTAAGCGATCCTCCTGACTCAGCCTCCTGAGTGCTGGAACTACAGGGACATTCCACTACACTAGTCAAATTTTTTATTTTTTATTTTTATAGAGATATTTGCCTATTTTTTTCTCTAGGTCTTTCAGGAGAAAATTGTACAGAAGTGGTGAGAATGGTCATCCTTTTCTTGTTCATGATCTTAGGGGGAAGGCATTTAGTCTTTCAACATTAATTATATTAGCTATGCAATTTTTATACATGGCCTTTATCAGGCTGATAACTTTTTTTAATATTCCTGGTTTGCTGAGTGTTTTTATTAAGAAGAGTGTTGGATTTTTTCAAATGATTTTTCTGTGTCTATTGAAATGATTATTTGGTTTTTGTAATAGGATATTATACATTGATTGATTTTCAGATGTGAACTATCTTGCATTATTTCTCATATAAATGCCACTTGGTCATGTTGTGTAATCTTTTTAAAAATCAGCTTTATTGAGGTAAAGTTATATATAAAGAACTGCACATATTTAATGTGTACAATTTGATGGGTTTGAACATGTGCACACCCATAATATCTGCACAACAATCAAGGTAATAAACATATTTAACACTTCCCAGAATTTCTTGTATTCCTTTGTTTTTTTCTGAGGAGGGGTGCACCATATCATTTTATTAACTATAGGCACTGTGTTATAAGCAGATCTCTAGAATTTATTCATCTAACATAACTGAAACTATATCCTTTGAATAACAACTCCAAATTTCTCCTGTCTCCAGCCTCTGGCAACCACCATTGTATTATCTGTTTCTATAAGTTTGACTATTTTAGTACTTAATGCAAGTGAAATCACGCAGTATTTGTCCTGTTCTACTTAGCATAGTCTACTCCAGGTTCATTATGTTGTTGCAAATGGCAGAATTTCCTTACTTTTAAAGGCTGACTAATATTCCGTTGTATGTATATACCACATTTTCTTTATCCATTCATCTGTTGATGGATACTTAGGCTGTTTCCATGTCTTGGTTATTATGAATTGTGCTGAAATGAACATGAGAAGTGAAGACATCTCTTGAGATTCTGATTTCATTCTTTTGTATATATTCCCAGAAGTGAGATTATTGGATCATATGGTAGTTCTATTTTTAGTTTTTTGAGGAATCTTCATACTGTTTTTCATAGCTGCCACACTCATTTATATTCCAACCAACACTTACATTCCAGTTTCTGCACAACTTTGCCAATACCTTTTTTTTTTCAAGTAATAACCATCCTAACAGGTGTGAAGTGATAACTCATTGTAATTTTGATTTGCATTTTATAGAATGCTTTTTATATGTTGCTTGATTCAATTTGGTAGTATTTTATTGAGGATTTTTGCATCTGTATTCATAATGACTTTTGTTTTTTTGAGACAAGGTCTCATTCTGTTGCCCAGGCTGGAGTGCAATGGCACTATCTTGGCTCACTGCAACTTCCGCCTCCTAGGTTGAAGCAATTCTTGTGCCTCAGCCTCCCAAGTAGCTGGAACTGCAGGCATGTGCCACCACACCCAGCTAATTTTTGTATTTTTAGTAGAGACACGGTTTCACCATGTTTGCCAGCCTGCTCTTGAACTCCTGGCTTCAAGTGATTGGCCTGCCTTGTCCTCCGAAAATGCTAGGATTACAGGCATGAGCCACTGGGCCTGGCCCATAAAGACATATTGTTCTGTAGTTTTCTTTTCTTGTGATGTATTTGTCTGGTTGTGTTAATATGGTAATCTTGGCCTCATAGAAGGAGTTGGGAAGTGTTCTTTCCTGTTCTATTTTTTTGAATGAGTTTGTGAAGAATGGGTGTTAATTCTTCATTAGTTGTTTGGTAGAATTCATCACTGAATTTATTTGGTACTTGACTTGTGTGTGTATGTTGGGGGTGGGGAGATTTTTGATTGCTAATAAAATCTTTTTACATGTGATATGCTTATCAGGTGGTTTTTGCTCCTTGAATCTGTTTTAGTAGTTTGTGTCTTTCTAGGAATTTGTCTGTTTCATCAAGGATATCTAATTTGTTGGCATATGATTATTTACAGTATCCTTTTTGAAATCCTTTTTATTTCTGTGAGATTGGTAATGATGTCTCTGTTTCCTTTCCTAATTTTATTAAGTTAAATCTTTCTTTTCTTTTCTTTCTTTCTTTCTTTCTCTCTCTCTTTCTTTCTTTCTTTCTCTTTCTTTCTTTCTGTCAGTTTACCTAAAGATATGTCCATTTTGTTAAGCTTTTAAAAAAATCCCAAATTTTGGTTTTCTTGATTTTTTTTCTGTTCTCTATTTCATGTATTTCTGCTTTAATCTTTATTATTTTCTTCCATATGCTTGTTTTCAGTTTAGTTAGCCCTTCTTTTTCTAGTCTGAAGGTCTGCAGTTAAGCTATTGATTTAAGATTTTTCTTCTTTTTTTTTTTTTCCGACTGAGTCTCACTCTGTCGCCCAGGCTGGAGTGCAGTGGTGCGATCTCGGCTCACTGCAAGCTCCGCCTCCTGGGTTTATGCCATTCTCCTGCCTCAGCCTCCCCAGCAGCTGAGACAACAGGCACCCACCACCACGCCTGGCTAATTTTTTGTATTTTTAGTAGAGACAAGGTTTCACCATGTTAGCCAGGATGGTCTCGATCTCCTGACCTTGTGATCTGCCCACTCTGGCCTCCCAAAGTGCTGGAATTGCAGGTGTGAGTCACTGGGCCTGGCCAAGATTTTTCTTCATTTTTTAATATAGGTGTTCATAGCTAGTAATTTCCCTCTGAGCACTGCTTTCATTGCATCCCATAGTTTTTGGAATATTTTTGTTTTTATTTATTTAGCAACATTTTTTAGTTTTCCTTTCAGTTTACATTTATTTTTGGAACCACTGGTTACTTAGTAGTGTGTTTAATATACACTTTCCTGTGTGAATTCTCCAAATTTCTTTCTGTTATTGACTCCTAGTTTCATTTCACTGTGGCCAGAGAATATACTTTGTATGGTTTAAACTTTTTAAAATGTACTGAAGCTTGTTTTATGATCTAACAGATGGTTTAAGGTGGAGAATGTTCCACATACTCTTGAAACAATGTGTATTCTTCTGTTGTTGAGTAGAATGTTCTATAGATATTCAGTTAGGGCCAGTTGGTGTACAGTGTTCAAATCTTGTACTTCCTTGTTTGTCTGCTGCCTTGGTCTGTCTAGTATGGAGAATGGCATACTAAAGCCTCTAATTTGTCCCATCCAGCGGGATCGTTAACACAGACCTTGGAGGAGGGGGTGGGAATTTAGAGAGACAAGAGACACAAGAAATGGAGACAAGACAGTATCCTGATCAAGTCTCGTTTATTGAGGGCGTTGGTACAGCTTATATAGGCTGGTAAGAAAGAGGAAGTGCAGCAGAGCAGGCGGGGAGGAGAATAATGAGAGACGTCACCAGGCGCAAGCTCGGTAGACTTAGTCTTTCCCGGGCGTGGGCAGTTATCTATGCACGCGCGGGAAAAGTTCATGCGCGTGGGAAAAGTTGATGATGAAGAACCAGGAAGTGCGCCATCTTGTCTCCGCAATGCGGAGCTTAAGCAACAGAGGCCGCAGCAATTTCCGGGCCTCACGGCTCCGGACAGGTCCTCCTTTTTTATATTATTAGTGACTAGAAGATAGTCCCTCGGGAACTGCGCCTGTCTTAGGTTGGAGTGACACATCTCTTCACTGGTACCCGTCATGGGATTAGGCAGTAGCTATGATGGCCCTCCTGTCTTAGGTTAGTGAGAGATGACACTCTCTTACCCGTCATTGGCTGTCCAGTTCAGCACACAGGGAAGGTGGTTTACAGCAAGCGTAAGTATGGACCACCGTGATCTTCTTGTTCAAGGCGATGATAATGGACCTGTATGGGTTTGGCTTGGATGGCCTCGATTTGTTGCTTAATGAGTGTCATGAGCTTATTGAAGATTATAGGTCCCAAAGAGAGTAAGAGCAATAGGCAAAGCAGGGGGCCCAAGAACGGTATAATATAGGGGAGGAGTCCATGGAACCCAGTCCAAAACGGGTTATCAGTCATTTCTTTTTGTCGTTTTTCTAGGTCTTCTTGTAGATGCTTGATTTTATCTCTGATGATCCCAGACTTGTTGGCATAGAAACAGCACTTTTCCTGTAGAGCTAAGCAGATACCTCCCTGTTCGGCAGTTAATAAATCTAGGCCTCTTCTATTTTGGAGCACTACTTCTGCCAGGGAATCTACTTGATCTTGTAGATCCTGTATAGTACTTGAGATGGCCTGCATATCTGAGGTCAATTGGCGAGACAATTTGGTGTATTGAGTAACAGAGCCCCCTAGGCCTGTAGCCCCAGTTGCTACGGCAGTAGTGACGCCTAATCCTGCAAGTAAGGGGATACATTGTATTGCCCTTTTGGCTCTTCCCAAAAAGTGATCTATAGCTGGGATAGGCACAGGCTCATCTCCAGGGATAATGTCTGCATCTGGCAGAAGAGTGGCTAAGACACAACGTCCTGTCCAGTTGACAGGCAAATAGGTATACGCTCTATTATTGCCACATATAAAAACTGAACTGTTTGGGGCACACAGCGATTGGGAAATATTTGTTGTGATAGAACAATTATTGAATTCAACGATTCCTACATCGATGTCGTAGGTGTTATTGAGGAAAGGGGAGTAGAAGCAAGGGGAGTTAGAAAATTCTAGGGGCTGCACTTGAAGGGGAGGAATTATGGTGCAGGAAGTATTGGATGTATAGTTTAAGTCATTGCTGGGTATGGCAAGAGGAATGGGATCTCCTAATGGTAAACATAGCCAGCAGTCATTGGCTAGACTAGAGTTGGAATTATTGAGCAGATTATGAGTAGCAGTGAGGAGGTCAAAAGTCTGGGCATCAATTTTTTCTTTCCCTCGGATTTTGGGCAGAGCCAAAGGGTGGTAGCGAATTTCTGGATATAGAGATTTTTGCAACTCTTCAAGTTTTTTGTGCACCATAATTTCCCGGACCCTATCTTGTGGGCCCCCTCCATCAGAGGTATGGAGAGGGGGATGAGTATTCCAGCAGACAGGCTGGCCTATTGTACCAGTGCAGCCAGCCACTTCAAGGTTATGGTTATTTCCCAAAACTGTAGGGACATTACTGGGCCCTATAGTGGGGTTTCTAGTTGTAGCTAAGATAGCAGTATAGTATGTCTTATTGTCAGAGGTGCATTCTTGATAAGTGGTGTAGCAGGAGCTGTGCGTGGTAGCCTTAAATGTGTTGCAAGGGCAAGTTGTAGCGCCCCCTCTGCTAGATATTCTAGGGGTTGACACACACCTCCATTTGAGGGAGTCACTAGGCAGGTATGCTGTGTGAGCAGAGCAGGACACAGTTGAGAGGTATTTATTTGGAGGGGAGGTCACATATCCCCCATAACAATCACAGGGCTTACCGTGCCGTTCTTGTATATATGTAAGGGCCTCACGTGGATTACCGAAACCGGTATGAACCTGGAATACTTGGCAAGTCAGCACTAAGGTCCAGAGGGGCCTGTAGTTGGAGTTCATCTCTGTAATAGAAGGAAAGGGTACTCTCAGGGAGAGAGTTACTCCCTGGATTGACTATTGTTAGGTACCTGTCTTACCAGTCGCTCTGGCAGCCATCTGGCTGCATCATGAGTTTGAGAAAAAACACAAACTGAGCCTCTTCCCCAGATTAACACTGGGTCTGGACCATGCCATGTGTTGTCTAAGGGGTCTTTCCACTTAACCATGGCAAATTGTTTTTTGGACTTGGAATGCCAAAATCGATTGGCTGCTGATCTGTTCAGGTTATCCAAATTTAAAAAATTTAAAATAAAAAGTGTGTGATTAAGGATATTTCTAGGGGTGCCCTTAGTAGGGTACCATTCTCCCTTTTTTATTTTGTCAATGGTGGTTTTTAAGGATAGGTGTGCTCTTTCAACTATTCCTTGTCCTTGAGGGTTATATGGAATTCCAGTAATGTGTTTTATTTGTAATTTAAGACAGAAGTCTTGAAAGGCTTTGGAAGTATAGCCGGGACCATTGTCTGTTTTTAGTTGTTTAGTCTTCCCAACTATGGAAAAACAGTGTAGTAAATGAGCTATGACATGTTTGGTAGCTTCTCCTGTTTGTAAGGTGGCTAGTATAAATCCACTAAATGTATCTATACATACATGGACGTATTTTAAGTTACCGAATTCTGAATAATGGGTGACATCCATTTGCCAGATCATGTTGGGAGCTAGTCCTCTTGGGTTAATTCCTAAGTGAGGGACTGGCAGTTATGTTATACAGGTCTGACATTGTTTAACTATTTGCCTTGCTTGTTCTCTAGTTATTTTAAACATCAGTCTCAAAGTTTGAGCATTAAGATGGTGTAAGGCATGAGTAGCCTGTGCTTGGGCTAGGTTTGTATTTGTAGCTATGGCTACCATCTTGGTTGCCATATCAGCCAGTTGGTTGCCCTGGGATAGAGATCCTGGTAATCCTGAATGAGCTCTAATGTGTCCAAGAAAGAAGGGTGTTGTTCTATTATGTCTTAATTGTTGGCATTGTAAAAATAACTTGGCTATATGTCACACATGCTTAATTTGTGCTACTGTCTCAAGTAGAGGTATTGAGTGAACTAAGTATGCACTGTCGGTATAAATATTAAGGGCCTGATTAGGGAAGGCTGACAGCACCGCGATTAGGGCCTGTAATTCTACTAACTGAGCCGAGGTATGGCTGGTTTTGAATTTAACAGTGGTGTCAGCAACGGTATATGCGGCAGTTCCTGTGGATGACCCATCAGTAAACATTAATAAGGCATTGTCTAAAGGTGTTTTACTGATGGCATGAGGGAAGACAAAAGCATGTAGTTTACAAAATTGGATAAGCTTATTTGGTGGGTAATGGTTATCTAAGTTACCAGCATAAGAGGCGCAAGCAATCGGCCACGTTTCAGTGTTTTGCATTAGCCAATGGATTTGTGGCTTAGAATAAGGTTGTATGATCATAGAGGGTTCAATTCCAAAATATTTTTTGCTATTGTCTCTCCCTAGCATAATTAAATCTGCTATGGCATCATAATAGGGGAGTAATACCTTTTTGGGTGATGAAGGCAAGTGGACCCACATAATAGGGTTATTTTGCCAGAATAAACCAGTAGGTGTTAATGTTGTGTTAAATATTAAAAGGGTTAATGGCTGTGAATAGTCTATGTTAGTAACAAATTGCTCAGCAATGGCCACCTCTACTTTATTAAGTGATAAAAGAGCTTCTTTTGATAACGACCTAAGGGACTTAGGGTTGGGGTCACCTCTCAGGGTGTCGAATAAAGGTTTTAAGTCTCCCGTGGTGAGTTTTAAGTATGGCCGGAGCCAATTTATGTCTCCAAGGAGATTTTGGAAATCATTGAGAGTTTGTAACTTATCTTTATGGATAACTGCCTTTTGATTAGTAATTTTAGGTCCATTTATTTGAAAACCTAAATATGTATAAGGGTCTTGTAGTTATATTTTTTCTGGAGCTATTTGTAACCCTGCTGTGGTCAGTTCTTGTTTGAGTTGAGCAAAACACTGTAAAACTTGTTCTCCTACTTGTCCTGCTATAAGAATGTCATCCATATAGTGTATAATATACATTTGTTTCCATGTCTCTCTAACTGAGTGTATGGCTGTAGCCACATATTCTTGACACAAGGTGGGACTGTTGGCCATACCTTGAGGTAACACTTTCCATTGGTATCGCTTCATGGGTTCTTTAAAATTTATAGATGGTAAGCTAAAGGCAAATCATTTTTGATCACTAGGATGTAAAGGTATTGTAAAGAAACAGTCTTTAAGATCTATAATGATTTTAAAATATCTTTGAGGGATTGCAACTGGAGAAGGTAGCCCTGGCTGTAAGGCGCCCATAAGGACCATAGTAACATTTGCTGCTCTTAAATCTTGTAAGAGTCTCCACTTTCCGGATTTCTTTTTTATGACAAATATGGGGGTGTTCCAAGGAGAGTTGCTTTCCGTAATATGCCCTGCCATTAGCTGTTCCTGCACTAACTGTTGGGCAGCGGCAAGTTTCTCATTGGTTAATGGCCATTGATCAACCCAAACGGGTTCATCTGACTTCCAAGTGATTGGGTCAGCACTTTTTTGGGGTGCAGACATGTCAATGGCCACGGTTAAAAATTTCCAAGCCCCCCTTTATCCAATTTTCCTATGGCTGGGATTGACTGTAAAATGCCATCTTCTCTTTTTCCTAACCCTTTCCCAGGGTGGTAGCCCTGAGCCAACATTTGTGCAGTGACTATATCATTTGGGCTACACATCATGACCCTCATTTGGGAGAGAAGATCTCTACCCCAAAGGTTAACAGGCAAATCAGGGATAACAAATGGCTTAATGAGACCAGAATTACTTTCTTGATCTCTCCAGGTGAGATATTTGGAACTTTGTCTAGGGTTATTACTTTGCCCGATTCCTCGTAAATTTGTTAAGGTCTCTGAAGTGGGCCAACTGGCGGGCCAATCTTGTTGTTTAATATTGTTACATCGGTCCCCTGTGTCTATCAGTCCTGTAAGTAACTTTCCGTCTAGCCACAAGGTGAGAGAGGATTTTGATTAGTAATGGGCTGTACCCAGTAGATGTCTGAGGACCCAAATCCTCCTTCCCCTCTCGAAGGTGATTGTACCTTATTAGCTGATTTTAGCAATGGTAACAGGAGCAACTGTGCTATTCTATTTCCTTGAGGAATGGTGATGATGTTGTTAATGGCCTTGGCCATAATTTTGATTTCTCCTGTATAATCACTATCAATTACTCCCGGAAAGACCTGTAGGCCTTTCATAGTGGCACTGCCTCTTCTTAGGATTAATCCAAACATGTTTGAGGGTAGGGGCCCATATATACCTGTACCTAGGGCCTGGGGTCCCATTTCAGGGGTTAATACTGTGTGGGAGGTGGAACAGAGGTCCAATCCTGCACTTCCTGGGGTTGCTCTACTAAGTTGTGAAACGGATTGTGGTTGGTTGGTACAAAACTGACCGCCCCATAAGCTTGTTTCAGGGCCTGGGGCCGGCCCCTCATCCTGTTTCCCTGTTGGGAGGGTAAAGGATTTCCTTGACTGTCAGTTTTAGATTTACATTCATTAGCCCAATGTTTTCCTCTTTTACACCTTGGGCAAAGGCCTGGAACCTTTGCTTCGGAGTTTTTATTTGAATCCCCACGGCAATCTTTTGCAAAATGTCCCCTTTTGCCACATTTAAAACACCCTCCTTTTTCTTTGTTCTTATTATTAAGGAAGTCTTTTACGGTTTGTCCACTGAAAGCTGCGGCCATTGCTAAACCCTGTTGATAGGAGGGCCCTATGTCTGAACAGAGACGGATATATCCAGTTAAGACTGTTTTCTTTCTATAAGGTCGGATTGCTGCTTGACAAGCTGGATTGGCATTTTCATAAGCCAATTGTTTAACATAAATCTACACCCGCCTCGGCATTACCAAAAATCCTTCCTGCGGTTGTTATGAGCCTATGTACAAAATCTGCGAACGGCTCATCATACAAAAATGCTTGACTCCAGTGAGTGAAGCTCCTGGGTCTCCTTTAACAGGGAGTTTCCTCCAGACTTTTGTAGCGGCCGCCTGGATTTGTGAAAATAGTCCAGGGTCGTATTGCATCTGAACATCAGTGTCGGTATATTTACCTGAGCCAGTTAACATATCAAAGTCCCAACCATTTCCTGCCTGTTGGTTTCTTTTGGCTGTATCTCTGCAATTTTCAAAAAACTCCGATTTCCAAATCAAATGATCTCCCCCTGAGAGGACTGCTCTGACTAGTGTGTTCCAATCTGTTGGAGTAAGCCAGTTATCGGCCACAGACTCTACTATAGCAAGAGTGTATGGAGCACTGCTCCATATTGAGAAACAGCAGTTTTTAATTCTTTTATGACAGTGAAATCAAATCCATTATGATGCCTCCAGGCCTGACCCTGTCCATCTACAGTTTCAGTTACCGGGAAGATATCTTTAGGGGAGGATTCTTCCCTGTCTCGGCTAGTAGCAAATCTTCCTTTTGGGACATGTTGTCCGGGCCACTGAGGTGGGCGAGGGAAGCCTTCCATATTCTCTGAATTAGTTACACTCTCATTTCCTGTTTTTAATTTTTGCAGCCTAGTGATTAGTGACTGATGTAACTCTTCTAGCTTAATTTGCTCTTCAAGCTGAGCGATTTTTTCTTTGAGTTCCTCTTTTGGATTGACTACCGCCACTACGTTGGGTGCAGAAGCGCCACGTGTCCCGTTATAGGGAGGCGGACGCGAGAAAAAGGGAGGCCACTTAGGATTATGATATCTAGCTGCCTCTTCCTCTAAGTCATCCCAATTTACATCTGAAAGGTCAGGATTGTCGTTACTTTTATCTTTTTGTGATGTTTGCAGAATTGGGTATTTTTTGGGCCTTTTCTCGCCTAGCATCACTTTGTCTTTTACAGAAGGAGCCTTGGCCCCCTCATCATCACTTTCAAGAGAAATAAGATCTACTTCTTTGTCTGGCAGGGGGCTCCCGAGGTAGGTCTGAGAACTGACCTTTAAAATCTCCTCAGTCTGGGCGACCGCAGCCATTACTTGTGGATCGGCCTCCTTTTTATCTATTAGATCCTTGATTAAATTCCAATAAGAAAAAGTGGTTACAGGAATTTTTTCTGGCCCAAAGGTATTATAATAATCTTGAAAGGCGTCTCCCACCCTCTGAAATCTTTTTATATCAATGGTTCCTTCCTGTGGGAACCAAGGGCAGGTATCTTTCACAAAATCAAAAAATCTAAATAAGTCACCACTTTTAACCTTTACTCCCCGTGTCTTTAAAGCCTCTTTTAATTGTCCTATGTAGATTTGATGCTGGCTTAATTCTTTTCCCATTTCAGGCGCGTAACTTACCCTAAACTCTGACACAGCAGGCTCCCGCGATGGTCGGAGGGATTTTTCTTTCACTTTAGTCCCCGGCCTTTCTATGCGCCCTCTTCCTCAGGTAGTTCCCTCGTATCCAAGCCCCGCGTTTGGGCGCCACGTGTCCCATCCAGTGGGATTGTTAACACAGACCTTGGAGGAGGGGGTGGGAATTTAGAGAGACAAGAGACACAAGAAATGGAGACAAGACAGTATCCTGATCAAGTCTCGTTTATTGAGGGCATTGGTACAGCTTACATAGGCTGGTAAGAAAGAGGAAGTGCGGCAGAGCAGGGGGGGAGGAAAATAATGAGAGACGTCACTAGGCGCATGCTCGGTAGACTTAGTCTTTCCCGGGCGCGGGAAGTTATCTATGTATGCGCGGGAAAAGTTCGCGCGCGCTGGAAAAGTTGATGATGAAGAACCAGGAAGTGCGCCATCTTGTCCCCACAATGCGGAGCTTAAGCAACAGAGGCTGCGGCAATTTCCAGGCCTCACAGCTCCGGACACTAATTATTATTATTGAATTGTCTATTTTTTTCTTCAGTTCTGTCACTTTTTGTTTCATGTACTTTGGTGATCTGGTGTTAGCTGCATATATATTTCTAAACATTTTCCAAAATGTTGAAATATATATATTTGTTCATTTCATGAATGAATAATGAATCTTGCTGATGGTTTAGTTCCTTTATCATTATAAAATATCCTTTGTTTCAAGTAATAATTTTTGTTTAAAGTTTTTTTGTCGGAAATTAGTGCAGCCACTTTAGCTTTCCTTTACTTACTATTAGCATACTGTATCTTTCTCTATTTTTTTACTCTCAACCTATTGTATCTTGAATCGCAAATGTGTTTGGTAGACAGTTTATGACAAGATTATGCTTTTTAAATTTATTCTGCCAACCTGCCTTTTGATTTGTGGGTTTAATCTATTTACATTTAATGCATTTATTGATAATGTATGATTTACATATGGAATTTTGCCATTTGTTTTCTTTTTTTATTATACTTTAAGTTCTGGGATACATGTGCAGAACACGCAGGTTTCTTACATAGGTATACACATGCCATGGTGATTTACTGCACACATCAACCCATCATCTACATTAGGTATTTCTCCTAATGCTTTCCCTCCCATAGCCCCCAGCCCTCAACAGACCCTAGTGTGTGATGTTCCCCTCCCTGTGCCCATGTGTTCTCATTGTTCAACTCCCACTTATGACTGAGAACATCCGGTGTTTGGTTTTCTGTTCTTGTGTTAGTTTGCTGAGAATGATGGTTTCCAGCTTCATCCATGTCCCTGCAAAAGAATGAAACCATCATTTTTATGGCTGCATAGTATTCCATGATATATATGTGCCGCATTTTCTTTATCCAATCTGTCATTGATGGGCATTTGGGTTGGTTTCAAGTCTTTGCTATTGTGAATAGTACCACAATAAATATATGTGTGCATATGTTTTTATAGTAGAATTATTTATAATCCTTTGGGTATGTACCCAGTAATAGGACTGCTGGATCAAATGGTATTTCTGATTCTAGATCCTTGAGGAATTGCCACATTGTCTTCCACAATGGTTGAACTAATTTACACTCCCACCAACAGTGTAAAAGCCTTCCTATTTCTCCATATCCTCTCCAGCATCTGTTTTCTGTCTTTTTAATGATCACCATTCTAACTGATGTTGAGATGGTATCTCATTGTGATTGTGATTTGCAGTTCTCTAATGACGAGTGATGAGCTGTTTTTCATTTGTTTGTTGGCTGCATAAGTGTCTTCTGTTGAGAAGTGTCTGCTTATATCCATTGCCCACTTTTTCATGGGGTTGCTTTTTTTTTTTCTTGTAAATTCAAGTTCTATGTAGATTCTGGATATTAGCCCTTTGTCAGGTGGATAGATTTCAAAAATTTTCTCCCATTCTGTGGGTTGCCTGTTCACTCATTAGAGTGAACAGCCATTTGTTTTCTATACATCTTATATCTTTGTCTATTTCTCCATTTTCCCTTTATTTTGAGTTAAACTGATATCTTGTAGTATAAAGTTTTAATTCCCCTTTTTCTTTTAATATGCTAAAAACTAAATGATTCAAATATTTATGTTCATACATGTAATACATATTATAGAAAAGTAAAAATATATATTTAAATTATTTTCTTAGTGGTTGTCCTGGAAATTACAAGTAACACCTTCACTTAAAACAATCTAGCTTATATTAGTAACAACTTAATTTCAATTGTATATAAAAACTTTCTGGGTCAACTTCCAATGTAGTTCACTTTCCTCACTGACCTTTTGTGCTATGATTGTCATATAAATTACATCTTGTTCATTATAAATCCTTCAACACAGTTTTATAATCAGCACCTTATGCAGTTGTCTTTGAAATCCGTGAGAGAAGAAAAGGGTTATGAACAATAATATACTTATGATGTCTTTTATATTATCAAATATAGTTACTTTTACTGATGCTTTTTATTTTTTCACATGGACTTGAGTTACTACTATCTAGTGTCCTTTCATTTCAGCTGGAAAGATTCCTTTTTGCATTTCTTTCTTTTTTTTTTTTTTTTTTTTGAGATGGAGTCTCACTCTGTCGCCCAGGCTGGAATGCAGTGGTGCGATCTCCACTCACTGCAAGTTCTGCCTCCCAGGTGTTCACGCCATTCTCCTGCCTCAGCCTCCCGAGTAGCTGGGACTACAGGTGCCCGCCACCACACCTGGCTAATTTTTTGTATTTTTAGTAGAGACGGGGTTTCACCGTGTTAGCCAGGATGGTCTTGATCTCCTGACTTTGTGATCTGCCTGCCTTGGCCTCCCAAAGTGCTGAGATTACAGGCCTGAACCATGTGCCTGGCCCCTACTTTTTGTATTTCTTGCAGGGTGGGTTTGCCAGTAATGGATTGTCTCCATTTTTGTTTATCTGTGACTATCTTAATTTCTTATTTGTTTTGATAGATAGTTTTGGAAAATATAGAATTCTTAGTCGAAAGTCTATTTCTTCAGCACTTTGAATAAATTGTCTCACTGCCTCTTGGCTTCATGATTTCTGATGAGACATCATCAGATGTGTGAATTTGTAGAACATTATTTAAAAAATTCTTTCTTCGCCCTTTTCTTTCCTTCTGATATCTCCCATTATGTGTATGTTGCTATGCTTGATGGTTTCCCACAGTTCTCTGAGGTTTTGTTCATTTTTCTTTATTATTTTTTCTTTTGGTTTCTAAGATTAGAGACTTGCAGTCAACCTAGGTTTAAGTTTTGGTGGCTCTTCTGTCATTTCAAGTCAGCTGTTGTGTTCCTCCAGTGAATTGTCATTTCAATTAAGTTTTTTAACTCCAAAATTTCCCTGTGGTTTTTTAAAAAATAATTTCTGTCTCTTAAATGATATTCTCTACTTGGTGGTATAGTTTATCATAATTCTCTTTAATTCTTTAGACATGGTTACTGTGATTTCTGTGATAATATTTATAATAGTTGATTGAAAGTCTTTCTCTAGTTTAATGTCTGGGCATACTGAGGGAATATTTCTATTGCCTTCCCTCCAGCACTCTCCCCAACCACTGTGTATGGGCCATAATTTTCTGTTTTGTTGCATGTCTCATAGTTTTTTGTATAAAACTGAATATTTAAAATAATACCATGTTACAACCCTGGAAATTGCATCTCCCCTTTGTACCACCCCAGGGTCAGTTGTTGTAGCTGTTTGTTGATACTGTTATTGCTATTGTTTGTTTGGTAGTATAGTGACTTTCCTGGATCAATTTTGTGAACTCTGTATTCTTTGTAGTGTGTAGTCACTAAAATCTCTTTTCTGTTAACTTACCAATCAGGTAATAATTCAACAGTATTTCCTTAAATGCCTTAAACCAGTAAGTACACCAGTCTTTGCTAAGAATCTCTCAGAGTGTGTTGGAACCTGTTTTCAATCCTCAGCAAGTAGTTCACAACTCTGCCTTAACCTTCTCTTCTTGCTTGCACAGAGCCTTAAGATCTGCCCGAGGTAAGAGATCAGGGCCTTGTCAGGTCTTCCTTGGAACATGCATGTTGTCTTCTAGATTTCTAGAAATTTGTCAGAGCTTTTCAATGGCCCCTATGGACATCTCATTCCCCACTGTTCCTTTTGAATTTCTTGGTCAGCTTCTTGGTATTATCCCCAACTTTTATCACAGATTTATGCAACTGTAGTGTTAAATAACTAGTGTTGATTGTTTTTAAGACAACAGCCTAAGATAGTTACACAGACCAAGCTCTGGGAAAGCAACTTTTTAGGGAGCTTACAGACTCATCAAATACTGACAATTCTCTGAGTATGAAGTTTTTGGGGTGGCCCAAACCTGTTCTGTCCCCTCCAGCAATGCTAGGTTGTGGTTTTCACAGCTATGACATTTGTGAGGCTGTTGGCTTTCGAGGCTACAGGAGAACTAGAGAAGGCAAATGTGCAAGTTAAAACACCACAGGCCTCACTATAATATTATTACTAAAATTCAGCTCTTTTTCTGGAATAAATGCTCCTGGGTTGTTGTAAGCCATCAATTTCCAGCATTCTTGAAAAGTCGACTTTGATAATATTTGTTCTTAGGGAGGAGCTAGTTTTCATAGATCTTTATTCCATAATTCTGGGAGTGCTTTCTCCTCCATGTTTCAAAATTTTTTAAAAATACATTTTTCATTTATTTTACCCATTGTACATCTTTCTGGATGGTTCCCTCCGACTCATTTTACATCTCACCAATTGTCCCTTTAACTTTGTCTCATGTGCTATTAAAATTTTCCAATGACTTTTTATTTCAATGACCATATTTCTTTGAATCAATATTGCCATAGATTGTAAGCCTTTCAATTGAAAGGAAGTAATAGAAAATAAATGCATCTTATATTTATGAAATTTAGTATTACATTCTTTAATAGGATACGTTTTATTTGTACCCTTTTCAAATCTGCTGGTCATTCTTTATAGTTTTCTGATTCCTATAGATACTTCCAAATTAGTCTTTTGTTTTTTAGACATAGCAAGTATAGAATTATATTTCTGTCAATTCCAATATATCATCTCTTTTCATGTCTGTTCTTGCTGCCTGCTATTTCTGCTGTTTTTGGTCATGCTGCTTTGTTTCCTGCTGTTTTCAGTGGTTTTGGGTTGTGATCCATGCATTTTTCCTTTAAAATTATTTGTGAAAGTTCTTTGATGCCTGGATTAAAGATGAATCCCTACAAAAACGATTTGTGTTTGCTTTTGCTGGACTCTAGTCTATACTATAATCGGAAACAATTTTAAACTGAATTCTCAATTTGAATATTTTTTTTACACATTCCAGCAAATGTGATCATGATTTAGTCATCCATGTGTTCACTCACTTCTGTTTATGGTTTTTCAAGTGTCTCTCCGCTTCTCCCCTTTTCTGTTCAACTAAGATAACGTTCGTTGTGGTCTGTGGTTGGGTCTCTAGAGTGGGTTGATATTATTTTTTACATTTATGAGGCTGAGGGCCTCTTTGCAGTCTCCTGAACTTGTCAGCATAATCCTCACCAGCTGAGCCAAAATCTTGGTGGCTGAAAAGAATAAAAATGTATTATTTCATTCATATCATAGTCAGACATAAGTCAGTTGCCTCTCTTAGGTTTGTCCCCTCCAAGGCATCTGTCAAGAAGTTGTCAATATTTGGCAAAGGAAACTGCGCTCTTGAGGATGACTTTAAGGACTGGGTGTGGAAGTGACATTCATAAGTTCTGTACTTATTCTACTGACTAAACTAGACATGTGTCCCCAACATAACTATAAGAAGCAATAGGAAATACAATCTTCCTGTGGGCCCAGAATAAAGAAGCAGTATCTGCGAGCACAGAGCCAGTCTCTGTCTTACCTGTCTATGGTGGTCTCACAGCCCTTGAGCAGTGAAAACAAAATCACAAGTCCTCAGGGTTCAGCAAACACTCTCAGAGCAAAATTAGCTTCAGAGCTTTGTTTTCCTCTCTGGGTTTCTGCCTTCTCCTAGATTTATGCCTGGCAATTGCTTGTCATCTCTTCTCTTCAAGGCTTTAAAATGATACAACAACGTTTAAATGTGTTCAGCATTTATGGTTGTTCTCAGCTGGAGTGATGGTCCAGAAATGCAGCCAGACTGAGTTCCAGAAATGAAAATCACAAAAAAATTTTTCCGGCTGGGCGTGGTGGCTCACCCCTGTAATCCCAACACTTTGGGAGGCTGAGTCAGGTGGATCATGAGGTCAAGAGATCGAGACTATCCTGGCCAACAAGGTGAAACCCTGTCTCTACTAAAAATACAAAAATTAGCTGGGCGTGGTGGTGGATGCCTGTAGTCCTAGCTACTTGGGAGGCTGAGGCAGGAGAATCACTTGAATCTGGGAGGGGGAGGTTGTAGTGAGCCGGGATCATGCCACTGCACTCCAGTCTGGTGACAGAGTGATACTCTGTCTAAAAAAAAAAAAAAATTCTGTTACCTGGGCTTTGTAGGGCTATCACTGTGCATATGATTCCCTGGAGCTTAACTCCCCTAAATAGCTTAACTATTTGTTTGGAGCTGGTAGGTAATAGATTCTTATTTTGCAAGTCTAAACAGCACATATATGCACTATATAACACTACATAAGATAGCACTACATAAGGTTTAGGTGATCTCACATCTAGGTTTCATACCATCAGTTTCCAGAAGGGCCACTGTGTATTTCTAGGTGAGAGGGGGATGTCTGTGGCTTTACCCTTTATCTCTCTGGGGCAGAGATTATCTACTTTTCCATGAAGCTAATCACGATTACTCATTCAAGCCTGCTTCTGCCTCTGCCACTCTCGGGCATTGCTTTGCTTCTCCAGTTTTTCTCTGATATTCTGTTTTTAAATTGGCTTTGTCTGCTTGACTGTGCTCAGGCTCTGCATGTGCAGGGTAGGTATGGGGGAATTCTATCGGCTTGCTGAAGGTCAGGCACCTCACATCAGCTCTTCGTTTGAGAACCAACCTCTCGCCTCTCACTTGTTTTTCCAGGCTCCTGGAATCCGAGCTTGTGATGCCTGTTGACCAAATCTGATAACAGATTTTTTTTATTTTATTAATTTCATCCCTTGGACATCTCTCTCCTTTTATGAAAGAATGTAAGAAGGAACAACCAAACCTCAGCTTCTTTCTTGAACAATTCAGAAGCCACAGAAGCTGTGGGCTCCAGCCAAGGTCTCAAACTATCCTAAGCCATGTTATTTTTTTCCCATTGCTTAAAATGTTGGTGACATCTAGGAAGATTATCTATACCTAAACAGATTTATGTCTGAAATGGGAAAGTAAGTTATTTAACACTTAGTTGCTTTGTCTCAGTGACATTTTTTAATTTAGTAAAATAGACCTCCCTGCAAATAGTGAGCCTTATAAATGTCTCAAAGACATTTAATCCAAATAAAATTCTATTTTACTTGGCATAGATAATATAGAGGCAGAGTTTTTAAAAATAAATGTTTTGAATGCTTTGGCAATGAAAGTTTTATGAATCTATTGAATATCTAGTTCAACTAGAGAAACATTTTTAAGGTCCTGTCTTTAAACACAGATTTTTCTTTGAGTGTAATTTGTTTGTATAAATTTCAGTGATTCAGGCCAGGATTGTCACTAAGGAGAAGGATTTTGGTATGCATTTTAACAGCATTAGTTAAAAATAAGAATTTATGAACCAGTATTGGCACTAAACTATTTATTGGCACTAAACTATTTTTTCATAATCAACCCTTTTCTATAACTTTCACATATACGATATGTATTTTTCATTTAATATTTTAAAGTGAAGAGACTATTTTTTCATCGTAAGATGAAGTATGTCGTTTTGATCCAGATTGTCTGGTGTGACCTGATCCATTTTCCTACCCCTCCACATGTAGACACCTTGGGCAATTTACTTCCTGTGCTTTGGTTTCCTCAGCTACAAATTGGGTTTAATAACAATAATTCAAGTCATAGAGTTGTTGTGATGTTAAGAGAGTCAATAGATGTGAAGCATCGCATCGTAAGCACTAAGAGTTACCAGTTAATATTAACATAAATAGCATTTTATTAACCTTTTTGTTTTGTATAAGCAAGTTATTATTACTGTAATAAAATAATTTTTAAAAATAAGTTGTGTTCCCAGAATCACAGGTCTTAACCATTTTGTTGTAATGATTCATCAGTCACCACCCATTCAAACCTATAAAAGCTACTCAACCTCAGTGTGTCACCTTCTTTATTCACAAAAATGGATATCACAGTAGTGCCCACTCACGAGGATGCTCTGAGGACCAATTTGAGCCATCGTATGTCAGGTACTTGGAGGAGCGTGTGGTGTACAGCAAGCATCCCAGCAAATGTCAACCATCTCCACACCTTTGTCACTATCCCCGTGAAGGTCTCCTTTCTTTTAAATGTTATCTCAGTCTGATTTGTTGAGTGTTAAACGGAACTCAATGATATATCTCAGGTTTTATTTTCAACCCTGTACGTTTTTTTTTTTTTTTTTTTGTATTCGTGACATGAGTGAACAGAATGCTTTAGTAAAAGTAACTTTATATTTCTGTCACAGTTTGTCGAAGTCAAGGATAAATTTTGAAAGCTTTTGGCTAGTTTCCATTCTGACTTTCAGGATTGGATATGTAACAAGTTAAAAAAGTAGCAGCCCTGCCTATCACAGGGAATAGGGAGAATGGTTTCAGTGCTAAGAGAGTAATAGGTCATAATGCTACCCATCTTCCATTCATTATGCCAAGTTCTTTAAAAATGTTACCTCATTCAATCCTCATAGCAACCCTATAGGGCAGGTTCTATTGCTATTATCATTTATAAATGAATAAACTGAGTCAGAGAATGGTTCAACAAATTAAATAACTTGCCTAAGATGATACCATTATTAAGTGGTAGAGCCACAGAAATTAAACCCAGGAAGTCTGGTTCTCAAATATGGACTCTTAAACATGAGCGTTGATGCAGGTGGAGAAGGATTTTATGATGGAGCAATGCGGTCTTCTCTGACCAAGGCTTTCTCTCTGTGGGCTTGCTTTTTTCTTATGACATTATAATCAGAGCGACTTAAATCAGGGGCAGACACCAGTGATATTGTTGTAGGAAGAAACCTCGCTCTTGTTACACCACCAGGAAAGGTGAGGCTCGTGGACACATAGAAGGGCGAGGAGTGGAATTTATTGGGTGGAAAAAAAAAAAAAAATCAGCAAAGCGAGAGGCGTTCCTTGTAACAGGCCCTCATCTCACAGATTGAATCCCAGGGACAGGACAGGCCGGGATCCTCTCCGCTGCAAGCAGCGTGAACTCCCCCAGGCCCCGTCCTGTCCTCCCACTGTGCAGGTCGGTGGGAGATTCTTCCAGAACCCCTTTTTACTTGGCTGTCTCAATATTTTGTAAAACTTATAGTTTTATGGAAGACTTTATCCCCTTACTTTTATTTATATGTCAAGTAATGTCTGTTTAACCTTTAATCTAGGTATTTCCAAATATTCACAAACTCTTTATGCAACTATAAATAAAAACTTATTATGAGCCAATTAAAATTTTGAAAAATTTAAACATAGATTTTAATCTTAATATTTCTATAAGTCCAATAGAGTGAATTTTCTTGTGTTGTAAATACTCTTAAATATGTCCACTTTATTGGATTTATTTTATATTGTAAGTTATCTATTCACTTACCAGGGTTAACTTGTTTTGTACTTCCAGTGCCTTTTAGAGACGAACAATATTACTTGAGCCTAAGGATCCATTTAAGGGTAAATTCAGTTTACTATTATGTTATTAATGTACTATAATGCCAGGTAAAGAAGTAGTAATTATCCAACTATTTGCAAGTATAATTATGCTGGTATTTCATGCTTAAAGCTTGTTTCCTTTTTTTCTCTCGCTTTTTGGTATTATTTTTTAATAAATTTCACAAGAATATTATTATTCCCCTTATGAAGGCAGGGAGTGCAAACGTCAGAATTGTGGAAGTTTCTACTCCGAAAGAGACACTCTGTTCCTTTTCAGAGTTTATGTGGCTACATAAACCAGGGTTCTGCAGCTTGAGTCAGAAACAAACCCCCAATGCTCAGTATTACTGAAGACATTATTCGAGGTCTCCAGTGAGTCTGCTAATAAATCTGGGTGGTCTCTTAACCAACTAAACATGCTTACCTGAAAACTCCAAACATCCCTAATTACAAAAACTACCAGAAACCCCAAAAGGCTGCTTGGCTTAAAAATAGATACAAATGGCCGGGCGCGGTGGCTCAAGCCTGTAATCCCAGCACTTTGGGAGGCCGAGACGGGCGGATCACGAGGTCAGGAGATCGAGACCATCCTGGCTAACACGGTGAAACCCCATCTCTACTAAAAATACAAAAAAAAAACGAGCCGGGCGAGGTGGCGGGCGCCTGTAGTCCCAGCTACTCAGGAGGCTGAGGCAGGAGAATGGCGTAAACCCGGGAGGCGGAGCTTGCAGTGAGCTGAGATCTGGCCACTGCACTCCAGTCCGGGAGACAGAGCGAGACTCCGCCTCAAAAAAAAAAAAAAAAAAAAATAGATACAAATAAGGAGGTAGATGTAGAAATATACATACATACATATATATATCAGTGTTTCCCAACCTTGGCACTACTGATACTTTGAATAGATTAATTCTTTATTGTGGAAGATTGTCCTGTGTGTTGTAGAATTTAGCAGCATTCCTCGCCTCCGCCTATTAGATGCCAGTAGCATCCTTCCCCCAGTAATCACGGCCAAAAATGTCTTTGGACATTGCCAAACCTTGAGAACAACATCTCCTTGGTTGAAAATCACTGATACACATGTCGTAATTCAAATATATGCTGTGGTATGGAGAATCAGACCCAAGTAGAAACATTTAAAAATACTTCCTTGACCTTGATATTGTTGATGGAGAGGGAGGAGAGGGGTCCTTCTTCTCACCACAAAGCTGAAGGCCATGAGAGAGACCAAAATGGCACCAAGTGTAGTAGAAAGCAGAAAAGCAGACTGAACTCCAATTTGCAGACAGGTTATTCTCTGGTTGTTTGGGATGGATAGGGATTGCTAACTTTTAGAGAGAGGTTCCAGAGAATTGCATATATAAACCTTTTATGTTCAATGTCTTCAGCAGCAGCATGAGGTGAGTGCACTTTTGTGGGAAATTTATGGTAGTCTTTATCTACTTATAAATTGATTTCAATGTTGTTTGCAACTTAACATTTATGGAGAAAGTAGTTTTTCTACATTTAAAGGACGCGAGAGCCAGCATCAGAGATACTCTTAAAAGGACATTTAGACAATTTCATTTTCAGAGATAGACAGTGATATTTTATAAGCTAGAACTAAGGGGAAATAATTGGCAATATTTTTGCAATGAGGGAGACTTTTAGTAATTTGTTTCATTGTGTGAGAAACTTAATTTAATGTACCAAAACAAAGTAACATATAGTTCCCCACTGACTTCATTTTTGCTTTATAGCTACAACTGTGAAAAATTATTCCTTATAAGAAAGATATAAAAATTTCATACGCTCCCTATTTTTTCATATTTTTATTTCCCATTTATCTTGTCTTCCCTTTCTAATCCTATCTCTCCTCTCTGTTTACACTGTATTCTTCTCTTTTACCCTGCCTTCTACTTTCATTTTTTCCTCTGTCTATTGTTCAGTTGGTTTTCTCATCTCTTTACAATTTATCAAACAGCCTGCAATGGTCTTACCAAGTTTCTATATAGAGGACAGAATTGATTCAATGTTTTTGTTCTGCAACATGCAAATTTTTAATCTTCACATCACTTTATTTGTGGATCTATATAGAAAAGGTTTGCACTAGAGAATAATTCCATGCAGAATTAAACTTTATATGGTGGACACTACTGATTATCCATAAAAGTCTGTTTTCCACTTGAACTATAGTCATAGAATTGGGACTAGATATGAGGCAAAACACACTGGGTTGATAAAAACTACATGGAGAGAGAATCTAAGAAGATTAAAATTTAATTGATTTAAAAATGTATGTCTGATTATATTTTAATTTTACGTGTAGTAAAATTTACTATTTAGTGTACAGTTCTTTGAATTGTGAAACATGCATAGAGTCATAGGATCACCACCACCCAATCAAGATACATAACAGTTTCATCATCAAAAGAACATTTCTCAATATCCCTTTTTCATCAATCACTCTCCAGTCCCAATCCCTGACAACCACTCATCTGTCCTCTCTGCCTGTAGTTCTGCCTTTTCCACAATGTTGTATAATTGGAATCATACAGTATGTAGACTATGGCTTTTTTCACCTAACGTGATGTATTTGAGATTTATTTTTGTTTAGTATCAAGTTGGGTATTTAAAACAATTGCTGAATCATATTCCTTTTTATGGATGGAGCAGAGTTTGTTTATCATCCACAAGCTAAAGAGCATTTGTGCTGTTTCCAGTTTTTGGCAGTTATAAATTAAGCTGCTATAAACATCGACGTACAGGTTTTTGTGTGAATATAAATTTGGATTTGTCTTGGATAAATAACTGGGAATGGAATTGCTGAGTCATATAGTAATTAATGTGTAGCTATATGAGAAACTGTCAAACTGTTGTCTTAAATAGCTGTGCCAGTTTGCATTTCCATCAGTCATGTATGAGAGTTTTAGTTGTTTTGCATCCTTATCAGCATTTGGTATTGTTAATGGCTTTTAATAAATGAATAAGTAAATAAATGAATACATAAAACTATTCTAGTAGGTGTTTAATGATAACTTCCTGTAGTTTTAAATAATTAGTCTTAATGAATAATGATATTGTGCATTTGTTCATGTGCTTATTTTCCATTTGTATAATTATTTTACTAAACTGTCTTAAAATCTTTTGCCTATTTTTTAAACTGTTTTTAATTTTCTTATTGCTGAATTTTGAGACTTCTTTACTCTTTTTTTTAACATTTTTAAAATCATACTTTAAGTTCTGGGGTACATATGCAGAACGTGCAGATTTGTTACATAGGTATACACATGCCATGGTGGTTTGCTGCACCCATCAACCTGTCATCTACATTAGGTACTTCTCCTAAAACTATCCCTCCCCTAACCCTCCCACCCCCTGACAGGTCCTGGTGTGTGATGTTCCCTTCTCTGTGTCCATGTGTTCTTGTTGTGCAATTCCCACTTATGAGTGAGAACATGTGGTGTTTGGTTTTCTGCCTCTGTGTTAGTTTGCTGATAATGATGGTTTCCAATTTGATCCATGTCCCTGCAAAAAACATGAACTCATCTTTTTTATGCTGCATAGTATTTCACCGTGTGTATGTGCCACATTTTCTTTATCCAGTCTATCATTGATGGGCATTTGGGTTGGTTCCAAGTCTTTGCTATTGTGAACAGTGCTGCAGGAAACTTATGTGTGTGCATGTGTCTTTCTTTATAGTAGAATGATTTATAAAACTTTGGGTATATACCCAGAAATTGAATTGCTGGATCAAATGGTATTTCTGGATCTGGATCCTTGAGGAATCGCCACAGTCTTCCACAATGGTTGAACTAATTTACACTCCCACCAACAGTATAAAAGCGTTCCTATTTCTCCACATCCTCTTCAGCATCTGTTGTTTCCTGACTTTTTAATGATCACTATTAAAACTGTCACTCATTGTGGTTGTGATTTGCATTTCTCTAATGACCAGTGATGATGAGCTTTTTTTCATACATTTGTTGGCCACATAAATGTCTTCTTTTGAGAAGTGTCTGTACATATCCTTTGCACACTTTTTGATGGGGTTGATTTTTTCTTATAAGTTTGTTTAAGTTCTTTATAGATTCTGGATATTAGCCCTTTGTCAGATGGATAGATTGCAAAACTTTTCCCATTCTGTAGGTTGTCTGTTAACTCTGATAATAGTTTCTTTTGCTGTGAAGAAACTCTTTCGTTTAATTAGATCCCATTTGTTAATTTTAACATTTGTTGCCAATGCTTTTGGTGTTTTAGATGTGAAGTCTTTGCCCATGCCTATGTCCTGAATGGTATTGCCTAGGTTTTCTTCTAGGGTTTTAAGGTTTTACATCTAATATTTAAGTCTTTAATCCATCTTGAATTGATTTTTGTATAAGGTGTAAGGAAGGGATCCAGTTTCAGCTTTCTGCATATGGCTATCCAGTTTTCCCAGCACCATTTATTAAATAGGAATCCTTTCCCCATTTCTTGTTTTCCTCAGGTTTATCAAAGTTCAGATGATTGTAAATGTGTGGCATTATTTCTGAGGCCTCTGTTCTGTTCCATTGGTATATATATATATCTGTTTTGGTACCAGTACCATGCTGTTTTGGTTACTGTAGCCTTGTAGTATAGTTTGAAGCCAGGTAAGGTGATGCCTCCAGCTTTGTTCTTTTTGCTTAGGATTGTCTTGGCTATATGGGCTCTTTTTTGGTTTCATAGGAAATTTAAAGTAGTTTTTTTCTAATTATGTGAAGTAAGTCAATGATAGCTTGATGGGGATAGCATTGAATCTATAAATTACTTTAAGCAGTATGGCCTTTTCACCATATTGATTCTTCCCATCCATGAGCATGGAATGTGTTTTCATTTGCTTGTGTTCTCTTTTATTTTGTTGAGCAGTGGTTTGTAGCTCTCCTTGAAGAGGTCTTTCACATCCCTTGTAAGTTGGATTCCTAGGTATTTAATTATCTTTGTAGCAATTGTGAATGGGAATTCACTCATGATTTGGCTCTCTGTTTGTCTATTATTGGTGTATAGGAATGCTTGTGATTTTTGCACATTGATTTTTGTATCCCGAGACTTTGCTGAAGTTGCTTATCAGCTTAAGGAGATTTTGGGCTGAGACGATGGGGTTTTCTCAATATACAATCATGTCATTTGCAAACAGAGACAATTTGAATTCCTCTGTTCCTATATAAATACCCTTTATTTCATTCTCCTGCCTGATTGCCCTGGCCAGAACTTCCAATACTATGTTGAATAGGAGTGGTGAGAGAGGGCATCCTTGTCTTGTGCCAGTTTTCAAAGGGAATGTTTCCAGCTTTTGCCCATTCAGTATGATATTGGCTGTGGGTTTGTCATGAATAAGTATTATTATTTTGAGATATGTTCCATCAATACCTAGTTTATTGAGAGTTTTTAGCATGAAAGTGTGTTGAATTTTGTCTAAGTCCTTTTCTGCATCTATTGAGATAAGCATGTGGTTTTTGTCATTGTTTCTGTTTATGTGATGGATTACAATTATTGATTTGCATATGTTGAACGAGCCTTACATCCCAGGGATAAAGCCAGCTTGATTGTGGTAGTTAAGCTTTTTGATGTGCTGCTGGATTTGGTTTGCCAGTATTTTACAGTGACTTTTTGCCTCGATGTTCATCTGGGATATTGGACTGAAATTTTCATTTTTTTGTTGTGTCTTTGCCAGCTTTTGATATCAGGATGATGCTGGTCTCATAAAATGAGTTATGGAGGAGTTCCTCTTTTTCTATTGTCTGGAATAGTTTCAGAAGGAATAGTACCAGCTCCTCTTTATGCCTCTGGTAGAATTCGGCTGTGAATCTGTCTGGTCCTGAGTTTTTTTTTTTTTTTTTTGGTATGCTATTAATTACTGCCTCAGTTTCAGAACTTGTTATTGGTCTATTTGGGGATTCCACTTTTTCCTGGTTTAGTCTTGGGAGGGTGTATGTGTCCAGGAATTTATCCATTTCTTCTAGATTTTCTAGTTTATTTGCATGGAAGTGTTTAAAATATTCTCTGATGGTATTTTGCATTTCTGTGGGATCAGTGGTGATATCCCCTTTATCAGTTTTTATTGCATCTATTTGATTCTTCTCTCTTTTCTTTATTAGTCTGGTTAATGGTCTATTTTGTTAATCTTTTCAAAAATCCATCTCTTGGATTCATTGATTTTTGGAAGGGTTTTTCATGTCTCGTATCTACTTCAGTTCTGCTCTGATCTTAATTATTTCTTGTCTTCTGCCAGCTTTTGAATGTGTTTGCTCTTACTTCTCTAGTTATTTTAATTGTGATGTTAGGGAGTCGATTTTAGATCTTTCCCACTTTCTCCTGTGTGCATTCAGTGCTATAAATTTCCCTCTAAACACTGCTTTAGCTGTGTCCCAGAGATTCTGGTATGTCGTGTCCTTGTACTCACTGGTTTCAAATACCTTCTTCATTATTGCCTTCATTTCGTTATGTACCCAGTAGTCGTTCAGGATCAAGTTGTTCAGTTTCCATGTAGTTGTGTGGTTTTGAGTGACTTTCTTAATCCTGAGTTCTAATTTGATTGTACTGTGGTCTGAGAGACTGTTTGTTATGATTTCTGTTCTTTTGCATTTGCTGAGGAGTGTTTTACTTCCAATTATGTGGTCAATTGTATAATTAGTGCAATTTGGTGTTGAAAAGAATGTATATTCTGCTGATTTGCAGTGAAGAGTTCTGAAGATGTCTATTAGGTCTGCTTGGTCCAGAGCTAAGTTCAAGTACTAAATAATTTCTGTCTTGTTGATCTGTCTAATATGGACAGTGGGGTGTTCAAGTCTTTCACTATTATTGTGTGGGAGTCTAAGTTTCTTTGTAGGTATCTAAGACTTGCTATATGAATCTGGGTACTCCTGTATTGGGTGGATATATATTTAGGATAGTTAGCTCTTCTTGTTGCATTGATCCCTTTACCATTATGTAATGCCCATTTTTGTCTTTTTTGATCTTTGTTGGTTTAAAGTCTGTTTTATCAGAAACTAGGATTGCAACTCTTGCTTTTTTTTTTTTTTTTTTTTTTTTACTTTCCATGTCCTTGGTAAATATTCCTTCACCCCTTTATTTTGAGCCTATGTGTGTCTTTGTATGTGAGATTGGTCTCCTGAATACAGCACACCAATGGGTCTTGACTCTTTATCCAGTTTGCCAGTCTGTGTCTTTTAATTGGGGAATTTAACCCATTTACATTTAAAGTTAATGTTGTCATGAGTGAATTTGGTCTTGTCATTATGACACCAGCTGCTTATTTTGCCCATTAGTTGATTCAGTTTCTTCATAGTGTCAATGGCCTTTATAATTTGGTATATTTTTGCAGTGGCTGGTGCCAGTTTTTCCTTTCCATATTTAGTGTTTCCTTCAGGAGCTCTTGTAAGGCAGGCCTGATGGTGACAAAATCTCTTCGCATTTGCTTGTCTGTAAAGGATTTCCTTTCTCCTTTGCCTATGAAGCTTAGCTTGTCTGGATATGAAATTCTGGGTTGAAAATTCTTTTCTTTAAAAATGTTGAATATTGGCCCCCACTCTCATCTGGCTTGTAGGGTTTCTGCAGAGATATCCACTGTTAGTCTGATGGGCTTCCTTCTGTGGATAACCTGACCTTTCTCTCTGGCTGCCCTTAACATTTTTTTCTTCATCTCAGCCTTGGTGAATCTGATAATTATGTGCCTTGGGGTGGCTCTTCTTGAGGAGCACCTTTGTAGTGTTCTTTGTATTTCCTGAATTTGAATGTTGGCCTATCTTGCTAGGCTGGGCAAGTTTTCCTGGATGATATCCTGAAGAGTGTTTTCCAACTTAGTTCCATTCTGCCTGTCACTTTCAGGTACACCAATGAAATGTAGGTTTGGTCTTTTCACATAGTCTCATATTTCTTGGAGGCTTTGTTTGTTCCTTTTCATTCTTTTTTCTCTAATCTTGTCTTCATGCTTTATTTCATTAAATTGATCTTCAATCTCTGGTATCCTTTCTTCTGCTTGATTGATTCAGCTATTGATACTTGTGTATGCTTCACGAAGTTCTTGTGCTGTGTTTTTCAGCTCCATCAGGTCATTTATGTTCTTTCTTAAACTGATTATTCTAGTTGGCAATTCCTCTAGCCTTTTTCTTCAAGATTCTTAGCTTCCTTGGATTGGGTTAGAACATGCTCCTTTAGCTCAAAGGAGTTTGTTGTTACCCACCTTCTGAAGCCTACTGCTGACAATTCGTCAAACTTATTCTCTGTCCAGTTTTGTTCCCTTGCTGGCGAGGACTTCTGATCTTTTGGAGGAGAAGAGGTGTTCTGCTTTTTGGAATTTTCAGCCTTTTTGCACTGGTTTCTCCTCATCCTCATGGATTTATCTACCTTTGGTCTTTGATGTTGGTGGCCTTCAGATGGGGTTTCTGTGTGGACATCCTTTTTGTTGATGTTGATGCTATTCCTTTCTGTTTGTTAGTTTTCCTTCTAACAGTGAGGCCCCTCAGCTGCAGGTCTGCTGGAGTTTGCTGGAGGTCCACTCCAGACCCTGTTTGCCTGGGTATCACCAGCAGAGGCTGCAGAACAGCAATGATTGCTGCCTGTTCCTTCCTCTGGAAGCTTTGTCCAGAGGGACACCCACCAGATGCCAGCTGGAGCTCTCTAGTATGCGGTGTCTGTTGACCCCTGCTGGGAGGTGTCTCCCAGTCAGGAGGCATGGGGGTCAGGGACCCACTTGAGGAAGCAATCTGTCCCTTAGCAGAGCTCGAGCACTGTGCTAGGAGAGACACACTGTTCTCTTCAGAGCTGGGAAGGTAGGAACATTTAAGTTTTCTGAAGCTGTGCCCACAGCTGCCCCTTCCCCAACGTTTTCTGTCCTGGGGAGATGGTAGTTTTATCTATAAGGCCCTGACTGGGGCTGCTGCCTTACTTTCAGAGATGCCTCGCCCAGAGAGGAGAAATCTAGAGAGGCAGTTTGGCTACAGTGGCTCTGTGGAACTTTGGTGGGTTCCACCCAGTTTGAACTTCTTGGTGACTTTGTTTACACTGTGAGGAGCAAACCACCTACTCAAGCCTCAGTAATGGTAGATGCCCCTTCCCCCACCAAGCTTGAGTGTCCCAGGTCAACTTCAGACTGCCGTGCTGGCAGTGAGAATTTCAGGCCTGTGGATCTTGGCTTGTTGTGCTCTGTGGGCATGGGATCCACTGTGCTAGACCACTTGACTCTCTGGCTTCAGCTTCCTTTCCAGGGGAGTGAGTGGTTTTGTCTTGCTGGCATTCCAGGTGCCTCTGGGGTATGAAAAAAAACTCCTGCAACTAGCTCAATGTCTGCCCAAACGGCCACCCAGTTTTGTGCTTGAAACCCAGGGCCCTGGTGGCCTAGGCACCCGAGGGAATCTCCTGGTCTGCGGGTTGTGAAGACCATGGGAAAAGTGTGGTATCTGGGCCAGAATGCACCATTCCTCATGGCACAGTCCCTCATGGCTTCCCTTGGCTAGGGGAGGGAGTTCCCCAACCCCCTGTGCTTCCTGGGTAAGGCAATGCCTCACACTTCTTCGGCCTGCCCTCCGTGGGCTGCACCCGCTGTCTAACCAGTCCCAGTGAGATAAGCTGGGTACCTCAGTTGGAAATGCAGAAATCACCCATCTTCTGCATTGATCTCACTGGGAGATGCAGAACAGAGATGTTCCTATTTGGCCGTCTTGCCTGCGACCCTTCTTTACTCTTTATACAAGTCCTTTGTCAGTAATAAAATTTGTTGTAAACATTTTTTCCCAGTTTATGGCTTTCAGTTCATTTTTAAAGTGTTTTTCAGAGGTGGAAATAATTTAATTTTGCTGATACTGATTTCATCAGCTTTTTAAAAAAATGGCTTGTGCTTTTGGTGTCTTATCTAAGGAATCTTTGCCTAACTCAAGGTCACAAAAATTTTCTCCTTTGTTTTCCTCTTAAAGTTGTATATTTTACATTTAGGCTTATGATCCATTTGAGTTAATCTTTTTAAATCAGGTATGAGATATGTGTTGAGGATTTTTTTTTTTATGTGGATGTTTTAGCATGATTTGTTGAAATGACTATTTTTGCTCCATTGAACTTCCATTGTGTTTTTGTAAAAAAAATTGCCTATATTTTTGTGAATCTATTTATGGGTTCTCTATTCTGCATCATTATTATATTTGTCCTTTCACCAACACCACACAGTTTTCACCTGTAGCTTTATTTTTTGTCTTGAAATTATGTAATTGTAATATGAATCCTCCAACTTTGTTCTTCTTTTTGAAAATTGTTTTGGCTATTCTAAGTCCTTTTCCTTTCCATATAAATTTTAGAATAAGTTTGCTAATAGCTCTACAAAGTCTTGCTGGGATTTTGTTTAGAACTGCCTTAAATCTATAGATAAATTTTAAGACAAATGGCACTCAACAATATTGATTAACACAATCTGTGGACACATTATCTCTGTTCATTTGTTTTGGTCTCTGGCTTTTTTCATCAGTGTCTAATATTTTTGAGCATACTTATCTTGTACTTATCTTGTTAAATGTGTATGTATTTCATTTATTTGTATTTCTGATGCTATTTTAAATGGTACTCCCCATCCCCAAATTTTGATTTCCACTTTTTTGTTGCTAGAATACAGAAATATAACTAGTTTTTATATATTGACCTTGTATCTTGGAAACTTGCTAAATTCATTTATTAGTTTTAGGAGCTTCTTACTGGATTACTTTAGATTTTCTATGTAGATGGTCATTAATCTATAAATAGAGATAATTTTATTTGCTCCTTTCCAATCTGTAGGCCATTTATTCTTTTTTCTTTTCTTTTTTTTTTTTTTTTGAGACGGAGTCTCACTCTGTCGCCCAGGCTGGAGGGCAGTGGCCGGATCTCAGCTCACTGCAAGCTCCGCCCCCCAGATTTACGCCATTCTCCAGCCTCAGCCTCCGGAGTAGCTGGGACTACAGGCGCCCGCCACCTCGCCCGGCTCGTTTTTTGTATTTTTTCAGTAGAGACGGGGTTTCACCGTGTTAGCCAGGATGGCCTCGATCTCCTGACCTCGTGATCCGCCCGTCATTTATTCTTTCATTGCTTTATGGCAGTGGCTAGGACTATCAATATGATATTAAATAGGAGAGGTGAAAACAGACATCCTTGCCTCATCAATGATCTTAGGGGAAAGGCTTAGACCTTTAATTGGTAAATATAATGTAGTTTATAGGTTATTTTGTTTGTTTTTTGTTTCTTTGTAGCTGCCCATTATCAGAGCCAAGGCATTTATTCTTTCATCATTAAGTCTGATGTAGAATGTAGAGATTTTTTTGGATGTCCTTGATTAGGCTAATGAAGTTTATATTCCTAGTCCATATCAATGGCTATTAAATTTTATAACATGCTTTTTTGGATCTATTGAGATGATTATGTAATATTTTCTGTTTATATTGTAAACCATATTGATTGATATTTTAATGTTGAATCAGCTTTGAACTACTGGGAAAATTCCACTTGGTCATGATATATTATCTTTCTGACATATCGCACATGCTGCAAGATTCTATTAGCTAATATTTTGTTGAAAATCTTTGTGTCCATATTCATGAATATTTTTCTATAGTTTTTACTTCTTGCTATATCTATGTCTGGTTTGGGTATTGGGTTATGCTGGCCTCATAAAATGAATTGAGGAATGTTCTGGAAAGGCATTGTATAGAGTTTGTATCATTTCTTTGAATGTACACCATAATTTTTCAGTCAAATGCTCTGGGAATAGACTTTTCTTATGGTAACGTTTGTATGTACAAACCTAGTATTTCTTTAATGGAGATATGATTATTATTATTATTATTATTTTTAATTATACTTTAAGTTCTAGGGTACATGTGCATGACGTTTATATCATGTATAACTCCCCCATGCAATCCCTCCCTCCTCCCCCCTCCCCATGATAGGCCCCAGTGTGTGATGTTCCCCTTCCCGAGTCCAAGTGATCTCATTGTTCAGTTCCCACCTATGAGTGAGAACATGCGGTGTTTGGTTTTCTCTTCTTGTGATAGTTTGCTAAGAATGATGGTTTCCAGCTGCATCCATGTCCCTACAAAGGATGCAAACTCATCCTTTTTTATGGCTGCATAGTATTCCATGGTGTATATGTGCCACATTTTCTTAATCCAGTCTGTCACAGATGGACATTTGGGTTGATTCCAAGTCTTTGCTATTGTGAATAGTGCCGCAATAAACATACGTGTGCATGTGTCTTTGTAGTAGAGTAATTTATAATCCTTTGGGTATATACCCAGTAGTGGGATGGCTGGGTCATATGGTACATCTAGTTCTAGATCCTTGAGGAAACGCCATACTGTTTTCCATAATGGTTGAACTAGTTTACAATCCTACCAACAGTGTAAAAGTGTTCCTATTTCTCCACATCCTCTCCAACACCTGTTGTTTCCTGACTTCTTAATGATTGCCATTCTAACTGGTGTGAGATGGTATCTCATTGTAGTTTTGATTTGCATTTCTCTGATGGCGAGTGATGACGAGCATTTTTTCATGTGTCTGTTGGCTGTATGGATGTCTTCTTTTGAGAAATGTCTGTTCATATCCTTACCCCACTTTTTGATGGGGTTGTTTGTTTTTTTCTTGTATATTTGTTTGAGTTCTTTGTAGATTCTGGATATTAGCCCTTTGTCAGATGAGTAGGTTGCAAAAATTTTTTCCCATTCTGTAGGTTGCCTGTTCACTCTGATGGTAGTTTCTTTAGCTGTGCAAAAGCTCTTTAGTTTAATTAGATCCCATGTGTCAATTTTTGCTTTTGCTGCCGTTGCTTTTGGTGTTTTAGACATGAAGTCCTTGCCCATGCCTATGTCCTGAATGGTACTACCTAGATTTTCTTCTAGGGTTTTTATGGTATTAGGTCTAACATTTAAGTCTCTAATCCATCTTGAATTAATTTTCGTATAAGGGGTAAGGAAAGGATCCAGTTTCAGCTTTCTACTTATGGCTAGCCAATTTTCCCAGCACCATTTATTAAATAGGGAATCCTTTCCCCATTTCTTGTTTCTCTCAGGTTTGTCAAAGATCAGATGGCTGTAGATGTGTGGTATTATTTCTGAGGACTCTGTTCTGTTCCATTGGTCTATATCTCTGTTGTGGTACCAGTACCATGCTGTTTTGGTTACTGTAGCCTTGTAGTATAGTTTGAAGTCAGGTAGCGTGACGCCTCCAGCTTTGTCCTTTTGACTTAGGATTGTCTTGGCAATGCGGGCTCTTTTTTGGTTCCATATGAACTTTAAAGCCGTTTTTTCCAATTCTGTGAAGAAAGTCATTGGTAGCTTGATGGGGATGGCATTGAATCTATAAATCACCTTGGGCAGTATGGCCATTTTCACGATATTGATTCTTCCTATCCATGAGCATGGTATGTTCTTCCATTTGTTTGTGTCCTCTTTGATTTCACTGAGCAGTGGTTTGTAGTTCTCCTTGAAGAGGTCCTTTACATCCCTTGTAAGCTGGATTCCTAGGTATTTTATTCTCTTTGAAGCAATTGTGAATGGAAGTTCATTCCTGATTTGGCTCTCTGCTTGTCTGTTACTGGTGTATAAGAATGCTTGTGATTTTTGCACATTAATTTTGTATCCTGAGACTTTGCTGAAGTTGCTTATCAGCTTAAGGAGATTTTGGGCTGAGACGATGGGGTTTTCTAAATATACAATCATGTCATCTGCAAACAGGGACAATTTGACTTCTTCTTTTCCTAACTGGATACCCTTGATTTCTTTCTCTTGCCTGATTGCCCTAGCCAGAACTTCCAACACTATGTTGAATAGGAGTGGTGAGAGAGGGCATCCCTGTCTTGTGCCAGTTTTCAAAGGGAATTTTTCCAGTTTTTGCCCATTCAGTATGATATTAGCTGTGGGTTTGTCATAAATAGCTCTTATTATTTTGAGGTACGTTCCATCAATACCAAATTTATTGAGCGTTTTTAGCATAAAGGGCTGTTGAATTTTGTCAAAAGCCTTTTCTGCATCTATTGAGATAATCATGTGGTTCTTGTCTTTGGTTCTGTTTATATGCTGGATTACGTTTATTGATTTGCGAATGTTGAACCAGCCTTGCATCCCAGGGATGAAGCCCACTTGATCATGGTGGATAAGCTTTTTGATGTGCTGCTGAATCCGGTTTGCCAGTATTTTATTGAGGATTTTTGCATCGATGTTCATCAGGGATATTGGTCTAAAATTCTCTTTTTTTGTTGTGTCTCTGCCAGGCTTTGGTATCAGGATGATGTTGGCCTCATAAAAAGAGTTAGGGAGGATTCCCTCTTTTTCTATTGATTGAAATAGTTTCAGAAGGAATGGTACCAGCTCCTCCTTGTACCTCTGGTAGAATTCAGCTGTGAATCCATCTGGTCCTGGACTTTTTTTGGTGGGTAGGCTATTAATTGTTGCCTCAATTTCAGAGCCTGCTATTGGTCTATTCAGGGATTCAACTTCTTCCTGGTTTAGTCTTGGAAGAGTGTAAGTGTCCAGGAAATTATCCATTTCTTCTAGATTTTCTAGTTGATTTGCGTAGAGGCATTTATAGTATTCTCTGATGGTTGTTTGTATTTCTGTGGGGTCGGTGGTGATATCCCCTTTATCATTTTTTATTGCGTCTATTTGATTCTTCTCTCTTTTCTTCTTTATTAGTCTAGCTAGCGGTCTGTCAATTTTGTTGATCTTTTCAAAAAACCAACTCCTGGATTCATTGATTTTTTGGAGGGTTTTTTGTGTCTCTATCTCCTTCAGTTCTGCTCTGATCTTAGTTATTTCTTGCCTTCTGCTAGCTTTTGAATGTGTTTGCTCTTGCCTCTCTAGTTCTTTTAATTGTGATGTTAGAGTGTCAATTTTAGATCTCTCCTGCTTTCTCTTGTGGGCATTTAGTGCTATAAATTTCCCTCTACACACTGCTTTAAATGTGTCCCAGAGATTCTGGTATGTTGTATCTTTGTTCTCATTGGTTTCAAAGAACATCTTTATTTCTGCTTTCATTTCGTTATGTACCCAGTAGTCATTCAGGAGCAGGTTGTTCAGTTTCCATGTAGTTGAGTGGTTTGGATTGAGTTTCTTAGTCCTGAGTTCTAGTTTGATTGCACTGTGGTCTGAGAGACAGTTTGTTATAATTTCTGTTCTTTGAAATTTGCTGAGGAGTGCTTTACTTCCAATTATGTGGTCAATTTTGGAATAAGTGCGATGTGGTGCTGAGAAAAATGTATATTCTGTTGATTTGGGGTGGAGAGTTCTACAGATGTCTATTAGGTCCGCTTGGTGCAGAGATGAGTTCAATTCCTGGATATCCTTGTTAACTTTCTGTCTGGTTGATCTGTCTAATGTTGACAGTGGAGTGTTGAAGTCTCCCATTATTATTGTATGGGAGTCTAAGTCTCTTTGTAGGTCTCTAAGGACTTGCTTTATGAATCTGGGTGCTCCTGTATTGGGTGCATATATATTTAGGAGAGTTAGCTCTTCCTGTTGAATTGATCCCTTTACCATTATGTAATGGCCTTCTTTGTCTCTTTTGATCTTTGATGGTTTAAAGTCTGTTTTATCAGAGACTAGGATTGCAACCCCTGCTTTTTTTTGTTCTCCATTTGCTTGGTAGATCTTCCTCCATCCCTTTATTTTGAGCCTATGTATGTCTCTGCATGTGAGATGGGTCTCCTGAATACAGCAGACTGATGGGTCTTGACTCTTGATCCAGTTTGCCAGTCTGTGTCTTTTAATTGGAGCATTTAGTCCATTGACATTTAAGGTTAATATTGTTATGTGTGAACTTGATCCTGTCATTATGATATTAACTGGTTATTTTGCTCGTTAGTTGATGCAGTTTCTTCCTAGCCTCGATGGTCTTTACATTTTGGCATGTTTTTGCAATGGCTGGTACCGGTTGTTCCTTTCCATGTTTAGGGCTTCCTTCAGGGTCTCTTGTAAGGCAGGCCTGGTGGTGACAAAATCTCTAAGCATTTGCTTATCTGTAAAGGATTTTATTTCTCCTTCACTGATGAAGCTTAGTTTGGCTGGATATGAAATTCTGGGTTGAAAATTCTTTTCTTTAAGAACATTGAATATTGGCCCCCACTCTCTTCTGGCTTGTAGAGTTTCTGCCGAGAGGTCTGCTGTTATTCTGATGGGCTTCCCTTTGTGGGTAACCCGACCTTTCTCTCTGGCTGCCCTTAAGATTTTTTCCTTCATTTCAACTTTGGTGAATCTGGCAATTATGTGTCTTGGAGTTGCTCTTCTGGAGGAGTATCTTTGTGGCGTTCTCTGTATTTCCTGAATTTGAATGTTGGCCTGCCCTACTAGGTTGGGGAAGTTCTGGATGATATCCTGAAGAGTGTTTTCCAACTTGGTTCCATTTTCCCCCTCACTTTCAGGCACCCCAATCAGACGTAGATTTGGTCTTTTTACATAATCCCATACTTCTTGCAGGCTTTGTTCATTTCTTTTTCTTCTTTTTTCTTTTGGTTTCTCTTCTCGCTTCATTTCATTCATTTGATCCTCAATCGCTGATACTCTTTCTTCCAGTTGATCGAGTCGGTTACCGAAGCTTGTGCATTTGTCACGTATTTCTCGTGTCATGGTTTTCATCTCTGTCATTTCGTTTATGATCTTCTCTGCATTAATTAGTCTAGCTGTCAATTCTTCCACTTTTTTTCAAGATTTTTAGTTTCTTTGCGCTGGGTACGTAATTCCTCCTTTAGCTCTGAGAGGTTTGATGGACTGAAGCCTTCTTCTCTCATCTTGTCAAAGTCATTCTCTGACCAGCTTTGATCCGTTGCTGGCGATGGGCTGCGCTCCTTTGCAGGGGGAGATGCGCTCTTATTTTTTGAATTTCCAGCTTTTCTGCCCTGCTTCTTCCCCATCTTTGTGGTTTTATCTGTCTCTGGACTTTGATGATGGTGACGTACTGATGGGGTTTTGGTATAGGTGTCCTTCCTGTTTGATAGTTTTCCGTCTGACAGTCAGAAGGACTGTCTGTTGTTCTGTTAGAGATTGCTTGAGGTCCACTCCAGACCCTGTTTGCCTGGGTATCAGCAGCAGAGGTTGCCGAAGATAGAATATTGCTGAACAGCGAGTGTACCTGTCTGATTCTTTCTTTGGAAGTTTCCTCTCAGGGGTGACGCCACCCTGTGAGGTGTGGGGTATCAGACTGCCCCTAGTGGGGGATGTCTCCCAGCTAGGCTACTCAGGGGTCAGGGACCCACCTGAGCAGGCAGTCTGTCCGTTCTCAGATCTCAACCTCCGCGTTAGGAGATCCATGGCTCTCCCCAAAGCTGTCAGACAGAGTCGTTCGGGTCTGCAGCGGCCCCGCTCTTTCCCCTAATGGACTGCAGCTGTGCGCTGTCCGCAGCGGTAGAGTCTACAGAGACAGGCAGGCTTCCTTGAGCTGCTGTGAGCTCCACCCAGTTCGAGCTTCCCAGCGGCTTTGTTTACCTACTTAAGCCTCAGCAATGGCGGGCGCCCCTCCCCCAGCCTCGCTGCTGCCTTGCGGATAGATCGCCGCAGACGGCTGTGTTAGCAGTGAGGGAGGCTCCGTGGGCGTGGGACCCTCCCGGCCAGGTGTGGGATATATTCTCCTGGTGTGCCTGTTTCCTTAAAGCGCAGTATTGGGGTGGGAGTTACCCGATTTTCCAGGTGTTGTGTGTCTCAGTTCCCCTGGCTAGGAAAAGGGATTTCCTTCCCCCTTGCGCTTCCAGGTGAGGCGATGCCTCGCCCTGCTTCAGCTCACGCTGGTCAGGCTGCAGCAGCTGACCCGCACCGATTGTCCGGCACTCCCTAGAGAGATGACCCCAGTACCTCAGTTGAAAATGCAGAAATCACCGGTCTTCTGTGTCGCTCGCGCTGGGAGTTGGAGACTGGAGCTGTTCCTATTCGGCCATCTTAGATATGATTATTTATTTTATCTATTTCTTTATCAAATTTATCAGTGAATCTTGGAAGTTTCTGTCATTCAATTCTATTTTATCTATATTTTTGTATTTATGGGCATTGAGTAATTGATAATCTTTTATTAACTTTTCTTTTGGATGGTTTTATTTTTAAAATGTTGTATTTTGTATCATTATTGGCTTTTTGACTATCTAGCGTGTGCACCTGTGCGTGTGTTCTAAGGACTGCAATATACCTACTTAACAGTCTTTGAGTTAATATTTTGCCATTTCAAGCAAAGTGTAGAAATCTCCCCTTTAACCTTTCCTTTTCTGTTATAGTTGTCACATTTTACATCTACGTAAACTGAAAACCTGCATCAAGAAATATTACAATTTTTCTTTTTGTTGGCTATATATAAAGAACTTAGGAAGAGAAAAACAATTTTTAAAATATTTACCCAGATATATACCTACTTATATTGTTCTTCCTTCATTCCTGAAGTTCCAGATAGCTCTCTGGTATCATTTTTCTTAAGCTGGGAAAATGTCTTTTACCATTTGTTTTAGAGCAAGTCTACTGGCAACAAATTCTCTTGGGATCCCTTCATTTGAGAATATATTTATTTTGTCATTATTCCTGAAGGATATTTTCACTGGACATAGAATTGCGAGTTGACAGTTATTTATTTATTTATTTATTTATTTATTTATTTATAGCACTTTGAAGATGTCGTCCCACAGTTTTCTGGCCTCCCTAGTTTCTGATGAGAAATCCACAGTCATTCATGTTGTTCTTCCCTTATATATAAAGTGGCATTTTAAATGGCTGCTTTCATGGCTTTTCTTAACCTCTGGTTTTCAGCAGTTTTATTCTTACATGTCTGGATTTGGTTTTCCTTGGGTTTTCCTCTGTGGAGTGTGCCAAACTACTTAAATCTGTAGATTTATGTCTTTCCTTAAATCTGGGAAGTTTCAGTATTATTTCTTCAGATATATTTCCCTTTACTAATTGTTTCTCCTCTTCCTCCGTGATGCTAATGGTATGAATATTAGACCATTTAATATTGTCTCACATTTTCCTAAAGCTCTTTTAATTTTATTTTTAATCTCTTTTTCGCTTTGTTTTTCAGATTTGATAATCCCTTAACCAGTGGTCCCCAACCTTTTTGGCACCAGGGACCAGTTTCGTGGAAGCCAATTTTTCTGTGCAAGGGGTGGGTGGGGGATGATTCAAGGGCATTACATTTATTGTGCACTTTATTTCTATTGTTACTATGTTGTAATACGTAACGATAAAATCATACAATTCACCATAACGTAAAATTAGTGGGAATCCTGAACTTGTTTTCCTGAAACTAGATGGCCTCATCTGGAGGTGCTAGGAGACAGTGACACATCATCAGGCATTAGATTCTTACAAGGAATGTGAAGCCTAGATCCCTCGCATGGGCAGTTCACGATAAGGTCTGTGTTCCTATGAGAATCTAATGCCCCTGCTGGCCTGACAGGAGGCAGAGCTCAGGCTGTAATGCTCGCTCAGCTCACCTCCTGCTGTGCAGCCTGGTTCCTAACAGGCCTCCAGCCTGTGGCCGGAGTTGGGGACCCCTGCCTTAACCTATCTTCTAAGTGTCTCTTCCCTTTTCACCTCAATTCTGCTATTGAACCCATACACTGATATTTTTATTCCCAATATTGTATTTTTCAGTTGTAAGGTTTTGATATCATTTGTTTTTAGTTTCTAGCTGAAAGCTTTTTTTAATTCGTTTTAAGAATTTTCACCTTTGCCTCACAGGATAGTTAATAATGGCTGCTCTACTGTATTTTTCTGATAATTCCAATATCTAAGTCATCTAAGGGTTGTCATCTCTTGATTGTCTTTTCCCTTGGTAATTGCACACATTTTCCTAGATTTTGATATTTTGAGTAATTTTAGATTGCATACTGAACATTTTGAATATTATGTCATAAAACACCGAGTCCTGTTAAAACTTTCTGGAGAAGGTTGATTATTCTGTCTTAAAAGACAATTCCGCTTTCTCTGGTTATATGATAAGATGAATTAGATAAACTTCTTCCTAGTTCCCCCAC
This sequence comes from Trachypithecus francoisi, assembly GCF_009764315.1. NCBI lineage: Eukaryota > Metazoa > Chordata > Mammalia > Primates > Cercopithecidae > Trachypithecus > Trachypithecus francoisi. The sequence goes on from NW_022681456.1 coordinate 109,022,479, forward strand.
CAATTACAGTTAAAAATCCTAAACATTATTTATAAAGCAAACACAGAAGACTTTGGAAGGTAGAGAGATGACAAGCTAGAGACCTGGGACTTTAGCAGAGTTTCTTGTTTCAGTTTTGTTATTGCTGCTGTTGATTTACATACCCTGGACTGGGCGCTGAAGAATGGGGCAGTCTGGAAATACCAATGGGCATAGACAAAAAAATCCCAAAGAAAAGCAATTCTCTCTAGCTAAGGGACCATGAAAATGGCAGTCTAGAAAGAATGAAATGTTTTAGACACTAACTACCCTAATGCAATCATTACAACCCAGAGTAAACGGGCTACTTCCCCTTCAGCAAAGGCTGAGTGAGGAAACTGGACTTCCACCCTCATCTGGCTATAATGAACCCTTTCCTTCCCTGTGCTGTCGGCAGAGACCACAGTGGGAGCTTGGACTTCCATCCCCATCTGGCAGTAATGAAAAGGTTCCTCCTTTCTCCTCTCCCACACTGGCCTGGTGTCAGACAAAAAAAAAAAAAAAAAAAAAAAAAAAAAAAAAAAAACTTTGACAGAAGATTTAAATAAGTCCTAGAGTCTCACAAAAATACCTGAAATGCCCGGAATACAATAAAAATAACTTATTATAAGAATCAGAAAAATCTTAACATGAATGAGAAGAGAAAATTCGCCAGTGCCAATGCTGACTTGATAGAGATGTTGGAACTATCCAACAGGAAATTTAAAGCAGTCGTCATAAAAAGATTTCAATAATCAGTTACAAGCATGCTTGAAACAAATGGAAAAAAAAAATAGTGTTAAAGAAATACAACACTTTGGGAGGCCGAGACAGGAGGATCATGAGGTCAGGAGATCCAGACCATCCTGGCGAATATGGTGAAACCCCGTCTCCACTAAATATACAAAAAATTAGCTGGGCAAGGTGGCGGGTGCCTGTAGTCCCAGCTACTTGGGAGGCTGAGGCAGGAGAATGGCGTGAACCTGGGAGGAGGAGCTTGCAGTGAGCCAAGATCGCATAACTGCACTCCAGCCTGGACGACAGAGCGAGACTCGGTCTCAAAAAACAAAACAAAACAAACAAACAAAAAAAAAGTGAAAAAGAAACAAAACAACAACAAAAACCCGATACACATAATGTGCACCTGAGTGCATCATTGGAAGAAGTGTAATTGTGAATGGAAGGCTTTGCTGTTGCTGGGATTTCTTCTAACCTTTGCCTGATTTTAATTGAGTATGTTAATTAAGAAATCTTAGAATTGTCCAAACCCTCCTCCATAGTGAATATTAAGCAATACCCAAATCCCAGAAGGATAACAAGAAATTTCAGCTTTAATTTAAATATATAACAGAGTCGTTTAATCCTGTAGTAAGAATGTAGACTGGTGTAGCCTTCGTGGATATATGGATACACCTTTATGGATAAACACTATAATCTCTATAGAGGATAGTGGATAAACACTATAGTAGAGATTCCTAAAGAAATTAAAAATAAAACAACCATATGACCCAGCAATCCCTCTTCTGGGTACATACCCAAAAGAGACGAAATCACTAACTCATAAAGATATATGCATTCTCATGTTTATTACAGCATTAGTCACAATGCCCATGAAAGGGAAACTGTGTAAGTGTCTGCTGATGGGCAAATGGATAAAGTGTCTGCTGACGGGGAAATGGATATATGATACTATACTATATATGACACTATACTATACTATTCCACCTTAAAAAAGGAGATCCTGCTAATTTGTCACAGCATGGATGGAGCTGGAGAACATTATGCTAAGTGAAATAAGCCAGACACAGAAAGAAATGTATTTAATTATCTCACTTACATATGGAATCTTTTTAAAAATGTCAAATACATAGAGACAGAGAATAACACAGTGGTTACCGGGGTGGGGGGATGTGAAGGAAATGGGGTGATATAGGTCAAAGGATACAAAGTAGCAGATATGTAGGATGAACAAGTCTAGAGATCTAATGTACATGAGGACTACAGCTAATGAAATTAGATTTTATTAGGAATTTCATTAAATAAGCACATTTTAGCTGCTCTTGCCACAAAAAGAAAGTGACCATGTGAGATGATAGATATGTTAATCTGCTTCACTACAGTAACCATTTTACTGTTTAAATGTATCCAATAACATCATATTGTAAACCCCAAATATACACAATAACATTTATTTAAAAAATAATAAAAAATAAAATTAAAATAGAGTAGAATGATACTAATTTCCAACAGCTTGCTTGGCAACTGTTCCTCTCTCACTTGTGGGAAGAAAAATGGGTGACTCCTGTAAAGTAACTCGTTTACTGTGGCTTAAACCAAGTAGCTCCATCGGTAACCCCCATCGTGTCAGACATGGGTGAACCTATTCAGGAAATCCAATAGGGTGATATGACTGGGACGCTGTGAGAATCTTGGTGATTTTTTTCCTTCTCTGTCCTAGTCTTAGAAGAAATCTGGCAAAATGTCCCTTTTCAGGGGAATGATTGATCTACACTCACCATTCTCTACCACAGGTAGTTGAATTCTCCAGTATATTTTGATGAGTTGATGATGTAAGGTTTAGTCAAATGCAAGTTGGTATATGCATTAATGATAACAGGAGTTTCCCTGTCAGAGGGGAAAGCCCAGGAGGATCTGAGAACAGTACTGGCATCTATGACTAGATGAAGATGGCTAATCTGTGTGGTTAAAATACAGCTCAATCCGTTAAACACTTGAGAGTGACTTGGATTGGAGGCCATGCGAGACAGTCCACAGAAGGCAGAGAATAAACGAATGTGTTTGCTAGGCTCTGCTAGTAAGAAAGGAGACACAAAAATCTGTGGGGCATTTTGGGCTTGGGGGACACCGTACGCTGTTCCTGGGCATCTTGCTAGCTAAAATATATCGAGTGACAAGAAAGAAAAATATGAATTTGAAAGGTATCCAAAATAAAAACAGGCTTTGAAGACTTACAGAGAGCTGTAACCCAAAACAGCACTATTTGGGTTGGCCTACTGTACAAAATTATTTTGGAGTGTTTTACTATCTAGATAGATATATGCAGACTGTAGTCTCTTGCCAAAGTTGTTAACACTGTTCTCCTTGCTCTAAGCTGTGACTGCTGGAAGAATATTGAATTTGAAGATACCTGATGTCAAGACAAGATATGGCCCCTTCAAAAGACAATTACTGCCCTTTTACTGGACTTTAGTGGTGACTGTTCCCACCACTCAGGGATTTCAAATATTTCTGAGACCTAAAGTACCTTGATGTCCTAGGTAATGTCAGATTCATTCCGATAAGGAAGGAGCACCTCAACAGAGTTCAGTGTTAAAATAGAAATGGTATATTTATAGGAATGCTCCACTTGCTGTGGCCCTGAAGACACTGTATCCATAAATATATTGCTACTTTGCTCTTAGGACCAACAACAGGAGCCCCCAAAACTGCCAGCTCTTGGTACTGGATGGTTTTAATCATAGATTTCTCTCTTTGTTAAAGTAAAGTGAGTTTCCTGGTTTACTTATAGAAGCCCTCAAATCAAGGATGTGCTGCAGTCTAGATGTTTGACCCCATTTGATCAGTAGATCATAAAACATTGGCTGAAGAAGCAAGGGTAATGAGCAATGCTCAAAATTGAGGGCAATATACCCATAGAACAGTAAGAGCTTGGACTTGCCAAGGCCTTAAGGCATAGTCAGGCAACACATTCTCCCTCCCTCCTTCCCTCCCTCCCTTCCTGCCTTCCTTCCCTCCCTTCTTCCTTCTTTCTTAGATTGTAATTATGAAAGCCCTGTAGGAACTCCAAGGATGAATTAAAATGGCCTATGTATATGCCAACCAGAAAAATGCAGTTGGTGGCTCAGAGGAGGACTGAGATGTAGAGGCTGTCTTGTCCAGCCTCTGGAAATAGCTACTTAGGTACATAACCTGAGCAGCATTTCAACTTATGAAATGTTGGATGGAAAAATGATATATTTCTTTGCCTCTTATTGAAGCTGGTAATAAGGTAAATGCCAAGAACAAAAGAATCAGCTAAAGATGGCTTTAGGTAAGATTCCCTGAGTTTAGGAGCTGGCATTTAGCTAGCAAATGGATACCTAGGACCCTCACTAGTAGTCCCAGCTGGCTTGAGATGGGTCCTGCCTGAAGTAGACATGTAATCTGCTTTGGTCTTTTCTTACTTAGTCACCCAAGCAATGGCTAAGAATGTCATTTAAGGTATGCAGCACCAAGTTTGGTCCCTCAAACCACATTTCATTGGACCAAGGTATGCATTTAGCTGCTGGCAATGTAAAAAACTGAACTAAAAATATAATAATACATGGACCGATATCCCTGATCACACACAGAATAACAGTTTGGATGAGAACTGGGATGAGCAATTAGAATATCTATTAATAAACCTAAGGGGCGATGAGGCATGAAAAGACTGCTGACTCACTTGGGTGAACATGTGTTTCATCCAAGTATATAGGCAGCAAAGGGGAGGAACATCTTTTGGACAAGTTTTTGGAATGTGGCACTGGGGAGAAAAAGGAGTAGGGTTCGATGCCATCACAGTGATTCTGTATTCCTCCTTTGCCACAAAATTTTTTGGTTTTCCTGTATCCAAATGTCTTGGGTCTGGATTGCCCTTGTGTGTATGGAAGAGAGAGACAGTATTCAGGACATTCTTTTAATTACTCCTAATTTGACTCAGTGTATTCTTAGCATACAGTGAGCTGGATAGTGACTTTCTGTCATATGGCTAACTGAGGCCTGACCATATGTGCTACTTTATTGTTTAGTAGTAGAAGTCCCATTATCCCTAACTTTTTTTTTTTTTTTAAACACTACTTTCTTGGGCAGGGGCCAAAGAGGAACTTCTTGCAAGGCTATGCCTGCTACCTGCCTTATGATTGGGCAGAAACTCCCACCTATGGAAGCTGAAACTAGGTAATAAATGCAAACAAGTGGAAACTGTGGGAGATGGGAATGGGATATTTAACTGGTAAAAATGCTAAGAAAGGGAACCATCATTCTTTTCTTGAGACAACATCTCACAGCAGGAAAATAATATTTTTAGCTGTCTCAGATGTGGTGTGGAACCATGGCCAATGCTAGGCAAAGCCCCCAGGTTTGTTTTTCCCTGAAAAAAAAAAAAAGATTGGATTGAATCCATGCTATAAAATTCACTCAAAGAATGTACTTGGGAAGTTTTGAGAAAATAAATTAATTAGCATCCCTTGATGATTCTTGAATATGAGCAGGTTGCAGTTGCCATTTGGGTTATGTTATGTTGGTTGTATTTATTGTATTTATTCTTTTGTAGTTTTTAGAGAAAACTTTTCTTTGAACTGGAGGATACATTGTGATTTTGGCATCCGTAGCTGATATCTGCATTGCCGTGAACCAGGATGACAGCCTGTTAAGGCAACTGTGCATGATGAGAGATGACTTGCCGCATTGCTGCCTGCGTTGTACATCAAGGTCTACTTTGCTTATTTGACAATACCAGATGTGAATACAGACAGTGCTAGACAAGCTCATCTTGATAGGATTGGGATTGTGCTCCAGACAGTGAATATTGGCTTGACATGCTTATCACATATCACAGATAATTCATGCCTGGAACTTCAAAAAGGATAATTATGGAAATTTTATGACTTACTCAGAACTGTATCTAAGAGTTGCATAGGCTCAGATAGCACAATTCTTGAATTTCACCCACACCACAAATACACAGTGGCAACATTTGTTGTCCCTTAACAAGTACTGGCTGCAATGTGCTAAAAGGGGCTTTTGGGTCTTAGTAATTGGGCTTGGTATGTGGAGACAAGTGGAGATGACAGTCGTTTTGAAGCTTGACAATTGTGATAGACCTGTTAAGTCAGATAAGTACAACTAGAAAGACAGTCATGGGCTTGACAGTTGGTCTGGAAAGATGATAAAGAAATATGCAAATGGATATTGCCCATTACCAAACTGATTGAGAATTAGGCTTGCTAACATCTTTGGATGACATGAACCTTGGCATGCTGCCTACAATAGAATGTGATATACTTGCAGGGAAGTGCTCAGGTATAATGAAGCACCAGGCTGGAAGGATACATTCGGGGATAGGGAACTATGGCAAGCCTAAACTATGGTGAGATGTCACTAGTCATTAGATGCCTTTATATCAGTTTCATCACACTCACAGTGCCACAAATTAAAAGGCATTTATATTCTGTGAGGTACAAATTGGTTGGCTTTTGACAAATTAAGGATCATGACTTATCGTTCAGAATGACAGGCCCTCACTCTAAACTTTCTGAATCAGAATCTGAATTTTAACCGTATTCCCCAGGTGAATCATATGCACATCAAAGTTTAAGAAACGCTAGAATAGGCTTTATCTGTCCTTCTTATAATGCAGGATTGCCTCTATTTCTGTCAGGAGAGCTGAAGGAATTATTAGGGATTTTATCTGGTTTTGATATTGTCAAATATACTATATTGTATAAAAGAGATTCTCCAAAAGCCAACTGTCTTAGTCCATTTGTGTTGTTATAAAAGAATATCTGAGGCTGGGAGATTTATAAAGAAAAGAGGTGTATTTGATTCATGACTTACAGGCTGACAAGAGGCGCAGCACCAGCAGATGATTCTTGTGAGGGCTGGAGGCTGCTTCCACTCAAGGTGGAAGGTGAAGGGAAGCCAACTGCGTGGAGATCACATGGTGAGAGAGAGGAGTGACAGAGAGAGAGAGAAGGAGGAGGAGGAGGTCATGCTCTTTTAACAATCAGTTCTCCAGACAATGAATATTGGCTGGAGAATATTACCCATATATATGTGGGCATATGTGTATACTAATAGAATTATGTATATGTATAATTATATATAATATGTAATTATATAGATATAATTATATGTAATATAGATATATTATAGATATATATGTAATTATATAGATATATGTAATTATATAGATATATAATATGTAATTATATACATATACACATACTTATATATTATTATTATACATATATGTATATATAATAATAGAATTCTATAACTGGAGGAATCTTCAAGATTATCAACTATAATTGTCTGATTTTTGAAGAGAGAAAATGTAGCACAGAAAGATTAGGTGGCTTTGTAATCCACCTAGAATGTGATATACTGTATATACCGACATTTAGAAAAAAAGGAATATATCATGCCAGAGGGAGTGGGCATTTAGTCTCCACTGGGTCTCATAAAACAGATGACCTTACAAAGTATACAAAGAATTTATCTGAACATGGTCCCCATAATAAAACCAGCCTAAGTCACTGTTATGATTTGAATATTTGTCTACTCTAAAGTTTATGTTGAAATTTAATCCCCCATATGGCAGTATTAAGATGTGGAGCCTTTAAGAGGCGATTGGGTCATGAGGAATCTGCCCTGCTCAATGGGTTAATTCATCAATGGATTAATGGGTTACTGGTTGAATGGGTTATCATGGGAGTGGGACCGGTGGCTTTATAAGAAGAAGAGAAACCTGAGCCAGCGTGCTCAGTCCCTCGCCATGTGATACCCTGATCCACCTTGGGAAGAGTCTCCACCAACAAGAAGTCCTTCACCAAGGTGGCACCTCAACCTTAGACTTCTCAGCCCTCACAACTGTAAGAAATAAATTTATTTACTATATAAATTGCCCAGTTTCTGGTATTCTGTTATAGGAAAATGGACTAAGACAGCAACTGAAACAAGAGTCAATACAAATTTTCTTATGAATGTTTTTACTGATAGGAGAAAAGATATTTGGGTATGGAGAAGGAGGGAATTTATTTGCTTTGTTGGGAAGATAGACTTCTTTTGATAATTTTTTCATGTTCCATGGACATCTTGTATAACATAAAAAGTCTGATTTATGATATGCTAGCAGGAGTTATGGGTAAGCATAGTCACTGAATACAGTTTTAGCTCCATTAACACAGAAAAGACTGGCTGGTGCTAGAAAGGATGGAGACAATACGCTTTGTGTGAACTGGGACTCTGTCTGACTTGTTCATAGCTGTATCTTTACCCCTATGGTAGTGACTTGGATTAAAATAGTGGCTTTTTAGTTGTATGTGATTGGTGTCTACCCTCAAGTAGCTCAAAATAAAATTGAGAAATCAAATCATGTAATTCCAATATGCTGATAAGGAAATAAAATTAAAATTCAAACTATGTTGCAATAGTTTTTGATGCACTGCTGAAAGTGCAAACAATTGGCATAAAATCACAAGGGGAGAGATGATCAGGACCTGGAATGTTGCAGGAGAAAATAAACATTCATGAAAAGAATGGGATATTGAAAATGGTTAAGATCTGAATAAGCAGAGAAAGTGGAACAGAACTTCAAATGAAGGAACTTACATGCATGACGTAAGTCCAAGAAAGCTGAGACGAAGTATAGAATGACTCAGATGCAGGCAATTGGGTGTATAAGGATATAAGGCTGAGAATAATGGTTGTTGAGATTGTGGTTCATCCTGCCTGCTAGGCTATGGATTTTGACACGTATTTGTAGGCAACTGGTGGTTCTTGTTTAAGTGCAGGCTGGCATGACTAAAGGTGTTTTAGAAAGATAAATATGTCAGTGGTACACAGGATGGATGAGTTGAAGAACTGCTGGAAAAGATAATGTTAGGAGATAAAAGAAAAACCAGAAGCAGAATTGGGATGGTAGCAAATGGACTAAAAAGGGAAGATTGTCTTCTAAAAACATAACAAAGAAAGAATTGGAAGAACTTAGCACTGATCAGCTGGGGGACATTCACCATTGCTTTCCTCTTTCTACCCATAACCTAGGGACTTAGGATTTTCTTAAGGTTAAGACAAATATTTATCATACATAAAGTTATCAATATATTCTTTTCTATGTAAAAAGGTCAACACACTTTCATTAAGTAATCTCTGAATGTATGTGGGAAGAATAATACCCTAAGCCAGCAGTACCCAACCATTTTAGGACGGATGGTTTCAGGGTGACATTGTTATACCTCAGATCGTCAGGCATTGGATCCTCATAAGAAACACACAACCTAGATCCCTCGCATGTGCAGTTAACAATAGGGTTCGTGCTCCTGTGAGAATCTAATACCACAGCTCATCTGACAGGAGGTAAAGCTCAGGCAGTAATGCTCACTGCCTGGCACTCACCTTCTGCTGTGCTGCCTGGTTGCTAATAGGCCATGCGTGAACTGGTACTGGTTCACAACCTGGGGGTTGGGCAACCCTGAAGCCCTCTCAGTTCTGTTGCTTAGGGTTACTCCATAAGGAAGCTACCCATTTATAAAAAAGTTTTCTCAAGATATTTCTAGGTAGACCTTAAAAAAGAATAAAATGATGTAAGTTGTTTGACCTCTATATGCCTCAATTGCTCCTTTCAAAAATAGGAATAACAATAAATAGTACATCCTAGGGCTTTGTGAGGATTGAATGAGTTTATACATGTGAAATGTCAACTTAGTGTCTCAGTGTTAGCTCCCCATTCTCTTCTTCCTCTTTTCTTATTTTTAATGCATCTGAAATAGCCTTTTTTGAAATACTAGAACAGTTGTTGTACACTAAAATGGTTGTTTTCTCCTCAAAATATAGTTTGCTAAAACTACTTTTGAAATGATTAAATATCAGTACACAAAATTGTCCTTTGATATTCCAACCAGACTCTGACCTTGGATCACCTAAAAAGATGGACCATATGAAAGGAAATATATTCTTTCTTTATACACCATTGATCATGTCTTCTGCCACTCAATACTCCCTTGCTTTCTATGACACCATACTCTCTGGGTTTTCATTCTCTCTTGGGCCAGTCCTTTTCTAACTCTTTCACACACTTATTCTTTTCCATGGGTCCACCTTTATGTTGGGTATTTATAACTCAATCTTAGGTAGTCTTCTTTCTGTCCTGTGTTTTCCTCCACTAATTCAACAATTTTATTGATGTCATTATCTACGGATATGTAATTTCCAAATATATATCACACCCAAACCTCTTCTCTGAGTTCCAGGTACAAATATTTCCCTGGCCAGAAGATATTTCTACCTGGATGTCTCAAAGGTACCTCACATTCACTTGTCCAAAACCAAATTCAAGTCCTGAGACACAACTTGCTCCCCTTCTGGTGTTTGCTGTCTTTAAGAATAGCATATTTTATTATTTCACCAGAAATCTATGAATTACTCTCAACACCTACGTTTCCCTCATGTCTGTTTTCAAATTTATCTTCAACTCCCATCAATTTTATTTCCTAAATGATCCTCTAATCCACCCTCTTTTCTTCATCTCTGCTGCAAACATCTCAAGACTCTAAATAATCTCCCTGAATATCCTTTGGTTCTCTTCCTGCTTGTTTTTTTTTTTTTTTCTATTTAAAAGTTTGTATTTTTTGTTTTATGGAATGAATAAAAATACATGTTTTAAAAAGCCATATAGTAATAACAGAACTACTAGGCTTAGAATAGTAAATAAATAGACAAATACACAAACAAACAAATAGTACTACCTGCCCCATCCCTAATTCCCTATTCCACAGAGGCTATCCTTTTTAGTTGTTTTAGTTATTTATTGGGCAGTTACTTCAAATTTTGAAATAATGTTCTTACATTGCCTTTCCTAGATCTTTTTTAAAAATGTGATCTATTATATTCTTTCTAAGGAAGATAGAATTTTGTTGTGCTATACCCTCATATTACCCTACTCTCACCCAATATTATTATATCACATTTTTTGTTAAATTAGTATTTATTGTTTATGTTATTAAGATTGTGGATTAAATATATTGAAATATTTCTTTTCTTTTACAACTTTTCATTTTATCTGGAGTTAATTATTGCCTTGTTTTTACATTGGCTTAGTTAGTATATAGAAAACTAGCTAACACAGTGTTCATTCTAAACACACTCAAACTTACCAGGTGGTCTCTCAGCTTAATTTTTTCTTCTGGGAGAACTTCTTTCTCAGGGTCTCTATTTTACCACTTCAATAAAGTTTGCTTGCTCTTTTTCCCCTGCTTTTCCTCTTCTTCTTTTTCAACCCTCTCTGGTTTTAACTGAGCATTCTGTATGACTCCATTTAATCTTTTGTCTTAGTTTCTCTTCCTGAAAACCTGCTGATGAAACAACAGAGTTCCCTTATTCTCCTCACAGGACATGCAACAGGGGTGTGACTTGCTCCTTTGATGGCCCTGCTACTCAAACTCTTAGGGGGAGCATGCAGATGGGCAGGCGCAGAGGCTCTGGGGAGCGCTTTTGGCCCCATGGCAGCATCTAGGGATGGGTATCTGTGACTCCCGAAGCCCAAGTGGGCATGTGTTACAGTGTGCTTTTTCAGCTTTGCTGTCTGCAGATGGCTTGTGTTAATCAGCTCAATAGACCCTCAGCCTTATCAGTTGTATGATATGAGATTGCAATATTTATTTTTTGAGTTTTTTTAAACTCTTATTTTCAACATACATTATTAACTCTTCTAAGTCTATCTTCAAATAACACTATACATCTTCAAGTGTAGTACAGGTATCTTATAACAAAGTATTTCCAATTCCTCTTTGCTGATTCTTATGATACTGCTATCATTCACTTCGCTTATCTGTATGCTATGATCATTCTATACATTGTTATTACTATCACTCTTAAAATTTTTAGTTGAATTAAAAATAAGAAAAATAAAATATTTTATTATGCCGTAATTAATTTAATTTAATTTAATTCTTTTGAGACAGACTCTTGGTCTGTCGTCCAGGCTAGAGTTCAATGGCATGATGATGGTTCACTGCAGCCTTGACCTCCTGGGCTCAAGCAATTCTCCTGCCTTAGTCTCCTGAGTGGCTAGGACTACAGGCACATGCCACGAGGCCCAGTCAATTTTTAAAAACTTTTTTAGTAGAGATGAGGTCTCACTATGTTGCTCAGGCTGGTCTCAAACTCCTGAGCTCAAGCAATCCTCTCACATTGGCCTCCTAAAGTGCTGGAATTACAGGCATGAACCACTGAACCTGGCTTATACCTCAATGTATTCCTTCTCTAATGCTCTTTCTTTTTTTACGTGGCTCTGAGTTTCTCACCTGTATCACTTCTTTCTTTCTGAAGAACTTCTTTCAATATTTTTTTCAGGGTCAATCTGTTGGTGATAAATCAGTTCAGTTTTTGTTGAAGAAAGTATTTATTTGTCTTTCAGTTTTGAAAGATAGTCTCACTCAATTTAGAATCTTAGGTTGTGATTTTTCCCCTCAACCCCTCAACAGTTCAAGTATTTCACTCCATTATCTGCTTATTTGTATGGTTTTTGATGAAAAGTCAGTTGTAATTCTTAACTTTTTCCTCTATGGGTAAGGTGTTTTTTCCACTCTGGCTTCTTTCAAGATTTTTTTCTTTGTATTTGGTTTTATGTAGTTTGAATACGATGTACCCATGTATTTGTGTGTGTGTGTGTGTGTGTGTGTGTGTGTGTGTGTGTGTGTGATTTATCATGCTTCATGTTCTCTGAGGTTCCTGAATTTGTGGTTTGGTGTCTGTCATTACTTTTGGAAATTTCTCAGCTATTACTGCTTTGGATATTTCTTCTGTTCCTTTTTCTTTCTTTTTTTCCCCTGGTATTCCAATTACTTTTATGTTACACCCTTTGAAATTGTCCTGTGGTTCATCTTGGCAAATTTTTATTGAACTGTCTTCAGGCTTACTGATTCTCTCTGCAGCCAGATCCAATCACTGATGAGCCCATTAAAGGCATTCTTCATTTCTGTTATAGTGGGTTTGATTTCTAGCATTTTTGTTTGATTGTTTCTTAGAGTTTCCACGTCTCTGCTTACATCAGCCATCTGTTCTTGCATGTTGTCTACTTTTTTATTAAAGCCTTTAACTTCTTAATCATAGTGATTTTAAATTCTCTGTCCAATAATTCCAACATGTATGCCTTATATTTTGTGCTGTGACTGGTTCTGATGCTTGTTTTATCTCTTCAGAATTTTTTTCTTGGCTTGTAATTATTTGTTGAAAACCAGATATGATGTATTGGGTAATACAAGCAAAGGTAAACAGGCCTTCAAGTGTGAAGTTTTATGTTAATTTGGCTAAGATTTGGGCTGTGTTTAATGTTTGCTATAGCTGTGAGTATCAGAGTCTTCAAATTTCTCCAATGTTCTAGTTTTCATTTCTCCTGTCTGGGCTTGTCTAAGTATTTCTCCTCAGAGAGAATCTGTGTCTTGTATCTTTTTGAGCTGTAATCCGTTGATATTATATCAGAGCCATACTGGTGTGGTGATAAGGTGTAGGGGAGGAGAAATGTTCTATAATCTTATTATTACATTTTAGTGTTTAGCGGTCCTGTGTCCTTGGACAATGAACTTGGCAAGTGTTTCTTAGCTTTATTTTCCCAGCTTAGGAGAGACAAAAAGCCTAGAGGGGATTGGAGTGGAAGAAATGTCCTTCCCTGAGATGAGATAATGATATGGTAAGGTTTTCTGCCCCGGAGAGTAGGGCTTTGTTGTGGATAATCTTCTGGGTGTATTTCACAGTGGTTACTCTTCCCTACCCGTGTAAGAACCCTAAGATGACCTTTCTCATTTTCTCTTCCTGAAAACCTGGTGATGAAACAGGAGAGTTCCCTTATTCTCCTCACAGGACATGCAACAGGGGTGTGACTTGCTCCTTTGATGGCCCTGCTACTCAAACTCCTAGGGGGAGCATGCAGATGGGCAGGTGCAGAGGCTGTGGGGAGCACTTTTGAGCTGTGGCCCCATGGCAGCATCTAGGGATGGGTATCTGTGACTCCCGAAGCCCAAGTGGGCATGTGTTACGGTGTGCTTTTTCAGCTTTGCTGTCTGCAGACGGTTTGTGTTAATCAGCTCAATAGACCTTCTGCCTTACTGCAAGAGCAGAGAGCCAGTGTGACAGCTTTCTGTATCCTGAGCTCTTGCCCAGTATATCGGAAAAATCGGATCACATGTGGGCTGGAAGGATCAGTGCAAAGTTTTATTGAATGGTGGGGGTGGTTTTCATCGAGATGGATGGGGAGCTGGATGAGGGGGATGGAGTGGAAATGTGGTCTTCCCCAGGATTTGGGCCGCCCAGCAGCCAGACTCTTCTCTAACCGCCCCTAGCCAAACTCCTCTTGGCATCCAGATGTCCCTCCCCTTCTCTCTTTCTCTGCCATGTTGTTCCGCCATCGCTAGTCTGCCAGTCTGCTGGTGTCTGCTGGTGTGTTCCTCTGCTCTGCCCAACATTCAGCTGCTTGCGTCTGTGCCTGCTAAGGCTGTGGGTTTATATGAAAACAGGATAGGGGGCATGGTGGGCCAGAGTGGTCTTGGAAAATGCAACATTTGGGCACAAAAGCAGGAGTGCCTGTTCTCACTTAGGTCTGTGGGCACAGGCCTGAGGGTGGAGCCCTCTCCAGGGACACTGCCCTTCTTTACCCAATAATTCCCTGGCCCCCATCCTGTACCAGTGAGATTCTTGGAGGTAAAACTCACAAAAGTGTGGACGCCCACTTGACCATGATCTTCAGGAGTTCCTGATTGTGATCCCCAGGAGTTTCTCCCTTTCACTGTAGTCCACACTCAGCCTCCAGCAATTCCACTATGCCAATTCCAAATGACCGCTTAAGCTTTCCTACCAGTTTATGGCTTCAACATCTTTTGCTCCAGATAAACATACCTCAACTCTGGCTTCGGATTTGTCCATTTCTCCATTTGGAGGAGGGGGAATAGACTTGTAACTTTAGTTCTTTGATGAGCCCAAGTAAAGTTGATTTTCAGCTTTTTTGCTTTAAATAAACCTAATTACAACATAATTTCCAATCTTTTGAATGCATTTTTCTTTTTTAATCTTTCATGATCTTCTCTTTCTTATTTTGTAAAATTTCACTGTTATATACCTTTGGTGGGGGTTTAAAAAATTCATTATATTGAGTCCTTAAAGAACCCTTAAATTTTAGGATTTCTTTTTAGTATGTCTTTGAAAATCTTCTCCTTTTTGTTTCTTGTTGTTTAGATATTTATTTTTTGTTTGGGTCTATAACTTACTATCTTGTTTACCCTCTTTTACATTTTTGGCCTGCTTTCTGGGATATTTCTTCAACTTTGTAATTCAACTTTTCTGTGAATTCTGTTATGTATTTTGTAACCATATTTTCAGTTTCAAAGGACTTTATTTTTCGTCGTCTGAACATTCCTCTTGTTCTTGCTTCATTGGATTGTGTCTTAGCCCATGTGAGAATATTAATTATGGTTTTTATTGAAGATTTCTTATGTTTCCTGCATTAGCATTTTTTCTTAGGGTTGATTTCTGTGTGTGATTATTTGCTTGTTTTGTCTCTGCTTTCATGTTGGAGACTCTCTTCAAATGTCTAGGGATCCTTGACTCTTCCCCTCATATTTAAGAAGGAGGCCTTAAAAAGAGGCCACGAAACTCTGTGTAGGCAGAGCTTATCCACTGATGGGTCTCACTAGAGGGTGTTAGACAGGGATTTGGCCATTTGATTGGAGATCTCTTGCACATATCAGAATCTGTAAGTCTTCTCTTTTGTGCTGGTCAATCTCTAGAAAGTTAACTTCCTGTTTTAAGCCAGGTTGAGGAATAAGATCTAGATGTTTCAACTGCTCCTTTTTAAAGATTTCCAACAAACTTCTTACTTCGTTTAATTCATTACCTCTATCTCCATAGGTCCTAGGTGCTTTTATTTCTGAGCCTTTCAAGAACCCTGTAGTACAAATTAGCTTAATTCTTGTTGGCTTCTCTCTATGCTCCCCTAGTTTTTGTACACACACACACACACACACACACACACACACACACACACACACACTGTTACTTGAAGGCCCAGACCTTTCTCTCTCTGATAAGGCAGTTAACACTTGTTTAATTGCTTTCCTCCTTGTGAACTTTTTGACATCCTTTGTCTGCCTTCATATTTCTTCTTTTTCTCCTGTTCTTCTGAATCTTTTTTCTCTTTTAGTCCTTTACTGTTCTTTTAGTGAGGTCACAATAGGGAATGGAGATAAATAAATGCATTTATTCAGATAAACTATGTTTATAACCTTTCTCAATCTACAACCTTATTTACCTTGGTATTGTAATTGGTTGTGAAACAGGCATCATTTTATGCTTGTGACTGGCCATTCCAAGCCATTCTGACAAGAAGAACTTGAGCAGACTGAAGAATGGCCTTTTAAAATTTTTATTTCAAATCACTGACAATTCTGCTTAATCTGGACTCCTGCCTTTACGTTTTTCTACTCCACATTTATAGAGTTTTAAAAGTTTAGTCCCTGAGGAAATCCTGTTTGTGTCCGCTAAGCATACTTAGATGCAGAAGTATAAAAGAATACCTAAGCTACTTACTATAAGTCATACAAACAAGATGGCTAAATATCAGTTAAAATATTTTATTTAAAACATTAAAACTTGAGGGTTCATACTTTTCCTTAAACAGTGATGCCTTGGCAATAGACTGAATAAGTTTGAGGATCTCACTGTAAAACCAAGCAACAATTATTTGTTGAAGTGCCTGAGTTGGTACCTAGAGGAATATGAAGAAAATGTGAAGTATTGTTCTTTCTCTTCTCCTAGACACTTAGCCATGCTATGTGGAGTCCTAATTTGATCAAAAGCACAGGCTTGTCATTTGATACATAAGACTAAATACCCTTCCTGCCTAGTTGGTGAGACATAGTTATATATGAAAAATGCTAGCAATACAACACAACCAACACAGCACAACACAACACAACTAAGTGTTTAATCATCTGTCAGAGCCAGCAAATACTATGAAATCAGAGCAGGAGGTCAAAGAGAATAGAAGCAGAAACCACAAATATTTATTGAGTTCCCATAAAGTCTGTGTTTTAGGTGGCCTGGGAATACATTATTGAATGAGAACTTTCTAGCTACTTGGCTTGGTCTTGAATAATGCACTGGATTTATACATGGGGAGAAAAAACAAACAAACACACATCCCATGCGTGGATCACAACACTGTGACAGAACTGAGACCTGTGTGTGATATGGTTTGACTCCGTGTCCCCACCCAAATCTTATCTTGAATTGTTTTCCCAATAATTCCCCCATGTCCAGGGTGGGACCTGGTGGGAGGTGATTGGATCATGGGGGCTGTTTCCCCCAGGCTGTTCTCATGATAGTGAGTTCTCACGAGATCCGATGGTTTTATAAGTGTTTGACAGTTCATCCTATACACGCATTCTCTCTCTTGCCTACCACCATGTAAGACATGCCTGCTTTGCCTTCCACCATGATTGTAAGTTTCCTGAGGCCTCCCAAGCCATGTGTACAAATTATCCAGTCTCAATGGTCTTCTTTATAGTAATGGGAGAACAGACCAATGTAGTATGACTTGGAAGGGTGAGAGTGATGACCTGATTAGATTTGGGGCTCATGTTAAGAAAAAGCAGGGAATAAGTTTGGATTGTTGGGTGGGCAAAAGCCCACCAGAGTAAGAGAAGTCTTAGTTTGCAGAAGAAAGAAAAACAGCACATTGTGTTACACAGATCTTTTGATATAAAGCATGACTTTAATGCATTATTATGATATTAAATGGAGAAACATTTACATAGCCCCTTCATAACTGTAATATGCCTTAGTTTTGTTTGCCAGTTTATTTCTTTGTTATTTACTCTACAAATATCCCTTGAACTTGAGGAAGAAAAGAGAAATGGGAATGGTTTGTGTTTTACTTAAATTATAAGATCAGAGATGGCAGATGATTTATCCAAAGCCCAGGCAAGTAGGAAAAGCTCCTTCCTCCCTTCCCCTTTTCCAGAATAGAAGAGAGTTGACTGGTTAACTTTGCAGGACTTAAGATGATCTTCATTTTAAATA
Organism: Trachypithecus francoisi; assembly: GCF_009764315.1. Lineage (NCBI taxonomy): Eukaryota > Metazoa > Chordata > Mammalia > Primates > Cercopithecidae > Trachypithecus > Trachypithecus francoisi. The sequence continues at coordinate 109,040,308 of NW_022681456.1, forward strand.
ATCTGTATTAGCTTCCACTGTGGTAAAATGTGACTGGGATTTCAAGGTTTCCCCTGTCTATACTGATTTACCTAAGTAGGACAGAGATTTCTGGGGCACGCCTGCCGGTGGAGGGCAGTAGGTCACTCAACTAACACAGCACAGTATTGTTGAGAAAATGACACCAAAGTGGTCATCTGGGATGCTACTTCGATTCTGGTAAATAACTTTGCATCAACTTCTCAAGTTCTACCTCTCAGTGGAGAAGGATGCTAGAGAAAGCTACCAGGCACCGTAGCCTAGTCGGCTGAACAAATGGGGGTATAACCTTAGATTTTGTTTTCGTGATGACTAAGCTGACCAGGTTTCTTCTTTGTCCTTGCACACTTTATGCTTGACGAGATGCTTAAGCAAATAGAATAGGCGACCGCTAGGAGGTACCCAAGCTATGCGTCGCCGCCGAGGAGAGCAGAAATGGCTAACAGCGACTCCCTCAGCTCGGTGGGTCCAGGCGGGTGGCGCTTTTCCAAGGTCGGGGTTGCGATAAGCTTATCGCTTATCACAAGCAAGAAGAGCAAGAAGGACGTCTAAGAACCAATGATCCTTTAATCCAAAAGGCCGCGCGCCTCCAAGGCAATGTGACATCTTGAGGTCTGGTGTTTGGGCACCAGCTGCCTGCACATCTGGATGCAGCCGTGCCTTTCCTTGCAGGGAGGAGGCGAGGCGGAGGACCCCGGAGTGCACGCACCTTCTCGTGCGCGCACTCGCTTGCGCCCGTGAACGTGTGTGTGTGTGTGTGTACGCGCGCGCGCACACGGGCCGCGGCTACGGGACCGGCTAATGGGGGTGGGGGCCCAGGAAGGAATAAATCTCCGCCAGCCTCCTCGCGCCTGGCTGCGGGTTAATATCCAACCAGTTAGAGAAAGACAACGGTGACCGCAGCAGGGTGACAGCCCGGGCACACCGGCCGCGTGTCGAAGGGTCAGGATATTAGCCAGTATCCGCCGCACTCAGGGACTGATATATTTCTACTGGCGGGGGCTGTTGTTTTTTATTGTCTGCCGTTATCTCCAGGGCACGAGTGAGGGGTGCGCGCTCTGGGCGAGTGTCGCTGCTCGGATCGGGTCGAAAGAGGCAATTTTGCGGGTGGGGGAGGGAGGGGGAGACCTTGATTTCCACCAATCCCCGGGCGTTTGTCTGCGAAGTCCAGGGCGCAGCGGAAGGCTGCGGCGCGCCGCTGAATTAACTGATGAGAGCGAGTTCTTTTCTTCTCCGGGAGGGGTGGAGAGCGAGGGTCCTGGCGGGTGAGGCGGAGGAGCCCGGGGCAGGATAGCGGTCCCGGGCCGCCGTGGAAATTTCCAAGGACTTGGCGCGGCGCAGAGAGCGCGTCTGGGGGGGTTGTCTGGCGGCGCAGCAGCGCGGGAGGCGGCAAAGGGCGCAGGAGCATCGCTTGGAAGGGGACAAGGGGACCCCACGGGCCAAATGTCTGGGAGATAGCCAAGCCTTTTCCCGGACCCTCGCCGAGGGCGACCGTGATGCGGCAGAACCGGCCGGAGCGACTCGCCGCCACCGCTGTCTGTGCTCTCGGAGACCCCAGCGCCCGCCTTCTGCAGGGGAAGCGACCATGGCCATAGATCGTGACTTGCCCCCCAGCCACTTCCCCTAGAAAGAAATCCTTGGAAAAGTTGCATTTTAAAAAATCCTTGCGCTGACCTTTGGGGCCGACGGGGCAGAAGAAGCGTGCGTGCGTTTGCAAGCAGGAGAACGAAAGGTGTGTGTGCATGGGGGGCCGGCGGTGGGAGACCCTCCGCTGCCACTTCGCCTAGCTTTGTGTTGAGGCCCCGGCCCCCGCCCCTGGGACGCCGGGGCTGCGATGAGCCCCTGCGGGCGGGCCCGGCGACAAACGTCCAGAGGGGCCATGGCTGTACTGGCGTGGAAGTTCCCGCGGACCCGGCTGCCCATGGGAGCCAGTGCCCTCTGTGTCGTGGTCCTCTGTTGGCTGTACATCTTCCCCGTCTATCGGCTGCCCAACGAGAAGGAGATCGTGCAGGGGGTGCTGCAACAGGGCACGGCGTGGAGGAGGAACCAGACCGCGGCCAGAGCGTTCAGGTACTCCTGCCCTCGCGGCTCATCCTCTCTAGCGTCCTTTCCTCCCCCAGTGCAGAGGACAGGGTCACCGGCGAGGACCGCCTTGCACCGCCTCGCAGAGGCATCCCTTTCATCCGCTCTTCCATGTCCTTTCCCTCCATTTGTGCCATTCCCAACCTGGAGACTTTAGTTAGGGTCCCTTCCCCACCCCTGACCCCCAGAGATGTGCAGACACCTGCTTTGCGCAGGTAAAGACTCGTCGCATTTCTTCAGAAAGCGGAGTTTTATTTAACAATTTACGGATAAACAGAGGGAAGGAGAACCCAGAATAACTTAGTCTCTTGCACTTAATGAGAATCTATCTCTTGGGCTCTGCAGACATTTGAAGCTGTAGGGAACAAGAAGCAGGTAAAAGGCATCTCCCCGAGGTGGGGTGCACAGTTGGTCACATAAATCCCCAACGTTGGAGTGATGGGCAGTGGAAACATGGACGGATCCCGCAGCTTTGCGCAGTGTGCCCACAGCAAATGCATAGTACTGACTGACGTCCTACTAAGAGACGATACTGTGCAATTTTTGTGTTGAAATGTCACACAACTTTCTAGTATTATTATCGCATCTTGTTGACCACATATTGATTCTTCAGAAGGGTGAGTAACTTCCCCAAGGTCATTACTTTTGACCTGTGGGTGCTGGATTTTTCATCACTTAAAGCTCCAAAGCTCCCAGCACTTTTTATTGGCTTAGACTGTGGATGCCTCTGGAAGATGGGAGATGTACTTTAAGTAGGCACCTGAAGTCAGAAAACAAACAAAATCCCCAAGCCAGGTTGGAAATCAGAACTCTGAGGATTACTCAGAGGTTGTAGATCCGCTTCCTTTCCGGGAATTTTAGATTGAATGTCTAAAAATAAGTTACGGCAGCAGGGGTTGTGTAGTTAGATTGGAGGGAAGGCAGAGCTGCTTCCCCTTCCTCTCCACCTCCACAGGCATGTTGAGGGAACATACGGGTGCTTCCACCACTGCGAGGTGCCCCTTTCACCTTTAGTCCCTGGGGCTGAAGATGCTGCCGTTGGCTTCTTCCTGTGATTGTAGTGGTCTGGGTGGTTGGAGATGCTCTCCTCGGCTCTGCAGAGGATCTTTCTAATCAGTGCAGGGGCAGGTGAGTTCTAATGTAAACATTCTTCACTACAGTTATTTACAAATATTCAGGAGCATCTATACATTTTAAAAAACTTTTTAAACATATGGTTTCCTTCTCCTTCTCAGGCCTCCTCCTGGAAAGAGGGTTAAAAAGATAACAGAGCCAACTTGTTTAGAGGAAGGCAACTGCATTCTCCTTGGAAGGGAGGACTTTCCTTCTGTCTTTTTAGAACTCTACCATCATTGAATTTAAAAATAACTCCACTCTTCCTAAAAGTATATAAGGGTTAATTTTTTTCTTTCCTTCACAGTATTGATTGTGGGACTCAAAAGCAGGCAAAGGCATCACATCCAGCAATTATTTTCCCTAAAGACAGAAAGCACTTTCATTTCAGGTGATCTAAGGAAATGAGTTAAGAACTTCCCATTGGTTTGCAATGAAAGAGTCCATTTATTTAATATAGGAGGAGGAATAATGAAGCCCTGTTAGAGGATAGATTTCTTGTTAGAGGACACAATCAAGTGGAAAATGCTTCATATTCTGAGAAACACAGGCTGATAGTTTCTGAGACACATTTGTTCCTTGCTTTCTGTAGCCTGGAGCAATCTTCAATGTGTTTGGATGTTATTTGGTCTGGTCTTTATGTGCAGGGAATTACTTATTAAAATCCATACACTATAAAAACGACCTAACCACATATCCCTCAAAGTTAGTGGCTGTAAAACCATGTAAAAGGCACCATTGCTTGTTGAAATAAGTTTGAGCTTCAGAGTAGAATTCTGAATTTGTACACTGAGTATGCTGTGACTAGATAAACAGCAGAGAATCTTTGGCAAGTTACTATATTTTTTGAGTCCTGGCTTTCTTGTTTATCTATATTGCAGAGTTGTTAGAAGGTTTAAATTTTTAATAAAAACTGATGCCAAGTATCTGGTACATTGTGTACCCAGAAAATGGTTGCTTTGTAATTGTTATAAATTATAATTTCTGGTATATGTTACAACATAAATAAGGAAATCTGGTCAGCCCATGAGAATTTGGAATGTTTCTCCTGCCAGATTTACAGGTAAACATAATTGGTCCTTACCCCCTCCCCAACCACGTACACTTATGCTAATGAACAGGGACAAGACATTTTGAAAGGTGGGAGAAGTTTCATAGCTTGAGTTAATTATTTTTTTACATGCACATTTAATGTTCTTTAACATTTGGATTGTAAGTATATGGCAGTAGTGTTTATTTGTTAAATATTAGACCAGTCAGTCAGAAGCCATTATCATGTTAAGGAGACACAACTTTGACAAACAAGCATCTGTTTTTCTCCAGTCTGAAACATCTTCTGCATAAATACGAATATATGCACACAAATGCACAAGGTGCACTTATATGTGGAGTTTTATGTGAATTTATTCACAAATCATGGAATGGTGTCATATATGTATAAAAATATATATGTGTATACATATGCAAATACAAACATTTGCAATCAGTCAATTGACCAATACTTCATGAGTGACTACCCTGCATCAGATACGTGTTAGGCCTTAGGGGGATTGCAGTGAATAGAATGGATAGATTGCCTCCTCTAACAACTTGCCTCCTAGTAGAGGATGATTGACACACAATTAAATAAATACGATGACAATATACGGTTAAATTCTATGAAGAGAAAAGAGAGTGTTTCCCTATGTTTATAAACACCAAAATTTAAGATTTAATTTTGCCCTCTGTGCTTTCATTTACTTTTGTAATTTTCTTCTTCTTCTAGCTCAGTACTTGATATGTACTGAATTCTCAGAGGAGAACCTTGTCAAATTGCATAGGAGATGGCAGGAAGAAAGTAAGAAAGCTGTAAGAGTTTTGAACAGAACAGGAAGTTTTCCTAATGTTTATGTGGTGATAGAAAGATGAAGGAATCAATAGAACTTATTATAGGCCGGGCACGGTGGCTCAAGCCTGTAATCCCAGCACTTTGGGAGGCCGAGATGGGCGGATCACGAGGTCAGGAGATCGAGACCATCCTGGCTAATACGGTGAAACCCCGTCTCTACTAAAAAATACAAAAAACTAGCCGGGCGTGGTGGCGGGCGCCTGTGGTCCCAGCTACTCGGGAGGCTGAGGCAGGAGAATGGCGTGAGCCCGGGAGGCGGAGCTTGCAGTGAGCTGAGATCCGGCCACTGCACTCCAGCCTGGGCGACAGAGCAAGACTCTGTCTCAAAAAAAAAAAAAAAAAAAAAAAACTTACTATAGAAACTTTCTTAATTCTTGTTGCTTTTGATTAAGTGATATTGTGGGAAATGCCAAACCAAAGTAGTGTTTGTTTCTTCCTCCAGATCCTCATCCATTTCATTTGCTCCTCAGAAATGAACCTGAACTCAGAATTCATGTGCAAGGCTTTATTCTTGGCATGTGACATGGTAACAATAATAGTAACAATTAAACTAGCAAGTTAGTAGGTGCTTATTATCTGCCTGACACTATGCTAGTATGTATTGTCTCATTTAATCCTCATAAGAATCTTATATAAATGGATATATCATTATTCACTTTTATGAAAATGAACATGCCCTGGTCTTCAAGGGAATTGCTATAATCCCATGGAAGAGACAGATAATGTATATAATTAACTAACTGGAAATAGGGCCATCAAAGAGAGGAAACATAGCAGAGTGAAAATGTTATGGATTTGGGAGCTGTCAGAACATGGTTGGAATTCTGGCTGTATCCCTTTCCCGTTGTGCAATCACTGGTAAGTCCAACTCTCAGAGCTTTAGTTCCTTGATTTGTAAATTGGGGCTTGTAAGAATGTCTTACAAGTTTCTGGTGAAAACTACATGATAGCATATAGACAGCACCTGGAATGATGCTTGCCACATATCTCTGTTTAATACGTGATTGTTGTAACAACAGAAACACCAGTGAGTGCTGGGGACGTTCCCACAACATGACATTTAATTCAACTGAAGGGAGGGAAATTGGGTTTCAGAGAGGAGGTGGTGTTTGGAGTAAGCCTCCAAGGATGGTAGGGTGGCATCATGGTAAGAGGTGAGGATAGAAGTATATGCCAGGCAGAGAGAACAGCAAAGATCAAGGCGGAGAGATTTAGAAGTGCCTGGTGTGTTTACTGTATGGAAAGTTATTAAGTCACCCATGGAGACCACCATAGGAAAGTGGGCTGGGTAGTAAGACGGAGCCGGGAATCTTTGAATGTATTTAAGGTGTGGCTCATTAGAAATGGACAAACATCAAGGATCTAATGGTACTGGCTGCATGTTAGCTATCAGCAGAGATGGCACATCACTGTTACCAGTGGGTTTGGGAAATAGAATAGAGGTTAATACAGTGAAGTGGTTGTTTTGGAAATTCTGTCGACTCATTGGGTGGTAACCATTACTCTAAGCAGTCAAGTTCTTTCTTTTTCAAAATTCTGAACAAACGACTACTTTCAGTAGTTCCACCTTTATGCGGCCTCTTTTATTTCCCTATTTTTGAATCCAGGGATGTTAAAAGCTCAGAAATTTCCATAATTGTCCTGGTGGCAGGAGAAGGGCATTGGGAGTGGAGGGGATGAGCGTAGGTGCAGCCACCTGTATGGATAAAATGTAAGTTTGGTGTTTGTAAGTTGGAGATTTATGGAACTCACTTTGAAAAGGTAGTTTAGGAAAAAGAGGGTTTAATAAGTTTTGGTGCTCAAGAAAATATGCTACAGTTATGTTGCAAATTTACAAATGTGGAAAAAAAATCTCATCAGCAATAATCGCAATAGCAAAAATCAATCACTAACATTTATTGGATACGTAAAATATACCAGGCCCAGATCTTAGCACTTATATATGTTTTTTTCCCCCAAAGCAACCTTATAAAGTAGGTTTGTGTATGTTCCTCATTTTACAGATGAGGATATGGAGGTTTAGAGAGATCCATGAACAAAATGATCGAGTTTGATTTCCAACCTGGAGCTATTTAATTCTAAACCTCATGCTTGTTCCCTGCTAATTTTGGATAAATGAAGTAATGCTACATACATCTCTCTCATGATTTGGCTCTGATTACTTCTCCAATGTCGTCTTTCATCAGTTTTTCTTTTTATTCTTTGCTAATATTGGAATAATTATGGTTCCTGAAATCGGCCAGGCTATACTGGGTTTGCTCGAGCCATCCCCTCCACCTGGAATGACTTGACTTTAAGGCCACATCTTCCTGCCTTTCACCTGGCCAGTTCCTTCTCATCTATTGACAGTACATTATCGTGGTTAAGAGCAAAGGTTCTGAAGTCAGCTGTGTTCAAATCCTGATTCCATCACTTGCTGTGTTGTTGAGCAGATCAGCCTTCATTGCTCATTTCTCTATCTGTAAAATGAAGCTTCTTAAAGGATTGTTGTAAGAATTAGAATAGATAATGTGTTTAAAATGCTTAGAACTATGTCCAGCATATAATTAATGCTCAGATTTATTAGTTCTCCTCAAGGTGGCTTCCCCTACTCCTTCCTCCCTTCCCAGGCTGTGCTTAGTAGCTTCCCTTCTCTGTTGTCTTTATACCATGCACATATGCTTGTAATCCTTTCAATTATTCTTAATACCTACTACTCTGTGTCTAGCACTTTTACTATAGGATAGGAGATGCTGGGTCTGTAGCTGTGAACTGAACAACATTTTTGCTTTCTTGGAATTTATAGGATAATGATGAGAGACAGAAAGTAAACAGAGAAATATACAAATGACTGGTAGTGACAGGTGCATTAATCATGATGTATTAAAAATATGAGTGCACTTGCCTGCCTTCCCTGCTAAATTTTAAGTTTCTCACAGACAGGAACTGTGCCTCACTCATAGTTGCATTCCCAGAGCCCAGCATGGTCCCTGGTATGCTACATTTTGCTTAGATATTATGTGAATGAATGTTTAGGAAGGTGTGGAACCAGATAGCCACCCAATCGGTCAACAGATATTTTATGAGACTTACTGTGTGTCCAGCACGCTGTTCGGCAGTGTAGCAGATCAGAGGAGTAAGCATCCTTTATATTCTCAAAGAGCTCTTACTCTAGAGCACAGGTTCTTAGTTTCAACCCTCCTGACATTTTAGGCTGCATACTGCTTTGTTGTGGAGTGCCGTCCGGGCACATTGTAGAATGTTTAGCAGCATCCCTGGCCTCCGTCCACTAAATGAGACAACCAAATATGTCTCCAGAGTTGGCAAAATACCCCCTGAGGGGAAAAGTGCCCCTGACTGAGAACCACTGATTTGCAGGAACAAAATCTGCCCAATCGGCAGGATTTAAGAAACCTTGAAAGTATGCGTAATTAAGAACTAAATTTGGAAACTACAGTATAAATGCTTTGACTGTTTAGAGAAAGGAGCTGTCTCTGTGGGCTCAAGTTGTTGGAGAAGGCCTCCTGGAATAGGACTGAATGAACTGTACTTGATAGATAGGTCTTGGTTAGGGAAGGGTCAGGAGAGGGGAGGCATTTTAGGATATTTATATAAGCAACTATCTCTGTTGAAAGTATATGTAAGAGCTGTTTAAGATTTTCATGAATGTTCCCCTTAATCCCTGGTGAGAGGGGTTCATGCTCTGTGCACTATAAGGGGCCACATCCTTCTTTTTCTCTGGTTTCACCCTTTCTCAATGAGGCAGGGTGTTAATGGGACCTTTCTAGACCCTGAAATTTCCTGCCCAAATGACCCAAGTCTACTTCCACAGCCTGCCTGCCTGCCTGCGTGGGGCATTTTCCCCAATCTTCTTCCTGAGAGTGGCTTGCCCCCTGGTGTGTACAATCCTAGGCCACACATCAGAGGGGGCAAGGGACGACTAAGGGACAGCTCTTTGAGGGAGACGTTGTGGAAGGAACTTTGATATGGGGCTGTGGAGCCGACATATGCACGTGATATAGGCTTGCCCTGTGTCCCCAGGTTGCAGGACCAAACTTCCTGGAGTTTCAGGAGTCTAAATGTGAATCTGGCATTCCAGATTGTTTTGTAGGTTTATTTTTCCAGGGAGGAGAATAGAATATGTTTTATGGGTTTGTTGGTTTGATGATAACTTCTCAATATTAGATACAGTTGTACTTTTGTTCTCTGCCTTGCAAATGGAGGTGGTTGTAGAGTTTTGGTCTGTACTGCATAATCAATACTCAAGTGAAAAATTATAGTGGGATTTTTTGAAACTTGGGAGTCTATCAGTCTTCATTTGAGAGCAGAGTGTTTTAGGAAACTAGTTGGATCAATTGAATAATTATGTAAGTTAGTATAGTGTGTGGTCAGTTAGTCTTTTGACAAAGTTGTGAGTCATCTTGGAAATAATGATACTATGTATCATTATTGCAGTCTCTCATGATGGATTTGATAGACTTCTGGTAAAATAATCTATTTTAGCTGCTCATTCTGACCTGGCTCTATCAGGAGCTGTGTGGCCTTGGGCAAGTTACTAACTTCTCTGTACCTTTGTTGCGTCATCTGAAAAATGAGTATAATGTGCTAATCTACTTCATAGGTTTGTGATGATAATTAAATCAGATAACAAATGTAGAATCCATAGCCATCCTTACCTGGCTGGGTGGGATGACAGGAAGCTTGTTCTCACCTGGAAAATGTCTGGACTTTGGAATCCCAGAGATCAGGATCCAGTCTTGGTTCTGTCATTTATCAACCTTGTGACATTGAAAAATTTACTTGGTCTTGCTGAGCCTTAGCTGCAGGTGGCAATAGTTACCTTGAGAGGATTAGTTGTTGGATAATTGCTAATTATTAGTCCATCATGAGGAGAAAATCCATGCCTTTGGACACATTCTGTGCCTATTAATTGCACTTTCTGTAAAAATATCTGACAATGAAATGTGACCTTGTGACACACCCTCTTTTTTCACGGAATTAGTGCTGAGGGTGCTGTACTATGGCCTGAAAAATTTTATGGAAGACAACAGAGTCCAGCAATCAATCAACTGATTTCAATCATTCATTCAACCACGTTTGCTGAATGTCTACCATGTACCACTTAGGTGCTGGCAATACAGTGATGAATACAAGAATGTGGTCCCGGATTTGATAAAATTTATAATCTAATTAGCAGCAGTTCTTCCATATCTGTGGGTTTGTTTTCCGTGGTTTCAGTTGTCCACGGTTAATTTGGTCCAAAAATATTAAATGGAAATTCCAGAAATAATTCATAAGTCTTAAGTTGTGCTCTGTTTTGAGTAGTGTGATGAGATCTCGCTTTGTCCCACTGCATCTTGCCTGGGATGTGAATCTTTCCTTTGGTCAGCGTCTCCACACTGTTGACACTTGCTGCCCATGAATCATTTAATATCCATCTTGGTTGTGGGATCACCATGCTTGTGTTCAAGGAACACCTATTTTACTTTACCAATGGCCCCAAAATGCAAGAGTGATGATGCAGGTATATTGTTATAATTGTTCTATTTTATTATTGCTATTATTGTTCATCTCTTACTGTGCCTAATTTGTAAATCAAATTTTATCCTAGGCATGTATGTATAGGAAAAATAGGAAAAAATGGTATACAGGGCTTGGTACCATCTGAAGTTTCAGACATCCGCTGGGGATCTTGGAATGCATCCTCCACAGATAAGAGGAGATTCCTAGTTTCATTCCTTAAATCAGTAAGAAACTGAGTAACGTGGGGTTCCAAGTCTTACAGTTTGACTGTTTTGGATAATGATAATGAGCTTTGAAGGAATCAATTTTTTCCCCTATCTGTTGAACTGTGTTCTAGCTATGGCATTGCATGAGAAGGAAGCAGCCAAGACCGTAAGAGCTGTGTCACTCTAATTAGGTACCAGGAGGAAGTGGAAATGAATTTAGAGTCACACATTCTCCATTTTTCAGATCTTAAACACAGAAGACACTACCAGAGATTTCCAGGTGACCACAATGAGAAAAGGGCCTTTCGTCCCACTACGTCTTGCCTGGGATGTGAAATCTTTAGTTTGTTTCCATTATTGATAAAATAAACATATATAGTATATGATTTTATGTTCCCCATGTTCATTTAAACAATTCATAGTGTTATATTATTTGTCTGATTTTGGAAAGAATACATATTTACTATAGAAAATTTTTAAATGTAATGAAAAGAAGAAAAAGCCTGCTCAAATTCCCTCACTCAGAAGTACTCATTGTAAACAGTCTCTTTTATGGTGTGTTTGTTTGTATGTGTGTATTTCTAAATTGTATGTATTTTGTATATTTAATTTTATATCCCCTTTTATTCACTCAAAATTATACCTTTAGTATTTTCTCATAATTAATTAATTTTTAATTTACAAACTTGTGAAAAAATAGCTTTATAAATTTTTATTTTGGAAAAATGATTGTTTATTTTCCAAGTATTACCATAAAAAATACTTTTAAAAAGATTGTTTATGCTGTTGACAAATTTTTGCTAGACTTCTTTTCTTTAATGATTTCTTCATGTGTATTTGTTGTATAGCTATGCGTAGGAAATTAAAAAGCCTCTTTAAAGATCTGTACTTTCTCAAGGTTGATATTTAAAGGATAAAAGCAACACTATTTTCATTTGTAAAAGTAATTGACATTTAACAAACATCGCTAATATTTTGGTTTATATTCTTCTGGATCATTCAATGCCAATGTGTGTATAAATGAAACAAAAATATCATGACTTCAATGGTACATTGCAAATATTTTTCTAGTGGTAGTATATGCAGTCTACATTATCTCTTTTAATGACTCTAAGATTTTCTATTGTTAGGATACATACAAATTTATTTAGTTAATCTACTGTCATTGGATAGTTACGTTGCAATTTCTCACTTTTATGAATAATGATGTGGTGACCATCCTTTTGTGTATATCATAAACACTTACATGCTTATGAATTTCTAGAATTAATGTTTACACACTTTTTAGTTTGAAGTGCCAATTCTTTTTTTATGATCTTTTTAAAATTTTTGTTCCTTGAGTTTATTCACTGCAAGCATTTATGCTACTACAAGCATTTCTTCCGTGCCATTAAACATTAGCTCAGACATACATTTCAAAGTTTGCATAATTTTCTGTCATATGAATATCATTAAATGTATTTAATCAATGATCTTTGTTGGAAATTTAGTTTATTTACTTTGTTATGATCATGAATAACACTGTCATTTGATGACTTTAAGTTGGCTTAATTCTATGTTGGTATTTTTCTTTCTTTTTTTTTCAACTTTTAGTTTAAGTTCAGGGGTACATGTGCAGGATATGCGGGTTTGTTTCATAGGAAAACATGTGCCATAGTGGTTTACTCCACATATCATCCCATTACCCAGGTATTAAGCCCAGCATTCATTAGCTGTTCTTCCTGATGCTCTTCCTTCCCTCACCCCACCCCTGACAGGTGTATTGTTGTTCCTGCCCATGTGTCCATGTGTTCTTATCGATCAGCTCTCGCTTACAAGTGAGAACATGTGGTGTTTGGTTTTCTGTTCCTGGGTTAGTTTGCTGAGAATAATGGCTTCCAACTTCATCCATGTCCCTATGAAGGATATGATCTCATTCCTTTTTATGGCTGCATAGTATTCCATGGTGTGTATCTACCACATTTTCTTTATCCAGTCTATCATTGATGGGCTTTTGGGTTGATTCCGTGTCTTTGCTATTGTGAATAGTGCTGCAGTGAACATATGTGTGCATGTATCTTTATAATAGAATGATTTATATTTCTTTGGGTTTATACCCAGTAATGGGATTACTGGGTCAAGTGGTATTTCTGCCTCTAGGTCTTTGAGGAATTGTCACACTGTCTTCCACAATGGTTGAACTAATTTACACTCCCACCATCGGTAAACACCAATTCTTATATCTGGCATCTTTGGTTGTTCATAGAAAATCTCTGGCTTTGGCTAAGTGCAGATTTGGGGTTTTCCCTCTTTCAGTGTGCATAGTGATTGCATAAATAGCAAACATCCTGTGATTGTTAAATTAAATGATAAAATTTCCCTTAGGTGGATTTACAATAGGTCAGGCAACGAAAAAAGATCCCCATACAACTGGATATGTACAGTGGCAGGTAAACCCTTCGTTCGGGATTGCAGAGACCCAGCTATGAGGAATTTATGTAGCGCAGTGGTATATGTGCTTTTATTTTTCATGGTTATCCTCTCCATTACAGTACAGTTGATAATTAGCATGGTGTTTTATCTTCATTTAAAAAGCAATAGATTTCTTTCTTCTAAGACTTAAGCAATTAAATAAAACTGTGATTTAAAAAGGAAAATGAACTTTTACTTCATGATAAGGCAGAGATTTCAAGGTAAAAGAAAAGTGTCCTAGATAAAATGGAAATATTATGTTTAACAACTCTAATTTTAAGAGTCATTTTCCTATTTACTAAAGTCAAATGTCCTCAGCTTGAATCTGGAGCAGATCATACCCACCTGGTGAAGGGTGGAGGTGTCGTAAAAAGGCACAAAAATTCCATGATGATATTTTGTTGGGTCAATATTTTGGAGGTCATGTGTTGGTGATTACGACAACATTGCCAGCTATCATCTGTATTGTGTCCTTCTGCTCCCTTGCACCTGTGTGAAATGGTTCTACATACTGTTGCTTTGGTGCTTTGGGGCTAGAAATGAAGTCTTGTTGATATTTGTCTGTCTCAAGTCCCTGGTCACAGCCTTACTAAATGTCTAATGAGTAGTGGATGAATAAAAACATCAGATTGTCTGAAAGACTGGTAGACAGCTGTCTGAATACCTTTTAGGGGCAGTTTCATTTATTGTCTATTATTAAGACTCTAGGCTCTAAATATTCACTACTAATTCATTTATTCACTCCTTCATTCCTTTATTCAACAAATATGTATTCGATGCCTTCTATGTGCCATGCACAGTGCTAGGTACTGAGAACAGAGTGATAAACCAAGAGGATGCAGGCCTTCCCCCATACAGCAAACAAGCACGCGGCACACATTGGGAAAGAAGCAGCAACATTCTCCAGTCTCTCCCCTTCTTTATATGGAAGGAAAAACAAACACAGGTTTGCTTTAGCTTTTCAGAACTTAGCTGTGTCTGTCTGTGTTTGATTCAGTCCAGAAAGGGCCCAAATCGCCACTCTGGTCCATTCAGTGTGGTGCCTGAATCATGATTGCGATGCCAGAGGTTTCCATCTAGTTCGGTGGTATGATATCTTTGGACTCTTGCTAACCTATGCAACATGTGAAATTCTGGAGAGGAAAAGCACTTTAAAACCTTGCTGAAAGATACATGAGTCCATGGGGGAACACAAAGCTCAATTACTGGTAGAATCAAAGAGCCAGAGGCAGGCTGGCTTGGATGGGCATTGCTCACTTTGGAAGCAGCTGTTCTCAACTCAACCGGCCACCCTGCAATAGCCAAGAAGAGGAAGTGGAGGGGCCGGCAGAAAGACTCTCTGGTGAGCTGAGTCAGTAGGCAGTGAGCTGAGTCTCAATTTGGGGTAAAAACACAGTCACTTTATTGTTTCCTAATAACTGCTCCAACTATGGCATATCAAATCTACCCCCGACCCCCATCCCACACCCTAATTAGCTGGCTCTAATGGTTCTCTGAACAACTTGGCCAGGTTTTACTGATTTTTTATCCACTTTGATTCTTGGGACAGTCTCACTCTGGTATTTAGCTCAGTTTTGTTTGTTTTAACGCACAATGAATATTCTGGCGTCTACCACCTCCACCTGCTCAGGCTCTAGAACCTCTACGTGCTTACGGTGGAAGGCAAGAAAAGCATTCTCTGAGGTGGAGCCCACTCCACCCTCCTCTAGGGGCTGCTTCTTCAATTTGGGCAGGGAGGAGGGGAATATTCATAGTCTCTTTCTCTGTGGGGGGTGGCTGCTTCCACGTGAACCCTGCCTGGCTGCCCAGCCTTCTAATGGCAAAGTGTTCTGGTTCTTTCCCCTGGTGGGCAGCCTTCTTAGGTGTGGTCCTGATAAACACTCATCCACAGGGAGATCCCCAATCCTTGCCACGCCAAAGGGATCTTTCTTGCCCACTCCTCTCAGCCTCGCCATCTGGCTTTCCATTTCCCTTTCCGCTTTCTCCATGGCTCAGGGACAGCCCTAGAAAAGATTGAGGAGTGCAGTGCCTGGTGTGTCCGGTGTCTGGTTGGTTCTGCTGACGTACCTTCGTTCGTTTTCTTTCTTTCTTTCTTTCTTTCTTTCTTTCTTTCTTTCTTTCTTTCTTCTTTCTTTCTTTCTTCCTTTCTTCCTTTCTTCCTTCCTTCCTTCCTTCCTTCCTTCCTTCCTTCCTTCCTTCTTTCTTTCTCTCTCTCTCTCTTTCTTTCTTTCTCTTTCTCTTCTTTTCTTTTCTTTCTTTTCGGGTCTTTCTCTGCACCCAGGCTGCAGTGCAGTGGTGCAATCATAGCTCACTGCAGCCCTGCAGGACTGAAGCAATCCTCCTGCCTCAGCCTCCCAAGTACCTGGGACTGTAGGTCCGGCAAATTTTTAATTTTTATCTTTGTAGAGAAGGGATCTCCCTATGTTGCCTGGGCTGGTCTCGAATTCCTGGGCTCAAGCTATCCTCCGGCCTCGGCCTCACAAAGTGCTGGGATTACAGGCATGAGCCACTGCACCTGGCCCCGCTTCTTTACAGGTGATTTGCTGGAGTTTCCTCTATCCCTCTTCTGTGTTGGCAGGGAGGGAAAGCCCTTGTCTCCCCTCTCCATGGGGGTGGAAAAGCTGTGGCCTCACTGCAAAAGTATGCTCCCAAGGCAGCTCCTTCCCCAGTATAAATCAGCAGGGTCGTACCAGGACTGGTCCTCTTAGAAAACCTGTGGAGTGGTAAACATAAAAGATGGGGTACTTAGCCTATTTTGGCCTCAGGGTGGGGCCTTGACTGTCATTTCCAGATAACAGGCAAAAATCCTCACACTTTGTTATACTTATCCCCTAGATAAGTCTTTAAACCTTCGTGAAGCTTAGTTATTGTACACTGACTAAGTTCCTTTTCTTTCTTTAAATAGATGCATTGTAGATGTACATAGCTTTGGGGTACATGTGGTAATTTAATACATTCATATAATTTGTAAAGATCCAATCTGTTGTATACTGTTTCTTAAAGGATCTCTGCAGGTCTGTGTGGTATGGAAAGGCTCAACTGAGTCCATTCTTTTTCATCTTGAGCAAGAAATCAAGGTTTCCCATTACAAATGAGATGCCCAAGCCCCTCATCTCCTCTTTAGGGAGCTTACTCATGAATGTCTTGAACTGTCTCTTCACCATTTAGAATCACTCTTGACTGCCTTTTTAAAAAATTTCCTTTTCTTCTTGCTTAGGAAGCTCATGGTCAGATCAGTACACCTTCTAGCTAAGCTAGGAGTCTTCCAAATGGGGAATGATAAATGATGCCTCTTTGGCCAGGTACACCCCAACCTTGATTCTCTTGGGGCCTCCCTCTTCTTCAGGGGAGGGAAGAATCCCCATTCTCAACAGATTCTTCTTGCTCCCAATTTTCCCCCAAACGCCAAGGTGAGAGGCAATTATAGTGGTGGTGCTGGATTGCCAATCAGACTCTTCCTCCAGCCCTGCTGATGTACATATGTCCAGGGGTCTCCCAACTCATGCAGGATACTCAGCACCTGCGTCTCCAGCCTTGGACTTCAACCATAGTTCCAGCGTAAAATCCCACTGAGCATTCTGTCACAAAAGGAAAGAACCAATAAAGAAGCCAGAAGATTGCTCCTTGTGTATCAGATGTCAAGGTTTATAACTTATAAGTAGTCCAAAAAATTCTCTTTGGACTTTTAAAATAGAGATGCAATATGGAAAATTAAGTTCAGATTTTAATGAACATTTATTGAGTAACAACTGTGTGCAAGCACTGTGCTAGATGCTTTAATGCAGATTTTATCAGTCGATTTAACCCTAGATCAGCTCCATTTTTTAGACAATAATGATGATATTTTCGGTAATAGAGTTGCTATTTATTTATTTTGTGTCTGCCATATGCCAGGCACTATTTTCAGCACCCTACACAGTGTTATCATTTAACACTTGCAAATGCAAAATAAAGAAGATATTATTATACTTATTTTACAAAGAAACAGGCTGTGAACAATTATTTACCTAAGGGCAGTTAGACAGTCAGTGGTGCGCAGAGCTAGCATTTAATGAATACTTACTATGCGTCAAGTCCTCTTTTAAGGATGTTTGTGGTTGTTAAGATCATCCTTTTCTTGATGGAGAAACTGAGCCACAAAGAGCTTAAGGACCTTGGTTAGGGTTACATAGTTAGAAAATGGTCTGTCTGGCTCTAGGACTCGCAAACTTCCTTACTGTGCTGAACCATTGCAGTAAGATCCACATTCACATTCAGGGGTTCAAGTCAAAGCCTGATAGCTCCTTATATTGCAGTGTCTTCCTGCAAGGGAATGAATCGCAAATGATAAAACTTCATTCCATATAGGTGAATTAACACCTTATTCTATTTTGCTATTGTTAAAATCAAAGGCTGTTTATATCACCCATTCCTCAAGAGCCCTACAAATAAAGCAGTGAGGAAGGAGGATGTCTCTTTTTTTCCTCTCTCTGCCTAACATCTCTGATTCATCCCAGTGGCTTAGCTTGGGAAGGAGGTGGGGAAAAGAGGGGGAAGGAGGATGTGTCTTTTTTTCCCCTTTCTGCCTAACATCTCTGATTCATCCTAGTGGCTTAGCTTTAGGATTGTTTGCTCTCTTAACTATCTAGCTCTCACAGGCCACTTGCTGAATTCCCCCTTTTATCTGTAAGGTGGAAGCCTAGAAAAGATGCCAGCCATACTATAGTCAGGGAAACTATGGCCTGTACAACTGAGAAACAGGAGTGGGGCAATGAATCTTGTGGAGACTTCTTCTGTGCACCCAAAAAGGGCAGTGATTCTTTCATTTCTCTCCATTGCTCAAATCTCCATGGACTTTCCTTTTGGCTACACTCACTGTCTCTGAAGTGGAATCTATGTGATAATGTTTTGAGTTATTCAGAGAGAGAATCCAATGTGTATTTTTTAATTAAAGTGATGCACTTGTATTATGCAAGTGTATTAATCAAACATAAAAGTCTTATCAGTCTTATTTCCTAGAGATAAACAATGTGAATATTTTGATGTCTGTTCTTCCAGATGTTTTCCTATTTAGAGTATAATTCATTATTTAAACTGGGATACCTGAGATAAAATGCTATAATTATGCCAGGACAACAGGCACAAACTAAGACTATTTTCAACAAACTGAGGTATATAATCTCCTTACTGTGCATGAATTTTTACAGCTATATCTACAGAAATATCTAGATACACTCAACATGTGTTATATGTGGTGATGCACAGCCTCTAAGATGGCTCCCAGTGATCTCCACTCCTGATATTCATGCCCTTGTGTCATCCTCTGCTTCCGAGTGGAGGCTGCGTTTAGTGACTCACTACTAGAATAGAATAGGATACTATGGAAGAGATGGCATGGCACTTCAGAGATTAGGTTATGAAAAGACCATGGCTTCCATGTTGAGTGCCCTTGTTCTCTCCCTATTGGATCACTCGCTCTGGGGGAAGCCAGCTGCCATGCTATGAGGCCCCTCAGGCAGTCTGTGGACAGACCCTTGTGGCAGAAAATTGTGGTTCTGGTTGTTAGCTAGTGAGGAACTGAGGCCACCGACAACCACGTAAGTGAACTCGGAAGCAGGTCCTTTAGCTTCTGATGACTGCAACCCTAGCAGACAGCTTGACTGCAACTTCATGAGAGACCTTGAGAGCTAGAGCCCTCCAGCTGAGATACTCCTGGCCCTCATAAACTGTGTGAGAAAGTAAGTCTTGGCTGTTTTAAGCTGCTACGTTTGTGGTAATTTGTTATATCATAACAGATAACTCATCCACATTTATTAAATAAAAAATCAAATCACATAATAAATTGTTTTGAACAATATCCTCCTTTCCACCCACAACGTCTATCAGTAAATACCCCACTTAGTATGTGTAGTACAAAGCAATGCTATTTTATTTTTTAAAATAGATAAAATGTAAAATTATTTTAGGGTTGACCATAATGTTTCTCCTTTCCTTTTCTTTAAATTAAAAAAAATGCCTTAAAAATCCTTGGAAATATGTTTTGTGCTCCTGCAATTATCGCCACAGGGTAGCTTCTTAAAGGAAAGATTTCCGGGTCATGAGACAGCACATTTAGATTTACACCGATATTTATGAATTATGTTCCAATTGAAGTCATCTGTTTTGTGGCCAAGAGTGTATGAGAAAGCCCGTTTGTTTTTCCAATACGGAATGTTATCAACTTTAAACAATTTTGCCAATATATAGGTGAAAAAGTATAATTGTGTTGATGAGTGAGACTGAGCTCTCTTTTACCTATGCATTATTATCTCTGTGGATTTTGTCTTCTGTGAGGGACACATTCATGTCTCTTAGACACTTACTTCTTGGGTGGCTCATCTTTTCTTTTTTGATACTAAGTGTTCTTTATTTGTTAAGTGACTGTAGCAGACGTTTTTGTCACATCTGTTGCAAATATTTTTCTCAGTTTGTCTTATGACTGCTTACGTTTATGTTTGAATTTTTTTTTTTTTTTTGAGACGGAGTCTCGCTCTGTCGCCCAGGCTGGAGTGCAGTGGCCGGATCTCAGCTCACTGCAAGCTCCGCCTCCCGGGTTTACGCCATTCTCCTGCCTCAGCCTCCCGAGTAGCTGGGACTACAGGCGCCCGCCACCTCGCCTGGCTAGTTTTTTTTTTTTGTATTTTTTTAGTAGAGATGGGGTTTCACCGTGTTAGCCAGGATGGTCTCGATCTCCTGACCTCGGGATCCGCCCATCTCAGCCTCCCAAAGTGCTGGGATTACAGGCTTGAGCCACCGTGCCCGGCCTATGTTTGAATTTTTTTTCCATAACGACTTTAAGAATTATCAGGCAATCAACCTCATCAGTTTTTTCTTTTATAGCTTTTGAGCCTTCATGTCATGAATCGTGCAGCCCAAACCATTTTCATCTCGTATTTTTTTGATTTAACTTTTTGCATCTAAATTTGAGATCTATCTGTGATTTGTTTTAGTATAGTGAGGTAGAGATCCAAGTTTTTCCACCAGATGTCCTAGCATCATTACTGAAACAAAAACAAAAACAAAAATTCACCTCTCCCCACTAATTTGTAATGCCAAGTTCATCCATTCTAGATAAGCTGATATGTGTGGGTCTATTTCAGAAGTCCCACTTTTCTTCCATAGTTGTGTCTCACTAGTTCTTTTCTAAAGTCATAACATAGCTTTATAGTACATTTTAATATATGCTGGGCCAATCACTGTTTCATTGTCAGAATTTTCTTTGATATTGTGTCATATTTTTCTCTCAGATACAATTAAGATTGTTTTACAAGTTCAAATGATTCCTGTTGAGATTTTTTATTTGAATTTCACTCATTTATAAATGATTATTAAGAACTGAAACTTCTTGTTTACGAATATTTACTTGTATATTTAATTCTTATTTTATTTTCCTAAACAGAGTATTTAGTTTTTTAAAAATTCTATCTTTTTAAAATATTTAATTTAATTTTATTTTAAGTTCTGGGCTACATGTGCAGGATATGCAGGTTTGTTACATAGGCAAACGTGTGTCATAGTGGTTTGCTGTACCTATGAACCCATCACCTAGGTTTGAAGCCCCACAGACATTAGCTGTTTATCCTGGTGGACTTTTGACTCCAAGAACAATTACTTCACCACACAGCATTGCGTCTCTGTGAGGGAATTATTATTATTATTATTTTTACATTAAGGGGTTTGTGAATGTATGTATTTGCTTGCCCTAACTACTCTTATCTCTTCTGGATTGTTCAGAGGTGTTTAGTTCCCTCATTACTCCAAGGTTTGCTGCTGCATATTCTCCTCTTGCCCTTCACTATAGGCCCTTGGTTTGAAAGGAAACACAGCTCACTGTGAGATGCTTAAATCAAAAGAATCCGGTTTCTGGAAATGTCATTATTTTAGGAGGGAGCACGGGAGGTAGAGAAGGAAAATAGTTTAGATTCTTGTGGGGAAATGGAAAGCAAGAGGCAAAATAGATGTTCTGTTCAGAAAGGAAACTTCTCTAGGTTTTAAAAATCAGTATGTGTTAATTTTGCTATATTTTCTCTAGCAGTGGGATTATTGCATGAATCTTACTGGTAGAAAGAATGCTTGCTCTAAACCAAGTCCTCTGTCAGTAAAGCACAGGTCTGTGATGGGTGGTTGGGATGGGGATGAATAAGGAGTAGGAAAAATGACAGAAATAGATGCTTCTTATTTGCAAGTGATAGAATTTACAACTCTGGTTAGCACTTTTTTTTTTTAAATTCAACGAGTCATTATTGAGTTTCTACTATGAGGACAGCTTCAAGGGAGAATATAAAGAAAGCATAAGGCATAGTCTCTGATCTCCAGGTAATTGTAACTAGTGGATCAGACAATTAAGTGGTGTTACTCGGTAGCAGAGAGGAGTGCTGAACTTAATCTTGAGGGTGAGTGGGATTTGAATTGGCAGAGAAACAGTCATGCATATTCTGAGCCTGAGAAAAATCTGAGAAATGGTTTTTGGTTGAGAGTTAGCTGAATGGTTGGTTTGAGCAGCATTATGTGAGTGGGAGAAATGAAAGAAAACCTTGGGCAGTTAGGATGAGCTTCAGTTGGAGTTTGAGAGCTATTGTCAGCTCTGGAGTATGCAAGTAACATGGTAACTGTGATTAGGAGCATGAATCTGGGAGAGGCAGGCCTGGTGCCAGGGATGTGAGTTAAGAAACAGTCATGCCAAGAGCCCAGTCTAGAGTGCAAACAATGGGAATGGCATAGAATGGGCAGATCTAACAGACACAACAGAAAATCCTCCAGAATAAGGAAGTGATTTTGTAAAGTTCATGGAAGAGAAGGAAGATACATAATTCAAAACTGGACAGGTTTGACACTACCTGGGTACTCTTGCTCTATATCATGGAATCTGGACTGGAATTGAGTTTTCTTCTGCTAATTGAGCCAGTTACTGCATTTTTTTCTTTAAATTTTTCTTTAAATTGTTAGATAGCATTCTTGATGTGTTCCTGTAGGTTTTACAGTTATGCTGAATTGTCTTCAGGTGATCCTCCCAGAAGATGCTCTGGTGACTGAAAAGTTAAAGCTATCACTATGATGGCATAAATTGAGCAGGAGGTTAAACACTGTGTTAAGAGGCTTACCGGCTGGCCTTCTTCTCTCTGGGTTAACATATTTTGGCCTTGTGGGATAATCATGTTTGCGAGTTCTTTGATGGCTAAAGATGTGCCATGAAGGGTAGTACTAGGGGGCATGGAGGAAGGAGGGGAGAGTGCAGGGTTTCATGTAGCCATGCTGTCATTTTCTCTGTCCTGTCCCAGTTTGCAGCAGGTCTTTGCACACGTGGTGGGACTAAGCTAGCAGGAGTCTGGATGGATGGGGGAAACAGCCTCCTGACATCCTTATTTGCCTCCTTTATCCCTCCTCAGACAAACCAACTCATGGCTTTAAGGACCACAAAACGCTTATTCCAAATGCACCCCTTACCCTACAACAAACCCAAACAGACACACACACATACGTGGAACAAATGCAACCAAAATATTTTTTAAAGAGATAGGCATTTTAAAGAATGAAAATTTCTAAATTTGCATTATGAGCAAATACAAGTGCATAAGTTGAGCATATCTGCTGCTGTCAGGTATCTGGCCACTGATTGGTCAGTCCATATGGCCTGGGGCACCTTCCTGCTGGCAACACATGCTCTTGGCTCCATAGACATTCCTGGCACATTCCAGATATAGCAGTACCTATGTGAAAGTTAAAATCATTAGCGTAAAAATTGGTAAATTGGCTTTATGCATAAATTCATCAATATGAGTGCAATTAAATGTACATTCCAGTGATTCCTTTTTGATGATGAACATTGAGGGTATCCAGCTTAGTTGTCTAGATTCACTGAAATAGGTGACATTTGTGGACAAATGTTTACCCAGGCCCTTTGGCATAGGCTAGAATCCTCTTGCTTCTCATTTTCAGTGTATTTGGCCATTATCCCATTTTCTATGCCTCATGGTTTCTGTGTGGAAGTAACTCCTCCAACATTTGTTCTGTTCCTTTCCTATTTTCTTCATTGGCAAAACTCAAGTGTGTTTATTTGGTAGCTTGACTGCGCTGAGCTTTCTTGCCCTTTTACCTTATCTATTTTTACTGCTGTTGAAAAAAATGAACTTAAATAATACTACTGCTGCTAATGCCTAACTGGTTGAGAAATGTGACAGTTTCCATGCAAAGGGGTTTATATGTGTGAGCTTTATTAGTTCTCTCTACTAATGTATGAGGGAAGTACTATTTAATTTCTACTGTCCAGTTGAGAAAACTAAGGCTTAGAGAGGCTATGGAACATACTCAAGGTCTCATATGTAGTAGGAGATAGGGCTAGAATTCAGATTCGGTATGGCCTGCCTCCATGAGCTCAGACTCTACCAGCGTGTTTATAGAAGATTCATATTTAAACAGTAAATTATACAGATATGTCTCAAATTTAAAAGTTATTCCAAAATTATAGCATAAAATATCAATGTAAATTCTCATCTCTGTATACCAAAGGGTTAGGCCAGTAATTCATAAGAAATGAAAGTTTTTTGCTAAGCTAACTAGAAGTTCTGATTAAAACTTTTAGAGGACTTCAGCAATGAAAAGAATATGGTATACTCAGTTTAGTAAAGTTTTGCTTGTGTCCATCAGGACCACTTTAATGCCTTTAGGAATTTACATACCAAATTCTTTTTACAATTTTTTTTTTTCCATTTCCTTGATGCCCCTATTTGGTTGGCACACCAAATACAAACAGTCTGCTTTTGGTTAATCCAGCAATGACTAAAGTAATTTATATTTACCAACAAGAGCAATAGCAATTGAAAATCATAGCCAAGTCCCCATAACACTAATGATGCACTGATAAAACATGTCTTTTCCAACAATTGTGGGAATTTCCAAACCGTGCATGTGTCTATGCACAAAGGAAGCATTGTTCTATTGCCAACTGCTGCTCGGCAGCCAGGCTTCTTTGGAGAATGTTGAATGAGAATCCTTGGTAAACTCTCACATGTGGCAATTCTAGTGTTTGAATACTGAATTTTAATAACTCTTAAAATTAACTTAGTAGATTGTTACTAGGTAGTCCTCCATCACAAATAAAAATCCAAGTCCGGGGAAAGATGTGCCATTCATTTATTAGAACTCAAGAACTGTCTTTTGGTTTTCTTCACTTCACGTCCTATTCTAGGACCCTGGTAGGCAGTATCTCGGCCAAAGGTGATCCAGGAGAAAGTGCTAGGAGGGGAGATTTTAACAGCTGGTTAGTTTATACATTTATTTAGTGGAGAGGGAGGGTCTTATTATTGTTAACCCTCTACCTTTGGGGCAACACACTAGAATTTATGGGGAACATCATCAGCTCATCTCAATTGTGGTTTACGTACCCACGAAGCTTGGTAGGTTGGGTGCTTATCAGCATCAACATTTTAGAAAGGAGCACCAGAGAAAAAGAGTGGGAGACTTGCCCAGCATTGTACTGACTAATTCCTCAATTTTGACAGTCACCCTTGTCTTTTGTGACTATGGGATGAAGCCTAAATTTCCTAGCCAGCCATTTAAAGTCCTTTGTAATGGAGGTCCTGCCTACTTTATGCATTTAATCTCTTACATAAACTATTATTGTTTATTTGCTTGCTGTGTGTACTCTGCTGATTGATCATGCCAAGTACTGGTGGTTCTGTTGATGCATCATGCACAGAGTTTCCCAAATTTAGGATTTAATGGGCTAGAGAATTGCCAAATAAATAAAAACATGAATAGTGTTGATGATTTCGTATTACAGCAAGTAAGGACATTATAAAATACCACCGTTTCACTAAAGCCTTTATATGTTGACATTTTAAAAAGGAGAAAGGACATCATCTCAGAATAAAGATCACTAATTAAAATAAACTATGAAAACCTCACACATTGCCTATATTTTTCTCATTTTGCCAGAGACAGTTAAAGAAATAGTTGTGGACTGGCACTGGCCTGTGATGTTTGGGAATGATGTTGCTTAGCCTTTTGCCTGTCTGAATAAATCCTCCTAGTCCTTCGATTCTCAGTTTACACCTTGACCTTAGAAATTCTTCTATCCCCCTCCACCTGCTGTCTTGCACCCCACCCACCCTTCCAATTATCTCTCTTGGTGGCAGTCTGTGCGTCCTCTTCTAAGTACTGATAAGATGTGCTGGGGTAATTTGCTGCTGTCTCTTGCCACAAGACCATGAGATTCTTGTGGACAGAAACTGCATCTTATTCACCTTCATCCCCAAAGTTTAGCACGTAGTCTTTGACACACACTCAGTGCATAATAAGTAGTAGGTGAATGAATGAATGAGTGATTACCTGGATGCCCTGCTTGTTCTTTGTGTTTTGCACGTCTTCTGTGACCTGCAGTTTTGAGCACATGGGATTTATTCAAACAGACACTAATATTCATTAAATTGAATTAATTTATGGGTTTTGACCTCATCAGTTCTTCTATTTTTCTTTGCTGAAGAAAACTAATTATGTTCTCCATTATCAGAGTGTCTGGGAACAGTCTGCAGCTGCTGTCTGAGACACTTACAGGGGCTATAATGCGTCTCTCAGCTCTTCTGGCCAGCTTGTGTTTTTCTTTAGTGAATTCATTTTGGGTTGCCATGTTGATTATCATATTTTTATTTATTTTTATAGGAAAAGGAATGTACAACATTGTAAGACATGCTATCTAGTGAGTGTAGAGGAAAGTCAGCATTTTTTGTAGACTGATTTTTCTACATCCACCGAGGCGTATATGTTTTGCTTTTATGTTGTTATTGTTTCTTTTTTAAAAAACACACTTGTATTTGCCTTAAACATTTTTTGAAATCAAAACAACATATCCAGAAAGCATAGATGCAGCTTCTCTTAAGATTCAGTGGTGATCTGAGCTGTCTCATTTGGGGACATATGGTCTCTAGGCAATCGAGTTACTGGGTTGAGCATTTTCCCAGCTCACAAGATGACTATGACGAGTTGTTGCACTGACTCTTGCTCAGTCACAGGGGGGCCTGCCCCTTTGTCTTTCTCACAGACAAGCCCCTTATAGATGCAAGGTTATGCAGCCACTAGAGACCTGGGCTTCAGCTGGGCTTGGATCTGTGCCTTGAAAGAAACATTAGATCTTCTTTCTGAAACTCTCTCGCCTTCCTTCTCCTAGTGTTCTATTCTTTTGTTAATGAAAATAACCCATATTCATAGAGTCAGAATAACAATTATTGATGGGCACTTCCTGTGTACTAGGTACTTTATACAACTTATTTATAAGCCTTTCATTTGTAATCAACTAATTTTGTCCTTATTTTATAAATGAGAAAACCGAAGACCAGAGAGTTGTAGTTGACCAACGCCATAGAGCAGTAAGTAGTAGCATCAAAGCCGTGTAATCTCCAAGCCCCTGTTTCTTCCATCACATCAGTCTGGCTTCCTTTTTTTATAACCTGGAACATAGCTGTGTCATTTTGTGCGACTGCTTAACTCTTGTAAAGAGAAATAAAAGTACCTAACTCACAGGATTGTTTTGAGAATGAAATGAAGGTAATATATATGAAAGGACATGGCATAGCATCTGTGCATAGTAAGAACCAAATATATTTTTAAAATTTCTTCTTCTTTTTCCTGTAGGCCCTCCTTTCTTCACTGATCCAGCCCTACCTTTCTACTGTCAACTAAAGAATGATGAGGTTCAAAAATTTGGAAAGGAGAGCTTTATTTCTCATAAAGTGTTGCAGCCTGCAAGTGACCATTCTGCTAGGCTTAGAAGCATAGCCTCCCACCAGAAGCCAGAAACAGATACTTTGAGAGAGGGACAAAGGGAACAAGAATTTATACTGAGCAGAGTGGCCAAATCTACACATTCAATAAGCTATAGAAAGACTCATGAATATTAATGAAAGGAGAAATGTATACATGTGCAATTAAGCTTCATGCCCCTTCTTGGGTATCGTGTGCAACAAGTAGTGGTGTTAGCATGATCTGAGGGTGGAGTGTTTGGCCCTCTGATGTCAAAAGGTGAAGCAGAGGACACAAAGACCCTTACTGTGCATTCTCCACAGACTGGCCAAAACCACTCTGTAGTCGATGGTGTCTTATCAGGCAAAAAGGAGGGGCAGTGTCAGATGGATGGTGGACATCAGTGGAGGAGTTCTTTGAAAGGGCCGGTTTGTCTTTAGTCTTTAGGGTAGAAAAGCTAATGGTAATTGGCGAGGGAGGAGGCATAGCAAGGCGTGTCCGACTTCCTATCCCACGTCATGGCCAAGAACTTAGTTTTCAAGATTATCTTGGAGTCCCCTTGGCCAGGAGGGTGTCCATTTAGTTGCTTGGGGGTCTTAGAATTTCATTTTTGGTTCACAATACTTTAGACATCTCCTGATGGTCCATCCCAGGTCTTTCCTCTTTTGTATCTCTTTTAGAGATATTAGTTTTCTTGGGATGCATGTAAGGAATGTGGCTGTGACTCAATCCTTCATTATGATTAGAATAATAAACGCTGAGGATCAAGGTGTAAGCCTTGGGACAATAATATTTAGGTAATGGGAGGAAAAAATGCTGTTTTATCAGGGGAGAGAGAAAAAGCCCTTAGAGAGGAGTTGATATCTAGGATGTGAGACTGCCATGGATATCAGGGAAGGGAGACTTATGAGAAGGAGAAATTTGGTCAACTGTGTCAAATGCTAGAGGGATCAGGATGAGTAATGAGGAAGGGCCATTTGATTTGATTTGATCATTCAGATATCTTTAAAGACCTTGAAGAGGGCAGTTTCAGTAGAGGTAGTGGACTGGAGGAAAGTAATAAGGATGGTGAGGAAATAGAGGCAATAATTATTCTGAAATATTTGATTTGTAAAAATCAGAGAGATTTTATCATGAAGAGATGTCATATTTGAAAGAATTTTTCTTTTAGTTCAGAAATAAGTATTTTTATGGGCAAAAATTAAAGATCTGTTTAAGAAGGAGATTTTGAAGATGTCAGAGAGCAGAGATAATTGATAGGTAAGTGTGTGCCAATTTTGAAGAAAGCCTGAGAATCTAATGTCAAGATCACACTGAGAAAATTGTTAATAGTGTTTTTCTTTGTATGATTGTGTTCTTTTTTAACTTTTAATTTCTTCTTTGTTCTCTTTTACATTTTCTAGATTTTCTATGACAAGCATCTATAACTTTAAAATTTTTAATAGCTCTTAAAAGTTAAGCAGATTTAAAATGATAAAACATGTTCATGACACTAAGAAACTATAGAAACATATAAGATGAACATTATAACTTCCCACATGCCCTAATATTTTATTTCCATTTCTTTAAAGCAACCACCATCAAAAACTTACTTGGTAAGCTGGGTGTGGTGGCACGTGCCTGTAGTCCCAGTTACTCAGGAGGCTGAGGCGGGAGGATCGCTTGAGCCCAGGAGTTTGAGACAAGCCTGGGCAACATACCGCGACCTCTCATCTCAAAATAAAATTTTTTTTCTTGGTAGCTCTTCAGTAATTTTTTATACACATATGTTTTAAAATCAGAAAACAGTATTGAAAACTCATTAGTAAAGCAGTTAAGCTTGAAAAGGATAATACCACCTAACTTATGATTTTCTGATCCCTCTTGAAAGACTAATAACATGAGAAGAGAAGAATGTAAATAGTCATAAACTTATAAGAATGAAGATAATGGAAGAGAAGAAAATAGCAGACAAAAGACCTCAACAAAATATTAGGAGATGAAAAACAGATGGCCTAGTGATATCTGACTAGGAGAGTACAGAAGTCTACAACTTCAGTACTCGCAACACGGGAAGCAGTAAAAGGTAGTCAGTTCTGTTACAAATTCCCAAAAGACTCAGGAATTAGAGATGAGAGTGCTGATGTCACTAAAACTTGGAAGATTGGCTGGAAGTGTGTCTGCTCTCCCCCTACCCACAGGTGCAAGGAGTTGCCCTTTCCCATCTGCTGGAAGACTGGAGATGAAACAGGGAAGCACTGGACTTGGGACATTAGCTGAAGACAGGAAAGGTCATATCTTGAAGAGAGAGACCTCAGCCCGTCTTATCACCTGGCTGGCAGAATGTTAGCAACCAGGCTTAGACCATACCAAGAGACTGGAGGGTTTCTTTCTGGGGAGACTGACTAGGCCAAGAGAAAAGACTGCTGTTATGTGGAGACTGACATTTATGAAATGGCTGAGTCCCGGTGGATCAACCTCTGATGAAGCCCAGTGCTTGGTAATTACCACCCAAGAAGAAAGAGCTTTCAGTCAGCTGTGCCTCATTCTCAAATGTAAATGACAGCTATGGATCAGTAAATATTTCTAGAAAGCTTCTCACATAAAAAAAGAGAGACCAAACAAAGCAATAGAAAAAACATAGAAAACAGACAAGTAGGAGGCAGAAGAATACATAACAAATGAAATAGTTATGATCATTTCAAAGAAAATATACTGCATTCACAAAGGGTAGGAATCTATGCAAATAGAACCTTTTGAAGCTAAGAAAGACTTTTTGTTCTTAAAAAATGTGATAGTAGAAATTAAAATGTCAATAAATGGATTAGCAAAATAATGTTTAGGAAATCACTCCTGAAAGGACAGAAAGGGAAAAAGAGATAAAAAGGTTAGAAGTATGGATAATAGGAGTTCCAGGAAGAGAAATACAAAAGAGAGAGCAGAAGTTATTAAACAAACAATGAAAAACTGTTTCCAGAGCTGAAGGACCTGTTTTCTGGTTGCGAGGGAACACCAAGTGTCCAGCACAATGAATGTAAAAATACATATCCAAGGCATATTAGTGACATTTCGGAATCCCTAAATTAACAGCTTACAAACATTTAAAGAAAAATCATTGTAATAAAATGATTACTTCTAAGAATGATGTCAGATTACTCAATAGAAACACTGAAAGTCAGAAAACAATGAATAATGCCTTCAAAATCTAAGGGAAATTATTTCTAAACGTTCTGGAATTTTGTTACCCAGCCAAACTAGGAAGTGTTTTCAACATCCAAAGCCTCAAAAAGTGTACTTTGCTTGTACCCTTTCTCAAGAAAGAAATAGATTGTATGCTATTCCAAAATGAGGGTGTACTAAAAAAAAGAAAGAAAGAATAAGGTGTGAACCTGAATATGTCAGACAGGTTTCAGTTAACTTAGAAAGTTTATTTTGCCAAGGTTGAGGACGCGCCCATGACACAGCCTCAGGAGGTCCTCACAACATGTGCCCAAGGTGGCCAGAGCACAACTTGGTTTTATACATTTTAGGGAGACATAAGACATCAATCAATATATGTAAGATGTACATTGGTTCCATCCAGAAAGGCAGGAGAACTCAAGCAGGGAAGGGACTTCCAGGTCACAGGTAGGTGAAAGACAGTGAAAAAGATATGACCTAACTGATTCCATCTTGCTTCTAACCTCCAAGCTGTCTTTGTTCATTCCTGGACTTTGGGAGGAACTTAGTTTATAGTTCAGCTTTGAAACAAAGATGATGACAGTCCTTTCCCAAAACAAACCTTCTTACTGCCTGTGGACTAGACTGCCCAAAACCACAAGATTAGCAGTTATGATAATTTTACTAAATAATTCAAGGTGTAGCTGTTTTCATTAAACCAATATCAATGTCTTATTTATTAAAAATTACACAAGCAAAGATCATTCTGTTTGGGGCTGGGTTTAGAGTAATGTAACCCCAATGCCAAATTTTGACACTTTATAGTATTTGCCAGGGATAAGTATAAGATTGCTTGGTCAATAAATGCAAACAAAAATGTATGCTGGGCTGGGTGTGGTGGCTCACACCTGTAATCCCAGCACTTTGGGAGGCCAAGGCAGGTGGGTCACCTGAGGTCAGGAGCTCGAGGCCAGCCTGACCAACATGGTGAAACTCCATCTCTACTAAAAATACAAAAATTTTCTGGGCATAGTAGTGGGCACCTGTGAACCTAGCTACTTGGGAGGCTGAGGCAGGAGAATAGCTTGAAGCCGGGAGGTGGAGGTTGCAGTGAGCCAAGATCGTGCCATTGCATTCCAGCCTGGGCAACAGAGCAAGACTCCATCTCCAAAAAAAAAAGTATGCTGGAAATTCTTAAGACATTTCTAATATTACTTTACCAGTAATATTAAAGCTAACTTATTTATTAAAGATTCAACTTAAGTCACTTACACTTGAAAAAGCATTTGACTAGTCTTTCCTTTTTTCTGATAAAGTATTTGATTTAATCATTTTTATTTTTCTTTAAGCCCATTCATTAGAGCTCTTTTATATATTTTTAGCGGTGAAACATTGTGTACACAACACATAAATAAATAGATGTATTAGGCATACTGATAGAAGTACATTTATAGATTCCTAAGACCTCCTTTTTTGTTTTTCCTATCTTAGACTTGCAAACTCTTGATAACCTGTTTCATCACCCTGGCAGCTGTCAGCTAAATAGCCCTAAATCTGCATATTGAAGGAAACAACTTTTAGTGAAAAATCAGATAGCAAAATTTACATCTCAAGGTACTGAAAGAAAAAGTCTGGTAGTGCTGGAGGGAGATTAAAGATGGATGTCAAACACAAAATTATACAAATCTACCATATGATTTTAAGAGGAGACCAATTTTATTTAGATAGGGACTACTTGTCTTTTAACTGGATCTGAGCTCTGGGCAGAGCCTACATTGAATCCTGGGTCTCCAAAAAGGGAGAATTATTATGAGGCTAGACTATTGATGCTTTTACAGTGCACTTTAAAAAAAGGTTTTTAAACAAAGACTTTTCTGAGTGTCTAAACTACACTCTCCCTAAAAACCCAAGAGTAGCCTCTGTTGCAATAACCATTTTAGTCAATAAATCAAATAACAAAATACAAAAGCAAGTAGTTTAAGAGTTGAGATGAACTGGTCTGTTTATGCTCTTGGGGTTCCATAAGGAAAGGCAGATTTCTCCCCCAAAGGGAGTCTGACACTTTCTCTGTTTTCTTTAAGGCTGTTATAAACTATTTTAGGTTCCTCATTCAGCAGAGGGTGCAAGAGAAAGGAGAGGCAGAAGAAGTAAATGAAGAAAACAGAATTCAATCAACTGAGAAGAAAAAAACTTTTGCTCAAAAAAAAAAGGAAAGAAAAAGACAAGGTCGTAGGAGAAAAAACAAAACAAAACAAAACAAAAAAAGCCAACATGAAGACCTTTTAAATACAAACACGTAGACACACACATATATTTTGGATGTTAGCTTTTAATTAAGCTGACTTTTAACCATTGAGCTCCTTAAAAAAAACTTTGTAAATCTTATGACCGCAGTTCAGCTGGAACAAATTGCTGCTATTTTAGAAGTACCAAGTATCAAACCAGAAAGGGCTTGATTTAGGAAATAAACCCAGGCTGTTGCGGTGGAAAAAAAGATGGCAGAACCCTTAGCTAAAGCAGTGTGAGGCGACAGCCATTGCTCTTTTGGTTGACCTGACTAGCAAAAAGGTGGCTTTGTTATGTAAATAAAGCCTTTTAAGTAGTCAGAAATGAAAGTCTTTTCTGTTTTTTTGCTGTTCATTTTTCTCCCTGTACCACACCACCTTGTGTGTGTGTGTGTATGTATGTGTGGTGGGGTGGTGGTGGTGGGGGAATTTAGCCACTTCAGAGGACTTTTTCCCCAAAATTTGGAATTTTCCTTCTAATTTGATTAAGTCAGATAGAGTTGATCAAACCCAACGGGAAAAAGACCAAAACAACCACAAAAACAGAAACAAACAAAAACAACAACAACAGAAAGTTAAGCAAAACAAACAAAAACAGTTAAGCAAAACAATCTATACAATTGCTGAGCATTCTAATGATAAGGAGCCATGAAAACCAGCTGGTTGTTAATCTTCACTTTAGCCAAAAACAAACCCCAATTGAGTTACTTACCTAGGAATGGGTCTCAGGTTGAAGACTGCTGTCTACCATCCTAGAAGCAGGACAAATCTCAAATTCATCTTCCCTGTTGGAAGAGAGTTCAGACTTCATAAAATAGTTACCTGCCTTCCATTGTCGTGGAAGCAGGAAAAACCTGCATTCCTTGTGTGGGAAGCAAGAAAAATTCCAAAAACAGGGAATTGTATGGCAATGTAAACTTTAGATCTTGACCAAATTTTGGGAGATCAGGGATTCTCTGTAGGGGATGCTTTCAGGCTTCAGCAAATTGTCCTAATGGTCTGAGCCATAAAGATATCTCAAGCTGGTACCAAGCACCAATAGGAGATTTGTCAAAGGTCAGGGGCACCTCCACTCAGAATCTCTTTGCAGTTATCAAAATGTGAACCCATGTGAACGCTGAATATCTGAGACAGGTTTCATTTAATTTAGAAAGTTTATTTTGTCAAGGTTGAGGATGCACACCCATGACACAGCCTCAGGAAGTCCTGACAACGTGTGCCCAAGGTGGTCTGGGTTCAGCTTGATTTTATACACATTTTAGGGAGACATGAGACATTAATTGATATATGTAAGATGTACATTGGTTCCATCAAGAAAGGTGGGACAGCTCAAGCAGGGAGGGGGCTTCAAGTCATACGTAGGTAAGAGACAAATGGTTGCACTCTTTTGAGTTCTGATTAGCCTTTCCAAGAGTGTCAATCAGACATGCATTTATCTCAGTGAGGGGAGGGATGACTTTGAATAGAATGGGAGGCAGCTTTGCCCTAAGCAGTTCCCAGCTTGACTTTTCCCTTTAGCTTAGTGATTTTTGGGGCCCCAAGATTTATTTTCCTTTGACATTTCCCCCCTTTTCTAAAATTTTTGGAGAAAGCATTTTACAAAAAAGCCTTTGGTCTCAGGTTTTGTCTGATCTCTCATGTCTGGGATGGTTTATTCCTATATAGGTAGGTCCCAAGTTATTAGGAAAGCTCGTTTTTAGCAGGTTGAGAAGTCTCATGTTCTATGAAGAGAAAATAGGGGGAGGAAGGGAGGAAAACAATAACAAACAAAAGAGCAATCTTGGAAAATTGGTATAGGCCATATTACTCTGAAGTCCATACATCAGTAGGCAGGTATGAAAGTGGCTTATGTGTGTAAATAGGTTGCTGTTATTTTCTTCTGAAGTTTATTTAAGTTGTCTAAATTCAGTTAGCAAGGCTTTAAGAAAGCAAAGGTTAGTTTTTAGTGATTTCAAATTAGAAAAACTGGGGCGGTAAAGGAAAAGAGAGAAGAAAAAAATGAAAACATTATTTTTGGATACTTGCAGCCAGGAAAAAATTAGAATTCAGTCTAAACTGTAGAAAATAATAAAAATTAAAAACCTTAGGCAGGACTGGAATCTAACATCAGGTGTACTATAGTTTTTTGTTTGTTTGTTTGTTTTTGGTTTTGGTTTTTTGTTTTTGTTTGAAATGGAGTCTTGCTCTGTTGCCCAGGCTGGAGTGCAGTGACGTGGTCTCGGCTCACTGCAAGCTCTGCCTCCTGGGTTCATGCCATTCTCCCGCCTCAGCCTCCCGAGTAGTTAGGACTACAGGCACTTGCCACCATGCCCAGCTAATTTTTTGTATTTTTAGTAGAGACGGGGTTTCACCATTTTAGCCAGGATGGTCTTGATCTCCTGACCTTGTGAGCCACCCGCCTCAGCCTCCCAAAGTGCTGGGATTACAGGCTTGAGACACTGTGTGCGGCCTAGTTTTTGAAACATAATTTTTCTCTCTCCTGTTTCCTATTTTTATTAAAGACAAATCATGGTAGGACTGATTTGCTTTATTATACTTGGCCAGATCATTTGTATAAAGTATAGCAAGAATAATTATCTTCCACATAAGCTTTTTATATTGGCTTTGATGGAACTTTGTTCCATAAAAGGAATCTCAGATAAGATTTTTTTAAAAGCTGAGCCCAGCCATGGATTTGTATCATCAAATACCTATGAGTACCAGAATTACTCTCCTCTTGAGGTTCCAAGGTATTAGTAGGTTGGGCCTCTGGGCCTGTCAGAAAGTGACATTCTTTACTTGCTACAGGGCAGGAACCCTGTACAGGAACCGCATAGATAAGGTTTGAGGCCAGTTTTCCCAGAGGCTTTTATTGACTTTCTAAGCCAACTTCGATTCCTTAAAGGAAAGCACACCATGCCAGTCAAAGCCTTAGTAAAATAACCAGTTTCTCCAATTGTGTCCTGTTACAAATGAAAACAGATTCT
Source organism: Trachypithecus francoisi (assembly GCF_009764315.1). NCBI lineage: Eukaryota > Metazoa > Chordata > Mammalia > Primates > Cercopithecidae > Trachypithecus > Trachypithecus francoisi. The sequence continues at coordinate 109,075,709 of NW_022681456.1, forward strand.
TATTGAATTTATGCAAATAACTATATTGCCATAAGTTAAGAATATTCACAAATAGTTTCTGAATTCTGGAGAAATCAGGTAGAGAAAAATAAATATGCTCCAAATTTTGTTTATAGGAGTATACTTAATTGTTAAAAGCTGTCAATAGCTCAAAAGAAAAGTTTCCTTTACTCTGAAAAACAAAGCAAAGGATCAGCAACATTTTAAGCAAAAAGTCAACAAGATTATTCCAGTCTTCTATTAGTTTAGTCTGTGCAGTTAATACCTATTCTGCTTGATATTCATAAACATTTCACCTCTCCATTAGTCCTGAAAATTTTACCACTATTCTGATGTCACAATCTCCAGAGTTATCAGAGCACTTGTTAGAGTTTTATAGCTGATTATAAAATCACCTTCTAAAGAGGATCAAAACAAGACAATAATTGTCCATGGATGACAAAAAGTTTTCGGGCAGCCGTAGTCAAAGACACAATTGACATGGAAATTTATTACCGCTGTGGCACACAATAATTTATTATAACAATTATAATTATTACTGAAAATTTGCACTAAGTCATATCAGAATGATAGGAGTTTTTCATAATTTTTGAGCATATACCAATAACATATTTATACAAATACAACCCAAAGAAAACCAAACACCATTTCAGATTTGACAATGCTTCTTATATAATTTTTATACCAAATAAGTCATATATGTCAACTTTGGACTTTAGGAAGCCTAATATCTTAAGGGATTAATGAAGTCAGAAAAAGACATGATTTATGATTTAATTTTGAGAAGTTTGTCAAATATCAAAGGTTAAGACACTTGATATCACAAAATCAGATCACAAGTCATTGTAAAACAAGTTACTCACTTAAACAAAATGATAACTCAAGGATTTCAAAAAAAGGCAAAAACCTTCAGTCTTTGAGAGAGGAGACTTAGAAGCCCTAATAAAAACAGCACAAAGCCAATTAAACTCATTTTTCAAAATTTTGTAAATGATCTATAAGATTGTAATCTTGACTGTAAGATATAACTTCCATAAGCCTTTTATAACCTTTATAAGCTTTATTAAAGAGTCAGTTAATGCTTCAAGAAAACCTTGCTAATCTGATACAGGGGCCCATATGTTGGTCTTGCATTAGTGTGCCTGTGACGTTAATGGTTAATTTATTGAGGAATTGAACATATTTCATCTCTCAGCATCAGCCCTTACAATCACACATACCTACCTCTTCTGCAATAGTCCCTGGACCTTGAGGAGTTGAATAGCTTTAATTTCTGGCCCTGTGTCAGAAGGCAGTTTATTTTGATTGCCATTTTATAGTAGGACTGGAGATGAGGCTTTAATTGCTTTCAGTTTTTAAGATTTAGCAGGACTTGGTGTCCTTTTTAGATCCAGGAGCCAAAGCCCTGTAACTCAATATCACGAGGACTTTAAAAGCACATAAAGTAAGATATACAGATGTAATAACCTTAGTTAAAAAATAATTACTTTAAATCTTAGGTTTTTTTTTCTAAGCAAACCAAAACTTAAAAATAATGGCATAGGAATAATTTTGATAAAATGTAAAATCTGTTAGACCTGTTACCAAAAGGCAAAAGAAAAGACTTTCTGTAGTGCACAGAATATATTATGTTGGAAGAAATCATTTCCTTTAGACCTTTAAGAAAACATTGTTAGCATCAGGCCACAACAAGCAAAACTTGAGGGGAAAAAACCTTATATGAGCTGAAAATGAGTTGAAGGAGGGTGTTACTATTTTGTGGCTTTTAAAAGGAAGAGAAAACTGATAATGATGAGATGCAATAAAAATTGAACTTTGGATTAAAAAAATTAAAATCTCTTATAATTTATTAAGAGTAAATCAATTCCTGAAGAAAATTGTATTGTTCTAATCAATTTTTTAGTGTATTAGTGTTCTTTTACATCAAACCCAATATCTAGAAAGACCATTATAATTTCCCTTTAATTATAGACAACTGGATCATATAAAAGTTTTTTTAAATAAATCACCTTATTGGATTTATACTCTATACATTTTTAAATACAGCCTCTTCTTGGACTTACACAGACTCTTCATGACATGCTTGGACTTTCTGGTTTGTCCTGAACATCCCTCTTTCATAAACAACCAGTCATTTTATTCTAGGACTAAATTTACTATATAAGATTCCTTGTCATACAAAATGATTTCTCTTTAAGCTTTCTTACCAAAAAATACCTCCTTATTTCTATAACTTTCTTTACATCTGTCTTATTTCCTGGTTCTTTTCACCTTGTTTTATATATAAAAGGTAAACAAGCTTTGGATTAGACAAAAATTGTTCACCTCTTTAAAAAGGACACTTTTTTTAGAAAGAATATTTTCCTACATATTTTATTGGTAAATACACAAATAATGAAATATATATTATTTAATTTAATATACCTTTAGATTCTAAATTATGAAAAGTTTGTCTACAAGTATTATCCCATTACATTTACCTAATTATCTTCTCAGCAAATTAAAAAAAACCAAACTCCATTTCATTTCTCATTTTCCTTCCCTTTTGCCAGTTGTTGCTTCTTTATTCACTCCTTGTCAAATGATTCCTTCCATCCACATTTGTAATATCCTTTATTTTCTCAATGCTTCCAAGTTTTAAAAAAATCTCTACTTTTGTTTCCATTTCTAAGCCTATGCTTCTCCTTAACTATTGCTTTCAACTCTCTCAATACCTCTGCACTTTTCTATCAAGATGGCCAGTGATATTCACAAAACAATATTAAGTACAAATGCAGTGAACACAGTGAACAGGTGAGGGATGATGGCTGGATGAGGTGGCAGTGCCTGCCTGACTGTTTTCACGATATGTTGTTGAGGAGCTGAGTTGACCAACTGGAACTAGAAAATAGCTTTGTTTATGTCTATGATCATGTATAGGGTGGATGTTTAAAAAGAGTTACCTTTATGTGATATAAATAGCTTGCTTCCTCATGATTTGACTTGATATAGAGAAAGAAGATTGAGAGTAGGAAAAAACCATGCACAAACTCAAAGTGCTTTTTTCTATTCTTTCACTCAACACAATCAACACAGACTTCTGTGACCAAATGCATGGGGATTTCTCCCTACCAACAAGCAAGCAATCAATTCTGTGGTGGACCCAGCTGGGTGTCTTCCAATTCAGTTTCAACACTGTCTACCTAGATATAGAGTCATATTCCACAGGATGAGGGTTTAGTCCCTGAGATAGAGTCATATCCCACAGGATGAGGGTTTAGTCCCTGAGACTGCCCCCGACTTTGGATGCCAGTGGCAAGCCCCAGGTTGTTTTACCAGGGGATTCCACAACCTCCTCCTTGGGTTCAATTAATTTGCTAGAGCAGTTCACAGAACTCAGGGAAACACATTTACTGTTTATTATACAGGATATTATGAAGGATGCAGATGAAGAGATGCATGCAGTGAGATATGGAGAAAGGGGTGCAGAACTTCCATGCCCTCACAAGGCACATCACCCTCCAGAAACCTCCAGGTGTTCAGCTATACAGAAGCTATTCAAATCCTGTCAATTTCGGTTTGATTAAACCATTGGTCACTGGTAATCAACTTAACCTTCAGCCACCCTTTCCTCCTCAGAGTTTGGGGGATGTGGCTTAAAGTTCTAATCCTGTAATCATGCTTTGGCCTTTTAAATGATCAGCCCCCATCCTGAATCTACCTAGGGCTCTCTAGCCACCAGTCTACTAATTAGCATACAAAAATACATCATTTTGGAGTTTCTGAGGATTTTAAGACTTGTATGCCAGGAAACGGGGTCAAAGAGCAAATTTATGTTTCATAATTTCACAAATATAAAGACTCTAGCTCCCAGGATAAGATTCAGCTAGCACGTTTCTTAATGGAAACTGGATGACAGTCAGTTAAAGGTTGTTGACAACCTGAAATGCTGATATTCTGTGCTGAGTAGAGAGACCCATATGTTTTAGACAAGCAGGTGGCACAGTTAATATTCTGTAAAGAAAATTGAGAATCTTTGACTTGTGTTTACACAGAATTCCATTCTGTGAAAATGGTTCATAGCACAAAGCCAATTTTTTTCTCAGAAAATAATTTTGAATCTTACTCACAGAAATACCATAAGTGTATGCCATGAATCATGAAAGAGACAATTAAGATCTGCAAAAATTTCAGGACAGATGCTACTGTCCAGTACTGTATCTAGTAGGCAGTGCAGCTGGGATGAGTCCACAGAGCTGACGCCAGGATCTTACCCTCTGAAATATGTTATTTCCCTGATCATCTTAATGTTTGCTGGTTTAGTTCCCTGACTTAAAAAATCTGTGTAATTTAGAAATTCATAATGCTGTTTCTGTATCTTTTTTCTCTTCCTTTCATTTGCTTTGCCTTTCACAAACTTCTCCCCATCTTTCACAGACATAATCTCAGATCTAGGTGTCATTACAACAAGAAAGAAAAAGTGTTTCTGAATGAAGTTCTTATATCTATTATATAATGTCTGGCCTCCCCAGTGCTATTCAGGAGCACCATGGGCCATGATTGGATAAAGACATCCTTGCTGCATCCCACACTGCTGTGTAAACATGTATATTCGAGAAGTGCCTCAATTATAAGTCACTGCCTGCAGTTTGGAGCATCTGCTACTTGCATACATGTCTAAAAGCCCAGTGGAGTATACGGGCTCATGTGGGGACTGGTGCTCCTGATATGGACTGTATTTTCAGCTGTTCTCACAGTGACTGCCCAACTACTGCATCTCTCTGAGTGGATGGACCTGCCCACCCCTATGCTCCTGCTCAAGCCTCCAGAAGTGAATTCATTGCATCTCTCCAAACATGTGTTTTAAACTTTAGACCACCGAAAAACACTCTTCAGATGTGGTAGATATCCATTTCCCTGTTTTTCTGTGATGCCATTAACAGACGAACAGAATTTTATTCATAAAGATATGAATTCATGTAAAACAGGAATATATTCTTGGGTGGGTTTTCTCATATCTAAGCATGGTATTAAATGATTATGAGGGGAATCAAAATTGGAGAGTCTAATGGAGGGATACTTTGCTGTGGATAGGACAGAGATAAAAGCGAGAGAGGGTGGGCTTGATGGGGCTGGTTAGAGAAAATGTTAGAAATATGTGTAGGAGAGAAACAGGCATCCACCGGAAGATTTTATGAAGTTTCTGCTGTGCAGTGGCCCCACATCCTCCATTGCAACTTCTAGTCAAATTTAAATGTCTTGCTGTGCTTTTGGAGTTGGATTTATTCCACTATACTGTCTCTTCTTTCAGATATTCACATGGCTTTCTTCTTCACCTCCTTCAGGTCTTTACTCAAAGGTCACCTGGTGAGGACTGATTTAGTCACCCTGTTAAAAATTGCATCTTTCCCAGCTCACCCAAGTAAATTATTTATTTTGTTTTTCTGATTCCTCCATTAGAATTAGGAGGGCAAGGTGTCCCCCGTACCTCTGTCCCAGGTTTATTCACTGCCTTATCCTCAGTGCCTAGAACAGCACTAGGCACATAGACGTTGCTCAGCAAATGTTTGTCGATTGACTGAATGAGTGCAGTCTGAATAGGCTGAGTCACTTCCAGCTACTAAAATAACAAATAAGTGGTTCTCAAAAGATACTGCTAGAATCTTTCTAGCTGTATAGACCGGTAAGCCTGAGTAGGAAGACTGAAAATAAGCATTCATTGAAATCCTTCCTGGAAACATTGATATTCTTTAATCCAAATAATTCTGTGTACTTGTTCAATAAATTACAAACAAATGTGTATTAGAAAAAACAGATACCCCTTGAAATACTTATGTTTCAAAAATTCCTTCTTTCAATTTTCTCTGCCTGTACTAGAGAAACACAAATTACACATGGCACTAATCTGCCTTTGTTTGGAACACATTTCCTTTATCATGCAATCATTTCAAATATGAAAAATAAAATATTGCTAAATACAAGACTACTTGCTGGCTTAAACAGTGGATAAGAGTTTGCTTTTCTCTGTGTTTGTAGTTCTGGCAAATTATCCAGAAGATTAATCTTTGAAAAGACTTTTTTATTGTTTCTGTAGAAAACGTTATTTTAAAGCAATAATCTAATGGAAGTACTTCTCCTTCGTACAATTTAAGAGATTTGATTGAAAAATAACATGAATACACATCTCTACTCTATATGGAGTGTGTATTTCGTCCTATTCGATCAATGATGTAAGCTACTGCAGGGAACCAATACAGTTGCCCCAATACCTGGGGCAAAAGCATTGTCTTTGCCCCAGAGGCAGTTTTATCACCACTTGCCTCCATTCCTCCTCCGTGAGCAAGACCCTGCTGCTTGATTCTGAAAACACAATATTAGAATCTTTCTAGCTACATAGACCAGTAGGTATAAACAGGGAGACTGAAAATAAATATTCACTGAAATTCTTCAGAGCAGCTTCTGCCACTTCTTGTTCTAGATCATATAGAAAATATGTCTGGGCCCTCAGCCAACAGTGACCCTTAAAAAAAAAAAACATCTGCTTTGAAATTGATTATTTCAGACAGATTTCTTTAAGTCAGGGGAAAAAAGAAACATATGCTGGCCTAGACTCTACTTTTTCATGTGAAATCTGCCACTTAGTTTTTGGAATAGGAAACTTCTCGATTTCTGTCTAGGCTACCAGATTCTTCACTTAAAGAGAAGCCCCCTTTTGTTAGATGCTTAGCTTTTCAGCTTCCACTCTTTATATGGTGAACATACAACTTATTATTCAAATAGGGATGCGTTTGAGAATAGAAGGGGTAACTATTAAAAATTATGGCCAGAAAAAGTTACAAACTGATATTGTGTGAAGCAAACAAAGTTGTATTGTCTCTCTAACTATTAAGAAGGAGAATGAAATTACTTACTAAGGCCATATAATGTGCTAAGTGATTTATATCTATTACCTCAATTTCAAAACCATCCTCTGATATTGAGGCTTGGGAACATTTTCAGTCATGAATCTGAGGCTCTGTGACGTTAACCCAAGGAGTCAACATATCGTAGGCTAAAAGGAATTTTAGGAACTCAGCTCAGGACACTTTACAATAAGGACGATTGATTTAGCTGTCTGGAGGAAATGCATTAGATACACATTTTGGCTGAAAGCCAAATGTTACAATCAATAATTGACAAGTCAGATATCACTAGAATAGGAAGAACTTTGGGGAGACAAGATTGCATTTGAAACCTTACCAAACATTTTCAATGTCAACATTTGGAAGTTTGACAATATAGTGAAGGAAAAGTAATTTCTCAGCACCATCCACTGGTGGATTATTCCTGTGGTCTCCGTGCTGTGTGTCTGCAGTCCTACAGACACGCCTACTTTAACAAGACTAACATTTAGCACATAGTGGCAGGAACTGGGATTCACTGCTCAGCAAATGCCCCAAATCCTGGATCTTCTACTACTGAAAATGTTTGCCAGTCTAAAGCAATTATTTTGACAAGTGTTTGTTTCTTAGTCCCAAAACAGACAACACAGAAGAAAACTATAAAGAATTGACTTCTTAAATTTGAATTTTGACTGTGGAAACAAAATGCACATTGCAATTCTCTGCTTTCTCTAACACTGTCTTTTTTCTTCCTATTTGTTATTTATTCATTCCATCAGTATTTATTTATTTATTTATTATAATTACAACTTTTAGGTTCAGAGGGTACATGTGCAGGTTTGGATATATTGTGCGATGCTGAGGTTTGGGGTACAAATGATTCCATTATTCAGGTAGTGACCATAGTACCCAATAGGTCGTTTTCCAGTTCTTTTCTCCCCTTCTCTCTCCCCCTTCTAGTACTCCCCAATGTGTATTGTTCTCATCTTTATGTCCTTGTGTACTCAGTGTTTAGCTTCCACTTATAAGTGAGAACATGTAGTATTTGGTTTTCTGTTCCTCCATTAACTCGCCTGGGATAATGGCCTCCAGCTGCATCCATGTTGCAAAGGACATGATTTCCTTCTTTGTATGGCTGCATAATATTTCATCCATATATATGTCACATTTTGTTTGTCCAATCCACTGTTGATGAGCATCTAGGTTGTCAATAAATATTAAGCACCTTTTTAATGTCTCAGCCAGCATTTCAGGAAACGGGGATACAACAGTGAACAGAAGACAGAAGTCTCTGCCTTCATGGATTCTATATTCTGGGCCTTAGGGATATAGAAAATAAACAAGACTACAAATTAAATATATAGCATATAAATAGTTTTAAGTGCTAGAGAGAAGAATAAAGCAGGGAAGATGGATATGAGGAATTCTGTATTGTGATTGGATCAAAGATGATTTCTCATGATATTGTTTTTGGAGTATTTATTCCTCATGGAACTTTTTGAGGGCAGATTTAATATTTAACGTTCAGTTCTTCATAACAAGATGTGAAGAGTTCCAATTTAGGCCTTTTTTTTCCCTTGAAAATCTCATTGTCTTAATGGAATTAAATAATGTAAAATTAAATATAGTTCTTCAGGGTTATTTTGTCTAACGTTTTGAGTGTCAGTATGTAAAATAATTCTATGAAGACCTGACTTATTTAATCTCAACTCTGTTATTCTGCTTTATATTATTTAAAATTTTATAAATATTAGTTGGCAGAGTAATGATGTGATATTTTTCCTAAGGGTATATTCCAGACATGCTCTGACTTAATATTTCCTTTAACTGACAATTTACTCTCCTAAGTAGTAAATAATTCCTCATAATTTTTTTGTATATAAAACTAACAGCTTTCATAATAAATTTATTATTGTGGCATTTTCTTCTTGCAATATTAAATATTCACTTACACTTCACTTGACTGATAGAATTTCAACATAGAAAGCACATAAAGAGATTGTCACTGTTTACCCCTATATTGTGTACAAGAATTGTAGATTGCATATTCGCTTACAAACAATAAACTCTGATGACACTCCCTGTTTGTGCTGCTCACATTGATACCCTGATTAGATATGAAGGGGACATACATGATCACTTGATCATTTGTCACATGCATGTTCAGGGATGCCAGCACTGGCATTGATTTGGATGTTTGTCTATCTGACTATTTAACCTTCCAAAAGCTAAGTCTAAATAGCTACAGTGTAACAGTAGATTCTGGCCAGATGCTGAGACTGAGGTAGAATTCTTGCCCACCCCTCCTGTCTCAAATTCAGTTATCCCTTGGAAGGGGCACAAAAGTATCAGTCATTGGAGTGGCAGCCTCCCAACCTTGTTCCTGTCTGGTGACCAAAGCGTGGAACATGGCATTGCAAAGGGTCATAACAAAGTTCATTCTGATCCTAGGCATTGTTAATTGAGTGGGTGGATTTTCACCGTTATTTGCCTGTTAAGTTTCCTCAGAATCTGACTTCCTAGTCAGTAGGCACAGTCAACAGATGAGGGCTTCTTGGCTTAACTGATCTTATGAATTCCATTAGGAGGGATGAGAACCTGAGTTAGGTTCTAGCAAGTGGTTCCAGGCTTCATAAGTATTTACCCTTATGCTGTAGTTATAGCGTCATTAGCTACGACTGTTGCTGAAGCTTGAATTCAAATAAAAAGCAATTAGATGTTAATTCCAATACTCAACTCACATGCAACTGAAACTTAATGATCTGGCAATTTGAACTTGAATATGAAAAGGGAATTGCTTTAGCTTTTTTGATCCTCTGATTTTATTGTCTGCCACAAAAGAAAAGCAAATAATACACAGCATCAGTGCACAGCATGAAAAAGGAGATAGGAGCCAAATTCACTAAAAATTCTAAAAGCTGGTCTATAGCTCTGCTCCAGAATTACCTGAAGGTTGGATGGAGGTGAAGTCCATTATTTAATCTGGCAATTTCCTAGACATCACAAACAGCGGGCTGCAAATCTCAGATCAGGAAACCCTTCCTGGAACCCTGGATGTGATTTAATGTCCTCTTTTTTCCAAACAACCACACACATCTGTGCACATCTCTGCTGTGACTTTGGTCACATCTCCCTGCATACACAGGAAGTCCCTTGCTTGTTGGTTGCCCTTTTTCTTAATTATGTTTTCAGAAGGAAGTTCTGATTTTAAATTCAATTTTATATCCCAAGAACCTAGCACAGTTTTAGGTAAGAACTCAGTAAAAATCACTACTACGACTTCTAAAATGACTACTACTATCAGTACTGCTGCTGGTAGTACTAGAGTGCTAGTACTATTCCTGTTTTTGCTGCTGCTACTATATCCAGTGTAGCTGGTGAGCTAATGAGGACCCCACTCAGGCACATGGGATATGCATACACATTTCCACATTGTGGTTTCTTTTCAGTCACCCCCGAAAGATGGTCCTGGCAGAGGGAAGATGTGGAGGCATTCTGGATGAAGGGAAAAGTTTAAGAGTTTATGATAGAAAAACCACTCATATTGCAAATAGTGGTATGATCACTGTGAATTTGCTATACCTCTTGGATTTTACAATATTTCTGTCATATGTGAAATTTTGTATTTTCTATAGCGTATTTGGTTTCCCCCCACTAAAGATATGATTGCCCTAGCATGGTGATGCTGTAGAAGGAGATGAAAATTTGATTCAACATCATCTAATACATATTTTATCAATAATTAAGAAAACATTTGCTAACCTAATGAACTTAAACAAGTCTCTGGGTCTCAGCGTCAGTTTCACTGTCCATAAATTCAGAATAATGTAACCTGTCTTCTCAGGCTATTTTGAGGATGCAAAGAGGAAACAAATATGAAAGTGATTTGCAAGCTGCCAGGTAGTAGGCAACGTAAGGTGTTACATGACTGTGACAAATTTTCCTTCTGAACCTCCTGTAGCACTTTGTACTAAATGGCACGTTCAGCTGGTTGGAGGCCAGAGCCATGGTCTTGTTGGAAATAAGTACCTGATATGAGGTACAAAGACCTGGGAGCAAAGCCCTGCCCCACTGTTTCACTAGTTATGTGACCTGAGATAAATTACTTGAGAAAAGAATCTTAAAGTCATCCAGCTCATGGGTTACTGTGAGAATTAAGTAGAAAAATATCTGTGAAGGCACCTGGTGTACTGCAGGCAGTTGGCCAGTGTTTACACAGCATTTCTTTTAGGGCAGAGAAAGATATAAATGAATCAAAATGGTTCCCAGTAGGTAACCTGCAAAGAGGAGAAAGCTTGGACGCTGCAGACCTGGCTTCCTACTCTGCCCTGTGTGACCTGAGCAAGTCCTAGAACCACTCTAAGCCTGTTTCCTCAGATGAGAATTGGGAGGAATAATGATGATAATAATAATAAAAAAACATTTCCTTAATTATCTCTTAGGGTTGCTCTGAGGACTAAAAAATATAAGATATCAGCAGACATGGGATAGGAACTAAAAATTTAGCCTATCCTCTCCCAAAGTTTAGCATCATGCTCATGCTAATTCTCCTTATTTTTAAAGATAGTCTTAAACCATGTCCAGGTGTTTTCTGTTGACTCAAGAAGAGCCTAGGATGCACTTTTGACAAAATGTTTGCAGTCCAGTATAAAACTTTACCTTAGCCAGGCGTGGTGGCACATGCCTGTTGTCCCAGTCATTTGGGCGACTGAGGCAGGAGGATCGCTTGAGCCCAGGAGTTTGAGGTTGCAGTGACGGCACTCCAACCTGCGCAACAGAGTGAGACCCTGTTTCAAAAAACAAGGACAACAACAACAACAACAAACAACAACAACAAAAACCTTTACCATCTCTGGAAGCCACCTTTTGAGTGGCAGAACACCAGTAAAAATGAATGAAGGTGGAGAAGAAGAGGAAAGAGAGAAGCAGCTGATGAGAAACGGAGGCCTAGCATAGGAGCAAGAAGAGACACTCGGTCTAGCAACTTTGATAAGATGAAAGCTTTCTTCCCGAACTCTTCTCCCCTTGTTTGCCTTGAACCCTTCTATCCTGTCCTTCTTTCCACTGAAAACTTCGTGAAGGCAAAGCCAATGAAGATCTCGAGAGTGCAAGGGGAGGCAAAGTGTGGCGGGAAGAGTACCTCCCCGGCAGGCTGAGGAAGCCTGCCCACACCGCAGGGCCCCCTGCAGGGGCAGCCTTACTGACTAGGCTGATTCCTGGCAAAAATGAGGCTGGGACAGTGTAACAATAAGAAGGGGAACACCTACCACATATTGAACTTTCACTGTGTGCTCTACCAGTACCTTCTCAGTGGACTCTCAACAGAAAGTCTCATAGGGCAATTCTGCAGCCCTGTCTCTTTGCCTAGTCATGGAGTTAGTAAGCTGCAGAGGCAGGACTTGAAGTCAGGTCCCCCACTCCACCGTCCCCTTTCAGCTAAAGATGTTGAGCAAGCATTTCTGTGTGAGGTCATTCAGAAATGGTTTATGCCAGCAATTTTATTCATCTTCCTAGAGGTGGAAGTGGTGAATAAGCTCTTTTACTCATGAGTTAGTGGAATTTATTTCTGGTAGATTATTAAGTGGAGGGTCATATAAAGATTTCCCCATAGAACAAGCATGGCTTAGACTTGAGGGGCTACCTGGGGAGTAGCCTGCAAGCAAGCCCAGAAGGGTGAGTTTATCCCAGTGATGCTGGTGCTTCAGACACTGAGGGAGCTGGGAGACACTTCTGTCAAAGACACAGAGCTCATCATGGTGTCAAACACTTCTGAGAGGCCAAACACTTCTGAGAGGCTAAACCAAAAAGGCCCATGAGGTTTAGCAGTGAGAAGGTAGGTTGCTCTCCAGTGTCTGAGATCTCATCATTCATTTCATTCTATTTCTACTCAAAAGATTTCCAAGGGATTGTTCTCTATCTTGCCACCAGTTTGGGGGAGTGCACTCTCTTTAGGGTCACTCTGTGTATTCCCTTGCCATATAGCTCGCAGGAAGTCTCTTTTCACTGAATTTAACCACCTGATTGTTAATGAAGGTAGAGATGCACCTCTGCTGTAGCTGAATAGCTCAACAGTCTCCAAAGTTAGCTATCCCAGTCTTTTCTGGACCTGGATGTTTGAATTGATCAGTACATCTGCAACTGTAATGATTATTTTTGTCTTTTGATATATCTCACCTGAATCTGAGAGCTGATGCATTTTTCTTAAACTTTTTTTTTTTTTTTTTACTGTGAAATATTCTAGTCACCCACTTTGGTGACTAGAAGAGTGAATTAATAGTAGTCTAATCACCCTGGAGATGCTATGCTTCTGTGAGCTGGCACTGAGGTAAGGCAGCACATCTCTGTGGGAATGACAAGTGAATGAATCTGCTCCTCGTTTAACCGGCTGTTCTTTTCTCTCTCTCTGTTTTCTCTCCTAGGAAACACATGGAAGACTGCTGTGACCCTGCCCATCTCTTTGCTATGACTAAAATGAATTCCCCTATGGGGAAGAGCATGTGGTATGACGGGGAGTTTTTATACTCATTCACCATTGACAATTCAACTTATTCTCTCTTCCCTCAGGTTAGTATAGAGTTGGTTGCCTTCAATATAGTTTCTTAAATTTCTTGCTGTCATAGAAAAGGGATAATTGAGTTTGCCTAACTCATCAGATCGACTTTTTGTTTTCTTTCTTCTCTCTTAACTTTAAATGCTTTTCTTTATATCTGTCATTTGTGTGTGTGAATAAATCACATAGTCTTTTGATGCAAGGGTGGAAGCAAGATATTATAGAGTTACAGTTTTCCTAGCCTTTCTGATTTGAGTCCTATGAGACTGAAGGAAACAAGAAATGAATGATCAGGGACTTGTGGAATTCTAGTGTTCTGAGGTTGGCTGTGGAATGCCCGTGAGGATTTGTGTGATACTGGAATGTTTTCTTAGGACTGATGTTGCTCAAGGAGTGGGGACCATATGATGAGAAGTTTGCTTCTTAGAGCTCTTGAATGTGGTTAGATTACCGCTGTGAAATGGCGGAGTGGTGGATATGGAGAGGAATAATTCAACTTGACCACTTTTGAAGTGGTCTAAATCAAGCTTTGATTACTTAATATCTCTTCTTGGTTTTCTGAGCATTGAAATAAAATGTTTTTCTAACATACATGTAGGCAGCAAGTGGGGGCAAAGGGGAAATTTTATTTTAGGGAACCCTAGCTGTGGGGAGGGGAGATTTTAGGCAAAATTGCAATTAGGGAAAAATTCAGAAATGAATTGTGGCCTCCCCCAAGACCTCTTTTAGCCTCTCTTGGTTTACTCAGATGATTGTACAGAAAGAGAATTTTGAGCCTTGGAAGGTGGGACTGAACCTTTCATGTATCTCTGTTAATAGTCCATGAGACTTTAAAGGAGGAATCCCACAAAATTGAGATACAGGTTCTGCCAGATCCAAAGTCATACTCTCTATGAAATAGCCATGTTGACTAGCTCATCCTTAGCTATTTTAGTCTAGTTTAATGGTTTTAAAATGTAGTGATAAGGTTTTTCTTTTAATTTTTGAAATAGGAAATAGAAGCTTTAGTTTATTGCCAGTATCTATGTGTTTTCTCTCTCTTCTTCATCTGCCCTTGGGAGGCTTCGAAGTGTCAAAGGAAATAACTAAGAGTCATAATATATGGAACTGAATTTTGTCTCCATCTCTCACTAACTAAATTCCTTGGGTAATTACCTACGTCGTCTGAGATTCAGCTATCTTGTCTCTATGATGGCTAGAGCAGCACTTGTCCTATTTACCTTACAGAGCTGTGGAAAAGATCAACTTAGATAATACATGGAAATACCTTCTTTTTTTTTTTTTTTTTTTTTTGACAGAGTCCCACTCACTGTGTTGCCTGGGCTTGAGTGCAGTAGCATGATCTCGGCTCACTGCAACCTCCACCTTTCAGGTTCAAGCAATCCTCCTGCCTCAGCCTCCTGAGTAGCTGGGATCACAGACATGTACCACCAAACCCAGCTAAGCTTTGTATTTTTAGTAGAGACCATGTTTTGCCATGCTGGCCAAGCTGGTCTCGAACTCCTGACCTCAAGTGATCTGCCCATCTCGGCCTCCCAAAGTGTTGGGATTACAGACGTGAGCCACCGCGCCCGACTGTAATGCATAATAAATGTACTTTATAAATTACAAAGCATTATATGTTTGGTGTTAATGTGCTGATTCATACTTGGTATCTCGAGGCTGAGTCATGAAGATTAGAATTGTATTAGTGAGGGTTTTGGTAAGGTACAGCAATCTCTGTAGGTACTTTTAGCAGAAAGATATTTCATATAGGGAATATGCCATTTAAAAAAATCACTGAAAGAATGGAGAAATGGGAGCCAAAGGTGGTTCCTAGAATTACTGAGTTCAAGAGCCTACTGCTATAACTGTGGTCTAGGTACTGGGAAGCCCTAACTTGCATTGCTGTTAGCATGGCCACAACTGCTTCCATTAGAAATAGGGAAAGAAGATGAGTTCCAATTCTACTCATCATTTCAAATCTTCTTCAAATGCTTCTAGTGGAGAAATGATTTGCATCCAGAACACTAGTTGTGAAGAAGTCCAGGAAAGGCAATTTTTAACTATCACGCCTCATCAGGAAACTGGAAAGAGAGTGGTATAGAGGTTAAGCAAGCCAATCCACAGGATATTCTGTGTACGAAAACTGCTACCAACTAGTTGTGGCATGAGGAAGAGATAAGGAAGCGATCTCCTTTAACAGTTCCTCACGCAGAAACATTTTAAATGAAATCCAAAGTAGCTTTTTTTTTATAGATGAGGACTTTGAGTTATACCAACTGAATTCTAACTTTGTATTAGAAAATACATTTAATGGCATAAACCCGGGAGGCGGAGCTTGCAGTGAGCTGAGATCCGGCCACTGCACTACAGCCTGTGCGACAGAGCCAGACTCCGTCTCAAAAAAAAATAAAAAGAAAATACATTTAAAAGGAAGATTAAAAAATATAAACTAGCCTCCTATGTTAGCTGTCGGTTGCAGCAATAGGGTTATAGGAAACATTTACTTTGTAAAGTGAGTGCAAATGAATTCTGTGCCTCTTTGTGCCAGTTGCAAGACCAAGGAAACATCCTTGAATAATAAAGGAAGAATGCTTTTTTCTTGGGAATTGGAAGTCATTACATCATTGTGTATGGGCACAACCATCGCAAAAGGCAGAACCAATTCAATGAGTAGATGTTTAAAAAAAAAATTGTATATGTATGTATTTTCCTGCTAAGAATCTGAAATGACTAATTAATTCGTAGAAATCTTGGTAAACCAGTTTGTATCACTGGAAAAATGGTGTTTTCCCTCTGCTCTCATCCATTATTATTTCTTAGCAAAATGTTTCCAGTTTGTTATTAGCCAACAAAGTTGCCAGTTAACTGATATGCTTCATTCATGTTCCCAGAAGGAAGATAATAGTGTGTGCAGATGAGGTAGAAATGCAGGTGAGTGGGCCAGGCTCAGTGTTTTCAGCATGAACAAAGCTTCACTCCTTTCCCTGAGTTTCAGTGAAATGATGCTAAGTCACTCATTTCTAACCTCGATTCTACATCTGTACCTTTACACTTGCCCCTTATTTCTAACCTCGATTCTACATCTGTACCTTTACACTTGCCCCTTAAATGCTCCGTATATGTTAGCCATCATTATCAATGTTATTTGTTTGCCTACTTTTAACTATTGTTTTTTTGTTGTTGGTACCAAGATGCAATGTAAGAAGGGAGATGCTCTGGTACATTAGGGAATATCAACAGGTCCTGCAGGGGCTGGGGCAGTGAATCCGCAGGAGGTAACTATTGAAATGTCTGTACATTGAGATTCCACATCAAACTCCTTTTAGTTAGTTAGTTCTTTGTTATTTGAACCTTCCACAACATTCTGTAACTGTGTGTTCAGATTTATTCAATTCTGCCACATAATGCTGCGTACATAACTTCATACCTCCATATGACAGTGTTTTGTGTTCTAAAAGTCCTTATCTGCTATCTCAGTAGCATCTTGTGAGCTCTTGAGAACAAGAGGGTTTTCCCTTTTGCGCCCACTGCATTGCTTCCCACTCAGTATAAATATTCATTTCCAACCACTCATGTCTGTCAAGGGCGTTCCTGTCTGTGTCTCACTTGGGCTGGACCGCTGTAGTGCCCTTGCTTGAACTGTAGGAAACTAAGCAGGACATTCAGAGGTAGCTGTTTCCAAAGGGCTCTATAAGTGTATTTTGGTGAAATATTTGTTGAAGATTATTAGACGTGAAGGGCAGAATTTTTAACCTTCACACAGGATTTTAAAAACATGTGATGTATGTGTGCGTGTTTGTATTTGGGGAGGACTGTGTGATGGTATTAGCATTCCCACTTTGAGAATAGCTGCTCCCAATCCCCTGTGTTGGGACCAGCCCTTTTCTGCTTAGCCAGGAACTGCCCCTTTTAAGCCTGCATGGTCCAGTGTTTGCAGGAATTATTGAATGAACCCTATTTTAGCCTAAGATATATTGCCCAGGAAGAACACAAATTTCCACGGGAATGAGTGAGGGAGTAGCAGGAATGTTAGAAGCCACAACTGTGCTGATACAATCTGAAAAATATTTCCTTTTGGTGTTCTAAAAACACGGTTGGCTCTCCATTCTCTTACACTGTGATATAAATTACAAACGACTATTCATTTCTCCTCAGCATGTTCACCCAAGGCCATATGTAAAGCATCACAAAACATCATTAATGCACCCCATGCAGACACTCATTTCCAGCTTCCTAGATTGACCGTAGGCTCCTGTCATGTTCCACTGAGCCTGGACCTGCAGCGTCCTTGGCCTGTGGGAAACCCAGCAGGACATTTTGGAGTAGTTTGTCAACATAGCCTTGTTAAAATGAAAATACACTTTTTTTTTTTCCTTCACAGTAATGTGCTTAATAGAATTCTCTGAGCTCCTGGATATCCCTGAGTCTCACAGCAATTTTTTTTCTTTTGATAAAATTTGGATCATACTATATAATCTACAGAATTTGGTAGTTTTTTTTCTACTTGTTCATATTATTGTAGTCATTTCCCCTGATATATATCTTTTTGGCTGGAAGGAAACTAAGGGGTCTAATGTCTGGTGAGGATTGATCTTTGCTGGACTTTTGTTAGGTTCTGTTGTTAGGCTTGCATCTGGCTGCTTTATAACAGAAACCTGATTGGGGGCAGAACCAAACAGGTGCTTATTTATCTCAAGCAATAAGGAATTAGAGGGTGGGTAGTTTAAGGCTCAGTGATGGCTACATAGTGCGCCATCAAGCTCCCAGATCCCTGTCTTGCTATTCAAACCTCCTTAGCTGATGATGGCCAAGGAACTTCACAGTTTTGGTTCAGGATCCCAGCAAAAAGAAGGAGTAAGCAGAAGAGGAAAGTTGGACAGATTCCTGCTCATGTATCATTAATCAGGACTGAGTCACATGGACGTGTCTAACTGCATGCAAGAAAGCCTGGGAAGTTCAGTGTTCCAGTTTTAGGTAAATGCCTTGCATTTGTCAACTGTATGGGCTGCCTCAGTTTCTTCAAATGTTCTCTCTCTCAGCCCTTACAGTGACTCTGTGTGGCTGTTATTATTGTCTCCATTTCGTGGATGAAGTTAAGACTGAGAGAGGTTAAATACCTTATTCAGGGTCCCAGAGCTGGTAGGTGGAAGGGCTGGGATGTGAAACCTGGCCTGTCTGATTTCAAAGGTTTTAGTGTTTACTCTCTGGTTTATTTCCTTAGAAGACATGGGTTCTAGTGGATTAGTTCATTCTTATCACTCAGTCACCTTGAAACCATTTTAAGGTTTTTCACTTCTTTTATAAGAATACCCTTATAAGAAGTGGAGAAATTTCATTTTTTAAATTTATTTTTATTTTATTTTATTTTGAGACAGGGTCTTGCTCTGTTTGATAAACTAAAAGCACAGCGGCATGATCATGGCTCACTGCAAGCCTCCACCTCCTGGGCTCAAGTGTTCCTCCCACCTCCATCTCCCAAGTAGCTGGGATAACAGGCATGTGCTACCACACCTGGCTAATTTTTGTATTTTGGTATTTTTTTTTTTTTATAGAGACAAGGTTTTGTTACGTTGACCAGGCTGGTCTAGTACTGCTGAGTTCAAGTAATCCACCCATCTTGGCTTCCCCAAATGCTGGAATTGCAGGTGTGAACCACTACACCTGGCCAAGAAATTTCTTTTGCAGCTTTTTGGGAGAAAAAAATAGAGTGTAGATATACAGGATGTGGAATCCTATACAATACCATAGTTTCCCATATAATACTCTAGTCTCTTTTTGGCTTTGAGCTCCCCAGTATCCCCTGTTGAAAGGAGAAATAAGAGCATTTACATTATTTTGAGTTTTATAAAGGGGAAACCTTGCATTGCTTCTTTGTTAAAGGGATCTAGAACATGGTTCCACTACTATTGAATAATTATTAATTTGCCCTGCCATTCTCTTGGCCTAATGCTAACACTAGAGTACTATTTAGGGCATGCAGTCTTAAAATCTGGATCCTAAGCCTGGCCTTTCTTTTTTTTTTTTTTTTTTTTTTGAGACGGAGTCTTGCTGGGTCACCCAGTCTGGAGTGCAGTGGCTGGATCTCAGCTCACTGCAAGCTCCACCTCCCGGGTTTACGCCATTCTCCTGCTTCAGCCTCCCGAGTAGCTGGGACTACAGGCGCCCACCACCTCGCCCGGCTAGTTTTTTGTATTTTTTAGTAGAGACGGGGTTTCACCGTGTTAGCCAGGATGGTCTCGATCTCCTGACCTCGTGATCCGCCCGTCTCGGCCTCCCAAAGTGCTGGGATTACAGGCTTGAGCCACCGCGCCCGGCAAGCCTGGCCTTTCTATGATGACGCTTATGATCCTAGACAAGTCATGGAACCATTCTCAGCCTGAATTTTATAATTTGCACATTGGGACAAATAATACCTGGCCTTTATATTTCAGTATTATTATCATGAGTAACAAAGTTAAAATGAGATAATGGGTTTAAAAGTGCTTTGTAATGAATGCACTGTAAAAACATATGATAATATTATTACTGTTATTTTCTTTTTTTTTTCTGATTCCAAGTCTAGTTTTCTTTTTGCTTTTTATTTTTTTATTATTATACTTTATGTTATAGGGTACAATCATGATGCTATAAAGACACATGCACACGTATGTTTATTGCGACACTATTCACAATAGCAAAGACTTGGAACCAACCCAAATTGTCTATCAATGACAGACTGGATTAAGAAAATGTGGTATTGTTATTTTCTCTCAAAGTGTTTATGGACTTTAGCATTGCTTTGGCATTTGGGTAATGCCAGGAACCCATGGAACAAAACAAAAACTAAAACACCACTAAAAAAGGGGTGAAATCAATTTTCCAGGACAGTGAAAAGAAATAAAGATGTTGAAGCTGGAATTTTGGAAAACATAAAGTAGTAATGGAGAATGCTATAGTCTTTGTTTCATTATATTTGGATAATAATTGCAGTAAAGTAAAAGAGCAAGGTGAAATAAATCATTAACTTCCAGTGAATTAAGATTGTGATCTGAACAATGAATTGATGTCCACTGTTCTTCAAATGACTCTGTAACTGAGAAGAGCAGGAAAATGGATCATCACTGGATGTCCAAATATCTGTTATCTTCATAGGGAAAGGAAAACAATTGATGAGAAGTGAGGTAGTACAATGGAGTTGCTCAGAAGAATAGCTGACGGGAACTTTAAGATGTCTTGTTTTTCAAATTTAGAAATAATTAAAAATTAAGACATTTCTTTAATGAAAATTTGCAGGTTGTCTATGATTGAGAACAAAATGGAAAATAAAGGAATACTCTATCTTGCCATGGTGCAGATCTTTCTAAATTACTTGACAGTGTGTAAAATTTCGTACAAAGGCTGATTATGGCTCAGGATTCTAGCTTCCTGGGAATAATTGAAAAGAATTCGTGACACCAATTACCACTGAGTCACATCTCATCCCGTAGGCCTGATGGGAGTGATAGCTTTTCTTAGGAGGTGTTACTGTTCCATGTAACATTTTCTTGTTAGGTTTGCTGACATGACAGGGTGTTCCCCTGAAGAAAAACCTGGTATACCTTTATTTTTTTTTATTTGATTACTTTCTTAATCTTGGTTGCTCTTACAGACAAAGGTCCAAGTGTAGAAAGGAATTTGCATCCTATTTTAATTTAGTTTTGAGCATTTGTTTGGACACTAGGAAGCCTCTGTTTCATTTCTAAAATATGCTCACTTGTACTTTTAAACTCTATTAGGAGTCGCTTAAATGCATAAACATATTTGATTAACTTACAGAGAGGTAACATTTCAACCCTGCATTTTCTCTGGCTTAATTAATTCAGTCAAATATTCAAGATGTATGAATAGGTACAGAGAATGTTTTCAGAGTGTTTGTCTATGTTCAGATCAATTCACTATCTTCCTTCTAATTCATTGTCTTCCTTCCATTGATGGTCAAAAATCCTTAGATCACAGGTGAGCTAGCAGAACATTTTTTAAATCACTCACGGCCTGACTAGCTCTACCGTGTTATCTTCAGGGTTCAGAACTTCTGAGTACATTGAAGAGACTGACCCTAAAGCTAGACTTGCCCAACACAATGGGGAAAGGGGTTGGTTAGGGATAGGATGGGGAGTGAACATAGCTTTGGAGGTTAAAAGGAAGTCCAGCCAGTAGCCAGAAAGGGGTATTGCAGTTCTTACTGTGGGACATTGTTGGCAATAACCAGAAGATAATAAGGAGTAACATGATGTGCTGCTAGTATGCAGGGTGCAAAGATGAAAATGCGGGGGCAGGGGATGGAGCTATATCCAGAGATCCGGTTAAAACAATTGACTTCAAGTTCCCAGTCTCTACGCTGGAGGTTTTGGCAACTGGCAGCTTCCAAGAGTACTGGTCAGAAGAAGGCAGAGCCTCTGACTTCTAGAGGTTTGGGAACTGGGCATTTATCACAGCAGGAACACAAGTGAACAAGATGAGGGTTGCAGCATTGGGGCCAAAATTAGGGACTGTTTTTAAAATCCAAAGTTCAGTTATATTTCTGGACTCAAGAAAAAACACAATATTTCTAGATGAACTATAAAATTTAGTGTAAATCAAAAATTTACAAAATAAAATCAAGGTTAGAATTAAATTGAAAGCAAGGATTTGATGCATCAAAAATTGCCTTACACATTGATTGGACTTGTCACCTAAATAAATATGCCCTGCTGCCGGCACAACTATGCTTTCCTGAAATTTTCATGATTCTATGTAAGTAAAATAAGTGTTCAACCACTCATTCACGAAGTACTTACTGAGCAACTACTACTGTGTGGTAGGGACTGTGCTAGTTCCTGGGGAAATAATAGCGAGTAAAAATAGATGTGATCCTGTACCTATTGGATACTGTCCTCAATGTTCCATAGGTGCCTTACCTTTTACATGCCCACAGTTCTGTCCCTCTCTCCTGCTTCTTTTCCTCCATTCCTGATCTCAGGTAATGACACTATTGTCTACTCAGTCACTTGAGCTGGACGCTAGGGTCTTATGTTTGAATTGCACTGTCCAAATCCAAATTTATTTCTTAAATATCTCCTGAATCAACCCCCTCTTTTCTTACCTCACTGCCACTAGGTTAGGTCAAGGTTTATCATCTGTTATCTAGACTAATTCAAGAACTTTCAAAAATGTCTCACAGACTGGCATGGTGGCTCATGCCTGTAATCCCAGCACTTTAGGAGACTGAGGCGGGCAGATCGTTTGAGGTCAGGAGTTTGAGACTAGCCTGACCAACATGATGAAACCATGTCTCTACTAAAAATAAAAAATTAGCTGGGCGTGGTGGCAGGCACCTGTAATCCCTGCTATTCAGGAGGCTGGAGCAGGAGAATTGCTTGAACCCAGGAGGCAGAGGTTGCAGTGAGCCAAAATCACACCACTGCACTCCAGCCTGGGCAATACAGTGAGACTCCGTCTCAAAAATAAAAAATAAAAAAAAAGTTCACTATTATGAATTTGCCTATGACATCCTCCACCCTCTGCCAATTTTGTTGTTATAAAGTGTAAACTGGTGTGTGTGACATTTCTTAAGTCACTCTTCACTACTTGCCATGCAGATGAGCAAGTGGTTAAATGGCACACTCGCCAAGTGGGCTGGAGCAGCATTCACAGAGAAAACTCCTGAAGGACAAGGAGCAGCTAGTAGATATGCTGTTGCATTTTATTATTAAAAATAAGGAAATTCTACCCTCTAAGAAAGGGAACCTGAAACTACACTGGGCTTTGTAGTTCTGTAATTAGGGATGCACCAACCCTTCCCCTGGGAGCGATTCAGAGACTGAGATATCACATGCTTACTAAGATAGGGCAGAACTGTGGCTTTGGCCTGTTTTATCAACTTAGTGTTTGTAGGGAATGGAAAGCCAGTGTAGCTATGATGGGTGACTCAGGTACAAGTCTTGCAGAAACAGTTGAACGACACAGATGGCCGGAAATGGTGGGCTTTTTTTTTTTTTCATTTTATTTTATTTTGTCATGAGCTCAACAGCATCTCTCTTTCTCTCTCTCTCCCCTCTCCCTGGCAGGTCACAGACATAAATTAAAAATAAAATCTACAAGGAAAATAACTTATAAAAGCACTCCCAGGCTCACACCTTCTATCCCTACTGCTCAGTTAGGAACACCCCAACTGGAAATCAGTGCTTGCCCCCCTCCACTTCTCTCCTGCTTGTCTGGGGCAGACAGTACTCCAGAGCCGGGCAGGGGTGGGGGTGGCAGTGGCAAACAGTTAAAAATAAAGACACTGTGATCCTGGAACCGTCTGGTCACCTTGGCACTTCCAGGTCTGCCTCCCCCAGGCAGCCCTCCAGGAGCTTGCGCTCAGCTGGGGCTGTGGAGACGCTGCTCATGGCTGAGAGCTTGTGTGTTTGGTGGGTGCTCTCAGCCCCTGTAACATGCACTACTCCATCTTCTAGAAAGAAACCCAAAAAAGAAAGCAGGCAACCACCTTGGGACAGAGGAGAGAAATCCATAGTGTTCACACAGTTACATAGAGTCTTTATGGCAAAGAGGACATTTAGCTGCTTTGAGTATTGGAGCATCTCCTTTTTACTCAACACAAGCACTCTGGACTCGACAAGAGAAACAGGACACAAGCCCTAAAAAAATCAAAGCACATGAAATTCTAAGAGGGCTAGTTTTATTGTTGTTGCTGGGTTGTGCAATGTTTTGTGTTTTCTCAGTGACAAGCCCAGTTGTTGGTAGGCAGAGGCCTGAGGCAAGGATCACTCCCCAGTGTTGTGCTGAATCCTGCCTGGAGGCTGCTGCACTAGATCCTCCCTTCATATCATTTCCCTGACTCACAGCAGTACTGGAAGGGGAAGGCTGCAGGCCCAGTTCCCGGAGCACTGGCAGCACCTCACCCCAGCTACAGAAGAGCTCAGGCAGCCGGCGAGGGGTGGGGAACACAAACGGGATTTATTGCATCAGCTTATGGTTGCAGAAGAGCTAGTCTCTTCCATGGCTTGCTGAGAATAGTGAGAATCCAAGCCTTGCTACTGACGAGGATTGAGGGCCTTGGGTGCTGAGCCCCATCTGGTTTCCATGCAGCTCTACAGGAGGCCACTTCTTTTTCCTGTCGACAGCGGATCAATCTTGAGCAGGTTCATCCTTCCTGGTTACAACCTGTATGATAAAGTTCAAACCCCTTAGAGTGGCACACAAGGTCTTCACGATATGAACTCTCTGAGAACATCAGCGAATATAGGCTTACCAATTGCCATCCAT
Organism: Trachypithecus francoisi; assembly: GCF_009764315.1. Lineage (NCBI taxonomy): Eukaryota > Metazoa > Chordata > Mammalia > Primates > Cercopithecidae > Trachypithecus > Trachypithecus francoisi. Next base: position 109,100,369 of record NW_022681456.1, read on the forward strand.
CTGCTTCCTCCAGCTCCTCATTACTTTTTCTTTTTAAGACGGAGTCTCACTCTGTCATTCAGACTGGAGTGCGGTGGTGCGACCTCTGCTCACTGCAACCTCTGCCCCTCAGGCTCAAGTGAGTCTCCTGCCTCAGCCTCCAAGTAGCTGGGACTACAGGCGTGCACCACCATGCCAGGCTAATTTTTGTATTTCTGGTAGAGATGAGGTTTCACCATGTTGGCCAGGCTGGTCTCAAACTCCTAACCTCAAGTGATTCGTCCCCCTTGGCCTCTCAAATTGCTGGGATTACAGGCGTGAGCCACCGTGCCTGGCCCCCAGCCCCTCATTACATTTTACTTTTACTAAGTGACTTGCATTTCCCAGAACAATTCGTGTTTTTCATTTTGTCTTCACATTTGTACATGTTGTTCCTCCTGCCCAAAATGCCCTTCCTATCCTTATCCGATGAATTCTTGTTTAGTTTTCAAGATCCAGCCAAAGCATCATTTCTGCAAACCTTCCCAGTTTCCTCTCCCAAGTCTCAACCACCCAGCAATGTTGATTAAAAATCTATTTTCTGCCCCCCAAATTTGTATATATCTCTCTTAACATAATTGAATAACAGTTATTGTATAACAATTCAATGATTGTTATTGCATAACAATTACTGGCTCATATGCTCTCTGCTGACCACACTGTGAGCCCTGTGAAGTCAGCACATAGTCAGGGTCTGGCACATAACATAGCAGGTGGTAAATTAAAATGTACTGAATGAATGATGAAATGGATGGCTGCTTTTTCCAAAGCCTTTGCACCCACATGGCATCAAGTTACGTCAACCTAGGTCAGTCTAGGCAACAGTGATGGAAGAAGGAAAGTTCCTGGATGTTCACGATAGAGCGTGGCGTGTGTGTTGGTGTGTGGACAGTCACCCTCTACGTGTGTAGGACTTCATCCTAATCCTGAAATAACAAGATTGTACAATTTAAAAGTCAAGCCACAATATTGGTTCTGGGCATGTAGTTATTTCGTTTTTGTTTCTTTGGCTATTCTTATTCTCTTTTAAGACATACATTATTGTTAAGAAATTGTTATTGGATGGAGCTGAAAGACATTTTGATACTTGTGAAGATAATTTTTTTTTTCTCCCATCCACCTCTTACTTTCTCCCATTGTCTTTACCATCTTATTTCAAATGAGAATGGCCTCTTGCATAGAATTCTACAAAAGTTATCTTTGGGATTTTTGTATCTAATCTGGCCTCTTCTCCTGTCCATTACCACACTGTAGCCTGAGTTAGCTTTTTTTTTTTTTTTTTTCTTTTTTTTTTTTTTATTATACTTTAAGTTCTAGGGTACATGTGCATAACGTTTATATCATGTATAACTCCCCAATGCAATCCCTCCCTCCTCCCCCCTCCCCATGATAGGCCCCAGTGTGTGATGTTCCCCTTCCCGAGTCCAAGTGATCTCATTGTTCAGTTCCCACCTATGAGTGAGAACATGCGGTGTTTGGTTTTCTCTTCTTGTGATAGTTTGCTAAGAATGATGGTTTCCAGCTGCATCCATGTCCCTACAAAGGACGCAAACTCATCCTTTTTGATGGCTGCATAGTATTCCATGGTGTATATGTGCCACATTTTCTTAATCCAGTCTGTCACAGATGGACATTGGGTTGATTCCAAGTCTTTGCTATTGTGAATAGTGCCGCAATAAACATACGTGTGCATGTGTCTTTGTAGTAGAGTAATTTATAATCCTTTGGGTATATACCCAGTAGTGGGATGGCTGGGTCATATGGTACATCTAGTTCTAGATCCTTGAGGAATCGCCATACTGTTTTCCATAATGGTTGAACTAGTTTACAATCCCACCAACAGTGTAAAAGTGTTCCTATTTCTCCACATCCTCTCCAACATCTATTGTTTCCTGACTTCTTAATGATTGCCATTCTAACTGGTGTGAGATGGTATCTCATTGTGGTTTTGATTTGCATTTCTCTGATGGCGAGTGATGACGAGCATTTTTTCATGTGTCTGTTGGCTGTATGGATGTCTTCTTTTGAGAAATGTCTGTTCATATCCTTTGCCCACTTTTTGATGGGGTTGTTTGTTTTTTTTCTTGTATATTTGTTTGAGTTCTTTGTAGATTCTGGATATTAGCCCTTTGTCAGATGAGTAGGTTGCAAAAATTTTCTCCCATTCTGTAGGTTGCCTGTTCACTCTGATGGTAGTTTCTTTTGCTGTGCAAAAGCTCTTTAGTTTAATGAGATCCCATTTGTCAATTTTTGCTTTTGCTGCCGTTGCTTTTGGTGTTTTAGACATGAAGTCCTTGCCCATGCCTATGTCCTGAATGGTACTACCTAGATTTTCTTCTAGGGTTTTTATGGTATTAGGTCTAACATTTAAGTCTCTAATCCATCTTGAATTAATTTTCGTATAAGGGGTAAGGAAAGGATCCAGTTTCAGCTTTCTACTTGTGGCTAGCCAATTTTCCCAGCACCATTTATTAAATAGGGAATCCTTTCCCCATTTCTTGTTTTTGTCAGGTTTGTCAAAGATCAGATGGCTGTAGATGTGTGGTATTATTTCTGAGGACTCTGTTCTGTTCCACTGGTCTATTTCTCTGTTGTGGTACCAGTACCATGCTGTTTTGGTTACTGTAGCCTTGTAGTATAGTTTGAAGTCAGGTACCGTGACGCCTCCAGCTTTGTCCTTTTGACCTAGGATTGTCTTGGCAATGCGGGCTCTTTTTTGGTTCCATATGAACTTTAAAGCACAGTGCAATCAAACTAGAACTCAGGACTAAGAAACTCAATCAAAACCGCTCAACTACATGGAAACTGAATAACCTGCTCCTGAATGACTACTGGGTACATAACGAAATGAAAGCAGAAATAAAGATGTTCTTTGAAACCAATGAGAACAAAGATACAACATACCAGAATCTCTGGGACACATTTAAAGCAGTGTGTAGAGGGAAATTTATAGCACTAAATGCCCACAAGAGAAAGCAGGAAAGATCTAAAATTGACACTTTAACATCACAATTAAAAGAACTAGAGAGGCAAGAGCAAACACATTCAAAAGCTAGCAGAAGGCAAGAAATAACTAAGATCAGAGCAGAACTGAAGGAGATAGAGTCACAAAAAACCCTCCAAAAATCAATGAATCCAGGAGTTGTTTTTTGAAAAGATCAACAAAATTGACAGACCGCTAGCAAGACTAATAAAGAAGAAAAGAGAGAGGAATCAAATAGACGCAATAAAAAATGATAAGGGGATATCACCACCGACCCCACAGAAATACAAACAACCATCAGAGAATACTATAAATGCCTCTACGCAAATCGACTAGAAAATCTAGAAGAAATGGATAATTTCCTGGACACTTACACTCTCCCAAGACTGAACCAGGAAGAAGTTGAATCCCTGAATAGACCAATAACAGGCTCTGAAATTGAGGCAACAATTAATAGCCTACCCACGAAAAAAAGTCCAGGACCAGATGGATTCACAGCTGAATTCTACCAGAGGTACAAGGAGGAGCTGGTACCATTCCTTCTGAAACTATTCCAATCAATAGAAAAAGAGGGAATCCTCCCTAACTCATTTTATGAGGCCAACATCATCCTGATACCAAAGCCTGGCAGAGACACAACAAAAAAAGAGAATTTTAGACCAATATCCCTGATGAACATCGATGCAAAAATTCTCAATAAAATACTGGCAAACTGGATTCAGCAGCACATCAAAAAGCTTATCCACCATGATCAAGTGGGCTTCATCCCTGGGATGCAAGGCTGGTTCAACATTCGCAAATCAATAAACGTAATCCAGCATATAAACAGAACCAAAGACAAGAACCACATGATTATCTCAATAGATGCAGAAAAGGCTTTTGACAAAATTCAACAGCCCTTTATGCTAAAAACGCTCAATAAATTCGGTATTGATGGAACGTACCTCAAAATAATAAGAGCTATTTACGACAAACCCACAGCTAATATCATACTGAATGGGCAAAAACTGGAAAAATTCCCTTTGAAAACTGGCACAAGACAGGGATGCCCTCTCTCACCACTCCTATTCAACATAGTGTTGGAAGTTCTGGCTAGGGCAATCAGGCAAGAGAAAGAAATCAAGGGTATCCAGTTAGGAAAAGAAGAAGTCAAATGTCCCTGTTTGCAGATGACATGATTGTATATTTAGAAAAACCCATCGTCTCAGCCCAAAATCTCCTTAAGCTGATAAGCAACTTCAGCAAAGTCTCAGGATACAAAATTAATGTGCAAAAATCACAAGCATTCTTATACACCAGTAACAGACAAGCAGAGAGCCAAGTCAGGAATGAACTTCCATTCACAATTGCTTCAAAGAGAATAAAATACCTAGGAATCCAGCTTACAAGGGATGTAAAGGACCTCTTCAAGGAGAACTACAAACCACTGCTCAGTGAAATCAAAGAGGACACAAACAAATGGAAGAACATACCATGCTCATGGATAGGAAGAATCAGTATCGTGAAAATGGCCATACTGCCCAAGGTGATTTACAGATTCAATGCCATCCCCATCAAGCTACCAATGAGTTTCTTCACAGAATGAGTTAGCTTTTTAAAATGCAAATCAGATCATGCCATCATTTTGCTTAAAACCCTTGATTGTCTTCCCATTGATTTTTTAGGATAAAGGTAAACTCCTTAAGGCTTGATCTCTGCCTGTGACTCCAGCATCAATTTCCACAATGTTCCCTCTCATCCTCATACCTTGCTTTACTGGCCTTCTTTCATATCCTCACAAACACTGTGCTCTCTTCTTCTGTAGGGGTTTTCAACACACTATCCATTTTCCTGGAAGACTGTGGCCTCCTCTTACCTAATTAACTTACATTGATCCCTTACATCTTGTTTGAGAACCATTTCCTAGGGAGGAGGGGGCTGGTTCCCAGAGCACCTGGTACCTTTCATTTGCAGCTTCATATTCAATTGTATAAGTATTGGATTCAAGTTGCCTTCTCTCACCAGCTGGGAACCTCTCCACAGATAGTGTTTAATTCTGGACCATAGGGAGTTATGCGTCTCAGTTTGTAGCATAGTGCTTGGGACATGGTAGAGAGTCAATAAATTTTAGTGGAATGAATGAATGAATGAAGTCAGCTGCTTGGTTTTGGTGGATACAATCACCAAGTATATCCTGGTGTACCTAGAGCCTATGTTTTGGTATAAATATAAAGAGACTTGGAGTTCATTAATAGAGAGTGGAGGGGGAAATCCTCACATTGGAAGCAGTCAGCATAATGATGAGGGATTTTTTGCTTGTTAGGTCAACTAGGTCTGGGTTCTTGTCTCAGGACCAGGAAGAAGTAGGCACGCAGACACTTGAAGAGTGAGCAAGGTGAGGAGTTTCACTGAATGATGAAACAGCTTTTAGCAGGGGTTATCCCTCTACTCAAAGGCAGTAAAGTTCTCAATATGGCTGAGTCTGGGGCTCTTTGTGGGCTCAGAAGAGGTAGTTTGTATTGATTGATTTGTGAGTATGCAAAAAGGTCAGAGCAAAGATGCCACTCAAAGGTGGACACGGCAGCATAGAAAGCCAATTAGGAAAAGGCAGGTATATGAAAAATAGGTGAAGGGTGGGGATCAATCAGAGGCAAATGTGCCAAACGGGCAGGCGGGGTCTCAATCCAGTCCGAAGATTTAACTTGAGGCTTGGCTTTCAGGCTTTAAACTGTCTGCAACTTGGAAGTGGGGTTTCGCCAGGACCTGCCCCTATCTATCTAGACATTTGTCGGCCTCCTGTCACTATCAGTAAGAAACTCAGAATAACTGTCCCAGACTGAAGCCTTTAGGGCTAACTGTGAAGAGAGTCAAACAGCGTGACTGCGAGCCCTTTTGTTACCATGTCACCCTTGTGCCATTAGATAATACAAGTCTTAGGTGTTGCAATGACATCAATCTTAAAGGACACCATAATAGAGAAATTGCTGTTCTTTTTGAAGATGTGAAAATCACAGTCAGAGATGTCAGCTCAGCCAGTCTCTGCCTTCTCCCCAACCAGAACTAAATGGCAGAGTGCAGTGACAGAGCAAAAAGCTGAACTGGCTCCAAGGTCTCTTCCCTGCCAGGAGCTGGCATCTCCAGACTCTCGGCTCCTGTGTTGGGGCCTTGGTGCTCTTCAGTCTTTCAGCCATCAAATATTCTTGTACCAATTTTCCCACAAAGCGAATGAGTGGGATTTGTGTTTTAAAACCACAGCTATTATAATACCTGTATCTTTGAAACTGACAGACTGTCTCCCTGTTGGTTTTCAATTTTTCTTGGCCCAGCTGCTGGAGGAAAACACTTTTTAGTCTTTGTAGCACTGTGGAGCCAATATGTTTAGGAAACAAGCCAGTCCATATAGCTCCCAAACAACCTCTTGCCAGAGACAGTAATAATTTTTTAATCCCTTGAACTCTAAACAAGAAAATGATTTCATCCAGATTATGAACACTAAACCTTGGTTGGTGTGGGCAGTTTGAACAATCATCCTTTGAGTTGAAAACTTTTTGACTGTCCTTGGAATTAGTAAAGGACATACATTAAGTAATCCCCTAGGACTTCTCTTTCAGCTTGTAATCACATTTCAAGGAAATGGCCCTGTAAAACAAGTAGCAAAGTGCTCTCTGCAATATTCGAAAGTGAGACCATAACAGGTCAAAAATTAAAAAGTAAATTATAGTCATTCACTTAAAACATTCACTTAAGGCATTTTGTGATTTCATTGCTGACCTTTTATTGCATCATGAACAAATAGGGGCAAGAAAGGACTTAGAAGATAAAGATTTGGGCTTAGGAAAATAAGCATTCAGTGGTAAGGATTTATAAGATGTAAGATAGATGAAGTAAGGTCCAGGAAACCTTTGGGGGAAAAGGCAAAGTGTTATCATATGAATAAAAATAATGGTAATAAAATGTCATAGATTATGTCATCTCTTTAAAAAGAGAATACCTGAAGGAAATATAAATTTCATATTTTAGGTTATGTCATACCATGGGGATCTTGATATATAGAAATTTCCTTTCGCTTTTGCAGATGATTGAGAGATCTAAGAACCATGGAGAGATGCAGAGAACAAGGGGACGGGAAGGGCTGGTGTAGGGCACAGAACATCAGAATAATTACGTGGAGCAAGGAAGCCACAGAGCAATGTAATGATTGGCGCTCTCATATTTTACAGCTGTTAATAGCTCATATTGACTGAATGATTTCTAAGTTCCAGACCTGGCACTTTTTATAATTATCATTTTATTTAATTCTTTCAATAAAGAGGTAATGTCTTACGTTTCCCTTCACCCCATTTTATAGATGAGGAAGCTGAGGCTGAGAAAGGTTCAGTACCCATCACAAAGTACATTGGAAGTGGCAGAAGCCTCTGATGCTGTAATTGTGTAAATAACCATTTTATTCTCCATGACCTGGACACTTAGAAGATGACTGAGGAATGATTTAGATATGTCATGTATATTCATATAGAGTTTATATATGCTGTTGTTCCATCTGTCTGTGAAGTTTTCCTCAATTAAGTTGTGCTTGAGAAGCATTGAGGATTACATTGGCCAACCCCGAACTTTGTATTGCCAGTGCTTCCTGTGGGCTTGGCATTCTGTTTAGTACACTTATAAGAAAGTCATTCCAGCCTTGAAAATCATCCTGTTAATGCAGATGTTTTCTTACTGAGTCAGTGAATGGATATGTGAGCCAAAAGTTTCATCAAAGCCACTGCTGATGAAACAACCAAAGCTTCATTTTCTTGAGGCTCCTATTGGAAAGAAAAAGGAAATCTATGTGCCTGTGGGAACTGTAGACATAAACTACCTACCTCATGTAAAAGGCTGTCACGATTGCAAGTGACATGGTAGATGCAAGCATGGCCAAGTACATAGGGAAAAAAAGGCATACTTTGATGAACTTTCAGTATATTTCCTTTTACTAATTATGAATCTGTGACCACCTGTACAAATAAAGCAATTAATGTCAACTGTTTACGACTCCTACAAAAATTCTTCTTTTAAAATTTCAATTTTCTTTTTGTTCCTATTTTTAAAATTTGTGTACATTTAGGGGTACAAGTATGATTTTGTTTCATGGATATATTGCGTAGCGGTGAAGTCAGGGCTTTTAGTGTATCCATCACCAGAATCACATACAGGGTCCTCATTAAATAATTTCTCATTATCCAGCCCCCTCTCACCCCTTTACCTTTCTGAGGCTCCATTATCTGTCATTCCACACTCTAGGTCCACGTAAAAGTTGCTTATTTGAAATAGATTATATCTATTTAGAGGAAAAAATTATATTGAACATATTTTTGTTTTAATTCAGTATTTTAATTTTAAATTGGAAATAATAAATAAGTTAACTTAAACAAATTAACTCAATTCCCCAAAATGTGACACCTTAAGGAAAGTGCATAGGAAACATTAATGAAACTCAAATGTATTAGAGAAAACCTACCAAAGAGTAGGTTGGTTATAGTTTCACAATTTGATTCAATTTTGTGGATACACTCTACAACTATAGTTTGTTGAAGACTAACTATGTGCTAGTCTCTTTGCTAAATGTTTTGCATGCATTATCTGATAATCCCAACATATGATGCTGATATTATTGTCTCCATTTTACATGCAGAAATTGAGGCTGAGCCAAAAGTGTCCTGCCTGGGATTTCCCAGCTAGACACTGGTTCCATGCTGTGATTTCAAGTCAAGATTCAAACTGAGGCCTGATGAAGCTAAGCTAACATCTGCAAATTTAGCTCTTTAAACTGCATCGCATTTCCTTTCAAGTTAAGTAATATGCTACAAAATGATTACAACCTAATGAAGTCTCTCTCCTGATATGTCTGAAATACCTATAATAGTGTATAAGGAGATTCCCATTTTGTTTTTCTTATGGAAACAGATGGACACTTACTCAGTTGCTAATTTCTGTAATGCAGTCCAAATTGTTTAAACCTAGCAATTCCATATTTAAGCATTTATCTTAAAGAATTAACTGTATAACTGCTCCAGGCTGTACATATCAGATAAGTAACAGCAGGAGGACTTCTATGTGGAATGGGTTAGTGATGGTGAACATGTTAAAAGGGGGTTCTGTCTCTTCAAGACTCCTTTTATGTGAGGTGTTTTACATACAATTAAGCAAACTTTATTGTCAATATAAAAGAAGAGAATACAGTGGGCTGATACTCCCCTTTCTCAGCTAGCTTCTTAGCTCTGCCACAATTCAAAGATGTTTATAACAGTATTGTTTACTACAGTGAAAAATTGGGAAAGACCTAAAATATTCAACATTAAGGAATTGGTTAAAGTATGAACCACCTCTACAGTTAAATACCCTGTTGATATTAAAATCATGATGGAAAGTTATCCATAATATCTTGTTAAATTAGCATACACATTACAATAGTATTCATATGGGATCATCTGATCCCATTTTGGTTAGAAAATAAGCCATTGAGGATGGGAAGTCCAGGCTGGGCGCGGTGGCTCACACCTGTAATCCCAGCACTTTGGGAGACCGAGGCGGGCGGATCACAAGGTCAGGAGATCGAGACCATCCTGGCTAACATGGTGAAACCCCGTCTCTATAAAAATACAAAAAATTAGCCGGGCGTGGTGGCGGGCGCCTGTAGTCCCAGCTACTCAGGAGGCTGAGGCAGGAGAATGGCGTGAACCCTGGAAGTGGAGCTTGCAGTGAGCCAAGATCGCACCACTGCACTCCAGCCTGGGCGACAGAGCGAAACTCCGTCTAAAAAAAAAAAAAAAAAGGATGGGAAGTCCAAGCAACAGAGGGCTGAGAAATCACTGCAAGTAATATAAAAATATTACTTAATGTTATTTTGAAAAGAAGCAAGGGAGACTTTTAGAAACTTTTGGACTTCTCTTTGTCAGTTAGAATCTTGAATTTTTCAGTAACTGCCTTATTAAAAAAAAAAAAAAAATCCTGTATTTCATTTAAATCTGGCACAGAGAAAGGAGTCTTTCCCAATCTTTGGCTAAAATTCCCTAAAGCATGTATTTTCCTACTGTGTCTTTTGGAATAATTTAAGATACGCACTCTTCTCTAACTGCCTACTCTTGGAATAAATATATTTATTAAGTCTGCTAGGGCCCTGCCTGGGTCTAGAGTAGGATATGCAAATTGGCTACCAGTTAAGACAAATCTGGCCTTCAAATTTTGGCTTTATTTAAAAAAAAATCATTAGAACTATATGCCAACTTTTAAAAACTAGGAGCTTTTACATTAACACCTGGATTTTTAGTATCACTTGGAAAAAAATCAGAATATCTGGCAGTCCTGGCTCCCAAGCCCATGAGTAGGGCATGAGCAGCTCCTTATCCTGTTGCTTTGGTGATATGGTTTTGGGTTGGCTGCGTCCCCACCCAACTCCCATATTGAACTGTAGTTCCCATAATCCCCACACGTAAGGGAGGGAGCAGGTGGGATGTAATTTAATCATGGGGACGGTTACCCTCATGCTGTTCTCATCATAGTGAGTGAGTTCTCATGAGATTTGATGAGTTTATAACGGGCTTCCCCCCTCCCCTTGACTTCGCTCTGCACTTCTCTTTGCTGCTGCCACATGAGAAAGGATGTGTTTGCTTCCCCTTCTGCCATGATTGTTTTCTAAGGCCTCCCCCGCCATGCTGAACTGTTAGTCAATTAAACCTCTTTCTTTATAAATTACCCACTCTCAGGTATGTCTTTATTGGTAGTGTGAAAACAGACTAATACATTTGGCCCTGTGCCCTTTGTTTGCCACAGTCTCTAGCACTTCCTATTGCTTTCCTTCCACTCATTTATGTCACCTGCTTGAATTGTGTAGGCATTTCATTTTGCAACTCTGGTGTGCTAGACTTTAAAATAATCTAAAAATCTCATCTGTGTATCATTTAGCAATTTCCGTAAACTTTCTGTCAGTGGTCTGAAAAGGGGAACAAATTTACTCAATTTGCTTAGATTCTTGGCATTTCTCCAGAAAGTCTGGGGCTAGATTAAATCAATTAATCAATGAAAACATCTGTATACTTATGTGGTAGGCTCTGGAGACACTAAGAGTTACAAAGATGTGGTTTATATCCTTGAGGGGCTTATTCTCTGTTGTGGAAGATGGGTGTACACAACGGAAGCTAGTCAAGTGTTACCCAGTGCCAAGGGCCTAGAATGTCTGCTTAGTGAGACTGACGGTAAGTACAGTAGGTGTTTCTGTGGGAGTGGGCAGGATGTGCATGCCAATCCTAGAAGATGACATAGGTCAGGGAAGGTTCTAGAGAAGGAAGACCTCAGGTCATATCTGAGAGTTGGCAGATCCGGTGGGTCACAAACATCACTGTGCATGTGAATTGTATCGTGTAGGGGAACTTCAGATTCCTAAGCTCTACCCAGAGATCCTATTTCTAGAGGGCTGAAGTGGACCAAGAACATGCATCTATAATATGAATTCCATGTGACTCTGAAATATGCAAGTTACACTGCGAAAAAAGGGTGGAAGATAAACCAAGCAAGTCAGGAGAAATAAGGAAAGGTAGGAATGTGGGAAGGCAACTTAGAGGCTGCCCAACTCAGCTGATTGGATGCTTGTATGCACAGTCCTGCGAGATAATTAAGGGAGGAATACTGGGAAGAGAGGGATGCTCTGGAAATCACTTCTTTTCCTTTTTACCAGTAAGAAAGGATGGCAGATACATTTTATTAAATTGGGGAAATAAAACATGAGCAGCAGCCAGTTATTCCCAAAAAGAATGTTCTCTGCTTGGTATATTTATCTTTTAATGGAATAAAATAGTTATATATGAGACAATCAATCATGGACATGCTTTTTTTTTAAAATGCAAATAATAGTTAATTAGCAGGCAATTGATCCAGGTCCTGCTAGTTCAGGTGTCTAATCAGTTAAACTGGATTAACAGTTTAGCAGTCGGCTGCATTACTGAGTAACTGCACACTATTTATAGTTGAAAACAACATGGATGCCCTAATTTATACCACCTTTTAGTGTAGCAAATACTGAACTGAGGCTCACAGTTGCTGACCCAGCATCTCATACAGTGACTGGTATATGGTTAGCTGGCACTCAATAAATACTTGCCAAAAGTTCTTAACTGAAACTTGTTTGGTATTTGTAGTTCTTCATTTCTGAAAAAATGGAGTTGGATTATAGTCATAGTTTTCTACACCATCAAATTCCTTGGGGTGTCTAAGTGTCACTTCCAGAAATAGAGAGACCAAGAAATTAGGGAAGGGTGCCCACTTTACGTCATCTTCTCTTTTGTGTATATGTGTGTGTGAGTGTGCGTGTATATATATATACACACACACATTTATATGTACTTTTGTGTGTGTGTGGGGGTGTGCGTATGTGTGCACACATTTTTTTCAAGAGACAGGGTCTGACTCTGTCACCCAGGCTGGAATGCAGTGGCACAATCATAGCTCACTGCAGCCTTCAACTCCCAAGTTCAGGAGATCCTCCCACCTCAGCCTCCCAAGTAGCTAGGACTACATGTCCATGCCACGATGCTGGGCTAATTTAAAAAAGTATATTTTTTAGTAGAGATAGAGTCTCACTATGTTGCCCAGGCTGGTCTCAAACTCCTGGCATCAAGCAATCCTCATGCCTCAGCCTTCTGAAGTTCTGGAATTACAGATGTGAGCCACCATGCCTAGCCTATATTTTGTTCTTTTTTTTTTTTTTTTTTTTTTTTGAGACGGAGTCTCGCTCTGTCGACCAGGCTGGAGTGCAGTGGCCAGATCTCAGCTCACTGCAAGCTCCGCCTCCCAGGTTCACGCCATTCTCCTGCCTCAGCCTCCCGAGTAGCTGAGACTACAGGCACCCGCCACCTCGCCCGGCTAGTTTTTTGTATTTTTTAGTAGAGACGGGGTTTCACCATGTTAGTCAGGATGGTCTCGATTTCCTGACCTCGTGATCCGCCCATCTCGGCCTCCCAAAGTGCTGGGATTATAGGCTTGAGCCACAGCACCCGGCCTTTTTTTTTTTTTTTTTTTTTTTTTTTAATAGGGGTTTTCTGGTATAACCTTGTCTGAAAAACAATAAAGGCTTCCATTTTGAAGCAAAGAAAATAACCGTAGCAACAGTAATATGTTTGGAAGTCTCTGAAGTATTGAATAAATGATTTGTTTCAATTCCATGTGTATTTGCCGGCCACTGTGCACAGCTTTGATACATAATCTCATGACTCACCGCACATAAATGAATTCCAGTGTGCCTCTTGTCTGCTTGAGTTTGTTTAGCATTCCTTGCACTTGTAGGGAATTTTATTGGACCTTATACCTGCAGTCCCTTCATAGGTCTTAAGGTTGAAAAATAATTTGGAAGGCAAGTAATAGAGTAGAGAAAGTAAGGAGAAGGGGTGAGGGCGAGCTATTGAAGCAGCTTTAACAGAGGTAGGGAGACAGGAAATTCAGGCTGTGTCTGAGGAAACACAGGTGTGTAAAATGGTGTGGAGGGAATACTGGGTGTATGCATAGATAACGAGGTGGTAGAAAAGAATGAACAGGAAGTTTAGGGTGTTGAGAGGTCCTGGGTGTGTGCTTCAATGAAGATCCCAAATGTTTTTGTCTGTGAGCATGGGAAAATATGGTACTTTTTTTTTTTTAATTAGAAAAGTGATTTGCACTAGCTTTTGTTTTAGAAGAATTAGGATATGAGAATGAGGGACTGATGATAGGCAAGAATTAGAGGCCGATTTATAGCATTAAGCCATTTTAAACAATAGTTACACTGAGGGTGGAAAGAGGAGAAGAACAGAAGAGCCTCTGCGGAGGGAGGTGTTAGGTAGATATTAAGAGAGAGGTGAGCAAAAATGGCTCTGAGATTTCTAGCCTGTGCTGCTGAGAAAATGTTGATCTCTTAAAGATAAAAATAACAATTATTGATCATTTACCTTGTGCCAGACACAAGTCATTTAATCCTCACAACAACTGTAAGAAGTCAGCACAATTGTTACAAGTGAGACAACGAAGGCACTAAGGTTAAATAACTTGCCAATGATCATAGAGGAACATTAAAGCCGGGGACTGGATGCAAGCAGGCAGGCTACAAGGTGATGTTCATCAACATGAAGATGTGCTTTCTGTATTTGGAGAAAATGAATCTTTCTTTGGTATTTCCAATGAGGGGATTGCAAATATGACGTCTAGCAATGGTATGAGGCTTAGTTCTTCCTGCTGCTGCTTCTTCCATTTTCTGCTCCACTACTAAGATGATTGGCACTACCTTTGAAATGTTGGGCACGCCCTTCGTTATTTCCTTCCCTTTCCATCATGAAAAGAAAACAGTTTTGAGAACTTTCAAAATGTGATCAACCTCTGCCCTAAAGTGTAGGCACAGTTTTTGTCACCTTATGGTTCCAGAAACAACATCAGTAAGAAATTTCAATTCATTGAGACTTGACTACGAAATGTTTAATAAATCTACTGCATGGGCACATGAACTGATGCCATATGAGTTGTATCCAGAATAACAGATCATATGTGAAACATACAAAACACTTTTTGGAATGCTTTCGTGTTATTTTTTTATAATGGATTGAGTAAGAAATTTTAATAGGCAAATAGCGTCCACTACATAAATATTCACATCATTCAATTTCCAAAGAAGCATCCCGTGTAGAGAGCATAATACTGAAGTTATCCTTTTAAAATCACAATTTTGGCCGGGCGCGGTGGCTCAAGCCTGTAATCCCAGCACTTTGGGAGGCCGAGACGGGCGAATCCCGAGGTCAGGAGATCGAGACCATCCTGGCTAACATGGTGAAACCCCGTCTCTACTAAAAAATACAAAAAACTAGCTGGGCGAGGTGGCGGGCGCCTGTAGTCCCAGCTACTCGGGAGGCTGAGGCAGGAGAATGGCGTGAACCCGGGAGGCGGAGCTTGCAGTGAGCTGAGATCCGGCCACTGCACCCCAGCCTGGGCGACAGAGCGAGACACCGTCTCAAAATAAATAAATAAATAAAATCACAATTTTATTAATAGAATGGGGAATACAAATCTTAGCAGCAGCTTTCTGGAAATTTGTTTTCATAGAAGAACTGTTAAAAGTCCTTGAGTGGTAGGCAACTGCAAATATTCTATAACTAGCATGTACAAATATATATCTTCAGGGAAAATTTTGTGTAATTTTTTAAAGGGTTTAACAATTAAATATCTATAATGAGACGTATTTTTTTCTTTGAAATAAGTAAACTAATTGCCAGATATTTTCATCAGAAAATGCTTACGTATGCAAAGTAAGAAAACAGCTGAAATTTTAATTTGGACTTCCAAGGGGCTAGTTAAATGACTGAAAAAGCCAATATGTCTTCATTTACTTACTGGAAAGAACCAAAGCTGCTTTTGATTCGGCTGCATCTTGTTATTATTTTGTTTGTTTAGCTGGGCACCATGCTCGCTAGGAATTCGCTTGTGGGAAGTTGCCAGTCCTTAGTTGAGGTAATAAAGTGACTGGGGTACAGGAATAAAGAGATGTTCATATGAGGAGTATTGTTGGAGAGTTGGGGACTTGATTGGCGCACTGGTTAGAATGCAATTAGGTCCTGGAGCAGGGCAGTGCAATTAAATATGTTAAGGAGGGATAATTAGGTGGGAGGCCGAATGATGTAATTACATTCATAAGAGAGGGGCTATAATTAAATGTGAGGCAGGGGTGTGTATTTAGATGCCTAAGTTGAGGATATAATTAACATATGGGCAAGAAATTAAATTATGTGTATGGGTGAAGCATAATTATGTGTGGGAGTCCAGGAGGATACGTGGGTGAGGGTATATAGAAAGAAATGGGTCAGAGTGCAATTAGATATGTGAGTTGATGTTCTTATGGTCGAAAACTTGAGATTTTCATTAAGAAGGGCAAACATATGTTTTGACATCATGATTGATAGCAGGTGGCATGTAGTGACAGCCTTTCAGACTGCTCTGAAGGCTTGCAAAGCAAACTCTGTGCTTTTCCAATATGGTTTGAGACCTGCAGCTAACACTCGGTGCCACAATTCTAAATACTGAGTGGCTTTATAATTTTTCTAGCTTTAAAACACAATTACATGACAAGGAATACGTGCTCCCCCTTCCTGTCAAAGAGAAAAGAGTTTGACGGGGATTACTATGGCAAATAAACACACAAACAAGAACAACAAAACCCTCTTACCACCACCAACCAAAAAACCGATTTTTCTTTATATTGCCAAATGTGAAAGTAAGCATCCCTCTTTTAGCTAAAAAGGTATCACATAAACATAAATGTGTAACAAAATCAATAAAACTTAGTTATGGTAGCATCATTATTTTGAATTTCTGAAACAATATGTTTTCATAAATAATTTTAGCATCCTCCCAACATATAAAAGCAGCAAAGCAACAAATGTAAGCTGCAGATGAAAGAGGAACTAGGGAGTGGCAGAAGGGAGCCAGGGGAAGAATGATCACAGGAAATAGGTGAAAAATTACTCAGGGCATGTCAGAAACTTACATTGAAGCAGTAGAGTATGGTAAGAGTGATCATCATAATCTGATATATCCTATATTAAACTTACAACATGGAGACTCCTGTTGTCATCTTCAAAAGCTAGAGAACATTTCAAGTATTTGTTCGTTGCTTAGATAATTGTTGAAATTAAAGGTATTTAATTGGCCACTAGTCTGCTTAAACTGATTCAATCTAGCACTCAATTTTCATAAAACCCAGAGCCTCAGAGCCTCCTCATATCTGCTCAGGCCTTAGGTCAGTTCTGACAGAACGCCACTATTGGTAGAATCCTGGTGAGCTGGTTGCTTCAGGGATTCTGAAGTTTTTAGGTTCAAAAAGACTCCAAAAAGGATTCAAGAAATCTATATTTAAGGTTAGTTATTTTTTGTAATGTGGATGTAAGGGCATTGCAGCCTGCCCACAATCTCTTGTTCTGCCCTTTAGTGGTTTTACAGAACTTCTTTTTAATTCTTAGATTTTGATTTCACACCAATGCATGATGCTGATTTTTAAAATTACAGACATGCCTCAAAGGCAGCCTCTCACAAAAGCTATTGTTACTTAATTTGTAATCAGAAGTGCTCTCAGTAAAATGTTGTGCATTCCTGTGAAAATTACTGTTGCATCTCTGTCCACTAAGTGGTTTACATTTTCTTTTTCTCCATGCACTTGCTACTTTTTGCCCTGCCTCCCAGACCAGCTCAGACTCTGCAACAATTAATGATTTATGGTGGTTAACTCATGTGCTTCTAGAGGTCACACAATTATCTTTCAAGGCATCTAGTTATGTCTGTGGGTTGGAAGATGAGTAGGTGTAAAGTCTCCTGGTGCCAGTGGTCGAGGTCAGTGCTGGCTCTGCTGTTTGGGGTTGGGGGTGGAGTCCCAGCTCGCCAGCTCTTTGTTGCTTTGTGTGGATTGCACAAGGAGAGGAGGAAGAGGTGGGATTTGGGCTCTGGAAATGACTCTGGTAAATGATGCTTTGTTTACTTAATTATAAAAACCATTCTGAGATGCTCCAGTACTATTTACACAAGGCACAAAAATCCGGGTTTAAATTCTTCAGATTTGAATCGCATTTTTCCAGAAGTCATATTGTCAGCCAGGAATATGTTTGCAGCTGGCACTTAACAAGCTTTTTCACTCTCATGCATACTACAAAACACCAAAGATCCTAATTTTTGTCTGTCTTTCTTTTCACCTTCCTAATATTATCTAATAGACCAGAAATCTCAACTACTTTCATATGCCTAAAGCTGTGGATCTCAGCTTAAATGTTAATTCCTCAGAGAAATTTTTCCTAACCTTATAGCACTCTGCACTTTGCTGTCATGTTTGTTAAATTCTATTTTTCTATTTAACGTGTAAGCTGCATGAGCGGGGTGTGTGTCTGTTTTGTTCACCATCACATTTTCAGCATCCATAACAGCTCCTGGCCCATACTAGGTGCTCAATGAAAAGTTGATGAATGAACAGGGAAGTTAGGTATTAGGGCTATTTGAGAAGAGGCACGAGTGATGCAGACTGTGGAAAATGAGGATAAGGGATATCTCAGAAGCAACGCACTGAATGGTCTTACTGATGGGTTCATATTTAGAGTGATGGGGCTCGCACTTGTTCTTCAAATTTGGAGATTTATTTATATATTCTTTACAACATAAGGAAATGCCATTTTAGGTCCAGAAACTGCTGAGAATGGATTAGATGCTCCAGGAAAATTTTGTGATTAAATAACTAATTATTGAACAATTTGTTGATCATCTCATCTGTACTTAGCCCAGATATGATGTGTTGAAAAAAAGATATGATACCTGCAATGATTTCTACAAACATATATATCATTAAAACTCATGACTTGATAGAAATTGTATTAATAAATACACCCTTGGCTGGGCACGGTAGCTCACGCCTGTAATCTCAGCACTTTGGGAGGCTGAGGCAGGCAGATCACCTGAGGTCTGGCCAACATGGTGAAACCCCGTCTTTACTAAAAATACAAAAATAAAGACCCCAGTGTGGTGGTGTACACCTGCAATCCCAGCTACTAAGGAGGCTGAGGCAGGAGAATTGCTTGAACCCAGGAGGCCGAGGTTGCCATGAGCCAAGATTACACCACTGCACTCCAGCCTGGGTGACAGAAGAGACTCTGTCTTGAAACAAATAAACAAACAAACAATCAAATACATCCTCAAAGGACCAATGACCAAAAAGATTGATTTGTTCGAAATCTATATAAATTAGCTTGGGTAACGTGGTGAAACCTTGTGTCTACCAAAAAAACACCAAAAAACAAAAAATAAAAATTAGCCAGGCATGGTGGTATGCGTCTATAGTCCCAGCTATTCTGGTGGCTGAGGCAGGAGGATCGTTTGAGCCCAGGAGGTTGAAGCTACTGTGAGCCGTGATTGGACCACTGCACTCCAGCCTTGGGGATAGAGTGAAACCCTGTCTTAAAACAAACAACAAGCAAACAAACAAACAAAAAACACAACAACTATATAAAATTGAAAATAAATTTGAAATTGAAAATATCTCACACAAATATAGACTAAATATTATAGTGCTCTAGCAAAATACTAACTTTTCCCTAAGGAATGCAATTTTGTTAGTACATAATAATGAATTAATATAATATATTTATATGGGACTTCAAAGGTTCCTGATAATGGTCAATGCTTCACCTTATTTTAAGTCTCATAATAGTCCTGGAAGATGAAACAGATGGTTTTTTATCATGCCTTGTTTCCAGTGAGGCACTGAGGGGTTGAGGGGCCTGACAAATCTGAATCTCAGTCCAGATTATTAATATAATATGGTCACTAATAAGATGGCCATTAACAGATGGAACAGTTACAGATAAAAAAAACTTTGGACAAAGATCCATAGGATGGTTAGTGGCTGAGAAAGAAAAGGAAATCTTTGAGGCTGGGCGCAGTGGCTCATGCCTTATCTCAATACTTTGAGAGGCTGAGACGGGCAGACTGCTTGAACCTGAGTTCAAGACCAGCCTGGGCAGCATGGCGAAATCTTGTCTCTACAAAAAAAATACAAAAAATAGCCATGTGTGGTGGCACGCACCTTTAGTTCCAGCTACTTGGGAGGCTGAGGCAGGAGGATTACTTGGGCCTGGGAGATCAAGTCTGCAGTGAGCAGTGATGGCACCATTGTATTCCAGCATGGGTGACACAGAACTAGATCCTGTCTCAAAAAAAAAAAAAAAAGAAGAAGAAAAAAGAAAGAAAAGAAAAAAGAAAAAAACTCTTCAGCTCATTACTATAGTTAATCTGTCTAATTTATCCTTGCATTTAGAATAGAATTTTTAAAGTTAGCAAGAGTGTTATAGTATATTATATTCTCAGATCCAGTAGATTATTTTCTTGCATAGGTACAAGGAGACACATTTGAAAAGACAGCATGTAATGCCTTAATAAAAATACTCTCTGTTAAAATAATAATATTCGTGTGGCAATGGATGACCAAACTTCTTTCTATATAAGTAGACTCAAAAAGGAAAACGTCTTGTTCATACATCATTCTGGAAAACATGGACCATTGCCAAGCTGAGAAATTGAGGAGGTATTCTGTGAGTGTTAATGAGAGTATTATCTCAATTACTTTAAAAAAATCCATAGTATTTTCTCAGTTAAGTTTTTTGTCTGTAAATGGGCTTTGGTGTGCTATTATTATCCATTGATGTATTATAAGTGCCCAGAGAGTGCACTCAGGCACTCAAGAAATATTTATTGAAATGAAATGAAATTGCTTGTCAATAAAAAGTCAAAATGGCTTTGTTTTTAAACCCCTGGACTTTTGTTTGAGGGCTTTAGGGGGATGGTATTTTACTAATGCATGGATATAATAGCTAAGTTTTCTGTTAATAAAATTATTACTAATTTTTAAGGTAGTGTGATAAATTACTACTTTACCATGTTCTACACAAACCATGAAATCTAGGCACTTCATGGCTTGAACAAGCCAGGGAGACTGCTAGAAGGAGGAAAGAAATGAAAAACGGAAGAAAGATGAGTGGACTTCCATGCCAGTGGCTTGGTTAGATGCTTGACATCCACAAACTCATATAATTTCATGAAAATCTGTGTGAGGTTAGACCCCTTCCAGGACAGGAAGCAGAATATAGAGGGGTTTGACAGCCTATCTTCCAATTCCATAGTTCCACAGTATGGAAGTTAGGAGGTAATGTTTATATCTAGGACTATGTTGCTGCTTTCAAGATCCATTTGTTTTGGGGCCAGATTCCTGACAGAAAACCTGAAATTCCTGGTCTAATAGGTTTAAGCAAGAACCACTCTTTAACAACAATTGAAGGGATTTTTAGTTGGCTTTTATAAAGCAAACTAAATATTAGTTGAGGATGAGTGAACCCAGATTTTTCAAATAAGCTATATGAAAATAAATATGCAAATGTACATGTTATAGCTTACTCAGATCAGGTTTTTGTTCTTATCGCCGAACTAAATCTACCTTTTTCAAGGTCACCAGTGACCTTCCTGTTGCTAAGTCCAGTGGCAATTTTCAGCTCTTGTCTTACTTAATCTATCAGTAGCATTTGATGTATTTTTTTTTTCCTTTCTTCTTGAGACACTATTTTTTTTTTAACTTGGACAATTCTTAGACCTCTTCTCTTTTCCATGTGCACTCATTCACCATCCAGTCTCCTGACTTTAAATACCCATGCTGATCACTCTCTATTTTCTACCTCCAGGAAAGACCAACTCCCTGACTGCATAGTCATATATTCACTTCCCTACTTGACATTGCCACCTGGGTATCTAAAGGACATCATGCACTTGACATATTTAAGATTGAACTCCAAATCGTTCCCCAGAAAGTTGCTTCTCCTGTAATCTTCCATATGTCGGTAAATTGAAAGTCTATCTTTACAGTTGTTCAAGCCAGAACTCTTGACATCATCCTTGATTTCTCTCTTTTTCTCTTGCCCTGTTTCCATTGTATCAGCAAATCCAGTTAGCTCTGTCTCCAGAATATGTCCAGAACCTGGCTACTTCTCACTATTCCTAGTGATGGTGATAGGGTAGTGTGAGAAGCAGCCAGATTCTGGACATATTCTGGTGCAACAGTTACCAAAATCTCTTACAAAAGACTCCTATCTGGTCTCTCTCTTTCTGCCCATGACATTCTACAGCCTGTTTGCATAGCAGTATAGTGATTGCTCCAAAATATGTCATAATGTCACTCCTTTGCACACCCAATGTTTACTTGATTCTCATCTTAGAATAAAAACCTATGTCTTTACAATACCCTACAAGGCCCTTCAGAATGTATTCTCCAATCTCTCTACTAGTCTACTCTCCAATATCCTTCCTACTTCTCCCTCCCTCACTTCTTCATCTCCAGACACAACAGATTCTTTGCTCCCCCTTTCCCATCCCAGGAATGTTTTCTCCTTAGGGTTTCTGCCCCAGGGGTTCCCACAGAGATCTGTGAGGCTCACTACCTCATCTCCTACAAGAATTTGCTCACTGATCACCCTATTAAAATTGTAGTTCCTGGGGCCAGGTATGGGGACTCACTCCTGTAATCCCAGCACTTTGGGAGGAAGAGGTGAGCCAATCACCTGAGGTCAGGAATTTGAGATCAGCCTAGCCAACCTGGTGAAACCCCATTTCTACTAAAAAAAAATAAAAGATACAAAAATTAGCTGGGCATGGTGACGTGTGTCTGTAATCCTAGCTACTCAAGAGGCTGAGGCAGGAGAATCACTTGAACCCCGGAGGTATGGGTTGCAATGAGCCGAGATTATGCCACTGTACTCCAGCCTGGGTGACAGAGCAAGACTCTGTCTCAAAAGAAAATAATAATAATAATAATTGCAGTTGCTCTCCGAAAGCATCTCCTAATCCATTCATTGCAATGCTTTCTTCCTTTCCAAAGCTTATGTCACCATCTGACCCACTGTTCATTTTACTCATTTATCTTTACTTATCATCTGTTTTCCATAGTAGGATATAACCTCTGTGGGAACAGGAATTTTTACTTATGTCCCTGTCACCCATGGCAGTGCCTGATGCATAGTAGGCACTTTGTAAATACCTGTGGAATAAACAAACAGCTACTTTGAATATAACTATTTAAATCTTCATCTAACAAATTATAGCTCTAACTGATGTTTTTCTAGTGTTGATTCCAGGCCCTCCTCTATTTCTTGCCCGTCCCTCCTCTCTGGATCTGCTCTGATGTTTGTTGCGCTGGTCTCTGGTGTAATAACGCAGGAAATTCTTAACTCTGCTGGCAAATGCTTAGACATTACACTTTAAGTACTGTATTTTTATCAACAATATTTCCATAGCTCTGGCTGTTCCTTTGACAACTAGAAATCAGAGGATCAAAATCCTCTTCTTGTGCTGCATTAAGTTGCCACCTCAGCTACCAATGAATACAGAAACACCTGGAATTTTATTTTTGGTTTAACTACTTCCTGCCTATATGAGGCCCTTACAGTGTATATTCATATACTTATGGAATTTGTTCTTTTGGACTAACCCATATTATTTGCCTGAGATTCATCTAGGGTGGTTATTTTTGATGCCAGCTGTGTATTTGTAAGGTCTTTCCCTAAAGAACTCCAGCTGCTCTGTGTCGTCTCAGCAAGCAGGAAATTCTGTACCTGGCAGTTCTTGCTGACCCAGCTAGAAGTGGCCGAATGATGCATTTCACTTTCAGGGGCTATTGCTGGGTTTTCATATTCATTCTATAAATAGCACTTCAGGGAACACTCAGATACTCTGAACATTTTCTTTGCAGTCCAGTTCAGTGTTGGCAGAAGGAAAGTCGCATGCTATCTGGTTCTGCACAAGCCACTTGCCCCTTAGTGGATCCTAAGTTCTAGACAGACCCACCCAGAGTGTTCATTAGCTCATAAACACAGCGTTACTCTCAACAAATACTTCTGTGCCATTGTTTGTGCTGCGTTCCGTGCCTGGAGGAATCCTATGTATTCTTTATTATTATTATTATTATTATACTTTAAGTTCTAGGGTACATGTGCACAACATGCAGGTTTGTTACATGTGTATACATGTGCCATGTTGGTGTGCTGCGGCCATTAACTCGTCGTTTACATTAGGTATATCTCCTGATGCTATTCCTCCCCTCTACCCCCTCCCCACAATAGGCCCCAGTATGTGATGTTCCCCTTCCTGTGTCCAGGTAAATCATGCTGCTATAAAGACACAGGCACACGTATGTTTATTGCAGCACTATTCACAAAAGCAAAGACTTGGAATCAACCCAAATGTCCATCAGTGACAGACTGGTTTAAGAAAATGTGGCACATATACACCATGGAATATTATGCAGCCATGAAAAAGGATGAGTTCGTTTCCTTTGTAGGGACATGGATGCAGCTGGAAACCATCATCCTACGTATTCTTTAAGGTTCAGCCCAGGTGAGAAAGCTCTCCCTGAGTTGGCTCAGCAGAAACACCTTCTTCTTCCTTGTGGATTGCCCCATAGCATTCGGTCTGTATCTCTTTGGCAGCAACTTCAGCATTATAATAGAGTTTGTTACCTAGGTATATACTTTCACACTCTTATCATCCCTTTCTCTCCTCACATCCCAAACTATGAACCTTCAGGCCTGTGACTTCTGTCCGCATGTATCTCTCCCCAACAGTTAGCAAAGGAAATATTCAGAAACATTTGTTGAATGAATGGCCGATTGTATGAATGAGTTTGCAATCACAGAGGAGAAAGGAGCTCATTTGTTTCCAGCTTAATGGGTTTAAAAATAATCCTGTGTTTAGGTTTTTTTTTTTTTTTTTTTTTTTTTTTAATTTTCCCTAGCAAACACCTTCTACTATGTGCATGGCCAATTGGAGATGAAAAAAAAAAAATAAATGTTGTTATATTTAAATACACTTCAGGGAGGCTTTTTAAAATTTTGCTTTTTAAATTCCAAGGCAACAGACTAGTTTGTTCCTTACAAACTTCTTGGCATCTTTCTTTTCACATGCTCTTTTTTGCTCGACCCAGTCTTCAGTCAAATTCCTCCAAAGGGTCTGCTGTAAACAATGATTTTGTGAGCAGTTGTGTGTTCTTTGCAGTGAAAACCCGCCTTGTTTTCTGTTGCTAGGCAACCCCATTCCAGCTGCCATTGAAGAAATGCGCGGTGGTGGGAAATGGTGGGATTCTGAAGAAGAGTGGCTGTGGCCGTCAAATAGATGAAGCAAATTTTGTCATGCGGTAAGAGAGAGCACCCACAGCGCGGCCTCTGCCTTCTCTCCTTTTCCCCCTCCCTTAAGCCCTGGGGCTTTTCAAAACTAGTCACTTGTGATTAATCAGTTGTAGCATGCTCCTTAGCTTCACTTCCAGCTCATATACAAGTGAGTTTAGGAGAGAGGTAAGGGGAATGAGGGAACATGCCCCAAGAAAGTACAAAGCCAAGAAGGCTCAGGCGGAACAGAGATACCCACTCTGCTGTGAATAAAGGGAACAGGGGAAAGTGGAAAATCTCACATCTCATTTTGGATTGTACAGCCAGGTGATTCTGACTTTTTAAATTGTTCTTTTCCTTAAGGGCAACTCTCTATGAATAAATGTTTTAATGGATTCATTTTATTCTATACCATATTCTTAGTTTTTCACCAAAGCATGTGTAAGTAGCAAGTGGGATCTGAAGACAGATTAAATCTTTGAGTGAGTGGGAAAACTGGAACAAAGAAGCAGGGGTAAATTTCAAACAAGGAGGATGCTTGGTAAAGGGACTGAGCAGATTGGTGATGTGCACATCTGTTCCAGGAAAAACAGGAGGCCCCTGCAGGAGATGAAAAGGAATTGCTGAGACATATTCAGCCAGGGGCAGAGACTGCCAAATTGTAGTGGCAGCAATCTGCACTGCTGGGTGATTCTGCCCAGACATGCTTACCAGCCAGGCATAGAAGGAAAGACAGCAAGTGATTCGATAAAGACAGGTTTGGGATTATCTGGGTGAGAGGGAAGAAGGACAGGGAGTGACAACTTGGAGGGCTCTGGCGAGAGAGAGTGTAAAGTAACACACCTTGAAATCTGGGCTGGGCAGGAAGAGAGCTCTGAGATGAGTGAAGGAGAAAGGAAAGGGAAAAATGATAGGGTTATTCAGAGCAGGGGTGAGGTAAGTTGTGGCTCCTGGCTGTGAATGAAGGAGATGTGGAGTAATAAGAAGAAGCTAAAGTCAAAGAATGGCTTTCTGGAGGGCAGATTTCAGAGCTCAGGGTATCTGGGGGATGAGTGGACATGTTGTAGAAAAAGAAGACATTTGTTATTGAGAAAATAAAGGGACCTTGAGGATAGACTCTGAAAGGCCTTTCAGGTGGACCCTCAAGCCTCATTGAGGTGGAAATGACTATGAACCAAGTGCCAGCAGACTCTGTGTCCAGGAAGGGTGAAGACCGCAGCAACACCAAGGACAGAAAGCTGAGCGCGATTTTGTATTCCTGTTTATTTTTAAGTATAAACGAGTAACAGTCTAGGAGTGGGAAAAAGGTAGCTGAGAGAATGCTAAGCCACCTCTGAGCCCTGAGCTAAGTGGGAGAGAGAAGAGTAAAGACTTTACTTGAGAGGATTTCAAGAGAAGCCATGTACTTGTAGGGGCTAAGTTCTCTCTTGGAGTTAGTCTCCTTGAAAGACATTTTTTCTCACTTGTTGAAGCCTGCAGGAGAGTCTAGATCCTTGTCTACCCACCTTTCCATCATACAGGTACCCCCAGCATAGTTTTTCCTCTGTATTGTAGTTTTTCTTTTCAATATATACAAATAATGGAAAAATGGAAAAAGCACAAATGTAATTCTTTTAGTTCCAGTCAATGGAACACCTGCTCGCTGAGCACCCATAACATATGGGCCTTGAGCTGGCTCTGGGAATGGTGTGTTGAACAATTCTGTATTGGATTTATGTCCTAGAGATGTGCTTGCTACCGTGGGGGAATTCAGACACACGGGAGCTTCTCAAGAGAAGTGGTGTCTGAGCTGAGTCTTCTCTTCATTTCACCCTAAGCAGAGGAACAACCTTTCCCAAGGGTCCAAGGTGGGAAAGACAGCAGGTGCTGTTGCAGTGTCACGAACAGTGGGGAAAATGGCTTGAGATGGAGCCAGAGAGGTATTTAAGGTATTGGAGTGGAGATAATCACCTAGAGAGCATGAACAGGTGAGAGCAGAGCCCTGAGCCACCTTCAGGCACCCTCTTCAGTATTTTGGCATTAGGTGAGGCTGAGGAGCCAGCAAAGAACACAGAGAGGTAGGAGACAAGTCCTTGCTGTTGTTGACTAGGTCTGTGACCCACAGTGCATTATTTTACTCTTGCTGGGGCCCGGCTTTCTAATCTGTAGGAGGAAGCAGAGTAGTCAATTCCTCAGGCCCTTCCCACTATGGCAACTCTTTATCTATGACTGTACGAATACCGTATAATTGTAACACCGTTTATGTAGTTTAGTTTATATTTTCAAATTGCTCTTGAGTATTATTAGTTTATGTGCTCTTTCCAAAAATTATGTAAGAAAGAAGGAATACATAGTATTCAACTCACAGATTCAAAGAAGTTAAGTGATTTCAAGTGGACTTGATACACGTGGAAGTGTAAATACACTTCGTGCAGTATAATAAATGTATTTTTGTATTATTCATGGGTGTGTATGTGTGTGTGTCATCCATTGGTGAAGATGGACATTTACTGACATGTAGAAGACTAGGCTTAGGCACCATAGGGTGTTGTTATCTGTTATTTCCAGTGGGCCATATTTATCACAAGTAAACAAGACTTTGTTGGCCTTATATGCAATCTGATGTTGAAATATTCAAGTTCAGAATTAATGGGCGCTTCTGATTAGAGTGCCTGGCACAATATTAAGCATAATGTTTCTAAAATATGGGGAGATGAGGGTTGAAAGAATTCAAAGAAGGTAACCCCGTAACTAGAACTATGTATACATATGCCTTTGATTTAATTTCAAGAATAGTGCTGTTTTATGACACATTTTAGTTTTTAAAAGCCTTATGTATGGTTTAAATTATAGGAGTAATAAAAGTTGATAAATTGTTTTAAAATTATTTGACCATTTGCAGATCTATTAATAAATCGTTGCTTAATATGCATTTTGGGGCATGCTTAATATATCAAAATATTATATATTCAAAATTAAACATTTAATGAATAAATGTCATATGTCTGGTCCTAGACTGTAGGGTGTGTGATGGACAGATGTACTGAGAGAGAACATCCAAAAATAGTGCTGCCTGTATACAGTGATATACCAGATTATAGTTCAAAGTGTCTTCTAGGAGTAGGATATAACAATTTCATAATTTTCTTTGCTTAAATGTTTTCAAACACATCTTCCAGTGCTGAAAATCAATTTCCCATTTCTCAAAGTAAACATTTGCTCTGTAGCCAAAAGCAATACTTTAAAAAATAATATTGTTGAATTCAATTTATTGGGAAGATTTGCCAGACAAAAGTTAACAGGGATTGCATCCTCAAAAGGAACTGGTTGGCTTGGGGACATGAATGAGGGAACGTAATTTTGGTGCCTTTTGAATTATGCTCAAATGTATGTTTTGTATACTCACATATACAAAAAAAAATAAAGTAATTTTGTGATTTTTCTACTTTAAGATTTCTTTCTATCAAGCCCATTTCCCACTTACTTCCACATCCCAATTCAAAGAATATTCATTTCTTGTTAAATCTCTGATCAGATCTCTTTTAAGATCATGAGTACAGTTGCTAAGACACTTCGGTCATTAATATGTGTTAATTGTGCCAACAGCGATAATGCAAACTTTGAAACATTTTACACCACAAATATGCCTTATTAAAACAATTTGACTTTATTAAATGTGCCTCTTGTGTACATCTTTGTAATTATCAATTTATGAGTTGAGAAACTAAAATTATGGTGTGCTTTTCCTGAGAGAAGAGATACAGGAAAGTGTCACAGATATTGGCACTTAAAGAAAAAGTGTACCCAGAACTTACACCAAAATGTATTGTCGTTATTTTCTGGAAATACATCAAAATTCATATAAAATGTTATCTTTACGATTTTAAACATTCCCCTCTCTTCTAGAAGATAATAAATAACTGCAAGTTTTTCTTGAGCTATTACTCTGTGGCAGTAGATATGAAAAGACCCAGACACATGAGCCATGGAACACACAGGAAAACAAAGTATTTACTCATGAAAATCAGTTTGTTTCATAATGACAAAACACGTTGACAGCACTCTCCAGCAATACTCAGAATTTACAGTTTTAGCATAACATAGCTGATTCTCATATGCTTCCAAGGGCAATTAAGATCAAAGCTTCTTTAAGAGACAAGTATCCAAATTTTAGTCTGTGTTTTATCCTGGAAGTCATCTTCCTCTTTGCAAAGATCAATTAAATCACAAGACCACAATCAGTTGCCACAACCGAATGAGCCTGGCTGTTAATGCATAAACTCACTCCCTCATGAGAATCCTCAGGAAACACCACACGGGGTACGGGGCAACCACGCCATCTGCTCTTGTACATACCTCAAGAGTAGGTTCTCTGACTTGGGCTCCACCCCCAAGCACTGTGTGCTTTCAGTGGGCATTCAGCAAAAGCCACTGACTGGTTAACTGACCTGTTGGTAGCTCCCAGAAAAACCAGTATCTTATCACCAAAGGGCAGATAAAAAGAAGCTTCTAAATCAACTGAGACAAGTTTCTGCCTAGGATGCCTTGATGTGGTGACACTCACAGGGTAAATAAGAGACAAAATCAGAGAGGCCGGGCACGGTGGCTCAAGCCTGTAATCCCAGCACTTTGGGAGGCCGAGACGGGTGGATCACGAGGTCAGGAGATCGAGACCATCCTGGCGAACATGGTGAAACCCCGTCTCTACTAAAAAATACAAAAAACTAGCTGGGCGAGGTGGCGGGTGCCTGTAGTCCCAGCTACTCGGGAGGCTGAGGCAGGAGAATGGCGTGAACCCGGGAGGCGGAGCTTGCAGTGAGCTGAGATCCGGCCACTGCACTCCAGCCTGGGAGACAGAGCAAGACTCCGCCTCAAAAAAAAAAAAAAAAAAAAGAGACAAAATCAGAGAACCTGAGCTGATCATCTGAGTGGGTGCCTGGATACTGGGGGTAATTTGTAGGGAAAATTTAGTAGTTGGGGAACTAGCAGAGACTGTAATATTTGTAAGATATCTTTACCTACAAGTAAGTGATATGCTTTGGTTTATTGAAGTGATAAAAAGTTACAGATGCCCTAATGTGGTAGGAATCAAGTTAGACATGTGGTTGGAGAGGAGAAATGAGGACTCAGTAATAAAAGAAAGCTTAATGGAAACTATAGGCCCAATTGGCGTTTTCATAGATAATAAATGTATATTTAATTATTTTTGTATGCTATATATGATTTGTGATATTTTTTAATATTTACTAAGTGTACACATCAAGGTTAGGGAATTTTTTTATTACATACCATTTTTAATCCTTACAACAATTCAATGAAATAGGAAAAATCATTATCCTCATTTTGTGTAATGGAGAAACTGAAGTCAGGCAAATAAATTAACTTGCCTAATGTTCCACAGGCAGAAAGCCATGGGATTTGAATTTGGGGTGGTCATATTTCCCATTGTAAGCATTTATAAGACATGGTGGCCAAGGAAAGCAACTGGGGCAGGGTGGTGTTTTGGGAATGGGAGTGGAATGGCTATTCCCATCACCAGGGAAACATCACCTGTACTCTTTCCTTCGGCTGAACTTGGGATGGTGGATCACTGTATTTATTTGGATGATGAGCGATTATGCCTTCACCAGTAATCAGCCTATGCACTGGCCACACACACACAAGTCAGACATGCTGTGATTTAAGTGAATAGCACATGGCCCTGAATGCACTCTTATAATTTAGATTTTGGAAAAAGAAAGAAAAACACCAGAAAATATATTAATTCTTCCCTGTCTTTTGAGGTTTATGGGTGTGCAGAGCTACTGTAGGTCCCGTGTCCTCTAGTGTACCACACTGTCCTGAGCTCTAATTCAGGTCTAAGAGTGTCTGTCCTACCCTCTCAAAAATATTTTGAATGAAATAAATACCTCCTAGTTACTGTCTCTTTCTTTTTGTAGATCATTTACCCCTTTGGCTGACATTATCTTTCTTCCTAAACAGGAGTGATTTTTATGACAGCATTTAGAAGATGCTGATAGTTAATTATTCATCTAATGTCTATTAAAAGGGAGAGGTGGTTAAAAAAAGAAACAGTTACTTGTGAATTGAGCTAGAATTAATAAAATTTCTATTTGCATTATTCTAACTGATGATTTAAAATAAAATATGCAAATCATTCCAAAATGTTTGTTCTTGTTTCTCTAGATGCAATCTCCCTCCTTTGTCAAGTGAATACACTAAAGATGTTGGATCCAAAAGTCATTTAGTGACAGCTAACCCCAGCATAATTCGGCAAAGGTAAGAGTTTATGACTTTGGTTTGTGATGAATGAAGATGAAGTCTTCTCAAATACTTAGCATCTCAAAGGCAGTGAGCGTAGTTCAGTTTGGGAAATCAAGAGGAAAACCATCTGGACAGGCAGGAAGGATGAAGAAGGGAATTGTAAATAAAGAAAGCAGGATTATGGGAATCCAAACAATATTTTATGCTTCCTCTGGGATTCTGTTTCTTGCCTTTAGAGATGGTAGAAATAACAAGAAGATCAATTGTTTTGCTCAAAGAACAGCACAATATTCTGCTTACTCATTACTGCTACTTTTCAATTTGTTGACTTCAGTCCCAATTTATTGATTGGCAACTGTGAACTGAATTAATATCAAGAATAAAAAGAAAGCACTGGCCAATCCATTACATTGCTTTGGCCAATCCATGTGTGCGTTAAAATAGCAATATTGTCAGAATGTACAAGAATATGTGGTTATAGTATACTATATCACATTACATTATATTATATTCAATCATATTTGGGAGAGCAGTTGTAAAATTCTTGTTCTAGTATCAATTCCAGAAATCTTGAAATTCCCTGGAATCTGGGAAGCTGCTGTGGGAGCTTCGGCTGGGGGGGGTCAGTCTCTAATTGATGAAGTGCTGGAATCTGGGAAGCTGCTGTGGGAGCTTTGGAGCGGGGCGGGGTCAGCCTCTAACTGATGAAGTGCATCAGCGAGCTATCAGCTGTTCCTCCAAGGACTGTTCATTGTAGAGAAGGAGGAATCAAGCATTGCTTTAGTTCCTCCTGTGTCCCTAGCAATTAGGAGTGAAATACACAGATGTTCTGGGTCCTGGCACTTGTCACCTAAGTAAGTCCCATCCAAGTGAACAGCATGTGTGTTCACTTATTCACAGTGTGGTACTACTTGTTGTGGTTCATAAATATTCCCATAAAATACATATCTAGAAATGCAATCAGCTTTTAATTTTGGGAGATATGTTAAATTACCCTCCCCAAATATACCATTTATCTTCAATAATGGATAAGACTGATTGTTACCCATATGGAAAAACAATACTATTTGTGGGAAAAAAAGGATACATTATATTTTATTTAATTTGCATTTTTCTGAATATAAGAAGAGCTGAGTGGGTATTGACTATTAGTATTTTTTCTTCTGCTCCTTTGTATTTTTTGCCTACTTTTGACTTGCTTTTAAAAATATTTTTCTATTGATTTATAGGAACTCTGTATTATAGATATTAAGTCTTTGTATCAAATATTTTATTCTAGCCTGTTACATATATTTTAACTTATATTCTATTGCAATTTAAAATTTTTTATGCAGTGAGACTTTTTAGTATTTTCCTTTATGGTTTCTTTTAAAAAACAATCTTTCTTTGGATAACCTTTCTTACTCTGATGCTCCTCCCTTCCATGAAAAAAAATCCTGAATTTTTCTAATGCATTTATAGTTTATATTTAGAAATGTAATCCATATAAATGTATTTATTTTTAGTCTTGTAAGAGTAATTTTATTGTTTTTCAACACAAATATATGTTCATTATAATAAATCAAACAGAAAAGTACAAAGAAGAAATGAGAACACTTACAAGAAATTTTATTAAAACAGTTTATTTTTAAATACCTATAGATTCACAGAAAATTGCAAAAAACAATTTACAAGAAGGTTCTACATAGTCTTTACCCAGTTTCCCCCAAAGGTGACACATCTTTGACTATTATTTTGATTTGGGAATAAAATAAGTTTTAAGCAGGAACACATGTTCCTTTGGAGGGAAATGAAACATTTAATATATTGTATCCAAGACCAGAAGATTCTGTTTTTCTACCTGAATATGTGGAGTTGTTGTAAGATTTAAAAAGGAATGTGAAAAAGAATGTTCAGAGCAAGATTTAGAACAAGCTGAGGGAGAGAGGGAGGGAGGAAGTGAGGGAGGGAGGGAGAGGAAGAGATTGTTTTTTGGGGAAAAAAATATAAATACAAATGGAGGAAGGACAGAGTCAAAAATTAAATTTTGAAGAGGAAAGTAGGACTGTTTTCTAAGACTTAAGCTCACTATGAAGAAAACATGCATGCACAAGCAAGAATCATCATCACTGACATTGGTAAGTATTTAGTTCACATTTCTGTGTGCCAGGTTCTGTGCTCTTTATAGGTAGTGCCTCACTTTATCTTAAAACAATCCTAATAGACAGGAGCTATTTTAATTTATGCATTTGACAGAAGAATGCTGTGATGTGGTGAATCTAGGAATCTGTTCATACACACAGCTGCTAATAATCGCCTGGGACTTCACCCAGGCCTCTCTTATGCCAAAGCCCATGCTCTCAACCAGGGACCATCTCTGGTCACTGCTGACCAACTGCTTTTTCTCTGTTCTCACACTACAACACAGAAGACTGTGAAAAGAACCAAGGTTGCGGGGTATCTGGCTGTTTCCAGTGACCAGCCCCCACCCTGAAGCTGCATAGGGCCTCAGTAAACTCATTAACATGCAAAAAGATAACACCGTGGAGTTTCTAAAGATTTTAGGCGTTGTATGTCACGAAATGAGATCAAAGATCTCAAATATGTATTTCAGAATATTACACCATCACACCCTCTCATCTTTTTCCGAAATCCATATGTTGCCCAAGGAGACAATAGAGTTTTCCCAGAATAATCAACATAGAAAACTTCTGCCACCAAATGAGTTTGTGTTTTTCCCCCACACACCAAGCAAGCAAGCAAGCAGTTCTGCAGCAGACACCAGCGGGGTATCTCCAATTCAATTCCAACACTATCTACAGATAGTGTCAGATCCCACAGACTGAGGGCTCAGTCCTACAAGACCTAGGGGCCTCTGGAACTTTTGACTGACTGGCTTCAAGTTGGGGTTCCCCCAACTCTCTTTTTGGGTTTGATTAATTTGCTAGGGCAGCTCACAGAACTCAAGGAAACACTTACTTACGTTTACTGGTTTATCATGTTACAAAGGATTCAGATGAAGGAGTGCCAGGATGAGGTATGGGGGAGGGGACGTGGAGCTTCTGTGCCCTGGGCACACCACCCTCCACAAACCCCCACCTTCTTATCTGGAAGCTCTCCAAGCCCTGTCCTTTTGGAGTTTTATGGAGGCTTCATCAGCAGGCATGATTGATGAAACCATTAACCACTGGTGATCAACTTAACCTGTAACCCTTTTCTCCTCTCCAGAGGTCAGGGAGTGGGGCTGAAAATCCCAACCCTAGAATCCTGCCTTGATTCTTTCCAGTGACTAGCCCCCACCTTGAAGGGCTGGTCAGCTGTCAGTCAACTCATTAAGATGCAAAAAGGTATCACTGTGGAGTTGCTAAAGATTTTAAGAGTTACAAGGTCAAAGATCAAATATATATTTCATAACATTACACCATCACACCCTCTGATCTTTCTCTGTGATTCATGTGTTGCACAAGGGGACATAGCGTTTTCACAGGTTATACATAATTTTGTAAAAGTGAAAGTTTCTTCATTTTAAAAAATGTATTCAATGTAACAACATTTCTGTTCAAATCAACATGCATACACCAATTCCATTTTGTAACATAAGAAAAAATTGCATTTACAATAGCATCAAATAATATGACACATTTAATTAAACAAGAAAGCAAATCCTCTTTGGAAAAAATATGAAATTTTATTGAGAGACATTTTAGACAACCTGATTAGATGTACTGATAATACCATGTGCATGATTGAAAGACTCAGCATTGTAAAGGCACCAGGTCTACCCAAACCTATCTACAGATTCATTGAAATTCCAATGGAAATCTTAATGATGCATGCATGTGTATATGTGTGTTAAACTTCAAAAGTTATGTAGAAATATGAAGAGCAGAGAATAACAAAGAAGCTCTTGAAGAAAAAATGATTGGCAGAGTTGCTTTATAAGATGTTAAGACTTATTAAAAAGCTATTATAATTAAGACAATGTGGCTCTGGTGCAGGGATAAACCAACTGAACAGTGAAACAGAATAGGATACTCCCAAATATTTCCACATAGATATAAAGCATATATATGACAGATGTCATATTTATATCAGTGATATAAATATGAAGAGTCGAGAATAGCGAAGAAGCATAAACTTTTCAAAACGATGTTGGGATAATTAGATTACATATGGGAAAAAAATAAAGTAAATTAAACCTCTACCTCATAATTTATACCAAAAATTATTTTCAGGTGGTTAAGACTTAAAAATAAAGCTGCTGGGCCCAGTGGCTCATGCCTGTAATCTCAGCACTTTGGGAGGCCGAGGCTGGTGGACTGGCTGAGGAGTTGAGACCAGTCTGGGCAACATGGCAAAACCTCATCTCTACCAAAAAATACAAAAGTTAGCCGGGTATGGTGGCATGTGGCTGTAGTCCTAGCTACTTGGGAGGCTGAGGCAGGAGAATTGCTTGAGTCCAGGAGGTTAAGGCTACAGTGAGCCAAGTTTGTGCCACTGCACCAAAGTCTGTCCAGTGAGACCTTGTCTCTAAAATAGGAAGAAGAAGAAGAAGAAGAAGAAGAAGAGAAGAAGAAGAAGAAGAAGAAAATTTAAAATAAAAATAAAAGCAACTAACAATACAGCTAGGGACAAAGATGTAGCAAGTAAAACTATAAGGAATAATAAGTAATCACCTATCAGGGTAGGAAGAGTATTGGGTTCAGGTGTGGAATAATGGGACTTCTGGATTGCTAGAAGTGTTCTTTTTCTTGGCCAGGCTGGTGTAACATGGATATAAACTTCATAATGATTCCTTAGGCTGCATATGTATGTTAGATGCACTCTTCAGTATATATACTTTACTAAAAACCTAAGAAAAAGGTATGCTAAGTGATGGAGGATTATACAACTTATAGTTTAAAGGTTCTCAGTTTGCTTTTTTGACAAAATTGAGTTCCAGAGAAGTATACTAGAGTGTAAGTTCTATATAAAAGGGATCTCAGTGTCTTGAACATAAGGATTGATAAAAACTTTTCTTTTTTTGAGACAGTTTTTCACTCTTGTTGCCCAGGCTGGAGGGCAGTGGAGCGGTCTTGGCTCATTGCAACCTCTGCCTCCCCGGTTCAAGAGATTCTCTGCTTCAGCCTCCCAAGTAGCTAGGATTACAGGCATGCACCACCATGCCCAGCTAATTTTGTATTTTTTGTAGAGACAGGATTTCACCATGTTGGCCAGGCTGGTCTTGAACTCCTTACCTCAGATGATCCACCTGCCTTTTCCTCCTAAAGTACTGGCATTCCAGGCATGAGCCACCGCACCTGGCCAATAAAAATATTTGAAGAGAAATATAGTTAAAGCCTTATCAGCACCACTGTCAGTGTTGTGAAGCTCTGTGCTCAAATTGGAATACAATGTTTTAAGTCATCAATTATCAACTTTTCATTTTATAGAAGGGATCAAACAGGTAGCAAGTGCTGGAAACTTTGGGTTAAATACATCTGAGACTGCATTCCATTCATAGCATCTTCTTCACGTGGCTAGCAGTATATGCAAACAGGGTGGTATACAAAGTGCAAACACTTGTATGTAGGGATTAAAATATAGATGATGCTATACTATCATGGCCCAGTAAAATGGAAGAAATGATATTAAAGTAAGAAAGGCAGTATGTATTTCTATATTAGATTATCCTATTTATATTAGATATTTTATTCATATCTCATAGTCTTCCCTCAAAGCTGTGCAAATCCAAGACATCAGTAGTTACCTTGTACTTTCATGTGATGAAAAATTAAACTCATTGGGCAAAGATGTGCAGTGGAAATGCTAATTTTCATAGCTGTCTCCAAAACCTTGATTCTGCT
Source organism: Trachypithecus francoisi (assembly GCF_009764315.1). Lineage (NCBI taxonomy): Eukaryota > Metazoa > Chordata > Mammalia > Primates > Cercopithecidae > Trachypithecus > Trachypithecus francoisi. Next base: position 109,137,133 of record NW_022681456.1, read on the forward strand.
AAAAATATTCTATCAGAAGTTATAAGCATTAAGAGTTTTCACTACAAAATTCTGTTAGAAAATATCAGGAACAAGATAAAACAGGTTTTAGAAAAATTAAGTACACATATTTGAGAGGCACACACAATTATAGTGACAAAAAGAAAGTTGGAGAAGGTAATACTTATTGCTCTATCTGAAAGAAATTCTCAGTAAGAAGGAGCTTTGCTACAGTAAGAAGGAGCTTTGCTACAGCCTTTGTTCGGATATCTTGTTTGGAGTGCATTCTTCTTGACAGTACCCAGAACAAAAAGATTAGTTAGGGTGCCTGAGACATAAGATTAGAAAGGGCTTTGCAGTCACATTCATCCTCTGATTGAATTTTTATGGGCGAAGAGAGGAGAGAGGTGGTTTTAATCTGGCAGCTAGATCTTTAAACTCCTTACTATTATCCTTCTCCTTCCTTTGCTGGCCTTTGCAGGTGGAAGGCAGAGGATTCATACATATCATTACCCTTCGTCAATGCACCGTCTGTAGCCTTTCATCTTAAAACATTTTTGTTCAAATACTCTTTATCTTATTTGTGTGAATTTCAGGGATATAGTGCCATTTTGTTACATGATTATATTGTGTGGTGGTCAAGTTAGTGTCCAAATATCCTTTAAGAGATTTTTAAAATCCATGATTCCCTTGATTATTTTAATTAACCTAATTTTTGTGGCATAGGTTACATTGTTGCCAAGTACGGACTTTTGAGGGCATTACATACATATGCTTTAAATATGTATTATCACAATTTCAGAAGTGCGGATCTAGTTCTTCCGATGTTACATGTCCTCATGGCACAGTCAGTCTCTTTGTCAAATTAATTTATTAAGTTAACTTTTTGTCAGAAAAGATGGACTACCTTTTTAATTCAAATAAGTGTTACAGTATAATCCACTATAATCATCTCACTTCTGAGGTTTAATTATTCAACATATACAGTACAGGGAACTATCAAGAGTTTGTCCCTTGGACAAAATAAGGCACAGCTCCTTTCTATTTCTTCTGAATAAATGTTTGCTTTTGTTCAGGGGATATTCTTTCAGAAGCTGTGTATTTTGGAAATGTTTCTTTGTTTGGTGGCCTAGTGGCTTTTATCCTTTGGGGCAATGCATCATTATAGTATTTGGGATAATAGGAGGCATGACTTTCTTTTATGAAGTAGGAAAAGAAAAATTATGGAAATAGAATTTGGAAAAGAGAGTTCTTTAGACTATCAGATTGGTCTTGAGCAAATACATTTTAGAAAAATATACATATGGAATTTGAAGGTCTGGAAATTTATGGGGAGGAGGAGGAGTAAAAGGAGAGCCAACAAATATTTCTTGAAATCTACTCTGGGACATGACATACGAAGTTGAATGAGATGAGATGACCTCAAACCCTGAAGTCACTCACAGAAGCAGACGTGCCCATGGTTGTAGTGTCCATTGAAGGGATTTTATGAATTTGAGGGAACCCTTCTGTATTAGTCCATTCCCACATTGCTTGCAGTGAGCAGAGATCGTGCCACTGCACTCCAGCCTGGGTGGCAGAGCGAGACTCTGTCTCAAAAAAAGAAATGCCGGACACTGGGTAATTCGTAAAGAAAAGAGGTTCAGTTGGCTCGTGGTTCTGCAGACTTTACAAGAAGCATGATGTTGGCATCTGCTCAGCATCTGGGGAGGCCTCATAAACTCACAATCATGGCAGAAGGCAAAAGGGGATCAGGCATGTCACATGGCCGGAGCAGGAGCAAGAGGGAGTGAGAGAGCGGCCACACTTTTAAACAGTCAAGTCTTATGATAAGTCACTTACTATTGCAAGGACAGCACCAAGGGGATAGTACTAAGCCATTGATGAGAAATTTTCACCATAATCCAATCACCAACCATCAGGCCCCACCTCCAACACTGGGGATTACAATTCAATATGAGATGTGGGTGTGGACACAGATACAAAACGTATTACCTTCTGAAATTATAAAAAATGTTCTCTACAAAAAATAGTGAAAACCTGACTGGGTAGGGAGGCATGTTCTTGTAGTGCCAGCTACTCAGGAGGCTGAGGTGAGAGGATTACTTGAGCCCAGAAAGCTGGGTTAGGGTTAGGGTTAGGTTAGCCATGATTGCACTCTAGCCTGGGCAACAGAACAAGACCCTGTCTCAAAAAAAAAAAAAAAAAAAAAAAAAAAAAGTTGGCATGAACTAGGAAACAGAAAGGTATTTAGAACAAATGTAGTAAAAATCATGGTGGAGTTAAACTTTTAAAATTTGTAAATGCATTACTTTGAATTCAATAAGGGGACTTGATATGAGACCTCAATATTTATTTTGAGGTATAGTCTGCATACAAGTGGAAGAGATTTTATCCAGTGGTTAGTGCCTCTAAGTTTAATAAAGGGAATTGAGAACATAGAGATAATCACAGGGGGAACAACTGTTTTTGTTATTTATGTGCTTTTTAAATAATAACTTGAGCTTTGAGGAAAATAACTTGGGTCTAAGAAGGTTATAGCAATTTATCTTTAAAATTGCGTACAACTCAATGTACACATAATATACATGCATGTTTCAAACTGCCTTCCTAAAACTTCCATATCTCTTTTGCTGTCTGACTTCTTTTTTTTTTTTTTCCTTCAAACTCAGAGCAGCTTATCAGTGTTTGTATTAAGGCTTCAGAGTCATTGATAGCTATTTATTCTAACATCTGTTCTGAAATAAGGGAATTAGAAGGCAGATAATAAAACTGAGACTAGAGATAGCAAGTAGGAGATAGAAAAGAAAAATCCCCTAAAAATATGAATACATTGGAGGTGGTGTCTGAGAGGCAATATTACACAGCAGTGAAGAACACAAGTTTTGATTAGAATGGATTTGTTTTCAAATTCTACTGCTAGTGCTAGTAAGTACTCCTACCTACTAGCTATGTAACCTTAGTTACTTAATGTACCATATGTCAATTGAGTATAAAATTATTTACCTTGAGGACTGTTGAGAGATATAAATGAGATAATATAACTGCATCTAGTAGAAGCTATTCTGACTGATGTCCAGTTTAGCTACTCAAGAGGACTCTCCTGTTGCAATACATTTTGTTCTTGGATAAAACATATTATTTAATACATTTTTGTACTCATCAGATTTAGAGAAATCTCCAACCATATCTGCATGCCCACCTTCCCACCAAAAAAACAAAAACAGAAAATGAGGGAACAAAAACCAGACCAAATGCTGAGAATTATAAAAGTCAGATATCAAAACTTAGAAAAGAGACCAATCTCTGGACTCACCATGTTAATGGGTGCCCCATATTAAGCTCTGAGAAGGAGCCTCTTGTGGTTCCAGGTCAGTAGCAGCCCTTGGCTTCCAACAGAAGCAAGCAAATTTCTTCTGGAAGAAAGCTCACGGAATTCTTATATGCTATGTTCAAACAAATGATAGCTCATAAGCAAACACTCAAAATGCACACAAGCCATCAATAGTGTCAATTCTCAGAGACAAAAATCAAACAAAAGGTAACATGAATTTAATGCCTGAGAACTTATTGGAATTGTCAGATGCAGTAGATTACTAAATACGTAATCTTTATAGAAAATAAAAAGAATGAGAAGTCAATAAGAGAATATCCAAATTAAGTAGGTAGACTTGAAAAAGCACTAAATTGAACTTTTAGAAATGAAAACTATAATTGTTGAAATGGAAAGACATCAAATTAGACATAACTGAAGAGAGAGTTGGTGAACTGGAAGACAAAGCAAATTATTTTCCTGATAATGAGGCTATGGAAAATATAAAGGCAAGACAAAGAAACATGGAGGATAGAATAAGAAGTAATATGCTAAAGTGGAATTGTGGAACTATAAAATAGAGATAAGAATTCTTTTTCAGAATTCATGATTAATGTGATCCATAAGTAAAGAAAACACAAAGTATCAAGCAGAACAATAAAAATTCTTTAAAATGCAAACAGACAATTTTAGTGAAACAGAACTAAAGATAATAAGAAGCTTATAAAAGCAGCCAGAAAGAAAAGACAGATCACCTGGAAAAGAATAATTATACTAAAAACAAACTTCTTTTTTTTTTTTTAAATTTATTTTGAGACGGAGTCTCGCTCTGTCGCCCAGGCTGGAGTGCAGTGGCCGAATCTCAGCTCACTGCAAGCTCCGCCTCCCAGGTTCAAGCCATTCTCCTGGCTCAGCCTCCCGAGTAGCTGGGACTAGTAGCTGGGACTATAGGCGCCCGCCACCTCGCCCAGCTAGTTTTTTGTGTTTTTTAGTAGAGAGGGGGTTTCGCCGTGTTAGCCAGGATGGTCTCGATCTCCTGACCTCGTGATCCGCCCATCTCGGCCTCCCAAAGTGCTGGGATTACAGGCTTGAGCCACCGCGCCCAGCCTCTAAAAACAAACTTCTAACAGGAAAAATGGACATCAGGAAGCAGTGGAAGAGTATCTTCAAAGTGCTGAGAGAGAAACTACCAACATCGAAATGCATATTCAGCAATCTATTTCTTCAATAGTAGTTTCAATAGAAAATGTTTTCTGAAAAACAGACACAGATTTTTTACCTCCAAAGATCCTTCATTGAGAGGAAATCTGAAGAATATATCTCAGAAAAACAGTATGTCACTCCAGAAAAAAAATCTGGGATGCAAATGAGTTGCTAAGCATATCAATAAATCCAAACCATTTTATCTGTATAAAATAATAATTATTATAATACATTATTTTTGCAGATGATTTGTGTGATCAAAACAAAAGACAACTAAAATACTGGTAAATGACATTGCATAAGTTGGGAGGGGGAGATTGAAATGTTATTAGCTCTTCTTTCAGTTTTTTACTTCTTAGTGACAAGTCATCCTTTTGTCCTAAGCAGCAACAGCAATAATTTTAGTATCTTTCACTATTTCTGTGGGTCAGGAATTCAGGAAGAACTAGGCTGAACAGATCTGTCTCATGATCTCTCACATGGTGGCTGGAGTGGAAATGGCAAAGGCTTGGAGTAGCCGGAGCTGGTCAAGCATCTCCCTTCCTGTAGTCTCAGGGTTTTCTGTGTGATTTCTCCTAGTGAATTAATGTGGGCACCCTCAGCATGATCGACTCCAGGAAGCTGGACTGTTTACATGGCAGCTGGCTTCCCCCAAAGCTAGTGTCCATACAGAACAATTTGAAGTGCATGACGTTTTAGTAGCCTTACATGGAAAGTGCGCTAGCATCACTTTCATCATACTCTATTGGTTGAAGCAATCACAAAGTCCCACCCAGGTACAAGAAAGAAGAGTTCTAGCACAGATCCACCTCTTGTTGGGGGAAGTTTTCAAGTAACATTATTAGAAGAGTATGCATGGTAGGAGATTTTTTGTGTCCATCTCTGGAAAATATAATCTGCCACAGTCTGCCCTTGAGTGACAACAATTTATATCCCTCACATATTCAAAATAAACTCATTGCCTTCCTGAAGCCCCTCAAGACCTATTCCATTACAGCATCAGTTTAAAATCCAGGATCTCCAAAAGGTTGAAAGAGGAACAGCAACAACAACAAAAACCAGAAAAGAATAAACTGAAAACAAAAATACAACAGAGTGGGTCCAAAAAGCCAAAGTTGATACTTTGAAAAGTCTACCACAATTAACAAACCTCTAGTAAAGTTGACAGAAAAATAAATAATAATTATTTTAAAATAGACTTTTCATGATTTTTCTACAAATCCATCCTAAAAAACAAGAAAATCTCTACTGTACACAAACGTATTATGTACATCATAAATGGATAATAAGAACAAAATGATATCTCCAAACCTAAAAAAGTATACCAGTGATTTTGTAATTTATGATATATCCATATTGATGGTATATTATGCAAAGACATTATGGGTTAATATACATAAATGGTTTTAATAAATGGTGAAATGCTCATGTTCTAATATTAAGTGAAAAAATAAATATATAAATATGTAAATATATAAAATTATATATGTAATTATATTCAGAGAAAGTCTCTAAGGAAAAAACTCAACATTTTCCAAAGTTGCAAAACTTTATGATGGGAAAAAAAATATTTAAAAAGCAGACCTTGGCTGGGCACAGTGGCTCACACCTGTAATCCCAACTCTTTGGGAGGTAGGAGGCTGAGGTGGGAGGATTGCTTGAGGCCAGGGGTTTGAGAACATCCTGGGCTATATAGTGAGAACTTATCACTACAAAAATAAAAAATTAGCCAGACGTGGTGCCTATAGTCCTAGTTGCTTAGGAAGCTGAGGTAGGAGGATTACTTGAGCCTAGGAGTTCAAGGCTGCCGTGAGCTGTGATCATGCCACTGTACTCCAGCCTGGAAGACAGAGTGAGGCCCCATCTCTTTAAAAAAGGGCCTTGTTCTTTTATAATTTCTCCTAATATTAACTCATTTTGACAATAACACAACCCTGTGAGTTGGAGGTGCAAACAATATGAATAAAGCCCTGATTTTGTGTGTGGATTCCTGCCCTTCCAGATTTAAATGAGATTAACTTGAACTCCAAATTTTATGCACTTAATTCAGAGTCAGAACATTCTCCACATCTTTCCGGTGACCTTGTCCTGAGAGCAGCAGAGGTGAGCATAGAACCAAGAACCCAGGACCTGACACACAGGAGTTACTGTGTAAATGTCCATTTATCTTCTTCCTTTCTTTCCCTCTGTGAAGCTCTAGTCTTCAGTGTTAAATAGCAGATAAGATCAAACATTACTCTAAAAGCAAAATTAGTACATAATTAGTAAATAAGTATTAGAATAGCCCAAGTTCTCGTGGCACTTTCATGCAGGCCCACTGAGAGTGGGTTGCACCCCGTGGTCCCAGCAAGGGTACCAGGTGGAGAATCTTTACTCGGGATTTATATTGATATGCCACTGGGCCAACAGTTTGTACCAGCTTTCTCTCATCCACCCCCTCCTCAGCCCTCTTTTTAATGTGTGCTTCAGTTGCATATTTTTTTGAATCAGTAAAATGTCAGTGAGTTGCAATTTCAGTGAAAGAAAATGTGTGGAGGGGTTTCTGTCAGCTAATGGGACAGCATTGCCTGTGTGATCAAAGATGAGTTGTTCAACCACTCTCTGCATGGAAGGAGGCAGAAAACATTTAACAGTCAGCGACAGAATTTTGTTTTGAAGGTGTACTGTCTGTATATGGAACTATTTCCTGCTGACTTCTAGGGATCAGGGAGAAACTCAAGGGCCTGTGTTGGTTCGGGAGTTGAATCTGAGTAATAGGTGAGTGTGGAATTGTTGGGATGAGCAAAAGAGAGGGGTTAAGGAAGAAAGAAGGTCTAGAGAAGGGAGATGCGGTGAAGGAGCAGGAGATAAATCTTTAGGAAACTTAGGCATGTTGACTAGAAACAAACTGAAATGTCTGAAATCAATTGTAAGTTGTTTTCCAGAAAGTGTGTGTCCTGAGATTATTTCCCCTTAATTCTCTCTTAACTTCTATGACTCTTCAGATTTCTAATGTAGCTATGCATTTTTGTCAGTTTTGTATATGATACTAGCATGTGTGTGTGTGTGTATGTGTGTGTGTGTGTGTGTGTGTTGAAGGGAATGTGCTTCATTCATCTGGCATCAACATGGTTTGTTCTCCTGGATAATGGCACTGAGGAGACAGAGAGGACCTGGAAAATGTAACCCTCCTAGGGATGTTCAGATGCAAATCCTGGGAAACGCCACTTTAGTAGTTGACTGCATGCCCCTTTTGGAATGTGGAGTCAACCTTTTGATTTACAAAATAGCTTTGTAGCTATTTCGTTACAGCCAAGGCATTTGTGCCCCTGCTGAACTGTGGGAGGCAAACTTAAGTGTAAAGTGTGAAACTGGCTAATTATCTTATCTCCATATATGCCAAGAGCCTCTTTGAGCAAGATGTTAGGGGTCCATCTGTGAACAATTCATTGCACAGAGTTGATTTCGTATTCAATGATTTCAGATTGTTCAGCTATTAATGAACTTTCTTCATTATCCTCATGAAAACGGTTAAGACAGTAATATTTATTAGTATGTGAATATTTCTATTACTTTATTAAAATAAAAATGACTTTATTGCTAAATTTATATTTGTAATTCATTTTACTGGAGACTAGAAACCATGTAGATTAAATAGAATATAGTCTCAATGATTACTAATTGTATTGCATTGGATTATATATTGTTTAAAACAATATTTTTCTTTTAAAAAAGTTTTCTTTCCAACTGGAATTATAAGAACATATCTCTATAAGTTTCTGTTCCTAAGTTGCTTTAATTTGTTTAATAGAATTTTAAAAATCAGAGCTTTAGAACTTTAGTGTTATTGGATTTATAAATCATGATACGCATTTTTAACCAAAGTTTCTACTGTAGCTTTTATATCTGAATCTCCGTGGACACACACACAATACACGTGCTCACACACATGCACATACACACAGTAATGAGACAAAGGAGAATCAGAATCACCATGCAAATTATTGACAAGGGCAGAATATAAATTAGTGGGACAGATATCATATTTGATAAATATTATTGCAAATACAAATGAAGGGAAAGGCAGAAAAAGGAAGTGCTACCCGCATGATTAAATTGACACATTTTATTGATTGTGAGCTGCACAGTTTTTAATATTTTAACATCTGTGAAACAGCTGCTGCGTACAGCCTGTGATGTCCAGTTGGAAGCTGAGGCATAATTGGCACTGGGAGTACGTAGTTGTCACCTTGCTCATAGCTGCTCCTGTGCTGTCCTCCTGATTAAATTATGCACACTGTTGGTACTGCGCCATGTTGAGTTTGACTGGCATTTAAAATATCTCCAAAAAGATAGAATATCTATTGTGTATAAAGATGTAAACAAAGCCTAGGATGTAAATTTGATTTGTAAGCAAATTACTTCAGAGAAATAATGGAAGCAATTTTATATTTTCTTGCAAAGCAACATAAAAAAGGAAGAAGAAAATAACCACCAGCAAATGATGGTTTATTTTAAGTAGTTACTAAGTTCTGTGCAAAATGATTGTCTAGACAATGCAGATGAAAGTAGGAAAAATTGTTGTGTTCCTTGGAATGGATGAAAAATGCCAAAGCAAGAAGAGACTAGTACAAGACTATTCACAATACTATTATAAAAACACTGAGGCATGGTTTTATTGGCAGTGCTTTTTTCTTTATAGTTAGTAAATAATATCTTTTTTTTTTTTTTTTTTTAGACAGAGTCTCGATCTGTTGCTCAGGTTGGAGTACAGTGGTGCGATCTCAGCTCACTGTAACCTCCGCCTCCCGAGTTCAAGTGATTCTCTTGCCTCAGCCTCCTGAGTAGCTGGAATTACAGGCACCCACCACCACAGCCAGCTAATTTTTGTATTTTTAGTAGAGACGAGGTTTCACCATGTTGGCCAGGCTGGTCTCAAACTCCTGACCTCAAGTGATCCGCCCACCTTGGCCTCTCAAAGTGTTGAGATTACAGGTGTGAGCCACTGCACCCAGACAAATAATATATTATATTTGATAAAATATAATTTGTTTTAAATAAACAATATCTGCCAATTCCTCTGAAATAGAAATGATTAGATAGAAAATAAAACAATATTTGGAGGAAGCATGGCACATAAAAGAAAATACTAAGCACTGCACAACCATGAGGCACATAGAACTGATATGTTGAGAGGTGAGTAATGCATGTATTAGCATTATCCTGATTTTTCAGTGAAAACTTTTGTGACGGACAAGTTAGGTGAATTGCTTCAATCAGCTATTAAGTGGCAGATTAGGCACTTGAACCTAGGTCTTTGGACCCTCTGTTTTTTTTGAGAAGTAGTTCCAGAGATATTGTGGAGGGGTTTATGGTTGGTATCACAGCTTACCCGTGTTTTACTGGGAGAGAAGAGAAAACAAGAGAATTCCAAGAGGTCAGTAATGAGTTTACCATTTAAAAGAGAAAGGGAGGATTTATTGACTGGAGATACTTGAGTGAAACTCCTGGGGAGACAAAAAAGGGTGATTTATGACTCTGTGCTCTGTATTTCAAAGATTCTGACAGTAACAGAATATATGAAAGGGTGAAAGAATGCCTGCTCAGTAAATGTTAAAAACAAAAAACAAGCAAACAAAAAAACACCACCACAGTACTCTACTCTTACACTTGATTGATATTTTTGCTGGGATTTTATTTCTACTTTGGAAATCCTTTTAGCATTTTGAAGATGTTCCTCCAATGTTTCTTCCTAGAGTCAGTGTTGCTTCTGAGAAAACTGATGTCATTGTGATTCCTGATCTTTTGTGTGTGACCTGTATGTCTGCTTACTCCTGCATTCTAATCTAGTCTTCTTCCTCGCCTCATATTTTGAAATTTCACAGTGATACACCCAGTGATTGGCTTAATTTCATTCATTGTGCTGGTATGCAGTGGAGCTTTTCAAATCTGCAATTTTTCTTGAGTTATTTCCTTAATTCTGCTTTGCCGATTGGAATAGTCAGTTTTTAGTTCTCTTATTTGACCTACCGGGAACATGTGACACATTGATTTTTCTCTCAAGCCACTTATTTCACGTAGTTTCCAAGTCAATGCTCTTTAGATTCTCTTGCTATTTTATTTTATTTTTATTTTTATTTTAGTGTTTTATTTTTGAGACAGAGTCTCTCTCTGTCACCTGGCTGGAGTGCAGTGGCGCGATCTTGGCTCACTGCAACCGCCGCCTCCCAGGTTCAAACCATTCTCCTGCCTCAGCCTCCCAAGTAGCTGGGATTCCAGGCATGCACCACCACGCCCGGCCTATTTTATTCACTTTCTACAGGATTTTATCCAGTCTCAGGGCTTAAATACTATATGTATATCCTCTGATGACTCTTAAATTTGTACTATGAGACCTGTCTTTTATCTCCAGACTCATATACCTAACTCCCAGCTTGGCTCATCTATTTGGATGTATCATACGAATATCAAACTTAAAATAACCAGTACAGAACTCCTAATTCCCCCTTTTCTGCGAACCTGTGTATTCTGTCATTTCCCCCATCTCAAAGAAGTGGAAACTCCATTTTTCATTTGCTCAGCTCAAAAACCTTGAAATGGAGTCCCCGTTGGCTGATTTTATTAAATCCACTGCTAAATTATGGTGGCTCTACTTTCATATTTTATGACCATTATTCACCTCCTCCACTGTCACCTTGGTCCATGTGTCTCCTGAATAATTGCAGTCATCTTCCAACAAGTTTTTATGGTTCCAGCCTTATCACTGTGCTATTTAGTAGCTTATTGCCTCTCAGCTGCAAAACCACTTTCATGTACCCTGGTTTGTGTTGCTGAAACCATGATTTTACAAATCATGTTTCCCCCTTGCCAGCTAGTTTCCAATTGGGGGCACTAGTGGGACACTATGGGTAGCTGAAAGAGGAAAGGGATTTATTCCTTCCTGCTGGTGTCCTGTGGGTCTCCTGTCTCCTTGTGGTTTCTATGAGAATAACCCTAGCAACCATTCCTTTCCATAGCAGTAGCTAAATTCAATTGGCAGTATTTCTCAGCACTTTAAACCTAGTCAACACACATGTAAGAGATTCTTATTCTTGTCTTTCAGACTTTGATATTTGTAAAACCACAACAACCCAGTCTAAGAATAAACCTAATACTTTGGGAGGCTGAGGCAGGTGGATCACAAGGCCAGGAGATTGAGACCATCCTGGCTAACATGGTGAAACCGCACCTCTAATAAAATATACAAAAAATTAGACGGGCATGGTGGCAGGTGCCTGTAGTCCCAGCTACTCGAGAGACTGAGGCAGGAGAATGGCATGAACCTGGGAGGCGGAGCTTGCAGTGAGCTGAGATCCTACAACTGCACTCTAGCCTGGGTGACAGAGCAAGACTCCATCTCAAAAAAAAAAAAAAAATTGAATAAAACTTATTGCGTTAGCACAAAGTGGAAGAATTAGTTTATCCTTGGCCATCCCAAACTCGTATGCTTCTTTATTCTAGCCAAGCATTTTCTTCCCACATGGGCTGGTTTTTCTGCTTTAAATTATCATTTCATCTTACAGTTGTTTCCTGTGGTACTTTTCAGCTCAGAAAAAAAAAAAAAGCTTATTCTAATTAATTTGACAAAATTATTCATCTCTTACTTGTTTTAGAGTGAAGGTGTTAGTGATAGGGTGGTGATCGTGGAACAACTGGAATATCAAGTCAGGATTTCCAGCAGAGCATGGGTCTTTGGAAAATCACATGCAACATTATTCATTTAATTCATTTGGAAATTCATTAAATTTCCCAAATATTAGTATTTAAATATATAATCTTATGTACGTATTATTATGTCTATTACATATTTATATATAATTAAGTATAATTATATCTACAAAGTATATAATTATATATTTAAATACCCATACTCACTTATTTTCACAACTCAGCTTACAAAACATCAAGCTCACCAACATATTTTTAGTTGTTTGGAATATGCGGAGATGTGATTCTTAGAAGAGGCCATACGTTCCCTGGGAAGTGGATCAGAATAGGCAGAGGCGTGGCCCAAGAGATCTTAATGTTTATTAAAGACAAATGTGGGTTAAAAACAACAGTCTGGGGAATGCTGCTTTCCATTACCCCCTCCCCAGTTGTGGTATCCTTGCTCCCATTCCCAGTGACGTGGTGTTCCTTGGTTCCAAGAGCCCTGTCCCCTAGCAAGGCCCTGTGGTTCAGATCTTCTAAACTCAATGTCTAGTCTCTACTCTATTCAACATGATAGTGAGTCATTTGATAAACATATCTTTGTTGAACTGTTAGTAGTTTATAAAGGGTAATGTTTTACTTCTCTCTGTGGTTTTACATTTTAACTGGAGCCACCTCGAGGAAACGAAATGCTTTAAAAAAATAGAATAATTCTTTTTTTTTTTTTTTTTTTTGAGACGGAGTCTCGCTCTGTCGCCAGGGCTGGAGTGCAGTGGCAGTAAAAAAATAGAATAATTCTTTAACTGGAGAAACTGCAGACACTTTGACTGTCTTGGGAGTGGGGGCTGGGCGGGGGATTTTAGGCGGGGGATTGGAAAGCAATCCTTCATGTTCTTTACATCATTCCATTTATATAGCTAGTTATTCCTAGGGCTGACCTCGCTACTGCAAGATTAATGATGGCTTTTGGAGAACTAATGGGAAACAGACTCTACTCTTTTGTATTGCAAAGCCCCAGAGAGGGCAGGATTCAGAGAGTTTATAGCTGTCCTCTAAGACTAGAGGCTCTTAGAAGGTTGCCTTTTTCGTGGTTTACATCTCACAGCAACAAATTCTGTGAAAAAAGAGATTTCATTTCTCAAATATATGCTAGATCATAACATGTGCCTGATGTCGCTAAAACCCCAGAAGGCAACGGTTTCATAACACAGATTCTCATTAGACGGAAAAGTTTTCTGATTTTTGTGTAAGAGCATTATTTTGTAAGAGCCTGACATTATTTGTTTGAACAGTTGTTAAATAAATATTTTGAAACAGAGATTTAAAGTCCTGGACGAGTGAAACTAGTGGTTGCCGGTACTTACATTACTTGATCTCTGCTGCACTTAACACATGTTTCTGCATTCTTGATATTCTTTTCACCCTATGTCCCACTACAGCTGTCTTTACTGTTTCTTGTTAGCTTCCTTTGTTGGTTTTCCCTTCATCTGCTACCTTAATGTTGGTGTTCCCCAGTGTTGAACTACCACTAGTTCAGACCTGTCCCAGGCCCTGATTCTCTTCTGTGCTTCAGACAGCTATGTGTCGACTGGCCAACTCCACTTAGAAATCCTCAGGTACCTCATGTTTCATATGTCCTTAAAGTGAATAATTTTTCTCCCATCTAACTATCCTTGCTCCTGTAGTCCTCATCACAGTTATTGGCACCATCTGTCAAGCCAAGCAACCATGGCGAATAACTTTGAAGTTATTCTTTTTTTTTGAGACTTTGTCTTGCTCTGTCTCTCAGGCTGGAGTGCAGTGGTGCCATCACAGCTCACTGTAGACTTGACTGCCTGGACTCAAGCAATCCTCCCACTTTGGCCTCTCAAGTAGCTGAGAAAACAGGAGCATGCCACCATGTCCAGCTGATTTTTTAATTTTTGTAGAGACAAGTTCTCCCTATGTTGCCCATTCTGGTCTCAAATCCCTGGCCTGGAGCAATCCTCCCACCTCAGGCTCCCAAAGTATTGGGATTACAGGCATGAGCCACCGTGCTCAGCCCTTGAAGTCATTCTTGTACATCCTTGCTGTCATCATCCCTATATTAATCTACAAAACACTGTTAATATCACTTTTTACATCATCCATGAACTCTGTTACTGTCTCAGTATTTCCACTGCCATTGTCTTTGTTCAGGCAATTCTAATCCCTTGCTGAAAATAGTGTCCTAAGATCTTCCTTCAACACCCCTCCCCCGTTTTTTTCACAGTATAGATTTGTCTTTTAAAATCCAGAGTCAATATTATTCACTGGCTCCCCATTACTTTTTTTTTTTGGAGATGGAGTCTTGCTCTGTGGCCCAGGCTGGAGTGCAGTGGTGCGATCTTGGCTTACTGCAACCTCCGCCTCCTGGGTTCAAGCTGTCTCAGCCTCTCGAGTAGCTGCAATTACAAATGCCCACCACCACGCCCAGCTAAGTTTTATATTTTTAGTTAAGACAGGGTTTCACCATGTTGGCCAGGCTGGTCTTGAACTCCTGACCTCATTATCCACCCGCCTTGGCCTCCCAAAGTGCCAGGATTACAGGCGTGAGCCACTGCGCCCAATCCCCATTACTTTTTAAATGTAATCTCGGGTCATCATCCCCACCACTGTTGCCTACTTTCCTCAGATACCGGTATTGCTTGTCATTCTCCAGGGACCACACTCACCAGTAGCTCTGCACACATGTAATGTCCTCTGCCTAGACAGTCTTTCTTTGTATTGTCCCTTAGAAGGATTAGCTCTCCAATGGCAATGCTCTGTCTCTTTTTATCCTTTTATTCTCAGTATCTAGCAGAGTGTTTAACACAGTGAGTCATTAGCAAGTATCTGGGTTAGTATGTGCCATTCTGGTGAAATGTTATATTCCAACTTTTAAATTAAATTATCATAAATAAACACATAGACAAAAAAATCTACAAGAGAACTGAAAAATAGGGACAAGAGAAAAATAAAATGCTAGAATCTGCAGGGAATTTCCACTAACTGCAGCAAGGAGGGGGTTGGGTTGAGAGTCATAATCCTAAACTAAGCCTGCTGAACCAGAATAGCACAGAAATCTGGGAAGAAGATGGGAAAAGACTGTGACTCAACCCCACTCTATCCACTGGCAAAGAAACACAGAAAATCCCAAAGCTGTGTGAATTCTTTTCTTAGCTGGCTAGGGCCATGCTCTTTCTTCTCTTAATCAGTTCTTCTCTTTCGTCATCCACTTGACAGCCACACTTCACGATACACAAAACAGCCATGGGTAGAGAGCGAAAAGTAGAGGCAGTATCACTTTGCAGGCTGAGCTGTGTAAAGACTTTAGGAAACCGTTCAAGGAGGGAAGATGAGAAGAAGAGCCCTTAGAACAGTGCAGCTGGAGGTGCAATTTTTATCTCTATCACTAAAGGAAGAATTAAATTCTGCGTGTGACTCCCTCACCATCATCAGACAACTTGTCAGTTGGAGTAGAAGATCTTCCCTCAGTTTAGCAAAAATTTTAGATGACTATTTGCTAGACATGAGAAACCAGGCTCAGGACTTTGCACTGTGGCATTCTTTGTAAGTCTAGGTCTAAGAAAGAAAATGCACAAATACTCAAATGATTAGTGCCTGAAGATAAAAGGATACCATATACACCTTTTTGAAGCCAAATATGGTTCTAGAACAAGTTTCTTGCTTTATGTTTGTTTTTCTACTATTTAAGAGAAATAATAGAAAAAATATTTGGTATAGAACACCTCAAAACATTTTGTTTTGTTTTTTTGTTTTTTTGAAATGGAGTCTTGCTCTGTCACCAAGGCTGGAGTGTAGTGACACAATCTCAGCTCACTGCAACCTCCGCCTCCCGAGTTCAGCGATTCTGCTGCCTCAGCCTCCCGAGTAGCTGGGATTGCAGTCACCCACCACCATGCCTGGCTGATTTTTATATTTTTAGTAGAGATGGGATTTCACCATGTTGGCCAGGCTGGTCTCGAACTGCTGACCTTGTGATCTGCCTGCCTTGGCCTCCCAATAGTGCTGGGATTACAGGTGTGAGCCACTGCGCCTGGCCTCAAAACATTTTGTGACACAGAAAATGTGACTTAAAGACTTAGAGGAAAGGTCAGGTGCAGTGGCTCACACCAGTAATCCCAGCACTCTGAGAGGCCGAGGTGGGTGCATCATGAGGTCAAGAGATTGAGACCATTCTGGCCAACATGGTGAAACCCCCTGTCTACTAAAAATACAAAAATTAGCCAGGTGTGGTGGTGGGTGTCTGTAACCCCAGCAACTCGGGAGGCTGAGGCAGGAGAATCATTGAACCCGGAAGGTGGAGGTTGCAGTGAGCCAAGATCATACCACTGCATTCTAGCCTGGCAACAAAGCGAGACTCCATCTCAAAAAACAAAAACAAACAAACAAACAAAAAAGACGCAGAGGAAAAACACGCATATAAACATGCTTTCACAGAGGGAATAGAAAAAATTTCAAAGCCTTAGCTTGATGACTTAATAAGAATTGATCCCTTAGGTGCACAGAGTGGTTAGGCAACAAAGGATGAGATGAAAGTTGAGATGAAAAGAAAGATGGCTGAGAGCAGGCAGAATTGCAAAGAAAGCAATAAAGTTCATGTTGGGTGTTGCAAAGAGCAGAGCTATACTGCAGAAAGTAAACCCCATAATATTTCCATTTTAAGAATGTCGAGGAAAAAAACTGAGAGAGATGAATATAATGAGAAAAAACAGATGAAGGAAAAGGAAAGGAAATTCATCCTAAAGATGACAAGTTTTCTGAAGAAGAATCAAGAAAGAATTTTAAAAAGTAATCATTAGACCCAGTAAGAAAAAAAAGTTTTGATAGCCTAAAGGCTTTCCAGAGCTGAGACAGGACTGGGTCCACAGACGGAAGTACTTAGTTACATTCCAGATAAAATTAATGCAAAAAGATTCACATTTAGACATATTGTGATGAATTTTTACACTTCAAAGATAAAGAGAAAAACTCTACAAGCATCCAATCAGAAAAACGTGATTTACCTACAATGGAGTAAGGATCAAGGTAGCTTCAGACTTTTCCCTTTCACTAAATTTCAGTATAGATGTCATGGTAAGTACCAAGATGTGAAAAGTATGTTACTTTAAAAAGTCCAGCCAAGTTGTCATATATATATATAATACAAGGACTCAGAAAGGTTATTTCTTGCATATTCTTCTTGAATTTTTTGAATATAAAATATGTACTATATGCATATGTATTATGAATATGCACTACAGCTGAGAGCCAAATATTCAAGAATAAGAAATTTGCAGTATAAGATACTGATAGTAATTCAAAAACAATTAAAAGTATACCGATTGAAACTGTGTGCTGGTAAATGTTTCAAAACCAGCTCTGGGGTGGGGAGGAAAGCCTTCATTTTTAGTGTTTGCATGGTGTAAGTACTGCCCCCACAGCCAATTCAAGCTACATGGTGATGGTAATGTGGAGTTGGGGAGTGATAAAAAGTAAACTGAGGTACACTAAAATTTTAAAGAGTTTATTTGAGCAAGCAGTGGTTCCTGTTTCACAAAGCACCAAACCAAAGGTGGTTTCAGGCTCTGCAGAGGGAATGCAAGGAGAAGACTTTTTTATGGGGTGAACGCTGAAAGAAAGCAAGAAAACATTTGATTGGTAACAGTTATAGAGTTGCCTTATTTAGTCTGTCCTGCGGAAAAGTATTTGGAAAAGTATTTAGTTACATAACCGTAAGTTTGTTAATTGGTGGCTTCTGATAAATTGAGCTTAAAAGTTTCATCTTTCTTTAACGTAGGTGTTTACAAGGAATATTAATAGCTCAAGTTTTGTTTCATTTATGTTATCAAGCCAGTTTCATTTTTTTATAGGCATTTACAAGAAATATTAATAACTCAAATTTTGTTTCACTTATGTTTGCAAATCAAGCAAGGTTAAGGCCACTTATGAGCTCTGACTGGCTTTGTCTGCTCAGGAATTCCTCAGCCCTGGTCTCCATTTTAATTTAACAGGAGAAATGTGAGCAATTGGTCCTCACATGCCTACTAGGATCCAGCTATTAGTAGGATCCAGATCCTAATAATTAGAATCTGAACCTATTAGTTCACTCTTTGAGCACAAAATAACTTAAATCTTCATCTCAGGCCATATATCAAAATTAACTGTATAATCATTTTATTAGTTTCTTAGGGCTGCTACCACAAATGACCACAAGCTGCGTGACTCAACAGAAATTTGTTTTCTCAGAATTTTGGAGGCTAGAATTTTGAAATCAAGGTGTCAGCAAGGTCAGGCTCTCTGTGATTTTTCCAGGGCTCCAGAGGAGGATCCTTCCTTACATCATCCTAGCTTCTGGTGGTGTCTAACAATCTATAGCTTTCCTGGCTGATAGACTCAGCACTTCATCTCTGCCTCTGTCCTCACAGAGCATTCTTCCTATGTATGACCTGTGTCGCTGTTTTTTCTTTTTATAAGGCTGCCAGTCATTGGATCAGGGCTCACCCTAATGTGCTGTGGCCTCATTTTGACTTAACTATTACATCTACAAAGATCCTGTTTCTAAATAAAGTCACATTCTGAAGTTCTGAGTGGATGTGAACTTTGTGGGGATCAGTACAAGCATTTGACCCAGGAGAAGGATTCACACATTAAATGTAAGAAACAGACAACAAAAATTAAAAGCATTAGTGTGAATACTTATTGGTCTCGAGGATAGAGTACTTTCTGCTGGCAGAAATCAAAGAAAAATGATTTATACATTTGACTCCCAAAATTTAAAATTTGTTCTTGTCTCTGAAACATCAACAAAATCTAAAAGCCAACAATTATTTGGGAAAAAATTGCATCAGAGATACCAAGATAAAGTATAAATAGGCCAGGCACGGTGGCTCATGCTTGTAATCCCAGCACTTTGGGAGGCCGAGGTGGGCGAAACCCTGTCTCTACTAAAAAAACACAAAAATTAGCCAGGAGTGGTGGTGTGCCTCTATAATCCCAGCTACTCAGGAGACTGAGGCAGGAGAATCGCTTGAACCCAGGAGGAGGAAGTTGCAGTGAGCAGAGATTGTACCATTGCACTCCGGCTTGGGTGACAGAGTAAGACTGCATCTCAAAAAAAGTATATGTATATTTTTATATATTTATAAAGATGATATGTAAACAGGTATGAAAAATGTTGTAGTCTTAGGAGATAATTGGATGTAGAGGGGAAAAAGTCACAAAGGAGTAAATACAGATGGCTTGTAAAATAAGTATTCAGTCCTATTAATAATTAAATATACTCACATTAGAACTGGAAGCAAATTATCTATTTTTAACTACCAAAATGGCAAAAATAAAGAGAAATGAGAACAATGCTGCTGTATATTCTCATGCACTGCTAAAGGGAGTATAAAGGATCTAGAGGAGGATACAAACTTTCTTTTAGGAAAACAAAAGAATTGACATATATCAAGAATCTTGAAAATGTTCCTACCTTTTGAATTCATAATAACACTTCTAAAAAAGTCAGAAAGTAATAATCTAGCAATGTATAAAGGATAAAGATGTAGAAAGCAAAAAACAGAATTAAGTATTATTTTGCACAATTAGAAACATTCTATTGTTAAAGATATTGCAGAGAATATAATTCATTCTAACTAGCCTAAGCATAAAGGGATTTATTTAAAAGGATTTTACAGCTGTCGAGAGGGTGAAGAAATAGATTCTTGATTAAGGAAATGGAAAACAGCTCCAAAAGCCAAACAACAGAACGTCTCCAGCAATCAATAATCTGCAGAATCAGTCAGAATCAGAATCCCTGCCATGTTGGGAAGCCACAACTTCAGCTGCTCACTCCAGACTCATGCTGCTTGAATCAGAATCTGGCTTGAAAAATGGGTCCCTGTCTCCTCATTTAACCCAGTTCAGAAGTCAGGACTCACACAGGTACATCACATTGGCTGAGCCAGCATCACAGTTGGAATCCCAGCTATAAAGAAGTCTGAGAAAGGCAGTTCTTAGCTTTTCCCCTTTGGACTACAGGAAGATACAGAAGGAGGTTGAAATGATTATTTTGTGATCTAGTCCATATATGCACCATACTCTAAACATTCAAATTATAAGAAATGTATTCAATGGCTTTAAATGACTCTGAAATACTTTTGATTAAACATTTTTTAAAAAGCATGAAATAGAAGCATATATAATGCATGATCTCATCTATGTAATATATAGAAGACAAAACACCTGAGAAATATGTCAGTGCATTAAACACTTGCATGAAACTATAGGAGTTGTTCTTTTTCTTAATTATACCTTTTCCGTTTCCTGAAATGAACATAAATTAATTTTACAATTCTCATTTCCCATCAAAACAAGCAAACATATGTTTGTTAAGTAAATGAAGGAAGTACTGAGGACATGAATGAAAAGAAAATAAATGTATCCATGACTGTTTCTTTTGCTGTTTTAGGGTTTGAAGAGATCCCAAAAAGGCTTGTTAATTTCCCTCTAAATTTGACTTTTTCACATCAGGCATGAGTTGTAGCTGCTGATGAAATACTGGAGTTAGCACAGGCTAATCATTTAGACTTCAATTTAGGGGTATTTGTATATTTACGTGTTTCTCTTAGGTAATATATAAATATATGTGTGTATATTTAATATTTGGGTTAAAGTATATGACTTTAGAATCTTATTTAATATTAAAATGTAAAGAAACTAATTTTATTCATCAATCACAAATAAATCAATGAGTACAATGATTGCTTCCAAAGAAAACAAAAACCCAGAGATACAGTATCTATATATGTGTATACATATATATATGATCTTTTTCTAGTTAACTGTCAGTAAGATTACTTACACTTCTTTCCCATAGAGTGCTACTTTTAATTAAAATATTATTGGTATTTTGAATGAATACTTTATACTGCTTGTTAACTGTGACAAGAATAAGTTCTTCAACATCTTTTCTCTCACTTGTTTAAGTATTAGAGATTTTCTTTTTGGAAAATTAGAGATTTTCTAATGTAAATCCATTACCAAAATAAAAACACTCAAGTAGAGCAAAAAGTTACTGTCTACAATTTTTCCCTCGTGAGGCAGCATCTCTCGCTGAACATGTTTGGACCAAACTTTCCAACTTAGTATGTGATGTAGCACAGCAATTCCCTTGGAGATTCTGAGGGATGATTCAACTGCCCTACCTCATTACAAGAAATTCCTTCAGGGTGATGTTAAAAGGTGTGGACTAATGTGTTAAAATTAACCCAATAATAAAACAAGTTAAATAAGTTTGTTTACTTATGTTTGTTAAATGTTAATAAACTTTTTTTGAAATTTATTCAAATTTCAAATTGAAAAATTGAAAAATATAAATATATTTGGTTTCTTATCCTATTGCAATTATAGGACATACTATTAAGACGATTCAAGTGTGCACTGTATTGTGCAGGTTTTTTTTAACTTTATTTTCCATTTTTGAAAATGGGTGAAGAATGGTGGTATTAGCCATATTTTAGAGAGATAGGAGAATGATTGCTGTATATACATGTAACATGAAATTCGTTATTCAAAAATACTTCTTAGGCTAGGCAGACAGTAACTGAGGACACGTAGAAATGGAAGAAATTACTATTTGCCCCACATCTAATATAGGTATAAGCAAGGAAAAGGTTTACTTTAAAAGCTGATGTCATCCACTACCACTTCAATCACAATGTGAAATGAAAATAGATGTTCTGTTTTCAACAACTGTAATATAATTAACTCTCAGGCTCTGTTTTTGCTTAGCCACTGAATCAACTGTTTTGCAGCCTACTGTGGTTTGTTTGGGGCTGTTGGCAGCACGTGATTTAAAGAATTGGAGGTGAAATGAAATGAGTGTATAGTTTAGTCCTTGAAATTGAAGAGAGCAAATGAGACATTTCTTCTCACCTCCTCTTCTTTGTCATTTTCTACACTTTGCTATTTCTCTCGTCATCTTTGTTCATTGTGGCAGATAAATAATGGGATGAGTGATAGGAAGGAAAATGATTTTTGTTCTTTTTCTCTTTTTGCATTCCAGCCTCTTTATCATACAAGTTTTTGATTGCCTATTTTATCTTTGCTATTGTTTTTGGTAATACCTTTTTATTTACCTCCTCTTCCTCTTGTCCTTTTGCTTCACATTCTTCTGTTCTCCTTTTTTCCCTTTCTTCTCCATCTGTCTTCACTCATCATTTTCTTTCCAGGTGATGGTGTAAATTGGAAAGTTAGGGTAGTGGTATTTTTTTTTTGGGTATTGTGAGTGTCTGAAATGACTGCATGCTTCTCCAAGGAGACTGGCGGCCTAGGAGGGAGCCATCTTGGTGCTAGGAGAGAATGAAAAATGGCTGAAGGGAATGCCCAGGGATTGATTTGAGATGCTACCTCAAGTTCTCCATAGCATGCATGTGATATTTTGGGAATCATGACATTTCCACACTTCCAATATGTAGAAAAGCACTAAAAGTACTGATGGAGCAAAAAGGGCCCAAAGCAGAGAAAAGGCAGGCACGGATTACTGGGACTACAGAGAAGGTTACAGACTTGAGTTCTGATTGTCAACTTGGTGTCCAGAAAAACCAGACGTACCAGCCATGCAGACACCACCAGTGCTAGGTCACAAGGACAAGCTCAGATCAACTTCACCGGAGACAGCATAAGGATCTATTACTTCCGTGAGGCTTCTGAAGGGAGAGGACTGGGAGAGACCACCTGGGAGGGAAAAACCAGCTCTGAAGGAGTTTTGCATTTCAAGTGAATGAAGTATTTGCCCCCAACACTATTTTTACTTTGAAAGATACTTAATTGCTTTTAATTGGCAAATTTAAGGGTTTTTCTTCCGCGTTCAGTGAAGATGGGAACATCGGAGTAAGATGAAGGCAATTGCAGGGGGAAAAAGTTAGACTTTTGCACATGCGAGTTGTGTGTAAATTTTCAATTCTGCTATTAGGAGTGTGTATATGAAAGACAAAAATCGGTATGTTAATTGAGGTCAACTCTGAATGGTAGAATTGTTAGTTGGTTATTGTTTTACTTTTCCTTCTCTCTCTCTCTCTCATTCAATATACATTTATTAGACACTGTCCCTCCGCCAAACATACTCCTTTGTGCTTATCTTTATTTCTGAATTTCTCTACAAATAAAATATTTCTGTTTTACTTTTGTGAAGAGGAAGACATAATTCACTGTTATTTAAAAATAAATCTATCCTATTCACTCACTGTAGTATTTGAGTGATCATGTCTCACGATGTGAATTGAAAACAAGGCCTTGGAGTTGACTCTTCTGTTCCTCAGTGTACGTTTTTGAGGTTAGTTAAATATAAGTTCCAAGGTTTTCAGGAATCATTTTACTGGGCTTATATAGAGCTTAATTCCCATGCAAGCCTTTTCATTCACTATTTTAGGCTATATTGTGGTTACATATAAACTAGAACTCTGTTTTGATCTTCAGTAGTGGAGGATGTTTGTAGAGTGTTATGATACTCTGGTACTCAAGTGATCATACTGAAAATGGATTAGAAAAGTTCACGTGAAAGTCAAAGTCAAATCTGGTAGTTGTTTCTTTTTCAAATATAATGATTTCTCTATGTGGGTCAAATTTTTATCACATCAAATACAGTGGAAATTCATTGCAGATGGGTCATAGACACCCTGGCATGATGTCTTATAGCAGCCTCCTAATGTAGTCATTGCAAGGTATAGATGGCAGGCACATACCAGTGAGAAATTTCCTTTTGCTTTCCCAGAACTAGCAAATGCACTCTCTACCAGCTATAAAGATCCTGTAAATGATTCGTTCATGATAATTTCTTTTTAAAAAATCCTCCACCACAAGGTTCCCCACATTGATTATCTTGTGGCTTGCAGTAGACAACAATCAACCTCCCAGATCACCTAACCAAAGGCAAGGTGAGTGGAATATTAAGTCCTCTCTTGTTTCTTCAGATGTAGTCTGAGGCCTGGGAAATGGTTTCCAGTGCTCTTGCCTCCACCCTGTCTGGGCTCTGAAGTGCAGCTGATGCTCCCTTCCACTGCTGCATCCCAAGAGAAGGATCCCTGTCTTCACACCCTTCCCAGATTTTCAGTTTGAGTTTATGGCATAAAGAAAAATTCCAGATTACTTCTGAACTTTTAAATTGAAGGATAATCAGAGAGATTATAGCGATATCCTATCTATGTAACTATAGAAATATAATAAAATTAAAACACGATATAATTTACATTTGTGGTATGTTATTGGCAAGAACTTTTAATAAAATAATAATTGAATAATGAAATTCATCATTAATTAAATAAATGTGATACCTATAATAAATGTGCATTATATTAAAACTTTCAATGCTAATGCAAATAGTTCTGTCAGTTGTTTTAAATTAGAGTATAGAGAGGGCATAGCTAAGGTCTTTGTCGTAAAATAAAGATGATACATTTTATAATATTTTGGTGGGATTCCATTCTCTTATAAAACTTTGCTTACATTTAGCTTGTTTCTTTTGGATTATGGAAAAGAGATTCTTTGATATTCCCTTTCTGCGCTGAGTCTCTGACAAAGAACATGAAATTCACCATTTTCACTGATCCCTGCACTTATTATTCCTTGTTATTTCTTTTTTATTTTATTTTATTTATTTATTTATTTATTTATTTTGAGACGGAGTCTTGCTCTGTCGCCCAGGCTGGAGTGCAGTGGCCGGATCTCAGCTCACTGCAAGCTCCGCTTCCCAGGTTCATGCCATTCTCCTGCCTCAGCCTCCTGAGCAGCTGGGACTACAGGCGCCCGCCACCATGCCCGGCTAATTTTTTTGCATTTTTTAGTAGAGACGGGGTTTCACCGTGTTAGCCAGGATGGTCTCGATCTCCTGACCTCGTGATCCGCCCGTCTCGGCCTCCCAAAGTGCTGGGATTATAGGCTTGAGCCACCGCGCCCGGCCTATTTATTTATTTTTTTTGAGACCGAGTCTCATTCTGTTGCCCAGGCTAGAGTACAGTGGCTCAATCTCGGCTCACTGCAACCTCTGCCTTCCAGGTTCAAGTGATTCTCCTGCCTCGGCCTCCTGAGTAGCTGGGATTACAGGCACCTGCTACCACGCCTGGCTACTTTTTGTATTTATTTATTTATTTGAAACTGAGTATTTCTCTGTTGCCCAGACTGGAGTGCAATGGCATGATCTCGGCCTACTGCAACCTCTGCCTCCCAGGTTCAAGTGATTCTTGTGTCTCAGCCTCCCAAGTAGCTGGGATTGTGGGCGCCTGCCACCACACCTAACTAATTTTTGTATTTTTTGTAGAGATGGGGTTTTGCCATGTTGGTCAGGCTGGTCTGGAACTACTGACCTCAAGGGATCCTCCCATCTTGGCCTCCCAAAGTGCTGGGTTTACAGGCGTAAGCCATCATGCCTAGTCTATTTTATTTTTTTGAGAGAGTCTCACTGTGTCTCCCAGACTGGGGTGCAATGGCATGATCTCAGCCCACTGCAACCTCTGCCTCCCAGGTCCAAGTGATTCTTGTGTCTCAGCCTCCCAAGCAGCTGGGATTACGGGCGCTCGCCACCACCAAGCCTGGCTGACTTTTATATTTTTTGTAGTACGAGACGGGGTTTTGCCATGTTGGTAAGGCTGGTCTCAAACTCCTGGCCTCGAGTGATCCTCCTGCCTCAGACTCCCAAAGTCCTGGGATTATAGGCATGAGTCACCGGGCCTATTTCTTGTTATTTCTAAGTGTTCACTGACAGTTTGGAATGTCAGCCACATGTTTAAATTTTATTTCACAAAACAATGAGAAATGAATAGTTATTTACATTCATCTCACTATTCTGATAATGCCTATATAAACAAATGCACAGCCATACCAAGACTAGGAAGTGGTTTCCTATTAATTTATAACTTGTGTCCTTGGAGATAATGATTATTTCTTTGGAAGAGTTCTTTTGAGATTCAAATTTTCATATCTTGCTCTTGCAAAGAGGAGATTAATGATGATGATGATAATGATGATGTGATGATGATGATGATAGCTAGTAGTTGTAAGACTTATGTGCCAGGCACTATTCTAAGTGTGTTATACATATGAACTCATCTAGTCCTCACAACAACCCTATGAACTACATGCTATTTTTTTTTTTTTTCAGATGAGAAAATTGAGACATAAAGAAATGAAGTAACCAGCTTAAGGTTGTGCAGTTTGCTGTGGAAAAGGCGGAACATATAGGCTTCTCAAAACACCTTCCCTAAAATTTGAAACCACATTTGAAACCATCATCTATATTAGACACAGATATGAACATGGCAAAAATCAATGGGTTTTCCAAGATGCAGCCTATTTTTAAAATATAAGTGTTGCTTTATGCCATCATCTCCATTTTTTTACTTAAAGGGGGATAGTCTATAGATTAGAATATACTTCACTTAATTTTATGTCTTGAAATAAATTAATATCTGTTTTTAAAGTTTAGTATGGCCTTAATTTCATATAAAGAAATTTAAACAAATAAATTGCTATTCTGAGAACTTCAAAAGGGAGAAACCATAAGAGATGAACACCTATGGTCAAAACAACAGCAAGTACAATTTTATTTGTCCTGGAAAAAAATGAGATTTTTCTAAATGATTTCTAATATTAAAAATAGTGGTGTGATTTGTGGAAAGTTTAATGTTTCTCAGAAATTACCATATTCTGTTTACAAGAAAATGAACTAGTGTCTAATGAGAGATTTGTATTTAAGGGTGCTATTCAGTTGCTAATTACCCATTTTCTGGCTTCAGTCAGGAAAATAGCTTGCATAAAAGCCAGTGATAGAAAATGTTGCATGACAAATGTGAAGGCAATCAAAGTATCTCTTATGTTATCTTGGTATTCCTTAAAAAAGAAATAGCATATTTTGCTTTTCCTCTAGCATATTTTGGTAAGAATTAAATGCACTTTGTGACAAAGATACAAAAGTGCTTAGAAACTCACTCATTTCATTATGCATTTATTTGTTCAACAAATATTTATTAGATGCTGCATGTCAGACATAGCATTGGCCTTAGGGGACACCAAGATAAAGGACATTAGTCTTTTCTGAAGGAATTCAGTAAAGGAGATCTAAAAATTAAGACATGGCAAGGTGACAAGTACCTTGATAAAAATAAAGTGCTAAGAGAACACAAAGTTAGATACCTAATCCAGGCTCAGGGTCATGGAAAACTTTTTATAGTAGTTGCCATGAGTTGAGTCCTGAAAGATTAGTAGGAATTAGCCGGGCAAAGGGGGCATTCACTTTAAACAGAACGAGTAGCATGTGCAACAGCTTGGAGGCTTCAGTGAGCATGACCCTTTTGATGAACACCAAGTAATTGGGCAGGGTAAGGGTAGGGAGTGCTGATGAGCAGCGGCAAGAAAAGAGGCTGAAGGTGTAGGCAGGGATTATATCACCAAAGCCCTTTCAATATTCAGATTGCTTGGACTTAATCTGAAGATGAGGAGAAGCCCTTGAAGAATGCCCCCTTGACAGGAAGTGACATGGTCAAATTGGGACTTGGGACAATTACTTGGGGAGCATTGAGAGTTATGTGTTGGAGACTGAGCTGTTAAAATAATATGAAGGAGGCTTGAAGGTAACCTGAAATTAAATTGTGGTACTGAAGATATGCATTATTTGGGGTTGGCCAACTGCCATGATAAACTACCCCAAACCTTCATGACTTAACGCAGTGAAGCATTCTTTCTCATCGAGATACAATTTGAGTGTGCACAGAAAAGGGGAATGATTCTATTCTACACTGTCATTTATGGACCCCAAATTCTTCCATCTCTGGTTCCACCATTCCTTTAGGGCTACAGAGTCCTTGAATAGATCCTGTTGTTGCTGAAAGGATTCTGTTGTTGCTGACAACTGTCTTTGACCTGCATAATGGCCATTTTATGTGGCTCAGTCTGTAACACTGTAATAGGTAGAGAGACAGAAAGGTAAACTTAAGAGATGCTATGGAAATGGAACGTAGTGACCAACTGGATGTAGAAGTTGCAGAAAAGGGAAGAATATATGTTTTTTACTTTGGTTGAGTCACTGGTGGATGGTTGTGCAATCTTTTCATGCAAGGAATATGGTTGTCGCAATGGATACTGGGGGAAAGATGTGAGTTTGAGATGCTTCCCACAGATCTCCACAGGGCTGACTCTCTAACTTTCTTTGAACCTGTATTAAAATATCAGCATAAACAAAATAGCAACACTCTCGCTCTCTCTTTTCTTATTATCCCACTTTATTCTCTTCATAGCACTTTCCACATATTCTTCATTTTTTGGTTTACTGGTTTTCTCTTCTTACTTGAATGAAAGCTCCATGACAGCAGAGACTTTGTCAGTATTGTTCATTGCTACATCCCTCAATGCATAGAACAGCATCTGGTGCATGATAGGTACTTAATAAATAATTGCTAAGAGTGAGAATGAATCCATATGGAAATGGTCAGTGGAATGAGGCTTTCCAGAGAGTATCGGTGACACGAGAGAAGAAATCAGTCATTGAAAGAAGGAAAGAGATTGGGAAGTAACTAAAGAAAGATGTACTTTTGAGCAAATTTTTGTTTGTTGTGTTAGTTTTCAGTCTGGGGAGACTTGGGAAAGAGCCTGTGTGGAGGAAGGGGCCAATGACATGGAGTAGGCAAAGAGAATGATGTGGACCAGGTCCTGTAGAAGGTGAGAAGGAACCCAGACTACCGGGGAATGAACTCATAGGACAGGAGGGATGTGTCTTCTACTTCAGGGAAAAGCTACACAGTATAATTCAGAGCATTGAATCAAGTGTCAGGCTGATCCGAGTTGGAAGCCAGAGACTACTACATTCTTGTTATGAAATTTTGCTAGCATACTTAACTGCCCTGATCCTTAATTTTCTCAACAGCAGAAAAGCGATAATGCTTTCCTCAGAGTTACTGCAAGGCTTAAATGGCATAACATGCATTAAGCAAGAATCTTGTGATGGAGTTTGTTGATTATTTCTCTAATTTAATTATAGATTTTTAATTATCACTGGTGTCATAAACAAACAAAAGACCCTATCTATTATATGTTTTTTTTGTTTCATTTGCTCCAAAAGGATTTGGGATTTCATGATTTCATGTCCTTTGGAATTTTGAATAAGTTTTGAGGGTTGACATCAAACTTGTTGCCAACAGGCCAAATCTGGCCTGCAGAATTATTTCACTTGGCTATAACTTTTCTTTTTTCTTCTTAACCTGAAATCCTTAAATGGGACATGCAATATTCCATTTCCAGGTCTACTCCCTCTTTTCTTTTGCCTCATCTCTTCACATATTTTCCTAATCTGCTTGGCCCTTGTAGACAACCCATGATCTAGACTGATTTCTACTATGAAATCAGTTTCATAGTAATTTCTACTATTGATTTCTACTATAAAATATCTCATACCTTTAATAACTCTCATGTTGCAAAATCCCCACAGACCATTTTCTGTCTTTATTTTATTGATCTCTCCTCAGCATTTGCCACTGTTGATAAACTTTTGAAACTCCTTTTTCCCTCTATTTCCTGTCACCTTCCTTTTTCGTCTACTCTTTGCGGCAGCTCTGCCTCCTTTGCCCACCATTTCAATGTGATAATTTGTCAGTGTTTTTATTTTAACTCACTGTTCTTCTGGGTGGCTCATGTCTGTGGCTCAACATGTCCAAATTTAGATAATAGTCTTTCTCTTCAAACCATTTTCTTCTATTGTGTTAGATATCACAATGAAAGCAGTCACCGGAAATCCAAGCCATTCAATCCCCCAAACTGAAACTTTCACATCTAAAAATAATAAATATTCAATAACTGGCACAATATAGGCATTAAATAAGACTGGACAGTGCCCTGTATGCCTCACCATTGCTTCCCAGCTAAAGATCAGCTCTCTACACTGAGTTACCAAAGCCAGCTCCTACTGCCCCTGTGGTAACATCATTTTACCATGGACTATTCACATTCTAATGTGTTTTCATTTTCCTCGTAGGTAAAATCTCAACCTTGAGTGGCACAGATCCTTCGTTTACTCTGTCCTGTGCATCCAGCTAGCTACATCTCTAACTGCTCCCAAGGCTCTAAAGTTTACCATATTAAATTGTTTGCATTTCCCCAGGTACTACCTGCTCTTACCACATGCCCTTGCTGGTCTTTCAGCAGAGTGCTCTTCTCCTTCAACTCCGTTTGCATAGCTACCTTTTACTCATTCTTCAAAATTCATTTCAGATATATGCATATCTGAAAGGCCTGCCCTAACTTCCTTCTCTCTTAGCAACCAACATCCCCAGTCTAGGTTTGGAACCCCCATGCTGCAAGTATTTTAAAAGCATGCATTTGTAAGTCATATTTTATTATTGTTATAGCCCAACAAATTATTCTTGCCTGCTGCACAGAAAAAGCAAATACACAGAAATATCAGGTATTATAGTAGAGAAAGAATGTAATCATTTTAGGGTGTCAAGCAAGTAGGATGGGAGATATTACTCAAATTCACCTCCTTGAGAACTCAGAGGCTAGGGTTTTTAAGGATAATTTGGTGGGCAGGGGACTAGGGAGTGGCTGATTGGTTGGGAATGAAATCGTAGGGATGTTGAAACTATCTTCATGTCCTGAGTCAGTTTCTGGCCGGCAGGGGTGGGCAATAGGACCTGTGGACCTGTCGAGTCAGTTCTTTGGTGTGGGTCATGGATTCAGGTGGCAAGAGTTGGTCTGCCAGAATGCAAAAGTCTGAAAACGATCTCAAAGACCAGTCTTAGGTTTTACAATAGAGATGAATATACAGGAGCAATTGGGAAAGTTACAAATCTTTTGCCTTCTGGCTATGTGATTCCTGAGCAGTGAGCAGTTATAGAAAAGCAATCTAGGGAACAATGGCTGGTTATTGTTTAACTATGCCTACGTTTTAGCAGAATCAGGCTCCACTACAGTCTTACAAAGATGGTGTCAGCCCCCAGGGATCAGTTTGAGAAAGGGACTATTATAATCCTTGCTTCAAGGTTAAACTGTAAGCTAAATTCTTCCTCTAGTTAGTTTAACCTGTGCTCAGGCATGAGCAAGGGCAGTTAGCTTGTGAGGTGAAGAGCAAGATGGAGCCAGTTTATGTTAGATTTCTCTCTCTGTTACAAATTTTTTAAAGGCAGTTCGTGTCTTGTCTATCAATGGAATAGCTTGACATAGAATGTTCATTGCAATCTGGTAAAATACTTTCCTGTGGAAGAAACACACCCATAAAATGAGAAGGTACGGAGGAGGAAAGTATTGTAAATCAACATAAAATTAACATTCACTGACAGAAGGAAAGGAAGTAACAGCTGGGTAAACAAACAGCTGCTCCAAGAGACAGAAAAATGACAGTAAGCAGCCGTGAACATGGAAAATGGTCCCCAAATATTAGAAAAACAAGTAAATAATATGAGGAAATGAATTAACCCATTGGAAAATTGCTGAAGCATTTGAATAAGAAGTAAATAAAGGAAGTGTTCAAATTCAAATTATTATACAGAAAAAAGTAGAATAAATGTTCTGTGTAAAAAAGTGGACTTTTAAAATCCAATATGCTTAGTAGATAATTAACTTGAAAATTTATGTGACTTATTTTTTATAAATGTGTTTTATACTGCACAGACATTATAATAATATTAAAAAATCGAAAGAATAAAAGTACTCCATAATCCTCATTTATCATTGTATTAAAAATAGTAAATTAGGGCCAGGTGCAGTGGCTCATGCCTATAATCCCAGCACTTTGGGAGGCCAAGGTGTGTGGATCACCTGCAGTCAGGAGTTCGAGATCAGCCTGGCCAACTTGGTGAAACCCCGTCTCTACTAAAAATACAAAATTAGCTGGGTGTGGTGGCGGGCGCCTGAAGTCCCAGCTACTCGGGAGGCTGATGCAGGAGAAGCACTTGAACCCGGCAGGTGGAGGTTGCGGTGAACCAAGATCGTACCACTGCACTCCAGTCTGGGTGACAGAGCGAGCGAGACACCATCTCAAAAAAAAAGAAAAAAGTAAATTAGAAAATCACAATTGGTTTACTTTGCATTTATAGGATCACTAAAGAGCCTAAGCTTTTAAAAGGATGTATTTAATAACACAAATAACATACATATATTCACCTTCTAAAAAATTAAAATGATTACAGATAAGGCTTTGGCCCTGTGAAATACGTATTTGATCTTCAACCTAGTTCATCACATACAACCCCTAAAATCCTTAGAATCTCCACAAGGTGATGTATTTTGTATGCTAATGATTAGCCAATCATTAGCATGCAATCATGGTTGACACCCCTAGGGAGCTTCAGGCTGGCAGCTGATCACAGGAAAGACCAAAGTATATTAGAGGATTGAAACTTTTAGCCCATTCCCCAGTCTCTAGGGAGGAGAGAGAGGCTGAAGGTTGAGGTGATCACCCATGGCCAGCGGTTCAGTCGTGGCTATGTAATGAAGCCTCCATAGAAACCTAATGGGACAGGGTTTGAAGAGCTTCTGGATAGCTGAACATGTGGAAGTTCCTGGAGGGTTGCACACTCCTTCCTCCATACATTGCCCTATGCATCTCTCTCCCTCTGTGTCCTTTGTAATGTTAAAAGGAAAACTTTAGACCAATTAAATTTAACAGAGTGTAATTGAGCAAAGACTCATGAATCAGGCCGCCCCTAGAATCAGAAATGGTTCAGAGCAACTCCATGCTGCTGTGTTTTCTGAGAGAATTTATGGTCAGAAAAAGGAAAGTGACATGCAGAAAGTGGAACTGAGATACAGAAACAGCATGATTGGTTACAGCTTGGTGTTTGTCTTACTCGAACACAGCTGGAACAGTTGGCCACCTTTGGCTGAAACTTGGTGATTAGTACAAGAGTGGGTTATGGTCTGTTTACACATCCTGTTAAGTTACAGTTCACTGTGTATAGAGAAATCTTTAGGCTGAACCTAAAATATGTAAAGAGGTAGCTTTAGACTAAACTTCATTTAACAGTAATACTCTTTATAATAAACCAGTAAATGTGAATGTTTGCCTGAGATTTGTGAGTTACTTTAGCAAATTAATCCAACATAAAGAAGGGATTGCAGGAACCTCAACGTGAAGCCGGCTGGTCAGAAGTTCTGGAGGCCCAGACTTGCAACTGACATCTAAGGGGTTGAGGAGTGTCTTGTGGGATCGGACTCTATCTCTAGGTAGATAGTGTTGGAATTGAATTGGAGGACCCCCAGCTGGTGTCTGCTGTAGAACTGATTGCTTGTTCGATGTGTGGGGGAGAAAACCCACACATAGGTCACAGAAGTTTTCTGTGTTGATTGGTGTTGAGTGATAGAACAGAAAAATCACTTTGAATTTGTTTTTTCTACACAGAGACCCTTAGCACTACCTCCTTACCACTGCTCTCCCTGGAGGTAACCATTGGTTTCAGTCTTATGTGTATATTTTCAACATTCTCCCATGCACTTACATATGTATATGTAACTATAGAAAATTTCTATCTTTATCTTTTATGATATGTATATATGATAATCCACTATACAAATTGCAGTAGTAATTCTGCAACTTCTTCATGTTTCTGTATAATATTTGTCTTGGAAATATTTCCATTTCAATGTAAATTAGAGTTGTGTCATTTAAAAAAAATTGCCATGTATAATAATATGGATATAATATAATCTATTTGGCATTCTGCTAGTGATGGCATTTAGGTGATTTCTAATCGGCATCCTCCAGCAAATATTCATGGATATTTACTTAGTGCCATGTGCCAGGCACCTTTCTTGGTTGAGAGGATTTAATAGTAAACAAAATAATCCTTCTTGTGAACATGTAAGAGGAGACAGACATAAATGAAGACATGTATATGTAATAAAACATTATGTATGATAAAAGAAATACAACAGAGACAGTAAAGATGTATATGTAAAATACATCTAAGAAAGAAAATACAAAAAAATACAATAAAGATGTTGTAAAAAACATAGAGAAAGAAAAGATGAGAGAGTAGGTGTCAGTAAAGGCTTCTATGAAGAGCTTTCATTTGAGCCAAGACCTAAAAGAAGTGATGGATGGTGCCCTGCAAATATGAAAGGCACCAGCTGAGAACTGGAAATGCAGGGTCAGTAGGTGTGCATATTTGAAATGCAAAATCACTTTCCCAGCTGTCAGTAGCG
This sequence comes from Trachypithecus francoisi, assembly GCF_009764315.1. Taxonomy (NCBI): domain Eukaryota; kingdom Metazoa; phylum Chordata; class Mammalia; order Primates; family Cercopithecidae; genus Trachypithecus; species Trachypithecus francoisi. The sequence continues at coordinate 109,171,463 of NW_022681456.1, forward strand.
ACTCATACTCCCATTTGAAGCATAAAAGTGTACTGTGTCTCACAGGTTTCTTTGTTATTATCAATTTCCTTAATTTGTACCAGTCAGATGTGTGGAAAACTGTTAATTTGCTACATAGTTTTGTTATAACTTGAGTGCTAGTGAAGTTGTGCTTATTTTAATATGCATATTGGCCCTTTGAGTTTCCTCTTCTCGGACTTGGCAGTTCTACATCGTTGTTCATTTATCCATTGTGATATTTGCATGTTTGTTATTAATTGTTATGGTTTGTGTTCTGGATCCTACTGTCTTGCTATATTGTGCTATTTGCCATATTTGTTACTGATTTTTATCATTTGTATCCTGGACACTAATCCCTTGTCATGTGTGTTGTAAATATTTTCATCCCAATCTGCTGCTTGTCTCTTTAAAAATATGTTTGTGGAAGACTTTCATTATAAAGCTGTCATGTTTAACAATCTTTTATGGATTTTGCTAAGGAATTGCCTCATGTTTACATTGTCTTTTGTGCCCTAAAGGTCTTAAAGACATTTTCTTATATTTTCTTCTAATTTTATGGTATATGATTATTCCATCTGGAGCTTAATTTTCGGGACAGTGTGAGGTAGAAATTTATCTTATTTTCTATTATTGGCTAGCTAGTAGACCCAGTACAATATATGGAATAGTAGATTTTTATGAATTGGTTTGAAATGTTACTTTTAGCATAAAGGAAATCTCCAAAAATGCTTAGGTACATTTTAAGACTTATTCTCCTGTTTCATCATACATGGTTTATTTTTGCATGAGTTCCATAGTATTTTTATTATTATAGTTTTATAATCAGTTTTGACATTGGTAAGTTAAGTTTTCTCTGTTATTCTTTTGTCCAAAATTATTGTCAGTATACATATTAATTTACACTTCCCATATGATGTTTAAAATTATCTTAACGATAAGTTAAATCTGAAGTAAAATCAAATTTTACTTCGAAATAATGTTGGGATTTTTGTTGAGATTGCGTTTGAACCTACAAATTTATAAGACATCTTTCAATATTCATTATTGTCCCCATAAAAATGTTGTATTTATTTTTAGGCTTGTTTCAAAGTTTTTGGGGGCTTTGTTGCTGTTAACAATGACATTTTTGTTTTATTGTATTATTTTAATATATGATTCCTGCTATATAGGGAAGCTAAGACTCTATTGGTTCCAATAAGTATTTTTTTCAGTTGATTCTTTTGTATATCCTAGATAGGTAATTATAGCATCTTCAACTAGTGACAGATTTCCCCTTATATACATAATTGAAATATGTTTTTAAATATTTTTCCTAGTGCAGTGTGTGTGCGTATTTTTGTATTGTTGATTTCTGTTTTTTTTTTTTTCAAGATGGAGCCTCACTCTGTCGCAAAGGCTGGAGTGCAGTGGCGCAATCTCAGCTCACTGCAAGCTCCGCCTCCCGGGTTCACGCCATTCTCCTGCCTCGGCCTCTGGAGTAGCTGGGACTACAGGCGCTCCCCAGCATGCCTGGCTAATTTTTTTTTTTTTTTTGTATTTTTAGTAGAGAGAAGGTTTCACCGTGGTCTCGATCTCCTGACCTCGTGATCTGCCCACCTCGGCCTCCCAAAGTGCTTGGATTACAGGTGTGAGCCACCGTGCCCAGCAGACTTCTCATTTTTTTTACATTTTTGATCAGACAGTGTGACCACATGATGATAATTGTTTTATTATTGCTTTTTCTTTTGTAACATAATGTGTGACCATTTTAGAAATTTGGTGTTTTTTTTTTTTGAGACAGAGCCTTGCTCTGTCACTGAAGCTGGAGTGCAGTGGCGCGATCTTGGCTCACTGCAACCTCCCCCTCCTGGGTTCAAGCGATTCTTCTGCCTCAGTCTCCTGAGCTGGGACTACAGGCACCCGCCACCACACCTGGCTAATTTTTGTATTTTTAGTAAAGATGGGGTTTCACCATATTGGCCAGGCTGGTCTCGAACTCCTGACCTCATGATCTGCCCACATTGGCCTCTCAAAGTGCTGAGATTGTAGGCATGAGGCACTGTACCTGGCTAGAAATTTTGTATTTTATGTGTTTTAAATAATATATTTTAAAATTGAAAACTCACTATGATTGTGGACTTGTGAATTTCTATCTGTAGTTTTTATTGGTTTATGCTATATATTTTTTTAAAAGCTATCATGCTAGGTATTTAAAGTTTCTTGACTATTATTATTTTGGTAGTCTTGTGAACTTGGTCAATAAAAATTGTCTTCTCTTTTTTATAATTTTAAACATTAAATTTCTGTTTTTACCAAAATAATACACATACGTGGAAAAATTAACTCATATGACAAAGCTCAAAATGAAAACCAGCAATCTCCTGTCTCAGATCCCCACAACTCCCCCAAGTTATGTTCCAAAAATCTATACCTTTCAACTTCTTCGGCTGATTTTTTTCTTGTCACATATGAAAACAACATACTTAATTACAATTCTTAAAATTTCAGCTTGTCTATTGATCTCTTATGGAAAAATAGACTGAGTTCTCTTCATGTGCTCCTCACAGCACAGCTGTCTACCTTATACAGTTGTACTTTCTTGACCTCTCAATCCAGATATATCACTATCAAATCAATAGTCAGTGTCTACCTAAGTGTAGTTCACATCTGAGATAAAAAGTTTATTACAGGAATTGATAGCCTGTCCACATTTAAATTTTCTCCCAGAGCGCATAAAGCCCTTCCATGCAGCAGTCGTGAATCCATCTCTGGAATCCTTTGAAAGTGCAGCTCTTCCATCCCTGCTGCACATTGGTTTATCTGGGGCACTGTTTGTTTCTGTTGAGATGTTCATCTGCAGCTGTATTTTTCTCTTACTTGAACCTTATTGATGGCTTTCTAGGCCTACTCTATAGCTATTTTTCTGGAGCTTTCCTTTATCCAAATCCACCTTTTGTTATATATTTTAAATTGCCAGCAGCACTTTCTTATTACCTAAATGCTTTTTCTTTTTGTATCATCCTAGTCCAGATGTGGTAGCCATGAATATGAGTAAGCAAACTAATTATAGATGTTTAAGAGTTTTCCTCTGCCCCTTGAATGATTTTGGTTTCCTCTGAGTCCCTCTGCTCTGACTCTTGTGTTGGACACTATCCATCAGTGTCTTCTGAGCTTGCCTGTGTGTTCTTTTTTGGTGACTGGAAGCTCTATGCAGAGACTGTACCTACCAACAGGTGGGTTTGACTCTGGGTTGAGAAGGTGGCAACATTGCTTTCTCTTGGGCGGTTCCCAAATGTCACTGCTTGTAGGTCTGCTCCTTGGTCTACTCAGTGTCAGTATTCCACTTGGGAACTATAGGCCTGACTGCTGATATTGTAAGAGTTGAGAATTCCATTTCCCTGGGATGAGCCACCTTTCTGGACACATACCCACTTTTCCTGCCTGGAAACTGACACCTCCTTCCACATACACGGTGATAATTGATCAGTGCAGGATTTTAGAGTTCAGCCCACCTGGGTGTCTCTGCTACCCCATAATCCGAACAATAACCTTGCTGATTGCTGTTAGACACCACTTTCTCTAGTATCTCCTGCCTCCAGGCATAGGGCACTGCTACTAGCTGCCTTTTAGAGAAATGCTCAACAAGTTACTTCATGCTCTGGTTTCCTTTGGTAAGCTGTTTTATTGAGGTAACCTAGATTCAGGATCCACTGAGGTTTGCTTTCTTTTTTATTTTCAGAATGGAGATGGACTTTTAAAAACTGATTTTCTCCTATTTCTAGAGATTTGTCATAGGAGGTGAGAGCTGGACCCTCACTCTTTATTGTGTTTCTTTCTATTCTGTTAATATTCCCTTTGTATTCAGTTTGCATCTTGTAACTGTAACCAAATGCTTTAACATGTTTAACTGAAATTCCTTCTGGATTGTCCATTTTCATATCAATGTACCAATATATTCAGACACTACAGTTTATTGATAACGATTTGTCATATTTGCTGTAAATATTTCTTGGAGTAATTCACTTTTTACTTTAGTTATCTTATTCTTCATGGTAATGAAAATTTACAACATGGCATAATCAATGTTGTCAATATATTTTTTTTTTTTTTTTTTTTTTTTTTGAGACGGAGTCTCGCTCTGTCACCCAGGCTGGAGTGCAGTGGCGCGATCTCGGCTCACTGCAAGCTCCGCCTCCCGGGTTTACGCCATTCTCCTGCCTCAGCCTCCCGAGTAGCTGGGACTACAGGCGCCCGCCATCTCGCCGGCTAATTTTTGTATTTTTTAGTAGAGACGGGGTTTCACCGTGTTAGCCAGGATGGTCTCGATCTCCTGACCTCGTGATCCACCCGTCTCGGCCTCCCAAAGTGCTGGGATTACAGGCTTGAGCCACCGCGCCCGGCCAATGTTGTCAATATTTTCCTATGTTGAAATATATTTTGCAAATGTCTGATAAGTTCGATTTTTTTTTTTTTTTTTGAGACGGAGTCTCGCTCTGTCGCCCGGGCTGGAGTGCAGTGGCCGGATCTCAGCTCACTGCAAGCTCCGCCTCCCGGGTTTTACGCCATTCTCCTGCCTCAGCCTCCCGAGTAGCTGGGACTACAGGCGCCCGCCACCTCGCCCGGCTAGTTTTTTTTTGTATTTTTTAGTAGAGACAGGGTTTCACCATGTTAGCCAGGATGGTCTCGATCTCCTGACCTCGCGATCCGCCCGTCTCGGCCTCCCAAAGTGCTGGGATTACAGGCTTGAGCCAACGCGCCCGGCAAGTTCGATTTTTTAAAGTTTTTTTGTAACATAGATTTTACTGAATATTTACTGAATATTTACTCATAATTATTTGAGATGGTTGCCCAGGCTGGTCTCGAATTCCTGGCCTCAAGTGATCCTCCCACCTCAGCTGCCTAAAGTGCTAGGATTGTAGACTTGAGTGGCTTTGCCAGCTAGATTTTAAATATCTATCTTACTTATCTTAAAATTATTTAGTAATTGTCTTGTGAAGTATGAATCTGTTCCCTCTCAGATTTCTAAGTTGTTAGCTAACTATCTCAATATTGTTTATTAAGTAATTAGAAAAGTCTTATTGGTTTTGTCCCCATTATCACATATCCAATTCCTTTGTAAAATGTGGTACACTTTTGTGCTTTCCACTTTGTTTCTGTTTTTCCTTTTATGCTCATATTGATTATAAATTAATCATTTCTATTTCAATAATACATGGGCTGATCTTACTTCATTTTTATTCTTAATTCATAGGCTGGTCTGATTTCTTTTTAATGTTTAAAAATTTTTGTTTAGTAGTTTTCTATTCATATAGTACACAGATATTCTGAGCTAGGTTATAAAAATTAAAGGATGAATAGGACTCATCCTTTGTTTTCAAGGAGTACATAGCCTTAGAGAGTATGAGCAATTATTATTCAGGAATTCAAAGAAGACTTTTGAAAGCTTAAGTTGAAAGGAAGGAATGAGCCTAATAAAGGAAAGCTTAAGTTGGATCTTGATTTATAGACACAACTTCACCAGGGCAATGACTAGATCAGCAAAAATGAATCTATATATGCAATAAAAATTGTGGACAGGTACACACACAGGGATGGCTGGGGCATAGGGTGAGGACATGAGGAGTAGCTGAGTTTGAGGCTGGAGAGACAAACTGGAGCACCCCTCTTTTCTTATTCCAGCTGAATTTTGTGATAATGTAATAAAATTCAATACCAACCCCATTAAACTCTTGATCAGGATATTAGTAAACATATTCAGCATACCATAGCAATTATTGAACTGAATCAAATTCTTAAATAATAATGTCATTTGTCACAGAATGGGAGAGGTAAAACTAATAACAGTGCCAATAAAATTAGGACTGTAGTAAATTCAAGCTGTGTGTTCATTTTCAAAGTGAAAACTCAGAGAGGGAAAGCTCCCCTTCAAGACTAATCAGTTGGTTTTAAGACAGGAAACACAAAATCAATCATCCTGACTTTATTGAAGCAGCATGTAATTCTCCACTAGTATGTAGTCCATTACAGAGACAGGGATCAGTTCCATCAGCCAGCAGGGCCCTGTGAAATGGGAGCCATTCTGTACAGGAATAAGGAGGGAATGGAAGCAAGCAAGGAAAGCAATAGAGGTATCCTAACTGCTCTAGAAGGTTGATGGTGAAATGACAGAACGAGAATGTAGCACTGGGAACAGTGTGAACATATTAAGAAGAGTTTTTTTAAGTTCTAACCTGCTTGTTGTAATCATTTCATGGTGTATGTGTATATCAAAACACCACATTGCACACCTTAAATATACACGATTTTTATTTGTAAAATATACCTTAGTAAAGTTGAAGGGGAAAGTTCTAACCATATGTAGAAGACAGAGGAAATAATTCAGTCGAGATGGAGAGGTTGAATTTTTTTTTAAAGAGGAGAGACCCACTTTGGAACATGAGTTCTTCAGGATATGTGAAACACCTTGTCTCAAGATACAGAGGGGAAGATGGAGCACTTCTTAGAATGGCAGTAAGGATGTCATTAGAAGATGTAAAGAAAAAGATGGTGAGGGATGGATGCAGAAAGCCAGACAGCTTACACTGATGCTTTGATCTTCTAAATAAGTATGCCCCAACTGTGTCAGATTATCCGGGAGTACTGGGCAAAAATTCAGCTCCTGGATCACTCTCATCAGAACCCAGGAAGCTATGATATTAGTGAACTCTCTGGGATATTCTAACTAAAGTGTGAGAACCAATGGCTCAAAAGGAGTAGGAGGTTATCTGCATGGTGTGTCTATATGATTGGGAAAGCACTAGTATTTTAGGAAGAGAGTGGAAGACATTAGTGGGCAATGGAAGGAAGAAAAGAATTGCTGAGCAGAGCCCATCTGGAAGTTGGGAAGCAGGAATTTGTATTCCTGGGAGAGAGGCTGGCCCAGCTCCAGATATGGTTGAATGTGCTTCCATGGCTCCTTCTAAGTTAAACTGAATCTACCTAAAGACCCTGTTATTAATTCTGTATCAGGGTCCAGGGAAAATCGATAAAGCAGGCTACTGGATCAAGAAAGCAGGCTACTGGATCAAGGATATGAAGACAACTTGAGAGATTTCCCTTCCTTCTGGCCTTGAGAACCATACCTTTCTGGGCAGGCAGAGTAAATAACACTGATTTCTACGTACAATCCTGTGGATTTGTGTATTCAGAACTTTAATTTCACCTAATTATGATGAGCCTGCCAACATGTCAGGCCAGACTTTCCTCTGCTAGTTGTGGCTCAGTTCATGCTTTGATGTTGCTGCTCCACCTGCACATAACCCAAGATGGGCAGCTCCCATGGTCAAAGGAATTAAAAGTTGCAAGGCCCTTTTTTTTTAACTTGAGTATTTAGCAATCTCTTACCCGGTCTCCAGGCTACCAACCACTTCCTTCCAAGGTAATCTTCTCGTCTATTAGAGTACCTTTTTTTTTACACAGACTGACAGTTGTCATAAGTGCTGTAAGCAGTCACTGCTGTGAAGATTTCCCATCACCACAGAGTGACGTTCAAGCAAACAAAACAGAAATAAGAGGTTTTTCAAAGAGTGCCTTGTCTTCAGCCACTGCCCCTGCCAATAGCACCTCCCACATTCTAGGGACAGGGAATCCTTGTCATTGCCTCAGTATATTGTGCACTCTTGCCTATAACCAAAGTGTCTCTTTGAGTTTAGTTGCTGTTCTTTCTGTTGCTTCCCTATAAGAAGTGTATTTAAATGTTATTCCGGCTCTGTAGCTTTCTTGGGCCACACTCCCTCTTTCAAGTCAGAATTATTTTTTTCATCTGTATTCCATAGTACTTTATACAAATATGAACATTGTATTTAGAACATTATATTGTACTTATTTGTATCTTTGTTTCTACAACTGCATTAGAATTTCATGTAATCCAAACTGAAAGAACATGGGAAAGTAGAGTTCTTTGGAGCAAGCAATATGGGCAACTCCCTGCATTATTTTGTAATAGTAACAAGCTTTTGTTTTTCCATGTAATATTATAGTTGTAGCATTGATGAATCTGAATGTTTATAGAATCATAGAATTTCAGTGGGAAGAGGTATCTTAGAAGTGATTCCTTTGATATGCAGATGAAGAAACCACTCCTATGCTTACGTTAGACCGCCTAAGTACCTTTCATCAAAATTCCAGCCAACAACCTTTAGGAATTTATGATAATTAAACCATTGTACATTTCAGGCAGAAACATTCTGGAAGAGAACAAATGTGTAATGCATTTTAGTTCAGAGGGAGCCCCATTAACGAATGTTAACTGTGTTTAAGAAGTTGGGGTCAGGGGAAAAGCCAGGCTATTTGATGAGAGATAATTGATAAGTTCAAGGAGGATTTTAAATACGAATAAAGTGTTTTTCATGTGTTTCATTGAGATGATTTGAGGTATCACGGCCACCAGAAGACAACAGAGTGGGTTTTAGTGAGTTTCTTTTTCTCTAGGTTTAATTGAACCATTTTTTTTTTCTTTAATAGGTTTCAGAACCTTCTGTGGTCCAGAAAGACATTTGTGGACAACATGAAAATCTATAACCACAGTTACATCTACATGCCTGCCTTTTCTATGAAGACAGGAACAGAGCCATCTTTGCGGGTTTATTATACACTGTCAGATGTTGGTGCCAATCAAACAGTGCTGTTTGCCAACCCCAACTTTCTGCGTAGCATTGGAAAGTTCTGGAAAAGTAGAGGAATCCATGCCAAGCGCCTGTCCACAGGACTTTTTCTGGTGAGCGCAGCTCTGGGTCTCTGTGAAGAGGTGGCCATCTATGGCTTCTGGCCCTTCTCTGTGAATATGCGTGAGCAGCCCATCAGCCACCACTACTATGATAACGTCTTACCCTTTTCTGGCTTCCATGCCATGCCCGAGGAATTTCTCCAACTCTGGTATCTTCATAAAATCGGTGCACTGAGAATGCAGTTGGACCCATGTGAAGATACCTCACTCCAGCCCACTTCCTAGGGACAATGGAAGAAGAAAGGACTGAACCAGGGTATTTTTGTTAGGTTTTCTATGTGACTCCAAGAGGAAATGGTCAAGTTGTTTCATGGGTTTGCATGGGCCCTTGGAAAAACAGGAAAGGAACGATGAAGATCCAAGCAAAACTTTACTTTCAGTGTTGGCTTGGAGGACAAATAAGAAATGAAACATCCTATGAAATACTTTATAGCACATGGCAGATTTGCAACTAGTAAAATGCTGGTGAAATGCTGTTGGTAAAGCACATGGTTCAAATCTAGAAGATGCAGTTCAAAAACAAGACAGACTTGAGTTGTTAGGGCTGAGAAATCAATCAATATAGAATAAAGAAAATGTTGGGGTAAAAGTGTTGCTGATTGTCAACACAAACTGGCTTAATAATATTAATAAGAACCTGTCTTATTAAGACTGGCTTTAGAACTGTAGGTTTTTTAAAAAATTATTATTTATTTTTGCCCTCTTTAGGGGAAGTGGGTGGGTAGATTTAAAAAATCCCTTCCTGAGTAATAAAGATGCAAAATGTTACTGCTGATAATTGTGATTTGTTAAGCCACGTCTATATTAACTATAGCTCCCCTCTATTTTTAAAATTTTACGTAAGAATTGCTTCTTCCTCTTTTGTCAACTCTAAAGAGACAATGTGAAGCATTATTGAATTTAGACTGTGTTGATTCATAGTCTGGATAACAGGAGCCACTTTCCTTCCTCAGAATTTAGGACATAAACCCAATTTTAGGTCTGCATTATGTAAGCCTGTTTGCATTGTCATTTTTATTTTAGTGCAAAAGACTACCAATATAAGTGCATTATTTATTTGTAAATTGGCATAATTGTCTTCGTAATTCAATATTAAGAAATGCAGTAAAGCACAATGATGGAAAGCTTAGTCTCTGTGGAAGACAGACCAGAAGACAAATCCCTTTTCTATCTACTGTGGCATATTCACTGCAAGATAAAGGACATGTGTGCATACATGCAAGAATGCATATATACAAACATGTAGATACACATACACAAAGTTAAAGCTCATTTCTGTGCAACTATGAAAGCTGAACTCATATGACCTGGTATGGCAAAAATTTGTAACTAGTGTTGGAGAATCACAAATGTGTCATGCACTATCCATTACATGTTGATATAAGACAACCAAGCTCACTGGTTGCTGCACATAATACCCACAGCAGCACGAGATGCAAGTCTTACCCCCAAATGCTTACCCGGAATGAGCAGAATTGTCTTACTCATCCTGATTTTACCCAAAATCTCATGAATGGGCTTGGTGTTGAGCATGGTCACACAAGGTATAGTTTGTACAAGTAAAAAGATGTGAATTAGTAGCTATTTATTTCCTTAGTAGCAGGTAGGACTACTTAGCTTTTTACACCAGCTTTGATACACAGCAAGAAAACTCTACTGACAGATTACAAGCATCCAAATGTGTTTACATTTCAGAGAAGGGTAAAGGAAGCCTCTCGTTGTCTTCATACTTTGGAATGTCTTAAGCTAAAATGAGACACTAGAACTCAATTTCTTTATTATTTTAAATGTCACCAAATTTTAGGTAAATTGTACCAAAAAGTTCTAGTTTAATTTTAACAGTAAAATCTTAGCATACCATGTTACTATGTAAACAATAATGGCTGGTATTTTTTGATAGGTTAATTTAACGTGACATCAACATAAAAAAGCCCTTGGCAAAATTCTACATCATTAAAGTAGACCACTTCTAAATGCAATTAAATATTGAGGTTATTATAAAAATTAGCATTTAAAATATGATTGGTTGATAGTGCAGATTATATTGTTACTTAGAAAGTTAAGAATTTGAGAGTATTGATTCTATTGGAGAACTGGTTTGCTATACAGCAACAAAAACGTGAGAATGTACCATGAAGAAACTGTGTTAAATATTCACTTTGAGTGAAACTTTGAATATGTTTCCTCTTTTGAGCTATTATTATTTAGTAGTTACCTAAAAAAGAACACATTTTCACTAGTATACCATTAAAAATGTAAAAGCCTGAACAAAAACACATATAAAAGTGAATAAAGTATGTGTTACTCAGATTAGTACTTTAATTGTTAAAATGTAATTAATGAGCTCCATAAGCCCATACATCACAGTTCCACTGAAAATATTTGTGAAATATGAAGTGGAGGTTGCAGTGAGCCAAGATCGTGCCACTGCACTACAGCCTGGGTGGCAGGGCAAGATCCCATCTCAGAAAAACAAAGGAGAAGGAAGGAAGGAAGAAAGGAAGGAAGGAAGGAAGGGAGGGAGGGAAAAAATATTATGTGGAAATTTTTCATCTTGTTATGATGCCTGGGATATATTTATGCAGTAGATTTATATATAATTTTTAGTTTACAAACTTGTGAAACTATTTCATGTGGGTTCTGAAGGGCAAAACAGAAATGGCCAGTGCTGGTGATGTTTGATTAGACCAGTTCTTCTCAGCTGGGATGATTCCTTATCCCCCTCTGGTGACATTTGGCAATGTCTGGAGACCAGAGACATTTTTTATTTTCATGACTCGAGGGTGCTGATAGCATGTAATTAGTAGAGGTTAGCGATCCTGCTAAAGATCTTACAATGCACAAGTCAGCCTCTCACAACAAAATAGTTATCCAGGCTGAGATGTCAGTAGTACCAAGGTCGAGACACCCTGGATTAGACCAAAATGAAATTTTGGTTGCTCCACTTTGTCTTCACTTAAAGACAGACATACACCCTCACAGCATTCAAACTATGACTACAATTTAATGAAAATATTTTCTTACCGTAGATTACAACTCACTAGATATGACATACATATGCCTTTTGGCCATAATAGGTTAGACAGAAGTGTGTGTGTGTGTATGTGTGTGTGTGTGTGTCATGAAGTCAGGCATCTCTATCCTTACTGTGTTATGTGTTCCTAAGTAAGGACCTTGCTAGAATCATCCTGTAGAGTGCTCTTGAATACTCTATTATTATTAAGATCTTCAATTCTAAGCTCCCACTATCTTTCTTTGTTTATCTGAAATTACGACCTTCAGAATTGGGCCTGGTACTTTTCCAGATTTGATCAATTACATTTTGAAATAACTGACCCTTAAAATTCAGCTCAGAAGACACTCAATAAGAAAATCTTTAATCACTTTTGATGATGCACCTGCCAAGAGGGGGCATCTCTTTGTACCATCAGACTAATTTAAAAAATAGTTGTGTGGTCATAAAAATTTGGCTGCTCCATGGGGGCAAAAGGAAGGGTGAAGAGGCTAAAAACTAGTATCCTGATAAGATTTTAGTTTTTGTTAGCCTTGATTTGAGAACTGCATTGATTCCAAAGATCATGACTAAGGATGGCCTCTTTAATTTTAATCACACTTCAGTAAAATTAAGATAGGTGAAGGATTAAGTCATTCCATAATTAAGAAAAGTAATGTTTATGTGAAAGATTTTTATATGGACAATGACTCACAGACACATATGCTTTGTATAGAGTATTTTGCCAAAAGTTTATACAAAATTGTGCATCTAAACTGCATAATTCTCATGTAAGAAGTTAAGAAAGTGCTCACTGGATTTTGCTTCTGTACAATTCACTTTTATCTGTCTTCACAAGGGTAGGAAGTAAATGATCCCAAATGGCACATGTTCAGACAATACTGTGTTTGGCTTTATGATGTCTCATGTCTTTCTCTTGGCTAAAAAAATTGCTTAGGCTATATATAACTTGTACCTGAAGCAATCTGGATAACATGGCTTGAAATGGAAAATAACTGAAAAAATCCTGGGATTTTAAATTTGCCAAAAATATCTTTGGATTAGTCAAGGGCTTTACAAGAGTGTTATAGATGATTCAAAATGGAAACAATATTGATACCATTTCTTTTCATCAGCAGTTATATATTCCAGTTTTATAACTTTATTATATACAGTTTTTAATTTCTTTATTAATAGAAAGTCAGCCATCCAGAGTTTTAATTTCTTTGTTTGAAATATCAACTTTGTGAAATTTTTCACTGACAAATCCTTGTCAGGAGGGACCTAAGGGGGAGGGGAATGTTACCAGTCCACTGAAAACTTTAGGAAATGTTCAGTGTGTTGTGTAAATACTTTCCCACCAGCACCAGGTAATATATGCTCTATGTTTGTAGAATTCCAAAGATCAAGAGCTATTAAGGACGTTTATATGAACTTGAGGACAAGCTTGTGGAGAAATAAGGACTGAGACTAATATTATGCTTTTCCTTTATCTTCCCATCATATAGGTCGACTCTCAGGTTATATGAATTTTGTTGGGCACACATCAGGGCTGGAAGTGGTAGAAGTGGGTTAACAGTTTCAAGGTACTTGCAACCTAGGTCAAAGCCTCTAATAAAGTCAGCAGTACATATAACTAGCAACTTCATTCCACTATGTGCTAGGAGGAGGGTGAGGCAAGTTGAAAAGAGGAGATGACCCTAGCCCCACGCTCTCAGGATGTAAAAGGGCAGAGTGGTCTCTACCCTAAACCTTGGCTTTTTAGCACCATCGGTCTCTGTCCTTTCCCAGGAGAGCTGTCTTGGCTCCAAAGTTGAGCTAGTAGCATTGTGACTAGAGAGGTAGTGTGGAAATTCGCTGAGGACCTCAAAATTTTACACTGCCTTAAACTGTTTTGTTTTTGCTTAAACTCGTGCTGTCTAAATTTGGGTGTCTTGTGGCAGAGTCTGATCACCCCGACCTAGTTATAGCCCTGCCAGCCCTGCCAGCAATTCTAAAGTGGAGCTTTTCCCCCTCATTCATATGGATAGTCTGGGTCCTTGAAGCTAGGGAGATATCAAATATTCCACCAGTTTCTACATAGCTTCTTTAAAAGTCTTAGAGACTAACTCACAGGAAGTCTGAAGCCCAGAGCATCTGTTTATAAACTCCTAAATATGAGGCCACAATATTTGGATTGAGCACTACAAAATTTCTATTTTGCAAGTGGAAGGAGACTTGAATCTATAATTGTTGTAGCTTTTTTCCCTTCTATCATAAGAAAATGGATACCATCTGCTTTACCCTCAGCCCAGACTTGTCTTTTGAATTTTTTACATACATCTTAGGGGTGAGAGATTGAAGCAAGAGCATGAATGAAAAGCTTATTCAAACATAACACAGCCTCTGCTCACCATTTCAATAAGGAAAAATACATGTTTCTGTTTCCCTCTAATTTGCTTTCTCTGGTGCCAACATTTCTGATTTCTTCTGTCTCTAATACGTAAGGAATAAATACCATATTGTAAATTGACTTACATACCTGTGAGCATTTGCCAGATAGTCAAAGCCCATGACTATAACTTTTTAAAGCACAGAAGAGGAATTATATTTTATGGTCACTCTTCTGTGTTTCTATTGATCTCTATATTGTGCTAAAATTCTTTCATGTAATTTTTTTCTTGTTGAAGCTGTGGGATATAAGCAATGATGCCAAGCTGTCTGAGAATTTTATAGAATAATACCCAAATATATTGATCCTGCCTCTTTCTGCTTCTATGTAATTAAACTTTCTCTTAATGTTTATTTTTAAAATATATGCTTCGCACAATATCAATAAACATCTAAGAGATGTGATTTAATCCAAGGCAGAGAAAACTAAGAATCAGTTAATGTCTATTTTATCTGCACAGTAAGGAAAATAGAAAATTGTAATAAAAAAAAGGTTTAACCAAACTGAAAAAAAAAAAAGAGAGAAGATCTTGTTTTAATTTGAAAGGATGATTGGGAGTGATCTCAGAAGAGAGTTCAGCAGGAAGCAAGAAAGAGGCTGTTGACCTTGAGGGGAGCCTCAAGAATGGAACTTTTTTGAAATGTTTTAAAGGAAATATCTTGTCATCCAGCTGTTATGGTTAATAATGGATAGTTTTCTCTGGGTGAGGCTTATCCATTGCACACCTGATGTGCTGACCCCTGCGATTTCCCCAAATGTAGGAAAGTTGCCCGCATAATTTGTGGTAATGGGGGACTGTGTGTTTCTGCTTTTCCCCGGTTACAAAAAACAAAAAACAAAAGAGAGAGAGAGAGAAGATGCTAGAGGAAGCAGTGTGACAGCCAGATCGCGAGATGCTGACGGAGAGAAGAGTGGTACCTGCTTACCCACTCGGACCATGACAGTCTCAAGGCTCCACCCCTTGCTGTCCATTTCCGAGAGGTGCTCTCCGGGGAGTTCTTTTTCTTTTCTTTCTTTCTTTTTTTTTTTTTTTGTTGAGACGGAGTTTTTTGCTCTTGTTGCCCAGGCTGGAGTGCAATGACGTGATCTCGGCTCACCGCAACCTTCGCCTCCCAGGTTCAAGCGATTCTCCTGCCTCAGCCTCTGGAGTAGTTGAGATTACAGGCATGCGCCACCTCGCCCGGATAATTTCGTATTTTTACCAGAGACAGGGTTTCTCCATGTTGGTCAGGCTGGTCTCAAACTCCTGACCTCAGGTGATCCGCCCGCCTCAGCCTCCCATAGTGCTGGGATTACAGGCGTGAGTCACCGCGCCCGGCCCCACGCTCCTGTTTTCATAGCCTTTTTTTGTCTGTACTTTGGCACATATTCCCCAAATAAGATTATTATTTAGATCTCCTGTCATGATGAGGCAGTGATAGCAGGACGTGTCACGTTGACCTTCACCCTTGGAAAGTGGGCTATGCATAGCTAGAGTTAGAACAGGAGGTTCTAACCCTGTCTCCACAATTACTTCAGTAACAGACTTTTGTATCCAAGATTACTTAAGCTGACTTAGATGCATTTTCTACCCTGTATTCTAGTGTATACAACACACACACATAAGCCCTTCACCCGTGGAGAGGAGGGAGATGGCTGATTCAGTGGGAGTGGGAAGTGGCAGAGGGTGCCTTAACTTTTTCTGGCTTGACCCCTACTTCCTTATGTGTTTCCTTCCTGTACCTCTGCCACCTTAGAGATGTAACCATGTCTGTTCCAAGTTGTATCATTACTATCAAGAAGTCCTATAAATGTAGCAAATGTGACTATTTTATAGAAATGAACAATAGTATATAGGCCTTGGAGAAGTCTGATAATAGTATGTAAATATCCTTTATTGAAGTTGTAGAACCTTCTAGAAGGAAGCTCTTTAGGTGATAACTGCAAGAGGATGAATGTTTGTTTCTCCAGCAAACACCAGAAGCAAGGAATCAAACTGTCACCGCTTTTCATTCAGTCTTAAGCACCGCTGGGCTCTCTTGTTGATAGGTTCCTATAGACACTCCCCTTATAACTAATATACAGGATTCACAATTTAGGATGACTGATGGCCACTAGGGTACATCTTAGAGACACTAGAGAGAAGAGAACAAATACAGCTCCATCAAAAAGTCTGCTTAATCCTTAACAAGTCTGAAATATTACTAGAATTCCAGTTACCGTGCAGCATAGTTGGTCTAAAAGCACTGGGGAAGAAAGGTGTCTTTTTGGTCTCTTTGACTCTATTATGGCACATTTTAATATTATTCCACATGTGTGCAAACTGTTTCTCAAGAGCAAAGTTTGAGGCTGGAGATAAGAAAAATTTAAACATTATTTTTTCTCATGTAATATAATCTGACTACTAGTTCATGGATATAATAATTCTGGGAAAAAATTTAGATTAGACTATAAAATTGAAATCACCTTTGAAGAGTATATGGAATTGCTTCTTTCTATTAAAACCAACCTCCATTGGCAGAAAGTGTGGAGAAAATCAGTGTGCTTCAATTCTTTTTGTAGAGTTTCATATAAAATGTTGCAGGTAAAAAAGAAAACTTTAATTTGTACTTTCTACAGTGTGACTAGAAAAATTAGTATCTATCTCTGTTGGTTCTGCTGACTTGCTTCTTTCCACTGAATCTAAATGCAATGTCATAGGAGGAGGTTTGCTGTAAAAACATGTCTTTTTCTTTGGTGTGTTCATTGTAATTATGGCTGGCAGTGAGAAGGTTCAGTAAGTCTCAATTTCTCTACCTCCCTTACTTGGAGAAAATTTGTAAATGTACTCTGTGAATAAAACGATTTTTTTATAGCTTGTGAAGTTTTTTTATTTTCCAGAATTAAATGGGTGATGCTCTTTCATTTTCTAGTCCTGCTTTATTTTGTATCCATATCAGCTACACTGATATTTTTTCTTACAGATTAAAAGTCATGAGACTTAGTGAGGAAATCATTTTAGAAATAATGGATTATAATTACTAGAATATAAGAACACTATTGGTACTTCTTATGTGGATGAAAGGACTATCTATAGGGCAAACTAGAAAGAAAACTGAGCATTTATTTAATATGATGAATGTAGATGAGGCTAGTTTTTCCAGTGATAAAACTTCTCCTTTTTGTCAATATCACTATGTGTGTCCAAGAGATACTTTAATACATTCCTAACAAGATGCAATACATTTAGATTCCCCTTCTGCACATATGGGTGACTTTCAAAGCCCAAGTGTGCCTTTTTGTCTGAATTATTTAGATAATTGCTTCAAACTCCCAATTCCCTTGGGCACTTTTGGCCCAGTTCTGCCAGACTCTTCCTCAAAGGCAGTGACATCAGGAAATGTGACCTTGATCCATCCTTTATTATACATTTCTCCTCAGAAATTGATCAAGGTACTCTGTACAGATCTCCTTATTAATTCTCTGACTTCATTGTCACACGACACAGCTTTTTGGGCTATAGCTATTTTAAGAAAGGACATTCTATTACCTAATGGAAAATCTACATGGTGTTTAGCTGAATCACTTGGAAACAAATGCAAAGCTCCAGTATAAATGTGGGTTACCCTAACCTATCCTCAGACCATATGAGGAAAACAGACTCAACTTGTTTTCACCAACTATCATTAAGTCCCCAAATCTAGATTTGACTGAGTCCTGCTCTTCTACTTTGTTTCAATTTGAGCATTCCAAAACAGATATTAAGACTCCAAAGGCATTAATTACTCAAGAATTCCCCCGAAACCTAAAAGGAGGATAATTATAAATCATAGACTATATTTTTGCTTGAAAACTTATTATTTTGGATATACAGTTAGATTCCTGATGATATGAACAATTATAGATGTAGAAGGATTGACTTCATTTATAATTTATATTATTCCATTTTATCAGCATTTAGAAGTATAAGAAAACAACTTCTTTGTTTCTTTTATATAGATAGAGTAAAAGTTATTTCTTTCCTTCTCAATAGTCATGAATTCTGCACAGGAATTAAAAAGTCACCCTCAATACTTGGGAACGTTTTCATGGTAAACAGTGCAATCAAATGTTAGGTTAAAAGGCAATCAAGAATTTGTGGGTCTCAAGATAGATGTAAATCAAGGAGATTCCAACTTTTGCATATGGGGGCAAGGGAGACAGCAGGAATAAGGTACAAGTGTTCATTGGGTGGGAGCACTGTAATCAATTTCCTACCAGGCAGATTACTGATCTCTAGAAAGAGAATGTTTCCCTACCAAGGGTTTAACATTAGCCTTTGCTATTGTTCGTTGGGCACTTGGCAGTGGTGGAAGCCAGATTATCATTAGTCTTTGATGTCGATTCCATGCATAACCTCCATACTTGTTACCAAAACCACTTTGTATAGAAATCCATTGAGAAAGTAGTGGAGTAATTGAGAAAAGAGACCAGCTGATAGCCATTCAACACACTGTTTAGTCTGGGCCTCTTATAAAGGTTATGACCGCAGTAGTGAGGTTAATTTCTGGAGTGGTTTTCAATGCGTTCTATCCTAGAGCACATAACAATTTATTCTAACTGAACTAGACGTGTATTCCAGATTTGCCTTTCCGGTCCTCAGTGCTTCTGCCAGTATGGCTATCTGTGAACTTACAGAGTGACTCATTTACCATATTGACATCATGTACAACATATAATATCCTTCTGACCAAGGAACACACATTTTATGGCTAAAGAAATGTACCAAGGAACTAATTCCCATGGAACTAGCTTGTATGAGTATTATTCTTTACCGTATCAGATAGAACATACATTATCAACAGGAGAGATACTGCCCCCTAAAAAGGCAAAAATTGGTTTTAGGGATTGTGATCTGAGAGACCAAGTTAGGTGCCTTTTTATCAATCAGGACAGACCCAAAGATTAAGGAAACAAAGTAAACCTATGGGAGGAGGATTCAGGGTCTGACTGGCATGACACATTTCTAAATTCCTACAAGAAAAAACACACTCTCACCACTCACCAACCTCCTTAACAATAAGAGCTTTCAGGCAAGTTATCCTAACTCTGATTTACAACCCAGACCACTGCAACTCTGATTGGACAGGGGATCAGCCTTATAAACATTCTCTTCTGATAAGCTACTGCAGACCTGAAGCCAGTTTCAGCAGCTTATAAAGGCTACACACAAACTCTTTGCATCCTATACTTCACCTTTTGATGTAAAGAGTCAAATTCCACCTCATTTTAATGCTACAACTCAGCCCCAAAGTGAACACGGCTGTATGTTATGTGGATGTTTGGCCATCATGCATATACTCTGCTCCCCTCATAAATATGTATAGCTTTCCCTTCAAACCCGCTGAATATTTATGACTGTACAAACCTTGCCAGGCATATAACCCAACCTGTCTTTCCCCTCTGCAAAGACAGAGCACCTTTGGTCTATGCTGGAGACTTTCTTTTCCTGGCTTGCAAACCAATATGGCTAATAAAACTCTTCTTTCTACTATCTAGCCATCTGGGTATCTTTTGAATGACAGAGGTTAAAAAAAAATTAGATACTATAATGGTTAGGAAAAAATATCTTAAAAGTTTTTTTTTTTTTTTTGAGACGGAGTCTCGCTCTGTCGCCCAGGCTGGAGTGCAGTGGCCGGATCTCAGCTCACTGCAAGCTCCGCCTCCCGGGTTTACGCCATTCTCTCGCCTCAGCCTCCCGAGTAGCTGGGACCACAGGCGCCCGCCATCTCGCCCGGCTAATTTTTTGTATTTTTTTTAGTAGAGACGGGGTTTCACCGTGTTAGCCAGGATGGTCTCGATCTGCTGACCTCGTGATCCGCCCGTCTCGGCCTCCCAAAGTGCTGGGATTACAGGCTTGAGCCACCGCGCCTGGCCAATCTTAAAAGTTTATTTGGGGGATAATTTTAAAAAGTTTGAGGAACACTGATCTAGAAGTGTCTGCCTTATACAAAGTTATCATGGCCTAATAGGGACTCATTTTTAAGGAACATCTGAGAGACAATGTTGGGAGTATGGGGTGCCATCTTATAGGATGTGGTGTATGTTTTGCACAGTAACTAGTTTCTCCCATTATATGTTTGGGTTGTATTTAGAATATCTGGATCTGGGAACCAAGGGATGGAAGTAGAAGAGGCTCCACAAGTTGTGATACATTGTGCTTTTACCATTTTTAAAATCAGAATATTATCTAATTACCTTGTGATTTTTCTTTAAATCAATTGTTACTTAGTATATTTTAAATTTCCAAATACATGGAAGATTTTCTGGTATCTTTTTGTTATCTCTTTCTCATTTATTTCTGGCATGACCAGAGACTATATTATGTGTGATTTTATTTTCTAAAATTTATTAAGAATTATTTTATGGCACAGGTTCCATGAGTACTTTAAAGGAACATCCATTCTGTAGTTCTTGGCAATAGTGTACTGAAAGTGTTTATTAGGTCAAGTAGGGATGATCCTTGAACAATGTAAAGGTTAGGGGTGCCGACCCCAATGCATTTGAAAATTGACATGTATCTTTTGATTCCCCCAAAACTTAACTACTGATAGCCTACTGTTGACCAGAGACCTTACCAATAACATAAACAGTTGATTAACAAACATTTTGCATATATATAAAAAATATGCTGTATTCTTACAATAAAGTAAGCTAGAGAATAGGAAATGTTATTAAGAAAATTATAAAAAAGAGAAAGCATATTTACTATTCATTAAGTGGATCATCAAAACGGTCTTCCTCCTCATTACCTTAATATTGGGTAGACTGAGGAGGATAAGGAACAGGAGGGATTGATCTTGCTATTTCAGGCTGGCAAAGATGGAAGAAAATCCTCATATAAGTAGTTCTGCGCTGTTCAAACTTATGCTGTTCAAGGGTCAACTGTACACCCTTACTGATATATTTTATCTATTTGCTCTATTAACTATAGAAAAAAAGTAAAGTCTCTAACTATGATATGCCAATTTCTCCTTTTAGTTCTATACATTTTAGTTTTATTGAATTTACTTTGAAATTTATT
This sequence comes from Trachypithecus francoisi, assembly GCF_009764315.1. Lineage (NCBI taxonomy): Eukaryota > Metazoa > Chordata > Mammalia > Primates > Cercopithecidae > Trachypithecus > Trachypithecus francoisi. Next base: position 109,192,650 of record NW_022681456.1, read on the forward strand.
ATAAGTTTCATTCATTGAGGAGTCTGACTTCCAGATCAAACTACTATCTGTAATTCTTTGTGTCTGACCACAGATAATTATAAGGCTTTGTCTGGCAGGCCTAATGGAGAGAAGTTGCTCTCCTGTATTATTTTGTTCTTGAATCACTATAAAGAAATATCTGAGGCTGGGTCATTTATTAAGAAAAGAAGTTTAATTGACTCATGGTTCTGCAGGCTGTACAAGCATGGCACCAACATCTGCTTGGCTTCTGGTGAGGGCCTCAGGAAGCTTATAATCATGTCGAAAGAAAAAGCACAAAGCAGGAACAAGCCCATCACATGGCAAGAGTGGGAGCAGGGTGGGAAGCACTACACACTTTTAAACAACCAGATATGGTGTGAACTTGGAGTGAGAACTCACTTATTACCAAGTGGACGGTGCTAAGTCATTCATGTGAGTTTTGTCCCCATCAAACAAACACCACCCACCAGGCCCCACCTCCAATACTGGGAGTCACATTTCAATATGAGATTTGGAGATGACAAACATCCAAACCATATCACCTCCTCACACCTTGGTGCACAGCCAATTCATCAGTTTTCTAGAGTGAGTTGCAGTCAAGGACTTAGGACTCTTAGGAGAGCCATGCTCATATGTATATTGGCATTCCTAATCCAACACCTTCATGTAGAGGCCTTTTGCCAGGGGACTTTGTTGAGACACTTCTCCACTTTGACTCAGTATCTTTCTGGTGCTAGAAGACCTAACCTCTCTTCTTCCCCCTGGCCCATAGGTCCATAAAGCGAGAAAGAGCCTTTTGTTTAGGATTCCTTAGCATTGAGACAATTCTCCCATCTACACTGCATTCAGTTAACTCTCGCCCAGTACCATTCCATGGGGAAAAACTACTCCCTAGTAAACTGGTACCTCCTGCTTGCAGTGTCATAGTAAGTAAATAAAGGCTTGATTGTTGCTTTCAGTTGGCTTATTGTCCTGATTGGCCAACACTTGATTGCTCGAAATACACATTGAAGATTGTTATATTTTCTTTATGAATTGGCCCTTTTATTCTTAACTTTTATAACAATATAAGTATTATAATATGAATAAGTATCAAAATAATTACATACATTTTTCTTTTTTATTTTTTTGTAATACTCTGTTTTGAAGTCTACATCAACATTAATGAAAACTTACAAAATTTTTTACGGTTAATATTTACCTGGTGTATCTTTTTCTGTCCTTTTACTTTGAGCTTATTGTAGTTATTCTATTTTTGCAATGTATCTCTTGTATGCAGCATAGTTAGGTCTTGTTTTTCTTATCTCTTTCAACAATCTTTGCCCTTTAACTGAGGCATTTATCACTATTATATTTAATGCAATTGTTGATATTGATGGATTTAAGTCTATCATTTTATTATAGTCATGTGTCACTTAATGGTGGGATACATTCTGAGAAATGAGTTATGTGATTTCATCATTGTGCAAACATCATAGTGTGTACTTATGCAAACCGAGATGCTACAGCCGACTACACACCTGTGCTATATGGTATAGCCGATTGCCCCTATGCTAGAAACCTGTACAGAATGATACTCTATTAAATACTGTAGGCAGTGGGAAGATAATGGTAAGTATTTGTGTTTCTAAACACAGAAAAGATACAGTAAATATATGATATAAAAGATTAAAAATGATATATCTATATAGGGCATTTACCACGTGAAACTTACAGTACTAGAAGTTGCTCTGGGTGCGTCAATGAGTGAATGTGAAGGCCTAGGACATTACTGTCCACTACCATAGACTTTACAAATAATGTACACTTAGGTTGTACTAAATTTACAATCTTATGGGACCAATGTCATATATGCAGTTCATCACTGATAGAAATATTGTGTATGGTGCATAACTTTGTTTTTTATTGGTTTTCCTCTGTTCTTTTTGCCTTTCATGCTGCTTTCTTGCCTTTTTTTAGATTAATCTTTTTTTATTATATATTTCTCTGTTGCTCTAAGGATTATAATATGCATCTTTAATCACAGTATAACATGAATTAATATTATACTACCTCACAAATAAGTTATATTAGTATGTCACATTACTCTGTCTCCCGATCCTTTTTCCTATTGCCATGTGTATTATTACTATATATTTGATTAAATCCATGATACAACATTTTTGTTTTTGTTTTAAAAACACAGATGCCTTTCAAAGAAATTAGAATATGAAAATACACTTTTATTTATATACCCCTTTATGTATAGATCTATTGCTTTTAATCCTTTCTGTAGAAATGATACCATTTCTCAACAGCCTAAGAACTTACTTTAGCTTTTCTTGTAGTGCTGGTAACAAGTTCTCTCTACTTTCTTTCTTTTCTTTTCTTTTTTTTCTTTTGAGACAGGTACTCCCTATGTTGCTTATGCTGGTCTCAAACTCCTGGGTGCAAGTGATCCTCCCACCTTAGCCTCCCATAGTGCAAGGATTACCTGCATGAACTCCCACACATGGCCTCTCTCAGCTTTTATTTACCTGAAAATGTCTATAGTTCACTTTCATTTTTGAAGTATATTTTATTTGCTATAGAATTATAGCTTGACAGGTATTCTCTCAGCTTGTTAAATATATTATCCCATTGTCTTCCAGTTTACCATGTTTCTGAAGATTTTGCTAGAATTATCATCATTGTATTATAGGTGATGTTTGCTTTTCCTTTCACCCTCTAACTTCTTCAAGGTTTTCTTTTTTCCCCCAGCAGACTAGAGCCCCTGCTTTATTGAGGTAAATACAAAATAGTTAAAGCATGGTATTTTTCAGGCGGACTCACTGCAGCCACCAAGAATGTCATTTTGTTTCTTTCTCTTTTCTTTTGGTAGAAGGGAAAGAGTCCTGAAATACTCAATGAGCCAACTAATGCTGCTGATGTATTCAATTAGATTCGAAGTAAGGACAAAACACTAGAAACATAAAATCTATGATTCTTTGCAAATTCATAGAGATTCAAAGGAAAAGAAACACTACGATTTTGGTTTTGAACAAAACCAAAGGTTATTTCAGAGATGATCTGATCAAAATACTCTACAGATGAGTCAATTTCAAGTTACAGAGGCACAAGTGACTTCTGAAGTACAGTCACCAGACACATATTGTAAAAAGAAAAGGTTTAGTTTTGCAGATGAATAATGTGTGCATAGATAATTTAATAAAAGAAAATTTATAAATCATTAGAGGAAATTGCTTTACTATTATTATTCCTAGTTTATTAATAATTTTTTGTGGTACTGAACTATACAGATAGAGGCCTTGTATTTTAGGGTGCTTTTTTTCATTTAGGTTTCAGCATTTTGATAGAGATTTAACAGTAGTATCCACAGTTCCAGGTATCACTAGAATGTGCAAAACCACGTAATTCCTTTGTGTGTGTGGGTGGGCAGGGAGAGGTGATACCCTATTTTTTAGATTCACAGAAAAATTGAGGAGAAAGTACAGAGATTTCCCAAACACTCTCTGTCCCCACACATGCACACCTTCCCCCGTTATCAACATCTTCCACCAGAGTTGTGCATTTTTTACAAGTAGTGAGCCCTACATTGACAAAGTTATCACCCAACATCCATAGTTGACATTATGGTTCACTCTTAGTGTAAAATTCTTTGGGTTTGGACAAATGTATAAGGACATGTTTCCACCATTGTCATGCCCTTTATCTATCGTATGTTACTCTGTATCATAAAGAGTAGGTTCACTGCCCTACAGGTTTTTCATGCTCTGTCTGTTCTTTCCTCCCTCCCACCTACTCTCTGGTAACCACTGATCTTTTTACTATCCCAGTAGTTTTGACTTCTCCAGAATGTCATATAGTTGAATCATAGTGTATACCCTTTTCAGACTGGCTTCCATCACTCAGCAATATGCATTTAAGGTTTCCTTTGTGTCTTTTAATGGCTTGATCACCATTTTTTTTAGCACTTAATAGTATTCTATTGTCTGAATATACCACAGCTTATTTATTCATTTACCTACTGAAGGACATCTTTGTTGGTTCTAAGTTTTTATAATGAATTAAGAATAAACATTTAAATATAAATAAAGCTGGTATAAACATCTGAGTTCAGGTTTTTGTGTAGACATAAGTTTTCAACTATTTTGGATAAATACCAAGGAGCACAATTACTGTATTATATGGTGAGAGTATATTTAATTTTGCAAGAAACTGGCAAATTGTATTCCAAAGTGGCTGTACTATTTTATAGTCATTTCCACCGGCATTGAATGAAAGTTTCTGTTGCTCCACATCCTCACCAGCATTCATGTTACTGCTTTAGATTTTGACCATTCTATAAGCGTGTAGTGATATCTCACTGTTATTTTAATTTGTACTTCTCGGATGAAAAATGATGTGGAGCATCTTTTCACATGCTGTTTGTCATCTGTATAGTCTATTTGGTGAGGTGTCTGTTAAGGTCTTTGGTCCATTTTTAACTGGGTTATTGGTGTTATTGTTGAGTTTTAAGATTTTGTACATTTTGAATAATACTCTTGTTGGTTTTGTCTTTTTGCAATTATTTTCTCTCAAGTTCTTTCTAGTTTCCTATGGGGGAAGCTTAGCTCATTGATTTTTAGATCTTTCTTCTTTTCTTTTCCTTTCCTTACCTTTTTATTTTTTTATTTTTTATTTTTTTTTGAGACAGGGTTTCCCTTTGTCACCCAGTTTGGAGGACAGTGGTGCAATCTTGGCTCACTGCAACCTCTGCTTCCCAAACTCAAATGATCCTCCCACGTCAGCCTCCCCAGCAGCTAGGAGTACCGGTTTGCGCCACTATGCCGGGCTAATTTTTGCATTTTTTGTAGAGATGGAATTTCGCCATGTTGCTCAAGATGGTCTCAAACTCCTGAGCTCAAGCAGTCTGCTCACCTTGGTCTCCCAAAGTGCTAGGATTCTGGGTGTGAGCCACTGCACCTGGCCCTTCTTTTCTAACATATGTATTCAGTGCTATAAATACCCTTCTAAACATTACTTTTACTTCATCCCATAAATTTTGATACATCGTGTTTTCATTTTCATTTAGCTTAAAATATTTTTTAATTTCCCCTTGCAATTTCTTCTTTGACCCATGTGTTATTTAAAAGTATGAACCTAACAATATAGCATCAAAATAAGTGAGGCAAAAACTAATAGAACAGTCCAGACATTTTGATCTGCAAGCATTTGGGGGATTTTTCAGCTAGCTTTCTATTATTGATTTCTAGTTTAATTCCATTGTGATCTGAGAGAAGACATTGTATAATTCCTGTGCTTTTAAAATTTGTTAAGGTGTGATTTATGGTCCAAAATGTGGTATATCTTGGCGAATGTTCCAGAGGAGTTTGAGAGAATGTGTATTTTGCTGTTGTTAGATGAAGCAATCTATAAATATCTAGATATCCAGGTGATTCATTGTGTTGGGTTTAACTGTGTCCTTACTGGCTTTCTGTCTGCTAGATCTGCCATTTCTGATACAGGAATATTGAAATCTTCAACTATCATAATAGATTCATCTATTTTTCCTTTCTGTTTGATTAGCTTTTTAAAAATTATTTATTTATTATGGTGTTGCTCTGTCACCCAGGCTGGCGTGCAGTGGTACAATCATAGTTCACTGCAGCCTCTATCTCTTGGGCTCCAGTCATCCTTCTGCCTGAACCTCCTGAGTAGCTGGTACTACAGGCACACACTACCATGCCCAACTAATTTTTAAAAATTTTTTATATAGATGGGATCTTATTATGTTTGCCCAGCCTGGCCTCAAAGTGAGAGACCTCAGGTAATCCTCCTGCCTTGGCCTCCCGAAGTGCTAGGATTAGCGGCATGAGCCACCATATCTGGACTGCTCTATTACTTTTTGCCTCACTTATTTTGATGCCATATTGTTAGGTGCATACACATCAAAGATTACCATGTCTTCTTGAATAATTGACCTCTTTTTACATTATGTAATGCCCTTCTTTATCCAGATAACTTTCCTTGCACTGAACTCTGCCTTGTCTGAAATTAATATTGTTACAGAATATAGTTATTCCTGCTTTCTTTTGATTAGTGTTAGGATAATATATCTTTCTCCACCCATTTACTTTTTTCTGTATGTCTTTAAAGTAAATTTCTTATAGACAACACACAATTGGGTTTTATTTTTGATGCTTTCTTAATTCTCTGTATTTTAATTGGTGGACTGTCATTCAAAGAGATTACCGATATGGGTCAGATTAGTATCTACCACATTTTTTAGTGTTTTCCATTGTTGTCCCTGTTCTTTGTTCCTATTTTTGTCTTCCATTATTTTTCTGCCTTTTGTGGCTTTGATTGAACATTTTACATTATTCCATTTTCTCTTTCCTTCTTAGTATATCAGTTGCACTTTTTATTATTTTTAATAGTTGCTCTAGAGTTTGCAATATACAGTTACAACTAATTCAACTCCATTTTCAAATAAAACTATACTTACTTCACAAATAGTGCCTTATAATAAAATATTCCTAATTCCTTCCTCCCATCACTTGTATTATTTCTGCCATGTATTTCTCATACACATAGCATATATATATATATGCAAATAATAAAATACATTGTTGCTATCATAATTTTGAACAAACTCTTCTTTATTAGGTCAATTAAGAATAAGAAAGAAAATAATTTTAATTTTACTTTCTTCTATTTCTTCTTTGATGTTTTTCCTTTCTTTATGTAGGTCTGAGTTTCTGACTGACATGGTTTGGCTGCGTACCCACCCAAATCTCGTCTTGAATTGTAGTTCCCATAATCCCCACGTACCATGGGAGGGACCTGGTGGGAGGTAATTGAATCATGAGGGCAGTTACCTCCATGCTGTTCTCGTGATAGTGAGTTCTCACGAGATCCGATGGTTTTACAAGGGGCTTTTCCCCCTTTACTGGCAGTTCTTCCTGCCTCAATGTGAAGAAGGTGCCTCCTTCTCCTTACCGTCTTCCATGATTGTGAGTTTCCTGAGACCTCCCAGCCCTGAGGAACCATGGGTCAATTAAACTGCTTTTTTTTTTTTTTTTTTTTTTTTGAGATGGAGTCTCGCTCTGCCCCCAAGCTGGAGTGCAGTGGCGCGATCTCGGCTCGCTGCAAGCTCCGCCTCCCGGGTTCACGCCATTCTCCTGCCTCAGCCTCCCGAGTAGCTGGGATAGGCGCCCGCCGCTACGCCCGGCTAATTTTTTTGTATTTTTAGTAGAGACGGGGTTTCACTGTGTTAGCCAGGATGGTCTCGATCTCCTGACCTCGTGATCCGGCCACCTCGGCCTCCCAAAGTGCTGGGATTACAGGCGTGAGCCACCGCGTCCGGCTTAAACCTCTTTCTTTTATAGAGGCCAGCCTTGGGTATTTCTTCATAGCAGAGTGCGAATGGACTATCACACTGACCTATATAATCCTCATCTCTAAATAGCTTATTTTAATTTTTATTATGAAAGAGGTCTACTAGCAACAGATACCCTCAATTTTTATTTGTCTGGGAAAGTCTTTATTTCTTCTTAACTTTTGAAGAATAATTTTGCAGAAAACAGAATTCCAGGTTGGTGGGTCGTTTTCCTCTCAACATTTCAAATATTTCATTTCACTTTCCTTGCTTGCATAGTTTGTGAGAAAACAAACGTAATTGCTTCTTTATAGATAAGGATTTTTTTCTCTCTAGCTTTTTCCAAACTTTTTTATCTTTGATTTTCTGCAGTTTAAATATTATATATCTAGATATAGTCTTTTTTCTGGCATTTATTCTGCTTATTGGTTTATGAGTTTCCTGAGTCTGTAGTTCATTATTAGACATTCATTTGGGGGAAATTTTCAGTCATTATTGTTTTAAATATTTCTCTGTCCCTTTCTCTTCTTTCTACTTCTGATATTTCCATTGTGTATTATGTATATGTTACAACTTTTGTAGTCATCCCACAGTTCTTGGATATTCTATTCTGTTTTTTTTCCCCCAGTCTCTTTTCTGTTTGCTTTTTCGGTTTTGGAAGTTTGCACTGACATATCCTCAAGCTCAGAGATTCTTTGTCAGCTGTGTCCTGTGTACTTAGAACCACATCAAAGACGTTCTGCATTTCTATTGCAGTGTTTTGATCTCTAGCACTTCTTTTTGATTCTTTCTTAGTATTTTCATATATCTGCCTTCATGGCCCGTTTATTATTGCACACGGTCTGCTTTATCCATTATTCATGTCTACTTTAGCATATTAGTTATCGTTTGTTTTAAATTCCTGGTCTGATAATCTCAACATCTCTGCCATATCTGAATTTGGTTCTGATGCTTGCTTTGTCTCCTCAATCTGTGTTTTTTGCCCCTAGTACACCTTGTAATTTTTTTCTTAATAACCAGAGAATTTACTCAGTCTAATGTAAATTAGTGTATTATTTTCTTGAGAATGTACTGAGTAAAAGGAACTTCTGGAAATAATCCTTTACTCATGTGGTTGTAAGGTGGTAGGGGAGGGGAATGTCCTATAGTTCTATGATTAGGTCTCAGTCCTCTGAAAGCCTGTGCCTCTGGACTGTCACAAATGCTTCTCAATTTTTTCTCCCTAAAAACAACAACAACAACAACAAAAGCAACTGGAACAGAATTGGTTTAAGTGGGTTGGAGTTAGGCATTTCTCTTCTCCCATGTGGAAGACTACCGCTGGCTAGAGTTAAGATTTCTCTTCCCCCAGGTCATTAAGGCTCAGATAAAGCCCCAGTAGTTTAGGCTCTGGTTAGTTTCTCCTGAGGGCAGACCTTGTGAAGGAGAATGAAGTGCTCTGGTCTATTTCAGAATGGTTCCTTTTTCCCTTTCCTTGCCAGAAACACATGGGAATTATTCTCTGATAGTCACTGTGAGGACCCAGTTGATTTCCTGGAGGTAAAACTCAAGAAAGTGTTGGGGGCTCTCCTATGACTGCGTCTCCCTGAAGTTTTTAACTCTCAGAATTCACCACACTGAACTCCCTGCAATTCATTCATTACCATTTAAAGAGTTGTAGAATGTTCACTTTGTTTAGATTTTTACTTATTGTTAGAAGAGAGTGGTGATTTCCAAGTTTCTTATGAGCCAGACTAGAAACCATTCTTCTCTGTGTTTTTCAGGTCTAACTCAACTAACCTTTTCATATCAAAATGGTTGGTGGTGTTGGTTTGGTAGAGGAGATGTCAGGTCAAGGCAATCATTGTTGCATCTGAGGATTTTTCCAGATTCCAGTCAGGCCTTTCTGCTCCAAGTACCAATAGCTTGATTGGTTTATGATTGTTATTATTATTATTTAACAGACAAGCTACCCAAGATCTGTGTGAAAGATGAATATTATATTTTACTTAAAACTAAATTGGGTTTCTAATAAATTTTTAACAACTTTATTTAGGGATAGTTTATGTACTATACAATTTACATTATAAATGTACAGTTTGATTTTTTTTAGTAACATTTATAGTTGTTCAAACATTACTAGAGTTCAGTTTTATAACACTTCTGCCACCTCCAAAAGTTTTCTAGTTACAGTTTGGAGTCAATCCCTGCTCCCAGCTCTGACCTCAGACAACCATGGATCTTCTTTTGGTCTCTACATCTTTATCTTTTCTGGAAACTTCATATATATGGAATAAGACAATATGTATTATGTATGTGGTCATCTGTGTCTGGCTTCTTCACTTAGCATAATGTTTTCAAGGTTCATCTATGTTGTATATATCAATAGTGTGTTCCTTCTGATTGCAGAATAATATTTCATTGTATGCATTTACCACATTTTGCTCATCCACTCATGGGTTGATGTACATTTGGACTGTTTTTAGTCTCTAGCTGTTTTGAATAATGCTGGTGCAAACGTTTGTGTACCGATTGCTGGTTCTCATGGTAAAATTTTCATTTTAAGACACTTCTAAACTGTTTTCCAAAGTAGCTCTACCATTTTACACCAGCCAACATCAACCTATGATTGTTTTGATTTCCTCACGTACTCAACAACATTTGTTATTGGTGGTCTGGTTAAAAATAACCACTCTTGGAGATTGTGTGATGATATCATTTGTAGTTTCAACTTTCATTTCCCTAATGACTAATGATGTTGAGCAAGTATTGATAAAAACAAACAAATGAAAACATAGAAAAACCCTCTAATAAAGCTATTTGTCTATCTGCTTTATTGAAGTATGTATTAAAATCTTTTACATTGCACATTTGGGGGAATGGTTGTAAGATTATAAAAAATATAATCTGCATACAAGTCCTTTTTCAGATATAACATTTGCATTTTTTCTTGTCTATAAATTATTTATTCATTTTCTTAATTGTGTCTCTTAAGATCAGAGGGGTTTTTTTTAAAAAAAAGTCACTTTTAATTTTTGTGGGTACATAGGAGTATATATTTATGGGGTACATGAGACATTTTGATACAGGCATGCAATATGAAGTAATCACATCATGGGCAAATGGGGTATCCATCCCCTCAAGCATTTATCCCTTGAGTTACAACCAATCCAATTACACTCTTTTAATTATTTGAAAATGTACAATTAAGTTGTTGCTGACTATCGTCAGCCTGTTGTGCTATCAGATAGTATGTCTTACTCATTTTTTCTAACCATTTTTTGTGCCCATTAACCATCCCATCCTTCTTCCCAGGGATTTTCATTTTGATAAAGACCATGTTGTATTTTTGCATAAAGAGAGTGCCTTTGCTGTCTTCTGCAAGTAAAGACACATTTCTTTCTTTTCAATATGCATGCATTTAGTTTTTTATTCTTGCTTTAATATACTAGGTAAAACTTCTAATACAATGTCTAATACAAATACTGAAAATGGATGTCTTTGCCTCGCTCCTGATATTAGGTGAAGTTTCATATTTCCAGATTAATAGGATACTAGCTGAAGTTTTTTAAAGAGATGCCCTTTATCAGAATGAGGAAATTGATTTCTCTTCCTAGTTTCTTGAGAGTTATTATTATGAATGATTCTTTACTACTTACAAATGTATTTTTCTATACCTATTGAGATGATTGTTCTTGTTTTCTTTATTCTATCATTGTGGTGTATTAATCAGTTAATATGTTAAACCAATCTTGCATTTCTGTGATAAACCCCACATTCTCATGGTGTATAAAGATTTTGTGTGTTTCAGGATTTGGTTTGCTAATATTTTATTAAGGATTTTGTGTGCTTATGAGGTGTATTGGTCTATAATTTTCTTTTCTTGTGATGTCTTTGTCTGGCTTTGGCATCAGGTTAAAACTGACCTAGAAAAGAAATTGAGAGTGTTTCTCTTCTTTCTGAAAGTTTGTATGGGATTTGTATTATTTCTTCATTAAATTGTGGATAGAATCACAGTCAAGCCAGCTAGGGATTGGCTTTCCTTTATGGGAAGAATTTTAATTGCTAATTCAAATATCTTCCCTATATATAGATCTATTTCGAATTTCCATAAGTCAGTATTATTAATTTGTGTAGTTTGTCTAATTTCTTGGCATAGAATTATTAATAATATTGTTACTTTGTTTGTTTTTTTGAGATGGAGTCTTGTTCTGTCGTCCAGGCTGGAGTGCAGTGGTGTCATCTTGGCCTTACAGGTTCAAGTGATTCTCATATCTCAGCCTCCCAAGCAGCTGGAACTACAGGCATGCACCACCATATTGGCTAATTTTTACTTAAAAAAATTTTTTTAGTAGAGGTGGAGTTTCACCATGGTGGCCAGACTTGTCTCAAACTCCTGGCCTCAAGTGATTCACTTGCCTCAGCCTCCCAAAGTGCTAGGATTACAGGTATGAGCCACCATGCCTGGCCATTATTCTTTTAATCTCTAAGATCTGCATTGATGTCTGCTATTTTATTTCTGAATTGTAGTTTGTGTCTTTCTAATTTATTCACAATAAGTCTCACTAAAGATTTATCAGTTGTTTTGCTCTTTGCAAAAATAAAACCCCACCACCTTTTGGTGTCGTCATACATTTTCTTTTTTTGTTTTTCATGTCATTGATTTTTGCTATGAGCTTTATTACTTCCTTTCTTCTACTTCCTTTCAGTTTGCTTTGTTCCTGGAGTGGTAATGATAATATAGGAGTTTAAAGAATGAGTGCTTCCCATTCTTGAATCAGGGAATTCTTTGAGGAGAATAAGCCTTGAAGAGTAGATTATGATGGAGTGAGAAGGATAAGTGGTAATGGGGAAGACATTCACAGAAGAGGGAATAAGACGAGCAAAGGCAGGCAAGTACAGACTGTATGGAAAGAAAAAAAAAACGAATAGTTCACTTTGTTAACTAGAGACCAAATACATCAGCAAGCACAATTAATTTAAATATACTCAAGTCTCCGATTGAAAGACAAATGTTCTACATTTATGATGAATTTGTCAAATTGGAGTTTTGTCTAATTTTGTTTGACGTATTTTAAAGCTATGCTATTAGGTACAGTTTTAAGACTGTTTCATCTTTCTGGTTGTTGAATAGGTTAGATTTATTTCAGAATAGAAGGAGACTTCAACATTAGAGAACATATTAACATAGTTAATCACATTAACCAGGTTAAAAAAAATCTATGTTCGTATCAGTAGCTAAAGGTCATGAGAAAAAAATTATTTTTGATTTAAAAAAATCTTAGATAATGTCCCTAACTTTATAATGATATGTACCTAAAAAATGTATAGTAAACATCATTCTTAGCAGTGAAACATTAGAACATACCTTTAAAAATAAGGGATAAGAGTTGGATAACTTATCATTCAGCATTTTCTCTGGGCACCTAGATGACACATACACAAAAATAGAAAGAAATAAAAACATAAAGATCTGAAAGAAAAAACACAACTGTTCTTTTTAAAAATAGAAAAACCAGAATTATCTATAATTTCACCTATCAAAATTTGAAAAGTTTGTAATATTAATGCACAAATTTGATAAGGTTACCAAATACAAGATCAGCATATAAATTTCATTTTTACAGCATTAGTAATAAACAGCCAGAAAATGCAATTTGAATAATGGAACTATTTACTATGGCAGCAATAATAATGAAATGCCAAAACCTAATAAACACAACAAAAAATGTACATGTCTCTTATGGAATAATTATAAAATTTATTGAAAGACAATAAAAAAGACCTGAATTAATTGAGAAATGTACTATATTCATAGACAGAAAGACTCAATATTTTAAAGATGTCTTTGCTGCTAAAATTGGTTTAGACCCATAGAATTTGTTGTAAAACTTAGTTTATAATTTATATAGAAAAGCAAAGGATTGATAATTGCTAAGACATTCCACATTGATATAGTGTTTGGTGAGCATTTTCTTAAACCGTTAAGATACGTGGGGCACGAAATGAATTGAAAATCAAACTTTTGTATGTGTTGCATGAAGCTCTTATATATCAATTCCAAATGACTTTCAGCCAGTCCATCATTCGTTCATCCATCCAATTATTTTGGAGTTTATATGCAGGAGCATTTTTGGAGCTCTCATTCTTAGATTTCATGCTGTGCCTTAAAATTAAATACGTGGAAATAATTTTTGGTCTTCAGTAATTATGCATATTATCAGCGATACACTGATTTTTATAGCTGGTAGTCACGATCTTGGTTTCCTTAATAACTTAACATTGTCCATATGACTTTGAGGAATGTTTCTACCTTAGGATTTCACTAGGATGTCTAATTAACCATTTCCATGTTTTTCCTGAATGAATTATGTATCACTAAAGTAATCAGCTTCTATTCGAAATTATCAGGAAGACGCTGACAAACTGACATTTTATTGATAGTCTTGCATAACGAATGAATAGTTCACATCAGTATCTCATTCTTTTGAAGTTTAATCTATTCAGAGGTACCATTGCAAATTTTTCTGCCTTTAGTTGGATTGCATGGCACGCAATAAGCAATATTTTTGCATGAATCTCAGCAATAAAATATAATCCAGCTTTATTCATTTCTGGGTATCTTTACTTCTTAGGTCTTATAGAAAACTTGGTTGTTGTATTGCAGCATAATTTGGAAATGTAGTCATTCTTCCAAAAAATAATCAATTTATAGTAATCAATTTACATCTCACTGCATAATTTTCCTGCCATTTTACACATACAATAGCTTTGTGTCTTAATGCGCAATTACGACTCACTCTATAGACTACATGTATATGTATAGGTAATTGTTGGTTCATCATATCTTTTTAAAGACATTTAAATGTCAGTTAAATTAAACAAAAATGACCCAAACAATGCCCATTAGTCAACTAATGGGAGATTGAGAAGTGCCGTAACAGGGTTTGTGTATGTATAGGAAATGACGGTTACATCATGAGACTGCATACCTAACAGTAATAGTGACAGCCTCAATTGTAAGATACAGTTTGATCTCAGAAATGTTAGAATGTGAAAAAAGTGTATCTTAGAATCAACAAATACTTTTATCTTCCATCATTCGGATGAAAGAAAAGGCATTTTGGAAGGAGGATGAAGCACAAGTCAGTGATGCAGTCATGGAGAATGGAAGGGTTCTAATATTCTAAAACTGGTCCTTCCCCTCAGAAGAATAAATCAGGCTGATAAGAAGCAAGGGAATCTTGAATTAAAGGAGTGAATCAGAGATCATTCCCTTGGCAATTTGTTCAAATTCCAGTTAATTCAGGCTCCTCTAGACAGATGTTTTTGTACACTAGAGGGCTCTAACACACAACATGTCAAAAAAAAATATTGATAGCTCGTTTTGTTTGTTTTTAAATTTTATTTCCTCAACAAATATTTATTAAACATGAATTCTTAAACATTATGCTGATCATTGTAAGGAATATTAAATGACAATAATCTGTACTCAGCCTATAAGAGATTTATAATTTGGTAAGGGAGACAAAGCATGGATAAAAGTTAAAATAAAGGGAGGTGTGAGACAAAAGTTAAAATAAAGGAAAGCATAAAACTAGATCAAAGAATTATAAAAATTCAGAAGAGTAGTGAATCTTTGTCTAGACAAACTTGTCCAACCCACAGCCCACGGGATGCAGGCAGCCAAGGATGGCTTTGAATGTGGCCCAACACAAATTCATAAACTTTCTCAAAACATTATGAGATTTTGTGTGTGTGTGTGTGTGTGTGTTTAGCTTATCAGCTATCTCTAGTGTTAGTGTATTTTACTTGTGGCCCAAGACAATTCTTCTTCTTCCAGTGTGACCCAGGCAAGCCAAAAGATTGGACACCCCTGGCCTGGGTCATCAGTTGAAATTTTTTGAGTTGGAAAAAATTTAACCATCTCCTTAATGACTGACCAGACTGTGTATTTCAGGGGATCCTCCTGACCAAAGTTTGTGGGCAGCGTAAGAAAAAAAGAGGCTGCCTCTTGCAAATATCCTTGAGGGTCAGCTGAGTAGTACCGGGGCACATACTTATTCCACACCTTAGTCACTACGTTCCTCCTCTTGTCCTCGTCTCCTTCCTTACCGTTTTCAGACTTCCCTCCTTTGACTTCTTCCTTGGTGTACTCTAGACCATAATTACCTGGCAGTGACTCTAAGATATAGTCTTCATCTTTCAAGTGGCATTCTGGACTAAAGAAGTTGCTCACCCCAGCTCTCGGGTAAATTCTGGGACATCTTGTTGCCTCAAAAATTATTGTGGCCACCAACACCCTTTGCTGATATAATGGTCTGTGCATTTTCAAATGTTGCCAAGATTGCAAGACAATGTTTACAGCCCTTTGAATTAGGGAGGCAAAGTGGTAGAGCAGGTGCAGGAGCAGAGCTGTGTCCCTCCTTCCTTTACCATCTCACATACACCCTCTTGCCCACTCTCTACCCAGGCTATATTCTGTTCTTACTTTCTTTTTTTCTTTTTTTTTTTTTTGAGACGGAGTCTTGCTCTGTTGCCCAGGCTGGAGTGCAGTGGCTGATTCTCAGCTTACTGCAAGCTCCGCTTCCCGGGTTTACGCCATTCTCCTGCCTCAGCCTCCCAAGCAGCTGGGACTACAGGCGCCCACCACCACCTCGCCCGGCTAGTTTTTTTGTATTTTTTTAGTAAAGACGGGGTTTCACCGTGTTAGCCAGGATGGTCTCAATCTCCTGACCTCGTGATTCGCCCGTCTCGGTCTCCCAAAGTGCTGGGATTACAGGCTTGAGCCACCGCGCCCGGCCCTGTTCTTACTTTATAAGCTGCTGTACAAGTGTATAAATCCATTAAGAAGTCTTTACAAGAACTGCAGGCGTCTACACTGTTCCAGGAGCCCACGGTGAAAAAAATATCCTGCTTTCTCACTTTGGCTTTCCGTCTTATGTTTGGTAGTTGAGAAAGATCTATTTAAAGATTTGTTTCATTTATTTATTTAAAATGTTTAATTTAAAAGAACTATCAGGCTGGGTGTAGAGGCTCACGCCTGTAGTGCCAACACCTTTTAGGAGGCCAGCACAGGCAAATCACTTGACCCTAGGAGTTCAAGTCCAGCCTGAGCAACATGGTGAAACCCTATCTCTATGCAAAATACAAAAATTAGCTGGGCATGGCAGCTAATTTAGCCACAGCACACACCTGTGGTCCTAGCTACCAGAGAGGCTGAGGTGAGAGGAGCACTTGAACCTGGGAGGCCAAGGTTGCAGTGAGCTGTGATTGTGCCACTGCACTCCAGTCTGGGTAACAGAGCAAAACTCTGCCAAAAAACAAACAAACAAACAAACAAACAAACAGAAAACCATCAATTTTAAGAGTTGCAAAAATAGTATTCCCATATAATCTTTACTCATTATCAACAACCATTAATGTTTTTGCCATATTTGCTTTTTAAAATCTAATTATTATTCTTATTGCTGAAATGTTAGAAAGTAAGTTGTAGATACCATAATCCTTTACTCCCAAACTACTTCAATGTATATATCCTAACAAGGACATTTTCCTAGATAATAATAGTATAATAATAAGGTAAGAAATTTGATGCTGTTGTAATATTGTCTAATACACAGTTCATATTCAGATTTTACCAATTTTCTCATTAATGTTCTTTTTGGTGATTTTTTTTTCCCATTCTAGGATTGGATCTAGAATCACACATAAGATTATTGTCATTTCTTTAGTCTCATTTCATCTGGAACTATTCTTCTATCTTTCATCATCTTTAACATTGATTTTTATTTATTATTATTATTATTATTATCATTTTGCGACAGAGTCTCGCTCTGTTGCCCAGGCTGGAGTGCAGTGGCGTGATCTTGGCTCACTGCAAGCTCTGCCTCCTGTGTTCATGCCATTCTCCTGCCTCGGCCTTCCAGTAGCTGGGACTACAGGCGCCGGCCACCACGCCCGGCTAATTTTTTGTGTTTTTAGTAGAGATGGGGTTTCACCGTGTTAGCCAGGATGGTCTTGATCTCCTGACTTCATGATCCACCTGCTTCAGCCTCCCAAAGTGCTGGGGTTACAGGCGTGAGCCACCGCGTCTGGCCCCATCATTGATTTTTTTACAAGTTCAAGCCAATTACATGTCTCTGAATTTGGGTTTGTCTGATGTCTTCACATGATTTCATCCCATTAGTACATTTTTGGCAGGAATTTAGCATATTCTGAGAATATTATATTAGGAGGCCTGAGATTCCCCTTGTTAGGGGTTAAACCATTTTTTAAAATTCCCCAAGTAATATAAAAGTACTGATTTCCCCACAGCCTCACCAACAGAGTGTGTTGTCAAGTTTTGCATTAACTGCCAATATGATTGGTGAATATTATGATATATTGATGTAGTTTTTAAGAAATAAATTTCATAGAAGTAGAATTAGAAAGCAATAAAATGGATCCATTTTAAGCACACAATGTGATGAATTTCAACAACACTTATAAGATAGACTATATTCATCACTTTAAAAAGTTTCTCATTTTGTTTTAGTTGAATCCCCTGAAATTCTCGCCCCAGATAAACACTGATCTGCTTTCTGACACTGTTGATTATATTTGTGGATGCTAGAATTTCATATACATGGAATCATAAGGTGATATAGTTTTTCTTTTTCCTTTTTCCTCTTTTCTTTTCTCCTTCCTTCCTTCTTTCTTTCTCCTTCCTTCCTTCTTTCTTTCTTCCTTCCTTCCTTCTTTCTTCCTTCTTCCTTCCTTCCTTCTTTCTTCTCCTTCCTTCCTTCCTTCCTTCCTCCTTCCTTCCTTCTTCCTTCCTTCCTTCCTCCTTCCTTCCTTCCTTCCTTCCTTCCTTCCTTCTTTCTTTCTTTTTCTTTCTTTCATGGAGTCTTGCTCTGTCACCCAGGCTGGAGTATAGTACTGTGATCTTGGTTCACTATAACCTCTGTCTCCTGGGTTCAAGTGATTCTCCCTCCTCAGCCTCCTGAGTAGCTGAGATTATAGGTGCATGCCACCATACCTGGCTAATTTTTGTATTTTTAGTAGAGATGGGATTTCACTATATTGGCCAGGCTGGTCTTGAACTCCTGACCTCAAGTGATCCACCTGCCTCGGCCTCCCAAAGTGCTGGGATTACAGGCGTGAGCCACTGTGCCCAGCCGATGCTGTAGTTCAGATGTTTTTCTCCTCAAACCTCATGTTAAAGTCTGATCCCAATGTTGGCAGTGGGGCCTAATATGAGGTGTTAGATCATGCTCTGTGGCTGAACTACTCCATCCTATTCATTTCCCTCATGAATGCACTAATGCCTGCAAAAGTGAGTTCTCACTCTTACTAGTTCCTGAGAGATGTGGTTGTTTAAAAAAAAAGCCTGGCACCTGCTTCTCCTCTCTCTTGCTTCCTCTCTCACCATGTAATCTCTAACACACCAGCTATCCTTCACCTTCTGCCATGTGTGGAAGCAGCCTGAGGCCCTCAGACGGCAGAACCACAAGCCCAATCATCCTCCTTTCTTTATAAATTACCCAGCCTCAGATATTCCTCTATAGCAGCACAAACAAGCTAAGACATAAGGCATGTACACGTGGTGTCTGCCCTGGCTTCTGTTTCTCTGCACAATACTTTTGAAACCCACCCACATTGCTGCATATACCGGCAAATTATTTTTCTTATTACTGAGCAGTATCCCATTGTGTGACTATGCCACAATTTATTTATCTATTGTCTTTTTTATGGTGTTTTGCTTCCAATTCGTGGCTGTTACGAATAATTTATGAGCATTTATGAACAAGTCTTTGTGTTGACGTATGATTTTACTTCTTTTAGGTAAATATATAGGAATGAGGTTGTCAAGTCATATTGCAGGTGTCTATCTAACTTGATAAGAACTTTCCAAACTGCTTTCCAAAGAGGTTGTACCATTTTACATTCCCGCCAGCAATGTTTGAGAGTTCCAATTTCTTTGCATTCTCACCAACAGCTGGTATGTTTATTTTTAATTTAGAATCAGTGGGTGTATAATGGTCTCCCATTGTGGTTTAAATTGCATGTTTATGTTGACTAATGATTTTGAGCATCTTTTTATGTGCCATTTGTATATCTCGTATTGTGAAGTCTCTTTTCAAATGTTCTGCCTGTTTATTATTTGGTTGTTTGTCTATTATTGAGTTTAAGAAATACTCAGATGTATGGATTGCAAATATTTTCTCCAAGTTTGTGCCTGTCTTTTCATTTTCTTAAGTATCTTTCGAAGAGAAGTTTTAATTTTGATAAAATGAAGCCTGTCATTTTTCTTCTTTTATGGTGTGCATTTTGTGTGATATCTAAGAAAACATGCCATAAGGTTGGGTTGATTTTCTCATGTTTTCTTCTAGAATATTTATAGTTTGATCACAACGTAGACATATATCAAAACATCACGTTGTGCCCCATAAACATAATTTTTATTTGTCAATGAAAAACAAGAACAAAGAATAACAGAGTAAAAATCGAAAAATAAATTACATTGAGATAAAAAAGTGTGTATGTATACGTGTGTGTATATATACACACACGTATATATACACACACATATACATACATATACATACACACATTTTATATATACATATAAAATATATATATGTGAGTATATATATAGTTTTAGCTTTACATTTAGGTCTGTGATCTATTTTGAGAATCTCAAATCTTTTGTCACTCTAGCTTCATGACAATCTCTTTTTCCCCCCACCACTTTGTTTTCAACAAAATTTTTCTCTCAGGGGACAAGCCTGATTTTTTCACCCTGGCAGTGCCCAGAATCAGCAAATGCCTTTATGAATAGTTGCAGATCATCTGCTTCCTTCTGAAGGATTTCCCTTCTCGGAAATTTTTCTCCAAGTCCTTGTTGCTTTCACCACTCTCTGATGCTCTTAAATATATGACTGATGTAATTTACCTGGATTTTCTGGTTATTTGTTTGGTGTCTCCGGCCTGTTGTGAACTACTTTATCCTGTTAGAAGTGGGTCACCTTCTTTTGAGAAATGTCTGTTCATATCCTTTCCCCACTTTTTGATGGGGTTGTTTGTTTTTTTCTTGTATATTTGTTTGAGTTCTTTGTAGATTCTGGATATTAGCCCTTTGTCAGATGAGTAGGTTGTAAAAATTTTTTATGGAAAACAGTATGGCGATTCCTCAAGGATCTAGAACTAGATGTACCATATGACCCAGCCATCCCACTACTGGGTATATACCCAAAGGATTATAAATTACTCTACTACAAAGACACATGCAGACGTATGTTTATTGCGGCACTATTCACAATAGCAAAGACTTGGAATCAACCCAAATGTCCATCTGTGACAGACTGGATTAAGAAAATGTGGCACATATACACCATGGAATACTATGCAGCCATAAAAAAGGATGAGTTTGCGTCCTTTGTAGGGACATGGATGCAGCTGGAAACCATCATTCTTAGCAAACTATCACAAGAAGAGAAAATCAAACACCGCATGTTCTCACTCATAGGTGGGAACTGAACAATGAGATCACTTGGACCCGGGAAGGGGAACATCACACACTGGGGCCTATCATGGGGAGGGGGGAGGAGGGAGGGATTGCACTGGGGAGTTATACATGATATAAACGTCATGCACATGTACCCTAGAACTTAAAGTATAATAAAAATAAATAAATAAATAAATAAATAAATAAAAGAAATAAAATAATACAATAAAAAAGACTATATACTGAAAAAAAAAAAAGAAGTGGGTCACCTTTTCTGACTGCTCTTAATATTTTTAAAAAATTTGTCTCTAATTTTTAACAGTGTGCCTATGTGTAGTTTTCTTTGTATTTATCTTGCTTGTTGCTGTAGCCCTTCTTAAATCGGAAGCTTGATGTCATTCATAAACTGCGAAAAATTATTGCCTATTAGCTCTTCAAAATGCTCTGCCCATCTTTTCTAACTTTTTCTCCTGAGATTTGAACTTTACATACTTTAGATCTTTTCACTGTATGGCATCTATCTCTTACGTTCTTTCCTGTGTATTTCCATCCTTTTGTTTCTGTGATTTAGTTTGAATAATTTCTTCTGTCCTTTCTCCCAATTTATTAATTCTTTCTTTAGCTCTGTGTGATTTGACTTTAAATGTATTCACTGAGGTCTGAATTTCATTTAAAAAATTTTAAGTTCAAAATTTCCCTTTTTTTTTTTGACAGAGTTTCGCTTTTGTTGACCAGGCTGGAGTGCAATGGGGCAATCTCAGCTCACTGCAACCTCTGTCTCCTGGGTTCAAGAAATTCTGCCTCAGCCTCCCAAGTAGCTGGGATTACAGGCACACAGCACCACGCCTGGCTAATTTTTTGTATTTAGTAGAGATGGGGTTTCTCCATGTTGGTCAGGCTAGTCTCGATGTCCTGACCTCAGGTGATCTACCTGCCTCAGCCTCCCAAAGTGCTGCAATTACAGGCATTAGCCACCACACCTGGCCTGGTTTTTTATATAAATTATATTTGATTTTTGTTGAAATTCTTCATTCTTTCATTTATTTTCTTGAATATATTGTCATACTTAAATTATGTGTCTGACAACTTTAATATTTAGGTCACCTATATATTTCTGATTCTTTTGTCTGCTTTTTCTCTGGCTTTTGAGTCAAATTTTTTAATTTGTCAATTTTGGATTGAGTGCTGGAAATTGCATATTAAAAAACATCAAGATAACTGGATGCTCTTAATTATTGTATCTTCCTTCATGAATAATTTATTTTGCTTTGACAGAAACTTATAGAGGTGGGTCACCTTAAATTTTTTAAAGACTTAGTTGATACAAAGACTTCAGTGTCTGTGAGTATGGTCTACTTTCAGGTCACCCTTATTTCTATGTCAGGGATCTTTACCAAAAGCCCCTCCTTAAAGAGTCCTAACCTGTCGTTTTTGTTCTTCAACTCTTCTGAGACTGCAGAAGTTCTGCCCTTTTTAGGTTTTCAGCTATGCTTTTTGCTTTTGAAATTGCCAAGTAAACTGAAGTAAAAGTTCAACTCAAATGCTATGTTCATTTCTTAATCTCTCTTCTTCTAGACTTCACCTTTAAAATTCTCACCATTTCTTATATCTTCAAATGGATTTTTAAAAAATTTGTCTGTTTTTTATTGCTTTCAATAGAGAAGTTGGTCTAAGGCAACCTAGTCATCAATACCAAGGATGAAAACTATGAGTATCATATTTAATTTCCATATGTATCATTCAGTACTTGCTAATAATCTTCCCACATCATGCTAAGCCAAAAGAGTAGCTTTTACAGTATTGTGGGGAACTGGGTGGAGAGGCAGGTTGGGTGGGTGAGAATTTTCCCCAAGCTCTCCTCTATCATATCTGTGGCCTCAGAACAATCAACTGTAGTGGTAATTGCAAAGTATATTGCAGGGCATACACGTGGCTGGTGAGGGAAAATTGGACTGTCCATGAGACGATGTATCTGGTAGACATTGGATGGTAGGTGAGCTGAATTAGTCACGACTGCTTGGGATCATGCCATGGAAACCCTAAGACACTATCAAAAGAAGGATACTGTTTGTATTCTGATGGAATATTAGACAAAAGAAATGAGATTTACTATTTTTAATATGACCCTGTTTGTATCCACAGGTTAGATGGCCTGAATATACAGACTATATTTAAAATGGAATTCCTCTAATTTAAATAAAATACAGTCTTCAGTCTGAATTTTCTTATTCATCTTGTTACTATGTCAATTCACTAAGCCTTCAAAGGATGACAGAAGTATAATATCTGTGGAAATCTCAAGAGGTCATTTTTATGAGTTCGAACTTTATTATCAAATAACATTTTATAAACCTTCTGTGATAGGATTTCGTATCTTCAAAGACATTATTCTCCATTGTAGAGAAACCTTCTTATATACCTTTAGAAAACTGTATACTGCGATCAGTGGTTAGCTCTTCAGAAGAAAGGAACTGAGCTAAACGTTTAATTCTACCCCTGTAAATTGTTCACCGGAACCTTTCCAATTCATTCGGAACAATCAAGTATTGTAAGGGTTATGGGTGGAGGGAAGAGGAAAGAAATTGCTCTTATTGATTGAATTTCTTTTTATTTCTGAGTTCTGGATTTGTCAGTTTCCTCTGAGTTCTGGTTTGCACCGACCTCAGAGGTCATGTTTGCACCAATGATTTTATCCAATAGCTGATCCCAAACCATCTTAACTTTTCATAGGTCACTCTTCCAAGGTTCATGAGAAAAAACTGAAAGTTTGCATCTTTAGTACTTCAATTAACACTGACTTCACCTGGTATTAGTGCTACTTTTAGCAACTGTATTAGTGTATCCTCACACTGCTTATAAAGAATTACCCAAGACACTGGGTAATTTATAAAGGGAAGAGGGGTAATTAACTCACAGTTCAGCATGGCTAGGGAGGCCTCAGGAAACTTAGAATCATGGTGGAAGGGGAAGCAAACACATTCTTTTTTACATGGCAGCAACAAGGAGAAGTGCTGGGCAAAAGGGAGAAAAGCCCCTTATAAAACCATCAGATCTCCTGAGAACTCACTTATTATCACCAGAACAGCAGCATGGGGATAACCACCCTCATGATTCAATTATCTTCCACCAGGCCTCTCCCACGGCATGTAGGAATAATGGGAATAACAATTCAAGAGGATATTTGAGTGGGGACAGAGCATCCCTGTCCCCTCCCAAATCGCATGTGCTCACATTTCAAAACACAATGCTGCCTTTTCAACAGTTCCCCAAGGTCTTAACTCATTTCAGCATTAACCTGAAAGTCCAAGTCCAAAGTATCATAAATTGACACTCAGTATTAACCATTGGCCAGGTGTGGTGGGTCACACCTATAATCCCAGCACTTTGGGAGGCCGAGGCAAGAGATCACTTGAGGTCAGGAATTCGAGACCAGCCTGGCCAATATGGCAGAACCCCATCTCTACTAAAAATACAAAAATTAGCCAGGTGTGGTGGTGGATACCTGTAATCCTAGCTACTTAGGAGGCTGAGACAGGAGAATCGCTTTAACCTGGGAGGCAGAGGCTGAAGTGAGCTGAGATCGCACCACTGCACTCCAGCCTGGGCAACAGAGTGAAATTTTATCTTAAAAAAAAAATTAACCATCATAGCAACCTTTGAGAATTCATATGTACCTGGTAGCATGGTGTATAAACTGAGTTGAATCAATAAACAAGACCTACTTGATTGAAAAACCTAATTACTCCTCCCATACCAATCTCTACAGTATACCTATTTATTCATCGCTAAGCTCCTTGGTAACTATGGACCAAAACCTGTGTGAAACTTAAAAAAAGAAAAGCAATTAATCTCCTGAACTACAGAAAAACACCCACAGTCCAGGTATAAAATAGTTTCCCAAACTGAGCCTAATCTGCATAAAGTGTGTCTGAATCAACAGCTAAATGAGGAAATAAAGCCCTGATATTTAAAGTCGGTATTTATGCTTGGTTCAAATGCTTTGGTTCATTTGCTTTTTGATGTAGTATATTTTTATGGCTGAGGGGAAGTAACACACTGAAAAGGACACAGGAGAGGAGGAGGAAGTGGCAGGCAGTGAGGGTGGAGAAAATAAGGGCAGAGCCACTGAGAAGAAAAACATTAAAAAGCAATAACTCTAGCAAGTAAGACACAAAAATGATTACATGATATCTCCAATAGATTTTACATTAATAAAAAACTACTGATAGCATTTCTAATGCAAAAGACTTTGAACAATTGATAAAAAATGATTTATCAGATAATTTCAGTAACAATTTTCAAGACCCACTTTATAGTGAACACATGAGACACACATCACATGGAGTGTTACGGTCATCTTCTGATTGTTGGACTTTAATTATGTAAATATTTTCTTCAATCATTTTAATAGCTTCATTCAGGTATAATTAGTATGCAACAAACTACATATTTAAAGTGTGTAACTGACATATGGACACACTTGTGAAGCCATCACCACAGTCAACATATTGAGCAGATCAATCACACCCAAAAGATTTCTCATGCCTCATGACCTTTTGTGTCCTTGCCTCCTGCCCCTGCCCACTTCCTTCCTACCCCGAGGAACCAATGATCTGCATTCTTTTATTACAGACAAGTTTCAGATTTTTTTTTTTTTTTAACTGTGTCTCGCTCTGTCACCGAGGCTAGAGTGCAGTGGCGCAATCTCTGCTCACTGCAACCTTCACCTCCCGGGTTCAAGCGATTCTCTTGCCTTAGCCTCCATAGCAGCTGGGATTACAGGCACCTACCACCATACCCGGCTAATTTTTGCATTTTTAGTAGAGATGGGGTTTGGCCATCTTGGCCAGACTGGTCTCAAACTCCTGACCTCAAGTGATCTGCCTGCCTCAGCCTCCCAAAGTGCTGGGTTTACAGGCATGATCCACCATGTCTGGTGGTTTTCAGATTTTTACACCAATAAAATCATGCTACATGTACCCTTTGTCTGACTTTTCTTAACCCAGCAAAATTATTTTGAGATGCATCCATGTAGGGCATATATCAACTGTTTCTTTCTTGTTATTGGTGAATATGATATATATTATACATTGTTTTTTCATTCACTTGCTGATGGACCTTTGTATTTGTTGCTATCACAAATCAAATTGCTGTGAGCATTCATGTACAGGTCTTTGTGTGGAGGTTTGTTCTTATTGCTGTTAGGTAAATACGTAAGAGTAGAATGGCTAAATCATGCAGCAGAAATATGTTTAACATCTCAAGAAATTCTCAAACAATTTCACAAAGTAGGGAATTCTAGTTCTTCCACATTCTCACCAAAACTTGGTGTGGTCAGTCTTTCTAATTTTAGCTTGTTTTATTTCATACAAGACATACTTAAGATTCTAGAGGATCACCCTTTGAATACAGAAAATAAAGACCAGCCCCTCATCAGAGAAGCTTTCCCTGACCACCCAAATTAAAGTAGCCCCCCAATTATTCCATACTGTATCACCCTGGTTTTGATTTTTGTATTGTACTTATCGCTACTTGATATTTTCTTGTTAATTTGTCAATTAAAAATAATCTCTATCCCGTGAGCTGAAATTCTCTTCATAAAAACATATACCTTTCAGTCTCATTCAGGGTCTATTTCCCTTAGCCACAATAATATCTGGCCCATTTTAAGTGCTGAATAAAATGTTGAAAAAGTGTTTTCCAGCTCTGGCGTGATGGCAGCTGTTGCTCCAATGGAAAGAGTTTCAAAAGAAAAATCAACTTGTTTTAAAAAGTAGCACCACAATGAAACTCCATGGTCACTGACATCTACTCTTCATCTCTACTTATGACTTCATTGTTTGTGTCACCAGTGATTTCATTCTACCAGTTGTGATTCCTGTTGCTTAACATTTCCTGTTCTGGAATCTGTTTTATCCTGACCTCAAAGTCATCATCATACCTCTCTCTGGTACCAAAGCAATGGGAGAAAGAAAAATAACTTCCTTCCTGAGTTTATTATTTCTGTAAGCAGTCAGTCCACTTTATGTTTTTGGTGGTTGTTGTTTGTTTGTTATACCCTCCAGCCTGCTGCCACATCCCAGACTTTCTTTCTTTCTCCATAGTCCGAAACCTGAAAACACCTTTCATTTCCTTGGCTACCTAGTCAGTTCAAGCCAAGCTTTTTGCCTATCCTGACTGAGTTGCCTGCTTCCAAGTTCCCCGTTTTCTTTCATTCACTTTTTGTGCAGCATCTAGATAACATTCCCAAAGTAAATTCTCGCCTTTTATTCTATTTAAAAAAAAAAAAACCCGAATGGCTTTCTAGGCAAGGGTTGCAAATGAGCCCCCTATGGTTCTAATTTAGATGGAATATGTGTTTTGTTTGTTTGGGTTTCTTAGTTTTAAAACAAAATTTTTACCTGTTTGTTAAATAGTTAAGGGATTTTATATATAAGTCTGATTTCTCATAAAAACTAAAAAAGATCTGCAAACAGTGGGCCTAGGCTGTCATGAGATAGTAAACAGCTGAGTATTGGCTGCTCCCTGTAGACAAAGTAAATACTCTCCAGTTTGCCAGAGTCCCCAACACTCCCTATTATTTCCCCTCTGAAGTCAAGCATAATTTGTTATTTATGTTACTCTTGTGCTGTTGTTTTTCTTAGAGTGGAGAAATATTTCTCTAACCTCATCTATCTTTCAAACATAAGAAAATGAAAGCCTGAGAAGGCTACCTATTTGCTTATGGGAATGCAGACCGTTTCTAAGTATATAATATGGAAAAGCTAGTGTATGTTTTCGTCATACATTTAGCACTCTTTTTTTTTTGAGACGGAGTCTCGCTCTGTGGCCCAGGCTGGAGTGCAGTGGGGCAATCTCGGCTCATTGCAAGCTCCGCCTCCCGGGTTCAGGCCATTCTCCTGCCTCAGCCTCCCGAGTAGCTGGGACTACAGGCACCCGGCAATGCGCCCGGCTAAGTTTTTGTATTTTTAGTAGAGACGGGGTTTCACCCTGTTAGCCAGGATGGTCTCGATATTCAGACCTCGTTATCTGCCCTCTTCGGCCTTCCAAAGTGCTGGGATTACAGGCGTGAGCCACCGCGCCCGGCCATTTAGCACTCTTTACTCTCTTCCGTTACCTACCTAGCCTCTGTGGGGAGGAGAATTTGTGACTCCATCTGGTTATACTCCAGAACGGGAGCAGGTCCCTCACTCAGACATTCAGCGCTTTCCAAGGGAGAGGCCCAGCGGACTTTTTAACCTCATCTTCTACTGCAACTATTCTACCTTCAACTGAGATTATTGTGGCTGAAACTTCTTATGTACTGTCCTCCAGGCCTAAAATCTTTCTCCTATAACCCCACTCTTCAGAAATCACAGCCCGCCCACACTTTTTCTGTGAAAAGCCTTTCCATCTTCAAACTGGCCCTTGTCAAAGGCGACTGTCCCTAGTAATCGTTACTGATCTATCTACCAGATGTGGCTTCCTTCCTCTCAGCTTCCATAGCTTTGTTCTTCTGCGCACTTATGGGGCTTATATTCTGCTTTAAGTTTTAATATCCCACTAGGGATTATGTCTAGGGTTCTGGAAAGCTCCAAAGATGCAAATAATATTTTTAGAACTGGAAGAGAATGAAAAGAACTTAGGACAATAAACAGCAGATATAAACATCTGACATTTAAAGATTTATTACTCAGGACATTTTACTTATACATGCATACACACATTTTTGCACAAACACTTCTAGAGGAATATCACAGGGATTCGGAGAATGGGTTTTCAGGTGTTAATCATATGTACCAATAGCGGTGATATTCTAGCTAAATTTATTCTGGGGTAAATTACTTAATCCCACTGAATCTGTTATCACTAAAAAACTACAGGTTTAATATTTCTTTCACAGTGTTGTTAAAAAGATTAAATGAACATGAAACACTTATCACAATGCTTGGCATGATATAATAAGCACATTATAAATGGTATCCATTGTGACAATGGTAATAATTTTATTTTATTTATTTTATTTTATTATATTTTTTATTATACTTTAAGTTCTAGGGTACATGTGCATAATGTGCACGTTTGTTACATATGTATACTTATGCCATGTTGGTGTGCTGCACCCATCAACTCGTCAGCACCCATCAATTCATCATTATATCATGTATAACTCCCCAATGCAATCCCTCCCTCTTCCCCCCTCCCCATGATAGGCCCCAGTGTGTGATGTTCCCCTTCCCGAGTCCAAGTGATCTCATTGTTCAGTTCCCACCTATGAGTGAGAACATGCGGTGTTTGGTTTTCTGTTCTTGTGATAGTTTGCTAAGAATGATGGTTTCCAGCTGCATCCATGTCCCTACAAAGGACGCAAACTCATCCTTTTTGATGGCTGCATAGTATTCCATGCTGTATATGTGCCACATTTTCTTAATCCAGTCTGTCACAGATGGACATTTGGTTGATTCCAAGTCTTTGCTATTGTGAATAGTGCTGCAATAAACATACGTGTGCATGTGTCTTTGTAGTAGAATAATTTATAATCCTTTGGGTATATACCCAGTAGTGGGATGGCTGGGTCATATGGTACATTTAGTTCTAGATCCTTGAGGAATTGCCATACTGTTTTCCATAATGGTTGAACTAGTTTACAATCCCACCAACAGTGTAAAAGTGTTCCTATTTCTCCACATCCTCTCCAACACTTGTTGTTTCCTGACTTCTTAATGATTGCCATTCTAACTGGTGTGAGATGGTATCTCATTGTGGTTTTGATTTGCATTTCTCTGATGCCGAGTGATGATGAGCATTTTTTCATGTGTCTATTGGCTGTATGAATGTCTTCTTTTGAGAAATGTCTGTTCATATCCTTTCCCCACTTTTTGATGGGGTTGTTTGTTTTTTTCTTGTATATTTGTTTGAGTTCTTTGTAGATTCTGGATATTAGCCCTTTGTCAGATGAGTAGATTGCAAAAATTTTCTCCCATTCTGTAGGTTGCCTGTTCACTCTGATGGTAGTTTCTTTTGCTGTGCAGAAGCTCTTTAGTTTAATGAGATCCCATTTGTCAATTTTGGCTTTTGCTGCCGTTGCTTTTGGTGTTTTAGACATGAAGTCCTTGCCCATGCCTATGTCCTGAATGGTACTACCTAGATTTTCTTCTAGGGTTTTTATGGTATTAGGTCTAACATTTAAGTCTCTAACCCATCTTGAATTAATCTTCGTATAAGGGGTAAGGAAAGGATCCAGTTTCAGCTTTCTACTTATGGCTAGCCAATTTTCCCAGCACCATTTACTGAATAGGGAATCCTTTCCCCATTTCTTGTTTCTCTCAGGTTTGTCAAAGATCAGATGGCTGTAGATGTGTGGTATTATTTCTGAGGACTCTGTTATGTTCCATTGGTCTATATCTCTGTTTTGGTACCAGTACCATGCTGTTTTGGTTACTGTAGCCTTGTAGTATAGTTTGAAGTCAGGTAGCGTGACGCCTCCAGCTTTGTCCTTTTGACTTAGGATTGTCTTGGCAATGCGGGCTCTTTTTTGGTTCCATACGAACTTTAAAGCAGTTTTTTCCAATTCTGTGAAGAAAGTCATTGGTAGCTTGATGGGGATGGCATTGAATCTATAAATAACCTTGGGCAGTATGGCCATTTTCACGATATTGATTGTTCCTATCCATGAGCATGGTATGTTCTTCCATTTGTTTGTGTCCTCTTTTATTTCACTGAGCAGTGGTTTGTAGTTCTCCTTGAAGAGGTCCTTTACATCCCTTGTAAGGTGGATTCCTAGGTATTTTATTCTCTTTGAAGCAATTGTGAATGGAAGTTCATTCCTGATTTGGCTCTCTGCTTGTCTGTTACTGGTGTATAAGAATGCTTGTGATTTTTGCACATTAATTTTGTATCCTGAGACTTTGCTGAAGTTGCTTATCAGCTTAAGGAGATTTTGGGCTGAGACAATGGGGTTTTCTAAATATACAATCATGTCATCTGCAAACAGGGACAATTTGACTTCTTCTTTTCCTAACTGGATACCCTTGATTTCTTTCTCTTGCCTGATTGCCCTAGCCAGAACTTCCAACACTATGTTGAATAGGAGTGGTGAGAGAGGGCATCCCTGTCTTGTGCCAGTTTTCAAAGGGAATTTTTCCAGTTTGTGCCCATTCAGTATGATATTAGCTGTGGGTGTGTCATAAATAGCTCTTATTATTTTGAGGTACGTTCCATCAATACCGAATTTATTGAGTGTTTTTAGCATGAAGGGCTGTTGAGTTTTGTCAAAAGACTTTTCTGCATCTATTGAGATAATCATGTGGTTCTTGTCTTTGGTTCTGTTTATATGCTGGATTACGTTTATTGATTTGCGAATGTTGAACCAGCCTTGCATCCCAGGGATGAAGCCCACTTGATCATGGTGGATAAGCTTTTTGATGTGCTGCTGAATCCGGTTTGCCAGTATTTTATTGAGGATTTTTACATCGATGTTCATCAGGGATATTGGTCTAAAATTATCTTTTTTTGTTGTATCTCTGCCAGGCTTTGGTATCAGGATGATGTTGGCCTCATAAAATGAGTTAGGGAAGATTCCCTCTTTTTCAATTGATTGGAATAGTTTCAGAAGGAATGGTACCAGCTCCTCCTTGTACCTCTGGTAGAATTCAGCTGTGAATCCATCTGGTCCTGGACTTTTTTTTGTGGGTAGGCTATTAATTGTTGCCTCAATTTCAGAGCCTGCTATTGGTCTATTCAGGGATTCAACTTCTTCCTGGTTTAGTCTTGGGAGAGTGTAAGTGTCCAGGCAATTATCCATTTCTTCTAGATTTTCTAGTTGATTTGCGTAGAGGCGTTTATAGTATTCTCTGATGGTTGTTTGTATTTCTGTGGGGTCGGTGGTGATATCCCCTTTATCATTTTTTATTGCGTCTATTTGATTCCTATCTCTTTTCTTCTTTATTAGTCTTGCTAGCGGTCTGTCAATTTTGTTGATCTTTTCAAAAAACCAACTCCTGGATTCATTGATTTTTTGGAGGGTTTTTTGTGTCTCTATCTCCTTCAGTTCTGCTCTGATCTTAGTTATTTCTTGCCTTCTGCTAGCTTTTGAATGTGTTTGCTCTTGCCTCTCTAGTTCTTTTAATTGTGATGTTAGAGTGTCCATTTTAGATCTTTCCTGCTTTCTCTTGTGGGCATTTAGTGCTCTAAATTTCCCTCTAACACTGCTTTAAATGTGTCCCAGAGATTCTGGTATGTTGTATCTTTGTTCTCATTGGTTTCAAAGAACATCTTTATTTCTGCTTTCATTTCGTTATGTACCCAGTAGTCATTCAGGAGCAGGTTGTTCAGTTTCCATGCAGTTGAGTGGTTTTGATTGAGTTTCTTAGTCCTGAGTTCTAGTTTGATTGCACTGTGGTCTGAGAGACAGTTTGTTATAATTTCTGTTCTTGTACATTTGCTGAGGAGTGCTTTACTTCCAATTATGTGGTCAATTTTGGAATAAGTGCGATGTGGTGCTGAGAAGAATGTATATTCTGTTGATTTGGGGTGGAGAGTTCTATAGATGTCTATTAGGTCCGCTTGGTGCAGAGATGAGTTCAATTCCTGGATATCCTTGTTAACTTTCTGTCTCGTTGATCTGTCTAATGTTGACAGTGGAGTGTTGAAGTCTCCCATTATTATTGTATGGGAATCTAAGTCTCTTTGTAAGTCTCTAAGGACTTGCTTTATGAATCTGGGTGCTCCTGTATTGGGTGCATATATATTTAGGATAGTTAGCTCTTCCTGTTGAATTGATCCCTTTACCATTATGTAATGGCCTTCTTTGTCTCTTTTGATCTTTGATGGTTTAAAGTCTGTTTTATCAGAGACTAGGATTGCAACTCCTGCTTTTTTTTGTTCTCCATTTGCTTGGTAGATCTTCCTCCATCCCTTTATTTTGAGCCTATGTATGTCTCTGCATGTGAGATGGGTCTCCTGAATACAGCAGACTGATGGGTCTTGACTCTTTATCCAGTTTGCCAGTCTGTGTCTTTTAATTGGAGCATTTAGTCCATTTACATTTAAGGTTAATATTGTTATATGTGAACTTGATCCTGTCATTATGATATTAACTGGATATTTTGCTCGTTAGTTGATGCAGTTTCTTCCTAGCCTCGATGGTCTTTACATTTTGGCATGTTTTTGCAATGGCTGGTACCGGTTGATCCTTTCCATATTTAGGGCTTCCTTCAGGGTCTCTTGTAAGGCAGGCCTGGTGGTGACAAAATCTCTAAGCATTTGCTTATCTGTAAAGGATTTTATTTCTCCTTCACTGATGAAACTTAGTTTGGCTGGATATGAAATTCTGGGTTTAAAATTCTTTTCTTTAAGAACGTTGAATATTGGCGCCCACTCTCTTCTGGCTTGTAGAGTTTCTGCCAAGAGGTCTGCTGTTAGTCTGATGGGCTTCCCTTTGTGGGTAACCTGACCTTTCTCTCTGGCTGCCCTTAAGATTTTTTCCTTCATTTCAACTTTGGTGAATCTGGCAATTATGTGTCTTGGAGTTGCTCTTCTGGAGGAGTATCTTTGTGGCATTCTCTGTATTTCCTGAGTTTGAATGTTGCCCTGCCCTACTAGGTTGGGGAAGTTCTCCTGGATGATATCCTGAAGAGTGTTTTCCAACTTGGTTCCATTTTCCCCTCACTTTCAGGCACCCCAATCAGACGTAGATTTGGTCTTTTAACATAATCCCATACTTCTTGCAGGCTTTGTTCATTTCTTTTTCTTCTTTTTTCTTTTGGTTTCTCTTCTCGCTTCATTTCATCCATTTGATCCTCAATCGCTGATACTCTTTCTTCCAGTTGATCGAGTTGGTTACTGAAGCTTGTGCATTTGTCACATATTTCTCGTGTCATGGTTTTCATCTCTGTCATTTCGTTTATGACCTTCTCTGCATTAATTAGTCTAGCTGTCAATTCTTCCACTCTTTTTTCAAGATTTTTAGTTTCTTTGCGCTGGGTACGTAATTCCTCCTTTAGCTCTGAGAAGTTTGATGGACTGAAGCCTTCTTCTCTCATCTCGTCAAAGTCATTCTCTGACCAGCTTTGATCCGTTGCTGGTGATGGGCTGCGCTCCTTTGCAGGGGGAGATGCGCTCTTATTTTTTGAATTTCCAGCTTTTCTGCCCTGCTTTTTCCCCATCTTTGTGGTATTAGCTGTCTCTGGTCTTTGATGATGGTGACGTACTGAAGGGGTTTTGGTATAGGAGTCGTTCCTGTTTGATAGTTTTCCTTCTGACAGTCAGGACCCTCAGCTATAGGTCTGTTGGAGATTGCTTGAGGTCCACTCCCGACCCTGTTTGCCTGGGTATCAGCAGCAGAGTTTGCAGAAGATAGAATATTGCTGAACAGCGAGTGTACCTGTCTGATTCTTCCTTTGAAAGGGGTGTACTCCACCCTGTGAGGTGTGGGGTGTCAGACTGCCCCTAGTGGGGGATGTCTCCCAGCTAGGCTACTCAGGGGTCAGGGACCCACCTGAGCAGGCAGTCTGTCCGTTCTCAGATCTCAACCTCCGCATTGGGAGATCCACGGCTCTCCCCAAAGCTGTCAGACAGAGTCGTTCGCGTCTGCACAGGCCCCCGCTGCTTCCCCTGTTGGTCTTCAGCTGTGCGCTGTCCCCAGAGGTGGAGTCTACAGAGACAGGCAGGCTTCCTTGAGCTGCTGTGAGCTCCACCCAGTTCGAGCTTCCCAGCGGCTTTGTTTACCTACTTAAGCCTCAGCAATGGCGGGCGCCCCTCCCCCAGCCTCGCTGCTGCCTTGCGGATAGATCACCGCAGATTGCTGTGTAAGCAATGAGGGAGGCTCCGTGGGCGTGGGACCCTCCCTGCCAGGTGTGGGATATATTCTCCTGGTGTGCCTGTTTGCTTAAAGCGCAGTATTGGGGTGGGAGTTTCCCGATTTTCCAGGTCTTGTGTGTCTCAGTTCCCCTGGCTAGGAAAAGGGATTCCCTTCCCCCTTGCGCTTCCAGGTGAGGCGATGCCTCGCCCTGCTTCAGCTCTCGCTGGTCAGGCTGCAGCGGCTGACCAGCACCGATTGTCCGGCACTCCCTAGTGAGATGACCCCAGTACCTCAGTTGAAAATGCAGAAATCACCGGTCTTCTGTGTCGCTCGCGCTGGGAGTTGGAGACTGGAGCTGTTCCTATTTGGCCATCTTGCTCCGCCCTCCGGTAATAATTTTAAAATAATTAATATACTTTCCTCTTTTGACTTTTCAGGTGTAAAAATTTTACCCCAGTACTACTGGAGATGGGGAAAGGAAACTAGCAGTGTTACAAAAGAAAAGTAACAAAAACATTATTTTTCATATTTGACATTGAAAGTGGAATTTATGCATCAAGACAACAGCCTAGGCCAGGCATGGTGGCTCATGCCTGTAATCTCAGTACTTTGGGAGGCTGAGGCGGGTAGATCACTTGAGGTCAGGAGTTCAAGACAAGCCTGGCCAACATGGTGAAACCCTGTCTCTACTAAAAATACAAAAGTTAACCATTATGCATCTGTAGTCCCAGCTAGTCGAGTGGCTGAGGCATGAGAATCGCTTGAACCTGGAAAGCAGAGGTTGCAGTGAACTGAGATCACACCGCTGTACTCCAGCTGGGCAATAAAGTGAGACTCTGTCTCCAGAAAAAAAAAAAAAAAAAGACAATAGTCTAGTAAAACAGATTATCATTTTGAGAGAGGATTTTAAAATGTCCTTAATATTCTCCCCAACTCTTATTTTTTAGCATATCAAGGTGAGCATATTTAGCTTCATAATCAGATTCTTGAGGTTAGAGTTTTCCCTAAGGAGTCCCAGACAGCAAGATTCAAGTGGAGAGCCTGCACTTTTCTGGCCGCAGGGGGTTACAGGGAGGAGAGAGAGGGAGGGAGAGAACCACACATGTGTTGCTGTTGCTAGTTGTCTGCTAGCACCCACCACTGTCACACACACTGATGCTCTTTCTCTCATTCCAACACTGCTATTGGCTCAGTCACCACGCCCACGAGGATACTGAACCCTTTCTCAGAAAAGAAGGAAGCACTCCTGTGAATATGATGCTGGACGGGCTTTTCCTGCCCATACAATTAGAGCTGTCTTGACCTTTCTGCAGGATCACCCGGTGTTGCATCTAAACACATTTCTTGCTTATGATCAACCAGTCATCCCTTCATTCGTCTTCCATGTCCAGGCATGTTTACTCCAAAAGTTTATCTAGCCCTCATCTGTCCTCTTCCTTTTAATGTAAAATGAAAATAATTTCACTTCTTGAGAAGATGAACAATATATGCCCCCTGTAAAAAATTGCAAACAATATATGAAGAAGAAATAAACACTGGTACTTGAAATCTATTCATCCTGTGATAACCACCGTTAACATGTAGTGACTCTCATTTTCTATATCTCATCATGCAAATAGACAAATATTATGTGTATATATTTTCACATAATTTATATCATGTACTTGCTTTTCTTATCAGAATCAATCTAGTTCTTTAAAAAATTACTTCATTCTTCATATGCATTGTCATAAAATGATAACATCTATGTATCGTAAATTTTCATATCTTTCTACTGCTCACATCATTATATATACACAAATACAAAAGAAAGAAGGAAGATAAGTAGGAAGGAAAGTTACCTGGTAACCGTTCAGATGAGCTCCCAACTGATAGCCAGCATGAACTCCTAGCCATATAGGTGAGACACCTGCATGACCAGGTCAGTCTTCAGGTGACTTCAGTTCCAGCTACCATGAAAGACTCCAAATGAGAATTGCCCTGCTGAGCCCAGTAACATTATAAAGCCATGAGAGATAATAAACTGTTGTTCCAAGGCACCACATTTGGGGGTGGTTTGTTATATAGCAAATAGATAATGGAATAGAAATTGGTACTTGTATGAGAGGTGTTTTTGTAACAAACACCTAAAACATGTAATATTGACTTTGGGATTGAACAGTTCAGTGGAACCTTAGCAGTTGGGAAAAATGTTGGCAAACTCTTGAAGAACAATAAGGAAGTTATTATTAATTGCTGGATGGAAAAGAATGAGAGTTATATATAACAGAAAAATTAGCAACACTATGTCCTGAGTTCCTGTGAAATATAGAAAGGGTACTTAACAAACACTTGGCTTTGCAAAGAAAATATTCAGACAGAATGTTGAAAGTGATGACTGGCTTCTTCTGGTGTCTATGATGAAATAGAAGAAGGTTTGAAATAAAGATGAAACTGATCAGCTTTTATTAAAATTTAGTGGAAAACAGGATCCATGACAGTCCTTCTAGCTAGCAAAACCTTCTCAAAGTAAGAAATTGGCTCAGAGCAAAGATTATACCCATGGCACTACCAGCGACACATAGTTTCAGGCTACAGATGAAATAAAAAATATGGCCCTCATAGATACCTCAGAGAAATTAAAATGAATGTTCTCATAGACCTCTGAGGTAGACAAGAAGGCTTTTAGCAATCTTAAGGCATATCACTCAGTCCTAATCTGCCAGGCAAATAGTTTCTGAGAATCTTGGCATCATCTTAAAGCACCTGATGCTCATTCCAAAGGAGAATGTGGCCTATCCTGAAGATATTCATGTGTGTGTCTTTTGTCTCATGGAGGTAGCACCAGTAATATTCATTGGGAACCTTAAAGAACACTGTGTTGGAGAAACATACGAACAAACATACACCCCATCTACTTGGACTTAAAGGAACAGAGGCAATTCAAAAGGAAAAGTGCTCACAGAGGCCCCAGCCATCTTCAGGCATGAGTAAATCTATGAAATCAGCTCAGCTGTTAACAGTGCTATCTCTTATGGAAAGGAAAGATGTCCTGGAGTGCAGCATCAAGAGCTCAAAAGACACAGCCCAGAACCACAGAGAATTGGCATGGTGTGGTGGCTCACGCCTGTAATCCCAGCACTCTGGGAGGCTGAGGCTGGTGGATCACTTGAGGTCAGAAGTTTGAGACTAGCCTGGCCAACATGGTGAAACCCTGTCTCTACTAAAAATATAAAAAAAATTAGCTGGGCGTGGTGGAGTGTGCCAGTAATCCTAGTTACTTAGACAAGAGAATCACTTGAAACCAGGAGGCAGAGGTTGCAGTGAGCTGAGATCACACCGTTGCACTCCAGCCTGGGTTACAGAGCAGAAAAAAAAAAAAAAAAAAAAATCCCACAGAGAATTACCTGTAGGATGGACTCAGCACTATTTCCACAGTCCACTGACAGTGATGTGCCTCCTGATCTTCCCCCTTTTTAAGTGGAAGTGTTTCATACAGTTCTCTCATCCCTGTCTCACCATCGTACTTGGGTGTGTAAGGGCAGATAACTTGTCTCTTGAATTTACAAGTCTTCAGATTGAGAGGAATCATGTTCCAAGACTGCATTCAAGGTGCTTCAGTAAAGAACTGGCCCCATGGAACCCCATTCATACCTGGACCTGCTTTAGATGAAATCAGACTTACAACCTGACCCTCGTGACTTAATACAGTGAGACTTTGGGGGTTTGAGAAGGCTGTTGGAGCAATTTGCTGGTGGAATGAAAATAAATCATTGGAAGTAAGAGGAAGACTTCAAGACCTAGTTTCCCATGATGGCCCCAGTGAACTACACTTCCCTTTATTCATGCCTTTGTGTAGTTCCCACCCACACTGAATCTGGGCTAACCCTATATAAGCAATAGAATATGACTGATGTGATGTTGTGTGACTACCCGGGCTAGGTCATAAGAAGCCTTGAAGTTTCTGCTGAAGTCTCCTGGCATATTTCCTCTTGGAACACTCCCTTCCAAAATCCAGCTGCAATACTGTAAAAAGCCCAAACTGCATGGCAAATCTACATATAAGGACCCAGCCAAACTCACAGTCAGCAGCCAGAATCAACTGTAAGCTACATGAGTGAGCCACCTTCTATGTCATGTCCAATCAAATCTTCAGAAGAATATGGTACTTACTGCCACCTACCATCAGCTGCTTGAGAGATCTGAAGCAAGAGCTACTCAGCTAAATTACCCATAGAACCGTGAAAGATAACACATTGTTGCTTTTAAGTCACTAAACTTTATGGTGGTTAGCAGCAATAGAAAAATAGGATACTGCTGAATACTTTTCCAAAATATTGTAGCCAATTTACACTCCTATCAGTAAAGTATGACAATATCATATGTTGGTAAGGATTTGAATCAACTAGAGTTCTTACATTTTGTTGGTGAGAGATTCTGGTGGATGTATAGTGTTAGATGGTTGACTTTTTAAAATATGACAGCTTTATTTTATATAATCACATACTATGCAATTCAATCATTTAAATAGAAAATTCAATGATTTTTAGCATATATTTACAAAGTTATGAAAGAATCAGCACAATCAATTTTGGAACATTTAATCACCTTGAACACAAGAAACCCCACACTCATTAGCAGTTACTGTCAATTTTCCTTCAACCTCTTGGACTGTAGGCAACCACTACCCTGCTTTCTGGCTTCATAGATTTGCATGTTCTGGACATTCAATATAAAATGTACCTTAAAATACGTGTTTTTTGTGTGTGACTAGCTTCTTTCACTTAGCATAATGTTTTCAATGTTTGTCCATGTTGAAGTATCTACCAGTAATTCATTCCTTTTTATTGCTGAATAAGTTTCCATTTTATGGTGTGGTAGACAGAAAAACAGCTGCCCAAAAGATGTCAATATCCTAATTCCCAGAACCTGTGAATACGTTACTTTATATAGTAAAAGAGATTTTGAAGATCTGATTAAGTTAACAGTCTAGAGATGGGGAGATTATCCTAAAGTATCTGGGTGGGCTCAATTAATCACAGGGGCTTTATAAGAGGGACACAAGACAGTCAAAGTTAAGGAGAAGGTGATGGGACTACAGAAACAGAGAGGAAAAGGAGGCTATGTTTTGCAGAATCATGAAACAATGAATGAGGGAAGCCTTTAGAAGCTGAAGAAGTCAAGAAAGTAATTCTCAGAACCTCCAAAAGGAAAATAGCCCTGCCAACACTCATTTTAAAACCTCTGTCTTCTAGGATTATAATATAGTAAACTAGCATTGCTTTAAGCCACCAAATTGTAGTAATTTGTTACAGAAGCAATAGGAAATTAAGACATATTGATGTACCACATCGTATATGTGTGTGTGTATGTGCGTATACATGTGTGTCTATATACACACACATGTGCACCAGGTAATGGATATTTAAGTTGTTTCTACTTTTTTACTATTATGAATAATGCTTCTGTGAACATTTGTGTGTAATTTTGTGCATAAACCTGTGTTGTCATTTCTCTTGGGTATACAGCTAGGAGAAAGATTGCTGCATCAGAGGGTAACTATGTTTAACCTTTTGTGGAAATACTAGACTGTTTTCCAAAGCAATTGTGCTATTTTATATTTCCACCAGCAGCGTCTGAGGGTTCAACTTTCTCCACAACTTGTCATCATTTTTTATCTGTCTTGTTATTATAGCCATCGTAGTGGTGTGAAATGCTCTCTGATTGTGGTTTTGATTTGCATTTCACTGGTGGTTTATGTTGCTAAGCCACTTTTCATGTGCTTGTTGGTCATTTGAATATCTTCCTTGGAGAAATGCCTGTTCAGATACTTTGAACATTTTCCTAATTGGATTCTGTTTTATTACTGAATTATAAGTATTTCCTACATATTCTGGGCACAAGTTCCTTATCAGGTATGTACTTTGCTAATATTTTCTCCCATTGCATAGGTTGTATTTTCACTCTCTTGATGGTATCTTGAAGGAGAAAAGTTTTAATTTTAGTGAAGTCCAATATATCTTTCTTTTTTTTTTTTTTGCATGTGCCTTTGGTATCAGATCTGAGACAGCATTGGCTAGCCCAAGGCTGTGAAGATTTCCTTAGATGTTTTCTCCAAAAAATTTTGCAGTTTTAGCTCTTATATTTAGTTAATTTTTAGATAAAATTTGAGGAAGGGGTCTAACTCTATCCTTTTATATGTGAATACTCACTCATCCCAGCAATATTTATTAAAAACACTATTCTTTTGCCCTTGAATAATCTTTAGAACCTTATAAAGAATCAATTGACCATTAATATGAGGGTTTATTTCTAGATTCTATATGTCTGTCCTTATACCAGTACCATGCTATCTTGATGATTTTGCTTTATTGTGTGTCTTGAAATCCAGAAGTGTGCATCCTTTTCAAGAATCATCTGGCTATTTTAGGTCACTTGTATTTCCATATGAATTACAGGATCAACTTCTCAATTTCTTTACAGAAGTCGGCTGGAAATTTAATACAGATTTCTTGGACTCTCTGCATCAATTTGGAGAGTATTGCCATTTAAAAATATTAGTTCTTCCAATCATGAACATATGGAATGTGTTCCCACTGTTTTGGATCTTCTTTAGTTTTTTTCAACAATATGTTATAATATTCAGGATGTAAACTTTGTTAAATTTATTCTGAAAGAATGTATTCTTTTCATGCTATTATAAGTAGAATTTTCTTAATTTCATTTTTGAGTTATTCTTTGCTAATGTGTAGAAACAGAATTGTTTTCATATGTTGATCTTTTTCATGCAACTTGCTGGATTCGTTTATTAGTTCTACCACACTTTAATGGATTCTTCAAGATTTTCTACATACAAGATTATGTCATCTGTATATATAAATAGTTTTACTTCTTCCTTTTCAATATAGATAGCTTTTTTACCCCCCACTTTCTTACCCAATTACTCTGGCAAGAAACTCAGTACAAAATTGAATAGAAGTGATGAGAGCAAATATTCTTGTTTTGTTCCTGTCTTACTGGAAAAGCATTAAGTCTTTTATCATTATCTGTGACGTCAGCTGTTGGATTTTTGTAGATGACCTTTATCAGTACTGTTCTATTCTTGGTTTATTTAATGTTTCTATCCTGAAGGGCTGTTTAAATTTTCAAATTTATTTCTGTATCTATTGCAATGGTTATTTGATTTTTGTCGTTACTTTTAAGTAGTGTATTACATTGGTTTATTTTCAATTAAAATTGTTTGGTCATGGTACATAATCATTTATATATGTTGCTGGATTTAGTTTTAGCATTCCACTGAACATTTGTGCCAAAGGTATTAGTAGGTAGTTTTCTTGTAACCTTTGTCTGGCTTTAGTATCACCCTGATACCAAGGCCAGAATATAACTTTGAATATGTTAAGGAGTGTTCTCCCCTCT
Organism: Trachypithecus francoisi; assembly: GCF_009764315.1. Lineage (NCBI taxonomy): Eukaryota > Metazoa > Chordata > Mammalia > Primates > Cercopithecidae > Trachypithecus > Trachypithecus francoisi. Next base: position 109,234,638 of record NW_022681456.1, read on the forward strand.
TCTATTCTTTGGAATAGTTTGTAAAGAATTCTTTACATTCTTTGGAAAACTCTTTGGAAGAGTTTGTAAAGAATTGTGAACTCTTCTTTCAATGTTTGGTAGAGTTTACCACTGAAGCCATTTGGACCTGGACTTTTACTTGTGAAATAATTTTGATTACAAATTTAATCTATTAACTTTTTATAGTTTGTTCAGTTTTTCTATTACTTCTTAAGTCAGTTTTGATGATTTGTGTCTTCCCAGGAGTTAGTTCATTTCATCTAAGTTATCTAATTTGATTTAATATAGTTGTTTACAGTATTCACCTATAATCTTTTTTATTTCTTTTTTTATTATTATACTTTAAGTTCTGGGGCACATGTGCAGAGTGTGCAGGTTTGTTACATAGGTATACACATACCATGGTGGTTTGCTGCACTCATCAACCTATCATCTACATTAGGTATTTCTCTTCTAATCCTATCCCTCCACTAGCCCCTCATCCCCCCAACAGGCCCCAGTGTGTGATGTTCCCCTCCCTGTGTCCATGTGTTCTCATTGTTCAACTCCCACTTATGAGTGAGAACATATGGTATTTAGTTTTCTGTTCTTGTGTTATTTTGCTGAGAATGATGGTTTCCAGCTTCATCCATGTCCCTGCAAAGGACAAGAACTCATCCTTTTTTATGGCTGCATAGTGTTCCATGGTATATATGTGCCACATTTTCTTTATCCAGTCTATCATTGATGGGCATTTGGGTTGGTTCCAAGTCTTTGCTATTGTGTACAGTGCCACAATAAACAAATGTGTTTATGTGGTTTTATAGTAGAATGATTTATAATCCTTTGGGTATATACCAAGTAATGGGATTGCTGGGTCAAATGGTATTTCTGGTTCGAGATCCTTGATGAATCGCCACACTGTCTTCCACAATGGTTGAACTAATTTACACTTCCACCAACAGTGTAAAAGCGTTCCTATTTCTCCACATCCTCTCCAGCATCTGTTGTTTCCTGATTTTTTAATGATCGTCATTCTAATTGGTGTGAGATGGTATTTCATTATGGTTTTGATTTCATTTCTCTAATGACCAGTGATGATGAGCTTTCTTTCATGTTTGCTGGCTGCATAAATGTCTTCTTTAGAGAAGTGTCTGTTGATATCCTTTGCCCACTTTTTGATGGAGTCTTTTTTTTCTTGTAAATTTGTTTAAGTTTTTGTAGATTCTGGATATTAGCCTTTTGTCAGATGGATACATTGCAAAATTTTTCTCCCATTCTGTAGGTTGCCTGTTCACTTTGATGATAGTTTCTTTTGCTGTATGGAATTTTTTTAGTTTAATTAGATCTCATTTGTCAGTTTCGGCTTTTGTTGCCATTGCTTTTGGTGTTTTAGTCATGAAGTCTTTGTGCATGCCTATGTCCTGAATGGTATCGCCTAGGTTTTCTTCTAGAATTTTGATGGTTTTAGGTCTTACATTTACATGTTTAATTCATCTTGAGTTAATTTTTGAATAAGGTGTAAGGAAGGGGTCCAGTTTCAGTTTTCTGCATATGGCTAGCCAGTTTTCCCAACACCATTCATTAAATAGGGAATCGTTTCCCCATTGCTTGTTTTTGTTAGGTTTGTCAAAGATCCGATGGTTGTAGATGTGCGGTGTTATTTCTGAGGCCTCTGTTCTCTTCCATTGGTCTAGATACCTGCTTTTGTACCAATACCATGCTGTTTTGGTTACTGTAGCCTTGTAGTATAGTTTGAAGTCAAGTAGCATGATGTCTCCTGCTTTGTTCTTTTTGCTTAGGATTGTCTTGGCTAGGTGGGCTCTTTTTTGGTTCCAAATAAAATTTAAAGTAGTTTTTTTCTAATTCTGTGGAAGAAAGTCAACGGTAGTTTGATGGGGATAGCATTGAATCGATCAATTACTTTGGGCAGTATGGTCCTTTTCACAATATTGATTCTTCCTATCCATGAGCATGGAATGCTCTTGCGTTTGTTTGTGTCTTCTCTTATTTCCTTGAGCAGTGGTTTGTAGTTCTCCTTGAAGAGGTCTTTCAAATCCCTTGTAAGTTGTATTCCTAGGTATTTAATTATCTTTGTAGTAATTGTGAATGGGAGTTCACTCACGATTTGGCTGTTTGTCTGTTATTGGTGTATAGGAATGCTTGTGATTTTTGCCCATTGATTTTGTATTCTGAGACTTTGCTGAAGTTGCTTATCAGCTTAAGGAAATTTTGGGCTGAGACCATGGGGTTTTCTAAATATTCAATCATGTCATCTGCAAATAGGGACAATTTGAATACCCTTTATTTGAATACCCTTTGAATACCCTTTATTTCTTTCTCTTGCCTGATTGTCCTGACCAGAACTTCCAATACTATGTTGAATAGGAGTGGTGAGAGAGGGCATCCTTGTCTTGTGCCAGTTTTCAAAGGGAATGCTTCCAGCTTTTGCCCATTCAGTATGATATTGGCTGTGGGTTTGTCACAAATAGATTTTATTATTTTGAGATAGGTTCCATCAATACCGAATTTATTGAGAGTTTTTAGCATGAAGGAGTGTTGAATTTTATCTAAGGCCTTTTCTTCATCTATTGAAATAATCATGTTTTTTTGTCATTGGTTCTGTTTATGTGATGGATTACATTTATTAATCTACATATGTTGATCCAGCCTTGCATCCCAGGGATGAAGCTGACTTGGTCGTGGTGGATAATCTTTTTGATGTGTTGCTGGTTCAGTTTGCCAGTATTTTATTTAGGATTTTTGCGTAGCTGTTCATCAGGGATATTGACCTGAAATTTTCTTTTTTTGTTCTGTGTCTGCCACGTTTTGGTATCAGGATGATGCTGGCCTCAAAAAATGAGTAAGGAAGGAGTCCCTCTTTTTCTATTGTTTGGAATAGTTTAAAAAGAAATGATACCAGCTCCTTTTTGTACCTCTGGTAGAATTCGGCTGTGAATCTGTCTGGTTCTGGACTTTTTTTGATTGGTAGGTCATTAATTATTGCCTCAATTTCAGAACTATTTATTGATCTATTCAGGGATTCAAATTATTCCTTGTTTAGACTTGGAAGGGTGTATGTGTCCAGGAATTTATCTATTTCTTCTAGATTTTCTAGTTTATTTGCATAGAGGTGTTTATAATAGTCTCTGATGGTAGTTTGTATTTCTGTGGGATCAGTGGTGACATACTCTTTATCATTTTTTATTGTGTCTATTTGATTCTTCTCTCTTTTCTTCTTTATTAGTCTGGCTAGCAATCTATTTTGTTGATATTTTCAAAAAAAACAGCTTCTGGATTCATTGATTTTTTTGAAGAGTTTTTTGTGTCTCTATCTCCTTCAGTTCTGCTCTGGTCTTAGTTATTTTTTGACTTCTGCTAGCTTTGGAATTTGTTTGCTCTTGCTTCTCTAGTTCTTTTAATTGTGATGCTAGAGTTTCGATTTTAGATCTTCCCTGCTTTCTTTTCTGGGCATTTAGTGCTATAAATTTATCTCTACACACTGCTTTAAATGTATCCCAGAGATTCTCCTATATTGTGTCTTTGTTCTCATTGGTTTCAAAGAACATCTTTATTTCTGCCTTCATTTCGTTATTTACCTAGTAGTAATTCAGGAGCAGGTTGTTCAGTTACCATGTAGTTGTGCAGTTTGAGTGAGTTTCTTAATCCTGAGTTCTAATTTGATTACACTGTGGCATGAGAGACTGTTATGATTTCTGTTCTTTTGCATTTCCTGAGAAGTATTTTACTTCCAATTATGTGGTCAATTTTAGAATAAGTGCAAAGTGATGCTGAGAAGAATGTATATTCTGTTGATTTGGGGTGGAGAGTTCTGTAGATGTCTATTAGGTCCTCTTGGTCCAGAGCTGAGTTCAAGTCCTGAATATCCTTATTAATATTCTGTCTCATTGATCTGTATATTATTGACAGTGGGGTGTTAAAGTCTCCCACTATTATTTTGTGGGAGTCTAAGTCTCTTTGTAGGTTTCTAAGAACTTGCTTTATGAATCTGGGTGCTCCTGTATTGGGTGCATACATATTTAGGATAGGTAACTCTTCTTGTTGCATTGATCCCTTTACCATTATGTAATGCCCTTCTTTGTCTCATTTGATCTTTGTCGGTTTAAAGTTTGCTTTATCAGAAACTAGAATTGCAATCCCTGATTTTTGTTTTTGTTTTTGTTTTTTGTGTTTTTAGTTTGTTTGTTTGTTTTGTTTTGTTTTTTGCTTTCCATTTGCTTGGTAGATCTTTCTCCATCCCTTTATTTTGAGCCTATGTGTGTCTTTGCACGTGAGATGGTCTCCTGAATACAGCACACTGATGGGTCTTGACTCTATCCAATTTGCCACTCTATGTCTTTTAATTGGGTAATTTAGCCCATTTACATTTAAGGTTAATATTATTATGTGTGAATTTGATCCTGTCATTATGATACTAGCTGGTTATTTCGTCTGTTAGTTGATGCAGTTTCTTCATAGTGTAGATGGTCTTATAATTTGATATATTTTTGCAGTGGCTGGTACCAGTTGTTCCTTTCCATGGTTAGTGCTTCCTTCAGGAGTTCTTGTAAGGCAGGCCTGGTGGTGACAAAATCAGCATTTGCTTGTCTGTAGAGGATTTTATTTCTCCTTCTCTTGTGAAGCTTAGTTTGGCTGGGTGTGATATTCTGGGTTGAAAATTCTTTTCTTTAAGAATATTGAATATTGGTCCCCACTCTCTTCTGGCTTGTAGGGTTTCTGCAGAGAGATAAGCTGTTAGTCTGATGGGCTTCCCTTTGTGGGTAACCCGACTTTTCTCTCTGGCTGCCCTTAACATTTTTTCTTTCATTTCAACCTTGGTGAATCTGACAATTATGTGTCTTGGGGTTGGTCTTCTCAAGGAGTATCTTTGTGGTGTTCTCTGTATTTGCTGATTTTGCATGGTGACCTGTCTTGCAAGGTTGAGGAAGTTCTCCTGGATAATATCCTGAAAAGTGTTTTCCAACTTGGTTTCATTCTCCCTGTCACTTTCAAGTACACCAATCAAACATAGGTTTGGTCTATTCACATAGTCCCATATTTCTTGGATTCTTTGTTCGTTCCTTTTTATTCTTTTTTTCTTTAGTCTTGTCTTCATGCTTATATGTCATTAAGTTCTTCCATCTCTGATATCTTTTCTTCCACTTGATGGATTCAAATATTGATACTTGTCTATGGTTCACGAAGTTCTCGTCATTTATGTTCATCTCTAAACTGGTTATTCCAGTTACCAATTCCTCTGGCCTTTTTTCAAGGTTATTAGCTTCCTTGCATTGGGTTAGAACATGCTCCTTTAGCTCGGAGGAGGTTTTTATTATCCACCTTCTGAAGCCTACTTCTGTCAATTTGTCAAAATTCATTATCTGTCCAGTTTTATTCTCTTGCTGGTGAGGAGTTGTGATCCTTGGAAGGAGAAAAGGCATTCTGTTTTTGGAATTTTCAGCCTTTTTGCACTGGTTTCTCCTCATCTTCATAGATTTATCTATCTTTGGTTTTTGATGTTGGTGACTTTCGGATGAGGTTTCTGAGTGTACATCCTTCTTGTTGATGTTGATGTTGATACTATTTCTTTCTGTTTGTTAGTTTTCCTTCTTACAGTCAAGCCCTTCTGCTGCAGATGCTGGAGTTTGCTGGAGGTGCACTCCATACCCTGTTTGCCTGGGTATCACCCATGGAGGCTGAAAAACAGCAAAGATTGCTACCTGTTCCTTCCTCTGGAAGCTTCGTCTCAGTGTGGCATCCACCAGATGCCAGCCAGAGCTCTCCTATATGAGGTGTCTGTTGGCCTCTACTTGGAAATGTCTGCCTGTCTGGAGACATGGGGGTCAGGGACCCACTTGAGGAGGCAGTCTGACCCTTAGCAGAGCTTAAACGCTGTGCTGGGAGATCTGCTGCACAGAGTCAGCAGGCAGGGACATTTAACTCCGCTGAAGCTGGGCCCACAGACTCCCCTTCCCCCAGGTGCTCTATCACAGGTAGATGGGAGTTTTATCTATAAGGCCTTGACTGGGGCTGCTGCCTTTTTTTCAGAGATGCCTTGCCCAGAGAGGAGGAATCTAGAGAGGCAGTCTGGCAACAGTGGCTTTGATGATCTGTGGAGGGCTCTGCCCTGTTGGAACTTTCGCAAGTCTTTGTTTACACTGTGAGGGGAAAACTGCCTACTCAAGCCTCAGTAATGTGAATGCCCCTTCCCCCAACCAAGCTCCAGCGTCCCAGGTCGACTTTAGACTGCCGTGCTGGCAGAGAGAATTTCAAGCCAGAGGATCTTAGCTTGCTGGGCCCTGTGGGGATGGGATCCACTGAGCTAGACCACTTGACTTCCTGGCTTTCGTCCCCTTTCCAGGGGAATTCTGTCCCACTGGTGTTCCAGGCACTACAGGGGTATGAAAGAAACTCCTGCAGCTAGCTCAGTGTCTGCAGAAATGGCCGCCCAATTTTGTGCTTGAAACCCAGGGCCCTGGTGACATAGGCACCCGAGGGGAACTCCTGGTCTGTGGGTCTATGGGTTGTGAAGACTGTGAGAAAAGCCTACTATCTGGGCCAGGATGCACCGTTCTTCATAGCACAGTCCCTCCCAGGTTCCCTTGGCTAGTGGAGGGCTTCGGCTTGCCCCTTGTGGGCTGCACCCACTGTCTAACCAGTCCCAATGAGACGAGCTGGGTACCTCAATTGGAAATGCAGAAATCACCCGCCTTCTGTGTTGATCTCACTGGGAGTTGCAGACCAGAGCTGTTCCTATTCGGCCATCTTGCTAGATCTCTCTCTTTCTATTTACATCTTACTGTCTGTGTCTTGAAGATTTGTTATTATTACTATTTAATTAAATAATTAATTTTGAGATGAAATCTTGCTCTGTCACTCAGGCTGGAGTGGAGTGGCACAACCTTGGCTCACTGCAACTTCGCCTACCCGATTTAAAGTGACTCTCCTGCCTCAGCCTCCCAAGTAGCTGGGACTAAGGCATGCGTCACCATGCCTGGCTAATGTTTGGATTTTTGTTAGAGACAGTGTTTGACCATGCTGGTCAGGCTGGTCTTGAACTCCTGAGCTCAGGTGATCTGCCCACCTCAGCTTCCCAAAGTACTGGGATTACAAGCATGAGCCATTGTGCCTGGCCTTTATTATTTTTGATCAGTTCATCTTTTACTCTTTCTGCTTAAGATTTAAGCAGTTTACAAACCACAATTACACGGTTATAATATTCTGTGTTTTCTGTGTACTTACTATTATCAGTGAGTTTTGTACCTTCAGATTATTTCTTATAGCTCATTAATGTCCTTTTCTTTCAGACTGAAGAACTTCCTTTAGCACTTCTTGTAGGACAAGTCTAGTGTTGATGAAATCCCTCTGCTTTTTTTTTTTTTTTTAAATCTGTGAAAGTCTTTATTTCTCTTGCATGTTTAAGGAAAATTTTTTGCCAAATATACTATTCTAGGGTAAAAACGTTTTCTTCCTTCAGCACTTTAAATATCATGCTAATCACTCATGGCCTGTAAGGTTTCCACTGAGAAGTCTGCTGCCAAATGTATTGGCGCTCCATTGTATGCTATTTGTTTCTTTTCTCTTGCTGCTTTTAGCGTCCTTTCTTTTATCCCTGACGTTTGGGAGTTTGATTATTAAATGTCTTGAGGTAGTCTTCTTTGTGTTAAATCTTCTTGGGGTTCTATAACCTTTTAGTACTTGAATATTGGTATGTTTCTCTAGGTTTGGAAAGTTCCCTGTTATTTGCCCTTTGAATAAACTTTCCACTTTTATGTTTCTCTCTGCCTTCTCTTTAAGGCCAGTAACTCTTAGATTTGTCCTTTTGAGGCTATTTTCTAGTCTTCACTGTTTCTTGTTTTTTTCTTTTATCTCTTCTATGTATTTTCAAATAGCCTGTCTTCGAACTCACTAATTCTTTCTTCTGCTTGATTAATTCTGCTATTAAGAGACTCTGACACATTCTTCAGGATGTCAATCGCATTCTTCAACTCCAGAATTTCTGCTTGATTCTTTTAAGTCATTCTAATGTCTTCTTTAAAGGTATCTGATAAATTCTGAATTCTTTCTTTGTGTTATTTGGAATTTCATTGACTTCACTCAAAACAGACATTTGACCGGGTGTGGTAGCTCACATCTGTAATCCCAGCACTTTGGGAGGCAGAGGCTGACAATCACCTGAGGTCAGGAGTTTGAGACCAGCCTAACCAACATGGTGAAACCCCGTCTCTACTAAAAATACAAAAGAAATTAGCTGGGTGTGGTGGCAGGCACCGTTAATCCCAGCTACTAGGGAGACCGAGGCAGGAGACGCACTTCAACCTGGGAGGTGGAAGTTGCAGGGAGCCAAGATCATGCCATTGCACTCCAGCTTGGGTGACAGAGCGAGACTCTGTCTCAAAACAAACAAACAAAAAACAAAAAAGCAAAAAACCCAACTATTGACTTCTCTGTTTGAAAAGTCACTTATCTCTGTCTCTCTAGGATGGGTCTTTGGTGACTTATTTAGTTCATTTGGTGAGGTCATGTTTTCCTGGATGGTCCTGATGCTTGTGGATGTTTGTCAGTGTCTGGGCGTTGAAGAGTTAGGTGTTTATTGTAGTCTTCGTAGTCTGGACTTTTGCATACCAGTCCTTTTGGGGAAGGCTTCCCAGATATTTGAAGGGATTTGGGTGTTGTGATCTGAGTTTTTGGTCACTACAGCCATATCTACATGAGGGAGCACCCCAGCCCCATCACGCACTAGTTCCTGTAGTCTTGTAGAAGTACCACCTTGTTGGTCTTGGATAAGATTCTGAAGAATTATCCACATGTCCCATGTAGAGACTCTTGTTCTCTTTCCTTACTTTCTCCCAAGCAAAAGGAGTCTCTCTCTATCTATGCTGAGCTGCCTGGAACTGGGGGAGGAGTGACACAAACACCCCTGTGGCCACCACCACTGGGACTGCACTGGGTCAGACCTGAAGCCAGAAAAGCACTTGGTCTTGCCCAAGGTCCACTGTAACCACTACCTGGCTATTATCCATATTCACTCAAGGCCCTGGGGCTCTACAATCAGCAGCTGGCAAAGTCAGTCAATGTTATGTTCTTCCTTTCAGGGTGGTGAGTTGCTCCAGGCGCCTGTGGTTCCGGAGACGCTGTCCAGGAGCCAGGGCCTACAATTGGAAACCTTAGAAATCTACCTGGTGCTTCATTCTACTGCAGCTAAGCCAGCATCCAAACCATAAGACAAAGTCTTTCCCACTCTTCCCTCCCCTTTCTACAGGCAAAGGAGTCTCTCCCCATGTCCATCACTACCACAGGCCCACAGGGAGTACTGCCAGGTTCCACTGATGTTCACTTAAGTCTTCAGGACTCTTCAGTCAGCTTGTGGTGAATCCTGCCAAGCCTGGAACTCATGCTTCAGGGCAGTGGACTCCCCTCTGGCCCAGGGTAGGTTCAGTAATGCCATCCAAGGGCTAAGGCCTGGAATCAAGGGCCCCGAAAGCCCACTTGATGGTCTTCCCCACTATGGCTGAGTTACAAGATGAAGACAAAGTCCCCTTTATTTTTCTCTCACCTTTTCTCAATCAGAAGGAGTCTTTCCTCATGGCCACCACAGCTGTGAACATGCTTGGTGTCGCCTGAAGCCAACATGTCTCACAGTCTCACCCAAGGCCCATGGCATGTATTACCTGGCTACCAACAAGCAATGAATCCTACAAGGACTGGATTGTTCCCTTCAAGGCAGCAGGTTCCCTTCTGGCCCAGGGTATATATAGAAATTTGTCTGGGAGCTAGGGCTTGGAATGAGGACCTCATGACTCTGCCCAGTTCCCTATTCTAAAATGGCAGAGCTGGTAGTCAAGTTGCCAAAGTCCTCTTTACTTATCCCTCTCCTCTCCTCAAGCAGAAGGAAGGGGGGCTCTTTTGGAGCTGTGAGCTATGCTGCCTGGGATTGAGGGAGGGGTGGTGTCACACTCCCTTGGCTGCCCTGGCTGGCGTCTCAGTAGGTCATGTGCCCACCAAGTCCCCTAGCTCTGAGCCCAGCACAGCAGTACAACTTGCCTAGGAGTTGCAATTTTTGTAGCCTAGACTGCCTGTCAAGGTGATTTAGGACCCCAAAGCACTTTATCCCCTGGAGGCAAGGCTTGCTGGAACTGAATTACAACCTCTGGCATGAACAATTCCCCTCTGCCTATGGCTGGTGTAAATGCTCCCTCTGTAGGTGTCAGCAGAGTTCTGCCCAGCGTTGGCAGCACTATAGGCCATACAAAGTCCTATGGTGGCTGTGCCCTCCCTCCCCTAAGTGTACACATTCTCTGTGCCACATGACACTGCCAGGGTATGAGGGAGGGGTGGCATCAGCAAGTGAAGACGATCTTTCTTACCCTCTCCATTGTCTCCTTCAGTGATATAAAGTTAAAACCAGGTATTGTGATTGTTCACCTGATTTTCAGTGATTTTCTTGAAAAGTCATTTTTGTGTGTGTAGGTAGCTGTTAAATTTGGTGTCTCTGTTGGGGGGTGGATGATTGGAAGGGGCTTCTATTTGGCCTCTTGTTCCACCTCCTCAGGCTAATTTTTATTTAATGACAAATAATGTTAAATACCTTTTCGAAGGCTTATTTATGTCTTTTGCTCTTTTTTGTTGTTGACATTTTTCATTTTTAAATTATTGATTAGTAAGAGTTTATTAAAGAGTCTGGAAATGCATACAGTATGAAATATATTAATATGCATTACCCTATTTTCTTCCAGACCGTGGCTTGTTTTTCACTCTCTAAATGGTGACTTTCAACAGAGGTTCTCAATTTAATGAAATTTAATTGTAAATTTTTTTCCTTAATGGTTAGGGCTTTGGTGTATCCTGTTTAAGAAAGCTTTACCTTTCCAAGGATTATAAAAATATTATCCCATGTTTTCATGTAGAGGCTTTTATTTTTTTAATTTAATTATCTGATCCATTTTTATTTTTTCTTTGTATATAGTGTAAAGTAGAATTCATTTTACTTCTCAGATGGATCAAAAAATTAAATGCCACTCATTTTAAAAGACAACTTTCTTCACTAGAGTTAACCTTTGTCAGGAATCAAATGACCATTTATGTGTGTGTCTTTCTCTGCACTCTTTATTCTGTTCCATTGCTCTATATATGTAGGCTTGAGCTCAGGTCATGCTATCTTAACTACATTTGCTTTGTGCTAAATCTTGAAATCTGATAGTATAAATCATACAGAATTTTTTCTTCTTTCAGATTTTCTCGACCTTTTCATTTTCATATAAACGATTGCTTGTCAATTTACACACACACACACACATACACACACACACATGCATGCACATGTTGAGGTTCTGATCAAGTTAAATTGACGTTTACAAATCAATAAGGTGAATTTTGTCATTTTAATATCAACTCATCTGGTACATGGACATAGTATATGTTATATGTCTCTCTTTATTTCTATTCCTTTATTTAACTGATCTCAGTAATACTTTGTGGTTTTCCATGCCTTACAGTAACAGAGTTATTTTCAGAAAATTGATTTTTTATATTATTTTAAATAGTATTGTTTTTCAATTTTTATTTTTCAGTTGATTGTTCCCAGAACACAGAAATACAATTTATTTTCATGTATTGACTGGTAATCTAACAGTCATGTTCAATTTACATGTTCATTCTAATTGAGATTCTTTGGATTTTCTGTGTATATGATGATTCTCTTCATTTCTTCCACAGTAGACCTTTATATTTTTTTGTGCTCAGCTAAAATGTTGGTCAGTCCCTTGTTGATATACAATTCCTTTAAGGGTTTGACAGGCAAAGAGTCAACTGTGGTTCACTGAAATAATTGGGCACTTTGTTGCCATATCTAACTGAATCCAGAGTATCACAATATAAGTGACAAAAGCTACACATGACTCAGACAAGGGTTTATACACATCAACCTAAAAATGTATGTTTATAGGAAAGCTCAAGATATTTATTTTCTGGCCTAGGTGTCCTAATTCCCATATTAGCTAAAGGACTGCTTGTAAGGTTTGCATTTAGTCATAGATTTATTTGCCAATTTCCGTTAAAAAAATTATATTTATCTTTTCTCATTCTACGGCTCTCTTTTCATGAAATGCAATACTAGCTACTTCCTCATCTCTGTGTTAATATTAATAAGAAAACTAATTTTTCTAATGCTTTCCACAGTGACATAATCCATTACAGCCATTAATAGCCTTTCTTTATCTAGGCCAAAGAATTTGATTAATTTTGTACCTTAATTTAATGATTATAATATGATAGTTTGGTAGCTTTTTATGCAAACTATCTTGAGTGCCCAGTTAGAGGAAATGTTTTGTAATGTGTATTATCAAAATTCAGATATCATTTTCACAGTAGACCTTGGCTCGGTTATGGTTTAAAAGCTACTTGTGAAGAATTGCAAAGGGTTCCCTGGTTCGAATACTAGCTTAGTTATTCTAAGATTACTTTCACATTGAGCTAAGGTTAAGATTAAGGACCATACTTGTTCTGTGTCTTGTGTAATATCAGTGTTTAGTAAGTACTTTTTGATAGATTTGATGAAAGATGCCATCCCAGGACCAGTTAAGTATTCTTCATAACTTCAAGGAGGTCCTCTTTTCCACCATGTCTTCAGAAGAACTTTTAAATTCCTTATTTTTTGTTTTGTTTTGTTGGTACAAAAGAAAATGATGTCTTTCTTGTTTCCAATCCAAACTCTGGTACATTTGTTTTAATGCATTTAAAAAATACATAGAAATGCTGTTTTGGTTTCTGTAGCCTTGTAGTATAGTTTGAAGTCAGACGGCGTGATGCCTCCAGCTTTGTTCTTTTTGCTTAGAGTTGTCTTGGCTATGCAGGCTCCTTTTTGGTTCCATATAAAATTTAAAGTAGTTTTTTCTAATTCTGTGAAGTAAGTCAATGGTAGCTTGATGGGGATAGCATTGAATCGATCAATTACTTTGGGCAGTATGGCCATTTTCACGATATTGATTTCTCCTATCCATGAGCATGGAATGACTTTGCATTTGTTTCTGTCCTCTCATTTCCTTGAGCAGTGGCTTGTAGTTCTCCTTGAAGAAGTCTTTCAAATCCCTTCTAAGTTCTATTCCTAGATATTTTATTCTCTTTATAGCAATTGTGAATGGGAGTTCACTCATGATTTGGATCTCTGTTTGTCTATTATTGGAGTATAGAAATGTTTGTGATTTTGGCACATTGATTTTGCATCCTGAGACTTTGCTGAAGTTGCTTATCAGCTTAAGGAGATTTTGGGCTGAGACCACGGGGTTTTCTAAATATACAATCATGTCATTTGCTAACAGAGACAATTTGACTTCCTCTGTTCCTCTGTGAATACCCTTTATTTCTTTCTCTTGCCTGATTGCCCTAGCCAGAACTTCCAATACTATGTTGAATAGGAGTGGTGAGAGAAGGCATCCTTGTCTTGTGCCGGTTTTCAAAGGGAATGCTTCCAGCTTTTGCTCATTCAGTATGATATTAACTGTGGGTTTGTCATAAATGGCTCTTATTGAGATACATTCCGTCAATACCAAAACAGATATATAGACCAATGGAACAGAACAGAGGCCTCAGAAATAATGCCACACATCTTCGGCCATCTGATCTTTGACAAACCTGACAAAAACAAGCAATGGGGAAACGATTCCCTATTTAATAAATGGTGTTGGGAAAACTGGCTAGCCATATGCAGAAAACTGAAACTGGACCCCTTCCTTACACCTTATTCAAAAATTAACTCAAGATGGATTAAAGACCAATGTAAGATCTAAAACCATAAAAACCCTAGAAGAAAACCTAGGCAATACCATTCAGGACATAGGCATGCACAAAGATTTCATGACTAAAACACCAAAAGCAATGGCAACAAAAGCCAAAACTGACAAATGGGATCTAATTAAACTAAAAAAATTCCATACAGCAAAAGAAACTATCATCAGAGTGAACAGACAACCTACATAATGGGAGAATTTTTTTGCAATGTATCCATCTGACAGAGGGCTAATATCCAGAATCTACAAAGAACTTAAACAAATTTAAAAGAAAAAGCAAACAAACCCATCAAAAAGTGGGTGAAGGATATGAACTCCTCAGGAGAAGACATTTATGCAGCCAAAAAAACCTATGAAAAGAAGCTCATCATCACTGATCATTAGAGAAATGCAAATCAAAACCACAATAAGATACCATCTCATGCCAGTTAGAATGTGATCATTAAAAAGTCAAGAAACAATAGGTGCTGGAGAGGATCTGGAGAAATAGGAATGCTTTTACACTGTTGGTGGGAATGTAAATTAGTTCAACCATTGTGGAAGACAGTGTGGCAATTCCCCAAGGATCCAGAACCAGAAATACCATCGGACCCAGCAATCCCATTACTAGGTATATAGCCAAAGGATTATAAATCATCCTACTACAAAGACACAAGCACACGTGTGTTTATTGCAGCACTATTCACAATAGCAAAGACTTGGAACCAACCCAAATGCCCATCAATGATAGACTGGATAAAGAAAATGTGGCACGTATACACCATGGAATACTATGTAGCCATAAAAAATGGATGAGTTCTTGTCCTTTGCAGGGACATTGATGAAGCTGGAAACCATCATTCTCAGCAAACTAACACAAGAACAGAAAACCAAACACTGCATGTTCTCACTCATAAGTGGGAGTTGAACAACAAGAACACATGGACACAGGGAGGAGAACATCACACACTGGGACCTTTTGGGGGATGGGGGGAGCAGGGAGGGATAGGATTAGAAGAAATACCTAATGTAGATGACGGGTTGATGTGTGCAGCAAACCACCATGGCGCGTGTATACCTGTGTGACCTGCACGTTCTCCACATGTATCCCAGAACTTAAAGTATAATAATAAAAAATATATATAAATGCAATTTGAAGAAATATAATAATTTTCCTGAAACATTGATTTTAAAAATATTCCCACAGCTGATTCTAATTTACAACCTTGCTGTTATAAACAGTGTGCCTTTTTGAAAATTCAATTGGAAAAATTCAAGCTTGCTATACTCTTGTTTCTATTTTATTCATGAATACTTATAGACAATATATGATAAGCATAATAGCTACAACATTATAGAGTTATGCTTTGTACAAGTCATAATGATAACTAAATAGTGTTTGCTCAATTCACACTTAATAATTGATTTATAAATAGTTATTTTCTTCTGGGTGAATAAAAACCATACATATTTTTATTGTCAAAGTTTGTTCCTTCATATAGGTATATGCCATGAAGGGAAGGAATAATTGTTATGAATAATATCATTTTATAGAGAATCAAAATTAGTTCTATGTTGCTTTTGTTTTAGAGAAATTACCAAGTTATGTAATATCCAACTGCCTGTTGCTCATTCTAAGAGTAGGCATAGGGGATGGGCATGTAACTGCTGGCGTGAGTGACTAAGAGCCAAGCTCCCTTTGAGTTGTATGTGCATTTTAGTTCCTTTATCTGAGGACCAAGAGAACCTACCAGAGGGAAGATGCAGAGCTCACATTGGGCCAGATCTGCCAGATGCTTTTTGAAAATAAATATAAACCATAGCTATGTTTGTTGATAAATAAGAAAATATTGTTGCAAATGGATATTAAACGATTGCCCTTAAAATACTTTGAGGTAAAGTTGAAATGTATTAGTGTGCTCTGTGAATAAATATATCTTACCTAAAATTGATCTGTTAGTTTAGAAAGTAATTTATGATACTTTAAATGTTCTTAGAGAAGGTAGCTAACTTATACCGTTTAAAAGCAACCAATATAGGCTTTCACTGTGTAATTTCACTGCCTATAATTTAACATCTTCTGCCATCTAAAGCATCAAGTACCAGGAGGTCCTCATTAATAGCACAAAGCCATGTGTATTCTCTCTCCCTCATCAAAGTAAATCAATATGTTTTGTTAGAATAATGCAGCTATCACTACTAGTCACATTTGTATGAATATTACAATTACAAATACTTAAGACTTATTAACATAATTTAAAATAGTCTTAATATTAAAACATACAATGCAAATGAGGACATTGTTTAAACTCTAAATATTTGTTTAACAGTAAATTTGTTAATATTGTATCTCATTGAAATTACAATGAGCTAAATGAAGGTTAGGCCTGATTTAAACTCTTTGAGAACATTGCTTTCATATGAGTAAGACATCTATCCTACTGCCTGCAAATTTCTATTTCCCTGCCCCAACTTACTATTGTCTACCACACTGCAACATATCCACCATTCGCTTCATGTAAATATAAAGTTGTATTCCTTCCAGGTTCCATGGTAGCAGGCTTGTATGTCAATGATGTTTGAATGTAGCATACGTTCTTTGTTCAGATGCTTTTTTAGCACAACTACTATGTATCTACACACAAACAAAACCAAGATACAATGGCTATCTTCAAGTGGAGAGTGGGAAGATAGATGAGAACATGAGCTGTGCAACTGTCCTCTGGTGTGTGTTCCAGTGGAGAGAGGAGCTGGGTACACTGTGGGAAGACAGAGAGCCATGAACAACTCTGCCCAGGGATGGGGACTCAGGAGACAATTTATAAAAGAGGAAAATGCATGAGCTTGCAGGACCAGTAGGAATCCTACATGGAAAGGTCTGTGTGAACTTGTGATATGGAGAAGGGCCTAGGGATGAGTCATAGCATAGAAGAGTATTTCAAGCTGAGAAAACAGCATGCAGTTCTCCTACCTTTTCACACTCTTTAGAATATGATCCTACCTATGACATGAGTTAGCGTCTCAAGTGTTTCAGCAGGTTTTGACAGGTTTCAGGAGGTAATAATAACTATTTACAATAAAACTAATGTATTAATCACTTTTATAACATGCTAATTTTCTACATCCATTTTGTCAAGAGTGACATGTCATGAAAACTGTGTTTTATTTTAGCTTGAAGGCATTCACTGGGATGCAGACGTCATTGGGAACATTCCCAACACCAGAATTACTCTAACATCGCCTATTGAATTGGGAGACATTTCTAAATTTGAAGAGTTAAAGTTGTATTCTAACAGAAGAATAATTCCAATGTCTTTGAGCTATGACATACGCCACCCAGGAATATTAAACAAATGGAATGCAAGGTAAGTTCTATGGGATAAAGACAGAGGTTTGGAGATCTGACAAAACCAGGCTTGGATGCTTGGTCTGTTATGCAGTGTGAAAGGCAGAGCAGGCCGGGCGCGGTGGCTCACGCCTGTAATCCCAGCACCTTGGGAGGCCGAGGCGGGGGGATCACGAGGTCAGGAGATCGAGACCATCCTGGCTAACACGGTGAAACCTCGTCTCTACTAAAAATATAACAAAAATTAGCCAGGCGTGGTGGCGGGCGCCTGTAGTCCCAGCTACTCGGGAGGCTGAGGCGGGAGAATAGCGTGAATCTGGGAGGCGGAGCTTGCAGTGAGCTAAGATCATGCCTGGGCGGCAGAGCGAGACTCCGCCTCAAAAAAAAAAAAAAAAAAGAAAGCAGAGCAAATGCCACTTATATTTTAATAATTTTATCTGTCATCCTTGCATGGGATTATATAGGAAACTAAATAAATTGTAGTAAAAATGCAAAGAATAGTTACCTCAAGCCATTTTAAAAGTGAACATTATTATTTTTATTTTTTATTTTTGAGACAGGGTCTCGCTCCTTCACCCAGGCTGGAGTGTGGTGACACAATCTTGGCTCACTGCAACCTCTGCCTCCCGGGCTCAAGCAGTTCTCCCACCACAGCCTCCCAAGTAGCTGGGACCACAGATGTGTGCCACCATGCCTGGCTAATATTTTGTATTTTGTTTTTGTAGAGATAGAGTTTCACTGTGTTGCCCAGGCTGGTCTCAAAATCTTGGGCTTAAACGATCCACCCACCTCAGCATCTCGAAGTGCTGAGACTGCAGGCGTGAGCCACTGCACCCAGCTAACGTGCACACATTATTTTAAAAGTGAATTGTAATTTAAAAGAATGCTTTCTATTTTCAAAACTCTCTTCTTTTTCATGGAGAAACGCATGTGGGTTAAGGTTAAGTAGAAACTATGTTTTTAAATTCATATATATGAAATAATCTGAATTTAGTTAAAATATACACATATATGCATTAAAAAAGAGTAGATATAAATATATCAATGTGCCAAGTGATTTTCTACAGTATGGCATTAGTGTTGAATTTTATTTTCTTTAGAGATATATGTATGAGGAATATTTTAAAATTCTGTTTTGATCAGGAAAAAAAGAATATTTGAAAAGCAAAATCAGGATACATTGCAAGTTCCCAGTAGTAAAGCCTCTTCAAACGATGTCAGCCACATTCTAAACATAAAAACAGAAACAACCTACCAGTCATCTGTGTAACTGATTGTAACTCTGTGACCACAGTGACTCTGCCCACACCATCTACTCTTGTGCCCCAAAGAAAGTAAACACAATCAACCAGAGGCAAAATGTCGGAGAGTTTGCCTTTGCCCTCAGTGAATCTGTCAGAACAGGGGAGGATGTATTAACTGGATTACAGTTTTATTGAACAAATCATTTTCGTTTCCAGCAGACGATTTCTAAGACAGGCAGGAAGGAGAGAGAGAGAGAGAGAGAGAGAGACAGAGACAGAGACAGAGAGAGAGACAGAGACAGAGACAGAGAAGAGAGAGAGATTTGAGGAGAAAAGGAGTCTGGTAAACTAAGTAACACAGTGTAATGCAATAACTTTGATAACAAATGACTGCCAGATAGTAAGCTATGTGTTTTGTATACATTACAACAATGACAAGTCTATGTATTTCTGCTTTTATGAGTAAAGAAACTGAAGCTCAGAAGGATTGAGATACTATTAAACTTTCACAGTGAAGGAAGGTACAGCCTTAAGAAACAATACTTTCAGTGTGCCCCATACTGGGAACTGAGACCTTCCAGTTCTGTCTCCTGAGAGGATAACCTGTCCGCTGTTACTGATGGCTTGGTCTCTGAGAGCTCCCAGGTTGGACAAGCTTCTTTTGCCCTAACAGGGCCTGTCAAATAGGAGCTTCCTCTCCTAGTCTTTCCTTCCCAGCTCTCAACCCTACTTTGCCTTCTATATTTTCTTCCTAATCTTTGTTTCTCCTTCTTTATGTTTCTAAACTCTCTGATGTGAAAGGTATGCTTCCCAGCACATTTCATGATGTTTTGTTTAATATTTGATCCCCTGTCACTTCCAGAGTCCTGTTCCACCTTCCCTGTATGTCTCCCAACCTACTCCAATAGTTCTTCTGATTTCATAGAATACAGTCTTTGGCAAAAGAGGCATTATTTTGCCATGGGTTGCATTGTCTTTCCCAGAAGATACTACAGATATGTAACTTTAGGTGTTCTCCAAAGGCCCTAAAATCTCTCTTCTCTGTCAAAACAAATACATCCAACTACATGGATGAGGCCTAACGTTCCGCCATTTTATTCCTTTTTATTAAGAAGTAGATTTTTAAAATTGTGCTCCCTGAGCCTTGGGGTTCTGTGATCTGCTGAGAAAATCTAGAACAGTTGGAGAAAGCATGACATGTTGGGTTGCTCCACAATTCCTTCCTTGGATAAAGAGAGGATATTGTGGTATTGGAGGTAAGTGAAGGGGTTAGTGACTATTTATTCTTGTATACAGTGGCCTTTATACATCTCTCAATTAAAAATAGCAGGTGCTATTCATGTGGACTCACACAATACCTGGACTATAATTGAAACTATCTTTACAAAATTATTACAGCAAGACAAATCTGACACAGTTGACTCCATCTTGCTTCTAACCTCTAAACTGTCTTTGGTCATTTCTGGGTGTAGACCAAGTTGACTTTGGGAGAAATGTAATATATAGTTTAACCTTAAAGCAAGGATAAAAATAGCCCTTCCCAAACCAAACCACCTTTGTAAAACCAATGTAACACCATGATGTGGTTTGGCTGTGTCCCCACCCAAATCTCATCTTGAGTTGTAACTTCCACAACTCCTATGTGCCGTGGGAGGAACCTGGTGGGAGGTAACTGAATCATGGGGGCAGGTCTTTCTCGTGCTGTTCTCATGATACTGAATCAGTCTCATGAAATCTACTGGTTTTAAAAACAGGAGTTTCCCTACACAAGCTTTCGCTGTTTGCCTGCAGCCATCCACATAAGCTGTGACTTCCTCCTCCTTGCCTTCTGCCATTATTGTGAGGCTGTCCCTAGCCATGTGGAACTGTAAGTCCATTAAACCTTTTCTTTTGTAAATTGCCCGGTCTCTGGTATGTCTTTATCAGCAACATGAAAATGGACTAATACACACCACAATGTTAGGATGATGAGAGGGGCCTAAATTCTGATAAGATGTAGGTATAGTTTCTATAATACCTTACTGCTCAGGAGTCGTGTGGTCAAATGTCATAAGATTTGTGTCGTCCCCAATTACTCCTATAAATAACATCACTATTATAGAACCTAAGATTGGATTTTTTTTTTTTTTTTTTGTTTTGTTTTGTTTTGAGATGGAGTCTCGCTCTGTCGCCCAGGCTGGAGTGCAGTGGCCGGATCTCAGCTCACTGCAAGCTCTGCCTCCGGGTTTATGCCATTCTCCGCCTCAGCCTCCCGAGTAGCTGGGACTACAGGCGCCCGCCACCTCGCCCGCTAGTTTTTTTTTTGTATTTTTTAGTAGAGACGGGGTTTCACCATGTTAGCCAGGATGGTCTCGATCTCCTGACCTCGTGATCCGCCCGTCTCGGCCTCCCAAAGTGCTGGGATTACAGGCTTGAGCCACCGCGCCCGGCCAAGATTGGATTTTTGAGATACTTTTCAGGCTGACTCCATCCAGACTCTTGACTCATGACTCAACTGATCCCGTGGTCCCACCCAGAGGTGGACTTAGTGCACAAGGACTGTTTTCCACACTCCTATGATTTCATTTGTAACCAATCTATATTCTCCATTCCCTAGTCCCTTGCTCACAAACTTCCCGGAAAACTCCTAACCTTTGAGCCTTTGAGATTGATTTGAGGCCAGTCTCACATCAATTAAGCTATTTCTCTACTGCAATGCCATGGTCTCAGTCAATTGATTTTGTGCAGCAGGCAGAAAGAACCCATCAGGTGATGTTATAAACATGACACAGAAGGAGAATTATGTATTAAAAATGACTCAGCAAATGCTTTCTTACCTAAGTAAAATGTGCCTGTTCTGATTATCAATTAAAAGCAGAGCATGCAATGTTGAGCATGATTGAAAATATTACTATCACATCCAACTTCTAATACTGGGTTTAATCATCAGCTGAAGCTTCCCAAAACAACTGTGACTTGCACAGGTGAATTTAAATGCTACTTCCTTATAGAAATGTTTTGTACTGGGGTTATTTCCATCCAAGAATAAATGAATCTAACAGCTTTTCTACATCACTAGGAATCCAAAAGACACAGCTCTTTCTTTATGCCACTACTACAGAGATAACCCTAATCTCACCTGCATTAAAACATGGGCTGTGATTTTAGAGCTATTCCTAAGAGGAAATGGTAAATATAACAATAATTTTTATTTTTAATTCACAGTGAACTTTCTCACTCAAAAATGCAAGCATTTTCCAAAAGCTTAAGTGGATCGTAACCATTTTTAGAAATACACTAAATATATTATTCTTATATTCTTTCTAAGCAAATTCTTTCTCAGTTTGCTTCTTCACAGTTGTATTAATCCATTTTCACACTGCTGTAAAGACATAACCAAGACTGGGAAGAAAAATAGGTTTAATGAACTCACAGTTTCACATGGCTGGGGAGGCCTCACAATCATGGTGCAAGTGAAAGACACTTCTCACTTGGTGGCAGCAAGACAGAATAAGAGCCAAGCAAGAGGGATTTCCCCTTATAAAACCATCAGATTTCATGAAACTTACTCACTACCATGAGAACAGTATGGGGGAAACTGCCCCTACGTTTCAAATTATCTCCCACTGGGTCCCTCCCACAACACATGGGAATTACGGGAACTAAAATTCAAGATGAGAGTTGGGTGAAGACACAGCCAACTCAAATTATTCCACCCTGGTCCCTCCCAAATCTCATGTTCTCACATTTCAAAATGAATCATGCCTTCCCAAGAGTCCCCCAAAGTCTTAACTTATTTCAGCATTAACTCAAAAGTCCACAGTCCAAAGTCACATCTGAGACAAGGCAAGTCCCTTTCACCTCTAAGCCTGTAAAATCAAAAGCAAGTTATTCACTTCCTAGATACAATGGGTGTACAGGCATTGGGTAATACAGCTGTTCCAAATGGGAGCAATTGGCCAAAACAAAGGGGCTACCAATCCCATGCAAGTCCAAAATCTAGTGGGGCAGCCAAATCTTAAAGATTCAGAATAATCTCCTTTGACTCCGTGTCTCACATCCAGATCATGCTGATGCAAGAGGCGGGTTCCCATGGTCTTGGACAGCTCCACTCCTATGGCTTTGCAGAGTACAGCTCCCCTCCAGGGTGTGTTCACAGGCTGGCATTGAGTATTTACGGCTTTTCCAGGTGCATGGTGCAAGCTGCGGGTGGATCTACCATTCTGGGGTCTGGAGGATGGTGTCCCTATTCTCACAGTTCCACTGGGTGGTGCCCCAGTAGGGACTCTGTGTGAGGGCTCCAACCCCACATTTTCCTTTCCCCACTGCCCTAATTCTCCATGAGGGCCCCACACCTGCAACAAACTTCTGTTTGGGCATCTGGACATTTCTGGCTGGGAGGCAGGGCACCAAGTCCCTAGGCTGCACACAGCACGAGGACCCTGGGCTCAGCCCACAAGACCATTTTCCTCTGAAATCTAGGCAGTGGTTCCCAAATCCCAGTTCTTGACTTCTGTGCACTCACAGGTTCAACACTATGTGGAAGCTGTCAAGACTTGGGGCTTGCACCCTCTGAAGCCATGGCTTGAGTCCTGTGTTGACCCCTTTCAGCCACAGCTGGAGTAGCTGGGAGGCAGGGCACCAAGTCCCTAGGCTGCACACAGCACAAGGACCCTGGGCTCAGCCCACAAGACCATTTTCCTCCTAGGCCTCTGGGCCTGTGATGGGAGGGGCTGCCATGAAAACAGCCCAAATGTCAAGTTCTTCATCTCCATCTGAGTCCATCTCAGCCTGCACTTTATTGTCTATATCACTATCAGCATTTTGAGCAAAACCGTTCAACAAGTCTCTAGGAAGTACCAAACTTTCTGGCATTTTTCTGTCTTCTTCCGAACCCTCCGAACTGTACCAACCTCTGCCTGTTACTCAGTTCCAAAGTTGCTTCCACATTTTTGGGTATTTTTCCAGCAGATACCCACTCTACTGGTTTCCTGTATTAGTTTACTGTATTAGTTATTAGTTTACTGTATTGCTTTATTTTCATGCTGTGAATAAAGACATATGAGTGAAGCAACAGGGGTTTCCCCTTATAAAACCATCAGATCTTGTGAGACTTATTCACTACCATGAGAACTTATGGGGAAAATCCACCCCCATGATTCAATTATCTCCCACTGGGTCCCTCCCACAACACTTGAGAATTATGGGAGCTACAATTCAAGATGAGATTTGGGTGGGGACACAGCTAAACCATAACAACAATCTTTCTTATAACCTGTGGATAGCACATATTACTGATTACTTATTGAGCTAGTGTGTTCAAAACAGAGATTAATTCTGTACAAGCGCCTTTTGTTTTCATATATCACCAACCTTTTTAGTGAAATAATTATTCACTGATTGAAGTGCATAGACACATAGCTGAAACCTGAAGAGGTAGTCTGAAATGTGCCTTATATATATACTTGCTTAGAAAATAAAACAACACAAATAAAAAAATACATACACTCATACAAGTAAGTTCCTCAAACAAACAGTGAGAGAACTGGTTTTATAAAAACGAATAAAGGCCAGGTGCAGTAGCTCACACCTGTAATCCCAACACTTTGGGAAGCCATTGCAGGTAGATCACTGGAGCCCAGGAGTTTGAGGTCAGTTTGGGCAACATGGAGAAAACCTGTCTCTATTATTTAAAAATATATTAATCTAAAAAAAAAATGGAAAGTAATTTATCCTGAAAACATCACAATGAAATGTGATTTGATTAAGCTGTGCAGCACACATTGGTCCTGTGTGTACAGCACACAACCTGTACAGCACACAACCATTGACTCTAACCCTTTCTCCTGACTCACTGGTGTCTGAAGCACTTAAAAAAAATATTCTGAATTCCCAAGGCTTTCACTGAACAAAAATAAATATGCCAAGATGATACAGAATTTTGAAGACAAATTATCTAGGAATGCTGCACAACTAAAGAATCCTGTCTCTTATTGGACTTAGAGTAGATCTTTTTAATTGTTAAATATTGTTATTTTGCTTGAAAATTGTTACACTTTTATATTTTCATTTCAGGGAAGTCACAGCAAGTGTGACTTTAACATAAGGACATTGGTAATTCACCAGCAAATAGGTTTGCTATTCCCTATAGAAGAAAATGGAATGCTCACACTATTTCAACTCCTGTTTTTCATTATCTGTTTTCCTCTTTAACTAATGGCACACACTTAGAGGAATCATAAAGTTTCAGGAAGGACAGATAAACATAATGTTTATCTGGTCAAAACATCTACCCAATGTTTGAATTACCCTTACAAAGCAACACATTCTATGTTGGAACTGCTGAGATGTTTACAAAAAAGTTCTTGGCCAGGCACGGTAACCCCAGCACTTTGGGAGGCCGATGTGGATCACCTGAAGTCAGGAGTTTGAGACCAGCCTGGTCAATATGGTGAAACCCTGTCTCAACTAAAAATACAAAAATTAGCTGGGTGCGCATGCCTGTAATTCCAGCTACTCTGGGTGCCAAGGCAGGGGGATCACTTGAACCCAGGGGCAGAGGTTGCAGTGAGCCGAGATTGTGCCACTACATTCCAGCCTGGGCCACAGAATGAGATTCCATCTCAAAAACAAAAAAAAATTAGCTAGGCTTGGTGGCACACACCTGAAATCTCAGCTACTCAGGAGGCTGAGGCAGGAGAGTCATTTGAACCTGGGAGGTAGAGGTTGCAGTGAGTCGAGATCATGCCACTGCACTCCAGCCTGGGTGACAGAGTGAGACTCCATCTCAAAAAAAAAAAAAAAAGAAAACTTAAACATTTACTGTTTGCTAACCATGTGCTACAGACACTTATCTAAGTGCTGTGCTAACATTATCTCATGTCTTCCTTATTAGAACACCATGAAGTAGATGTCATTATCCTTATTTTATAGAGGAGGAAAATGCAGACCTTGGGAGGCCAACTCACTTGTCCACAGATGTGTAACTAATAAGGAAAACACTCAAGATATAAATTCAAGTAGCAGCTCGAAAATCTTTGCCTTTACCACTGTGTCATAATTTGTCAAAACAAAGCAAAACAAAAAACCAGTCCTCCTGATTATTAATTCCTCCTCCATATGAAAGACTTCTAAATATTTGAAGATAGTTTGCATGCCTCACTCTACCTCAATTCCATTTTTGGAGTAAACAGAGTTGAAATACATATATTAAAAAAACAAAGATTGAGTCTGCTTTTCCTCAAGAAAAGAAATGCTGTTTTTGTCTACTGTCATGACACACTGTGGTTCACCACCTCTCTCTACTGGCTGCATGAGCTCTGATTTGGCCACATCTCTATTATTGTACAGTGCTTAGAAGGAAACACACACTGTAGATATGGTCTGACTAAGGCAGGGTAGAGCAGACCTAGTATTGTTTCTATTCTAGAGATCATTTTTCTGTGACTGCAGCCACAGAAATGCCAGCCCAGACCAGAACTCGGTGAAGCTCATTGGCCTTCAGGGAACATCTGCCTTTGTTGTCACCACGTTAATCAGGACTCATAGCAGAATATCTAGGGGGGCAGAGTGTGGTTGGAAAAATATTCCACACGATTCTTTTACACCTTAGGTACGAGGAGATTTTACTTGTAAGTATTCTACATCAAGATGATCCAGCCTGTGCAAACCCCGTCACCACCAGGAATAGTCACTGAATCACTAGAGCTTTTAAAGGAAATCTGTATGAATGGAAGCAGTAGCTTCACTTTTCTTTACTTGTAACGATACAGGAGGGAGTAGGGAGGTGCTGGGTAGAGAAAGGTGGAATCCCTGGCCAGGGCTTTACCCTCGGGCCTGTGCCTGTGGACCTAAATGAGAATGAGCACTCCTGTTTTCACACCTGAGTATTGCATTTTCCAAGACCACTCTGGTCCACTATGCCCCCATCCTGTGCCCGTATAATCCTGAGATTTTAGCAGGCACACACACAAGTGACTGAATGTTGAGACCAGCAGACCAGAGATGGTGGAATGGCACACAGCAGAGAAAGAGAGAAGAGGAGGGATGTCTGGAAGCTGAGGGGAGTTTGTCCGGGAGTGGTCAGAGAAGAGTTCGGCTGCTGGGCAGCCCAACTCCAGGGGCATACCACCTTCCCACTCCATCCCCACGTCTAGCTCTCCATCCATCTCAATGAGAGCCACTTCCACCACTCAATAAAACCTCGAACTCATCCTTTGAGCCCACGTGTGATCTGATTATTCCAGGATACTGGGCAAGAGCTTAGAGTACAGAAGGCTGTCACACTGGCCCTCTGCCCTTGCAATAAGGAAGAGGGTCCATTGAGCTGATTAACACACAAGCCATCTGCAGGTGGCAAATTTGAAAGACCTTTGTAACACATGCCCACTTGGGCTTTGGGAGTCACGGACACCCATCCCTAGATGCTGCCGTGGGGCCAGAGCCCAAAAGTACACAGGTGGCCTCTGCACCTGCCCGTCTGCATGTTCCCTCTAGGGGTTTGAGCTTTGGGGTGACCAAGCAGGTGAGCCACACCTCTGGCACATGTCCTGCGAGGGGGAATTGGGGGGCTCTCCCATTTCTTTAAGATAGTGCTGTTTGTCTTTCTGAGTGTATGCATGTATGGATGTGTTATATGCATGTGACTGTGTTTCAGGGATGTTCTTTAATGACTTTCCTTTCTTTTTTTTTTTTTTTTTTGAGTCAAGGTTTCACTCCGTCACCCGGGCTGGAGTGCAGTGATGTGACCACAGCTCATCACACCCTTGATCTCCTGGCCCCAAGCAATCCTCCCACCTCAACCTCCTGAGTAGCTGGGACTACAGGTGCACAGCAACATGCCCAGCTAATTTTTGTATTTTTTATACAGATGGGGTTTTGTCATATGGCTCAGGCTGGTCTTGAACTCCTTAGCTCAAGCGATCTACCTGCCTCAGACTCCCAAAGTGCTGGGATTAGAGGCATGAGCCACTACATCCAGCCTTCAATGACTTTTTGAGGGGAGGCTTATCCTCTTGCAAATGAAAACATAATGCAGTAGAAAGAAAAGGTGATGGAGGTAGAAGACTTGGCATCAAGTTCTGACTACAGTTTATTCCCTGTGTGACTTTGGATGAGCAGAGTAACCATTCTGAGTTCTACGTTTCTAATATAAAATGACTAATAAATTTATTTTGTAGGATTAGAAATTCAAATTAAGTAATGACTAAAATATGCTATGGAAATCTACTCATTATTCTACTAGACACAGAAGACTTTTAAGTAGTTTTATATCAACATGAAAATATGGTAAGCAGATATTTATCTAAAGAGATTACAACTAAGGCATCATGATAGTCTGTATTCATCTTCAAATGTAGTCATAGACATGAGTTATATGACAAGACAGTATAATAAAGAGACAGCAGGTTGGGCATGGTGGCTCACTCCTGTAATCCCAGCACTTTGGGAGGCCGAGGCAGACGAAACACCTGAGGTCAGGAGTTTGAGACCAGCATGGCCAACACGGCGAAATCCTGTCTCTACTAAAAAAATTACAAAAATTAGCTGGGCCTGGTGGCATGTGCCTGTAATCCCAGCTACTTGGGAGTCTGAGACAAGAGAATCACTTGAACCCAGGAGGCGGAGGTTGCAGTGAGCCGAGGTTGCACCACTGCACTCCAGCCTGGGTGACAGAGCAAAGCTCTGTCTCAAAAAAAAAAGAAAAAAAGAAAAAAAGAAACAGCTCCATTTATCTAATCTTGTAATTTACCTCTTAGATAGTATATAAATATGCTTTATTTTTTTCGAGTTAAACAATAATTGAAAATTGTGCTCTAGTAATATTTTGACAAGTTAATATTTTGATGAAATTAATATATTAGCATTTTTTTCTTTTTTTCCTTATAGCTCTATCTCCAGTCTCATATTATTACTCTATATTTCCTAGGCCACTTCATCCTAGAGAATTTATATTTTCTGTACAATTATCTATCCTCAAAGTACTTTCTAGAAACTCAAGACAAAGATGTTCATTATAATCAGATACAAGAGTGGGGCAGAAAGTTTGCAGAAAGTATGGAAGGTTTGAAATAGCTGACACAAAGAATAGAATGTGTTAATGTAGGACAAGTAGGTTTGGTAGGTGGCCTTGGTGTGAATAGAGTTGTGTAAATTTCTCCAGCAGCACTCTGTAGCAATGGAGAGAAGAAAACATGGTAAAGTGTTTTGATTCAACACTGGGCACATTTTTAGGTGATTGAAATAAGCAATAAGGGGCAAAGAGGTTGAAGGTTTTGACAAGAAAACTGTTGAGAGGATGAACAAGGGAAAGAAAGTGAAGATAGAAAGGGACAAAAGTGGTCAGAGTAGGGATCGCAGAAACTCTTCATTAAAGTCACTCCAGTTGATGGTGAAACTTGAGATGACACAGAAAATATTGATCTAAAGTCAGAATCTTCTGTGAATGTAGGGGAGAGAACAGGAGGTCAACTTATGACTGAAATATTGAAGGAAAAAGTGGCAGATTCCCATGACTCTCAAAGAGGCCTGGTTTCTATAGGAGGTGGGAGTTCTGAAAGTTTCTAGGAAGCAGTGAGATTGTTCTCTTCAGACCCTAAGACATGGGTTGGGTGAGAGTAAGCAACCTCTATTCAGGGGCACACAGGGGAAGGAGCCATTTGGACCACAGAGAAAGGGCAGTCCAGGCATATGTTAAGGCCAAGAGGTGGTAGGATAATTCTGTAATTAACCAAAGAAAACCATTTCCTAGAAAAGGATTTCAAATTTCTATTTTGGAAGCTACATTTTCTTTAAAGCCCCAGATCTATTAATAACCTGCAAAATGAGGATTCTGATTTAAAAATTAACTAAAATGCTTTCTTAAAAATTCTAACTTTTGGCAAGTGTGGTGGCTCACACCTGTAATCCCAGCACTTTGGGAGGCTAGTCAGGTGGACTGCTTGAGTCCCAGAATTCGAGACCAGCCTGGCCAACATGGTAAAACGCTGTCTCTACCGAAAACACAAAAATTAGCCAGACATGGTGGCATGCACCTGTAATCTCAGCTACTCAGGAGGCTGAGGCATGAGAATAGCTTGAACCTGGAGGCGGAGGTTGCAGTGAGCAGAGATTGCACCATTGCACTCCAGCCTGGGTGACAAAATGAGACGCTGTTTCAAAAAAATTAAAAATAAAAAAAAAATTAACTCCTTAAAAAAAGTCTTTAAATATATTAATACATTCACTTTCCTATGGTAGTATTGAAGACACAGGCAGCCAATTGTTTACATTCTTTTGGCTGACTTAAGTCTTTTGGAACAAGGTGGGATATAAATTAATTAGTAACAGAACAGCTTGTTGTCAAATTGCAATCAGGCTATGCTCCAAAAGTTCTTTTTTAAATCTGTTTTGAGGCATGTTGCAATATATTTTCAACTGAAAAGCATAATGGGCAGAGTTAATTACACTTGACCTTGGAGTGTGACACTGAGTCTCTGTCCCTGCCCAGCTTCCTGGGCACAAGAGCTTGAGCTTCCCTGACAGTCTCAAGGGCATCTGCAACCTCAGCAACCCTGGGCACAGGGATGACATCATCCAGGAGGCCTGGGCTGTGGCTGTTGGTGCGAGGTGGGGAGGCAAGTAATATTTTTGAGCATTGTTTGGATGCTAGGGACTAGTTAACTTCCCAAATGTGCATCAGAGATCAGTTTTTCTATCATCCAGTTTTTGTGTCTGGGAAAAGATTGGCTATTCTTAGAGGGCAAATCCCTTATCACTGACATAGTAATTTGAGTAATTTTAAGATAATGTTTTTTGTAAGTCATCGGAATAGTCTGAGATTGCTAATAACTAAAGACTGTATCAGGACAGCTTTTCTAAGCACCAATTCTTATTACGTATATAACCTTGTGGGTCCCAGGGACAGGAAATGGTACTGATTTTTTAATGACACTACAGTCATCCTGGAAATTCTTGTTCTAAAAATACATTATGGTTATTTTCTTGCCTCTAATTTCTTCAAGAACTGAAGCCATGAAAAACTGCAGTTAGTTTGGAGTTAATTATACTTCAATTTAATCAAAGCTTTAATATTCAGAATGTCTAGCACAATGTCTGGCAGACACTAATGGCTTAATAAATGTTTATTCAATGAATCAAAAGTCAGCAGATCTTCAGGAAATCACTAGCAGAGTAGCTCTTTTATGCTGGGGCATTAGCTAGAATTTAAACTTTGGATGATGAGTGCATGGAATGATGGATTATAGCAGTTTCAATTACTATGTTTTATGCTTGGGATTTTCATACTATTTGACTTCTTGTGAGGACAAGAAGTTGCTCACATTTTGTTTTTAATCATCACTGCTGAAGAGATTATTTTGCACGATAATATTTTACTTTTAAACCCTAAAGGTTTTTTAAGGCTGTCCTTTACCAACAAGAAAGAGATAAAATCAGCTACAGATAAATCCCTAGGACTGTGTTTTTCAGCCTTGAACTAAGATAAGTGAATAGAATCTTTTATTTGAAGTCTGTAAACTTTTTGTGGCAAGCCTATAATTATGAAAAGCATGTCACTTTCAGAAAGAAAATGATAAATTCTCAATGTTTGTCTATTTCTCTCAAAAACCAAAGCAGTAATCAGAACACAGTTATTAGGAAAAATGTGTAGCTCTGTATTTCTGTTGCCCCTTTTGCTTACAATAAGATCATATTAACTAGAAATAGAAAAAAAAACACTAATAGGCTTAATAAAAGATATGGCCATCCAGTTTCATATCACAACATTGTATTTAGTTGAAACAATAGTGAAATTGAGCTCTTCTAAGGAAAACCCTCTCACTTTTTGCTGAAATGGGAAGAACTCAGGGATGCAAACCCATAATGTTTAATATGAACAGTTCACCTTTCTACCAGTTGTATATGGATCCTGGTTTGATCATATTTTAAGTTGGGAAGAGTACAAGAGTGATAAAAATTATATTTTATGAAGAAATGAAAAAAAAGTAAGTCCTTCCCAGTGTTCCAACAACCCAAATTTAAATCAAATGAAGTTAAAACACAAAATTGGTCAATGAACTTAGTTTTCTGGGAATTACTTTGGTATTTTGACAAGAGTTGCACTTATTGTTTTAATTCAATTATTGCTCAGGATCTTTCTGAAAGCATAAAGAAAACAACTACTTTCCTTAGTATAAACGTGAAATGATAGTGAAATTAATAAGATTGCTTAGAAAATATCATTCAGTGAAATGAGAAATAATGCAGCCAAAGAAAATTGTGATCCAAATCATACCATCTGTGCCTCACATCTAACAGGAACCTGGTATTTAGGAAAGGTAAGCCAGAAAGCCATGTGGTGCTTTGTCTGCAGCCTATATTTGGAAGCAGTTGTGATACGGACAGGAGACAGGGCGATATTGGGTAGAAGAGGGTGGTTCCCTGGCAAAGACCCCATCCTCAAGCTTGAAGATCTGCAGCCCTAAGTGGGAACAGGCATTTTTGTTTTCGTGCTCAAAAAGTTGCCTTTGGGCCTACCATGTCCCCCTATCCTGTACCCATATAAACCCCAAGGCTCCAGAAGCAGATGAGGAGACGAGGAGACAAACAGGCAAGCAGATGAATTGCAGAACGGCATGGCAGAGAAAGGGAGAAGAGAAGGAATGTCTGAAGGCAAAGAAGAATTCAGCTGGGGACAGTTGGAGGGGAATTCGGCAGCTGGATGGCCAAACTCCAGGGGAAGATCATTTTCCCACTCCATCCCCCTGCCAACTCGCCATCCATCCCACTAAGCAACCTCCACCACTCAATAAAACCTCATGTTCATCCTTCAAGCCCATGTGTCACCCGATTCTTCCGGGATGCTGGGCAAGAGCTCGGGATACAGAAAACTGTCACTCTAGCCCCCCACCCTTGTGAAAAGACAGAGGGTCCACGGGCTGGTTAAAACTTAAACCATCTGAGGATGGCAGAGATAAAAGAGCATTTAACACTGGGGCTGCAGGCACCCACCCTTGGACACTACCGGGGAGCGGGAGCCCACAGCACTTGCCTTGGCTCCTGCACCTGCCTAACTATGTGTTCTCTCTCCTATTGGAGGTTTGAGCAGCAGAGGCGACTGAACAGACAAGCCACACCCCTGCTTCATATACTGCAAAGGGGATCAGGGAACTCCCATTTCAGTTCCAGAGTTTTGCCCCTTTAAATTTCTCATTTCGCCTTCATACACCCCATACCTTGTGCAATGGATTCCACATTGTCACCCTTCAGTGAATGTTTATTAAATGAAATTCTTGAGTTGCATTCTTTCCAGATTTGAGATTTCCATGCCCAGTTAGAA
Organism: Trachypithecus francoisi; assembly: GCF_009764315.1. Classification (NCBI taxonomy): domain Eukaryota; kingdom Metazoa; phylum Chordata; class Mammalia; order Primates; family Cercopithecidae; genus Trachypithecus; species Trachypithecus francoisi. The sequence continues at coordinate 109,267,266 of NW_022681456.1, forward strand.
ACCAATTGAGAGGGAGGCACAGGAGTCAAAAAGATGGAAATGATAAAGCTATTGAATTCTGTGCCTCAAGTCTGCAGCCTAGTGTGTTTGCTTATCATTTACCCTGAATTTTACAAACATACCCACTTAGTCACAGTCAATTGAATGCAGGCCTTTCTCCCACTGGGGCCAGCCACCAGACTGTGGTAGGGAGCCCTATAAGACACTTGTTCTTCAGGAGACAGAAGGGAGCTGAGGAGTATGAATGGTGCATTTCCCTCAACTCACCAACCTGCAAAATTACCCTGCAGAAATAAGTAAGAGGTTAAGAGTAAACCTAGGATTTCTATCTAAGGAAGTTCCTCTGTGTGAAAACACAGAGAGAAGGAAATAAATCTTTTCCCACTAATTCCTGAGGTTCAACTTAAAAGTAAGTGGGGTCAGCCGAGCTCAGTGCACCACACCTGTAATCTCAGCACTTTGGGAGGCTAAGGTGGGCAGATCACCTGAGGTCAGGAGTTCAAGACCGGCCTGGCCTACATGGCAAAATTCCGCCTCTACTAAAAATACAAAAAAAAAAAAAAATTAGCCAGGCATGGTGGTAGGTGTAATCCCAGCTTGTAATCCCAGCTACTCAGGAGGCTGAGGCAGGAGAATGGCTTGAACTAGGGAGGCGGAGGTTGCAGTGAGCCGAGATTGTGCCACTGCATTCCAGCCTGGGTGACAGAGCAGGACTCCGTCTCAAGACAAAAAAAAAGTAAGTTGGATACATCTGAATATAGAATTGTTTTAAAGTCTGTGAATTTTTATCTAGATGTGGGGGCAAATGTTTTAATATAACCACAAAGGCAAATTGGATTTCTTACCAGAAAACACACATTTGTTTCCCTTCTTTGCCCCAATTGGATTGAATTCACTCCAAAGCACATATTTGCCAACTCATGTAGAACAGATATTGTTTTAATTTTGCAAATTATTATTTTCCCTTTTGGTGGCTCATTTTTTATTTCCATATGGTTGCAAAAGGGCTAGAGGGACTTGAGAATTCAATTCAACCAATATTTATTAGTGCATGATTACTTCTAGGAACTACCATTCAAAAATTGAACAAAACACAGACCATTCCTTCATAGGATCATAATTTAGATAGTAATACAAGATGATAATACAAGTCATAAAAGGTGGTATGAGCAAATGTGGATGGGAACATGGGTAAAAGAGAGATCATTTTACCCCAGCAAAGTAGGGTGAGGAGATCATATTGGATCTCAAACTGAAAGAATGAGCAGGATTTTACTAGGAAAATGATGGGGAAGAAATACATTCCAGCAAGAGCTAATAGCAAGAAGAAAAGCTCAAAACTACCATGAGACTGGATGTCATTTTCTAGAAATAGCAGGTAGACTCGTGGGCTGGAGTGTTATATGATGTGTGAAACAGAATGAGGTAGATAAAGACTGATGCCTGAGAGCTTTGGTGGACAGCATGAGGAGCTCTTTTCCCCCCTTGGTTTGTTGCTGAAAGAAGGGATCAGACATCATCAGACCTATGTGCTAAAAAAGAATAGAGTCAGGGTAGAAAACTGATTAGAAGAGGGTGAAAGCTGAAGCAGAACGTCTAATTAAGATGTTGTAATAGTTTTGGGTGGGAAACATCAAGGGTCATAATTAGAGCAGTGACATTGGAATCACTGTTGGGTGGAGCTCAGCTGAAAAGTGAGTTTAGGAGCCATCAGCTGGTCATGGAATTAGGTAAAATTGTCAAGGCAAGTGGGAAGAGCTAGTGAAGAAAGTGATAGAAGATGGAGCCCTGGAGCCCTGGAGACCCTAACATCAATGGGAATGAAACGGTCCAAGAAAAGCCAAGAAAAAAAGATCAGACAGAATTAGGAGGAAAACTAGGATCACATGTGGCTATTGGTTTATCATTCCTGAATTCTGAGAGCACAGCATCTACAGCAGTAGAGATGGAAGCCAGGTTGAGGGGTTTGAAGAGATGAGATGTGAAGAAGGGGAGCAGCAATAAGGACCACTCTTCCAAGTAGTTGTTTCTTTGTGTGTTTTTATGCGAGACTGGAGTTTTATTATTACTCAAATCAGTCTCCCCGAGAATTTGGGGATCAGAGTTTTAAAGATAATTTGGTGGGTTGGGGGAAGGCCAGTGAGTCGAGAGGGCTGAATGGATGCATCTTGCAATATTGCTCTTAACAATGAAAACCTAGAATGCACTTAAATGACCATTAATCAAAAACTGTTAAGACACAACCATAAAGGGACTCAGTATGAAGTCATGAAAATTGGGTCAGAGATGAAATCATAGGGAATTGAAGCTGTCCTCTTGCACTGAGTCAGTTCCTGAGTGGTGGCCACAAGATCAGATGAGCCAGTTATCGATCTGGGTGGTGCCAGCTGACCCGTCAGTGCAGGATCTGCATAATATCTCAAGCACTGACCTTAGGAGCAGTTTAGGAAGGGTCAGAATGTTGTAAACTCCAGCTCCATGACTCCCAAACCATAATTTCCAATTATGGGTAATTTGTTAGTCCTACAAAGGCAGTCTAGTCTCCAACCAAGAAGGAGGTTTGTTTTGGGAAAAGGCTGTTACTGTCTTTGTTTTAAACCATAAACTAAGTTCTTCCCCAAATTAGTTCAGCCTACACCTAGGAATGAACGAAGACAGCTTGGAGGTTAGAAGCAAGATGGAGCTGGTTAGGTTAGATCTCTTTCACTGTCTCAGTTATAATTTTGCAATGGCACTCTTCCAAGAAGTTTGAGAGTGGAGAATGGGGACAAGATGACGTGGGAGCTCGAGTGAGAGAGAGGCAGGGTCAAGGCAAAGATTAATAGTGGTTGGGGAGAGAGGATGAAGGGAAGACAGAAAGACTTTAGAAAAGGATACATGAAGGAAGTCAAAATAAGCAAAGGGGAGAGAAAGAGATTGGGAGGGACCCTGGTAAAGAGGACAGTGAGAAATGAGGAAGTTCTGATGCTCAGTGGTGTTTGGTGTCACTGTTCACACATTGTCACTGCTCTTTGAGATGCGGATGAGCAAAATAATCAGGATTCACACATAGTGTCCTACAAACTTGGGTAATTTTACTCTAATAGAGAGTTAATCTCTGACCTGCCACACTAGTAACCCTGGTAAATATCCTCAGGTGAAATCATATCGACATGATTGTAGCTAGTGACATTAGTTCTAATGCATTGAAATTCTATCTAATAAGTGTTTTTCTTGTGCTGGATCTAATCACAGAAGCTTACAAGTGGAAACATCCTGACAGTTATCACCTGAGCACCTGTTGCAGAATTAAACACAGGGGTGAACCAATAGAGCCCATTTGCCTCACTCCTTTCATTGATTGATTGGATTGGGTGGGAGTTACAGACCTATCATGTGAAAATAATTATTTCAAATAAAGTACTGAAGTCATTGATTCAGACTCCTTGGCTCACAGAGTTATTCCACGCTTTACAAAGAATTTATGCCTGTGGTTCTTTTTTTTTATTTTTATTTTTTGGGGGGTAGGGGTCTCACTATGTTGCCCAGGCTGGACTTGAACTTCTGGCATCAAGTGATCCTCCTGCCTCGGCCTCCCAAAGTACTGGGATTACAGGCATGAGTCACTGTGCCTGGCAACGTCCTATAATTTTTGATATGTTGTGTTTTCATTTTCGTTTGTCTCAAGATATTTTCTAATCTTTTGATTTCTTTTTTGACCTACTGGTTACTCATCTTGCTCTACTGAACCATAATTTTTTATTGTAGGTATATGTGTGTGTGTGTATTTGTCTGTATATATATATACATATATTAACGTTAACACTGAAGATAATCAAAGTTTAGTAAGTAAAAAAGCAGGTTGAAGTTGTGTGATTTTTAAATGTAGTTTATATATGTGTGTGTGTCTGCAAAGAAAAACATCTGGAAGAATGCATGTTAGCAGATCTGTTGGCCATGTTAGCTGAGTGTATTTACTCTATTTCATCTTTTGCTTATATAATTTTCCATAACCTACGTATACAACTACGATATTTTTTAAGTAGCTTTTCTTTTAAAAAAGGAAAAGAAATGGTATGATGAAAGAACAAATTAAAAACAGGGCAAAGAAACAAAAGTCAGGTCAAATGAAGTAAGAGTTCAGGTGAATAATATAGAAGCCAGACGGTAGAACCAGAAAAGACAAAAGAATATTGACGATCACAGGCACATCTCATAAATTGCACTTTGCATTATTTCAGTTTGCAGATACTGGTATTTGTTTTTATTTTATTTTTTTACAAATTGCAGGTTTGTGGCAACCCTGTGTCAAGTAAGTCTATGGATGCCATTTTTTCAAAAGTATGCACTCACTTTCTGTCTCTGTGTCACATTTTGGTAATTCTCCCAATGTTTCAAACACTTTTATTATTATATATGTTAGGGTGATGTATGATCAGTGATCTTTGATGTTGCTATTGTAATTGTTGTGGGTGCCATGAAATGTGCCCATATAAGATGGTGAACCTAATTGATAAGTGCTGTAAGGGTTCTGACTGTTCCACCAAACAGCTGTTCCCACATCTGTCTCCTTCTCTTCCAGCCTGCCTATTCACTGAGACACAACAATATTGAAATTAGGACAATCAATAAACCTACAATGACTTCTAAGTGCTCAAGTGAAAGAAAGAGTCGCACATCACTCACTTTAAATCAAAAGCTAAAATGATCGAACTTAGTGAGGAAGGCATGTTGAAAGCCTTTAGGCTGAAAGCTGGGCCTCTTGCACCAAACAGCCAACTTGTGAATGCAAAGGAAAAGTTATTGAAGGCAACTCAAAGTGCTACTTTGGTATTTATTTACACAAATAATAAGAAAGTGAAACAAATTTCTTGCTGAGATATAGAAAGTTTGAGTGGTCTGGAGAGAGGATCAAACTAGCCACAGTATTTCCTTAAGTCAAAGTCTAATCCAGAACAAGGCCCTAACTCTCTTCAATTCTGTGAAGGCTGAAAGAGGTGACAAAACGATAGAAGGAAAGTTTAAAGCAAATAGAGGTTGGTTTAAGGCAAGCAGAGGTTTTTTAAAAAAAAGCCATCTTTAGAACATAAAGCCACATAGAATAGCAGCAAGTGCTGCTTGCTGCTTTCTTTATGTTATAAAGCTGTTTTTTATGTTATAACAAAAAGATGTCTTTATATTTCTATTTCAATAGGGTTTTGGGGAACAGGTGGTTTGGTTACATGAATACATTCTATAGTGGTGATTTCTGAAATTTTGGTATATTCATTACCTGAGCAGTGCACACTGTACACAGTGTGTAGTCTTTTATCCCTCACTACCCCATACCCTTTCCCCTGAGTCCCCAAATCCAGTGTATCACTCCTCTACCTTTGCATCCCCAGAGCTTAGCTCCCACATAAGTAAGAACATATGATGTTTGGTTTTCTATTCCTGAGTTACCTCACTTAGAATAATAGTTTCCAATTTTATCTAGATTGCTACAAATGTAATTATTTCATTCTTTTTTGTGGCTGAGTAGTATTTCGTGGTATACACATCCACACACACACACACACACACATACACACACACACCCATATTTTCTTTTTTCACTCATTGATTGATGGGCATTTGGGCTCCTTTCATATTTTTGCAATTGCAAATTGTGCTGCTATAAACATGCATATGCAATTATCTTTTTTTGTATAATGACTTATTTTCCTCTGGGTAGATACCTAGTAGTGGGATTGCTGGATCAAACCGTAGATCTATTTGTAGTTCTTTAAGGAATCTACACACTGTTTTCCATAGTGGTTGTACTAGTTTACATTCCCACGAATAGTGTAAAAAAGTTTTCCCTTTTCACCACATCCATGCCAAAATCTATTATTTTTTAATTCTTGCAGGAATGAGATGGTGTCACATTGTGGTTTTGATTTGCATTTCCCTGATGATTAGTGATGTTGAGCATTTTTCCATATGTTTGTTGGCCATTTATAGATGTTCTTTTGAGAATTGTCTATTCATGTCCTTAGCTCATTTTTTTATGGGATTTTTTTTTTCTTGCTGATTTGTTTGAGTTCTTTATAGATTGTGGATATTAGTCTTTGTCAGGTGTATAAATTGTGAAGATTTTCTCCCACTCTGTGGGTTGTCTGTTTACTCTGCTTAGTTTCTTTTGCTGTGCAGAAACGTTTAATTAAGTCCCACCTGTTTATCATTGTTTTTGTTGTTGTATTTGCTGTTGGGTTTTTGGTCATGAAGTCTTTGCCTAAGCCAATGTCAAGAAGGGTTTTTTCAATGTTATATTCTAGAATATTTACAACTTCAGGTCTTAGATTTAAGTCTTTGATCCTTCTTGAGTTGATTTTTGTATAAGGTGAGAGATGAGGATCCAGTTTCATTCTGCTACATGTGGTTTGCCAATTACCCCAGCACTATTTGTTGAATACAGTGTCCTTTCCTCACATTGTGTTTTTGTTTGCCTTGTCAGAGATCAGTTTGTTGTAAGTATTTGGCTTTATTTCTGGGTTCTCTATTCTGTTCTATCGGTCAATGTGCCTATTTTTATACCGATACCATGCTGTTTTGGTGACTATGACCTTATAGTATACTTTGAAATCAGGTAATGCAATGCCTCCAACTTTGTTCTTTTTGCTTAGTCTTGCTTTGCCTATGTAGGCTCTTTTTTGATTCCATATGAATTTTAGGATTTTTTTTTCTAGTTCTGTGAAGAATGATGGTAGTATTTTGATGGGAATTGTATTGAATTTGTAGATTGCTTTTGGCAGTACAGTCATTTTCACAATGGTGATTCTACCCTTCTATGAGCATGGGATGTGTTTCCATTTGTTTGTGACATCTATGATTTCTTTCAGCAGTGTTTTGTAGTTTTCCTTGTAAAGGGTTTCACATCCTTGTTAAGTACATTCCTAAGTATTTTATTTTTATTTTTGCAGTTATTGTGAAAGGGGTTGAATTGTTTTTTGTTTGTTTGTTTGTTTGTTTGTTTGTTTGTTTTTGAGGCGGAGTCTTGCTCTGCCGCCCAGGCTGGAGTGCAGTGGCCGGATCTCAGCTCACTGCAAGCTCCGCCTCCCGGGTTCACGCCATTCTCCTGCCTCAGCCTCCCAAGTAGCTGGGACTACAGGCGCCCGCCATCTCGCCCGGCTAGTTTTTTGTATTTTTTAGTAGAGACAGGGTTTCACCATGCTAGCCAGGATGGTCTCGATCTGCTGACCTCGTGATCCACCCGTCTCGGCCTCCCAAAGTGCTGGGATTACAGGCTTGAGCCACCGCGCCCGGCCAGGGGTTGAATTGTTGATTTGACTCTCAGCTTGGTCGCTGTTGGTGAATAGCAGAGCTACTAATTACTGTACATTAATTTTGTATCTTGAAACTTTGCTGAATTCATTTACCAGTTCTAGGAGCTTTTGGATGAGTCTTTAGGGTTTTCTAGGCATACGATTGTATCAGCAAACAGCGGCAGTTTGACTTTCTCGTTACTGATTTGGATGCCCTTTATTCCTTTCTCTTATCTAATTACTCTGGCTATGACATCCAGTACCATGTTGAATAGAAGTGATGAAAGCGGACGTCCTTGTCTTGTTCCAGTTCTCACAGGGAATGCTTTCAACTTTTCCCCATTCAGTATAACATTGGCTGAGATTTTGCCATAGATGACTTTCATTACCTTAAGTTATGTCCTTTCTCTGCTGATTTTGCTGAGGGTCTTAATCACAAAGGGATGCTGGATTTAGTCCAGTGCTTTTTCTGTGTCTATTCAGATAGTCATGAGACTTTTTTGTTTTTTTGAGATGGAGTCTGACTCTGTCCCCAGGCTGGAGTGCAGTGGCACAGTCTTGGTTCACTGCAACCTCCGCCTCCTGGGTTCAAGTGATTCTTCTGCCTCAGTCTCCCAAGTAGCTGAGACTACAGGCACGCACCACCACATCCAGCTAATTTTTGTATTTTTAATAGAGACGTGGTTTCACCATGTTGGCCAAGATGGTCTCAATCTCTTTACCTCGTGATCCACCTGCCTCAGCCTCCCAAAGTGCTGGGATTACAGGCGTAAGCCACCACGCCTGGCCTGATTTTTGTTTTTAATTCTGTTTATGTAATGTATCACATTTATTCACTTATGTATATTAAACCATCCCTGCGAGCCTCCCCATTGAGAAAGCAAGCAGACTCACAATTTTTTGGCATCTCAGGGATTCTGAGGCAGTGACCCAGTTCCTTCAAAGGGTCCGTGGATTCTCTTGACTTTCCTGGTATGTTTCTGCAGTAGTCCTAGGAGCCAAAGTTCACGATGTGAGTCTCCACATGCTGCTCTGTCTGTCCGAGAGGAAGCTGCAAACTAGTCTTCATTCCTATCTGCCATTTTCACTCAATCGCACAAAGATGTCTTTATAACATAAGGATGCAAGGAGAAACAGCAAGTGCTAATGAAGAAGCTGCAGCAAGTTATCCAGAAGACTTAATTAAGATCATTGATGAAGGTGGTTACACTAAACAAGATTTTCAACGTAGACGAAATAGGTTCCTGCTGGAAGAAGGTACCGTCTAAGATTTTCATAGCTATAGTGGAGAAGTCAGTGTTTCAAAGCTTCAAGGGAAAGGCTGACTCTCTTGTTAGGGGTTAATGCTGCTGGTGACTTAATGTTGAAGTCAATGCTCACTTACCATTCTGAAAATTCTAGGGCCCTTAAGTATTAGGGTAAATCAACTCTACCTATGCTCTATAAATGGAACAACAAAGCCTGGATGGGAGCACATCTGTTTGTAACATGATTTATTAAATATTTGAAACCCACTGTTGAGACCTACTGCTCAGAAAAAAAGATTCCTTTAAAATGTTACTGCTCATTGACAATTCATCTGGTCACTCAAGAGCTCTGATGGTGATATAAAAGCTGATGAATGCTGTTTTCATGCCTGTTTATGCCTACTAACATAGCGTCCATTTCACAGTCATGGATCAAAGACTAATTTCAACTTTCAAGGTCTTATTACTTAAGGAATACATTTCATAAGACGGCTGCTGTCATAGATAGTGATTTCTCTAATGTAACTGGGCAAAGCAAATTGAAAATCTTCTGGAAAGGATTCATCATTCTATTGCCATTAAGAACATTTGGGATTCATGGAAAGAGGTCAAAATGTCAACATTAACAGCAGTTTGGAAGAAGTCGATTTCAATACTCATGGATGCGTTCAAGTCTTCACTGGAGAAAGAAACTGAAGTTGTGGTGGAAATAGCAGGAGAACTAGAAATAAAAATGAACCCTGAAGATGTGACTGAATTGCTGCAATGTCATGGTCAAAGTTGAATAGATGATGATGTGGTTTGGCTGTCTGCCCCCACCCAAATCTTACCTTGAATTGTAATACTCCCCACAAGCCATGGCAGGGACCCAATGGGAGGTAATTGAATCATGGGGGTAGTTTTCCCCGTACTGTTCTTGTGATAGTGAGTGAGTTCTCACGAGATCTGATGGTTTTATAAGGGGGCTTTTCCCTTCGCTCTGCCACTCTTCTCCTTTCTGCTGCCTTGTGAAGAAGGTGCTTTGCTTCCCTTTCACCTTCTGTCATGGTTGTGGGTTTCCCAAGGCCTCTCCTGTCATGCTGAACTGTGAGTCAACTAAACCTCTTTCCCTTAGAAATTTCCCAGTCTTGGACCATTCTTTATAGCAGTATGAAAATGGACTAATACAGATGAGGAGTTTCTTCTTATGGATGAGTAAAAAAAGTGGTTTCTCCTGGTGGAGATGTTGTGAACATTGTTTAAATGACAACCAAGAATTTAGAATATTACATATACTTAGCTGATAAATCACTAGCAGGGCTTAAGAGAATTGGCTCCAGTTTTGAAAGTTCTACTGTGGATAAAATGTTATTGGATAGCATTGCGTCCCTCAGATAAATCTTTACTGAAAGGATGAGTCAATTGACGTGTAAACTCACTGTTTTATTTTAAGAAAATGCCACTGCTATTTCAACCTTCAGCAATTACCACTCTGTTCAGTTAACAGCCATCAACATGGAGTCAAGACCTTCTATCAGAGAAAAGATTACAACTTGCTGAAGGCCCAGATGTTTGTTAGCAATTTTTAGCAATAAAGTATTTTTAATTAAGGTATGTTCATTGTTTATTATTACACATAATGCTATTACACACTTAATAGACTATAGTATAGTGTAAATATAACTTTTTATGCACTGGGAAACAAAACAACCCATGTGACTCACTCTGTTGTAATATTCACTTTATTGGGGTGGTCTGGGACTGAACCTGCAATATCTCCGATGTATGCCTTTGACATTAATATTAATCTTCTATGGGCCAGGCACTTCAACCTCATGAAATTGACCTTGTCTCCCAATTCATGCCTTTTAGGATCAATGTCATTTCCTTACTCTGAGATCTCTCTGGTACTACTTTTTGTCATTTCTCTCTGCTTCTTCTTAAACTCAGTCTTTTGAACCAGGAATCAACAACATCAAAACTTCCTAGATTTTACTATTTTTTTGCTGTGGGAAATTGTCTGACATTCAGTCAAAACATAGGTATTTACTGGGGACCTGCTGGCTGCTGGTCAGCACTGGATGAGAGGTTCTGCAGGATTACACACTAACAGCACATCACAGTTCCTAACATGAATGAGTGTATAAGCTATTCAGAAAGAAAAGATGATAGAGAACAATAGAAGATGGTCTGTAATGTAATGAATGGATAAAATGTGTCACTGGCTCCAGCACAGGTAGACCCCAGAGATGAAGTTTGAGGCCAGAAGTGGCAAAAGACCATTGTGGGCAAGATCCAGGGTTGGGGTTTAGCATTGTGTCCATAATGGAGGCAAAAAAAAAAAAAAAAAAAAAGGCAGTCCTGTGTGGTTGACCCTGTGGCCAAGGCTGAGAGAGGTGATTTGTACGATCAAGAGAGGCTGATGGACTATGTGAGGTGTTTATCTTATCTCAGTCGCCCAACACCTTATATTGAAGGTGAGGATATCACACAACTAAATTTTGTTTGTGTTTATATAACTTGGCACTTATGTTTTTAATATCAACTTTGTAAAATAAATGTCTTTAAAATTAGACTAATTATCGCCACCCTCCAGCCATCAGCACAGCTTCTGATGTGGAGATGTGCAAGTCGGGAAATAAATAAAACATCATTCCATATTGCCCACTTTATGATTTCATTAAGTTTAGGTGATAAACTTTGCCTGCTAGAGTAAAACCTATGACATTCGTGTATTTTTAATCTGCCTTTATTTTCCAGAAATAACTTTTTAAAGTGCATAATATACAACCATTACAGAAAAAATTAGAAACAACAGATAAGTCAATAAAGAATAATCCCCTATCATCTTGGCACCAAGAGATACAAAATGTTCACATTTTATTTTAAAACTGGCAGATTTCTTTTGCGAATACAATACATATAAATTGGTTCTTGTCTGGTACATTTCCAATCTATCCAGGAGTGGTGGGTGATTGGATAAACTACTTCAGAGCAGAAGAGTATTTGATGAAGTATTCACAGAGAAGATGAAACACAGTGAACTGGTAAGATATTTTGAAGATCACTCTTAGTACAAATGGGAAATGAAACCAATTTTTATTTTATGTAATGCAGTGCTTGGGGAAAACATAGATATTTTTCACCATTATAGAAAGCAGATTTTTTTTCAGTGCAAAACAGACACTTTATAAATGTGTCAAAAGTGTCATGTGTGATAGACTGTTATCATATTTTGTGGTAGTAGAGAATTATTAGTAAGGAAAAAAGTGGTGGTGAGGGGGGTTAGCCAAGATGGCTGACTAGAGGCAGCTAGGTTGTGCCAATCTAAGAGAAATAGAAGGGGTGAGTAAATACAGCACCTTTAACAGAAGCATCCAGGTATGCACATTGGGATTCATCAAGGAAACAATTTGACTCGGAGAATGGAGAAAAGCAACTGCCCACCCGGGAGTGACATGGAACCAGGGGCGCCTCCCTTGCCTAGGGAAGTGTTGACTGAATGAGGAAGTGACTGCAGAGACCCACTGTTCTACCACAGATCTTCGCAGCCCGCAGGTCAAGAGATCCCTTCATGGACCCACTCTACAGAACCTTCAGTTTGACATGCAGAGCTACATAATGTCTCTGCAAAGTAGCCATTCAGGCACATGTGGAGCCCTGGGAGCCTTAGATATTCAGCTTCCTGGCAAAAAGTAGCTGCAACTCTGGCAAAGTGAGAGGTTAGACCCTTGTACATACCCATAGGAAAGGGGCTGAATCCAGGGGAGTGAGAAGCGACAGACTGCAGGCCCTGCTTCCATGGCACCTCACAGGGTAAGACCCGCTGGCTCGGGAATCCAGCCATTCACCAACAACAACAGTTACACCTTCCTGAGATGGAGCTCCCGGCGAGGGGAGGGGGCCACAACTTTGTTGTTTTACAGCCTTAGCAGGTGTTGCCTTTGGACTCTAGGGAGTCTGAAGTGACTGGAGGCTGGAGCGGACCCCCAGACCAGCATAGCAGCTCTACAAAGCAGCAGCCGACTGCTTTTCATGTGGATCCCAAATCCCTTTTCTCTTCACTGGGTAGAATCTCCTGACCAGGACCTCCTGTCACCCCCACTGGTGCTTTCTGGCTGACAGCAGTTTCAACCCCTCCCTGAGATGCAGCTTCCCGAGGGAGGGGCAGGCCATCATCTTCGCTCATTAGGAGCCTTAGCCATTGTTGCCTTCAGGTATTAGAGAGTCCAAGGTGACCAGGGGCTGTAGTGGACCCCCAGAAAAGCACAGCTATCCTGAGAAAAAGCAGCCAGACTGCTTTTTTACACGGGTCCCTGATCCTATACCTCCTCACTGGGTGGGATCTCCCGACTGGGGTCTCCAACCAGTTCCTGCAGGTGTGTTCAGGTCGGTAACAGGTCCGACCTCCCTAGGATGGAGCTCCCAGAGGGAAAGGTGGACCACCATTTTTGCTGTTTTTCAGCCTTCACTGTTGATATCTTTAGATACTGGAAAATTCAAGGCAACTGGGGACTGGATGGAGCACCAGCATAATACTGCAGCAGCCCTGTGGAAAAGTGGCCAGACTGTCATGTGGGTCCCCAATCTCGTATCTCCTCACTGGGCAGGTCCTCTTGGCTTGGGTCTCCAACTACCCTTTGCTGCGGCTATAGAGTCAATAGCAGCTCTGTAACTCCCTGAGGCAGGGCTCCCCATGGTAGGGGCAGGTTGCCATCTTGCCTGTCTTGCAGCCTTTGCCCTTGGTGTCTCCAGGCTCTGGAGAGTCTGCGAGGACCAGGAGCTGGTCCAGACCCCCAGCACAGAACACCAACCCCACGGAAAAGTGGTCAGGTTGTTCCTCATACAGGTTCCGATCCTCACTTCTCACTGGGCAGGGCTATTCAACCTCCAGCACAACCACCCTGCCTCTGCCTGATCACTTCAATCAGAGCCAGCTCAGCACTTCTCCTAGGAGGAAATCCCAGAGTCAACCCACAAACCCTCCTCCACTGCGGCTGCAGTGGTACAGTTCCAACAGCCCTCGTGCTTGGGAAGGAACAAGGGGCTTAGTTATTATGCTGACACTTCCAGCACACCACAGCCACCCTATAGAGAGGAGCCCAGCCCTACTTCCAGGGGAATCCCCACCCCAGACTCTTCACCAGGCAGGGCCCCTGGCTCATGACTGCAGAATAGCCACTCCACCCATAGCTGAACATGCCCATAGTAATGGCCTGAGGAGAGGCTTGTAGAGACATGTTACAGCCCCTTTGTCACTGGTCCTATCCCTGCTGCCCTCAGTCTGAAGAAGCAAAGAGCCTGAGGGCTGCATCTGAGCCTACAGCATGCCACAGTCATATGGAGAGGAAACCAGTCTCTCCTCCCAGTGAACCCTTCACCCCCTGCTGCCAAACAAGCAGAGCCCCAAGCTCATGCCAGCACTGCAGCCGCCCCCCGCCACTGGCTGAACACTCCCAGTAAGAGCAGCTCTGTTTCACAGAGATGGAGCCCCCAGGGGCAACTAAAAGTCTCTGTGCCACTGCTTCTGCAGCGGTATTACCCCGGCCACCTTCAGACTAACAAAGGCAGAGGGAGTGGCAGAGAGGCTTTTGGTTGCCCCTGGAGGCTCCACCTACAAGAGAGATGGAGTGCAGGAAAGGGAACTCCCGGCCGGGCCCACAGCACAGACCCATCCTAGGCTGACTGCACTGAGCAATTGCTGACCTGCATTTCTCCGGGGTGGAGCCCCTAGGATACAAATAAAAGACCATCAGCTACAACCACTGCTAAGTTTCCTTCCTCTGCTGACTCTAAGTTGGGGAGGAAACATAAATCCTGAGTTCACCCCAGAGCTCTGGTGGACAGCCCAGGAGTGCCAAACCACAATTTACAGCCAGCGCTCAAGTGGAAGAGGGGCCCATGCTTTCAGAGCATTGAGAGCACAGAGCAGCATGGCTGCAACTGTGAGGAAATATAGGGGAGCCACACAGCTGAGCCAGAGCCTACCAACTGACCACTATGCCTAAACGCCACCTCCTGGATCACACCCCAAAGCCTCAACACCAAAAATATCTAGGTAACATACTCCCTTGTAAAACCAAAGACAAGAAGTTAGCCACAAATAAAAACCTGCATAAAGCTTCAGCCCTGTGAAAACGTCCAGAAAAGAAGTCTATTGACTATACTCAATCTACACTGCAGTTAAAGGAACACCCACATGCAGAGATGAGAAAGAAGTAATATAAGAACTCCCATAACTCAATGGCCAGAGTGCCATATGTCCTCCAAATGACCACACTAATTTTCCAACAAGGGTTCTTAACCTGAACCCAGGAGGCAGAGGTTTCAGTGAGCTGAGATCATCCCACTGTACTCCAGCCTGGGTGACAGAGTGAGACTCTTTCTCAAAAAATAAAAATAATTTAAAAAAGTAAACATGAGATATGCTAGGTACTAATATGTGCTATAAAGAAGATAAAATAAGGTTAATGCAGTAGACAGTGACTGCCTTAGCTGGTGTGTTTGGCTGAAGACCTTAAGGTGACATGGGAATTCCAACGTAGATGATAAATGGGGCTGGATGAGTTTGGAAGCATGGCAAAGAGTTTGGATTTTATCCTAGGTGGAGGATTTTCCACAAGGCAGTGAGACATTCTAACAGACACTTTTGAAAGATTACTCAACTGCTAGATGAAAGATGGACCTAAGAGGTCAAGGGCAGCAGTGTAGGGATAAAAGGCTATTGCAATGGTGTAGGTGAGAGAAGAGGCATCTTGGACTATTATTAGAGCAGTGAAGATGGTGAGAAGTGGACACTTTCAGGATATAATATGAGTATTGAACTGGTTAACCTATAATAGATGTAAGAGACGGAAAGAAATAGATGACGAAGACTAGATTTTTGGCTCATCAACTGAATATCTGAGGATGGCACTTATTTAGGTGTGAAGGTGTATTAGTCCATTTCCACACTGCTGTGAAGAACTACCTGAGACTGGGTAACTTATATAGAAAAGAGGTTTAATTGACTCACAGTTCCACGTGACTGGGGAAGCCTCAGGAAACTTACAATCATGGCAGAAGGGGAAGCAAGGCATGTCTTACCGTGGTGGAGCAGGAGAGAGAGAGTGAACAGGGAAGCGCCACACTTTTAAATCATCAGATCTCATGAGAACTCACTAACACAATAACAGCAAGGGAAATATTTGCCCCAATGATCCAATCACCTCCCACCAGGCCCCTCTTCTGACATGTGTGGATTACAATTCAAGATGAGATTTGGATGGGGACATAGAGCCAAACCATATCAGAAGGCTTGATAGCAGAATGATTTTAGTGGGTGGGTAGGAAGCAAGTGGATAAAGACTTCTGTTTTCGCCATGCTCTTTGAAGTGTCTATTAGATACCAGGTACTTGGTTGTATATAAGAATCATTCTGACTGCTGCAGTTTTTGCTGGATTCCAGTGGGAAGTTGCATCAGATTACAAGATTTATAGAACATTATGGTAATGAGCATCTATATGATGATGAATGACCTGGGAATCTTGGACTTCTGATAGTGGCTGACATAGCTTGGGATATAAATTAAGATGGATTGATCCTGCAAGTCAGAGCATACAATAGATGTAGATACTGGTCATTACTTGGCTTGCTTCCACTGAGACAGTTTAATGATACTCAACTGCATATGATGTTGAGAATTATTCTTAGCTTTTTCTTTTTCATAAAAAATTTTAATAACCAATTTTAAAATCATTTTCCTGATTAATCTTTCTAAAATGAAACTTTGGAAGAATTATTTTGTCAAAGTTTATTCTGTACCCATGAGTTCAATAGTTCAATAATAAACACCACCCAGGAGTTGTGTCTTAGTGCACACAAATACAATGATATAAATTGTAAATGGTTGGTTCTTTCATTAAAGAGGCCAAATACAGCTAAAATATCCTAAGAGTTCACCTTTTTTTTTCTTTACTTGTAGATACCAGGCACAATCAGGTACCTAATCACTGGGTATCTAGATTTTAATGAGAATGCCATCTCCCCTAACTTTAACTTACACCCATTGGGAAGGGGAGGGGCTCCGCTTTTGGAGGGCAGAGCAAGGTTGGAGAATGTACAAATAGACTTGGGGAAGTTCTTTCAAATCTTAGTACTCATCCTTTGTTCATCTCCTGGATCATTGCCCAAAGAGTGGAAGAAATTGCCAGTCAAGCCAGCCAGGTGGGTTAAGTCTATCCTGGCAGTCCTGGAGACTGCTGCAGACTGACTGCCTGATGTCCATGCCCCTTGGGGGTTTTCCCCTTTCAGAAGGGATTTCTCCCTGATCTCTCCCCACAAACTCTGACTTTGCTTTCTCATTTCCTAAGAGCAACTCAATATGCATTTCCTCATCCAAGCTACCTTCCACTATTTCCCTACTGTCTCTCTGTCATTTATATTTTTCATTCTTCTCTTCCTTTCTCTGGTCTACCCTTGCCCCTTTGTTGTCAATGAGTAACTGATAAATGTGAATGATTCTTCTAAGGTTTATTGACCAGCGCTTTCCCCCAAGCATTTGTTGGTGACTCACAGGCATTTCATCCCATAGTCGATCAACACCAGTTCCAGGACAACCTGCTCTGATAGTCCCCACTCCTTGCCCCTGTTATTTTTCATTTCTTCCTCACTGATTCCCTATAGACTCTTCACTTATATTTTACTCTTCATATTTTATCATTTGAGCCTTGTGTTATTAAGTAAATGTCTACCTGCCATTCCAGTTTGTAAAGTTCTTGCCAATTAGAGTCCACGTGCTGTTCATTTTTGCATCCTTCAGCACACCTAGCCAAGTACAGCACTCATAATAGATGTTTAACAAATGTTGGTTGTGAATGAGCTCATGGACCAACTTAAATTCTATGTCTTCTAGAAAAACTCAGTTCCAATACTGCAACCCACGTTGATCCTATTTTTGTATTCTCCTAGTACTTCATGTCTGCATTAGTCAATTCTTTGTTTTTAACCTAATCATGTGTTCTCTTTCATTATCATTTAGCTGTTACACATTGTGTAAACCCTTTTTCCCTCATTTTATTGTGAACATACAGAGAGCTCATAACCAGCCTCTTCAGGGACTGATGCAGTGTATTTTCCACAGAAATTGTTCAATAAATGTGTGTTGCATGGAAGAATGAATTAATGCATGATTTGAAGAATGAATAAACACACTTCTGTCTTTTTATCTACTCCTCAGCTTCCTGATCCTATAGGCTTGAATGCTTAGTGTCACTTAATTCTTTGCTTTTCCTCCACTTTCCAAATCAAACCAGTCACAATATGTTATTGATTCTTACCTTTCAGTACCTCTTAATCTACTCTGAGTGTAATAAGAAATTTTACCCATCCTCTTTCAAACATAAAGGTAAGCAAAAATCAGTTATAAATTATAAAACTAGCTTGTAGCTACTACTTATATGATAAACACATCTGGCAGAGAGGTTGGTGGATTTCACTCAATGTATTTTAGCCTTTTCTCTTTGATAATTTCTCCTTGTAAAGGAGAACTTCTTATAAAACATTAGAATTTAGATAGAGAATATAGAAATTAAGATAGAGGTCATGGTAATGGCCTGAGGTAACCAGGTGATAGATCTGGGTAGCTTAGGGAATACGTGTGTGTGTCTCTGTGTGTGTGTGTGTGTGTGTGTGTGTGTCTGTGTGTGTGTGTTTTGAGATACAGTCTTGCTCTGTTACCCAGACTGGAGTATAGTGGGACGATCTCGGCTTACTGCAACCTCTGCCTCCCAGATTCAAGTGATTCTTGTGCCTCAGACTCTCAAGTAGATGAGATTAGAGGTGTGCGCCACCACGCCTGGCTAATTGTTTTTGTATTTTTAGTAGAGACGGGGTTTCGTCATGTTGGCCAGGCTGGTCTCATACTCCTGGCCTTAAATGATCCACCTGCCTTGGCCTCCCAAAGCGCTGGTATTACAGGCTTGAGCCACCATGCTAGGCTGCGAATACATCTTTCTTTTTGGTTGGCACTGGTCCTCAAGGCTCACTCCAGACATTGTTAGAAGAAACTTTCCTTCTATCCATGTGATTTGTTGTAAAGAAAGACTAAAAAGTATCCAAATTGTACTTTATAAAGAATTTCCCATAGTGGAGATTAACATTCGATATATGAAGGTCAAATGATGAAGATGTGCCATGAAACCTCATCAGACTCTATTAGTTAATTTCAATCAGCAAGTGACAACTGCACATTTTAAAGCCTAGATCTGTGATGACACCCAGTGGCCAAAATGTCAACCACTGAAATTTAAAAAATATATCCAGTATTTTCATCAGCACACAAATAATACTGCATCAACTTTAAATTTTGATTAAATAACAAAGCATGAAAATGTTCTACATTGAGAATATCATCAATGAAATGTGGACAAACCAACTTTCTTTAGTACTGTATTTAGTAGAACTTTCCCAACCAGTTCAGGCAGATAAAAGCACCGGGTTATCAAAGGTGACACATTCCTAAAAAAAAAAAATGCTTTTAAACTTGGAAAAAGTAATTTGTGTCAGTATGTAGCAAAGAACCAAAGACCAAATACAGGAGAGTACAAACAGAGATTATTAAGCCTTCACACATGGCCCTTTAAATAATTAGAAAATCATTAACATGCTTAGCTTGGCAATTCAGATCACATTAATTACTTTAGCCAGTACCCATCCCAAAATGTATAGGATGTTTTGTACATTGTTTCACTTGCTCATTCAAAAATATTTCCTGGTGTCCTGGGTTGAGAAGCAGACTTGGAGAGGGAGATTAATATCCATGACATTTGTGAAGGCAGGCTCTTGGGATCACACTTGTAGATGGAAAATGAAGGAGGAGGATTGTGGGGAGAGAGAGAGGAGATGGTTCCTATACAGCCTCAGCTGACCTCACAGAGAGCTCTCTGAAGCTAGCCTGGCCTCTCAGTGTTGTCCATTCTTGGGGTAATGAAGCAGGGCTTTTATCCTCTGCCTCCATCCAGTCATTGGATGTGGGCTACTCCCAGAAAGGGAGTAACCTTAGGTGAGGTAGCTCTGAAGAGGCCTGACAGCTGAGGCTTGTCTACTGACAACACTCCAGCAGCTGGGTGGGGGATAAGACCTCCAGGCTCAAGTGTGATCTCTATGGCCCACCACAGCATCCACCACACTGACGCAATATGATGCCAACAAAATAAACAGGCTTTTTGATCTTCTGTAACTTAAAGATAAGCGTTAAGCCAATGAACACTTCGATATATACTTAAGGCTGTGAAGGAAGAGAGGGCTTTAAGACAAGAATGGGCAGGGGTTGGGGGAAGGAAAGGAGGGCTAATGCCTGGCTGTCTGCTGGTTTCATAATCAGGGCAGAGTGGCAGGAAGGATACAAAAAAGAACTATAACGCTTGGACTGGGCATTGTTCACTTTATTCTGTGGGTAGCATGCAGTCACTGAGAGGTTTTACAAAGGGAACAGGAAGCATAATGTAGACAAGTGAAGTGGTAGTGGAGTAGATTAGATTAGAAGGAAATTGAGCATTTTAAACTCAACACAGGAATCAAGCATTTTCTTTTGAAGGTCATCTCCAATTTGGGCCTGTGTTTCTGGTCTCATTTCTCACCATTACCTTCTAGATCCTTTCGGGCCTATACAGGTAATGGCCTCTTCCATTATCTGAACATAAATGTTAACTCCATTTTTTTTATATTGTCCTTTGACACCAATGAAATTTTCTAGTCTTTAAGATCCAGCTCAAATTTCACCTCCATTTGAAATGTCTTTTTCTGCTTCAAGCCATTCAAGGGTCTCTCTCTACCCTTATTTTCAGGATAAAGCAAAAATGTCTTACTGTAACTCACAAAAACGAGTAGGATCTGGCCTCTGTTTATTCACCTTGCCAGACTTATATCATCCCATTCACCTATGTTTGTTTGCCAACGTGGGGAACTTGTGCCTTATTTGGCTTTTTAGTAGGTTGGTGCAAAAGTAGTTGTGGTTTTTGCCATTAACCACAATCACATTTGCACCAACCTAATAATTTCAGGAAAAATAATCATATCTTTGACATGCTAAATGCTTCATTGTTAAATTGAAAAAAGGTAAACAATCTTCACAAATAAAATTACTTTTGATAACTCTTCTCCTTCAAAGAATCATGGTTTAATGCAGAGTATTGGCTGGGTACAATGGCTCATGCCTGTGCTGCCAGCTTTTTGGGAGGTCAAGGTGGATGGATGGCTCCAGCACAGGAGTTCAAGATCAGCCTGGTAATGTAGTGAGACCTCATCTCTACAGATAAATCAATAAATAATAAAGAGTATTTCTTTTCTAAGTTCACTGATGTACTAAGAAATTTAAGACTTCTGCACTATAATTTGTAGCCAATCATCCCCAGAGCCTTAAATGCTCATGTTAATGATAAATATGATATGTTTCTTCTATGTGAAATATTTCTTCTAAGTAAAACATTAGTACATTTGCAACTGTAGAATTAGAAGGGACAATAAAGATCGTCTATTATAAGCCCCACAGATTATAGTCAAATAAACTGTCTTGGGGGTGTTAAATATGACTTGAAAAGCATCCCTTAGCTAGTTCGTGACAATGTCGAAGCTAGAAACTAAGTTCATTTATTGCCAATAATAAGAAACATTTAGAGGCCCTACACGAGCCAGGTACTCCTCTGAACATGCTAGGTATATTATCTCATTTAATCTTCACAATCCTATGAGGCGATACTGTTATTATCTTCAATTAGAGCAAGGAAGCTTAGCCACAGAAAGGTTGGCTAAACTTGTCCAAATTGTAAAATGCAGAATCATTATAATAAAAACCCTCAAAAAGATCTTTCTCTTTTCAGCTTCTCAAATTTCCAAACCCAGACATATCAGCATATATAATGCATTAAAAATTAAACTCCTTCCATTAGAAAGTAGACTCCATCTTCTGACCCCTTGATCTGAGCTGGATGGTCAGAAACTTGACTCACTTTGACCAGTAAAACTGAGGCTGAAGTAACATTGTGTGGCTTCTGGGGAAGTTATCAAAAAGTGTTGCAGCATCCAATCTCACCTTCCAGCTGCTCAGAGACTGCCAAGTTAAGACACTTAAACTAGTTTCCTTAAAGTTGACAGACTGCAAGAAGAGAACAGCCCAGACACCAGTAGATATATGTGAGGGAAACTCACTTGGACTGTTCATCAATTCCCACTATCAGCTGACTGCAACCACAGAGTGAGACCATGAAAACAACTCTACTTACCTTAGCCCAAATTGCTGATCCACAGAATTATGAAAAAATAGTTATTTTTTCAAGCAAATATGTTTTGAAGCAATTTGTTATATAGTAATTGATAACTGACAGAGCATATGATATTGTTGTTTGATCGATTTAGCATGGCATTTCTTTTCCTATCACTTTGTTTTTAACTTTTCTGAGTCTTTATATTTAAAGTAGGTTTGTGGTAGCCAGTACACAGTTAAGTCTAGTTTTTATTTTTTTAATCCAACCTGACAGTCTCTGGTGTTTAGAGCATTCATATTTAAAGTGATTATTGAAATAGTTGCATTAAAATTTACCATCTTTGTAACTGTTTTCTATTCATTGCATTTGTTCTTTATTTCTTTCTCTTGCTGTTTTTCTGACTTCTCTGGGGTTAATTAAGCATTTTGTCTGATTTGATTTTATATGTTTACTTGGTGTATCATATACTTTTTATTAAAAATTTAGTAATATCCCTAGGGTTTACAATATACATCTTAAAATAAGCCCACCTTCAAGTAACATTATATAACTTTATAAGAACGTGCTCCCGATTCATTCCTCCCATTCCTTGTGACATTGGTGTCAATTATTTTACGTGTCCATATGCTATAGTCACCCTGTACATTGTTAACTTTAAATAGCTATCTTTTAGATCAATTAACAATATTATTTTAATTTCACTTATTCTTTTTCTAATGCTTTTCTTTGTATAGATACAAGTTTTTGACCTATATCATTTTTCTTATCTCTGAAGAATATCTTTAATATTTTTGCAGGGCAGGTCTGATGGCAATGAAATCCCTCAGTTTTCTCTAAAAAAGCCTTTATTTTTCACCACTGAAGAAAAATGTTGCTGGATATAGAAATATAGGTTGACAGGTTTGTTTCAGCATTTCAAAGATTTCACTTCACTCTTCTTGCTTGCATGGTTTCTGAAGCCAAATCTGCTATAATCTGTATCCTTACTTCTGTTTTTTTATTTGTTTGTTTTGTTTTTTGGGGTTTTTTTTTTTTCCCTTCTGGCTTCCTTCAAGATTTTGTCTTTGATTTGCTGCAGTTCGAATATGAAATGCCTGGTTGTATAATTTTATTTTTAATCATTTGTTTTGGCCTTCTCTGAGCTTCCTGGATCTGTCATTTGATGATACTGTTATTATCTTCAATTAGAGCCAGGACGCTTAGCCACAGAAAGGTTGGCTTTGGTGTTTGTCATTAGTTTTGAGAGTTCTTGGCCGTGTATTGTTTCAAATAGTTCTTCTGTCCTGTTCTATTTGTTATCCTTCTGATATTCAATTATACCTTTTGATACTGGTCCACAGTTCTTGCATATTCTATTGTTTTTTAAAATTTGTTTTCCTTCTGTTTTTCAGTTTGGGAGCTTTAAAAATTGACCAATATTCTGGCCGGGCCCGGTGGCTCACGCCTGTAATCCCAGCACTTTGGGAGGCTGGTGGGTGGATCACAAGGTCAGGAGTTCGAGACAAGCCTGACCAAGATGGTGAAACTCTGTCTCTACTAAAAACACAAAAATTAGCCAGGCATGGTGGTGCGTGCCTGTAATCCCAGCTACTTGGGAGGCTGAGGCACAAGAATCACTTGAACCTGGGAGATGGAGGTTGCAGTGAGCTGAGATTGCGCCACTGCATTCCAGTCTGGGTGACAGAGTGAGACTCCATCTCAGAAAAAAAAAAAAAAAAGAATTGACCGATATTCAAGTTTACCTGTTCTTTCCTTAGCTATGTCAAGTCTACTGATAAACCACCAAAAGGCATTTCTCATTTCTGCTACTGTTTCTTTGATTTCTAGCATTTCCTTTTGATTCTTTCTTATAGTTTCTATCTGTATTGACATTATCTATCTGATTTTGCATTTGTGTATTTTTTCAATCCTTTTATTAATCATAGTGTAACTGAGTACCCTCATTTTTCTAAGAGAGAGTTCTTTACTCTCTTTTTTTTTTTTTTTTTTCCTGAGACGGAGTCTCTCTGTCTCCCAGGCTGGCCTGCAGTGGAGCGATATCAGCTCACTGCAAGCTCCGCCTCCTGGGTTCACGCCGTTCTTCTTCCTCAGCCTCCCGAGTAGCTGGAGCGACAGGCGCCCACCACCACACCCGGCTAATTTTTTGTATTTTTAGTAGAGACGGGGTTTCACTGTGTTAGCCAGGATGGTCTCGATCTCCTGACCTCGTGATCCGCCCGTCTCAGCCTCCCAAAGTGCTGGGATTACAGGCGTGAGCCACCGCGCCCGGCGAGAGTTCTTTACTCTCTTTCTTCTTCTCTCTTTCCTTCTTTTCCTTACTTCCTACTTAGGTCTTTAGAAATGCAGTTATAGCTTTTACCTCCTCTTCACCAGACAGTCCTAGAGGGCAAGTTTATTTAGCTATGTTATTAGAAGCTCCAGAGTGAAACTCTTCTACCAGGAGGCTGCCTAAAGAAACAACAGTCCATCTACTACCCAAAGTATTTCTGCTATGAAACTCTCTCCCACCTGGAGAATTTTCTGCTGCTTTTACAACCTAGTCTTGTCCACAAAGGGACCAGCAGTCACCAGCTTGACCACCCAGTAGATAAGGCACTAAAGCTAGTATGCAGACCCCCCCACCTGCTCACTGCTTCCTCTGCATGTCATTCATGCCAGCATGCTAGGCCCCCTTTAAAAGCATCCCACTTCCTGCTCCCATAGGTGAAGAGGTACCCATAAAGACGAGATCCTGCTCTTCTTCCCCTAAGCAAGCTTTGGAATAAAATGTCACTTTCTTTATACCTTGCTCCTATTAATTGGAGTGACTGGACTTGTGTTTTGGTTACAAAATGTGGAGTGGGAAGTGACTGAACCTGTGTTTTGGTTACAGTTTTTGTGGCTTATATGGGGAAATGCTGCATGCCCTGGGTGAGCTAAGTTTGTCAGCCCAGTTTCACTACCGGGTGAGGTGTGGGGTCACCTGTGAGTGCCAGCTGCTCATGGCTAGCAGACCCCATCATGGGAACATTAGGAAACTTCCCAGAAGCTGCCAAAAATGAATTTGTTTTGGGGGCAGCTCCCTTTTGCCTCATGGCATGACATCTGCTGCCTTTGGTGTTTCACTGGTACAAGCAAAATGGCCTCTTAAGACACTGACAAACTTTGAAACTGAGTAGTCGGAGTGCACCCGAACTGGGTGGGTCTTTTGAGGTATCACTGGGGTCTTGCCCTATTTTAGACTTGGCTCTTTTGGAGTGTCACTGGGGCCCTGCCATATATATATATATGTGTGTGTGTGTGTGTGTGTGTGTGTGTATTTTTTTTTTTTTTGAGATGGAGTCTTGCTCAGCTGCACAGGCAGGAGTGCAGTGGTCTGATCTCGGCTCACTGCAATCACCTTCTCCTGGGTTCAAGCAATTCTCTCATCTCAGCCTCCCAAGTAGCTGGGATTACAGGCACCCACCATAAGGCCCCACTAATTTTTGTATTTTAGAAGAGACAGGGTTTTGCCATGTTGATCAGGCTGGTCTTGAACTCCTGACCTCAGGAGATCTGCCTGCCTTGGCCTCCCAAAGTGCTAGGATTACAGGCGTGAGCCACCACGCCTGGCTCAAGGCCCTGCTGTATTTAAGACTTGGCTGCTAGTGATAGCATTTGAGCATTTTATGCATTTGTATTTATTTGAATATGAAGTTCCATAGGAACTTGGCTCAGACTTAGCTTCCTGTGGAGCCATTTGAAACTGGGGCAGAGGATTCAGGACCTCACCCAGACCCTTGACTGGGGACTCATTTGAAGCACACTGTCTGCATGTGTGAATGAATGACTTTCTGGGTGGGCCCTGTTGCCTTTCTGTACTCTCTACCTCCCGATTCACCCTCCTGACTATCTTGGAGAGCTGCCCACCTAGGGTGCTGAGACTCTCCCTGACAGAAGATAAATGAGAATGGTGGGCCTAGTGCCCCCACACTGTGTCATGGTTGGAAGCTTCCCAAGATTCCATCTGGTCACTTTATGTTTTTTTTCCCTTCTCCTCCTTTCTTTCTCTCACCCTCCTTGTGACACCTGGCTCCTATGCCCAGTGTGGATTTCACAGGAGCATAGGCCTGGCTCCAGCGAGGGCTGTCTTTCCCTCTCTCTTCTTTCCTGCCCGCTTTAAATATGCTGTTACTAAGCTGCTGGTGCTGAGACAGGACTCATGTGGTCTAACTAGAATGGAAACGTCGGAAACTGTTCTGCAACTGAGGGAAGAAAAGGTGAGTCTGGTTTTTTTTCTCTCTTTTATAAGGAAGGGGTCTCTTTTGGAGCCAGGAGCTGTGCAACCTGGGGTTGGGGAGGGGAGATGCCAGAACTCCTTTAGCTGCCCCAGCTGGTGTCTAGTAGGTCACGTGTCCCTCCAGGCCACTGTCTCTAGACCCAGTCCAGCACTAGGACGCTACTAGGTGTTGCAGTCCGTGTGGTCTTGACTGTCTTTCAGGTTTATTTAGAGCCTCAGAACACTTTAGCTCATGGTGGAAAGGCTTGCAGGAACTCGAGATCTGACAGTTGGGATTAGTGATTTCCCTCTGGCTAGGGCTGGTTTAAATGCTCCCTCTATGGATAGGCATCAGCTGAATTTGGTCTGATTTTTTTTTTCTGCTATAACAGGGCAGCACTGAGTTCAATGCCTTACAATTGGAATGCTCTCCCTCCCCCAGGACTCAGAGACACTCTTTGGCCCACACTGCTGCTGCCACGGTGGTTTGGGGCAGGGGGCAAGGAGTGGCATCGGTGATTCAAGAGTGTTTTTTCTACCTCTTCAGTTCCTCTTTCAGTGATACAAAGTTAAAACCAGGTACTGTGAGTGCTCACCTGGTGCTAGATGCTTTAAGGCTATAAAATACATTTATGAGTTATAATAATTATTTGACTTGCCTGTTTTACAGCTATTAGATTCTAGGTAAGGTCTAGGGACATACAGAGCTAGCCAGGTTCCCAACCTAGGCTGGAAGAGTCAGACAGTTGTCTGCAGCTCTGTCCTTGTCCTGGGCTTTACAATCCAATATATGGTTAAAATTACTTACTTACCAGGTTTTTCACCAAAAATAAAAGTTGCTGAGAGTTAACATTGTAACATGTAATTGAGACTACTGGAGAAATAGTTTCACACACAAGATATATAAGGAAAGTAGAATGTGATTTTAGTAGAACGTTATAAGAAGGCATATAACTATGATATGGTTTTTGTTAAAGGGAATGTAATTTTGTCTAATTCAGAGGTTTTTTAAGGATTGGTCTAAGCTAAAAGAACAATAGAACAAAACTGAAAGTTTAAACAAATTGTGAAAGATTTGTGAGAGATTAATCTTGCAAAAGAAGTTCCATGGGTGTGAGAAAGCTGGCTAAAATTTGAAAGGGATTATTTAGTTTTTCCATAAATCAAACATTAAAATAAAAGCACACTGATGCAGGATGAGAATCTGGCCCTATGTGTCTGAATAACAAGGTTTTCTTAGAAAGCTGATCGGCTCTTTAACACAACATTGTAAAGGATTATAAAAAATTTATGGAAATTTTACCTTATGGTCATATTAATTAAGATTGGATAGATTTGTTTATAAGGTTTTATTGAGAATTGGGTTTAACATTAATAGTACACTAATGCAAAGGTGAAATTTTGCTTTCTCTTTTGAACAAATTTTTGTGTAAAATTAAAAAATAATAAAAAATAATTTGTTTGCCGTTTGAATAAATGACAGAAAACAGAGGGGAAAGAAAAGAGACAGATTCAGTTGGCCTCACACTGTCTTTATTGGGTTTTGTTTGAAAAGCTGTCTGTCCTCCATCAACAAGTAAAAATTTTTCCCTTTTACTTATAGTGACCTGAGATTTTATTTTGTAATACCAAGTGTTTAAACCTTTGATATCTGACAAACTTTCCAAAGTGAAATTCTAAATTAAGTTCTTTTTTTTTTTAACCTGGTTAAACTTTTCAGATATTAGGTCCCCTAAAGTCTAAAAGAGACATATCTGGCTTATTTGGCATATAAAAACCATACAGGAAACATTGTCAAATATAAAATGATGTTTACATTTCTTTCAGTTATATTTATGCAAATACATTCTGAGCATGTGTTCCAAAATTGTATGATTCCTATAATTCTGATATGTCTTAGCATATGTTGTCAGTAATAATTATGATTGTTATGCTAAATCACTATGTGCCACATAGCCAGATTTCCTCATTGATTGTGTCTTTGTGGCTATTCTGAGACTTTTGTCACCCAAAATTGTTATTTTACTCCGATTCTTTTCAAAGGTGGTTTTATAACCAGCTATAGGACTCTGACAGGTGCTCTTGAACGCAGGTTTCTGATAACTGGAGATTTTGACATTAGAATAAAGAAAAAAACTTCCAAAACTCCCATAAAAAGCTAATGCATTTATGAATATCAAACGGAACAGGAGTAAATTACATAGACTGAACTAATGGAAGACTGAAATAATCTTTACGACACTTTGTTTGAAACACTGCTAATTCTTTGATTTTTCAGAGTCCAAAAAACCTTTTTCCTTTTGAGCTATTTACAGCTTTTTATAGTTGAGTAAAGTATATTCCTGTGAGCAAAATTTGGAGAATTTTTCTTTCTTTTTACCTGATTTCTCCAGAATTTGAAAACTATTTGTACGTAAACTTAATTTATGGCCGTATAGTTATCTGCATACGTTCAAGAAGAATCTGTTTTCTTCTGTGAAAGGACACCATTGAAGACACTGGTTATTTTGCCAAGGCTTTGACTGAAATGGCATACTTTCAGGTATACATAGACTGCTTTAAGGAATCAAAGTTGACTTATGGAGCCAATTAAAGTCTCTTGGAAAAAACTGGCTTCATACCTTGTTCATTAAATCCCTGTACAGAATTTCCTGACCTGTAGTAAGTAAAGAATGTCACTTTCTGATAGGCCCAAGAGCTCCAAATTATCTTGAGACCTCAAGAAGAGGAATTCACCCAATTCATACAAGTATTTGCAAGTACAGATAAGTCTGTGGCTGTGCTCAACATTTTAAAAGGTCAATTTAAGATTTCTTATAAGTAAAAATTTCAGCAAAGCCAATTTTAAAAGGAGCCAATTTGACAAATAGTTATTCTTGCTGCACTTTTTGCAAATAATCAGGCCAAACATAGTAAGATTAAAACTTATTTTGCAAATAAATTTGTCCTATTATGATTTGTCTTTAGTAATAACAGGAACTGGAGAGATAAAAAATTATATTTCAGAAAAAACTATAGTACACCTGTTGTTTGATTCTAGTTTTGTCCTTTGTTTTTGAGTTTTTATTATTTTCTGCAATTTGGACTAAATCCTGAATTCTTTCTGGGTTACAAGTCTCTAAACAAATGCTTTCAAGTTCTTTTTCCATTTTTTTCTTTTCTTTTTTTTTTTTTTTTTAAGACAAACTCTCACTTTGTTACCCAGGCTGGAGTGCAGTGGCATGATCTTGGCTCACTGCAAACTCCACCTTCCGGGTTCAAGCAATTCTCCTACTTCAACCTCCCGAGTAGCTAGAACAACAGGCGAGCACCAACACACCTAGCTAACTTTTGTATTTTTAGTAGAGATGGAGTTTCACCATGTTAGCCAGGCTGGTCTTGAACTCCTGAACTCAAGTGACCCACCCGCCTCAGCCTCCCAAATTGCTGGGATTACAGGTGTAAGACTGTGCCTGGCCTTCCTGCATTTTTCTGATTTGGACTTGATGAAATCACTACTACCTTATTCGTCATAATACAGGAGAGAAAAATGTGTCAGGCTGCTACCGCCCTCCTCTGTAACTAAAGATGCTTTGAGTCTAACATCTGGATAAATTGTGTCCACATTAACCTTTGTTTTTCTTCTGTTTCCATAGAAATGCCTCTTATTAAAAATCTGTTTGCCTTCATCACATACAGAGGACTAGCCCATCTGCAATGCCACCTCCTAGAAGAGACACAGCTAGCTAACTAAACTGATTCATTCTCAGAAACTAGATAGGATTTATGACCACCTTCGTGAATATTCACAGATCTTCCTATAATCCGTTAAACATATATTTAACCAACCTGTTATCATATCTGGTTATAATTGGCAGTGGGGAGCCTGCATGACAAGACTAAATGCTACATATAGATCCAAGATAATTCAGGAAATGTCTTGATAGCCTGCAAGACACAAACCAACAAATCAAAGCTATTTCTAACCCCACATATTGCTAGATCAATAGTTAGCATTCAGTTTCAGGTCAGGATTGTCCTGGTGATGGAAGCTACTTATCAGTTTAGCCCTGGCTGCAAGACTAGGCATACTTCTCTGCTTTGGATTTTACTACTGTTGCACCCTGTGTAGAGAAATGCAAGACAGGATTTTCCGTAGACTTTCCAGACCTCACACTATAATATTCCAACCAATATCATCTGTAAATTCGGGTACTCATGAATATTTTCAGTTCCAAATAGATCAGTTCCATTCTGATGCACAATGACTATGCCCCTTTCAGCAGGAAGCAGTCAGAATGAATACGGCACCTAAATCCCATAGAATTGAAATGGAACTTGGCAGTGGAGAATCGTAACCCAATACTCCCATCTCCTTTATTTTTATTTTTATTTTTTTTTATTTTGAGATGGAGCCTAGCTCTGTCGCCGAGGCTGGAGCGCAATGGCACGATCTCGGCTCACTGCAACCTCTGCCTCCCGGGTTCAAGTGATTCTCCTGCCTCAGCCTCCCGGGTAGCTGGGATTACAAGTGCCCACCACCACGCCCGGTTAATTTCTGTGTTTTTAGTAGAGACGGGGTTTCACTGTGTTGGTCAGGCTGGTCTCAAACTCCTGACCTCGTGATCTGCCCACCTCAGCCTCCCAAAGTGCTGGAATTACAAGCGTGAGCCACCACACCCGGCTATACTCCCATTTTTCTAAGAGATAATTTATTTTCTCACTCTTTTCTCTTTCTTCCATTTCCCCACTTCTCTAGCTAGCTCTTTAAAAATGGAATTATAGTCGTGACACCTACTTCACCAGATACTCCCTGCAGGGCACATTCATTTAACTATGTGCTTAGAAGCTCCAGAGCAGAACTCTCCACCAGGAGGCTGTCTCGAAAAACAGTCCATCTACAATCCAAAGTGTGCCTACTACAAAACTCTCTCTCACCTGGAGAATTTTCAAATGCTTTTACAACCTAGATCTGCCCATGAAGGGGCCAGCAGTCACCTGCTAAACTGCCCAGGGGTAAATAAGCCACTGCAGTTCATACACACCTGCTCATCTTCTCCTCTGGATGCCACTCATGCCAGCATGCCAGGCCCCCTTTAAAAGCACTTGCTTTCTGCTCCAAAAGCAAAGCAGTACTCTTAAAGGCAAGAGCCTGTACTTCTTCCCCTAAGCAAGTTTTGGAATAAAAAGTCACTTTCTTTATGCCAGACCTTGCTTTTGTTAATTGATTGGATTCTGCATGTGGCAAGTGACTGAACCTGTGTTCTGGTTACCATAGCATTTTAAATTGCCTGCCTGATAGTACCAGCGTGTGTCATATCTGAGCCAGAACCTGAAGACTGTTTTCTCTCTTCAGACTCTGCTTTTTCTTGTTTTTGATATATCTTACAATTTCTGTTGTTATTGTTGTTGAAAACCAGATATACTGCGTAAGGTAATAGGTACCAAGACAAGTCTTCAGTGTGAAGCGTTATATTAATCTTGCTTGGAGTTAAAATGCGATTTAATCTTTCTTATAGCCATAAATACCAGAGATTTCAAATCCTTTCAGTGTCCTTGGTTTTGGCTTTGGAACTTCCTTTTGTATTTTTCCTTAGAGAAAATCTGTGTCTTGCAGCTTCTTTTGGCTGAAATTCACTTTTATTATATTGGAGACTTATTGGTGTAGTGTATGGTGTGAAGAGAGGAAGGATTCTAAAATCATCTGTGTCTTGGTCTTTTAGTGGGCTTGTATCTTGGGAGATGACCTTCACAAGTGTTTCAATTTCTCCTCCAGGGGGATAGTTTTTTATCCCATTGCTCCCCGTTTTTCCTGGCTGTGGCATTCTCAATCAACTTCCTTGCTGCCTTCTCCCCTGCTGACTATGGATTTTTTGTCCCTTAGGTGAGACAGGAAAGTGGGCTGGAGTTGAGCAGAGTTCCCTTCTCCTAGCTAGGCGAGTTTTCAGTATTGCCCTCTGGGGAGAAGTCCTTTCTATTGGAGACAAGGCCTTTGTTAGGGAGAAGGGGCTGGCAGGATTTAACAATGACTATTCTTTACCCTCCTCCTACCAGGGCCATTGGGAGATTTATCTTGAATCCTCGGAACCTCCTTGTGAGAACCTACTGGTATTTCTGGAAAGTGTATGTGCACGCCCGCCCCCTGCATGACAGCAACCACCAGGAGTTTCTCACTCTCACATTAGACCATACTCAGGGTCTAGCAATTCATGAAAATTACTAGGTAAGTGTTCCAATCAGCTTAGGGCATCCAGGAGCTTCTGCTGGATGTATCTGCAAGTATCAGATGCTCTTGAATCTCTCGGGATGTGCATATCTCTCCAGATGGGTGGCTGTTTGCCCTGAGTCCTTGGTTCTCTGGTGGGCCCAAAAGTCATTGATTTTCAGTTTGTTCAGTTTTTCTTGACATAAGGATGGGAAAGGCAACTTCTAAGTTCCTTACATATTGGAGCTGAACATACTGTATTTTCTTGAGTAATATTTCCTACTACTAGGAACACAGGGAGTAGTTGTCACAGTGAGAACTGAATTATCTCCTTGTACTTGGCTTGGAGTCATTGAAAGAAAACAAGGACTCCAATATGATTGACATTCATACAGAGAAATTGATTTTGGAAGTATTTTAGCAGAAGTTTTTTGAGGAATGAATTGTTCATGCTGATAAAGTTAGGACTTGAGAATAAGCTACGACTGAGGTGAAAAGCCAACAATAACTTGTAGGAACGATGGCTGGAAATATTAGGTTGTGACCAGGCTATAGTGTTTGAAGTATGCTTTATTCTGTGGTCAGCATGGAGTCACTAAAAGATTTCAAAAAGATTAATAACTAGCAAGAATCTGAACAAGTAATCTGGTGACAGTACTGAATAAACTGAAAGGACACTGGGCTAGTAGTATCAAACTCAAGCTTTGGTGTCTGAATAGAGATGAAAAGGAGAAACTGAAAAACTATAACATTTTAATAATGATAAAATCAGAAACTTGAGGGATGAAGTCCAGGAGTCTGGCCTATAACATGAAGAATTTGAGATGTGACTAGAACTTACAACTGAGGATTGGGGTTGAAGACTATATTTGAGGTTTGTCTGCATGGAGATTGTAGCTGAAACCTTGAATAGAGATGTGATACCTGGGAGAGAACAAGAGGTGGGGTTAGAACCTTTGTGGATATGTAAATGTAAAGGGGTGGGAAAAAATAAAGTTAGTAGCGGGAAAACCGGAAGGATGAGAGTAAAACTAGGACAAGATAGAAAGAAAATTAATAAGCCATTAATTTATTTTAAAGCTATTAAAATAAATAGCTTTTATTTAAAGCTATTAAAATAAATTAATAAACCATTAAAGTTTTTAAAATAAATTGGTGTTTTGTTTTTTTCCTCCGACTTATGTGTGTTCTATAGGGGTATGCTCTGCAGTATGCAAATCCAACAGTCCTCACACAGGAAAGCAGCTTCCTGTATAGTTGGCCTGAAAGATCAACCTCTCGTCATAGTTTTACATGAATTATTTTTATGAATTATTTTTATGGTGGAAATAGATGTAAATGTTCCACCAGAAATGATTTTTATCAGGTAAGTGTCCACATTTATGAGATAATGCTTCACCATTGGAATCTAATCAGATAGAAGAGTGATTTATGTCAGCTGTAAAGTCGTGACGATAGCCAAATATAATTCAGGCATACCGTGTTTTATTGCGCTTTGCTTTATTGTGCTTCACAGATACTGTTTACAAATTGAAGGTTTGTGGCAACTTTGCATCAAGCAAGTCTATTGGCACCACTTGTCCAACAACATGGACTGATTTCATGTCTTTGTGTCACAATTTAGTAATTCTCACAATGTTTCAAACTTTTTCATTATGATTATGTTATGATGATCTGTGAACCTGTGATTCTTCATGTTACTGTTGTAATTGTTTTGGGGGGCTGTGAACTATGCTGAGACAGAAAACTTAATCCATAAATGTGTGTTCTGACTTCTCCACCAACCAGGTGCTCCCTCATCTCTCTTCCTCTTCTTGGGCCTCCCTATTCCCCGAGACACAACAATACTGACATTAGGTCAATTAATAAGCTTACAGTGGCCCTTAAGAACTCAAGTGAAAGGAATATAGTCACACATCACTCACTTAAATCAAAAGCTAGAAATGATTAAGCTTAGTGAGGAAGGCATGTCAAAAGCCAAAATAGGCTGAAAGCTAGGCCTCTTGTGCCAAATGGTCAAGTGAAGTTGTAAATACAAAGAAAAAGTTGTAGAAGGAAACTCAAAAGTGCTACGTAAGTGAACGCACAAATAATAAGAAAGTCAAACAGCCTTCTTTCTGAGATGAAGAAAGTTCGAGTGGTCTGCAAAGATCAAACAGGCCACACTACCTTAAGCCAATACCTAATCCAGAGCAAGGCCCTAACTCTATTCAATTCTATGAAGGCTGGGAGAGATGGAGAAGCTGCAGGAGAAAAGCAGGTAGCTAGCAGATGTTGGTTCATGAGGTTTAAGGAATGAAGCCATCTCCATAACATAAAAGTGCAAGGTGAAGCAGCAAGTGCTGTTGTACAAACTACAGCGTGTTATCCAGATCTAGCTAAGATGATTGATGAAGGTGGCTACACTCAACAACAGATTTTCAGTGTTGACCAAACAGCCTTCCACTGGAAGATGCCTTCCACTGGAAGATGCCTTCCACTGGAAGATGCCTTCCACTGGAAGATGCCTTCCACTGGAAGATGCCTTCCACTGGAAGATGCCTTCCACTGGAAGATGCCTTCCACTGGAAGATGCCTTCCACTGGAAGATGCCTTCCACTGGAAGATGCCTTCCACTGGAAGATGCCTTCCACTGGAAGATGCCTTCCACTGGAAGATGCCTTCCACTGGAAGATGCCTTCCACTGGAAGATGCCATTTAGTATTTTCATAGCTAGAAAGAAATCAATGTCTGGCTTCAAATCTTCAAAGGACAGGCTGACCCTTTTGTTAGAAGGTTAAAGCAGCCGTGATTTTACATTGAAGCTGAACCTCAATACCATTCTAAAAATCCTATGACCCTTAAGAATAATGCTATGTCTACCGTCTGTGCTGCATATATAAATGGAACAAAAAGCCTGGGTGATAGCACACCTGTTTATAACATGGTTTTGTGAATATTTTAAGCCAACTATTGAAACCTACTGCTCAGAAAAAGATTCCTTCAAAGCGTACTTGCTCATGAACAATGCACCTGGTCACCCACGTGTTCTGATGGATATGTACTAGATTCATGCTGTTTTCATGCCTGCTAATATAACATCCATTCTGAAGCCATGGATCAATGCATAATTTCAACTTTCAAGTCTTAGTAGTTAAAAAATACAGTTCTAGGAGTATTGCTGCCATCAATAGTGATTCCTCTGTTGGAAATAGGTAAATCGAAAACTTTCCGGAAAGTATTCACTATTCTAGATGCCCTAAGGACATTCATGATTCATAGGAGGTCAAAATATCAACATTAATGGGAGTTTGGAAGTTGATTCCAACCCTCATGGATGACTTTGAGGGGCTCAAGATTTCAGTGGAGGAAGTAACTGTAGATATGGTATAAATAGTAAGAGAATGAAGTTAGATGTGGAGCCTGAAGATGTAATTGAATCGCTGCAATCTCATGATAAACTTGAATGCATGAGGAGTTGCTTCTTATGGATGAGCAAAAACAGTGGTTTCATGAGATAGAATCTACTCTTGGTAAAGATGCTATGAACACGAAGTGACAACCAATAATTTAGAAAATTATATAAATGTAGCTGATAAAGCAGTGGATTGAGAGAACTGACTTCAATTTTGAAAGATGCTCAATTGTGAGTAAAATGCTATCAAACAGCATCACACACTACAGAGAAATCTTTCATGAGTCAGTTGATGCGATAAACTTCATTGTTGTCTTATTTTAAGGAATTGCCACAGCCACCTCAACCTTCAGCAACCACCACTGTTCAAGGCAACATCCTTCAACAGCAAAAAGACTGACTTGCTGTAGGCTCAGATAATTGTTAGCATTCTTTAGCAATATTTTAAAATTAAGGTATATACATTGTTTATCTGGGCATAATGCTACTGTACACTTAATAGACCACAGTTTACTTTAAACGTAACATTTTATGTACCTGGCATCCAAAAAACTCCTATGACTCGCTTTATTGCAATGGTCTGGAACCAAACCCGTAATATCTCCAAGATATTCCTGTATGCAAAATTACCATTATCTCAGGGGTAACTGCAAATAATTTGCTTCCTCCAAATAAATACATAACCTTCATAATACATAAATTTATTTGGATATTTATATTTGTATATACTGTTGATCCTTAAACAACATGGGTTTGAACTGTGTGGTCCACTTTTACATGAATTTTTAACCATGTGCAGATCAAAAATACAATATTCTAAGGATGTGAATCATGCAGTAGATGGAGGGCCCACTTTTTGTATATGTGGGTTCAACAGTGCTGACTGTGGTACTTGACTATGCAGATTTTGGTATATGTGGGTGGTCCTAGAACCAATCCCCCACATAGACCATATGCTGTCACGTATACATAAGGGAAGTACAATCAGATGCTCTACCCCGGCATCGAATGGCTTGTTTCTAAGATTGGTTAATGTTTAAAGGAAAGAAAGAAAATGCTTGGTAAATTTCTTCTACAGCAACAAGGCAGTTTTCATCAAGTTTGAGAAATGTAATTTTATTAATAGAAGGGCATGTCTTACCATACACACTGTCCCCAGATAAATAAAATCCCAACATCTTTGAAAGCACACAAACACAGTTTTACAGGGTACAATACAAAGTGAATTTTGATGATGTTCTTACTTGCATTTACTAAAAATCTGAGAAAGACTATAATCAGTCTCTAAATAATTATCTTGCATAAAGAGAAAAGTAGAGCACAATATATATATCACAAACCAAATCACACTCTCTGTAACATTACAACATGAAATTTTACTTAATCAAAAATAAAAGCAAACTGGCTGAAGAAGGCTGTATCTTTTTTTCTCAATATTACACTAATTTCTATTTTTGGCATGAATTATTAACCTTTTCCATTAGTAGGAAAATGTGCTCTGCAAATTCTCGGATGGCACCACGGCCACCATTACATTTGCAAATGTATCCAACAGCCTTCTGGGCAGTAGAACAGGCGTCAGCAGGAGCGCCACTTAGGCCCACTCTCTTCAAGCACTCTTCATCAGACACTTCATTTCCTATCAAGTAAAATAAATACTGAGCAAACATTTAAAGAGACAAAGAATATTCTAGCTAAATAATGCAGACAGCAACCAACAGGTAACTGGCAACTTCAGTAAGACCTAGGGGCACTGCATATAAGAATACTAAAGATTAGATGGAACAAAAATATTTCACAGTGTAATTGAGGTCCAGGGTTTTCCCTAAGCAATCAAAAATGAACTCTTATGAGCTAGAGAAGAAGAATGGAGCATACTTCCTACCTGCCACGCATATTACAAATGTTAGAAATTTTATATATGAATTCTAAGTTATTTAAATCTTTTATTAAGCAAAATTTCAAACATATGCAAGAACCCCAATTTTATATTGAAAAATTACCAGAATTTAAAATCACGCAGTAATATTGTTTTCTATGCCCTGCCCCCTAGTTTATTTGGGGAGAGGGAGAGGAAGGAATTCCCAGACATAATATTTTATCCAGAAACTCTTCAGCATTTATCTTTAATAGATAAATATAATTTTTTATCTGACAGAATATCATTAAACCCACACCAATAATAGTTCCTTAATATCCTCTAATAACCTAGTATATGTTGAGATACCCCCAGCTGTCTCAAAATTGTCCTTTTATAGTTGACTTATTTGAATCAGGAGTGAAATAAGGTTAACATATGGTCTCTTGTATATATCTTAAATCTTTTTAAATCTGTAATAGTTCTGATTGCTATGCCACTTACTAATATTTACTGAAAAATTACCATTTTTGAAGAATAAAAATAAATACTAAATCACACTGACATAATGATATCCTTTTCTTCCCTCTCTGTTTATTCCTTTTTTGGAATAGGATGTATTTCAGAAGCTCCCAGTATTTTCAATTCACCATTCTGAGTAAAACTATTACCATAGTTTAGACCACATACAACCATACAATCTTGGTTGAAAAGAGTTTCTTTTAAATTTGTTCTATGCTTATCTACTGAAATTTTCTCATTTATTATTAAATGTGTTGAGATTTGAATTGTTTTCACTAAAAGATAATAAAAGTTAAAGTTAGTTTTTGCATAATCCAGCCTTTAAGCTCTATTTACTAAATTTTACTTTTAAAAGTATTGATTTTTTAAGAAATATATTTTTATACATTTATGTCACCCATATAAAACATTGCTGAGTTGTTTTTTTTAGTAGACATGGGGCCTCAATGTTTCACAGGCTGGTCTCAAACTCCTGAGCTCCAGGAATCTGCCTGCCTCAGCCTCCCAAAGTGGTGGGACTGCAGGCATGAGCCATCATGCCTGGCCTGCTCTGAGTTTAAAATCAAAATTTAAATGTTCTTCTCTATTTTCTTACCTCTCCTTTTAAAGTTTTTTTTTTTTTTAATGTCATATAAATAACACATATTCATGGTAGAAATATTTTTTAAAAAAACAGAAGCAAAAAAATCAAAATCATCCTAATTATCACTATTTGTAGATAATCACTACATTTTGACACATATAATTCTAGAGTTTTACCTATATAAATGATACACTTATTACTATCTGTAGGCACTATGTTACGTATATTATCTTTGTTTTCCTTTCTGATGGCTTTATAAAATTTGGTTTGTGTTTATATTCTAAGTAGAAAACTAAGGTATATAGAAGCTTGCTTAATATCCCAAAGATAATTAGTTGGAATTTGTTATACATCCCATTAAAATTGTTTTCTTCTAATAAAAATTGAATCTGCCTTTCACAAACATTCTGCAGTATTTATGTCCATTGAATCTTCATGCATGGTTTAAGGGTTATTCCTGAAGTCCCTAGATCATACGCTCCCAAAGTATTCCTGTATTGCTTATTTTGAGGCTCATATTACCCTTGTAAATATTGCTTTCATACATGATTTATAGTTATTATGCATCTTAATAACTTATGATTATCAATTTTTAAATGTTGACATCATCAGGCTGTAAGCTCAGCAAGCAGCAAGCCTACAGCTCCCACAACCAGTTCCATGCTGCGTATCATCGTGGGTACCTGATAAGTGTATTGCTTAATATCAAAGTGAAAAACTTATTGTTATATTTGATCATGCAAATAAATACAGGTCACAGCACTGTTTGTAATGATTGCATAGTATTCCTTTTTAGGGATATTCTAGTTTTCGCAGGACATTTAAGTGGATTCTTTTAACTTCACTACTGGCCCATTTGTCTCACTTCTTTCCTGGAATTGGAATTTGGGGAAAAAGTATGTACATTCAATTAACAGCAAAAAATATTCAGAGTGTAATTCCTATGTACTAGAAATTCTGCTAAGTGCTTTACTCATATTATTTTATTAATCCCTACCAGAGCCCTACGATAATAGATATTCTTGTTATCTTCAGTTTACAGAGGAGGAAACAACATTCATCTTATCACAACTGGCTAATCCGTGGTGCAGTCTGACTTCACAGCTTAGGCTAGTAATCATTCCTCATTTGATACACATTATCAAACTAACCTCCAGAAAGACTGTCCCAGTTTAACACTTTCATCAGCAGTAGAGGAGAGTTCCTATTTCCTACAATCATGCCCACCTGGGGGATGTGCTTTGTTATTTATTCATTTCTGTAAAAATAAGTAAATAAATCCTGGTCCATTTTACTACGGGTGAATAAAAAGATACCAACCAAGATATGCCACTTCTTTCCAGCACAGGCCCATTTCTTTTCTCCATTCATCTACAACTGCTAGCTTGTCTGATATACTGACTTCCATTTTGCAATCCAGTTTTAAAGAAGAGAGCGTCTGCTTTGAACAGGCCCTTTCTGAGATTAGCCTCACCTTAAAAAAAACAGGATCGGAGGAAAAAGGGAAAAATTAAAAAATGAAGAGAACAGAAATCTTTCATAATAATTGACCTTGTAGATAGTCCAAATCACAAACGAGTCATCTTTTGACCTTCTGAAGGTCCAAGTAAGAAAACTGACTGTCATTTTAAAATCATGATGCTTTAAAACAAAGCTTATTTCTTATAGCCCAGTAAAGGTGAGACACAGTATTTTATTTTCTACAACAGAAAGGATTCTATCTATAGGTAAAAATTACAACATATATTGTCTGATACTAATCTAAGATTCTCCTATAATTCAATGTATCCAAAGGAAAGTCTATAACCTATCTCGTGCTGCTTAGCAACACATATTTAGGATTTCTGGTAAATTATAATTATCTTAGCTTTCATTTAAAAAAATACACTTACATTAAGCTATTTTGAATCAAAAATGTCATTCATAAGAATAAGCTAGATTTTAAAAATCCACAAGATATTGTCCTTTTCTGAAATAGCATACCTATTATCTAGGAAATCTTTCTTGTTGCAAGATCCTACGGGAAACACTAGATAGCTCCCATTTAAAAGTAGTATGTTTATACTTACTGAATAAACAAGAAATATTATTTGCTGATTAACAAATTCCTAATTCTATTCTAAAAGTAAATAGTATAATAATTTTCTAGGCATATGAAGGCCAAATTTCAGATATTTTAAAAGTTAATACTAAAAATTTAAATCTCTTAATTCCTTGCATGTTCTTTGACCTTGAATGAAAATATTATGGAATACTGCTATATTCAGGGAGCACATACCTCAATACCACTTTTCTTTAATAAACTTATCCCAATAGCATCTTTTACATCATAAGATATTATTTCTTTTTGGTCTCCTGATACATAAATGTGGCCATTGGTGAGACATCCATCAATATTGCAAACCAAAAGTTTTATTTCCTTAAGCTTCTCTTTGCCAAAATAGCCATATCTAAAAGAAACCAAAATAGACCTTTGAGTATAAGTGCAATATTAATCACTCCCTCTCAACTGGCTAAACCAATACATTAAATGTCACCCTCCATTCAACTATTCAAACATTGCTCTTCAAATTTACTTCACATATATATTTCAACTTTTAGTGCAGTAACTAAAAGTAGTGTGGTCTAACCAGATAATTTCTTACTTTATTGAAGCCATGTAAACACACATTTTACATACGTCTTCCCCACATGAACAAAGTAATTACAAAGATCCTAAGATGTTTGAAGTATCAGAAATCAGTATCTAGAAG
The DNA here is from genome assembly GCF_009764315.1 of Trachypithecus francoisi. NCBI lineage: Eukaryota > Metazoa > Chordata > Mammalia > Primates > Cercopithecidae > Trachypithecus > Trachypithecus francoisi. The sequence goes on from NW_022681456.1 coordinate 109,308,527, forward strand.
TATAATTATTAGGATTTAGTACAAAGGTTATACAGGTTTGTTTGTTTTTACCTTAATACTCTTTGCTCTGCAATAGGCCAATCAATATCCACATCTATATCCACACTATGCTCAGCTCGCATTTCATAGTATGCCATTTTTCCACCCTAAAGACAGTACAAATGTCATGAATACTGTTTTTAATATTCATTCATGTATATCAAAACTTTATTATAATACAGCACAAATAATTCATTTCTACAGTACTGAGAAAAATGAATAACCCAGTAAAAATCAGTCACATAAAAATGATTTTTTAATTTATTTTTACTTTATTTTTTTGAGTTAGGGTTTCAGTCTGCCACCCAGGCTGGAGAGCAATGCTGCAATCATAGCTCATTATAACCTTGAAATCTTGGGCTCAAGCAATCCTCCCACCTCAGCCTCCTAAGGATCTGGTACTACAGGTATACAACTCCATGTCTGGCTACATTTTTTTAAAGTTTTCTGTAGATATAAGATCTTGCTATGCTGCCAAGGCTGCTCTTGGAAACCTGGCCTCAAGCTATCCTCTTGAGGCCTCAAGCTGGCCTCTCAAAGTGCTGGGTGACATGCTTCAGCCACCATGCCCAGCTTTTTTTTTTTTTTTTTTTTTAAGGAGAAAGCTCACATAAAATAACTTTAACATTTTTCAAATTCTATCTAAACAGTTCAAGTTCTCTATTTAAGAACATTTCTATTTTAATATTGAAAAAAGCAGAAATATTATAGCCTCCAGGATTCTGACCACATGGGGTTTTGTGGAAATCCCTTAATCATATCCTCCTTTTTTTCAAGAATTCTCTCCTGTCATTATCCAAAGCAGTATAAAGGTTTTTGGAACTTCTGTTCTAATTTGCAACTAACAGGCAACACAGGGGAGGAAAAGTAACTGTAGCATCTGTTGTAAAGAGTTTTCTTAGATCCCTGAGCTACTGATGAAAATGACTAATAGTCATCCAAGTCACATGTGGGCAATGGCAAGGGCAGTCTCTTGATTCTAGGCAAGGGTCGGCAAGAGAAGGGGCCTTTCTTCTGATTAGTAATTATTTGAATGACCAGATCAATTACTGGATAATTTCAATTTCATTTTTTTTTTCAGAATTGTCAGCCTCTTCATAAATCTTGTTTTAATGAGAAACATTTTTCTCCACACTTTAGGAATGGGTTGCACCATGGTCCTCCTTAGAAAAGAGCTTAAAAATAGTAGTATCTATGTGTGTCAAATCTAATTTCTCTGAACACTTAAATTTAACTATACAGCCAGTCTATAGTTTGCCTATACATTGACCAGAAAATTTGTAAAAATGTTTTTCTCTCTTTTGCTCAAAATAAGAGTCCCATTAGAATTTTTATTAGACAATGGACAGATTTCCCTCTCTCTCTTTAAAAATGCTATTTCTTGAGTAACATAAGAACCTGAATCCAAATCCTGACAGTACCATTTATTAGCTGTTTTTGCCTTGAGTCAATTACTTCATTTTTCAGAGATGCAGTTTTCTCCTCTATAAAACTGGGTAGAAAAGTCCACTTCATTCATTTGCTATGCAGATTACGTAAGATAACACATGCAAAGTGTTTCACATACTCCACAGTACACAGTAAATAATAAATAATAATGATAACTAAAATTAACAAGTAAAGAAATATATGATGCAACCATGTTGCAGGCTCTAAAATGAGAGAGACATTAAATCGTTATTTGAAAATGAGAGAAATGAGAGTCAGAACAGATAAAATGATACATATTCAAGCTTACACAGTAAGAGGCAGTTAGAGTAAGAATCCGGGTTTCCTGTCGCCCAGGTTGTAACTCTTTTCACCTCTATGAAATTATTTATCTTTTTAGAGCAATACAAGTTATCCAACCCTACAGCCACAACACAACTATAACACAAACATGGATTACATAGTTTTAAATTGAATAATATGAGTACTAGGGCATATGTAGACACGCAGTACTTGATTCTTTTTTTTATCATTATAGCAGAATTCCTTGTATATTTACTGAATGGATTCCAAAGATCACTTTGGGGTAAACCTGCAGGATAAATGTCTCAGATAGCAAATGTTGTTAGCTATTACCTTTCCTCTATAGGTTGATACTTTTATCATAAAGAAATTGTACCATACTTCTTCCCTAGAACTCAAAGTATGCCTACAAAAGCACTTAAAAGGATTATGCAAAATGAGTGTACAAACCTGCAAGTAACCCATCTCTATCAAATGTCTTTTAGCAAAATAAAATGAGCCATTTTCATATAATTCTCCATCCCAGTCTTGTCGACGAGGCCGTTTAGCTGGATTTAAATTCAGAGGTTCAGTCACTTCACGAACTAAAAGCAAAAAGTTAGAGTAAGTCCATGTTGCTCTGAATATAGAAAGTGTTCATTTAGTAACTTTAAAAAAGTTAATAAAAACGAACTCAGAATGCAGAGCATTCCTCTATCGAGATAGAGAATTTTTTTTTTTTTTTTTTGAGACAGAGTCTCGCTCTGTCTGGAGTGCAACGGTGCCATCTCGGCTCACTGCAACCTCTGCCTCCTGGGTTCAAGTGATTCTCCTGCCTCAGCCTCCTGAGCAGCTAGGACTATAGGTATCCACCACTATGCCTGGCTAATTTTTGTATTTTTAGTGGAGCCGGGATTTTATCATGTTGGCCAAGCTGGTCTTGAACTCCTGATCTTGTGATCTGCCCACCTCGGTCTCCCAAAGTACTGGAATTATGGGTGTGAGCCACTGCGCCCAGCCTGATAAAGAACTATTTTTAGACTGGATGTGGTGGCTCACACCTGTAATCCTAGCACTTTGGAGGCCGAGGCAGGCGAATCACTTGAGGTCAGGAGTTCGAGACCAGCCGGGCCAACATAGTGGAATGCCGTCCCCACTAAAAATACAAATTTAGCTGGGCGTGGTGGTGGGCACTTGTAATCCCAGCTACTTGGGAGGCTGAGGCAGAAGAATTGCTTGAACTCAGGGTGGGGGAGGCGGAGCTTGCAGTGAGCCGAGATTGCCCCACTGGACTCCAGCCTGGGCAACAGAGCAAGACTCCATCTCAAAAAAAAAAAAAAAAGAACTTTTTTTAAAGGAATCAAATCTGTAATGATTCTGATGATTTATATTTGCTTTCCAATAGCTACTAGAAAAATAAAGTATTTTATAATGAAATGTGCAACAAGGTATTCATACAAATATAATGCTTTGGGAGGACATCAAGACAACCTTAAAGCAGCTTTCAAAGAACTGAATTGGTCACAAAATACCTATATTCAATATTTGAGCCCTTTAATCTCTTTTCTCATTGTCTGCGCATACAGAAATAAGTTTTATTTATCTAATGTGGTTGAGAACTTGTTTTTATACAATTATTGCTGAAAACTATAGATTTCTCCATTAAATTATTGAAGATTTTATATTGATGAAAACGTTTATGTAACATATTATACATTCTTACCATTAGTTAAAAATATACTAAACATAACAACAAATTATGTTTATGAGTATACCTGATAATAAAGGCTCAGTAATGTCAATATTAATGAATAGAACATACTGTAATCAATGAAGCCTTTGGTATTGCCACATAGAGATTCTTGTCTTTTCACTGAGTTTTCCTCAAATCTGTGTGCCTGTGTGTGTGTGTGTGTGTATGTGTATGTGTTTAACAGCTGCTTATTCTCCAGAATCTTTCTTCACTTTTTGCTGTCATTTCTGTGTGTATAAAGGCTTCTAGGAATAACCTCTACTTACTTGTTTAACTAAACCATCCCCTGTTCAGTTCCACCCTGGTATTTGAAATAACCCAGGAAAAAACCTTAGCAAATACAAATTAAATAGCTAGAGATAACATAGCTTTACAGGCACTGGCTACAGAGTAGTGACCAGAACCCTCTCTATTCTCAAAAGGTGTACAATCTAGGGGTAGAGACAGGTAATTAAACCAACTAGATAATTCAAGTGGTACTCTGAAGAAAAGAGAGGGACAAGTCTTTCCTAGTATCAGTGGCTGCTTTCTCCCTGGGCATATCTGCTGAGTATGAGGAGAAGGTGCAAGAAAGATCAAGCTTTGCATAATCAAAGGGACTCTGCTGAGGTAGGCAAAAACTAGAATGGCTTTTAATGGCCTTGTGAACTTGAGTTACAGATTGTCATCTGTAGGAACTACAAACATACAGCTAGTTTTTCCACCTAATCCTCCTACAAGACTTTGGCTGAGTGTACTGCGCGGGAAGCTCGGAATGGGCTGGAAAGATATCATTACAGTATTGTGGTCCTCAGATCCCTTAAGAGTCTTGTTAGCAAGAGTAGGGGATGGGTGTGAGTGTCAGTAACACATACGAGATATATCTCCTAATAAGACACCTAAACTAAGAGGTGAGATGAAATTAAAGTTTCAACCCAGTCCAACTCCTAATTGGATCAAAGGGATCAGCCCCTTATCCTGCCTGATAGAAGAAAAGGTGCAACCTCTCTGGAGGAAAATATGTACTCAAGTGTCTATGCCAGATATACAATTAAACATGAGCCAAATGAAGAGGCAGAAATAGGTGACTCACAATCAAGAGAGAAGCAGTCAGAGTACAGAACTGTAAGTGACTAGATGTTGAAATATGCATTAAGGACTTTCGAATAGCTATCAATAATATGTTAAATTAGAGGAAAGGACTTTTTTGTTTAAATGGATTTAAAAAATGGAGAATTTCAACGGAAAATGGAATCCCTAAGAAACGACTGAAATGTACTGAATGGAAAAACACAGTGTTTATAATAATTCTCTGGATAAGATTTACAGCACACTGGACATGGCAGGCGAAATGCCTAGTAAACCCTATGAAACCCCTTTTATATATAGAGTTAGGAATTTGGGGAAGAACTTCGAAATGTCATTCTTAAGACCCTCCAGAACACTTTGGTGGATGCTTTCTATTTCTATATGATTCGTATGGAGTTCATCAAACGTATCTAGAACCAACATAGAAGTATTTGATCTAGAAAAACGGCATGTCTGCCTTAAAAGGCAAATAGAAATAAGAGGATTAGAATGTCCCTTTGTAAAGAGTAAAGCAAAGAATTAATTTGGTCTAGCTGTGCTGGCTCAATAACACATTTAGAACTGATTGTAAATGTCATTACCTACTAAAGTAATGAGTCAAATATTCTCTTTTACAGCTCCCTTTTAGTCTCCTCATGTCTAAAGAATATTTATATATAAAAAAATTGATTCTCAATTAAATGAGCTAAAATAAAGACTGATAAGAGATTACCTCCTTTCTGAATTTCACTCCATCGAAACTGATGGCGTCTCACAACAGAGAAAACAGAATCATATCCTTCTTCTCGAATCATTTCTGCAACTTTTTGAAGATCAGTAGGATGTAAACATGGAGAAGTAGCTTGGATATTTCCTACAATGTCAACCTCTTAAAAGGACGAGAGAAATGAAAAGGATATTTTAAAAAAAGTTCCTTGCAAGCAAGTAATATTAAGGTTTGGAATTCAAATGTTAAAACAAGTCTTATGAGATAATAAAGGAAGTAGAAAAGTACATAACAGTTTGAATAAACTATTAATCAAATTCATACCATTATGATAATTAAGAAATTCTATGATGGCATCTAGTGAGGTAGAGCTGTCTTTTGAAACTTCAGAACTTCTTCGATGAACTTGTGCACCAAATTGTTTGGCCACATTCTCAATTTCATCATGGTCTGTCGAAACCCATACACTGTTTAGATATCAAGAAAAATTAACAGCTAAATCAAAAGAAATCATTAATAATAAAATGGAGCTCTGTAACCATAAAATACAGCTTATATAATGTGAGAATATTTTTTGCACAATGATAATAATGTTACAGATCCAAAGGAGTATAAAAATGTAAGAAATCATAAAGTATTTTGTATATAAACATATTAATGAATAAAAATACAGTCCTAGATATATTTTATATAAAGAAAGGAACAACAGACACTGGGGCCTACTTGAGGGTAGAGGGTGGGAGGAGGGTAAGGATCAGAAAACTACCTATCAGGTACTATGCTTACTACCTGGATGACAAAATAATCTGTACACCAAACCCCCGCAACATGCAGTTTACCTCTGTAACAAACCTGCCATGTACCCCTGAACCTAAAATAAACATTTTTTTAAAATACACTAGAAGTCAAATCTAAAGAAAATTAAAGATCTTGCTTATTCTCCATTCAAATCCAAAATATTGTATAAAATATTTTAATATGCTTGCTAAAAAAAATATAAATGGACCTGGCTTAGCCAAACCCTAAAGGTGAAACAGTTTCAAGCTTAGAAGATAATAAATGCCCAAGTCTGGGCTCAAAAACAATCAGATAATACAATTCTTTCTTTTTTAAACAACAAACGATGGGTATACAGATATAGAATCAGCTGGGTTATAGCCATTGATAACAACAAACGTAGAGAACATGACTTCATTGGCTCAAAATAATTTAACTTAATACTCTATTAAGCGCAGGTTACACAGTTGCCTGTTTAGACTTCATAAAATGATGAGTAGGCAAAATGCTATTTTGGAGAGGGGTACCAGTTTCTATTGAAGTTTTGTTTCCTGGACAGTCACAAATTCCCACTACTAGAAGTCGAAGATGTAACTACTCCTCTAGCCACAATGTTTGGTCGGGCCTGGAGTCTCACGCCTGTAATCCCAACACTTTTTGGCAAGTCGAGGTGGGTGGATCACCTGCGGTCATGAGATCGAGACCAGCCTGGCCAACATGGTGAAACCTGGTCTCTACTAAAAATACAAAAATTAGCTGGGCATGGTGGTGCACACCTGTAATCCCAGCTACTAAGGAGGCTAAGACAGGAGGATCACTTGAACCTGGGAGGCAGAGGTTGCAGTGAGCCGAGATCGCGCCACTGCACTGCAGCCTGAGAGACAGTGAGACCCTGTCTCAAAAAGACAAACAACAACAACAAAACCCCACAATGTTTTAATAGTGATTTATGCAAAGATATCTTAATGACTTACAGTCTTTGGTATATACATATATAGTATATATATACACACAAACACATATACACATCATATATATACAAAATTATATATATAAAATAATGTGTATATACACACATACATATATTTTTTCCTTTTATCACACTCTTTCAATATCTACTGAGGGAAAGATGAACTGCATGTTTTGTTTGTTTGTTTCTTTGATAGTCTTGCTCTGTCACCCAGGCTGGAATGCGGTGGCCTGATATCTGCTCATTGCAACCTCCACCTCCCAGGTTCAAGCGACTCTCATGCCTTGGCCTCCTGAGTAGCTGGGATTACAGGCATGTGTCACCCACGCCCGACTAATTTTTGTATTTTTAGTAAAGATGGGGTTTCGTCATGTTGGCAAGGATAGTCTCAAACTCCTGACCTCAAGTGATCCTCCCACCTTGGCCTCCCAAAATGCTAGGATTACAGGTGTGAGCCACCACACAAGGCTGAACTGCATGTTTAATATGTCTATGCTCAATTATCATGAGTGAAAAGAAAGTGAGAAAATAAAGAAAAGTTTCTAATATCCCTGGAGTTCATTTATTTATTTCACTTATTCCCTTTAATATTTATAGAAGGATTTAAATCAAGGGATAAAGTAGTAAGAAAAAAAAAAAATCAAAGGAAGCCTAGCAAACAAAATGACCCACTGGCTAGGGGCCAAGAGTCCCATGATATCTACTCATGTCACTCTATGCAAGGCGGAACACAGGAGCCCCCATTTTCCTCCATCTTGAAATCTGAAATAGTGGGGAAAAAATGTTCTCTTGGGAAATGTCATAGTCAAAGATATATAACAAAGTACCAATGAAAACCTAGTGGATTTTTAAAACAGAGGTGAGGGGAGGATGATAAGATGGAATTAGAATACAATAAAAAATAGGGAAAGCAAAAGACACGGTAATTTGGCATCTAATTTACATTATTAATTGAAATAAGCTGCTGAAGCCATTTACTTTACTATCCTGATTTTTACTGCAATGAAAATTCAATACCAGAGGGTTCAGTGGTCTTTAAGAAATGTTTAAAAGGTAAGAAAAAAAAAAAAAGAATTTTGGAGGAGGTTTGCTTTTCTTCCTTCCTTCCTTCTTTCATTCCTTCCTTCCTTCCTTCCTTTATGAACTATTTACTAAGTGCCTATTCTGTCCCAGGCATGATTCTGGACACTAGGGATATAATAATGTATACAGTATAGTTTATTTTCTTGAGAAAGTCTTGGCCTATCAATAGAGACTGAGACCAGTATGGCACTGTAATTCTCTTTAAACCATCAGGGAAAGAGAAGTAAAGGATCAATTAAGTAACGATGGTCTTTTCAATGCTTTACTTTTTACAAAGTACTTTCACAGTGCCTGCTACACATCAGGTACTCGATACAGATCTGCTGAATGAATGAAACAGTAAGTGATTAAGAGGATGGGTTCTGAAGGAAGAGGTTCAATTCTGACTCCACCACATGCTAGCTATATGACCATGGGAAAAATCCATAATCTCCTTATGCCTCAATTTTCAGTAAAATGGAGGAGTAATAATAGTGGGTACCTCAAATGGTTTAGCGGATTAAATATAAACCATTAACCACAGAATCAACATTTAATAAATGTTAGCTATTCAAAATACTAAAATAGGAATGGTAATAAAGTAATATCTACTCTGTCTCATTTGATCCTCACAATCTTCAGAAGGTAGACTGAAGGCCTGCTTCCAGACCTTCAAAGGTCCAAATGTCTAATTTGTCTGTGTTATATTAAGCAATTACACTGTGAAAAAATATGAAAATAGTATCCCATATGTACACTTAAAATACTATGATCATCACCTATGAAAGGGACTGAGTAGATAATTTTCTTTGGTTCAGGGACATAAGATGAGGATGGGCAAAAGAGAAAATGAGCAAGTGAACAAACAGGCCAGTCAAGCAGAGTGAATACCAAAGTCTAATGCCAATGGCTTTATCCTCAAATGAAGTCACACTACACCTAACAGGACCAATAGGAATATCAACTGTGGTGCCTGTGACAACTATTTTAAATCAGAAGCTGCCATTTTAGGGATAATAATAGCATAGGCCTTTCATTAATCAAAAGTCTATACCCTAAGCATAAAACTAAAACATGTTTATTTTTCACAAGTATGTTAGGCAACACTTACAAATCAATTTGTTCTGAGGTTTACTTACACAGCACTGAAGCACTGTTGAAAATTAAGCTCTTACAAAATCTACTCTGGCAATAACTCTGTACTAAAGGGGAAAAAAAAATCTCAGCATTTTTCTTAACTGCTAACTAGCCTAGTTAGTATGCAAAGTTGGCAACCTTGAAAAGTACTGTTAGCTTTGATTCTGAGCAAGCCAGAGAAATCTGCCTCAATTAAGTCAAATCGTGGTTTTGAACAAAATAATCTCAAAGGTATCTTCTAGCCCTGAAAAACACAAATCAGACAGCTGCAATTTTCTTCAGCTCTCTCCTAAGGTAAAAATTTTTTGAAGAAAAGAGAGGGTAGGAGGCAGGAAGGGTGCTCCAAAGTCCTCCTACAGCTTCACAGCAAGTCAAGTGAATTCAAGTCAACACATTTTAATGATCTAATATATAAAGCATACCATGATGAATAAGAGGGCACCTGCTCACAAGCAGCTTAGCTTTTCACCTAGTATGGCAGGAGTCTCCCCAGGCCAAATTCTGCCCACTTCTCAGCCTGTTTCGGTAACATTTTATTGGAATGCAGCCACACTTTTTCATTTACGTATTGTCATGGCCACTTTCATAACATACACAACAGCAGAGCTGAGTAGTTGCAACAAAGGCCATCTGGCTTGCAAAACCTAAAATATGTATTATCTGGCCCTTTACAGAAAGTCTGCCGGCCACTGAAACTGAAAAAGAGAACAAAGATATCTTTCCATTAACTTTTCAACGTCAAAGAATGTTAGCACTAGAAAGAATTTTGAAGATCATTACAACTTTCCCATTTTACAAGCAATGGGAGAGTTTCCCTTTTACAAGCATGGAAGATAGGAAAAACCTTCTGAACAAGAGGAAAATGCCAATAATAAATTACATACTATGTGCCAGGCACTATTCTAAGAGCTCCACATACATTATCTCACTTAATTCCCTCAACAAGCCTGTGAGGCAGACACTTCAGTACATTTTGCAGATGAAGAGATGAGGCACAGAGAGGTTAAGTGATTTACCCAAGTTTGCACAGTTAATACACGGTGATGCTGAAATTCAAATCCACAGTTTGACTTCAGAGTCTGTGATCTTATCTCCCTGCATAGGGCATGCACATGAAGGTACAAACAATGTTGCTATGTATGGGAAAACAAAGGCACAATTACTTTTCACTGAGGGGATCAGTAAAGGCTTCATGGAGGAAGAAGTGCTGGTCCCTTCTATTATCTTTTGACCTAATCTCTCCAGATGCCTGGAAAGGATGACAAATAGCACATAGCCACAAAACTTGAAAAGAGTAAATTCACATTGTTACATGATACTGTTAAGTTAGAAATACATTCATTTTGCTAGTTTAGAAACACTAATTTTTTTTTGAGACAGAGTCTTGCTCTGTTGCCCAGGATAGAGTGCAGTGGCCCAATCTCGGCTCACTGCAACATCTGCCTCCCGGGTTCAAGTGATTCTCCTGCCTCAGCCTCCTGAGTATCTGGAATTACAGGCGTGCACCACCGCAACTGGCTAATTTTTGTCTTTTGGTAGAGATGGGGTTTCACCATGTTGGCCAGGCTGGTCTTGAACTCCTGGCCTCATGTGATCTGCCTGCTTTCGGCCTCCCAAAGTGCTGGGATTACAGGTGTGAGTCATCGTGCCCAGCCAATTTTATTTCTTCTAATCGCCACTATTGATATAGTGACAGATACCATAGGTGGCTTGACGAAGTATAAAACATTATCCCTGTGGTCAATGAGTTTATACTCTAGTCTACATGTATTAAATAAAACTACTTGGTACAGAAAAAGTTGATACTAGAGTCATTTTTTTTAAAGAAGTGTTATACAAATGCTAAAATGTGGAAATGGGAGAATCATTGGTCAACATACACACATTTTCCAATCATTTCATAGCAAAATCCCCAATGCGTGATGTAATGGTTGGTTGTTGGGTTCTCACCAACAGAATCTATTCCCTCTCACTTTTGGTAATTGTACTCCAATTTTCCTCTTGATGAACCTGTCATGTCGTTCAGTGAGGGCTCCATCGCTGGTTACAAGAGCGGAAGATGCAGCTATACTGTACCAATACAAGCACTGTGTTCTTCTTGCCATAGAGACCGGCTGAAGAGTGAGCACGGTACCCAATGGAGCACAATGAAACTTTGAGCTTCGAGGAGAGCACTCCCGACTACATTTAAACTTGGAAGAATATGAGGACCGCTATCAAAGACACACAAAATTGGCGACTAAAGTGTTAAGCACAGATTATACTCTGCTACTACTGCAATAGGGAAAAGAGTCCAACGCAAATTGCATTCACAGCCCCAGAAAACGAAAGGATGGAGACTTTAAAGGCTGAGTTGCGCTAAGGGAAAGGCACTGAAGGGTGCTAAGGGGGCTTAGTCCATGTGACTAGGCCATCTGGATTTGTTAACTGGTGCTTATCTGGAGGAGAAATAATCTTCTATCTTTATGAGACAAAGCAATTGGGCAAGTTGAAGCAAGGTGTCCACTGAACTTCGCCTTTTATCCTCCCAGAGGGACTGCGAAGGAGAGTGGGAGCTAGAATGTTCGCATTTCACTGAGACAGGGTCCTGGGGCTCTCGGGTCCTTGAGGAAACAGTTTTGTGTGGTAGATTTACATCTCAAAAGGCAGAGAAAGTTTTTATAATTGCAAGCTTTCTTTTTCTTTTTTTTTTCTTTTTTTTTGAGACGGAGTCTCGCTCTGCCGCCCAGGCTGGAGTACAGTGGCCAGATCTCAGCTCACTGCAAGCTCCGCCTCCCGGGTTTACGCCATTCTCCTGCCTCAGCCTCCCGAGTAGCTGGGACTACAGGCGCCCGCCACCTTGCCCGGCTAGTTTTTTGTATTTTTTAGCAGAGGCGGGGTTTCACTGGGTTAGCCAGGATGGTCTCGATCTCCTGACCTCGTGATCCGCCCGTCTCGGCCTCCCAAAGTGCTGGGATTACAGGCTTGAGCCACCGTGCCCAGCCTATAATTGCAAGCTTTCTAAACTTACTGCTCTAAAAGAGGGTTCAGGGGCCTATCACCAGGTTTTTCCTGGAACCATCAGGAAATTCTAGCAGCTTTGAGCCTCTTCAGGAAGGCATTTTAAGGGAACCTGAGATCATCCTAGGGACATGGCCTTAAGCTGCTAGAAGCCATGCTAGGGCTTGGTCAAGTCTCTTGGGGCAGAGGTTTGGAGCAAGTCATTAGGTACCCTGAGAGTTCTGCAGTTCTCAGTACAACCACTTTGAAGCCATAAAGCATCTATCCAGAACTAAGAAATTGAAGATTCTGGCAACAAAGTGCCCCATCCTCTTATCCTGCTTTACTTTTTCTTAAAAACATTTATCATAACCTGATACAACACATATTAATGTTCTTGTATACTGCATGTCTTTCCTTATTATAACATAAGCACTATGAGACTAAGGGCTGTCTCTACTGCTACTACACCTGGTTCGGTACATACAACAGTGCCTGTTACACAGTAGGTAGGTAGTAAGTATGCTGAATGAATGAATCATTTTTTTGTCCTTGAATCTGATTGTACCTTAACAAGCCTTTCCCTCTTTTGTTATGCCAGTTTGAACGGGGTTTTCCGACATACAACCTAAGAGTTGTAAATGGTATTAACAGTTTTGTTATTTGGAGTAAAGTTTCTCCATTTACTGTGAATATGATTTTGATCTCTAGTTCATTTCACAAAGATTATATTTCACTATATTACTGTAGCTTGGATGCACCTACTTCTTTCAGTCCTTTTTAGTTTGTACCCTTTCTAAGAAGGTAAAAATATCCCAAAGTCTGTGAGCTTCACAAGGACAAAATCTGTGTCCCAATCATCTTGGTATTCCCTTGGACATGTATAGCAGAAATTAGGGCTCAGTAAATAGCTACCGAATTGAACAAAATCCCCAGCTCCTTCCCTATCTCTCCTTTGCACACTTCCTATTGCACTAGTGTTATCTTCTGAGTGGTAGCTCCTATTTGCTTTGCTCCATCCAGGACTTCCTTTGGGTTGAAACATTAAGAAAATTAGTACATTTATACTTTTTCGAATCTCCCTTTTTTAAACAAGACTGGTTAAATGAAAATCACTTGCCCATGTATTAACATGGGTAAGCAAATACAGGTTCAAAAAGAAAAAGAGATGACTTCAAAAACAGTCATCTCTTTAAAAATCGAAACATTCAAAGGTTAACATAAATTAATTTCCATAATAACGACACATTCAAATGTAGTTAGGTTGAAGCTATATGTGTAAATTCATTCTTGGCACAGAATTTCATCTCCCTTCTTTTATGAATGACATCAGCTTGTAACTCCTGACCAATTTGGCAATGTATCTAAATTATGCATAATTAAAACTGTCCTTAGGGCAGGCAAGGTTCCAAAGGTATGATTAAATGATTTGTAAGCATTAATATACCATAAAACAGTCAGTTGTATACCTTCCCACTGGGTCTCACGTATTTATAAATGTAGGGAGCTTTCTAGATTGTGCTGACTCACAGGCAGAATAGCTAGAGTATTTTTCAAAGGTTAGGAAAAGATCTCCAAGCTGAGCTTGAAATTCAGCTCTGACACCCCGACACTCCATTCATGAACCTGATGCTTCCCTAATCGATCAGCACCAAGCAGTTATCAGAGGCTGAGCAACAGGGGAGCTTCGATGGCCCCCATCCAAAGGAGTTCACATATTATCACAGACGTTGCACCGGGGTGGCCTCCTTTACTTTCCCCGTAAGGTCAACCCAGGAGTAGGGGACGGTTGGGGAGGTGTAATGTCCCCTTTTACGGATGATTCTCAAGGGCGGAGACAGGAACTGTCCCAGGTTATGACCATTGGCAGCTACGGAACAAGGAAGGAGCTGGAGCCCTTCCTCCTGGGCTCTCAGCCCGGCCCCAGGCACCCCGGATCCTGCACGTCTCTGGCAAGAGAGATGGCCCCCTTCCAAGAGCTCTGGCCCCGGGGGCCCCAGCCCCTCCAGCAGCCCGACTCCCTCTCCCGACCCCCGCCCAGGCCGCGCCGCCCACTCTCGCACATGCGCACCTCTGGAAGGCCCCTGAATCCAGGGCCGCACGCAGGACCCAGCCAATGAGCGGGACCCCCGCCAGGTGCTTAATGTTCTTCAGGGGGATGCCTTTGCTGCCTCCCCGGGCCAGAATTAGAGCTGCCAGGTGCGGGGGCTTCTCCACACCTCGGCCCTGGCCGCCGCGAGAGTTGCGCTGCAGCTTCGGCGGCCGGCCCCGGGACGGCCGCCCCCGCGGGTTGGAGACGGAGGTGGCGGCCCCCTTCTCCACCGAGTCCATCTTCCTCCCACGCCTTCTCCCCAGCTTCTCCACATCCGGGAGCTAGTCCCTCACCACCTCTGCTCGGCGCCGCCCGATCCCCGCCTGGCAGCTGGCGCGCGCGGCCGTCCCTCGCCCCGCCCACTCCCCCGCTCCCCGCAGGGCTCGCTGGGAATTGTAGTCCGCAGCCTCCTCGTCTGGGGCCAGTAGGCCGAGTAGGCTCTGATGAGGTGACCCAAAGCTAAGACAAGCAGTGGGAGTCCGGAGATATTTGGAGGAAGTGCGGCTTTTGGGGGTGCTTGCATGTGTCTGGGGATTTCTGAAACTAAAAAATAGAGTATGTTTGCTAAAGAACTTCCCCACTTTAGAATTGTAGTGGGTTTCCCGTTGCATACCTTGATGCACCCTAACACGAATTCATTTTATATTTTAAAATGTATATTTTAAATATACACCTTTTTTTAAATGTCCCTGGTCATTTTTTTCCACGAAATTACTGACCAGCTCATTCAAATATCCTACAGGTGCCTTAAACTCAACGTTTTAAAAACTCAGTTTTTCATATGCGCTCAAACTGCTTTTATCTCTGCACTTTGATCAACATCAGCATTCCTTGGCAGCAGAAATTTGGAAGTCAGCTTTACTGGTCACCTCTAGTGTAGCGGACACTTGGTTTTTTGGTTTTGTTTTGTTGTCTGCTAAAAATCTTTTCCTTTTAGGAATTGATGACTCTCTCACCCGGTGAGGGTTTCCTTCACGTTCTCTGCACTGTAATAGTAAGTGTGTGACCCAAGCTGGTCCATCTAAGCACCCCGTTTTCCTGAACACAGCTGAGGTCTAGGGACAGGCATATGACCAAGCAGAGCCCACTGGAGTCCTTTCCAGAGACTCTTGGAAAGAAAGGATCTTTCTCGTGCTGATTTTTTGGGTGCTAAGGACCTTGTTAACCTGAAGCCTCAGGGCAAGCGTAGGGTAGGGTGGCAGGGGGTCTTTGCTGTTCTGAAATGGACTGGGAGACTGATGTTCAGCCTGAGGAAGCAGAACAAAGACATGTAGGGATTAAAGAGAAAGAACTCTGAAGGCATCATTTAAGCTCTTTTTTTTTTTTTTGAGACAGATTCTCACTGTATGCCCCAGGAGGCTGGAGTGCAATGGCGCGATCTCGGCTCACTGCAACCCTTCGCCACCCATTCTCAAGCATCCTGAGTAGCTGGGATTACAGAGGTGCACCACCACACCCAGGTAAGTTTTGTATTTTTAGTTGAGATGGAGGTTTCACCAGGTTGGCCAGGCTGGTCTTGAACTCCTGACCTCAAGTGATCTGCCCACCTCAGCCTCTCAAAGTGCTGGGATTATAGGCGTGAGCCGCCGCTCCTGACCATTTAAACCCTGATCCAGTCAAGAGGCTCAAAGACATACACCCACACACACCTCTCTTAGAAAAAAACAATAATAATAATACTTTAAAGCTGCCATCTCTGACCTAGCATTCATTTTGTCTTTCAGCATGTTTGCAAGCCTATATTTGAAAGTAGTCTTTTACATTTCTGAGATGGAGGCTGATACAAACAGAAGGAATGGATTGTAGTGTATCGCCTTGCCTTCTCCTAGAGGGTGAAAGGATTTTGTGCTTCTCTGGTCTTGGCCATTTTTGAGAGGAGAGAAGTCTTTGATGTTTTGGGTCCTAGGAGAAGTACTGGATACTTTACATCTCTTAGTCTGTGAATTAACTGATGACCCAGCCCTTCCTGGGACTGGTGCTGGGAGAAGGTGCTTCGTGCAGACACAGAGAAGGGAGGCTGTGAACAGACATCAATGCCATGCCTGGGAAAGGGGCAGGCTCTATGAGCCATTCCAGCACTGAAGGGCAAGGGGACAACTTGTCCCTATACACTGGCTCTTTGAGTAGGGCCTTTGCAGTTGCTGTGCTTCAGAGACGCCAGCACTGAGCTTTTAGTAATCATGTGAGGACCCCGAGTACACCCCAATAACAATCTTGGTTCCTATTAATGATGTAGTTGCCCTTCTCCACAGTAATTCCCTACAGGCCTGTAAATCAATCCTAGTGGGCTACAGACACCTGAGTAGTTTTGACTCCTGGAACACATTGGTGTCCTCTAAGCTGGGAACAGAGCAAGTGGCACCACTGTTACTTTATCAAATGAGATTACAGCGATTTACATAAATACCAAGAGACTTTGAACTCTTCCAGGAGACGGACTGTTCCTTCTTTGTAATCTTCTCATCCAGAACAATGAATTGGTCACAGTACTGCTCAGTAAACATTGGTGAACTGCCTCTCATATTATTTTTTCAGTCTCTGCCCACACATGCTTTTTAAAATATAGTTGCAAACTTATGATAATAAAACATTTTATATCCTTTGTATGGTTACAGCAGAATTTTGATTAGACCTGACAATTGGCTGTTCCCAATCTTGAGACGGGGAGACAAAGGAAGAGAGAGAGGTGGTGGTAGTAAAAGTGGAAAGTGATGCATCTAGTTCAGTATATGGCACACAGAAATGTGATGACTTTTTAAAAATGAAATTAGAGTTTACTCATTAACAATATTTTTACTTAGTCCAAAGAGAGAATGATTGTTCTGGGAAGAGGAAGAGGATGAGTTATCAATCTTTTTCTTCGGATTAATTTTGAAGAATAAAATAAACTACTCTCAAAGCAAATATTCGGTCATCTTTCCTTTAAAGATCAGTATGAAGTGTTGCTGCTGAAGAATAATTCATTCATATTTATTGTGAAATAATATGTCCTTATATTATCTCTTGTTTTATGATTTTATATGTAAACAAACTTTGTACACAGAGGAGTCCTTTCACTCATTCATTCGTTCACATTCACTGCATTCCGAAAGCCAGGCTCTGTGCTATATATTAGAAATACCAAACCAAGAGGAGAAAGGCAGCAAACTTAGCATTATGACAGGAGACAGGCACGCCCCAGTAGTGTGGTTTGTGCTGTGAAAGAGTGTACATGAAGTAGGCAAGCACAGAGGGAGGTATTTCGGCTACAGTAAGATTTTTCTTGGCTGAGATGGCTCTTGAAAGACTGTTAAAGTATACAAAAGACCTCAGCTGAGGGAATGGCATTGTGCAAGGTGCAGAGGAATGAAACTACAGTATGATTTGGGAAACTTGAAGTGAGTCACTGTGACTGAAGCAGAATATACTGGTTGGTTAGTGGCAAAAGATGAAAATAGAGAGGAAAGCGTGGCCCAGATTACAGCACATAAAGACCTTATGTGTTCAGCTTTGTTAAGGAAGTTACAGATAGGAGGGATATAACTTGATTCATGCCATTCTTTCAACAAATCGTTACTGCATGACAATTGTGTCAGGCACTTTCCTGGGCACTGAAAATACACTGAGGTGATGAAAAGTGTTCAAATTCTGGGTATATCTTAAAAGTATAGCTAATAGGATTTTCTGACAGACTAGGTGAAATGCATGAGAGAAAGAGGAAATTTGGTGTGATTCCAGAATCTTTGGCCTGACCATGAGTAGGAGTTGCTATTAACCGAGATGGAAAAGATAAGAAGGACTAAGGTTTGGAGACAAAATTATGAATTCTGTTTTATAAATGCCATGTGTGGAACATCTATTAGCTATCCAAAGGGAAATAAACAGTGGGCTATTGAATATGTTAGCCTAGAGTTCATAAGTCTAGGATATAAATATAGCTTGGAAGTCATCAGCATATGGGTACTATTCACAGCCATAGGACTAGATGAGAGTGAGAGGTGATGGTAGACATAAAAGAGAAGAAACTAGATGAGATCAACTGAGATTGAAAAGTTAACAGAAGAGAAAACGAGTCCGAAGACTGCGCGCTGGGGCTTCCCAACACGTAGAGGTTAAGGAAATGAGAAGACACAGCAAAAGAGACTGAGACAGAATGCAAAACAGAAGGTGATAGGGTACCCTGAAACCTGTGGGAATAAAAGTGTTGGAAGGAGGGAAAAGTGATCAATTATATCAAACGCTGTGATTGTCACTGTGAAAGTCATCAATACCAAAATGAAGTTGCTTATGTTTAACCCTAAGACAATAGAGCCAGGAGGTCATGAAGGAGGGGAGCTCATGCTCTATGCTTCCACCAAAAAAAGTACCACAGGAAATGTTTTCAAAGTACAGCTTGCTACATGAGTCATACAATGAGAGCTAGCAGCCACACAAGGACACAAAGCTAGCCATGCAAGGACAGCTAGCTGCTTGCACAAGAACACTTGCCTGACTGTCTCCACTAATAAATGGATGTCAGTTTCTGCCATAAGACTCTGTAACCAATGTTTTTGGTTTCAAAACAACTTGTATGTACTTCTTTCTTTCTTTCTCTCTCTCTCTCTCTTTTTTTCTGAGACAGAGTCTTGCTCTGTCACCCAGGCTGGAGTGCAGTGGCACGATCTCGGCTCACTGCAACTTCCGCCTCACGGGTTAAAGCAATTCTCCTGCCTCAGCCTCTCAAGTAGGGACTACAGGTGCCACCACCGCACCTGGCTAATTTTTGTACTTTTAGTAGAGACGGGGTTTCACCATGTTGGCCAGGCTGGTCTCGAACTCCTGACTTCATGATCTGCCCGCCTTGACCTCCCAAAGTGCTGGGATTACAGGTCTGAGTCACTGTGCCTGGCTTTCTTTCTCTCTTCTGTCTTTAGAACCTTACCCTTACCACAACCTTGGATGTGCCTCTGATCCACCATAAATTGCATATCCTGACTTATAATTCTCTCCTAATCCCAAATAAACTCTTTCTTTTGGCATCTGTTTAATCCTCAAACTGATTGAAGACCACCAAAACCAGAAAAGGTTCTGCCTAGCAGTCCTGGAAAAAGAATGCTTCCAGAACAATACCCTGCAATATGATGAATGAAAAATGCTGACTACTTTGATAATGTTGATGGAGAATGGTCATTTTCTAGAGATACCTAAACATATTCAGTTTACCTTTATGGAGAACTTATATGGCATTCAGACTATTCAGTGTTTACATGCATTATCTCATTTTATCCCTGCAACAACTCTTTTTTTTTTTTTTTTTTTTTTTGAGACAGAGTCTTGCTCTGCCACCCAGGCTGGAGTGCAGTGGCCGGATCTCAGCTCACTGCAAGCTCCGCCTCCCGGGTTTACGCCATTCTCCTGCCTCAGCCTCCCGAGTAGCTGGGACTACAGGCGCCCGCCTCGTCGCCCGGCTAGTTTTTTGTATTTTTAAGCAGAGACAGGGTTTCACCGTATTAGCCAGGATGGTCTCGATCTCCTGACCTTGTGATCCGCCCGTCTCGGCCTCCCAAAGTGCTGGGATTACGGGCTTGAGCCACCGTGCCCGGCCCCCTGCAACAACTCTTAACCACTTAATATCATCCCCAATTACAGATAAAAAACGGAGCCTCATTTCGAGATGTTTAACTCCTATTCAAATCCCCACAGCTGGCAAGTGGTCAAGATAAGACTTTTTTTTTGAGATGGAATTTCTCTCTTGTTGCCCAGGCTGAAGGCTGAAGTGTAATGACGTGGTCTCTGCTCACTGCAACCTCCGCCTCCTGGGTTCAAGCAATTCTCCTGCCTCAGTCTCCCAAGTAGCTGGCATTACAGGCACTTGCCATCATACTTGGTTATTTTTTGTATTTTTAGTAGAGATAGAGTTTCATTTGAACGTAGTCTTAAGCTCTAGAAGCAATATTCTAAGCCCTTATGCTATGAAAACCACTTGAATGATTTAGTAAAGTTGAATTTGATGGGGAGAGAAAAAATAGAGGCACGTAGCATCTACCCAGACTCAGAATAGATACGATCTACTGAGCGATATCCTTATAGCATGTTCTCTTCTTTGAGATAGATGGGGCCCTTGGGCAAGATAGTAGATGAGATTTTAGGAGTGAGGCCAAGAATAGATTGGTACTGATAATATCAAATGTCCTCCCAGGTTACTTCCTAAAAGGGAGCTGATGGAGAATTCCACTGTTCACCACACACTCGCTATAGAGGCATTAAGGCTGGAGTAGGGTAGGAAGGAATTGTTCCAGTTGGAACCCCAAGGATGTAAAGACAAAAGTGTAACCCCTCATTGAAGGATGAAGAGGGTGAGTCATCTTACCAGATCTTTGACCTCAGATGTCTTGAGCAGAAGACAGCTACTATCCCCAAGTCACACAGAAATATATCAACAGGGACCAGCCCCATTGGTGAAGGAGCCCATGTTGGGGAAAAGGAGGCTCTAGACAAAGGTGAGTTATCTGTAGGGAATGTCACAACGTTGCCCCATGTCCCTGCCCCCTTGTGCTGCTGCTTCTCACTGTGGGAATCGGACTGGATAGCATTGCTCCTTTCAACAAGTAGGAATCTGTGACCCTGGGAAGAAGCCAGAAATACCAGATTGTCCTAGTTAACACATTGCCCATTTCTCCAACTGCCACGATGTGACGTGTGCATGCATTGTGCTCAATGGCCTATGTGTTCAGATCTTTTCTTGACCATATATGAGTGGACTGACCTTGGGAAAATTACTTATCCTCTATGAGTCTAAATTTTCTCATCCGTCTCATAGATATGATAATAATAATGACCACATCATAAAGTTGTTTTGAAGACTAAGTGACAATGCATAAAAAGGATTTAGCACGGTGAATAGCATATAATAAGAGTCCAACAAATGGAGTTATTAAAATATTTGTATGTCAACAAAGTTTAGTTTATAAGCAGATGCAAAATAACATATTTCATAAGAAGATAACTGAAGTGCTTTAGTTTCTTAAAGCATAATACCGAGAGAGGCTCTGCATAAAAGAGGTGGAGGGCATGGCCTGGATGAGCTAGAATTAGGGCATTTTAAGATATTCACTGTGTTCCTGCTGTGCTTTGCTGTAAACACCTTCTGTGCCTTCCTGTTTCAACTAGAGTCAGCTATCCAAATAAACTGTGTCTGGATTAAGGTCAGGGTTAAGGAAGTGCAGTCCTCAGGGCTATGTCCAGCATGTGGGAGAGCATGTTAAAGGGGCATAGAAAGCACAGGATACCAGATGTAAGTGAGATTATGAATACTGCAAAAGCAAGAAGTCAGAACTACTGATGAGCAGAAGTGGAAGCCTCCCAAGCGCTCTGAGAAACACAGAGAGATAATGGCTATCCAATTATATGTAATGCAAGAGTTGGAGGAAATTTTCTTTAAATCTTGTAGTAAAATTGTACTTCAGTTGTAACCACACCAGGCTCAAGGACTCTGATGACTTACACACAACTGATACTTAGGTTACAATTATTACTAGTTTGATTCCAAACTTAATAATGTTGGCGAATGATTGCCAAAAATGGTGATGGCTCTTTACCCAATTATCTTTGTTTTCATGAAGGCTGAAGGACAGTGCAGTAGGCTGAATATTGGCTCCCCAAAAATCTCCAAACTTGAATCCCTAGAACCTGTGACTGTGTTACCTTACATTGTAAAAGGGGCTTTGCAGAGGCATTTAAGTTAAGGATCTTGAGATGACAAGATGACCCTGCATTATCCAGGTGGGGACAATGTACTCAGTGTAATCACAAAGGCCCTTAAAGAGGGAGGTAGTAGGGTCAGAATCAGAGACCTTGTAAAAATGGAAGCAGGGGTCATGGAGGGAAGAAGATGCTGGCTTTGAAGACAGAGAAAGGGGCTATGAGCCAAAGGATGCAGGCAGCCTCTAAAACCTAGAAAAGGGAAGGAAATAATTCCCCCCTGTAGCCTCCAGAAGGAACTCAGGACTGTGGATGCCTTGATTTGAGCCCAGGGGGCTGGTTTGAGCTTATTGCACATCGTTATGGTTTGCCAGAGCAATAACCTGAGACTTATAATCAGCGGGTACTATTTTTGCTTGTTTGTTTTACAGGGTTAGATTAATGCACACGCTCCTTTTTTTCACTCTCTTTTACTTACAAGTGTTTGGTCACTTGCACGTTGACCAGGACCTTCTTATCTATGAAGTCATATCATTCTATGTTACCTAGTAGGCTTGAAATGTAGGAGGGAAAAACACTGAAATTAATCTTGTTTCAAAGATTTAGTTTCTTTCTCCTTTTTAGAAGGATGGAAGGATATAATACAAAATAATTTAACTGTTTTCCACTTTAAATGTTGTTAACAACAATATATTCATCCATCTCTTCATCAAACATTTATTGAAGGCCTATTCTGAGTAGAACACATTCACTAAGTATTGTGATAGGTTATATACATTTTTTTGAAAGCCCACAGCTCTAACTGTAAAGAAACTTAAGATTTCATGGAAGAAAACAGATATGTAAATTATTAAATATGACATATGGGAAATAAAATATATAATATAAGCTGTCTTCAATCTTCATGCATTCAACTGTCAGACATTCTTTATTTTAATACTTGATACATTGCCACTTCCTTTCACTAACATTTTTAATATTATTACACTAGGAAAATGTGTTTGAGCTTCCAAACAACTGACAAAAAATAAAATCTTGAAACACAGCCATTATAAATTCAGCAGTCATATCCCTAGACATAAGAGAAATGACAAGTTATCCATAAAATTGATCTGAAATCATTAGAAAGTCCAGGAAATGGGAAAAATAGAGAATTTTACTTTGTTCTCTAAATGACGAAAAATGAAATGGAAACAAATAAAAATATTGTAGTAGAATAATATTTTGAGATACAAATAATATTTGAAAAATACTAATGTATTCTCCCGATTACCTGGTTGTCCTTCTCACTGTTTGGGCAGCAGGTTTTGTTTTGTTTCCTACATTAAGGTGATGAGATTTGAGACAACAGTCTTGTTTACTACATTCTGTTATCACTGGTCTATGAGACCTAATTCTATTTTTCCCTCTAATTTTATTTTTTTCCCTTTCATTCTTACTCCCTACTAACTTTCTATTCCTGTTCACAGACACTTACCCTATTATGGTTCATATATGTCTTTGGTTACGCATGTATATGTGGATGTAGCTTTGGTTTCTGTACTTTAAAAATACTATGTACTAAAACAAAACTCCTTTTTTCACTTAAGTGTGTCCAGAATATATACCAGGCTACTGGTATAAGGAGGGGAGCAAAAATACCAGATAACCTTGAAGATGCCAGAAGCAGAAGAGACCAATGCCCTGTTCCTAAGCAGAGACTGGGGAAATGGTAAGACTTCAGAGTTAGGGTTGATTGTTTCCCTGAAAAGATTCATATCCACTTTTATTTCAGGAAATTTTTTTAGTACACAGTTGATCCCTGAACAACATTGGGGTTAGGAGTGCTAACCCCTTGTGCAGTCAAAAATCTGCGTATAACTTTTGACTCCCCAAAAACTTAACTACTTAACAGCCTACTGTTGGCTGGAAGACTTACTGATAACGTAAACCATCTATTAATACTTATTTTGAGTGTTCCATGTGTTTATAGTGTATTCTTACAATAAAGTAAGCTAGAGAAAAGACAATGTTGTTAAGAAAATCGTAATAAGTTATCCTCGTCATCTTCACATTAAGTAGACAGAGGAAGAGGAGAAAGAAGAGCAGTTGATCTTCTGTTTCAGGGGTGGCAGAGGTGGAAGAAACACTACATATAAGTGGACTTCGCAGTTCAAACGTGTTGTTCAGGGGTCATCTGTCACTTCAAATGCATCTTCTATCCTATTATTGAAGTTTTATTTAACATGGGAATTTTGGTGATGTGTGTTATCTGTCTTTGCCTTTTGTCAATTTCTATTACTTTTTCTTTGATCATTTGTAACTCTTCATTTTCATTTAATTTTGTGGGCTCACTTTATTTTTATCTTTGATGCCACTTGCTATACTTTCACAAGTACCTGTTTCCCGCTGTGTCTCTTCCACCTCATATTGGTTTAGTAATGATTCTATGTATTCCCCTCATTTCTGATTTCTCCCGGCTTTTATTTCATCTCATTCTATTTTCTCACTAAATCTTTGCTGAGTTGGTGGATCTTTGCTGCTGCTGCTGCTTCTTTTTTTTTTTTTTTTTTCTTCCACAGAGGCAATTGCTACATTAAGATTTTCTCATTTTATCAAACATCCGGTGAGAATTTTTTTTTTTTTTTCTTTTTTTATTTTTTATTATACTTTAGTTCTAGGGTACTGTGCAAACGTTTATATCATGTATAACTCCCCAATGCAATCCCTCCCTCCTCCCCCCTCCCCATGATAGGCCCCAGTGTGTGATGTTCCCCTTCCCGAGTCAAGTGATCTCATTGTTCAGTTCCCACCTATGAGTGAGAACATGCGGTGTTTGGTTTTCTCTTCTTGTGATAGTTTGCTAAGAATGATGGTTTCCAGCTGCATCCATGTCCCTACAAAGGACGCAAACTCATCCTTTTTGATGGCTGCATAGTATTCCATGGTGTATATTTACTCCTTTGCAAATTTATTCTACTGAGTGTCCCTAATTTGTCAGTTGATTTTCCTATTTCTTTTTCTCCTCTCACCCCATTCTTATTTTCCTTCTCCTTCTAGTATCTTTGTGTGGATTCTGAACAGACTTCCTCCTTATTATTTATCACTGAAACAAGTACATTCCTCCAGATATCTACAGGAATTTGGGGCCATGAGGGAGGACCAAGGTCTTGTGTCAGAATAGCTGGATAGACAAGCTAAGTTTTGTTTGTTTCTTTAGCAAGGCAAAGTCTCTCCTCTACTGCCACAGAGACAGGCTGCTTCAACCAAAATGGCCCCTGTGTGTGGTTCCTCATGTGGCCTAGCCTGCACCATTTGAAAATAAACTGACTTCTTACATTTAGTGCATGCTTCTTCTTCCTACCATTGTGGACCAGGGACATAGATTTTTGTCCTTTAGGGTGTCACCCTATTTCATGAAATGTCCTTTTTTTCTGGCTCCTTCCAAGGTAAACAGCAGCAGCATGTTTTTTGTTTTTTTTTTTTTTTCTGCTTCCTTATAAGAATTTACTGCTTTCACCTATATTATGGTAAAGTTTTAACTGACTTCTCGTCTTGCCAAAAATAGTTTTACTCTTTTATTCCTCTTTTTCCTCATTGCTTTTGGATGAGTTCTAGGAAAAGTCGGAAATGGCAACTCTACACTACTATTTTGAAACAAATATCTCCTTCTCGAATTTGGACATTTCTTGCACTTGCTTTTCTTCCCCCTGTTCTTTCACTTTATACTCTTCTCTGTGATTTCATCTTTGCTCACAGTTTCATCTAAATGAAATAACTATGGAATCATTGTCTTTTTCTTGCTTTTCTCCTATTGGTTAGTCTCTTTTTTGCCCTAATGTCATTTTCACATGGATATTCCCAGGAGACTTCCATTATTGTCATTCTCTATATCAATGGCATCACAGGTTCTCCCAGCTAACCTGGCTGAAACGACTGGAATCCTATTTGATGCCATGTTTCTGTTCATTCTGTTTTCAAAATATCGCTTGTCTCATTGTCTCCTTTTTATTTCTGCTAATAAGACCCTAGTCTGGACCCCACATCTGAATACCACCTAATATTCTTGGTTGTCTTATCTAATTAGCCTGGTTATTGTACCACAGTTAGCTTCCTTAAATATATCTGACCTGGCTGGAGTGGTGGCTCACGCCTGTAATCCCGGCACTTTGGGAGGCTGAGACAGGCGGATCAAAGGTCAAGAGTTTAAGACCAGCCTGGCCAAAGTAGTGAAACCCCATCTCTACCAAAAATACAAAAAATTAGCTGGGCATGGTGGCAGGCACCTGTAATCCCAGCTACTTGGGAGGCTGAGGCAGGAGAATCACTTGAACCTGGGAGGTGGAGGTTGTGGTAAGCTGAGATCGTGCCATTGCACTCCAGCCCAGATGACAGAAAAAATATATATATCTATCTAAAATCTATCTATCTATCTATCTGTTCATGTTACTCTTTCCTGTGAACTCTTTGTGGTTCTCCAACACAGAATAATCTCTTTAACCTTCCATAAACTGGCATCTAAAGTCTCTACTAACATAAAATTATTGGTTCTTTTCTACTCTTCATTCATCGATTGCTATAACTTTTTTTATTTTTCATTCTTTTCCTGATAGGACTATTTATTTATCCCCATTTGCTGATGTCATGATTAGCTTGCAAGGATCTTCTTCTTAAAAACAATTATTTTTTTTTGATAAATTATAATTACATATAAATATGGGCTACACAAGGATGTTCTGACATGTGTATACAATATGGAATGATTGAATCAAGCTAATTCAAGGTTATGCTTAAAGAGGACCTTTCAAAATGTCCATTTGCAAGTCACTCCTTTCCTTACACTCTCCTTCCTTCCTTCCTTCCTTCCTTCCTCTCTCTCTCTCTCTCTTTTTTTTTTTTTTTTTTGTGACAGGGTCTCACTCTGTTGCCCAGGCTGAAGTGCAGTGGTGTGATCTTAGCTCACTGCAACCTTTGCATCCCAGGCTCAAGCGATTCTGTCACCTCAGCCTCTGGCGTCACTGGGACTACAGGCATGCACCACCACGCCTGGCTAATTTTTGGTATTTTTAGTAGAGATGGGAGTCTCACCATGTTGCTCAGGCTGGTCTCAAATATCTGAGCTCAAGTGATCCGCCTGCCTCAGCCTCTCAAAAGGCTGGGATTACAGGTGTGAACCACTGCACCTGGCCTTCTTTTTTCCTTTTCTCAACTTAAGTGTTATACCCAACAATGCATGCCATGTATGTGTCTGCCTTCCTCATTACTTTTGGATTTCCTGAAGCACAGGAGCCATGCCTTTTTCAGCTTATATTAACCACACTACATAACACAGGTTCTTGCAGAGTGGATACGATTCTTTGATTTGAATTTAAATAACTTGTGCTAATATATTTCTAGTGTATCCTACTGATTGTATTTGACTTTGAATACGTATATATATTTTTTGAATATATATCCAAATTTTTTTATATATAGTATAAAAAGTATTTTTTATGTGTAGTGTGAATATATATCTCAAATCATATAAAATTGTTTCATATATATATATAACTGGCCAATTTTATATATACATATAAAACCAAATAATTTTATTTTATTGCTATTTTATAGTAGCTCTAATAAAATGAAATAAATATAAAGTGTTTTTTAGAGCTGCTATAATAAAATGCAATAAATCAAGAAAACGTAAATTTATTTTTTATAGTTCTTGAGGCTGGAAATTCGAGATCAAGGAGTCAGTGGATTTGGTGTCTGGTGAGGACCATCTGGTTCATAGAAGTCTTGCTGCACCCTCATATGGTGGAAGGGACTGGCTATAAGTGCACTAATCCCATTCGTGATGACAGAAGCCTCACAACCTAATCATCTCTGAAAGGCTCCACCTTCTAACACCATCACCTTGGTGATTAGAATTTCAATATATAGATTTAAAAAATATCTTTAAAGAAATGTATTCTGAACCAAATATGGCCACCCAGTGGCTTGTGATATAGCCCTCAGGAGATCCTGAGAACATGTGCCCACGATGGTCAGGCTACAGCTTGGTTTTATACATTTTAGGGAAACATAAGACATCAATCAATACATGTAAGATGTACATTGGTTTGATCTGAAAAGGCAGGACAACTCGAAGTGGGAGTTTCCAGGTGGATTCACAGGGCAATTGGTTGAGAGCGTTTATCTAAAGACCTGGAATCAATAGTATTGAGTGTCTATATTAAGATAAGGACTTGTAGAGATCAAGAGGATTTTTATGCAAATGAAGACTCCAGGTAGCAGGCTTCAGAGAGAATAGATTGTCTCTTATTAGAATTAAAAGGGAGCCAGACTCTAGTTAATTTTCTCCTGGATCAAGGAAAAAGACCTCAAAAAGGAAGGGGATTCTCTTCAGATTGTAGAGTTTCCCCATAAGAGACAGCTTGGCAGGAATTCAACATATGGATTTTGAGGGGACATAAACATTTAATTAAGCCATAGCAATATTTAATGTATAGTAATTGTGATATTTGAAATCAACAAATCTGTGTGTATTGTTTTATTTTTTAGTTTTTGAGACAGGGTCTCACTCTGTCACCCAGGCTGGAGTGCAATAGCATGATCTCAGCTCACTGCAGCTTCAGCCTCCTGGGTTAGGGTGATCCTCCCACCTCAGTCTCCTGAGTGGCTGGGACTATAGGCATGCATCGCCACACCCTGCTAGTTTTCTTGTATTTTTGAAACAGAAGAGTTCCTCGATTCCCCTCTCAGGGCATGTGACAGGGGTGTGGCTCACCTGCTTGGTTGCCCCAAATCTCAAACCCATAGAGGGTAAGGAGAGCATGCAGACAGGCAGGTGCAGAGGCCAGCGCAAGCAATTTTTGGGCTCTGGCCCCATGGCAGTGTCTAGGGGTGGATGTCTGCAATTCCCGAAGCCCAAGTGGGCATTGGCATGGCTTTTTCAGATTTCCTGTCTGCAGACAGCCTGTGTGTTAATCAGCTCAATGGACCTTCTGCCTTATCACAAGGACAGAGGGCCGGTGTGACGGCCTTCTGTATCCTGAGTTGTTGCCCAGTGTCCCAAAAGAATTGAATCACGCACGGGCTTGAAGGATGAGTGCAAGGCTTTGTTGAGTAGTGGAGGTGGCTCTCAATGAGAAGGATGGGAAGCCAGAAGCAGGGATCAAGTGGGAAGGTGGTCTTTCCTTGGAGTCGGGCTGCCCAGTGGCCAAACTCTTCTCTGAAAGCCCCCAGCCGAACCCCCCTCAGCATCCAGATGTCCCTCCTCTTCTCTCTTTCTTGTCACGTCATTCTGCCATGTCTGGTCTGCTGGCCTGCAGGTCTCAACATTCAGCTGCTTGCATGTGTGCCCACTAAGGTCCTGGGTTTATATGGGCACAGGGTGGGCCAGAATGGTCTTGGAAAATGCAACATTTAGGCATGAGAACAGGAGTGCCTGTTCTCATTTAGGTCTGTGGTCACAGGCCCAATGGTGGACCGCTTGCCAGAGACCCCACCCTCTCAACCCAGCACTTCCCTGACCCTCTTCTGTATCATTTTTTTGTAGAAATGGGGTTTCACCATGTTATCCAGGCTGGTCTTGAACTCTTGGAGTCAAACAGTCTGCCTGCCTTGGCCTCCAAGTATTGGAATTACAGGTGTGAGCCACCATGCCTGGCTTTAATCTGTATTTATTTAAATATTTTTATAATTTTGATTTTACTAATACAATATTTTTAAGTATTTCACTGAATTTCATTTTATAATATGTAATAACATAACCAAGTAACTTAGCTTCATAATTCATTTTAAAATGCTTTTTTTTCTTCTCTCTGGCCTTGACATGTACTTTGAAGCCCTTTATTTCCCTCCCTTCGCTGGGTACTTTTTGCACTGGGCTAGTTTATCTAATTATGTACTTGCTTAGAAATTACAGGGGCTAATCTTGAAATAAACCCAGCATGGAGATCCGGCTGTGGAATCCTCCCCATCTAGAGATTACCTCAGGCTGGTTCATCTACAACACAGCCATTGTCAAGATGATACAAGTCTGTACCAGACTGACAATAACTCAAGATAGCTATTGGAACAAGACATGCAGACCCTGTCCCCTATGCTGCTACTCTTGCATGTTTATCACACCAAGTTTCCCTTTTTTTTTTTTTTTTTTCTTGAGACGGAGTCTTGCTCTGTCACCCAGGCTGGAATGCAGTGGCCGGATCTCAGCTCACTGCAAGCTCCTCCTCTCGGGTTCATGCCATTCTCCTGCTTCAGCCTCCCCAGTAGCTGGGACTACAGGCGCCCGCCACCTCGCCCGGCTAGTTTTTTGTATTTTTTAGTAGAGACGGGGTTTCACCGTGTGTCACCAGGATGGTCTCAATCTCCTGACCTCGTGATCCGCCCGTCTCAGCCTCCCAAAGTGCTGGGATTACAGGCTTGAACCACCGCGCCCGGCCCAAGTTTCCCTTCTTAATTCCCTTACCCAGACCTAAATTTGATGCATATGTTAATTTGCTTTATTGCAGTAATCATTTCACAGTGTATACATATATCAAAGCATAATTTTGTACACTTTGAATATATACGATTTTCATTTGTTAATTACACCTTGATAAAACTGGTTAAAAAAAGAGAACTTAAAACACAGTCGAATGTCATATTTTAGCTTCATCACCTCAATACCAATTCAATACTTCGTCCTGGTTCTTAACTTACCCAGCTTTGATAACTTGGCCAAGTCTCTTTCTCTTTTTGAAAAAAATTTCGATAGCTTTAGGGGTACAGTGGTTTTTGGATACATGGATGCATTATATAGTGGTGAAGTCCGTGATTTTAGTGCACTAGTTACCTGAGTAGTGTACATTATACCCGATATATGCTTTTTTTCCCACTCACCCACTTCCTCTTCTCCCCTTTTCTGAGTCTCCAGTGTCCATGATACCACTCTGTATGCCTCTGTGTTCCCACTTATAAGTGAGAACATAATGCGATTTGGTTTTTCATTCCTGAGTTACTTCAGTTAGAATAATGGCCTCCAGCTCCATCCAAGTTGCTGCAAACGACATATTTCATTCTTTTTATGGCTGACTAGTATTCCATGGTGTATATATACCACATTTTATTTATCCATTCACTGGTTGATGGGCACTTAGCTTGGTTCCACATCTTTGCTATTGTGGATTGTACTGTGATGAATATGTGCATAGGTGTCTTTTTGATGTAATGACTTCTTTTCCCTTTCCTTTGATGCTGCTGGATCAAATGGTAGATCTACTTTTAATTCTTTGAGAAATCTCCATACTGTTTTTCATTACAGAGTTTGTACTAATCTACATTCCTACCAGCAGTGTATGTGTTTCTTGTTTTTTTTTTTTTTTTTTTTCCCCACATCCATACCAACATCTACTGTTTTTTGACTTTTTAATAATGGCCATTCCAGCTGGAGTAAGGTGGCATCTCATTATGCTTTTAAGTTGCATTTCCCTGATAATTAGTGATGTTGAACTTTTTAAATACGTTTCTTGGCCATTTGTATATCTCCTTCTGAGAAAGATCTATTCATATCATTTGCCTGCTTTTTGATGGGATTTTTTTTTCTTGCTAATTTGTTCGAGTTCCTTGTAGATTCTAAATATTAGTTCTTTGTCAGATGTACAGTTTGCAAATATTTTCTCCCATTCTCTGGGTTGTCTGTATACTTTGATGATTATTTCTTTTGCTGTGCAGCAGCATTTTCATTTAATCAGATCACATTTATTTATTTTTATTTTTGTTACATTTGCTTTTGGGGTCTTAGTCATAAATTCTTGCTCTAGGCCAATGTCCGGAAGAGGTTTTTTTGGTTTTCTTCTAGACTTTTTGTGGCGTCAGGTCTTAGATTTAAATCTTTTATCAATCTTGAGTTAACTTTTGTATATGGTGATAGATAGGGATCTAGTTTCATTCTTCTACATGTGGCTATCCAGTTTTCCCAACACCATTTATTGAATAGGGTGTCCTTTCCCCAATTTACATTTCTGTATGCTTTGTCAAAGATCTGTTGGTTATAAGTTCTTGGCTCTATTTCTGCCTTGTCTTTTTCTGTTCCATTGGTCTGTGTATTTACATTTATACCAGTATCATGTTGATTTGGTTACTATAGCCTTAGAGTATAATTTGTAGTTGGGTAATGTGATGCCTCCAGGTTTGTTCTTTTTGCTTAGGATTGCTTTGGCTATTTGGGCTCTCTTTTTGGGTTTCATATGGATTTTTGGATTTTTTTTTCTAATTCCATGAAAAATGATTTTGGTAGTTTGATACGAATTGCTTTGAATCCATAGGTTGCTTTGGGCAGCATGGTCATTTTTGCAACATTGATCCTTCTAATCCATGAGCATGGAAAGTATTTACATTTGTTTGTGTCATCTGTGATTTCTTTTAGCAGTGTTTTGTAGTTCTGCTTGTAAAGATCTTTTACCTCCTTGGCTTAGTATATTCCTAGGGATTCTGCTTTATTTTATTTTTGCAGTTATTGTAAAAGGAGCTGAGTTTTTTATTTGATTCTCAGCTTGGTCATTATTGATGTATTGCAGTGCTACTAATTTGTGCACATTGATTTTGTAATTTGGGACTTTATTGAATCCCTTTATCAAATCTAGGAGTCTTTTGGAAGAGTCTTTAGACTTTTGTCGGTATATGATCATATCATCAGCAAACATAATTTGACTTCCTCTTTTCCAGTTTAGATTCCATTTATTTCTTTCTCTTGCCTGATTCCCTGGCTAAGACTTCCAGTAATATGTTGAAAATAAGTGGTAAAAGTGGGCATCCTTGTCTTGTTCCAGTTTTTAGGGGGAATGTTTTCAACCTTTCCCCACTCAGTATGATGTTGGCTGTGGGTCTGTCATACATGGCTTTTATTATTTTGAGTTATTTCCTCTTATTCCTAGTTTGTTGAGGTTTTTTAATCATAAAAGGATGCTAGATTTTATTGAATATTTTTTCTACATCTATTGAGATGATTATATGGTTTTTGTTTTTACTTCTGTTTATGTGATGAATCATATTTATTGAGGTGAATATGTTGAACTCTCCCTGCATTCCTGGAATGAAACCCACTTGATCATGTTGTATTATCTTTTTGATGTGCTGTTGGATTTAGCTTGCTAGTATTTTATTGAAGATGTTTTCATCCATGTTCATTGGGGATATTAGTGTGTTCTGTAGCTTTCTTTTCTTTTTTTTTTTTTTTTTTTTTGTTGTTGTAGTTGTTGTTATGTTCTTTCCTGGCTTTGGTATCAGAGTAAAACTTCATAGAGTGAGTTAGAGAGGATTCTCTTTTTCTCAGTCTTTTGGAATAGTTTCAGTAAGACCAGTACCAATTTTTCTTAAATGTCTGGTAGAGTTTGGCTGTGAATCTGTCTGGCCCTGGAATTTTTTAGTTGTGACAATTTTTAAATTACTGATTCAATCTCATTGCTTGTTACTGGTCTGTTCAAGGTTTTTATTTCTTCCTGATTCAAGCTAGGAGGGTTGTATGTTTCCAGGAATTTATCCATTTCCTCTAGATTTTTCACTTTGTATGCACAGAGGTGTTCATAGTAGGCTCGAATGATATTTTGTATGTCTGTGGTGTTGGTCATAATGTCTTCATTTTCGTTTCTAATTGAACTTATTTGAATCTTCTCTCTTCTTGGTTAATGTAGCTAATGATCTATCAATTTTGTTTATCTTTTCAAAGAATAAACTCCTTGTTTCATTAATCTTTTGTATTGTTTCTTGGTTTCAATTTCATTGAGTTCTGCTCTGATCTTCGTTATTTCTTTCCTTCTGCCAGCTTTGGGTTTTGGTTTGTTCTTGTTTTTCTAGTTCCTTGAGGTATGCTGTTAGGTTGTCAGTTTGTGATTTGCCAGACTTTTTGATGTGGGCATTTAGCACTATAAACTTTTCCTTTAGCATTTGCATGAAAGTTTCCTCATGTGTTTGCTGATATATAAAATAACTCCTTGCTCTAAAATTATAATCCTCTGCAAGTTGATAAGGAATAGAGAAACGTCGGATTACTTCAGAATGTTTATTCTGCCTGGCTTATTTAATTTTGGCTTACTTAGACGCACAATAATAAAATAAAATCTTTAATTAAATTTGCAAATACTTAATAATGTTAATAACTTTTAAGTATTCATTATATAACAGAATGGTTTGCATTTATTTTTAATAT
The DNA here is from genome assembly GCF_009764315.1 of Trachypithecus francoisi. Lineage (NCBI taxonomy): Eukaryota > Metazoa > Chordata > Mammalia > Primates > Cercopithecidae > Trachypithecus > Trachypithecus francoisi. The sequence goes on from NW_022681456.1 coordinate 109,342,633, forward strand.
TTTTCAATGTGAATATATTTTAGTATCATATCAGTATTTTTAAAAGCTTTAATGAGGTATATTTGATATACAAAAAATGCACATATTTAATGTATACAATTTCATGAATGTGAATGTATACATAAACCTGTGATATCATCACCACAACCAAGGTACTGAATATATCCATCACCTCCAAAAGTGTATGTGTGTGTGTGTGTGTGTGTGTGTGTGTGTGTGTGTGTGTGTTTTGGTAAGAACACTTAACATGAGATGTATCCTCAACACATTTTAAAGTGCACAATACTGTACTATTAACTAGGGCGCTATATTGTACACAAGATCTCTAGGACTTATTTATCTAGCATGACTAAAACTTTATACCTATTAAAACTTTGTACCTTTATTCCTATTGAAAATAATTTCCCATTTTCCCTTTCCCCCACCCCCTGGCAATCTCCACTTATTCTTTGCTTTTTATGAGTTTGATTATTTCAGGTACCCTATGTAAGTAGAATCATGAGCATTTGTCTTTTTGTGACTGGCTTATTTCATGTAGTGTAATAACCTGTAGGTTTTTCTCTGATGTCACAAATGGTAGGATTCCCCTGCTTTTTTGAAAGGCTGATCAACATTCTATTGCAGTGTATACTACATTTTCTCTATACAGTTAACTCTTCATGAACATTTGTTTTGTTTCCATGTCTTTACTATTATAAATATTGCTACTGTAAGAAATAGAAAAATACTTATTATGAAGATTTGGCCCATGCTACTATGGAGTCTGAAAAGTTCATCTGATATCTGTAAGCTGGAGACCCTGAAAAACTTCTGATGTTGTTTCTGTCCAAACTCAAAGGCCTGAGAATGGAGCCAATAGTTTGAGTCCCAGGAGCACTGATGTCTGAAAAGAGGGTGTCCCAACTGAAGCAGAGGGAAAATTCATACTGCTTCTGCATTTTTGTTCTGTTTGTAGGCCCTAAATAAATTAGATGATACCCACCCACATTAGTGAGGGTGATCTTTATTCAGTTTATTGATTCAAATTCTAATCTTTTCTACAAACACTTTCACAGGCATGCCCAGGAATAATGTTTTACCAGCTCAGTTAACACATAAAATTAACCATCACATAGCCAGGCATGGTGGCTCACGCTTGTAATCTCAGCACATTGGGAGGCAGAGGTGGGCAGATTAATTGAAGTCAGGAGTTCAAGACCAGCCTGGCTATATTAGTCCATTTTTATGCTGCTGATAAGGATATACCTGAGACTGGGTAATTTATAAAGAAAAAGAGGTTTAATGGACTCACAGTTCCATGTGGCTGAGGAGTCCTCACAATCATGGTGGGTGGCAAAAGACACCTCTAACATGGTGGCAGGCAAGAGACAGAATGAGATCCAAGCGAAAGAGGTTTCCCCTTATAAAATCATCAGATCTCATGAGACTTATTCACTACCACGAGAACAGCATGGGGGAAACAGATCCCATGATTCAATTATCTCCCACCAGGTCCCTCCCACAACACATGGGAATTTTGGGAGCTACAATTAAAGATGAGATTCGGGTGGGGACACAGCCAGACCACATCATTCCATCCTTGGCCCCTCCCAAATCTCATATCCTCACAGTTTAAAACCAAGCATGCCTTCCCAACAGTCCCCCAGAATCTTAACTCATTTCAGTATTAACTCAAAGTTCACAGCCCAAAGTCTTATCTTAGACAAGGCAAGTCCCTTCCACCTATGAGCCTGTAAAATCAAAAGCAAGTTAGTTACTTCCTAGGTACAATGGAGGTACAGGCATTGCATAAATATGGCTGTTCCAAATGGGAGAAATTGGCCAAAACAAAGGGATGACAGGCCCCATGTAAGTCTGAAATCCAGCAGGGCAGTCAAATCTTAAAGCTCCAAAATGATCTCCTTTGACTCCATGTCTTGCATTCAGGTTACACTGATGCAAAAGATGGGTTCCCATGGTCTTGGGTAGCTCCTCCTGTGGCTTTGCAGAATGCAACCTCCCTCCTGGCTGCTTTCATGGGCTGGCATTGAGTGTCTGCTGTTTTTCCAGGTGTACAGTGCAAGCTGTTGGCAGATCTACCATACTGGGATCTGGAGGACAGTGGCCCTCTTCTCACAGCTCTATTAGACAGTGCCCCAGTGGGGACTCTGTGTGGGGGTGCCCACCCCACATTTCTCTTCTGCCCTGCCCTATCAGAGGTTCTCCACAGGCGCCCTGCCCCACAGCAAACTTCTGCCTGGACATCCAGGCATGTCCATACATCCTCTGAAATCTAGGCAGAGCTTCCTAAACCCCAATTCTTGACTTCTGTGCACTTACCACACGGAAGCTGCCAAGGTTTGGGGTTTGCACCCTTTGAAGCCATGGCCCAAGCTGTACCTTGATCTCTTTTAGCCATGGCTAGAAGGGCTAGGACCCAGGGCACTAAATCTCTAGGCTGCACATAGCAAGAGGGCCAACAAAACCATTTCTTTCCTTCTAGGCCTCCAGGCCTGTGATGGGAGGGGCAGCTGCAAAGATCTGTGACATGCCCTGGAGACATTTTCCCCACTTTCTTGGTGGTTAACACTTGGTTCCTCATTACTTGCGCAGATTTCTGTAGCTGCAACATTAAGTGCAGAATCTGCTTAGTGAGCCCATATCAATAACTTGATCTGGTCCAGCTTCATGTTGTATTCAGGCTCTCAGTGGATTGGATGATACTCCCCCACATTGCTGAGGGTGATGTTTACTCAGTCTGCTGATTCAGATTATCCCAGAAGTATCCTCACAGACACACAGATAATATTTTATCAGCTGTTTGAGCACCCCTTGGCCCCACCATGTTGACAAATAAGATTAACAATCATGCTACTATTTTGCCTTAATTTACTACCTACATGCTTAACTACTGTTATCAGTTATTCATAATACTCTTTTAATGAAGATTAAAAATCCTAACAAAAACTATTGCTTGAGTAGATGTTTGTCTCCACTATAGACATGAATCAAGGGAGTACCTATAGGAAGCACTTGTTCTGGTGTCATATTTTATATGTCTGGTACCTTAGTTACCATGATTCTAATTCTAAATCTATTTTGAACATTTTGGGTTCTAGCACTAAGCATCTTTATGGTTATTCTAATAGCCTGGACTGTTTCTCTGACTACCTACATTGTAACCTGCCACTTTCTTTTGGGTTTTTAGTAAATTTAATTCATAGGCATTTTATTTTCAGAAAATGTGGAAAGAGGCCTTCCCCAGAGATGACTACAAAATGTCATTTTTGCATTATGCTCAATTCCTGAATGATATGACAGATTTTGTAATACTGTTCACTTTGCTAAGTAAACAAAATTGTGTAAATATTACTTTTACCTTTGTTACCTCCTTTTGATTTGATCTTTCAATCACAAATACTCTTTCATAGGCCTCACACAGTGCTGGGGGGTTATATCCTATGAGGTTTCAAATGAACAAATAATTTTTATCATAACTTTTACTTTCATGTAAAAGGTTATGAATTGAAGATGAAAGATAGCTCAGTAACCTGGAAAATGATTTTATTTTATTTAAATTAGATCAGTTTGGAAGTGCTGAAGAAGTAATCTTTCAAATTTAAAGTGATCTCCTAGGAAATGCAATAGAATAGCATGTAAACTGAAACATTTCACTAAATAAAATACAAATATATACTTTTATAAATATGTGTGACCATGTGTATATATATATATGTGTGTGTGTGTGTGTGTGTGTGTGAGTGTATACAGTTTTGAAATGAGCACATTTACATTGCAAGCTGTGTAATGACAATAGGTGGTAAACAAGTCAGTTTGATTTGAGTAACGTGCTTACAGGCAGATGAATTATACCTTTTCGAGGTTCAATCAAATCAACATTTATTCAGCTCACGTCATGTAGAAGACACTAGCGTGAATAAGAGACAGTTTCTGTCCTAAGGGAATTATTGAAGGGCATTATACAAACAGATTTAACAGAAGATAAGTGGAGAAACATAAGTACCAAAAAGTGAATAGTAGAGTTTGGCTGTTTAAAGGGAGAAACAAATTACATTGAGTTCGGAGAAATTACAGCAAGTTTGGAGGATCAGAAAAGACTTCAAGGATTATATGGCCCTTTGAAATGAGCCCTACAAAGGTATGGGAATTTTAACAGATATTGATGGGATGGGACAGGAAAATTTATGCTATTAGATACTACAGGTGTTTTTATTTCTCTCTCATCACTACCTTTTTCTCTCTCGCGCCCTCTTCCTCCAAAGCCTCTTTTTCTTGGCCTACTAAGTGAATTTGAGGACACAAGTGAATTTGAGAGTTCATTTTTATTTTTAACACAATAGAGTATTACTATGGGCTGAAGAATAATGGGCTAAAATAAAATGAAAACCTACTGAGATCTTCTGCATATATACTTTTTGTCTTTGTTTTCTCCTTGCCATTTCTATTCCTATGATTCACACTTCATTTCATGACACCAAAGTTTGCTCACCACTGCATACCCGCAGGCTACAAGTGGCAGGAATTCAATAAATATTTGCTGAATGACTAACCAAATGCAAGTATAGAGGCGAGGAAGGAACAGAGGAAAGCCTAAAGACTTTTTGTTTGTTCATTTTGAGACAAGAGTCTCTCTCTATCGCCCAGGCTGGAGTGCTGTACCATGATTTTGGCTTACTGTAACCTCCGTCTCCCGGGTTCAAGTGATTTTTCTGCCTCAGCTTCTGGAGTAGCTGGGATTACAGACATGCACCACCATGCCTGGCTAATTTTTCTATTTTCAGTAGAGATGTCACCATGTTGGTCAGACCGGTCTTGAACTTCTGACCTCGAGCGATCTGTCTGCCTCAGCCTCCCAAAGTGCTAGGAGCCACCGTGCTCAGCTGCATAAAGATATTTGCACTTACAATTCCTTCATTTTATTTTAATAACCTCACATCTTTAATGTTTACCAGTTTTTCTGTAAACTTATTGTAGAATAATTAGAATGTTGACAGGTAAAATGACACTTAACTTTGTTGTAGATGCAGAGAACTTAAAGCCCAGAAAAAAATAAAAGAGTCAAACAATGATCTTGCATTATGAAAACACAAAGATTTGTATCCTAGTAGTTTTTAAATTAAAGTCATCTTATCAAACAAAATATCTTTGTGTAATTTTAAAGGGAATTTTAAAAAGGGAGCATAAGGTGAGAAAATGTTGAATATAAAATTTTGTTAAAGCTTGTGAATATCTGAAATTAAGTGATAATATTTGAATCCAGGTCAGGTTGTTGTCTATCAAAGATGTGACAAGTCTGTGCAACACACAGACATTAGTTAATAGAAATTTAGTCCTTACTCTCCTCAATGTGCCAAAGTCCACAGGCCCCCACAGAACTCTCCCTATTCAACAGTTTCCTGTTAAAAATGGCTGTTGGTGTTTCATACCCTAACTTCATAGAACATATTTATTCCTTACTGCAATTTTTTTCGCTGGTTTATATATTTTCTATTTACATTGCTAAAACCCAATACAGCTTTTAATTTCTTTCACAGTATTTAATTGAATTGCTTCTCCTATTTAATTGTGCTTTATAATTATGTAGTTGAATCTACTAAGCAAGGTATATTTAAGGAAAATTTGTTTCCATTTTTTTTCTCTGCTGGAGTTTCTTCCTCCTTTTATAGGATACTACTTAACACACATGTAACTATATATACTTATTTGTTTATATAACTATATATAGATAATTGACCCTTGCACTACGTGGGGGTTAGGAATGCAGGTTCCCCATGCAGTCAGAAATCCATGCATAATTTTTGTCTCTTCAAAACTTAACTACTAATAGTCTACTGTTGACCAGAAGCCTTACCAAGAACATAGATGGTTGATTAACACATATTTTTTATATTCTATATATTATATATTGTATTTTTTTATTTTTTATTTTTATTATACTTTAAGTTCTAGGGTACATGTGCATAACATGCAGGTTTGTTACATATGTATATTTGTGCCATGTTGGTGTGCTGCACCCATCAACTCGTCAGCACCCATCAATTCATCATTTATATCATGTATAACTCCCCAATGCAATCCCTCCCTCTTCCCCCCTCCCCATGATAGGCCCCAGTGTGTGATGTTCCCCTTCCCGAGTCCAAGTGATCTCATTGTTCAGTTCCCACCTATGAGTGAGAACATGCGGTGTTTGGTTTTCTCTTCTTGTGATAGTTTGCTAAGAATGATGGTTTCCAGCTGCATCCATGTCCCTACAAAGGACGCAAACTCATCCTTTTTGATGGCTGCATAGTATTCCATGGTGTATATATGCCACATTTTCTTAATCCAGTCTGTCACAGATGGACATTTGGGTTGATTCCAAGTCTTTGCTATTGTGAATAGTGCCACAATAAACATACGTGTGCATGTGTCTTTGTAGTAGAATAATTTATAATCCTTTGGGTATATACCCAGTAGTGGGATGGCTGGGTCATATGGTACATCTAGTTCTAGATCCTTGAGGAATTGCCATACTGTTTTCCATAATGGTTGAACTAGTTTACAATCCCACCAACAGTGTAAAAGTGTTCCTATTTCTCCACATCCTCTCCAACACCTGTTGTTTCCTGATTTTTTAATGATTGCCATTCTAACTGGTGTGAGATGGTATCTCATTGTGGTTTTGATTTGCATTTCTCTGATGCCGAGTGATGATGAGCATTTTTTCATGTGTCTGTTGGCTGTATGAATGTCTTCTTTTGAGAAATGTCGGTTCATATCCTTTGCCCACTTTTTGATGGAGTTGTTTGTTTTTTTCTTGTATATTTGTTTGAGTTCTTTGTAGATTCTGGATATTAGCCCTTTGTCAGATGAGTAGATTGCAAAAATTTTCTCCCATTCTGTAGGTTGCCTGTTCACTCTGATGGTAGTTTCTTTTGCTGTGCAGAAGCTCTTTAGTTTAATGAGATCCCATTTGTCAATTTTGGCTTTTGCTGCCGTTGCTTTTGGTGTTTTAGACATGAACCCTTGCCCATGCCTATGTCCTGAATGGTACTACCTAGATTTTCTTCTAGGGTTTTTATGGTATTAGGTCTAACATTTAAGTCTCTAATCCATCTTGAATTAATCTTTGTATAAGGAGTAAGGAAAGGATCCAGTTTCAGCTTTCTACTTATTGCTAGCCAATTTTCCCAGCACCATTTATTAAATAGGGAATCCTTTCCCCATTTCTTGTTTCTCTCAGGTTTGTCAAAGATCAGATGGCTGTAGATGTGTGGTATTATTTCTGAGGACTCTGTTCTGTTCCATTGGTCTATATCTCTATTTTGGTACCAGTACCATGCTGTTTTGGTTACTGTAGCCTTGTAGTATAGTTTGAAGTCAGGGAGCGTGACGCCTCCAGCTTTGTCCTTTTGACTTAGGATTGTCTTGGCAATGCAGGCTCTTTTTTGGTTCCATATGAACTTTAAAGCAGTTTTTTCCAATTCTGTGAAGAAAGTCATTGGTAGCTTGATGGGGATGGCATTGAATCTATAAATCACCTTGGGCAGTATGGCCATTTTCACGATATTGATTCTTCCTATCCATGAGCATGGAATGTTCTTCCATTTGTTTGTGTCCTCTTTTATTTCATTGAGCAGTGGTTTGTAGTTCTCCTTGAAGAGGTCCTTCACGTCCCTTGTAAGTTGGATTCCTAGGTATTTAATTCTCTTTAAAGCAATTGTGAATGGGAGTTCATTCATGATTTGGCTCTCTGTTTGTCTGTCACTGGTGTATAAGAATGCTTGTGATTTTTGCACATTAATTTTGTATCCTGAGACTTTGCTGAAGTTGCTTATCAGCTTAAGGAGATTTTGGGCTGAGACGATGGGGTTTTCTAAATATACAATCATGTCATCTGCAAACAGGGACAATTTGACTTCTTCTTTTCCTAACTGAATATCCTTTATTTCTTTTTTTTTTGAGACGGAGTCTTGTTCTGTCGCCCAGGCTGGAGTGCAGTGGCCCGATCTCGGCTCACTGTAAGCTCTGCCTCCCGGGTTTACGCCATTCTCCTGCCTCAGTCTTCCGAGTAGCTGGGACTACAGGCACCCGCCACTGCGCCCGGCTAAGTTTTTGTATTTTTAGTAGAGACGGGGTTTCACCGTGTTAGCCAGGATGGTCTCGCTATTCAGACCTCGTGATCCGCCCGTCTCGGCCTCCCAAAGTGCTGGGATTACAGGCATGAATCACTGCGCCCGGCCTATATATTGTATTCTTACAAAAAAGTATCAAGAGAAAAGGAAATGTGAAAGAAAATCATAAGGAAGAGAAAATACATTTACTGTTTATTAAGTGAAAGTGGATCAGCGTAAAGGTCTTCATCCTCATTGTCTTCATGTTGAGTAGACTGAGGAGGAACAGGAAGAGAAAGGACTGGTTTTGCTGTCTCAGAAATGGCAGAGAAAGAGAAAATCTGTGCATTAAGTGGACTCCCACCGTTCAAACACATGCTGCTCAAAGGTCACTGTATATTATAATATTTTCCTCTTTTTCTTAAATAAATGATAGATTATGGCCAATGTTTTCTACCTTACATTTTTAAGCTTAATGATAGACCCTACAGGTAACTCTATAGTATTATAGTAGATATAAATATTTAACAGAATGATTAGGGAAAAAACCTAAAGTAACACCACAAATAAAATTGCAATCATTTGTAGACTTTTGGAATATATGTCAGTGGTCAACAAATGTTACCACATACTACGAAAGAGCTGCTTACTAAAAACTATCGTGATTGGTAATCAAAAAGTAATGTTTTAAGCATTTACATCTTAACATAATAATTTGGGGTGTGTCTGTGTGTGTGTGTGTGTGTGTGTGTGTGTGTGTGTGTGTTTTAGTAGGCTTTCGTGTATTTTATAAAATTGATAGGAGTTGCAGGTTGATAAGTAGTGTTTGTTAACTTTTTCCTCATTGAGATAATGTGATATGTTCTCTAAGTTAGTGTTATCACACAGAATGCCTGATTTCCAAAAAGAGATTACTGATAATAAGAGTATTATGTGTTTTATTTCTTTATCTTAATTCACCTGTATGGATGATTGATGTTATGATTTTACTACCAGACAGTAGGTGGCACTATAAGTATGCATTCATTAGAGACCAAATTAATTTATAATAAACTCCAACATGTAATTTGTATTTAATACTTGAAGTTGTTGCACTTAACGTTGTTCAAAAAATGGACCATTGTCTAATGTCTAGAAATACATTTCTGATATATTTAGAATGTATATCCAAAATTCATTTGAAATACTATCATTTATAGCTATTAAGGGTGTGTGCGTGTCTGTATGTGAGAGAGAGTAGAAAAATATTATGTTATTGATATTGCAATACCAAATTATTGTTTAATTTAGTATAGTGAATAATTTTAATGAGTCAATCATTTCAGTGTTACATTATCCAAAATAAAGACTGAGTATATTCCTTAGGCACTGACAAACGAGCTACCTTTCCCCCAGTTTTTAAATACTGATTTTTAAAGAGGAAATCAGGCCAGGCATGGTAGCACATGACCGTAATCTCTGCAGTTTGGGAGGCCAAGGCAGGAGGATAGCTTGAGGTCAGAAGTCTGAGACCAGCCTGGGAAACATAATGGGATCCAATCTCTACAAAAAAATAAAAATAAATAAATTAGCCAGGTGTGGTGACATGTGTCTGTAGTCCCAGCTACTCAGGAGGTGGAAGTGGGAGGATCACTTAAGCCTTGGAGCTCAGTCGCCAGCCATGATGATGCCACTTATTCCAGCCTGGATGACAGAGTGAGACGGTCTTAAAAAAAAAAAAAAAAGTAGACTTAATGTCAAAGTTAGAATTTTGTTGGTCTTCTTAGTTTTTTTTTTTTACTTTGAATTTTTAATGTGCTTTTAAAAAATGTTACCACTGACCTCCACGCTGCTAAATCCAGTTTTCAATTCTCAGGCCTCATGATGTTTGACGTATCAACAGTATTTCACACAGCAGATTACTCTTTTTTTTTTTTTTTTTTTTGAGACAGTCTCTCTTTATTTTCCAGACTGGAATGCAGTGGCGTGATCTCGGCTCACTGCAACCTCCACCCCTGAGGCTCAAGTGATCCTTCCGCCTCTTCCTCTGTAGTAGCTGGGAGTACAGGTGACTGCCACCACACTTGGCTAATTTTTTGTATTTTTAGTAAAGACAGGGTTTCACCATGTTGGCCAGGCTGGTCTTGAACTTCTGACCTCAAGCGATCCACCTGCCTTGGCCTCCCAAAGTGCTGGGATTACAGGTGTGAGCCATTGCTCCCAGCCCTACGCTTTTCTCCTGAAAACATCTTTTTATCCTCCCTAAGCTTTTAGGACACCACACCTTTCTAGTATTCATTCTGTATCACTGACTGGTCCTTCTCTGTTTTCTTTGCTTTTTCAACTTGCCCTGAATCTTTTAATGTTGAATGCCCTAGAGATCGGTTCTTGGTCAATTTTTTTCTTACCCACACTCATTACCTCACTGATATCATCCAGATTTATAGTTTTAAATATAAGTAAAAGTTTCATATTTTAAGTGGAGTTCAAAAGCTTCGGTTGTATGAAAGGAGCTATTACAGTATTTTAAGGGGAACCTGATTGCAAATCAAGTTACATTTAAGTTCCACAAAATCATGAGATGTGTTATGGTAATCTCTGTGTACCACCATTCCTATGGTGAAAACTCCCAAATGTACATCTCTAGCTTAGACCTCCTCTCTGAATTTCAAATATAATTCAACTACCTACTTGGCAATTCTACTTGGATATCTAATTAAAATCTCAAATTAAATGTTCCCCAATTTTTTTCCCACCACCAAACCTCCTCCACCTCAGTCTTACTCAGCTCAGGTAATGTTAACTACATATATTTTCCATTGCTCAGGCCAAAACCATTGAAAGCAGTCTTGACTCTTTTATTTTCAACCCGCCAGGAAGTCCTGTTGGTTGTACCTTCAACATATACCCAGAATCTGACCACTTCTCACTATCTCCACTGTTACCACCATCCAATCATTTATCACGTTTCACTTGAGTTATTGCATTAGCCTTCCAACTAACCTCTCAACCTCCATCCTGACTGCCTTACAATCCACTTTCAACACAGCAGCCAGAGTTCCTCTCAAAGTGGAAGTCAGTTTATTTCACACTTGTTCAAAATTCTGTAGTGATTCCTCTTTTCATGCAGAATAAAAATCAAAGTCCTTAAAATATACTTTAAGGCCTAACATAACATAGTCCTTATTACCTCTTTAAGCTCATCTCTTACTACTCCCGTTCTCTCACTCCATTTCATCCACTTCAACCATACTGGCCTCTCTTACTATTCCTCAAACACAGCAGGTGCACTCCTATCTCAGGGTCTTTGTACAAGGTGTCTCCTTTACCTGAAAAGCTTCCCTCTTATTCTTCTTTATTTACTTATTTTTTAATAGAGTCTCACTTTGTTGCCTAGGCTGGAGTGCAGTGGTGCAATCTCAGGCACTGCAACCTCTGTCTCCTGAGTTCAAGTGATCTTCCTGCCTCAGCCTCCCTAGTAGCTGGGATTATAGGCACGTGCCACCACGCCTGGCTAATTTTTGTATTTTTACAGAGACGGCGTTTTACCATGTTGGCCAGGCTAATCTTGAACTCCTGACCTCAGGGGATCTGCCTGCCTTGGCATCTGAAAGTGCTGGGATTACAGGCATGAGCCACTGTGCCCGGACATCCTTTTGTTCTTTCTGTGTCTTGCTCTCTCTCTCCTCCTTGTTCTCTTCTCCTGTCACTTTGAGGGGTATAGTGAAGTTACTATTTACAGTTTCAAACTTTATCACTGGCCCCAGCATCGCGTCTTTCTTACCCTACTCTCTATTTTCACCAAATAATATGTCATCTTTGGTATAATGTATATATTGTTTTTATATAGTATATAAAAATATAAACATATTTTAGAAATAATATAGATACATTTATAGCTAATATACATTTATAACTAATATAGAAATTATATAATGGTTTATTATATTTATTATTTTCTGTACTAAAATATAAGCTTCATATGAACAGAGATTGTCTTTTTGAATCAATCCTCTATTAGTGATTAGAACAATGCCTAATTTTAGGTAGTTAATAAATATTATAGGTAATCAATAAATATTAAATATGAATAAATGAATGAATGAATGGTGGGAAGATAGTTCACCACAAACTTTTCAGTATTCAGGATCTCTAAAGATTGCTTAGATTGTTAATTTAGAAATGATCACTCAGATTTTTAAGGATGATTCACTGATATAGTAGTTTTTTTTTCTTTAAAGTTGATTGAACCAATGGTAGGTTCAACTAGAATGAAATTTCAAAGTGTTATACAGCTGGCCTAGTTAAAAATATAATTCACACAATTTAAGGTATAATAAGAAGGTATCTAAGATTTGAGAAATATTTAATATATTGAATATCCAGATTGCCTAGTAAGAAAGGAAATTGACATTGATCGGGCTATTAACATACATATGGCACTACAAGTCTTTCACACACATATTATCACTTACTCCTTGCAACTCTGGGATGTAGGTATTGCCCTAATTTTGCTGACTTGGAGGTTTTGGCTTGGGAACATATAATTACTTGACCACCATCACATACTACTTGGGAGCACAGTTGGGGTTCAAATCCAGTTTTGATTCCTAAGCTCATGGTCATTAATGACATGATTCTGCCTCACTATTCTTTAAGAGGAAATATATTTAAATCTTTAACAGAATGTATTTGTTGTGCCAAGACCAAGTACAGGTAAATAAAAAATCAGATAGACAAATCAGTGATTTGCTAACGTTTATGGTCCGGAGATACCTCAACTTCTAGACCCACCTCCAATTTCAACCTTGGTCCAGGGTGAATTTTATTTTATTTTATTTTGATTTAGATAAGAAATAGATTAAAAAGAAACACTCATGTGAGGTCCCTTCGTGCTCTATATCTGGATAACTGAAGGTAGTGTTTTTCAAGTCCTATTGTACATTCAACTCTTTGGTTCCATCATAAATTACAAAACAAGGTAATCTTTATAATAAAATCCACCTGATCCCCGCCAAGCTAGATTTTGAGTTGATTCCCAAAAAAAATTACCCTATCTATCTCCTCTCCTAAACTTGGATGGAAAAAAAAAATAGAACAAAATTCTTCTGTCTGAAGTAGATTCTGCTTCCGGTCCCAGCCTCCAGATGATAATGACTCAAAGGGCAAAACATAAGCAAAGTGCATGCAAGGGTCATCTGTTGTTTTGAAATGAAATGAAATCGCCTAACTCACACATCTGCTGCCCACCCCTGCTTTCTGGAGACGGCTAATGATCAAACAGAGCCCAGATTCTCCCCATACCCGTTTTGTGGCACTACCACCAGGGAAAGTGTTCCCTTGGCACTTAAGCTACAACTCAGACTCCCAGAAAGTTCTTTCCTCTCTCATGCCCCGGTGTTAGTCGAGTGACTTTTGAGGCTTGAGGATGTTCTGCATGACTTTTATTTTGAGATCACATGTCTTGACACAGCTGGTGAGTGTTAATGACCAGGCCCACAGCGCTCAGGTCTGCACGTCCACTCTCCCCATTTCCCAACAAGGGAAACATCCTGGGTTGTGGTTCTCACAACACAAAGGAGACACTAAAGCCTTAGAATAATCCTCAGTGGGAGAGGAGCTATTTTTCAATTTGGCTCAGGACCAAGTGCCAAAAAAACGTAAAACCATTGATTACATATTACTCCTTTTGGCCAAAAAGCAGAAATTATACAAACATGCAGGAACAATTTACTATATTTCTTTCCCACATTTTTTCTTTTCCCCAGATATATTGTTTAAATTTGAACGGTTCTGCAAAAGATCCCATGGGAATAACACTTCCCACATGAACAGCTTCCTTGCTTATGAGAGTCAATTTAGTTCTCTGGTGACCTGAGGGGCCAATTTAAGGTTATGTAAAGTAGCTGAGTAGCTGAGATAATATAACACAAGAAGTCCTCCTATGCCATTCTGTGGGGGAAAGGAAGAGGGAGAATCGTAAACCTCCAACATCTATGAGTTAATGAAAGACCATTCTCTGTGACTTTGGGCTTAGTGTTACCTTCACACTGTTCTTGCTCATGCCAACACAAAGCCCTGGTGATACAGCAGAAAGGACAAGGAGGACTGAGATATGATGTGGTACAGCTCAGATCAACAACCACGTATCATGATTGATATGCTAGGAATTAAGCTTGAGGTTCAAAGGCGAGTTACATTCAATCTTTGCCATGAGCATCTAGCAGAAAGAAAGGGCTATAATTTGAACCTGGTACCTCACAAAACAAAAGCAAGAATCACACTTACAACAAGTGGATATTATCAATTGCTTTCCAATTTCTTTCAACATAGTGATACTACTCTTGTTGGCCACCACCAATCACAGGGATAAAATGAATTAGCAGTTTCAGCCGGGTATTAATGAAGCATCCAAAGCAATTGAAATAGAGTAGCAGTTTACCCAAAAGCAGGAAATCATTTTGTTATGTTATTTTGTTATGTAGTTCTGTTATACTCCTATGAAACTCAAATTATGTTCCCTGCCAAACAGAAAAAAATTTGGAGTATGGATAAAGTTGGAAGGGTTCAGGGAGGTTTTCCGTTTCTTTGTTAAATGTTGTTTTAGTTGTTGTATTATCAAAGTCCAGTGGGGCTCCCCAGCCCTTGTATTTCTAAGACTGAGGAAGATCTGATTCTTATGCTATGAGGAATTACTTTACTTCGCATAAAACCTTGATTAGCTATCTTTTGAGCAGACTTCAAGCTATAGAAAAGCCTATTGAACGATTTATTGAATGTTACTATATGCCAGGTTCTAAATTAAGTGCTTTCTATAGCCCATCTCTTTTACTCTTTGTGACAATTCTGAGAAAGTTAACACTGTTTCTGTTGTTCTGGAGGAAGAAATTGCTAGAGGTTACCTAACTGGCTGAAGATTACTCATCAATTAATCTGTGATGGAGTGGTGGAGCCAGAATTCAGAGCCAAAGTGTCATAAATTTTGAGACCGGGTCTCTGTTGCCCAGGCTGGAGGGCAGTGGTGTGATCTCAGCTCACTGCAACTTTGGCCCCTCAGGTTCAGGTGATTCTCCTGCCTCAGCCTCCTGAGTAGCTGAGATTAGAGGCATGAACTCCTGACCTCAAGCAATCCACCCACCTTGGCCTCCCAAAGTGCTGTGATTACAGGCATGAGCCACTGTGCCTGAACAAATTTTGCAAAGCTTTAATTCCACTTGAAAGAACAAGATTTTGACAATGTCACTTCAAATATTTTTCTCAAACAAATGATTTGGGGAAAAAGGTTGAATAGTTAAGAACAATCTCTGTGTGTGTGTGGTTTTTTTATCTTTCTTTTCCTGGAAATTAACCAATACATTCTCGTTGACATGATTTCTGCCAAGATATTTAAAAGTATCACAAATATAGAACATGTATGCTCAACGGAATAGACAGGGAAAAGACAGATACTTAAGTAGTGCTGTTTGAATGGAAAATAAGAAACTAGGCATTCATATAGAGTTAGGTTATATGATTCAATCAGCCTCAAAGCATAAAACATGCCTTTTCTCTTGTTATGCCTTAATAACCTTCTTTATTCTTTTTCTAGTTCATAATTTGCTTTTGCCTTGTAAATAAAGTATTTTTGTAGAAATGCAGGTAAGAATTATTTATGCAGTAATAATATTCTACAGAACAAAATTTATAACACACACATACACATATATACACACACATGCATATATATACACACATACACATATATATCATTTGAAAAGCATATAATATCAAACAAATCAGCTTTGTATATGACCTGAATTATCACCATTTTTTCTTTTTTTTTTTTGTTTTGTGGGTGGCTTTTTTTTTTTTTTTTTGAGACAAGGTCTTGCCCTGTCACCCAGGCTGGAGTGCAGTGATGTGATCATAGCTCACTGAAACACCCGCCTTCTGCACTCACGTGATCTTCCCACCTCAGCCTCCCGAGGAGCTGGGATTACAGGCGTGCCACCATGCTTGACTAATTTTTGTATTTTTTGTAGAGATGGGGTTTTACCATGTTACCCAGGCTGGTCTTGAACTTTTGGGCTCAAGCAATCTACCGACTTCAGCCTCCCAAAGTGGTAGGATTACAGGTGCGAGCCACCACACCTAGCTTTTTGTTCTGTTTTTAATACCTGCTAATATGGGAATGGGAATGGCTGCAAACAAACTCAGTCTCAAAGTTTGCTTTGGGAGGCCTATTTCGTTGTGCATCACTTGGTTTATCATCTCATTTCATAGCTTTTGTAACATTAAAAAACATAAAAACTAAACTTCATTCTGAGGTTCTATAACTATGAACACCTGTGTGATTCAAAGGTATAGGAAAAGTGCATGTTTATTTTATTTTATTTTATTTTTATTTTATTTTGAGACAGGGTCTCACTTCTGTCACCCAGGCTGGAGTGCAGTGGTGTGATCACAGCTCACTGCAACCTCATGCTCCTGGGCTTAAGTGATCCTACCACCGCAACCTCCCTAGTAGCTGGGATTACAGATATTCAACATAATGCCCAGCTAATTTTTGTATTTTTTATAGAGATGGGGTTTCACCATGTTGCCTAGTCTGGCCTCGAACTCCTGGGCTCAAGCGATCCACCCGCCTTGGCCTTCCAAAGTGCTAGAATTACAAGCATAAGCCACAGCGCTCAATCTGTTTATTGTCATTTTGATGATAATGGTATCATTGACCTTGTAATGTAGTTAGGTGTTTTATCTCTAAGGAGATGCTCCTGTGATATTTAAATTAAGATTAGAAGGAAAGTCCTCAACAAAATACTAGCAAATCAAATTCAGCAGCACAATGAAAAAGATAATACAACATGATCAAGTGGGATTTATTCCAGGAACGCAAGGATGTACAACATATGCAAATAAATAAACATGATATATCACATCCAGAGAATAAAGGACAAAAACTATGTGATCATCTCAATAGACACATAAAAAGCATTTGATAAAATTCAACAACCCTTCATAAAACCTCTCAACAAACTCATAATAGAAGAAACATACCTCAACAGAGTAAAGGTCATCGATGACCAACCCACAACTAAAGCTAAAATCATATCAAATGGGGGAAAAGCTGAAAGTCTTTCCTCCAAGAACCGGCACAAGGCAAGGATGCCCACTTTCACTACTACTATTCAACACAATACTGGAAGTTTTAGCCAGAGCAATCAGGCAAGACAAAACAAAAGACATCTGTATTGGTCTGTTTTCATGCTTCTGATAAAGATATACCCGAGATTCGGGTGGGGACACAAACAAACCATGTCAACATCCAAATTGGAAGAGAAACTAAAATTGTCCCTCTATATAGATGGCATGATCTTGTATTTAGGAAAACCAAAAGACTACTCCAAAAAACTCTTAGAACTGATTAAAAAATTCTGCAAAGGTACACAATACAAAATCAACAGACACAAATCAGTAATATTTCTTTACACCAATGATGAACTATCTGAAAAAGAAATCAAGAAGACAATTCCATTTACAATAGCAATAAATGTAAAATACCTATGAATAAATTTAACCAAGAAGGTGAAAGACCTTTACAAAAACAAAAACAAGAAACAAAAAACACCAAAAAACAAAACCACAAAATGCTGATGAAATAAATTGAAGAAGACACACACAAACACACACACACACACACACATACACAAAACATGAAAAGAAGGCTGGGCATGGTGGTTCATGCCTGTAATCTCAGCACTTTGGGAGGCCGAGTCAGGCAGATCACTTGAGGTCAGGAATTCAAGACTAGCCTGGCCAATGTGATGAAACCCTGTCTCTACCGAAATTACAAAAATTAGCTGGACGTGCTGGCATGTGCCTACAATCCCAGCTACTACTCATGAGGCTGAGGCAGGAGAATCACTTGAAGCTGGGAGGCAGAGGTTTCTGTGACCCAAGATTGTACCACTGTGCCACTGCACTCCAGCCTGGGAAACAGAGCGAGACTCTGTCTCAAAAGAAAAAAAAAAAAGGAAAGACATCCCATGCTCATGGATTAAAATAATTAATATTATTGAAATGACTAAACTACCCAAAGCAATCTACAGATTCAATGCAATCTCTATCAAAATATCAATGCCATTTCTCACAGAAATAGTGAATATCCTAAAATTTGTATTAAACCATAAAGGAGCTTGAATAGCCAAAGTAATTCTGAGCAAAAAGAATAAAGCTGGAGGCATCATACTACCAGAATTCAAAATATAGTACAGGGTTATGATAACCAAAACATCATGGTTTGATATTAAAATACACACATAGGCCAGGCATGGTGGCTCATGCCTGTAATCCCAGCACTTTGGGAAGCTGAGGTGGGCAGATCACAAGGTCAGGAGATCAAGACCATCCTGGCCAACATGGTGAAACCCTGTCTCTATTAAAAATAGAAAAAAATTGGCTGGGTGTGGTGGTGTGTGCCTGTAATCACAGCTACTCCGGAGGCTGAAGCACGAGAATCGCTTGAACCTAGGAGGTGAAGGTTGCAGTGAGCCAAGATCGTGCCACTGCATTCCAGCCTGGCCACAGAGCGAGACTCCATCTCAAAAAAAATAGACACATAGACCAATGGAATATAATAGATAAACCCAGACATAAATCCACATATTTTAACAACCAACTAATTTCTGACAAAGGCATCAAGAATATACCCTATGGAGAAGATATCGTCTTCAATAAATGGTGCTGGAAAAACTGAAAATCTATATGCAGAACAATGAAACTGGATCTCTCTCTCACCATATACAAAAATCAACTCAAAATGGATTAAGGTTTAAATGTAAGACCAGAAACTATAAAAGAAAGTTATACTAGAAGAAAACATAAAGGAAATACTTCAGGACATTGGTCTAGACAAAAATTTTATGGCTGAGATCTCAAAAACACAGGCATCAGAAACAAAAATAGACAGATGAGACTATATTACTTTAAAAAGATTTTACACAGCAAAGGAAACAGTCAACAGAATGATGAGACAATCTGTAGAATAGGAGAAAATACTTGTAAACTATTCATCTGACAAGGGACTAATGTTCAGAATATGCAAGGAAGTCAAACATCATAATAGTCAGGAAACAAATAACTCTTTTAAAACTGGGCAAAGGATAGCCTTGGACAACTAGTGAGACTCCGTCTTTGCAAACACAAAATAAAAAGATTAACCTGGTATGGCGGTACATGCCTGCAGTCCCCGCTACCTGGGAGACTGAGGTGGCTGGATTGCTTGATCCTGGGAGATGGAGGCTGAAGTGAGCCCTGGTTGTGCCACTGCACTCCAGCCTGGGGGACAAAATGAGATCCTGTCTTGAAAAAAGAAAAGTGGGCAAAGAAAATAAATACACACTCTTAAAGAAGACATACAAATGGCCCACAGACATATGAAAAAAATGCTCACCATCACTAATCATCAGGGAAATGCAAATCAAAACCACAATGAGATATCATTTTGCCCCATTTAGAATGGCTACTAAAGAGATAAAAAAAAAAATAACAGATGTTGGCAAGGATGCAGAGAAAAGGGAACTCTTATACACTGTTGTTGGGAGTGTAAATTAGTACAACCAGTATGGAAAACGGTGTGGAGATTTCTGAAGAAACTAAAACTAGAACTAACATATGATCCCACAATCCCACTACTGGGTATTTATACAAAGGAAAGGATATCAATGTATCAAAGGGATACCTGCGTCCTTATGTTTATTGTAGCACTATTTACAATAGCAAAGATACGGAATCAATCCAAGTATCCACCAATACATGAATGAATAAGGAAAATGTGGTGTATATGCACAGTGGAATATTATTCAATTATAAGAACAATAAAACTATATCATTTGCAAAAATGTGGATGGAACTGCAGGTCATTATGTTAAGTAAAATAAACTAGGGACAGACAAATGCAAAAAGTTGATTTCATGAGGCAGAGGGTAGAAAGATAGATACCAGAGGCAGGGAGGATGAGAGAGTGGGAGGGGCAAATTAAAAGAATGTTAAGTATACATTATGTTATTGTTAACTATAGTTACCCTAGTTACCCCCATACAGTGGGATAGAAGGAATAAGTTCTAATGTCCAACAGTAGAGTAGGGTAACTATAGTTAACAATAACATAATGTATATTTAAAAATAACTAAAAGAGGATTTGAAGTGTTCCCAACACATAGAAAGGATAAATACGCAACGCCATGGATACCCTAAATACTGTGATTTGATCACTACACACTTCATGCATGTAACAAAATATCACCTGTACCCCATAAATATGTACAAATATTATATATCAATAAAAAAAGACATTACAAAAATTGGGTGAGAAGATTCTTTGCTTTGGTAGTGCAGCAGCCACAGGCTACGACCCCAGTCATATGGCCATGTGAAAGGAACTGGTTGACAGTGGGGGAAATAAACCCAACACACAGAAAGATGAAAAGGTGTGTGTGTATGTGTTTGTGTAAGAGAGAGAGTATTAATGTGCCCTTAATTCTTGGTTCTATTTCCTAAGGGATCTGAGGCTGCTCTGATGCCTATAACAAAATACCATAAACTGGATAGCTTATAAAAAGCAGAAATCTATTTCTCAAAGTTCTGGAAGCTGGGAAGTCCACCATCAAGGTGCCAGCAGATTTGACATGGTGAGAGCCTACTTTCTGATTCATTAATGGTGCCTTCTTGCTGTGTCCTTACATGGCAAAAGGGGTGATTAAGCTCTCTGAGGCCTCTTTTATAAGGACAGTAGTCTAGTCCCGTTCATGACGGCTCTGCCTTGTGACCTAATCATCTCCCAAAGGTACCGTGTTCTAATACCACCACTTTGGGAGTTAGGATTTCATTGTATGAACTTTTGAAGGACATAAACACTAGTCCAGTGTAGAGTCCTTTTACATACAGGGATCTTTTCATCTCAAAGGCTGAAGGACAGTCTGAAACCCACATTCTCTAACCAAGAAGAAAAGACTACACACAGGGTATTGCCCCTAGCCTATAAAATAGTTTTCAGGTACATCTTAAATGGCTGAGGAGAGGCCATGATAATAGTGTTAACTAAGAGGTAAATGCCATATATTCTAGTTTGTCCAGAAAGTCTAGGATTATACCAGCTGTCCTAATCTCCTGTCTGGCTTAGCATTTGTCTCAGTTTTTATTTTCCAATTAAGCATTATTATTAATGCTTGCAATAAAATAATCCAGCGTGGATCTGATAGAGCACCACTTTTCATTTCTTTTTTTTTTTTCCTTTTGAGACGGAGTCTCGCTCTGCCGCCCAGGCTAGAGTGCAGTGGCTGGATCTTCGCTCACTTAAACTCCGCCTCCCAGGTTTAAGCCATTCTCCTGCCTCAGCTTCCCGAGTAGCTGGGACTACAGGCGCCCGCCACCTCGCCCGGCTAGTTTTTTTGTATTTTTTAGTAGAGACGGGGTTTCACCGTGTCCGCCAGGATGGTCTCGATCTCCTGACCTCGTGATCCGCCCATCTCGGCCTCCCAAAGTGCTGGGATTACAGGCGTGAGCCACCGCGCCAGGCCAACCACTTTCATTTCCATTTTCTGCACTAGTCCTAGGTAGTGTGTGAGAAGTATAAGCAGTGAAGATTCTACTTCACATGTGATTAAGTGTGAAGGACAGCAAGCAACACGCTATCTCTCTTTTGAAACCCTTCCCACATGCAGTGTAACTAACACTTCTCTTTAAATGGTAGTATACAGAATGCCTAAAGGTGCATATAAAGACAAAAAATCCTGCAAGTCTTCAGTGGTGGTAGAGAAGTGTTCACACTC
Source organism: Trachypithecus francoisi (assembly GCF_009764315.1). Lineage (NCBI taxonomy): Eukaryota > Metazoa > Chordata > Mammalia > Primates > Cercopithecidae > Trachypithecus > Trachypithecus francoisi. Next base: position 109,364,513 of record NW_022681456.1, read on the forward strand.
ACTGCCCTTGCCACCACTAAAGGACCCACCAGTCTATGCCACAGTCTACAAGAGGCAGGAAGCTGCCACACCATCAGTTGCTAGGGTTAGGGTGAATTGTAGGAAATCATAGCTTAGGTCTATATGAAATAGATGCAGGAAATTGTAATTGGGCAGTCTTCACTTCCGTCATATATAATGCACTGTTTCTTACAGTTTTTTTTTTTTTTTTTGGGTCATTTATTGAATGGTAGAAATTTGCAACTATTTATATATTATTGTTTGGTAGTGTTTTTATATTTTATCATAATATTTAGGCAATAGTGAGCTCCAAAAGACAAAAGTGCCTATCTTTTGAAAAATTAAATACTTAATTTCTAATTATTAAGGAAGTTCACAAAGAACATGTAATTTTGAAAAAAATGTGAGTTGACATTTACCATACTGACTACCTGAAACCCGAAAGACACAATCTATGAAAGGAGAATCAGCGTCTACCTCAAAATTGAGTCATTATTTTAGGAGTAATGTGCCTGAAAGCAACTATTTTATAAATTCAGCTGTAATATGTGTATTTCATATCATTCACGCAGATGAAATAACTTCTCGTTTTATCATGTTTTTGGCTTGCAAGTTTTGCTGTGCATATTTGAAAAGGGAAAATATAGTAGTTGCTAAAATATACATACATATATTTTTAAGCGAATAATTTATTTGCTGACAAATAAGAACAAAGTAGAATGGAACATTGCATATGAGATAATTACAGGTATCTGGAGAAACTAAACCTTAAATACCTTCTATATACGAAATGTTTAATAAATAAATAGATACTCAAAATGCAAAGCTAATTCCGTATATTTCCTTCTATCAATCCTATCCTCTTATTGACTTGAATTTGTTTTTAAATACTGAAAGATCTTCAGAATTTTTTAAAGAGATTATACAAGCTTTTTAGTATGCCAATAATTTTCTAATTTAATTTTATGGGTTGAATTATTTATATATATAGATATTTTTCCTGGCATTAAGCAAGGAATTTAGATAGAATTTATCTTTTAAAGAAGTGAAGGATTGTATAAAGGCATACTTTTTAATCCTAGTTTCAAAACGTCTATGTCTCTGTGTATGCATACACTCAGGTACCACCTAACAATTTTTCACTCAATGATGGACCACATATAAGATGGTGATCCCATAAGAGTACAATGGAGCTGAGCATTTTCTATCACCTTGTGACTCTGTAGCTGTCCTGACATTGTAGTACGGTGCATTACTCACATGTTTGTGGTAGTGCTGGTATAAACAAATCTACTGTGCTGTTAATAGTATAAAAGTATAGCACATATAATTATGTATAATACATAATACTTGATAATGATCATAAACAACTGTGTTACTGGTTTACATATACGCCGTACGTTTTATCATTATTGTAGAGTGTACTCTTTCTACTTGTTAAAAAGGAAAGTTAACTGTAGACAGTCTCAAGCAGGCCCTTCAGGAGGTATTCCAGAAGAAGGCATTGTTATCACAGAAGGTGACAGCTCCATGCGTGTTATTGACTCTGAAGATCTTCCAGTTGGATAAAATGTGGAAGTGGAAAACAGTGATATTGATGATCCTGACCCTGTGTAGGCCTAGACTAATGTGCATTTTTGTGTCTCAGTTTTTAACAAAAAAATTTTTAAAGTAAAAAAAGAAACAAAAGATTTTTAATAAAAAAAACTTATAGAAAGAGGATATAAAGGAAGAAAATATTTTTGTACAGCTGTACAATGTATTTGTGTTTTAAGTGTTATTGCAAAAGAATTTTAAAAGGTAAAAAATTTAAAACTTTATAAAATAAAAATTTAGAGTAAGCTGAGGTTAATTTCTTATTGAAGAAAGAGGTTTTTTAAAAATTCAATGTAGTCTAAGTGTACAATATTTATGATGTCTACAGCGATGTACAGTAATGTCCTTGGCCTTCACATGCATTCAACACTCACAGACTCACCCAAAGTAACTTCCAGTCCTCCAAAGTCCATTCATGGTAAGTGTTCTCTACAGGTGTAACATTTTTACCTTTTATATCATATTTCTATGATATAAAAGATCACAGATGATTGTACATTTTCTATGTTTAAATACATTTAGATATACAAAACTTAATATTGCCTACAATATTTGATAGAACAACATGCTGTACGGGTTAGTAACCTAGGAGCAATACACTATACCACATAACCTAGGCTTGTAGTAGGCTGTATCATTTACGTTTGTGTAAGTGCACTTGATAATGTTCATACAATGGTGAAATTGCCTAATGAAGCATTTCTAAGAATGTATCCCTCTTGTTAAGTGATGCATGGCTCTGTGTGTGTGTGTGTGTGTGTGTGTGTGTGTGTTTAAAATCAGACTTTTAAATTATTAATCACATTCAAATTCTTTGGAAATCCAAATGAAGCAAGCTAATTTTAAAAATAAACAAATATGTCAGGAAATTTTTTCATGAATGTAACCAAAAGAAATAGCTAAGGCTGATAATTACATGTAGTTTTTTCATTGCCTAAGCTCAAATAATAATTACTCATATTTTTATTTTTCCTTGCTTATATAGTATGGATTTGACTGAAGTGTTCCAAAATACGTTGCTGAAGAGGAGCATGCCAAACATCTAGCATACAAACTTGCTAGATGTAATTATTTTTCCTCTTTTATGTAAGAATCAGTGATTAACAAGACATGGACTTAGTCACTTCAATTTGTCATCTTATTCAAGAAGATAATCTGTCCAGACAGATTATCAATGGGTCCTGGTTCTTTCTACATCCCCTAGTTAAATCGCTCCACAAAGTTCAGATTTCTTGCATGCTATGTGTTAAGCAGGAACATTTGCAAGTTAGGATAGCATAGTGATGTAGTGGCCTAAAATCTCCCCAGTACCTGATGAAAATAGGCAATAATGATAACCACGTTAAACAAAGCTAAGAATTCACCAGAAGAAACCAATTAAGTAATAGAGAATGACATCAGGACACACATTTCAAATTCTTTATTTTTTAATAACAGAAACCGAAGTTTCTGATGCGGCAACATTTTTTCCCCCGGCACCCTCATCCAAGAGCAGTTCTGAGGACACAAGAGGAACTGATAAGATCCTAAGAAGTATCACCAACATCCTTCACTTTGAAAAGAAGCTGGCTAATGCAGTCAGAAGGCAAGAGGACAGTGCAAGGAAAGAATCCACGAATATGTCAAGCTAAAGCAAGAATAGAAGCCCCGGCATCCCATCTGAAGTTCACAGTAGAGGCGCCGTGTAATTGAGCAGAGATGCAGCACATGAGTCATAGTTCACAGCAGTCACACACTGATTGGAAAAAAGGGCCTCTGATATAGCATAATTAACAATAGCTCAGAAGACAAAACAGAATCTAGGTCCTGAGCAGGTATTTCATTCAGCCCCATCTGGGTTCTCCCCCTTCTTTCTTCCACACCTTCAGACTAGAGCAAGTGCAGAGACCACTTGGTACTTCAGTTGTGATACAAGGAGGTGGGATGGGGGTGAGCAGGGAGAAATAATGTGGGATAACTGGGAAGAATATTTTTACTATTCCTCTCCAGAAAAATTTCAAAACTAATCATGTAGGAAAATATCTCTTGAATGGAGAAACTTTCAAGATTGGTTTACAAATCTGTTTCACATGAAATAATAACCAAAAAAAGAACTGTGACATTAGTCCTCCAGTGTGTCAATACAACATGGAGATATTTTCCTAACCCCAAAGAGTGTTAACACTCTTTCCCACAGTCACTTTGACTTTCCTGACATCTCATTCTAATCAAATTTTCATTAACATCTGTTTTAAGCAATAAAATATTCCCACGGTAGCAAAAAGTATAATGAGTTTTTCATATGGAGAATGTAATGGAAACAAATGAATTGAGGAAAACAATCTGACAATTTGAAAATTCTTGCATTTAGACAACAACAACAACAAATACTTCTATCAATGAACATAAACCCTATTTTGTAAAGTGGAATGTAAAAGGCAGAAGAATCAACCAGTAGCAACACTTCAGTTATTTTGAGACAAGCCTCAACTAATGCTTCTGTCTTATTGCCCTTTCCAGAAACTTTCTCGAAATGGAGGGTGCTTTTTAGACTTAGTCTTTATTGTCATTAGTGGGTTTTTATTGCCAGAAGTAATGTGGCAAGATAAAAAAAAATTACTTAGTAGAGGATAAATGTAGTTGTCAAAAACTATTGGACAATAACCAGTGTCTCCCTCCTGTCTTTTGTCTTTGCTGTTATAGCCACTCAAGGGCTAACACTGTGTGTACCTCCCATCACCACTTGTGTAAAATTTTACCCATTCCCATCACCACAAGAAGAACTGAAAGAGGACAATAACCAAAAGACTGTCAATATGTTCTTTTCAGATCAGGTGTTTGATGACTTTCTACAGATAAGAGCTCTCCTCAACGTATGTTACTTTTGGCTCCTTTAAAAGCCATTCTGTAATCTTGTACCCAAAATAATTATGCCCCCAAAAAAGACAAAGGAAGAACTGGTTTGGCAAAAGCTTTTTAAAAAGCAAAAGCATTCTCTTTAAATGCTCTGAGATGTTGACTAACACTATAGAAACTTTTTTGTGGAATCAAGATTTAAAAATTAAAATGTCAGAGGTGGAAAAATATCTCAAAGATATCTTTCATATCTCTAGTCTACTTACGTGAAATATAATTTCTCTTAATTACATTCTTTAATTTATTTGCTTAGCTGACATTTATAAATCTATTAATTTCTGTTAAGCACTGGGTATGGAGCTCTGAACAAAATATATGGTCTCTGACCTCAAGGAGCTTCAAATCTACTGACAGAGAATAAAACATTTTTATGCAACTAACTATGTAATCTGAATTTTGTAATATTTAGTTATTCCAGTTGCATAGAATTTATTATTTTTATAGGTAGCCATACCATTTATACAGTTCTATGAGAACTAATACTTCTAAGTCTATTTTTACCTCATGTACTATGGGCCATCACTTTTGCTGTGCTTCTAGGAACTGTCTTAACATCATGTTTACACCATCTCCTTAGGCCTTTGCCAGAATTTGAAAGCATGTATCTCAGGAGAAGCTCTCTCTTATTCAAATTTATGTTCCACCCCTCTTGATCTGGCACTCTCAGAATCCAGTGCCATGTGAATTTTCCCAGCTTCTGCCAGTACATGTTGGCTAGGTCCTACAGCTTCTTTGGGGTAGAGTCCCCTTTCTTCCTTATCGGGATGTTCCAGCATGTTCCAGCTGGGCCATTATTGTCCTAGTGGCAAGGAGGGGAAGTTGGGGGAGATCCTGATTGTAGCTTCTACTGTGCTGCAGGGGATGACCTGTCTGCATTATCTTCAAGTAAAGGGGGGAGTTTCGACTTTTAGTAGAAAGGAGCGGACCACTTCTGAGACTCGCAAAGAAGGGGCATCTGGGGATTCAAAGATTTTGGATGTCACAATTCCGTGAGTCAGGATCCCATTCTTTCCTATACGAGGCCTGATTGTTGGCACAGCAGGCATAGCAGCAGAACTTGAAGTTCCACTACTCTTATTATGTGCAGGTCTTGGTCTTCAGCTTTTATTGCCCATTAACTGTAGAAGATCAAAATATCTTTTGCATGGTACAAAGGAGGCACCCTGGCTAACAAACTTAACTTTTAATTGCCAATTAATCAGCCTCATCATTTAATTTTTTCCTAAAATGCCCATAGAATATAGCATCCAGTTTTTCTGTCCTTATAGCTATTACTTACCTAGTATTTTTCAAATGCCAGAAATATCACACATTCTAGTGTACTTTCTTTCACCAAAATATCGCTGCAGTTCACCATCGATGAGTTTTAGCAGTAGCGTGGAGACTTTATGCCAGGGACTATCTGTATTACTTCTCAGCCTTCTGACTAATATCAAGTTCAGGGACCATCTGTGTTTCAACTATTACCAGTGCTAAAATCCTCATTACCAGCTGAGTGGTGGGTAATTCAGCTTCAAAAGTCCATTTTAATATCTGCTTTCTTGACTCCACTTCTGGTACTATCAGTACTGGTACTATACTTCTGGTACTATTGCATGGTTAGTTCCCTATGAAGCAGACTCAGAGACTGCAGAGCAGGAAGTTCATTTGGAAATGCTATTGGAATCAGCATGTACGGAATGGAAAAGCAAGACAGGACACAGGATTGGCCAGAGGAATAAATTGGGCTGCAACATAGTCTCAACAGAGGCGTCAGCTGACTCCTTGGGGGGTTCTGAAACTGAGACGGATAGCCCTTTAAAGTTGTATCAACTTAGGGCAAAGGGGCAGACATTTATGTCCCTGCATCAATCAGTGAATATAGACCACGCTTGGAAGAAATCATGACCATCGGGGAGCTGGGACTCTTCAGCAGAGGCACTCACCAAAGAGAAGTGATAGCTGGGCTATCTGCTGAGAATCCTTCCAGCAGTTAGGAAAATAAATTTTTTTATTCATGAAGGGTATTTTGGTGGTACACTGTGTCCGTTACTGACAGCATGAGGAAACTTCTTGAAATATCCCATTTCAGTCAGGAATGTGGGTATCTTAATCATTTGAGCTGCTGTAACAAAATACTGTAAATTAGGTAACTTATAAAAACCAGAAATGTATTTCTCACAGTTCAGGAGACTGGGAATTCCAAGATCAAGGTACAGGTAGATTCAGTGTCTGGTAGGGGTCTGCTTTCTGGTTTATGGATGGCACCTTCTTGCCGAGTTCTTACATGGTAGAAGGGATGAGTAGCTCTCTGTGTTCTATTTTATAAGGGCACTACTTCTATTCATGAGGGCTCCATCCTTATATCCTAATCACTCCAAAAGGCCCTACCTTCTCACACCATCACATTGTGGGGTTAGGATTACAGACATTCAGACCATAGCAGTGGGCAAGGCATGTGGGGTGACTGGGGCTATCTCCAGTACTCTCTACTTGCACATGCTTTAATATCATTCTCCTTTGCAGTAAATGCCTCATGATGGTAAAAGGGTAAAAAGGGTATCTATTTCTATGAAATGATCTCCTGTTGGAGCACCAAAGAGGATCCGCTTTGGCTCCCTTACTGACATATTGACATACTTACTTTTCTTTTTTTTCTATCTCAGGAACACTTTAAGACATTTCAATCTTGAGAAAAGGAGTAGGACCCCTTGAGTCTAACGTCTTCCTCCACCCCACCTGCATCTTGCCTTCCTTTCGAGTTGATAGCATTATTTATGCCACGATCTCTGAGCACTCTTCACTCTGAGTTGTAGAATAGCTCCACTGTCAAAGTTCACAAGATTTGCCTTGTAATTTGTAAATGGCATTTTGGAGTTTAGGAATGCCCTTTCTCTTTAGACAGTCTGGCTCTTAAATCAAGTCTCTCTCTACAGAGTAAATAATTTTAAAAAATCTAATGAGATAATCAAAGCTGATTGGGAAGTTCATGGTTCCCTGATGCCCTAAAACCCATTGTTTCAAAGGATGAAGAATCACAAAGAATCACAGTGTAAATGAAATGAGCCTACTTGTGCTTAAAGTTTTCCAAAGATTATACCTGATATAACAGTAGCTTTCCTAACTGTAGATATATTGGTATACTAGACTTAAAATTTTTAAATTATTTGCAACCTCCCCCTATCTTTGCATTTATTGTTATCCTCCAAGTGCTAAAAACAGCTTTCTATATGGACCACCCTCAAGGGTTGAGTAGATAGGACAGTGTACAGCAAATAAGCTAATTAAAATTCTACATGAGACTTGTAAATCTATAGCAGAAACAAATAATCTTGAAAACATAGCTTTCATTTGTGAGAGCAAGGCTCTATTGAGAGAAAAAAGGTAAGTGAATTCTGACATGACTGAGCCATTATGACTTGAAGAAGATTATTGTATATACAACATGACACCAAAGAATAAGTTATATTATGCACAAGAAAAGAAAGAGATATGAGTTTGACCAGATGAAAGAAGAAAATAGAGGTGATGTATTGAGAGGTTACAACAAGCTGGTTTCTAAGAAACATCTTTTCCTACCCACTCCTGGAATGAGATAATTGAAATCCCAGATATATTTGAAAGTATTAAAGAGCAAATGTTAACCATTTTCTGGACTCTGGAAAGTGGCCTAGGAGACCCTAAACTTCACAGAGAAGTTCCATGTCAAACACTGTGCCTTACAGGTAGATCACCAGTGATTGAGTGAGTTGACTAGACTGAGGGGCCTGAGGGTAGACTTACAGAGTCATAGTCAGCTTGAGAGATAGACATTATCAATTCTATCCATTACTCCTTTCTTCTTCCTTCACAGGCATTGAAAGAAACATTTTCCCCTACTCTTGCAATTAGGTGGACCATAAGATATGGTCAATAAATTTGATCAATAAATTGATCAATTTGATCAATGAGATTGGAAGTGTCTTAGTCAGTTTGGCTACTATAATAGAATACTTTATATTGGTGGCTTGAACAACAAGCATTTATTTCACACAGTTCTCAGGCTGCAAGGTCCAAGATCAAGGTGCAAGCATATTTGGTGTCTGGTGAGGGCCTTCTTTCTGGTTTGCAGATGGCCATCATTTTGCTGTATCCTCACATGGCAGAGGCAGAGAGGAAGTTGGCTCTGGTCTCTTCTTATAAAGACACCAATCCCATCATGAAGACCTCACCCTCATGACCTCATCTAGATTTAATTATCCTCCATAGTCCTCACTTCCAAATATTATCACTTTAGGGGGAAGGGTTCCAACATATGAATGTTGGAGGACACAAACATTCAATCCCTGGCAGGAAGTGATGCTGTATCAATTAGGGAGCTGACAGCAAAAAACCCAAGGTGATTCTCCTGTCTGTCTTCCCCTACCATAGTGACAGAGAAGACCACACGGTCTGGATAAGATGGCTACAAGTTGGTTGGTAGAATCTTCCTCAGCGTGGCCTCTGAGTGACTGTGTAGTCACTCAGAGACCCCACTATAGCAGAGGACATGCTGAGGAAGGTTCTACAAACCAACTGAGTGACTGTGCAGAGTGACTAGGCCTCTGAGTGACTATACAGAGGCTTCCAGAAACCTCGACAGACATGCAGTGTGAGTTAGAAATAAACTTTTGTGTGTTCAATCACTGAGATGTGGGGATACTCTGCCCTCCCCTCCCCTCCCCTCTCCTCCCCTCCGCTCCTCTCTTCTCTTCTCTTCTCTTCTCTCTCTCTTCTCTTCTCTTCTCTTCTCTTCTCCCTGCAGCATAACATCTCTTATCCTAACCATGGGCAAGGACAGGATCTCCAACCTTACAAACGGCAGAAGATTGGAGGCCCTAAAGAGACCTGAGGTTGGAATGAGTAGGATTCAGAGTGTATGAACTTCATGACCAAGGACCACAGAGAAAGCATAGACTCAGCAGTAATACTGGCCTCATGATGGCAATAAAAAGTCTTGCTGTGATCAGCAACACTATAGCTAAGGCAGAGACCCTCTTCTGATTGCAGCATAATATGTACGTTCTCTGGAAATTTAAATTTACTTTAAGAAAAGGGAGGAAAGCAAAGATACAAAGGAAAATCTTGAGTGATTGAATTTAAGTACTAAGTTGATTGCTTTAAAATCAGAAATGATGGTATGCTGTGTCATCGTCACATTCTGCTACAGAGACTGTTGTTTGCCCCTATATCTTTCTCTCTCCTATGCCTTGATCTTATTCAGCACCATCAATGAAATGGAAGTGGAAGTGTGTAACTTCTGAGAAATTTTCATAAAAGACAGCTGGAGGGTGCCCTTTGGCCTCTCTGCTACTTCCTCCTTCCTGCTGCTTAAGATGCAGATGCAATGCATTTGTAAGCACTATGGATGGGAGAGCTCAGAGATCTCTGTGGGTCCCTGTGACTCCAGGAAGCCACTGTATCAGGCCCCAGCTGCATTCTCTAGTCTTCATTAAACTTGAGAGCATAAACCTGTGCACTTAAGCTTCTATAGTAGGGTCTCTGTTCTATGAAGCTGAACCAAATCCTAACTGATACCCTTTCCTTCACTTAGTTTTACGGCAAGCAATTTCAAGAATCAGAGGCCACAGGAAAGTAGCAGCAGAATTCTAGGTAGAAACCACATTCTGAAGAAGGATCTCAAAGATAACAGTGGGAAAGATTATTTGTCCTGTGCATTAGAAAAGATAAATACTCTAAGACAAACATTCACTGTATTTTATGACTATATTCTTATAAATAGGAAAATTATCCCTTCCAAACCAGTTGGTTGCATCCTGAGAAATGTAGAGCTCCTTATGCTAGCATAAAATCGTGCAATAGTAAACCAAAATTATCCAGCATCAACTAACATGATAGTTGGACTTGCAATTCAGGACGCACATTTGATGAAGTGTTAACTGTCTAAACAACAGTGAGGCACAGAGAAGTATGGGATTCCTACATGTGCTTCAGCAATATTTTTGAAATTTTGCATTATTTAACACTGGAAATAATCTTATCTAATTCTTCTATATAGATTACTAGCCTGCTAGGTAGGAATCTTTATTACACTCAAATCTTGTCTTATCTTTTTACCTACTCTTGTGGTTAAAGTGACAATAAAACTTCCTAACTCATGCAATTGGTTTAATGCAATCGGTTTAATGCAAGTTAACAGCTTCTGGGAGACTATGGCTTTCCCTCAAAGGAATCTTTGTGAAATTTACAAGAAAGCTAAGAATCAGCTACTTGCTTCCATAATTTAGAGAGACATTGAGAGTCTCTTTAAACCTTATTTAAACATGCAGTGAATAATCAGAATAGAAATGACCAGAGGCATTTTGTTTCCTCCGTCATGTAAGAGACTGAAATGCGTCTTTCCATCTTTTTTTGTCTTCACCCCCAATTCACACACATTTATGTGATGGGTCAAAATATTTTAACATATGTGCAAATACGTGTGTGTGTTCTTAACCTTTTTTTTTTTTAAACTTTTGCTGACCTCCAAGATTTTCTAACTCTGTCTACCAATCTGCCAAGTCTTCTTTCCTTCACCCTCTGTGAATAGTTCTGCTTTTTGCTACCTGGGTTCTTCTGAGCTTTGCAGAATAAGGAAAAAAGTGATAGGCACAGGACAAATCATATGAAAGACTGTGGAATGGAGGAAAGAAAGATGGAAAAGAAGAGGGGGCTATGTATAAACTTCACAGTGTTTGTGAAATAAAAGTAAAGATACAGAGTTATTCTGAAATTACTTTTTGGTAGCTGGATAGCGTAATTGTGAGCAATCAGCCTTAGAGTTTAATAAGGTCATAGACTTAACCCCTCATAACTCTTTAGAGAGTTCCCTCTAAATTAGACCCATACTTCTCAACCATTGATAACCCATGGATTAACACAAAAATTTTATGAACACCCACTTTCAGGGATTCTGACATGGCTCATGAGGGCATAGTTGAAAGTCACTGGGGAATCTAGGTTTTCTCACCAGCCAAGGCAATTTTGTCAAATTTACTTTCTGTAGCTTGTATTATAAAAATCAATAGAATGCCTCTTAGATGTATATAGGTGTCTTATAACATATTGAATAGTATATGACCTGTCATGCAAAATGTGGATGTCTTCCTGCCCCTATTACTTTAAATGGAGAATCCTGCTCCAAATCTGAAGTGAGTATTGTAGAAAGGATCCAAGCCAACAACCTGCAAGTCAGAGTAAAGTGAGTAAAGTATGCTCAGCTGTAAAATGGAGCTGCTTGGATTTGGGAGCATTAAGCAGGAGAGGTGAAAAGTAAAGACAATACTGGATGTAAATGGCTGACCACTGAGAGAAGAGTTCAAGAGAACTCCGGGTAGGTCTCATTGAGTAAGGGAAGCTTTGCCAGCAGCTATCCCCAACACCAAAGGACTATGGGATTCACAGAAGTTTAGTAGCTCTAGCTTGTGGTATGCGGAAGAATTCCTCAAAAGTCTGTGTGCACAACTTCCAAATGTCAGAATTCCTGCTAAGTTAGAAACTGCTAAGTTGCTTCTTTCTACGTATATTTGAATCACATATCTTATTCTTAAGACAAATATTCTAAATAATTAATTATTTCATTTTTCTTTTTCTTTTGAGATGGAGTCTCACTCTGTCACCCAGGCTGGAGAACAGTGGCGCAATCTCAGCTCACTGCAACCTTCGCCTCCCAGGTTCAAGCAGTTCTCCTGCCTCAGCCTCCCGAGTAGCTGGTATTACTGGTGCATGCCACCACGCGCGGCTAAGTTTTGTATTTTTAGTTGAGACGGGGTTTCACCATGTTGGTCAGGCTGGTCTAGAGCTCCTGACCTTGTGATCCGCCTGCCTCAGCCTCCCAAAGTGCTGGGATTACACGTGTGAGCCACCACGGCCAGCATTATTTCATTTTTCAAAGCTAACTAAATAATGCTGTTCTATGATAAGATCTTTCTAAAACTTTAGGTGTGGCTATAAAAGACACATCTTGAATTTAAAAATTTAAGATAGACATAGAGTCTTAATTTTTTTTCCATCCTATGTATTCTTTCAGCAGTTTGGTTCAAAGCACATTTGTTAGGAGTCGATGCTGCACTTGCTGCTGGAGATATGAATAGTACCCTAGCCCTGGCATGTATAAATACTTTTAATGTATAAATTATATATATTTATATTTTCCCCCCTACAGTTAACTGTTCTGTTAGTTAAATTAGGAAAATGTTTACATTGTCTCACGAATATTCAGTCTCTCAACTCAGCACTAGAGGGAGCAACACTGCAGAAGAAAAGCTACGGAAATGTGAGTTTCACCATTATTATAGCAATACTGAAAATCACAAAATTTCAGAAAAAATAAATGGCTGAAAGGTGGTGGAATGTCTAGCAGTGTGTGGAGGTGAGTGGTTAACCCGTCAGTAAAGCACCTTCTAAGTGAAGTCAGGGAAAGTTGGAGATACAGCTTTGGAGAACTGAAGTCTTTCTGAGGGATTTTTTTCCAAGAATAGGGCTTGAAATCTACATTAAACAGTATCTAGGAGACTAGGAGACATCATTCTCAAAGATTTTACTGCCAATATTTATTGACAAGTGCCACCAATCAGCAAGGATAAGACAAGAAAAAGTGGGTAGAAACATTTTTGGTCACAAGCAATACAATTTTGACCTGCTCAATGACCAGACCCTTGAAAATACAGTACTTTTAGAATGAATAACTATATAATGCAGAGGACATGCTGTGTTATTTTCTGATAAGAACTTTTTGAAAATTTCAAAAAAATTTGAATGGAAGACAAAGAATTATGCAAAAATTTCGGTACTGAGGACAGAATGATAACTACCATGTACTAAGTGCCTGTCCTTGGCTTTTTTTTTTTTTTTTTGAGACGGAGTCTCGCTGTGTCGCCCAGGCTGGAGTGCAGTGGCGCGATCTCGGCTCACTGCAAGCTCCGCCTCCCGGGTTCCCGCCATTCTCCCGCCTCAGCCTCCGAGTATCCGAGTAGCTGGGACTACAGGCGCCCGCCACTGCGCCCGGCTAGTTTTTTTTTTTTTTTTTGTATTTTTAGTAGAGACGGGGTTTCACCGTGTTAGCCAGGAGGGTCTCGATCTCCTGACCTCGTGATCCGCCCGCCTCGGCCTCCCAAAGTGCTGGGATTACAGGCTTGAGCCACCGCGCCCGGCCATTGTCCTTGGCTTTAAATACATTGTTATGTATACTTCACTATGACCCTAATGAGGTAAGTAGTTCCCTATTTCTCATATCAGAAAACGGGCTTAATATAAGCCAAGTGTTATAGTAATAATTACTATCACACTGTAGTATATTTATGTAATATATAATACTTACCGAAAATGAGTAACATTAACATTCATATTGGTAGTCAGGAATATGATTAGGATTGATACAAAACATGGCTAAATTTATTCTTTGTTGTAATATAAAGACCTAAACATGTGTACTATCTAAGAAAAATTTTTAGCTTTTGGATTTTGACGTTTAGTAGAAATATTAATCATTCAGAAGTAAACTATATATCTTATTACCAAAATAAAAAGCTTAGGTCATATTGTTCTTGAATTTTAAAAGTGATGGTTTAAATATTAACATATTTGAGCTAATACATAGAAGTGCTTATTATCAGAAGTCACTTAAACCCTATAAAGTCCCTGTAATTCCTTGTACCGATTCAAGTGGTGTCGGTATCACTTACTTTGCAAGGTTTTATGACATGAGTGTGTTGATGTGGACAATGGGATGTGATGTACCAGCTTAGATTCTTTCCAACTCCCTGGTGTTACTCCTTTTGTGTAAGACTTGCTAAACTAATAGCTGAGAACAAAATGTACTGGGAGTTCACCTTTTAATATGAACAATGTCTGCTGTTCCCCACTCCTGTAGTATGAGATATCCATCATTGAGTTTATAAAATGGTGGATTCTTACAGCACCTTGAAGGGTAAAAACTGTCAGTTTCTTTTTTTTTTTTTTTGAGACGGAGTCTTGTGATCACTTTCTTGAGAACATGATTTCTAAAGCATTTAACTTCTCCCTCCACCCCTAGATTGAAGGAGGCACTAGATTTATATATTCTGAAATATGGGGAGTTCTAAAAATTGGAGAATGCCATTGACTTTTCATCCGGAGATTTGTGAAGGCAGAAACCCCACTGCCGAAGAGATGCTCTGAGGCCAGAAGCCAGCAGAGCATGAGAGTATCACAGTGTTCCTATGAAGATGAGAGCTGAGGGCCACTATATCTCAGTTCCCAGAGATCATGGAGGCTAGTCCTCAAGATTCCACATGAGAGAGCCAAGAGTTGAACAGAGGGACAGGAGCCACTCAGATTGCTCAGGAGAATGTACACAGAGGAAGGTGTGTTCACCACTGATGAGGGGTCAGGGGGAGATGAACGTTGGCTAAGAAAATTCCATATGTCACCTACGTGGAGACCCCACATCCCTAGAGACAACTGACAGACTGAATCTCATTGAGAACACGGACTCCCATCCCTTTGAAAGCACCTAAGACTTCTGTCTTTCACCAGGACCTTCCGTTCCAGGGGTCAGACCAGGTTTGGCATGAGCAGCAGAAACTTGTGAGGAGGAGCAGGATTGGAGGTAGGCAGAGAAAATCAGTGAGGCGGAGAAGGATAGCATGGGAAGATGACCCAAATCTGCAGAGGACATGTTTCCATAAGATTAGGTGACAAAACTCAGTGGGTGGGATGGAATTCATCAGGAAGGACGGAAGCAGTGAGGAACAAGGTTTAAGAGCACAGACTGCGGAGCTGAACTACCACATTTTGAATCCTGGTTACTGCATGTCCTAGCTATGGGACTTAGAGCAACTCATTGTCCCTGCACCAAGAGTTTTTGAGAGAATTAAATGGTTTAGAACAGTGTCTTGAATATAAGAGCCACTCAATCCATGTGAGATCTGATGGTGATGGTGATGATGGCACAAGTGGGTTCATTGAAAGTAAACTTGACACCAGTTATGGGAAAATACATTCTAAATTTGTACATAACTAAGTTCCAGTGCTTGATCTACACATATTTCAGTGTTCCAATAAAGCATCATGTAAAGCTGATTATTAATGACATTTCCTTTTTCAGTTCTATAGTGTTTGCAATTATATATTATATGGTAACTAAAACTGAGCTCATAAAAATAATTACAACCAAAGAGTTATTGTTTTCAAACCAAATAGAAACATTCTTTACTTTTAAAATTAAATCCCCAAAGGAGATTTAATTTTCCCATCTTGTATTGAAACAAATGGCCCTCATGAGCACTGTTACTTGTAACATGAAATGTCCACTCTTTTTGCACAGCGACCAGACTACTGGCATCTGGTCCCTGCCTGCATCTAACTTCTCATTCTAATGCCACAATATCCGTTCTCTTGAGTTTACACAGGATCTTTGTTCTGCTCGGTGACACACACACACATACCCCTTTGCTTCAGGCCAATGTTTTCCTCAAATATAATTGAGGAGACACCTTCCATGAATCCCCTATTCATGCATTCATTCTTTCACCTAATAGCTCTTGAACACATAATTGTTTTAGGTATCATTCCATGCCCTCAGAGTAAAGTGACAAACAACATAGACAAGGTCTCTTCTCTCAAAGATGTGGCTCACTAGTGCGAACAAACATAATAAATAGGAAAACAGGAAAATAAGTAACATTGACATTCATATTGGGGGTCAGGGAAGACCTTACTGAGTGAAAAATGTTGCCAGCTACTAGAACATACATTCCATAATTACAGGTATTTTGTTTATTCTGTTCACTGCTGTATCCCTACTGTCAGGAAACGTCACTGATTTTTAGTAAACACTGTTTTGATGCAAATGTGAATGCAACAAAGAGGTTTGGGATGAATGCAAAAACGGAGCAGAGTGCTCCAGGCAGAGAAAAGAACAAGTGCAAAGGTCTTAAATAGGTGGAAGGAGGTTGGCATGTCTGAGGGAAAGAAAGAGAAGAGGAGGATAGAGGAAGAGTAGAAGGAAGTGGGGTTAGACAGGGAGACGGGACTTGGCATGAAGGATTCTAGGAAGCCACTGTGAACCGGAGGAAACTTGCACGTACTTTCCTCATAAGTTATCACGTTGTGCAATGATTTCTTGATCTACGCTATTGAGTGTGTGTTTTTTTCACTTTGTTATTATTATTTGCTTTTTTTTTTTGTAAGCCGCTTTCGTTGGGTTTACGTTTTCTTTGCTCCTGATTTTGATGTTTAGATAACCCATTTTTAATATTTCCTCATCTCTAATATATGAACATATACTATAAAATTTGTCTAAGGATTGCTTTAACTTTATTCTGTGTTTTGATGTGTAGTGTTCTTGTAAAACATAAAATATGTTTTTATCATAATTAAGATTTCTTCTTTGAAGTCGGGCACGGTGACTCACACCTGTAATCTCAGCACTTTGAGAGGTCAAGGTGGGAGGATCACTTGAGCCCAAGAGTTTGAGACCAGCCTGAGCAACATAGAAACACCGTGTCTCTACAAAACAACTTAAAAATTGGTCAGGTGTGGTGGTACGCCTGTAGTCCTAGCTACCCGGGAGACTGAAGCAGGAGGATCACTTGAGCCCAGGAGTTCAAAGTCACAGTGAACTATGATCACACCACTGCACTCCAGGCTGGGTGACAGAGTGAGATCCAGACTCTAGGGGAAAAAAAAAAAAGATTTCTTTGACAATTAGAGTTTTAAAAGTGTATTTTTAAATCTCCAAGTGTATGAACTCTTAATTATCTTGTTTTAAGTTTTAATTTTGTTGTAAGAAAATGTGGTTCTGCAAGATATATAAATTCTGTGGCATTTGTTAAGATTTGCTTTGTAGCCTAATATGAAGTCCATTTTCATACAGTCATGCATTACTTAGCAATGGAGATACGTTCTGAGAAATTCATCTTTAGGCGATTTTCTAACTGTGTGAACATCATAAACCTAGGTAGTGTAGCCTCCTACACACTTGAGCTATACAGTATAGTCTATTGTTCCTCGGCTACAAGTCTGTGTAGCATATTATTATACTGAATACTATAGGTAATTGTAACACAATGGTAAGTACGAATGTAAGTAAACATATCTAAAATAGAAAAAGTACAGTAAAAATACAGTATAAAAGATAAAAAATGGGCCGGGCGCGGTGGCTCAAGCCTGTAATCCCAGCACTTTGGGAGGCCGAGACGGGCGGATCACGAGGTCAGGAGATCGAGACCATCCTGGCTAATACGGTGAAACCCCGTCTCTACTAAAAAAATACAAAAACTAGCCGGCGCGTTGGCGGGCGCCTGTAGTCCCAGCTACTTGGGAGGCTGAGGCAGGAGAATGGCGGGAACCGGGAGGCGGAGCTTGCAGTGAGCTGAGATCCGGCCACTGCACTCCAGCCTGGGCGACAGAGCGAGACTCCGTCTCAAAAAAAAAAAAAAAAAAAAAAAAGATAAAAAATGGTAGACCTGTATAGGGCACTCACCATGCAGGGAGCCTGCAGGACTGGAGTTGCTCTGGGTGAGTCAGTGAGTGAGTTATGAGTGAATTTCGTGAAAGCCTAGGACATTATTGTATACTACTGTAGACTTTAGCCTAGGACATTATTGTATACTACTATGGACTTTATAAACACTGTACATTTAGGCTGCACTACATTTATTTTTAAAATTGTTTCTTCAATAGTAAATTAATCTTAGCTGACTTTTTTACTTCGAAACTTTTCAATCTTTTTAACTTTTTGACTCTTGCAATAATACTTAAAACACATTGTATAGCTATATAAAACTATTTTTTCTATCTTTAAAAGCTTTTCCTATTTAAAAATTTTTTTTTACTTTGAAAACTTTCTGGCTACAAACTAAGACAAAAGCATACACATTAGCCTAGGCCTATACAGCGTCAGGAGCATCAGTATCACCGTCTTTCACCTCCACATTGCACCCCACTGGAAGACCCACTGAAAGGTCTTTAGGAGCAATAACATGCATGTCATCTTCTATGATAACAATGCCTGCTTCTGGAATAAGGAAGTTCTGAAGGAATTGCCTAAGGATATTTTACAGTTAGCTTTTTTTCTTTTAATAAGAAGAAGTACACTTTTAAGTAACTATAAAAAGTATAGTAAATATATAAACCAGCAATAGTCATTTATTATCACTATTAACTATTATGTACTGTACATAATTGCAAGTGCTGTATTTTCATAGGACTGGCAGTGCAGTAGGTTTACACCAGTATCACCACAAACAGGTGAGTAATGCCCTGTGTTATGATGTTACAATGGCTACAGTCACAAGGTGTCACTAGGTGATAGTAATTTTTCAGCTGTATTATAGTCTTATGAAACCACCTTCAAATATGCAATCTGTCATTGACCAAAATGTTGTTAGGTGGAGTATGACTGTATATATTCTTTGTGTCCTTCAAATAATGTTTCTTTATGTGTAATATGGAAATCAGGTATGTGAACTGTTGTTCAAATCACCTCTTGACTCATTTTTTATCTGTTCTATCAATTAGTGAAGGAAGTGTTCTAGAGTTTACAATCAAGATTGTAGACTTGTCACTTTTTCCTGGTAATTATGCCAGTTTTTGCTTTTCATATTATTGTCATTTATATATTGTCAGGTGCATCTACAGGTTTAGAATTAACTTATTTTTCTAATGAATTGCTCCTTTTATCATGGTGTGACAACACTGTTTACAAATAACAATGCTTCCTCCCATCCAATTGTCTATTTTGTCGCTGCCACTATCACCTGATCAGCTGGCCAACACATATCGTTCTGTTTTTCCACTTCCTGTATTTTACTTTGTGTCCTTTATTTTCTCTTCCTATTGGATAAATGATGTTTTTTCAAAATATCCTTTTATTATAGTTGTATGGTGAGAATGTCAGAGACGTCCAAACCAGAGCGACTCCATCTTGAATAAAGGCTGGAGAAAGCAAGACCTGCTCCAGAAAGTTAGGCAGTCTTGATCACAAGATGCTTCTGGTTGAGGAATCGAGTTAATGGAAAAAGGCATTCTCGGTTTAAAATAAGTTTTGCTTAGCCAGGCACGGCGACTCATGCTTGTAATTCCAGCACTTCCGGAGGCCAAGGCCAGTGCATGACTAGGTCAGGAGATCAAGACTATCCTGGCTAACACGGTGAAACCCCGTCATTACCAAAAATACAAAAAATTAGCCAGGCATGGTGGTGTGTGCCTGTAGTCCCAGCTACTCGAGAGGCTGAGGCAGGAGAATGGCATGAACCCAGGAGGTTCATGCCTTTCAGTGAGCCGAGATCATGCCACTGCTCTCCAGCCTGGGTGACAGAGCAAGACTCCATCTCAAATAATAATAATAATAATAATAGTAAGTTTTGCTCTAAAGATAATAGTAAACTCATAAATTCTTTCTGATAACAATTTCTTTCTAATAATTACAAAAGAGAAAAACAATACTAATAGTCTGTCACAAGCTAATCACAAGTCTTTATAATAAAGTACACTATTCTTATCTTTAATATCTAATATAAGCAAGTGCTACATTTGAGGTAGGAGTATTCCTCCTCTTGCTTTCTGAGGACACTCTACTCTGTATTGGAGTAGTTTCTGATAAGTTGTTTTAACTTTATTGTGCACTGTGACTCACCCTGAATTCTTTCCTGCATAAAATCCAAGAACCTGCTCTTGGGATCTAGGACAAGGCCTCCTTTCCAGTAGTAAGAATACCTTAAGTCGTTATGCTTCAAGTAGATAAATCTGTAATGTTCATACATTATGTGCAGAGAATAAAGATAAGTGGTATCTTTACTCTCCTCTCAGACAATATCTAATTGGTAGAATGCATTAACTCTGATCTCTGCATGCTACTCACATGTCATCGCTTCTAAAATTCAACTTGCTTTTAAGCACCAATGTTCCCAAATAAACCATTTTTGTTATGGGGATTGTTATTTGTTTTTTTACAGTTGACACTAATTTAGTTGAGCCCACATATTACCCATTGTTGGTTTCTACTACCTTGTTTCTTGCCTCTCACATCTTCCTTCTGAGGTCAATTTCTTTCTTCCATGAAAATGTATTATATTATGAAATCTCCCAGTTATCATCTAAAAATGTCTTTATTTTATCCTCCTTCCTGAATAATATTTTAGTTAATTTACTTTATGTTGACAGTTATTTTTCCCTTTGAAGACATTATCTTGCCATCTTCTGGTCTCTGCTGTTACTACTGATAATATATTCCTGGTAGTTTAATTCTTGTTTCTTTACAGGTTATCTGTCTTTTCTCTCCGGTTGCTTTCAAGATGTTTTCTCTACTTTTGTGTTGTACAATCTTTCTTTCATGTGGATTTAATTTTTATCTACTCTACTTAGGAATTGTATGTTTGCTTGTATTTCATAATTTCTGTAAACTCCTTATACATATTGCTTCAGAGAGTCCCTTTCCATTTCTTTCTTCTCTCTTCTTAGGAACCACTGTTAGATCTATGTCAAATCTTATCATTATATTACTGTATATATTAAACTCTCTGTCAAACTTTCCATTTTTGCTTCTCTCCATCTGTATCCTGGGTAATTTATATATTTTGTCAAGTTATTTTTCTAGTACATGAAGTTCTTGGTTGCATTAATACATCTTATTGTTTCTGCAGACTGTCTTAGATGAATTTTTTCCCTTGTAAAAATTTTTTCCCTTGTAAATAATTGACATTGCAATTATTTTCTTGAGTTTATCTTTAGAGGTGCTTGTTTATTTTCCTGTGGGAATCCCACAGCAATGTGTTGGGTCCCGGTCCTTCGAAGCAGACATGTGAGATGAGGATTCAGAGATAGTTTTTATCAAGGAGGTTCTCTCTCTCTCTCTTTTTTTTTTATACTTTAAGTTCTAGGGTACATGTGCACAACGTGTAGGTTTGTTACATAGGTATACATGTGCCATGTTGCTTTTAACTCGTCATTTACATTAGGTATAACTCGTCATTTACATTAGGTATATCTCCTAATGTAACTCGTCATTTACATTAGGTATATCTCCTAATGTAACTCATCATTTACATTAGGTATATCTCCTAATGCTATCCCTCCCCCCTCCCACCACCCCACGACAGGCCCCAGTGGTGATGTTCCCCTTCCTGTGTCCAAGTGTTCTCATTGTTCAATTCCCACCTATGAGTGAGAACATGCAGTGTTTGGTTTCTGTCCTTGCGATACTTTGCTGAGAATGATGGTTTCCAGCTTCATCCATGACCCTACAAAGGATATGAACTCATCCTTTTTTATGGCTGCATAGTATTCCATGGTGTATATGTGCCATGTTTTCTAATCCAGTCTATCATTGATGGACATTTGGGTTAGTTCCAAGTCTTTGCTATTGTGAATAGTGCCGCAATAAACATATGTGTGCATGTGTCTTTGTAGTAGGAGGATTTATATTCCTTTGGCTATATACCCAGTAATGGGATTGCTGGGTCAAATGGTATTTCTAGTTCTAGATCCTTGAGGAATGGCCACACTGTCTTCCACAATGCTTGAACTAGTTTACAGTCTCACCAACAGTGTAAAAGCGTTCCTATTTCTTCACATCCTCTCCAGCACCTGTTGTTTCCTGACTTTTTAATAATTGCCATTCTGACTGGTGTGAGATGGTATCTCATTGTGGTTTTGATTTGCATTTCTCTGATGGCCAGTGATGATGAGCATTTTTTCATGTGTCTGCTGGCTGCATAAATGTCTTCTTTTGAGAAGTGTCTGTTCATATCCTGTGCCCACTTTTTGATGGGGTTGTTTTTTTCTTGTAAATTTGTTTGAGTTCTTTATAGATTCTGGATATTAGCCCTTTGTCAGATGAGTAGATTGCAAAAAGATTCTCCCATTCTGTAGGATGCCTGTTCACTCTGATGGTAGTTTATTTTGCTGTGCAGAAACTCCTTAGTTTAATTAGATTGGTGTTTTAGACATGAAATCCTTGCCCATGCCTATGTCCTGAATGGTATTGCCTAGGTTTTCTTCTAGGGTTTTTATGGTTTTAGATCTAACATTTACATCTCTAATCCATCTTGAAGTAATTGTTGTATACGGTGTAAGGAAAGGATCCAGTTTCAGCTTTCTACATATGGCTAGCCAGTTTTCCCAGCACCATTTATTAAATAGGGAATCCTTTCCCCATTTCTTATTTTTGTCAGGTTTGTCAAAGATCAGATGGTTGTAGATGTGTGGTATTATTTCTGAGGGCTCTGTTCTGTTCCATTGGTCTATATCTCTGTTTTGGTACCAGTACTATGCTGTTTTGGTTACTGTAGCCTTGTAGTATATAGTTTGAAGTCAGGTAGCGTGATGCCTCCAGCTTTGATCTTTGGGCTTAGGATTGTCTTTGCAATGCGGGCTCTTCTTTGGTTCCATATGAACTTTAAAGTAGCTTTTTCCCATTCTGTGAAGAAAGTCATTGGTAGCTTGATAGGGATGGCACTGAATCTGTAAATTACCTTGGGCAGTGTGGCCATTTTCATGATATTGATTCTTCCTATCCATGAGCATGGAATGTTCTTCCATTTGTTTGTGTCCTCTTTTATTTCATTGAGCAGTGGTTTGTAGTTCTCCTTGAAGAGGCCCTTCACATCCCTTGTAAGTTGGATTCCTAGGTATTTAATTCTCTTTAAAGCAATTGTGAATGGGAGTTCACTCATGATTTGGCTCTCTGTTTGTCTGTTACTGGTGTATAAGAATGCTTGTGATTTTTGCACATTGATTTTGTATCCTGAGACTTTGCCGAAGTTGCTTATCAGCTTAAGGAGATTTTGGGCTGAGATGATGGGGTTTTCTAAATATGCAATCATGTCATCTCCAGACAGGGACACTTTGACTTCCTCTTTTCCTAATTGAATACCCCTTATTTCTTTGTCCTGCCTTATTTCCCTGGCCAGAACTTCCAACACTGTGTTGAATAGGAGTGGTGAAAGAGGGCATCCTTGTCTTGTGCTGGTTTTCAAAGGGAATGTTTCCAGTTTTTTGCCCATTCAGTATGATATTGGCTGTGGGTTTGTCATAAATAGCTCTTATTATTTTGAGATACGTCCCATTAATACCTAATTTATTGAGAGTTTTTAGCATGAAGGGCTGTTGAATTTTGTCAAAGGACTTTTCTGCATCTATTGAGATAACCTTGTGGTTTTTGTCTTTGGTTCTGTTTATATGCTGGATTACATTTATTGATTTGTGTATGTTGAACCAGCCTTGCATCCCAGGGATGAAGCCCAATTGATCATGTGGATAAGCTTTTTGATGTGCTGCTGGATTCTGTTTGCCAATATTTTATTAAGGACTTTTTCATCGATGTTCAACAGTGATATTGGTCTAAAATTCTCTTTTTTTGTTGTGTCTCTGCCAGGCTTTGGTACCAGGATGATGCTGGCCTCATAAAATTAGTTAGGGAGGATTCCCTCTTTTTCTATTGATTGGAATAGTTTCAGAAGGAATGGTACCAGCTCCTCCTTGTACCTCTAGTAGAATTCAGCTGTCAATCCATCTGGTCCTGGACTTTTTTTGGTTGGTAGGCTACTAATTATTGTCTCAATTTCAGAGCCTGCTGTTGGTCTATTCAGGGATTCAACTTCTTCCTGGTTTAGTCTTGGGAGGATGTATGTGTCCAGTAATTTATCCATTCCTTCTAGGTTTTCTAGTTGATTTGCGTAGAGGTGTTAATAGTATTCTCTGATGGTAGTTTGTATTTCTGTGGAATCAGTGGTGATATCCCCTTTATCGTTTTTCATTGCATCTATTTGATTCTTCTGTCTTTCTTCTTTGTTAGTCTTGCTAGCGGTCTATCAATTTTGTTGATCTTTTCAAAAAACCAGTTCCTGGATTCATTGATTTTTTGAAGGGTTTTTGTGTCTCCACCTGCTTCAGTTCTGCTCTGATCTTTGTCATTTGTTGCCTTCTGCTAGCTTTTGAGTGTGTTTGCTCTTGCCTCTCTATTTCTTTTAATTGTGATGTTAGGGTGTCAATTTTAGATCTTTCCTCCTTTCTCTTGTGAGCATTTAGTGCTATAAATTTCCCTCTACACACTGCTTTAAGTGTGTCCCAGAGATTCTGGTATGCTGTGTCTTTGTTCTCATTGCTTTCAAAGAACATGTTTATTTCTGCCTTCATTTTGTTATGTACCCAGTAGTCATTCAGGAGCAGGTTGTTCAGTTTCCATGTAGTTGAGCGGTTTTGAGTGAGTTTCTTAATCTTGAGTTCTAGTTTGATCGCACTGTGGTCTGAGAGACAGTTTGTTGTGATTTCTTTTCTTTTACATTTGCTGAGGAGTTCTTTACTTCCAACTATGTGGTCAATTTTGGAATAAGTGCGATGTGGTGCTGAGAAGAATGTATATTCTGTTGATTTGGGGTGGAGAGTTCTGTAGATGTCTGTTAGGTTCACTTGGGGCAGAGCTGAGTTCAAGTCCTGGATATCCTTGTTAACTTTCTGTCTCATTGATCTGTCTAATGTTGACAGTGCGGTGTTAAAGTCTCCCATTATTATTGTGTGGGAGTCTAAGTCTCTTTGTAGGTCTCTAAGGACTTGCTTTATGAATCTGGGTGCTCCTGTATTGGGTGAATACATATTTAGGATAGTTAGCTCTTCTTGTTGAATTGATCCCTTTACCATTATGTAATGGTCTTCTTTGTCTCTTTTGATCATTGTAGGTTTAAAGTCTATTTTATCAGAGACTAGGATTGCAACCCCTCCTTTTTTTTGTTTTCCATTTGCTTGGTAGATCTTCCTTCATCCCTTTATTTTGAGCCTATGTGTGTCTCTGCATGTGAGATGGGTCTCCTGAATATAGCACACTGATGGGTCTTGACTCTTTAACCAATTTGCCAGTCTGTGTCTTTTAATTGAAACATTTAGCCCATTTACATTTAAGGCTAATATTGTTATGTGTGAATTTGATCCTGTCATTATGATGTTAGCTAGTTATCTTGCTCGTTAGTTGATGCAGTTTCTTCCTAGCATTGATGGTCTTTACAATTTAGCATGTTTTTGCAATGGCTGGTACTGATTGTTCCTTTCCATGTTTAGTGCTTCCTTCAGGAGCTCTTGTAGGGCAGGCCTGGTGGTGAAAAAATCTCTCAGCATTTGCTTGTCTGTAAAGGATTTTGTTTCTCTTAAGGAGGCTCTCTAGAGGAAATTGACCAGAGAGTGGGGGAAGACTGAAGAGAGAAGTGGAGGAAGCCAAGCAAGGATATGAGCTCAGACAAAATCACACAGAAAGTGATCTCAGGCTTAATCTGCTGGGGACTCTGGTAAGTCATGCCTTAGAGTTATGAAAACAGAGGAAAGGGAGTTGCTGAAAAACTTAGGGTGGGGAATGTGTCATGGAGGGCAGTCATCTGCAAAAGGAGACTCAGTAGATGCTGGCTGTTGGATGGTAAAGCACACCATAAAGGGAGTCCCCTGGTCCCCGCAAAAATAGTAAAAATGGGCCCAGGGGATCTGGTTGAAGCATTGGACGTTGACATTATCCACGACAATGACTCCCAAGGGCAATTTTGCATTCAATTCTGCCAGGCACTGAAGAACGTAACTGGCTGAGAATCAACATTGATGTTTGTTTCTCAGCTTGGGGATTCTCGGATACCATGTGGGTTTCTATTCTTAACCTGTGAAAAGTGCAGGCCAAAGAAGCTGATTTCTTATTTACGATTTGTTTTCACCAAATCAGAAGCCAAGGCAAGCTTGAAGGTTAGGTCCCTGGGCTGCTAAGCCATTTTTTTCCTTCCTACTTTCTCTTTATATTGAGGATACAGCTCTTCTGGGAAAGGTCATTAAGCAAAGTTTCAGTTCTAAACCCTAATCCCCTGTCCTATGCAAGGGTTAGAATCCAACCCAGTTCTTAGCTAATTTAATTATCTCTCCTCCTCCCTCTGTATCACCCCCTAAGGCTATCATAGTATAAACTCTATACTTAGAACCCTTTGATTCTGATATCTTTTTCTTTAGAGAGAGCTCAGCTATGCATCGACCTCTTCTGTATATCCAGATTTTCTAGGAGTTCATAGTGTGAGTGATTTTTCATATAAGCTTTTCTTTTACATTATGGAAATCCAGAGTCCTAATAAACTTTTGCCTGTTCACTTCATTGTGAGAATATAAGTGCCTTGAAGGTAGGTACTATGTGTTTTGCTCTCCATAACTTGGACCATGTAAATTGTAAACCTTTGATAAAGATTCGTCAAACAAATGACTGAGTGTCTAAGAAAATATCTTCCTTGAAGAAACAAACATTATTTTGTTAATAGTCCATATGTGAGACCACAAAAATTTAAATATATACACATGAAAGAATAGTGCCGGGTACATATTTGTAATAGTGGCATAATTTCTTTTATAGAATAAGAACATTATTAGATCATTATTATTTCTCAGTCACTAGTTATAAAATGAATTGAAAGTAAAAGTGTCTTGATACTTTATACATTTATTGCTAAATGTGTTCACTTTCTCATAAACTCGTTAGTCATCAATGTTATTTTAAACAATCTCATGGAGTGCTTGTATTTTTCAGAACCTACATTGTTGTAGTAATAGCCCCATTTCAGAAAATTTGGTCTAAAACCTGAAATACCTTTTATTCCTTTTCTCTGATATCTCACGTTCCAATGAGACATGAGATTCTGATGTAGAGAGGATGGAAAAAAAAGATCTCATTATTTTGATGTTAATGGCATGTAGATACTTTTTGGTTACAGCGTGTATCACTGACTATAGCAAAATCAATGGAGCTTCAATGACATCAACTGTCATTTTCCAAATCATGTTCTCTATGCTTATTGTCATTACTCTGGTCCATGAAAACGAAGCAACAGTCTCACAGCTGTGAGATGTCTCTACCTCGAGTAGATCTCTATTCCGGCATCCAATCTGCAGGTCGCAGTCAACTTAATCTATCTAAAAAACAGTTTTAATTATGTATTTTTCCTGTTTAGAAATCTTCAATATTTTTTCCTATTTCTTCATGAAACAATGAATTCTTTAATCTGTCAACCAAAATTTTCCTTGATTGCAATCTCACCTATTTCCTTTCTATCTTTTTTTTTTTTTTCTCTTCAGGTCCTCCCTGAGCTCTGGTAAAACTGAATCCATTACTATTTTGATTCTACTACAGATTATTTACCTTTGCTTATGTTAGTTTTTTTTTGTCTTGAATGCTCTTAACCAAATGTTTCAGTTATGCTCAGTTTTGTAATGGTTCAGAGCTGAATAAATACGTGTGGTATCAATTGTTTCTTGAATTAAGTGCAAACCCTGAACTGCATATTATCCCTAGCTCAATTTGCCTAGCATTTAAATAATGAAATCATTGACGCTCCTATGGTTTTGCTATATTCAGTGATAGTCACTTTAACCAAAGAGTGTGAAATGTCTTTAACTCCAAAAAAAGAGCTCCTTTTTTTCATGCTTTCTACATTAGAAAAAGCTCGGGAAACTACGAATTATGACTGTACGCATTTGCACACTATTGTGCTTACAAACTTTGGGCTATATCTGTGAAAGGGCTTTTCTTACTGTTATTTTGGTTTTCTGCTTACTTAGTCCTTCAACTTTGGATCTTTTATCTTGTCTCTCTTTCAAATGAGTTTGTGTGTGTGTGGTGTGTGTGTGTGTGTGTGTCTTCAAATTCAAACTGGAAGTAAGATTCTTATCCTTCTAGTCTTGATTTGGACCCTAGCAGTCTTGAGTGAACCGTAATGGCCCCGATTGTTGAGATCAGTGATGGAGGAACGCTGGAGAGAGGGTGTAGAGAACACTGTGAGATTAAAGAGTTCTGAGAATGGAAATGGAGAAAAGTTGATATCCTCAAGAAAGATAAACAGGAAGAACATATCACCACTATAGCCAGAGAATGTGGTGAACATATTTGTATGCTCTATGGCCTACAAATGTATTTTATTTCGATAGCATGAGAGGAATTGGCAAGGGAAGTCTCTCTTTTATACTCTTTTTTTCCTGGAAAATAATATATGATTTCTAGAATAACTGAACAACTGAAACTCAGCTTCCCTTGGTTTTCATTTTATTCCAAAGAAATTGGAAATTCCTGTTTGCAGAATGAATGACAGAAAATAATAATGTCCTCAATTCTGATTTTTTTTTTTCTGTACTGCTATCTTAAAAGTACTGACACAATTTGCCTCTTCTAATGGTAAGTGAAAACTAACATTGTCCTACCTGGTAACAGCCCATACAAAGCCATGTGAGAAGAAATTAGGCTTCCTGCAAGAAAAACTTTTAATAAATCATTCAAATGCAAACTGCAGACCAATACTGGCCTCTTCAAACTATGGTTCCAAAATGCAAAGCATGATTTTGACTTTCTTCAACATAACTTGCTGGACTGAAAATATTCTAGTGTTGCATGTTGATTCTGCCCAGTTGAGAAACCGACTTATAGCAAGAATGGCCATGTGGGGCCCACTGTCCTGCCAGGAAGAGTTCTTTAGTGCTTCATAAAGACAGGAAAAGGATTTGTTGAGAATAACTCTATTTACACTGTCAGTGATAATTGTAGGCAGTGTCTTATAGAGACAGTTATGATTATGCTATATAAAAAGTGTTAGCTATTCAGTTAATTTCTGATATTAATTTCCCATTCCTTAGAAATCAGAGAAAACTCTTAGGCAAATGTAGCAGCTATCTCAGCTTGCCCTTACGTGAAGCCATAACCATGCTAGGATATAAGAAAATCTGCATAAATCTAAAATACTAGAAGTCCAACACAACAGCTGTTTTTCTACTAAGAAAGAACTCGTTCTGTTTTGGTACCAGTAACATGCTGTTTTGGTTACTGTAGCCTTGTAGTATAGTTTGATGTCAGGTAGCGTGATGCCTCCAGCTTTGTTCTTTTGGCTTAGGATTGTCTTGGCAATGTGGGGTCTTTTTTGGCTCCATATGAACTTTAAAGCAGTTTTTTCCAATTCTGTGAAGAAAGTCACTGATAGCTTGATGGGAATGGCATTGAATCTATAAATAACCTTGGGCAGTATGGCCATTTTCACGATATTGATTCTTCCTATCCATGAGCATGGTATGTTCTTCCATTTGTTTGTGTCCTCTTTTATTTCATTGAGCAGTGGTTTGTAGTTCTCCTTGAAGAGGTCCTTCACGTCCCTTGTAAGTTGGATTCCTAGGTATTTTATTCTCTTTGAAGCAATTGTGAATGGAAGTTCATTCATGATTTGGCTCTCTGTCTGTTACTGGTGTATAAGAATGCTTGTGATTTTTTGCACATTGATTTTGTATCCTGAGACTTTGCTGAAGTTGCTTATCAGCTTAAGGAGATTTTGGGCTGAGATGATGGTGTTTTTCTAAATATACAATCATGTCATCTGCAAACCAGGACAATTTGACTTCTTCTTTTCCTAACTGAATACACTTTATTTCTTTCTCTTGCTTGATTGACCTAGACAGAACTTCCAACACTGTGTTGAATAGGAGTGGTGAGAGAGGGCATCCCTGTCTTGTGCCAGTTTTCAAAGGGAATGCTTCCGCTTTTTGCCCATTCAGTATGATATTGGCTGTGGGTTTGTCATAAATAGCTCTTATTATTTTGAGATACTTTCCATCAATACCGAATTTATTGAGAGTTTTTAGCATGAAGGGCTGTTGAATTTTGTCAAAGGCCTTTTCTGCATCTACTGAGATAATCATGTGGTTTTTGTCTTTGGTTCTGTTTATATGCTGGATTATGTTTATTGATTTTCATATGTTGAACCAGCCTTGCATCCCAGGGACAGAGATATAGACCAATGGAACAGAACAGAGCCCTCAGAAATAATACCACACATCTACAGCCATCTGATCTTTGACAAACCTGACAAAAATAAGAAATGGGGAAAGGAGTTCCTATTTAATAAATGGTGCTGGGAAAATTGGCTAGCCATATGTAGAAAGCTGAAACTGGATCCTTTCCTTACTCCTTATAAGAAAATTAATTCAAGATGGATTAGAGACTTAAATGTTAGACCTAAAACCATAAAAACCCTAGAAGAAAACCTAGGTAATACCATTCAGGACATAGGCATGGGCAAGGACTTCATGTCTAAAATACCAAAAGCAATGGCAACAAAAGCCAAAATTGACAAATGGGATCTAATTAAACTAAAGAGCTTCTGCACAGCAAAAGAAACTACCATCAGAGTGAACAGGCAACGTACAGAATGGGAGAAAATTTTTCAATCTACTCATCTGACAAAGGGCTAATATCAAGAACCTACAAAGAACTCAAACAAATTTATGAGGAAAAAAAAACAACCCCATCAAAAAGTGGGCAAAGGATATGAACAGACGTTTCTCAAAAGAAGACATGCATACAGCCAACAGGCACATGAAAAAATGCTCCTCATCACTGGCCATCAGAGAAATGCAAATCAAAACCACAATGAGATACCATCTCACACCAGTCAGAATGGCAATCATTAAAAAGTCAGGAAACAGCAGATGCTGGAGAGGATGTGGAGAAATAGGAACACTTTTACACTGTTGGTGGGATTGTAAACTGGTTCAACCATTGTGGAAAGCAGTATGGCGATTCCTCAAGGATCTAGAACTAGAAATACCATATGACCCAGCCATCCCATTACTGGGTATATACCCAAAGAATTATAAATCATGCTGCTATAAAGACACATGCACACGTGTGTTTATTGCGGCACTATTCACAATAGCAAAGACTTGGAATCAACCCAAATGTCCATCAGTGACAGACTGGATTAAGAAAATGTGGCACATATACACCATGGAATACTATGCAGCCATCAAAAAGGATGAGTTCGTGTCCTTTGTAGGGACATGGATGCAGCTGGAAACCATCATTCTCAGCAAACTATCGCAAGAACAGAAAACCAAACACTGCATGTTCTCACTCATAGGTGGGAGCTGAACAATGAGATCACTTGGACATGGGAAGGGGAACATGACACACTGGGGCCTATTATGGAGAGGGGTGAGGGTGGGGGATGGCATTGGGAGTTATACCTGATATAAATGACAAGCTGATGGGTGCTGACGAGTTGATGGGTGCAGCACACCAACATGGCACAAGTATACATATGTAACAAACCTGCATGTTGTGCACATGGACCCTAGAACTTAAAGTATAATAAAAAAAAAAGAGAGAGAGAGAAAGAAAGAAAGAACTCATTCTATAAAAAAAGGAGAAAGTGGAAATACAGAAACTTGGAGAAGTCCAGTGCGTTACTGTCACTGGATGATCAATTAGACCAAGCATTCTCAATCTGAGAGCAAGAAAACTGCAACAAAAAAGTAAGTAAAATCTCAAAAAGCTGTTGTTCTATAGCCTTCATTAGTCATTGAGTCCTCTTAGAAGTGATGATATTGATGATACAGGGACAGAATGTTAGCAGTGTTGACAAGTTGCATTATTGATATGGGTAATGATAAAATGCTGGTTTCAGTGTCTTCTATTCTCTGGATATAAAACATCAGAACTCCTGAATAGAAGTCAGAATCCTCAGTCTTGGGCTACGTAGCATTCTCAGTGTCTGGGAAGTGAAACTGCCAATGGTTTGGCATAGCTACCACTCTTAACTTAGGAGCAATTAGACACATTATCCAGTGGTCTAGATTAGGAGATAGGAAAACTGGTAGATTCCCCAATGGTAGTAAACAGCATGTTGTTAGAACTCTTGTGAGACACCCACTGGATATTCATAAGTTTATTTGGGAAGAACTTCTGGGGATTATATTGTTTGAGGAGTAAGTAGGATTACAGATTTTTTTTCTTAAATAGTTGTTTTTATAACTTTGTTCTTAAATTTGAAGTACTGTGCCTCAGGGAGTGAGGGTTACACATTTATAATCTGAAGAATGCTTTCTCTTTTTTCTTTTCTTGAGTCATCCAAACTCTGTGTGTCTGTGGCAGACGCTAAGATGTACTGCTCAGATCTGCCTTCAAGAGGGCTTTCTACCCGGCTATGACTAATACAGTAGCTGACAATCTCCCACAATTGGCTCTCTTAGGATCTGCCTTAGCTATTAAATAGAGGTCAAGTTCTTCGCAGTATGCCCCTGTAGCCAACAACTGAGCAAAGTAGTGTTACAAGGTGGTACGAACAAGGGCTTAACTTTGGACACACCACTCTGGAGCTCCCTGCTGGGTTGGCAGAAACCTCGTCATGTTCGTGTCATGGTTTGAAAGCTCCTTCACTTTCTTTTTAAGATATTACTCCTCCAATAAACTGTTTGCACTCTTAACTCATGTTGGTATTTGCTTCTTAGAGAGTCTAACAATGAAGACGACTAAAAAAACATTTAATGGAATGTGAAAATAAAAGTCTTTCTTGAGACCTTAAGACAGTAGGGCTTGGAGATACCAGACACCTACTAGGCAGCCCTCTCCCTACTTCTGGGTGGGTGGGAGACTTTGGAGCAGTCACACATGCAGTGGAACAGGCAAAAAGGATGGCTCTGTCACCCAGGCTAAAGTGCAGTGACACATTCTCAGCTCGCCACAACATCTGTTTCCTGGGTTTCAGTGATTCTCCTGCCTCAGCCTCCGGAGTAGCTGAGATTACAGGCACCCACCACCATGCCTGGCTAATTTTTGTATTTTTAGTAGAGACATGGTTTCACCATGTTGGCCAGGCTGGTCTCGAACTTCTGATCCACCAGCCTCAGTCTCCCAGAGTGTTGAGATTACAGGCGTGAGCCGCTGTGCCCCGCCAATTCTCTGTGGTTCTAGGCTCTGTCTTTTGGGCTATTGATTCTGCACTCTACGACAAATACAAAAAAAAAAAAAAAAAGGAAAGAAAGAAATGCATAAGGACCCACTTCAAATGCTGGTACCACTTTGAGCATGGTCTTTCCCTTTACTTCAGCTCAGAATTAAAACTTTTGATTTTAAGAATTATCTAACTGGTTTTAGCCACATTATTTTTGCAAGTCCAAAAATAAAATGCGTTTAAATAAGTTTAAATGCATTAAACTTATTTAAATGCATTAAATATGTATTAAACTAAGAAGGCTTATTAGTTTAAAACAGCTTTAGTTTAAGAAGCCTTATTAGTTTAAACGAAGAAGCCATATTAGTTTAATACATATTTAAAGAAGCCTTATTAGTTTAATACATATTTAAAGTTAATCATTCTGCAGTGTTCTGAGAGAATCTTAAGAGTCTGGTTATAGATCACTAGTAGAAAACATAGACTGTTTTTGGATAACTTCTACAGTGAAAACTACTTCTAGGTCTGGAATATAAATTAAAAGTCTTAATTCTGAGTTGAAGTAAAGGGAAAGACCATTTTGAAAGTAGTATCAGCATTTGAAGTCAGTCCTTATGCATTTCATCACCTGCAAACAGCAATACTTAACTCTGGAAGGGAGTTGCAAAAGAATAAAAAGAGACTAACACAGTTGGAAAAAAAGTTTTGTATATTTTCTCATCCTTTGATTAGGTTTTGTTGTGATTGTTTTTGTTTCTTAATGAGGACAGGCATCAGATCCTCACCTTTGTAATTAATATGTCAATTTCCAAGCATGAGTTATGTCTGTTGCACTATTTACTGTTTTCTTAAATGGAGTAAGAGAGATCTTACTCCACTTAACTTCCTCTTTGTCTTTTAAAATAATGACTTGAAACATTTTCTCTGGTGTTTTTCCAGGGAAACAAAAAATTGAGGGAGAGATGAAAAGAGAAAAAAAAAATTGTGGAAAATGTTTTAAGTGAACCTATTTTTTTTTTTTTTTAATGCTTTTTACTTTCCTTGCCAAGTTTAAGCCCATGACATCTTGACTAGAGACTAAGTATAGGAAAACTTCAAACAAATGGAGCCTGGTTAAAATACGGTCACATATACCTATATTATGTTTTGAGAAGGGATCTTTTCGGTGCAACAAGTATGTATGATAAATAGGCACACAATAATACTAATGTCTTACAATTTGATGGTGTTTTACAGTTTGCCAAGGGTTTCCACTTTAACTTATTTTAATCTTTTGTAAAAGTATCCAAAAGGCTGAACTGTTGCTTTCAGAGTTTTCAGAGGCTCCAGAAAATGAAGAAGACTGAAAACAACATGTAATGGAATGTGAAAACAAAAGTCTTTCTTGAGACCTTAAGACAGTAGAGCTCAGAGATACCAGACACCTACCTGGCAGCCTGGGTGGGTGGGAGCCTTCAGAGCAGTCACATACGCAGTGGAACAAGCACAAAGGATGGGAGTGAAGTTATAGCACTTCCCAAACTTCACCTCCTGATCTAGCCTCTGGCCCTTTAAATTTATCAGGCATGATGCAATATTGTCCGCTTTGTCTCAAACTGCAGGAGACATGTGTTAAGCTCACAAACTGATCTCCTTAAGTCCTCTCTCTCACAACATGGGGTTAGGAGGAAACTTCCCTGACTCTTCCTTTTTGGGAGAGCTCTATTTAAAGACTCTTCTTCAAAAGTCCCATTCAAAAATCATCTTCTGCATGCTAATCCTTGACTCCTTCTTTGCCCTTGTGGGCAAGGACATTTTAAGAATTATCTAACTGGTTTTAGTCACATTATTTTTGCAAGTCCTGCAGGGTCTTCTACCTTAGCTTGATATATGGCATCTGTTAGTCTCAGCCAAAACTTCTATTTTGATAGCTTATTTCAAATAAATGTTTGAAAACCTAGTGGCACCCATGCACTGCTTACACAGAGAAGTAAATGCCATGAGATCTGGTTCTCTATCAAAATCGATGGTCCCTACTTCAAAATTCACCCTTGATATTAAATACATGGCTTCACATCTCAGAAGATCATCACCCAACATTTTTGAGCATCGACTTTGTATAAGCCTATATAAAATTCTACATTCACTTCTGATCTTCTAGATGCTAAACCCAGAAAAAACAAAAATATTTAAAATAATTTCAAATGTTTGAAAAATATTGAAAAGTCACATTTAATAGTCATAAAAAATGGGATAAAATTTGTAGCAACACGTGAGGTCTTTTAATACTTTCTTAAAGACAAAGGCCTTTAACTGTTCCTTTGTCTTTTGGGCATACAGCTAGATTATATTTTCCAGCCCCATTTGCAGATATGCATAACTGTGTACCTAGTTCTAACCAACAGAATATGTGTCCCTTCTGAGACAAGGTATTTAGGGAGACTGTGCCTTTTTCACACTCTCTTTTCCCAATTATTCTCGGAATGCCTTACTACCATGCCCCAGACACTCTGATTTCATTCATATGGGTGTAATCTTGATATGAAAAAACTTAAAACCTCCCAAGTAATTCTAATTGCAAAGCCTGGGAATGACTGTCTTAGGGGATACCAGAGCCACCAGCTGGGAAGTCACATGGAGGAAAGTCACATCAAGTAACATGGAGGAAACCCAGCTGTTCATCAGAAACATAAACCTTGGTCTACAATATAAAGAAGACTTTTGAGGTCTCTGAGAGAGTATTGTACTGATTAATATACTTAATAAATCTGCAAAAGGTGCAAGAGGAAAATCATAATGCTAAAGATTACAGGTAGGTAAATGATATGCAGTTGCTTATATTGCTTTTGCTTCTAAAAACCTTTATATTAACATATAATATGAGTAATAAAGACATTTCTACCATTTAATTAGTAAGTCTATTCGTAGTAATGTGTCAAAAAATAATTCAACACAAAGAAGTAGATGAGTATAAGATATCTCTATATAATCTTATGCATAATAGGGGAAAAAAGTAAACAATTTAAATGGTCACCTGTTGGCTGTCTTCCTATTGATCTTAGAATAAAATCCAAGATCTTTATTAAGGCCCTCACTGTTCTGTCTCATATCACCTCACTTTTCCTTGCACTAACCAAATTTCAACTACAGGCCTTCTATTCGTGCCTCAAAGGTACCTCCTTCCTCTGCGAGGTCTTTGCGTATGCTCTTTTGGCTTAGAACATGAGTTATCTTTCCAAAACCTTCTTAGCCTTCACCTGGCTTACTCCTTCTCATCTTCCAAGCTGCAGCTTCAATGTCATTTCTACAGGGAAACTTCACTGACTAGATCTAGTCTTGCAATAATACAATCTCATCCCATTCTGTACTTTCCTCTTTTAGTACTTACCATGATTTTAATTTTAAAAGTCTTTGGTATTATTTATTTAATGGTTTTCTCCCTTGTTAGACTTAAGGCTCTAGAAAGAAAAGAGGTGTGTCTAAGTTGCTTCATGCTATTTTCTTCTACCACATATGAGTCACATGGTGGGCACTCAGTAAATATTTGTGAAAAGAATACATTAACCCAAGTCTTCAGACTCTTTGTTTCAAGAAAAAAATGATTTCTGAGGTTTGTGGCTGATAGAACCAAGAATATAAACCTGTTAATTTTCACTACTTTATTTTCATCAAGATCGAATGAACTGTACTTTCTGTGGCTTAAGACCGATGTCTGTTTCCCCAAATGAATCATTACAGAAGGAAATGCACTGTTTAAATGGTTTACGTTTGCAATAGAATAAAAAATTGTTATTACGTGACCAAACTACTGTAATCTCTAGTGCTTATCTAAGCATATTAAATGCCCTCAGGATCTGATTCCCAGATTGGTCTCTGTGATCTGCTATTCCAGGAACAACATCATGGTTTTTTTTGTTTTTCTGACTTTAACCTTATGTCCTTTTATAGCATTTCCTAAGGAAGTTCATCTGTACTCACATCCTCAATAGAAATTTTGAATATTAAGTATTAAAGGCATGTATATGAGTTGGTACTTCCAAAATTATAAGATACATAATAATAGAGATATACATCTTAATTATGCTTTTTGTTTTGTATAAATGAGTATCTTTGATTCCCACAAACTGTCATCTTTGGGGTAAACTGCTCTCTAGTTTCTATTGCTTGACTCATGTTAATTACAGCATGATTTAGAACAAAGTTCGTTGCTTCAAAAACAGTTTGTCTGTCTCAGAATCCTGTTGGGCTCACATCTACAAGTGTCCTCACTGATATCTCTCCAGAAACACAGCTCATTACTCTTAACCTGGATAGTTCTCTTCACTTGAATCTCTGCTCTCTTTCTAAAGAGTTATGGAAGGAACACTACCAAGTTTTCCATGAAAGTTGCTATGGGGCAGTGGGAGCTGAGGTGTAGGCTTGCTTGATTTGAGCCTGCTAGCTTTTTCTCCTTTGTCCTCTGGGTAATCTATGCTTTGCACTTGGGAGAAGAGAAGGAAGGAGTAGCAGCCACTAAGACTGCTGCCTCTAGGGTGTCTTTATTTGGTGAGGATTTGCTGCTGTAACTGGAGCCTATGCTAAGTGGGGGAAACACTGCAAAAGCCATATCAAAGGTGGTGCTACTACGGCAGTTACAGGAAGAAAGGGTTTTAGCACTAGTTTAATACCTAGTATGTGTGGCAGACACTGCTAGATCCAGAGTTAGGTGACACAGGCAATGAGATATCTAGGAAGAGTGTTGAAACAGTACAGAATTCTTCAGAAAGGAAAAGTAGAAAAGGCTTACTTAGGCAGTTGGATGAGACAAAGTAAGAACATTGAAGTGGTTAGAGCAGGGCTGTCCCGGGGCTGTAAGTGGTAGAGTTTGGTTAGAATATAAGGAATCAGTGAAGATGGGCAAGCTTTGTGAAAACTAAATGACAGAGTGACAACATCAGTGAGTCATGGGAGGTTTCTGCATGTGGTAAAGCTGTAATTGGAGATGTATTCTGGGAAAATTAACATGATATGTATGTGTAAAATGCTTCAGGTGGGAGAGGTCAATTAGAAGATTGATACAAGAATTAATGATTGATATAATAACTAATAACTAATGATACAATAACATTACTAATGCGGTAACTAATCTAAAGGAGAAAAGAGACAGAAAGGAAAAGAAGAGATGGAGCCAGTCATTGCTGAGTGTATCATAAATGACTGAATATTTGTATAAGAAGGGAAGGGGACAGAGTAAGAGACAGTGAGTGATGAATTCAAGACTAACTCCAAGCAAGGCTTTAAGTCGGAGGTACCAGTGCAATACATAGGAAAGTTGGAGGTGGAATTAGTTTAGGAGCAGAGAAAGAGAAGAAATGCACTATGAGTAGTTTAAATTTCTATTATGCTTCCAAGGCGCTCAAATATTATGAATTTTATTTAAGAAAAAAGTTTAGATTTTACCGAAGTCCTAATGATATGTAGAAATTTTTCTTAACCAATATCAGTATTCTAGGTTTTCCCTACTGCCCTTCAAAATAATGTCTAACCCTCACTGTATTTGTGAAGCAGACATATTCTAATTATCTGTCTATTTATCTTCACTCCATAATGTTCTCTACGCTCCTTGCTCCTGGAAGGCAGCAGGAAAAATTCTGACCGTATCTCCAGTGCCAAGAGGAATGTAATTATTTACCTTTTTGTTAGTTTCTTCACCAATGTCACAAGGATTATTTAAAAACTTAGCTTATAGAGTAGAAGTGAGGTTGGATAAGATGGTTTGCCTACCTAGTGCTAGGCCCATGGTAATTGCTCAAATTGCCTGTCATTATTGTTACTTTTTGTGAATAAAGTAGTAACTCCTTGTGACTTCCAAGTAAAATCATAAAGATAGGATGGTTTTTTACTCTTCTTTTCTGGCTCCTTCTCCAACCAAGTTATCCATATAATTGTGTCATTTCCCAACTCTGTCAATTTTTACCTAAGCGATGAGGATGATTGCTTCTGCTTTCTTCTTCACAGAGTCTGGACAAAGAAAGAGCTGAAACAGTCTGCCGAAGGAAGAGAGGCACTGACTACTTGTGTGATGGAAAGTTTGATTTTGACTGTTTAAATGGCAGTGTCACCAATGCACAGCTAACTCAGTAAGGAAACAAAGATCAAGTGTAAATTATATTTTCCTTGGCCCAAGAACTGTGTTTGGCATAATGAGTCTCCACTATTGCCTGTATTTAAAAGTATTTCTGGGAGTTATTGTGGTAAAGAATCAGTTACGAGACCATTATACCACCATGTTTCTAAACTGTGATATGTGCCTTTGATGCTGGATGCAACAGAGTAATCATGAAGTATATTCCTGGTGCATTGATTTTACTTGAAAATACAGGAAGGTATACCTCTTTCCATTAAAGTCAACTTGGATGTATAATTTAGTAATTAAATAAATATTTATTGCATTCAGGCAGAATGTCAGATGTTACAAAATTCTGATTTAGAAAATGGACATGGCTCTTTATTGGTGGTAGTGGTGGGGTTATAGGATAAAGGGCAAAATTTGTATCTACTTTTAAGTTGAAACACAAGATGATAAGAAACATTGATCTTGAGATAGGTTTCTTTGTATTAAACCGTCAGGTTCATGAAGATATACATTTGTTCTCAAATGTTGAGGGTAGCTCTGTGGAACAGCTTTGGAGAAACATATGTAAAGCTGGAGAAGCATGAGAGAAGTATGTTCTGAAGTTTCGTTGAGCAGATGTAGTGTTTTTGAGGTTCCTACTTTGCCTGTGAGCTGCCCTGGCTGTTAGAGGTTGACTGTCTTTAACAAACAGGTAGTGTCTTCACTGAAACTAGTGATTAGCTCCTGGCCCAAAGAATACTCTTTACCTGTGACCTTTGAACACTGGCAGAGCATGAATAACTTTCTCCCTCTTTTTTTCTTCATGTTTGGTGATCTCTCTTTTTTTTTTTTTTTTTTCCTTTTTACTTGACATGTAATGATTATAGGCATTTCTGGGATACTGAATGATATTTTGATACATGTATATAAGGTATAATGATCAAATTGGGGTAATTAGCATATCCATCACCTCAAATGTTTATCATTTC
Organism: Trachypithecus francoisi; assembly: GCF_009764315.1. Classification (NCBI taxonomy): domain Eukaryota; kingdom Metazoa; phylum Chordata; class Mammalia; order Primates; family Cercopithecidae; genus Trachypithecus; species Trachypithecus francoisi. The sequence continues at coordinate 109,404,757 of NW_022681456.1, forward strand.
TTGGTATAGGGAACTTTCAAAATCTATCTTATTGAAAATATAAAAGAAAATTAACTATGTCAAACGACATTCATTCTACAGTGCTATCAAACACTAGAACTTATTCCTCCTTTCTAGCTGTAACTTTGTATCTTCTAACCAACCTTTCCTTATTTCTCCCCCAAACTACCCTTCCCAACCTCTGGTAACCATAATTCTTCCTCGATTTCTGTAATTGCAACTTGTTTTTAGCTCTTACATATGAGTGAGTACAGTATTTATCTTTCTATGCCTTATTTCATTTCACATAAGGTCCTTCAGGCCCAACCATGTTGCTGCATGAAAAGAATGAACAGATTCATTCTTTTCACGGCTGAATAGTATTCCATTCTCTTCATGAACCAAATGTTCTTTATTTATTCATCTGTTGGTGGGCATTCAGGTTGCTTCCATATCATGGCTATTGTGAATAGTGTTATAACAGTAAACATGGGAGTGCAGATATCTTTTCAATATACTAATTTTCTTTCTTTTGCTTAAATACCCAGTAGTGGGATTGCTGAGCCATAACTAAACTAGTGCTAGTTTTAGTTTTTTTGCAAAACTTCCATAATTTTTTTATTGTTATACTTTAAGTTTATTATTATACTTTAAGTTCTAGGGTACATGTGCACAATGTGCAGGTTTGTTACATAGGTACACATGTACCATGTTGGTTTGCTGCACCCATCAACACGTCATTTACATTAGGTATTTCTCCCAACGCTATCCCTCCCTGACACCCCCACCCCCTAACAGGCGCCAGTGTGTGATATTCTCCTCCCTATGTCTGTGTGTTCTCATTGTTCAACTCCCACTTGTGAGTGAGAACATGCAATGTTTAATTTTCTGTCCTTGTGATAGTTTGGTAAGAATGATGGTTTCCACCTTCAACCATGTCCCTGCAAAGGACATGAACTCATCCTTTTTTATGGCTGCATAGTATTCCATGGTGTATATGTGCCACATTTTCTTTAACCAGTCTATTATTGACGGACATTTGGGTTGGATCCAAGTCTTTGCTATTGTGAATAGTGGTGCAACAAACGTATGTGTGCATGTGTCTTTATAGTAGCATGATTTATAATCCTTTGGGTATATACCCAGTAATGGGATTGCTGAGTCAAATGGTATTTCTAGTTATGCATCCTTGAGGAATCGCCACACTGTCTTCCACAATGGTTGAATTAATTTACACTCCCACCAACAGTGTAAAAGTGTTCCTATTTCTGCACATCCTCTCCAGCATCTGTTGTTTCCTGACTTTTTAATGATCATCATTCTAACTGGTGTGAGATGGTATCTCATTTTGGTTTTGATTTGCATTTCTCTGATGACCAGTGATGATAAGCATTTTTTTCATATATCTGTTGGCCACATAAATGTCTTATTTTGAGAAGTGTCTGTTCATATCCTTTGTCCACTTTTTGATGGAGTTGTTTGTTTTTTTCTCATAAGTTTATCTAAGTTCTTTATAGATTCTGGATATTAGTCCTTTGTCAGTTGGATAGATTGCAAAAATTTTCTCCCATTCTGTAGGTTGCTTGTTCACTCTGATGGTAGTTTCTTTTGCTGTGCAGAAGCTCTTTAGTTTAATTAGGTACCATATGGCTATTTTGGCTTTTGTCGCCATTGCTTTTGGTGTTTTAGTCATGAAGTATTTGCCCATGTGTGTGTCCTAAATGGTATTGCCTAGGTTTTCTTCTATGGTTTTTAAGGTTTTAGGTCTTGCATTTAAGTCTTTAATCCATCTTGAGTTAATTTTTGTGTAAGGTGTAAGGAAGGGATCCAGTTTCAGCTTTCTACAAATGGCTAGCCCATTTTCCCAGCAGCACCATTTATTAAATAGGGAATCCTTTCTGCATTGCTTGTTTTTGTCAGGTTTGTCAAAGATCAGATGGATGTAGATGTGTGGTGTTATTTCTGAGGCCTCTGTTCTGTTCCATTGGTCTATATCTCTGTTTTGGTACCAGTACCATGCTGTTTTCATTACTGTAGCCTTGTAGTATAGTCTGAAGTCAGGTAGTCTGACACCTCCAGCTCTGTTCTTTTGCTTGGGGTTGTCTTGGCGATGCAGGCTCTTATTTTGTTCCACATGAAATTTAAAGTAATTTTTTTCCAATTCTGTGAAGAAAGTCAGTGGTAGCTTGAAGGGGACAGCATTGATTCTATAAATTACTTTAGGCAGTATGGCCATTTCCTCGATATTGATTCTTGGTGAAAGAGAGCATCCTTGTCTTGTGCCGGTTTTCAAAGGGAATGCTTCCAGTTTTTGCCTATTCAGTATGATATTGGCTGTGGGTTTGTCATAAATAGCTTTTATTATTTGGAGATATATTCCATCATGACCTCATATCCATGAGCATGGAATGTTCATCCATTTGTTTGTGTCCTTTTATTTCGTTGAGCATTGGTTTGTAGTTCTCCTCGAAGAGGTCCTTCACATCCCTTGTAAGTTGGATTCCTAGGCATTTTATTCTCTTTGTAGTAATTGTGAATGGGAGTTTACCCATGATTTGGCTGTCTGTTTGTCTGATCTTGGTGTATAGGAATCCTTGTGATTTTTGCACATTGATTTTGTATCCTGAGACTTTGCTGAAGTTGCTTATCAGCTTAAGGAGATTTTGGGCTGACATGATGGGGTTTTCTAAATATGCAATCATGTCATCTGCAAAAAGGGATAGTTTTGACTTCCTCTTTTCCTAATTGAATACCATTTATTTCTTTGTCCTGCCTGATTGCTCTGGCCAGAACTTCCAACACTATGTTGAATAGGAATGGTGAAAGAGGGCATCCTTGTCATGTGCTGGTTTTCAAAGGGAATGCTTCCAGGTGTTGACCATTCAGTATGATATTGGCTGTATGTTTGTCATAAATAGCTTTTATTATTTGGAGATACATTCCATCAATACCTAGTTTATTGAGAGTTTTTAGCACGAAGGGCTGTTGGATTTTTGTTGAAGGCTATTTCTGCATCTATTGAGATAATTATGTGGTTTTTGTTGCTGGTTCTGTTTATGTGATGGATTATGTTTATTGATTTGTGTATGTTGAACCAGCCTTGCATCCCAGGGATGAAGCCAACTTGATCATGGTGGATAAGCTTTTTGATGTGCTGCTTGATTTGGTTTGCCAGTATTTTATTGAGGATTTTTGCACTGATGTTCATCAAGGATATTGGCCCAAAATTCTTTTTTGTCATTGTTGTGTTTCTGCCAGGCTTTGGTATCAGGATGATGCTGACTTCATAAAATTAGTTAGGGAGGATTCCCTCTTTTTCTATTGATTGAAATAGTTTCAGAAGTAATGGTACCATCTCCTCTTTGTACCTCTGGTAGAATCCAGCTGTGAATCAGTCTGGTCCTGAACTTTTTTGGTTGGTAGTCTATTAATTGTTGCCTCAATTTCAGAACCTGTTCTTGGTCTATTCAGAGACTCAACTTCTTCCTGGTTTAGTTTTGGGAGGGTATATGTGTCTAGGAATTTATCCATTTCTTCTATATTTTCTAGCTTATTTGTGTAGAGGTGTTTATAGCATTCTCTGATGGTAGTTTGTATTTCTGTGGGATCAGTGGTGATATCCCCTTTATCATTTTTTATTGCATCTATTTGATTCTTCTCCCTTTTCTTCTTTGTTAGTCTGGCTAACGATCTATTTTGTTGGTCGTTTCAAAAACTCAGCTCCTGGATTCATTTATTTTTTGAAGGTTTTTTTTGTGTCTCTATCTCCTTCAGTTCTGCTCTGATCTTAGTCATTTCTTGCTTTCAGCTAGCTTTTGAATTTTTTTGTTCTTGCTTCTGCAGTTCTTTTAATTGTGATGTTAGGGTGTTGATTTTAGATCTTTCCTGCCTTCTCTTGTGGGCATTTAGTGCTATAAATTTCCTTTTACACACTGCTTTAAATGTGTCCCAGAGATTCTGGTAAGTTGTCTTTGTTCTCATTGGTTTCAAAGAACATCTTTATTTCCGCCTTCATTTCGTTATTTACCCAGTAGTCATCCAGGAGCAGGTTGTTCAGTTTCCATGTAGTTGTGCAGTTTTGAGTGAGTTTCTTAATCCTGAGTTCTAATTTGATTGCACTGTGGTCTGAGAGACAGTTTGCTGTGATTTTTGTTCTTTTACATTTGCTGAGGAGTGTTTTACTTCCAATTATGTGGCCAATTTTAGAATAAATGTGATGCAGTGCTGAGAAGAATGTATATTCTGTTGATTTGGGGTGGAGAGTTCTGTAGATGTCTACTAGGTCTGCTTGGTCCAGAGCTGAGTTCAAGTCCTGGATATCCTTGTTAATTTTCTGAGTTGTTGATCTGTCTAATGTTGGCAGTGGGGTGTTAAAGTCTCCCATTATTATGGTGTGGGAGTCCACATTCTTTGTAGGTCCCTAAGAACTTGCTTTATGAATCTGGGTGCTCCTGTACTCAGTGTGTATATATTTTGGATAGTTAGCTCTTCCTGTTTAATTGATCCCTTTACCATTATATGATGGCCTTCTTTGTCCGTGTTGATCTTTGTTGGTTTAAAGTCTTTTAGCAGAGACCAGGATTACAACCCCTGCTTTTTTTTTTCTTTCCATTTTCTTGGTAGATCTTCCTTCTTCCTTTATTTTGAGACTATGTGTGTCTTTGCACGTGTGATGGGTCTCCTGTACACAGCACACCTACAGGTCTTGACTCTTTATCCAATTTGCCAATCTGTGTCTTTTAATTGGGACACTTAGCCCATTTACATTTAAGGATAATATTGTTATGTGTGAATTTGATCCTGTCATGATGCTAGCTGGTTATTTCAACTGTTAATTGATGCCGTTTCTTCAGAGAGTCGATAATCTTTACAATTTGGCATGTTTTTGCAGTGGTTGGTACTGGTTGTTCCTTTCCATGTTTAGTGCTTCCTTCAGGAGCTCTTGTAAGGCAGGCCTGCCTGGTGGTAACAAAATATCTCAGCATTTGCTTGTCTGTAAAGGATTTTATTTCTCCTTCACTTATAAAGCTTAGTTTGGTTGGATATGAAATTCTGGGTTGAAAATTCTTTTCTTTAAGAATGTTGAATATTGCCCCCCACTCTCTTCTGGCTTGTAGGGTTTCTGCCGAGTAATCCATTGTTAGTCTGATGGGCTTCCCTTTGTGGGTAGCCTGACCTTTCTCTCTGGTTGCCCTTAACATTGTTTCCTTCATTTCAACCTTGGTGAATATGAAAATTATGTGTCTTCAGGTTGCTCTTCTCAAGGAGTATCTTTGTGGTGTTCTCTGTATTTCCTGAATTTGAATGCTGGCCTGCCTTGCTAAGTTGGGGAAGCTCTCCTGAATAATATCCTGACGAGTGTTTTCTAACTTGGTTCCACTCTCCCAGTCACTTTCAGGTACATCAATCAAACGTAGATTTGGTCTTTTCACATAGTCCCGTATTATTTGGAGGCTTTGTTTGTTTCTTTTCACTCTTTTTTCAGTAGTCTTGTCTTTTCTTTATTTCATTAATTTGATCTTCAATCTCTGATATCCTTTCTTCCACTTGATTGTATAGGCTATTGAAGCTTGTGTATGCTTCATGCAGTTCTCATACTGTGGTTTTCAGCTCCATCAGGTCACTGAAGCTCTTCCCTACACTGGTTATTCTAGTTAGCCATTCACCCAGCCTTTTTTCAAGGTTTTTAGCTTCCTTGTGATAGGTTAGAACATGCTCCTTTAGCTCGGAGACGTTTGTTATTACCGACCATCTGAAACTTATTTCTGTCAAGTTGTCAAACTCATTCTTTGTCCAGTTTTATTCCTTTGTTGGTGAGGAGTTGTCTTCCTTTGGAGGAGAATAGGTGTTCTGAATTTTAGAATTTCCAGCCTTTCTGCTCTGGTTTCTCCCCATCTTAGTAGGTTTATGTACCTTTAGTCTTTGATGTTGGTGACCTACAGATGCGGTTTTGATGTGGATGTCCTTTTTGTTGATGTTGATGCTACTCCTTTCTGTTTGTTAGTTTTCCTTCTAACAGACAGGTCCCTCAGCTGCAGGTCCATTGGAGTTTGCTGGAGGTCCATTCCAGAACTTCTTTGCCTGGGTATCACCAGTGGAGGCTGCAGTACAGCAAATATTGCTGCCTGATCCTTCCTCTGGAAGTTTTGTCCCAGATGGGCAACTGCCTGTATGAGGTGTCTGTCAGCCCCTACTGGGAGGATCAGGGACCCACTTGAGGAGGCAGTCTGTCTGTTAATGGATCTCGAACATGGTGCTGGGAGAACCACTGCTCTCTTAAGCGCTGTCAGGCAGGGATGTTTAAATCTGTAGAAGTTGTCTGCTGCCTTTTGTTCAGATATCCCCTGCCCCAGAGGTGGAATCTAGAGAGGCTGTAGGCCTTGTTGAGCTGCAGTGGTTCGAGCTTCCCTGCTGCTTTGTTTACGCTGTGGGCAGAGAACCACCTATGCAAGCCTCAGCAATGGTGGATGCCCCTCCCCCCACCATGCTTCAGTGTCCCAGGTCAATCTCAGACTGCTGCATTAGCAGCAGGCAAGGATCCATGGGTGTGGGACCCACCAAGCCAGGCACGGAGGGGGAGTCTCCTGGTCTGCCAGTTGCAAAGACTGTGGGAAAAGCACAGTATTTGAGCAGGAGTGTAACGTTCCTGCAGATACAGTCACTCACGGCTTCCCTTGGTTAGGAAAGGGAAATCCCCCAACCCCTTGCAGTCCCCAGTGAGGCAACGCCCAGCCCTGCTTCGGCTCACGCTCCATGGGCTGCACCCACTGTCCAACCAGTCCCAGTGAGATGAACCAGGTACCTCAGCTGGAAATGCAGAAATCACCCGTCTTCTGCGTCAATCTCATTGGGACCTGTAGACTGGAGCTGTTCATATTTGGCCTTTTGGAAGTGCCTCTTTATACTGTTTTTTTTTTTAATGACTGTACTAATTTACATTCCCACCAACTGTGTATAAGAGTTGCTTTTTCTCAGCTTCTGCTGGAGCGCTTACTATTTTTTTTTTTTCTTTTTGATAGTAGCCATTCTAACTGGTATAAAATGATGTATCATTTTTGTTTTGATTAGCATTTCTCTGATAATTAGTGATCTTAAGCATTTTTCATATACTTGGCAATCTGTATGTCTTCTTTTGAGAAATGTTTATTCAGATTTTCCCCAAATTTGTAATTGGATTGCTTGTTTTTGTACTGTTGAGCTGTTTGAGTTCCCTATATATTCTGAATATTAGTCTTTTGTTGGATGAATAGTTTGCAAATATTTTCTCCCATTACACAGGTTGTCTCTTTACTCTGTTGATTGTTTCCATTGTTGTGCAGAAGCCATTTAGTTTAATATAGTCCCATTTGTCTTTTTGTTTTTGTTGCCTGTGCATATGAAATCTTAGTCTTAAAATCTTTGCTGAGCTCTGAAGCATTTTCTCTATTTATTTTTAGTAGTTTCATAGTTTTGGATCTTACCCTTAAGTCTTTATGCAATTTATTTTTGTACATGATGAGAGACTAGTTTTATTCTTCTCCATATGTATATCCAGCTTCCCTGCATCATTTACAGAAGAGGATATCCTTTTCTCAATGTATATTCTTGGCTCCTTTGTCAAATTTCAATTGACTATAAATATGTTGATTTATTTCTGGATTATCTAATTCATTTCATTGGTCTATGAGTCTGTTTTTATACTAATACCCTGCAGTTTTGGTTACTGTAGCTTTGCAATATACTTTGAAGTCTGGTAGTGTGATATCTCCAGGTTTGTGTGTGTGGTGTTTTTCTGTTTGTTTTGTTTTAGATAGAGTCTGACTGTCACCCAGGCTGTAGTGCTGTGGTGTGGTCTTGGCTCACTGCAATCTCTGCCTTCCAAGTTTGAGTGATTTTCCATTTCAGCCTCCCAAGTACCTGGGACTACAGGTGTATGCCACAACATCCAGCTAATTTTTGTATTTTTAGTAGAGACAGGGTTTCACCATGTTGGCCAGGCTGGTCGTAAACTCTTGACCTCAGATGATCCACCCACCTTGGCCTCCCAAAGTGCTGGAATTACAGGTGTGAGCCACTGTGCCCAGCCAAGCTTTGTTCTTTTTGCTCAGTTTTGCTTTGTTGATTCATCTTATAGTTACCTATGAATTTTAGGATAGGTTTTTCTGTTTCCATGAAGAATGTAATTTGTATTTTCATAGGAATTACATTGAATCTGTAGATTGCTTTGGGTAGTGTGATCATTTTAATGCTATTAATTCTTCCAATCCATGAGCATAGGATGGCTTTCCATTTTTGTGTGTGTGTCCTTTTTGATTTATTTCATCAGTGTTTTGTAGTTTTCATTGTAGATATCTTTCATTTCCCTGGTTAAATTTATTTGTAGGTATTTTATTATTTTGCACCTATTGTAAATGGTTTTGCTTTCTTGATTTCTTTTTCAGGTAGCTCATTATTTGTATATAGAAAACTACTAATTTTTGTACACTGATTTTGTATCCTGTAGTTTTATGGGATTTGTTTATTAATTCAAAGAGATTTTGGTAGAGTCTAGGATTTTCTCTATATAAGATCATGTTGTCTGTAAGGAAGAACAATTTGATGTCCTCTTTTCCAATTTGGATGCCCTTTATTTTGTTTCTCTTGCCTAATTGCTCTAGTTAGGATTTCCAGTACTTCTGAAAACTGAATCCCCATTGTGTTAGTATTAAGTGGTGGGGCCTTTTAGGATGGTCACGGGTGCTCCACCATGGTGAAAGAATTAGTACCTTATAAAAGAGCTGGAGGCAACTAGCATAGGCCCTTATGTAATTAACACCCTTGAAATTTTTATAATTTCAATCTGATAAGCTATTGTCAGAAATACTACAAAAGTACATAATCCAATCAAAATTACTATTATACCAAAGTGAAAATAATTTTACTATTTTCTCTTTAAATAAACAAAAAATATAGTTTCTGAAATATTCACTGAACAAAAGTATGAGCTACTAGTTGTGTGGATGTTTAGATTTTCTGAAATCAATATTTTTAGTAAATGTGAGTAATGTTAGAGCCAGGCTAGCCCCCTTTATTTTACAAATAAGGACTGGAGATTCCAGTCCTATTTTCCAACTATATTACTTTTAATAGTTTATATTGTTTATGCTAATGGTTTCCCACTCCTCTTTTTTACCGTTTCACCATGCCCGTATCGAATTTGCACAAAGAAATAAATAGCATATCTGGAGTTGGCTGGGCCAATTCAAAGAAACCAGTGTTCATGAAGTTAATATCACTAAGATTTATTACCAAAGCAATAAAAAGACAGTGTCATAGATATGCTCTAGATAAGAATACTAGCAGACAAGTGGATGGTATTGCTTCCTAATCCCTCTTTGATTGTTTACACAAATGCATCTGAAATCTGTTGATCAATATAGCCTACTTGGAATGAGGAACCAACCCTCCAGTTTGGAGGAGTCTTAGTTTCCAAGACTTATTGTCATTAAACCCAGGGAGGGCTCGATAGAGCCAAGTAAGGCAGTTCTTTCCTATACCACAGGGACATACTTCTGCATTCTATTCCTTTCTGCATCACTTGGCCTATAACAACACCACAGAAAAATAAAGTGTAAAAAAAGACAGTTGTGGAGATAACTCAGATTTCACTCATCACATATTCATTGATTGTCTGTTGTTTTCCAGATAATGTAATCGATATTGAAGTTACAGGGTTGAAGACAATGTGGTTCCAGCTTTTAAAAAGTTTAAAACTTTGTGGGGAAAAAGACACATAAATAAATATGATACAATGTCCAGTTCAATAAAAGACATAACTACCAGCAATCATGGGAGCATAAAGAATATAATTAACAAATTAGATTCAATAGCTGGACAAGGAATTGAAAAGCATTTCAGACAAGTGGAGCAAATGCATGAACAAAGATTTAGATGACATAAAAACATAATTCATGGACAGTAGGCATTAAGTATGCCTAGAACATAAGGTAGATGGATGATCTTAAAAATATGACTGAAAAATTATGGTGAAAACTAAAGCATTGAGCTTTTATTGAGTAGATCAATCTTTCTTCAAATTTAATAGTGCTAAAAATCACCTAGGATTCTTGTAAAACATATCGATATTTGGTAGGAGAGCTCCTTCTCCTGGATCAGTAGATCTAGGCAGCATTGGGCCCAGGAATTGGCATTTTTGGGCGAACATACAGGCAGATTCTGTTGCTTCTGATGAAGGTCATTGGTGGACCACACTTTGAAGGATTGGGGCAGAGTGTTATGATGAGATTTGTGTATATGACGATGATTCTGGATCTTGTAGAAGAAAGGCAAAGGAGGACAGTTCAGCCATGGAAATGCCAGTTTGAAGTGTAAAATAGTCTCATCAAGAAATAAGAACATGAATCAAGGCAACAGCATCAGGGATGGGGAAGGAAAGAGAGAAGTGATAGGTAAATCTCAGAGGCATTTATGTTCAATTGGATGTGGGTGCTGCAAAACTGATTTTGAGGTGTCTAAATTGTATGACTATTACAATTGTATGACTGTTACAGGGCTAGTGGCAGCATGGACAGAGATAGGAAATTAGGGTAGTTTGGAGTGGTGGGAGTAATAAGCTCAATTATAGACATAGAGAGTTTAAGGTACTATATTAGGACATTTTTCTCCTAACACAGGTTCCTCTTTGGTGAACTGAAGCAAAATGAGGAATCCACAGGGATCTTGGCACAACTGAAGGGAAGACATAAGCTGCTGGCCTAGATTAAGGGACACCAGTGCCATCTAGACTCTCTTGGCTCTCTGCAGATCTCCTTTATTCTCTTTCTATTTCTCTCTATCAGGTTCAGTCACTTAGGGAGGAACTGAGCTCTCTTTTTCTTCTCTCTTTTCTTTTCAGTTCCAATTTCACAATATTAAGGAAAGACCCTGATGGTCTAGCTTTGGCTGTGCACCCGTTACATGTCAAATGAGCTGCATTTAGGTGTCTGGGGTAACAAACTAACATTGCGGCTCCTACAGAAATCATGTATTAGGTTGGTGCAAAAGCAATGCCATTTTGGACTGTGAATTTGAAGTCATAATTAGGCTCAAACATATCTTTATTAATCAGAATTGGAACAATTGCAATCAACACATTTTTGCCAGTGAGAAATGACTTTATTCCTGTAGCATAAAAATCCATGTTTCAGGATTTGACAAATGCTTGGAAAGCATTTTCTGCCTCCTGCTGGTTGTAGAAGTGGTTTCCCTGTGAAAAGTTGAGATGCTTGAAGAAGTGGTAGTTGGTTGGTGAAAAGTCAGGTGAATATATCGGATGAGGCAGAACTTCGTAGCCCAATTTGTTCAACTGTTGAAGTGTTGGTTGTGGGACGTGTGGTCGGGCATTGCCCTGAAGAAGAATTAGGCACTTTCTGTTGACCAATGCCAGCTGCAGGCATTGCCATTTTTGGTGCATCTCATCGATTTGCTGAGCATACTTATCAGATGTAATGGATTCACTTGGATTCAGAAAGCTATAGGGGATCAGACCAGCAGCAGACCACCAAACAGTGACAACTACTTTTTTGGTGCAAGTTTGGCTTTAGGAATTGCTTTGGAGCTTTTTCTCAGTCCAACCAGGGAGCTGGTCATCACTGATTGTCATGTATAATGCACTTTTCATTGAACATCACAATCTGATTAGGAAATGGTTCGTCGTTGTGTAGAATAAGAGAAGGCACTTCAAAATGACAATTTTTTTTGATTTTCACTCAGCTCATTAGGCATCCATGTATTGAGCTTTTTCACCTTGCCAATTTGCTTCAAATGCCAGATGATCATAGAATGGCCAACTTTGATTTCTTCAGCAACTTCTCTTGTAGTTATAAGAGGATCCACCTTAATGATTGCTCTCAGTTTTTTGTAGTCCACTTCCAATGGCCAGACACTATGCTCTTCATATTCCAGGCTTTTGTCTCCTTTACAAAACTTCTTGAACCACCACTGCACTGTACGTTCATTAGAAGTTCTTGCACCAAATGCGTTGTTAATGTTGTGAGTTGTCTCTGCTGCTTTATAGTCCATTTTGAACTCGAATAAGAAAATTGCTCAAATTTGCTTTTTGCCAAACACCATTTCCATAGTCTAAACATAAAATAAACAGTAAGTAATAAATCATGAGAAAAAAATGATGTATAACATAACCACATTTATTTAAGAATGTATTCCAATATCAGATGGCAAATTCCAACAATGCAAAAACTGCAATTACTTTTGCACCAACCTAATAGATAGAGAGAGGGAAAAAACCCTAGGACAAAGATGCTGAGCAGATAGTATTTACCAAAGTGCCTATAGGACATCCATTTAGAGAAGTCAACCTTGAGAGAAGAAAAACTAAGGGAAATATTATTTGTTGAATACCTTTGTACGGGAAACATTTTATGTGGTACAGAGTTCATTAAGTCATCTCAACAATCCTCTTAGGAGAGACAACATTATTATACCCATTTTCAGCTGGAGAAATTGAGTCTTTGAGAGCAGGGAGTGACAAAATTTCCAGGAAAGTCTATACTTTTTACCATTTATATTAGCTAAAGCCACGGGGGTGAATAAGTTCTCTTCTAGCAAGTATATAAGGTGATTTTCTTTTAAAAGAGAGGCACGGTGGCTCACACCTGTAATCCCAACATTTTGGGGGACCGAGGCGGGTGGACCATTTGAGGTCAGGAGCTCGAGACCAGCCTGGCCAACATGGTGAAACCCCGTCTCTACTAAAAATACAAAAGTTAGCTAGGTGTGGTGGCATGCACCTGTAATCTCAGCTACTCGGGAGGTTGAGGCAGGAGAATTGCTTGAGCCTGGGAGGCAGAGATTGCAGTGAGCCGAGATCATGCCTCTGCACTCCAGTTTGAGTGACAGAGTGAGACTTTGTCTCAAAAAAAAGAAAAAAAGAGTGTAGAATGGAACCAACATTTAGGAATAAGTACTGAAAGATGAGTCATTGAAACAAATTGAAAAGAGGCAAACTATGACAAGAGAAGAAAAATTGATGTGTTCAAACTAAAGGAAGCAAAGCTTTTAAAAAGGAAGAGTTAACCAAGAGTATCAAAGTGATAGAGAGAAGCGAGGCCAAAAGAGGCTGCAGCATTTGGCAATTAAGGAACTATTTAGTACAGTTATGCTTCCATAATAATCTAGTTCTCTGTCCTGCTGTGACTGTGACAATTTAGGCACTCACCATCTCTCACCTGGACTACTGTTCGTGCTTTCTGTTTTGTATCCTTGTCTCTATTCTTATCTCCACCAATTCATCTTCCACATTGAATGAAAAGTGATCTTTTAAAAGCAGGGAACTGATCATAGCAGCTCACACTTGCTTAGAAAACCTGAGAAGAAATTCCACATTGTTTAGCTTGAAATATATGCCCATCACAATCTTCTAGCAATCTTTCTACTAATAGCTCACTCTAGCAATCTTTCTGTTAATAGCTCATTCTATCTTTATTTATGCCACATTAAATTACTCAAAGTTCTCTAAGCATACAAGATTCTTTCAGCTTCTGTGCTTTGGCACATGCTCTTCTTCCTGCTAGAGAGACTTGTTGAGCCTCCTTCCCCAACACTGGCTGGTGATGAAAAGATTCTATATCTTGATTATGGTGGTAGTTACATGACAGTATACATTTGCCAAAACTTAAAAAAACTGCTACCCTAAAAATATTAGATTTTATTGCATACAAATTTTACCTAAATAAACCTTAGCTAAATAAATGTTTTAAAATGATATATGGATAATCTCCAAATACTTAGCAATTAAAACAAACATTTCTAAATAACCAGTGAGCCAGAGAAAAAATTTCAGATAAAAGTGGTAAATATAAAGTCAATGAAACAAAAAGTATTTTTAAAGCTAAATAAACTGGTTAAATCTTTAGCTAAACTGATCAATAAAAAAGATTGAAACTATAACAGCAATATTAGGAATGAAAGAAGGGATATCAATAAAAATTCTGTATACATCAAAAGGATACTAAAGAAATAGTATGAACAACTTTATGCCATGGCATTCAATAAATTAGAATAAATGTACTAATTCCTTAAAAGTCACAGGTTATCTAAACTGACAGAAGAAGAAATAGAAAATCTGAGTACCGTCATGTCTAGTAAAGAAGTTAATAGCCATTTTACAAGGAAAATTCCAGGCTCACATGATCTCAACTTTTAATTCTACCAAAAATTTAAGGAAGAAATAATAATTAAACAAAATTATTTCAGAAAACAGATGAGGAGGGAATACCTCCAGATTTATTTTATGAGACTAGCAGAATCCTAATATCAAAATTGGATGAAGACATTGCTGATAAAATAAACAAGAAACAACCCCTAAACCACAAAAAAGAAAGAAAAGAAAAGGAAAGGAAAGGAATGGAAAAATGACCTTCATGAAGATAGATGAAGAAATTATAAATAAGATATAAGTAAATTGAATTCAGGAATATATAGATGGTATCATGACCAGGGAAAACTTATCCCTGGAATTCAAGGTTGGTTTAATACTCAACAATCAAACAATTCATTTTGGCCTATTAGAATAAAGGAGAAAGAGCTTATGATCATCACAATATATGCAGAAAATTTTTTGATAAAATTTTGATAAAATTCAACAACAATTCATAATAAACTCAGCAAACTATGAATAATGGGAAATGTCCCTGGTATGACAAAAGTAATCTATAAAAATCCTAACCATAATATCATATTTAATAGTGAAAGACTGAATCCTTTTACCTCTCATACTGAGACCAAGTCAATGATGTCCACTCTCATTATTGGTATTCAACATCATACTGGAGGTGATACCTAGTGTAATGAGACAAGAAACAAATACTAATGGAAAAGAAGTAAAGCTGTCTTTACTTGTAGATGATACCATCCTGAACACAGAAAATCTTAAGGAATCTATAACAGTACTAGAATTTATAAGTTAAGTTAGCAGTGTTGCAGGCTACAAAGACATTTCCATACTAATAATGAACAATTAGAAAATTATATTTAAAAATACCAAATTATTCTACTACAAAGACACATGCACATGTATGTTTATTGTGGCACTATTCACAATAGCAAAGACTTGGAATCAACCCAAATGTCCATCTGTGACAGACTGGATTAAGAAAATGTGGCACATATACACCATGGAATACTATGCAGCCATCAAAAAGGATGAGTTTGCGTCCTTTGTAGGGACATGGATGCAGCTGGAAACCATCATTCTTAGCAAACTATCACAAGAAGAGAAAACCAAACACCGCATGTTCTCACTCATAGGTGGGAACTGAACAATGAGATCACTTGGACTCAGGAAGGGGAACATCACACACTGGGGCCGATCATGGGGAGGGGGTGCGGGGAGGGATTGCACTGGGAGTTATACATGATATAAATGATGAATTGATGGGTGCTGACGAGTTGATGGGTGCAGCACACCAACATGGCACAAGTATACATATGTAACAAACCTGCACGTTATGCACATGTACCCTAGAACTTAAAGTATAATAAAAATAAATAAATAAAAAATAAAAATTAAAAAATACCATTTACAGTACCATCAAAATCACAAAATATTTTGAGATAGATTTAGTGAGCTATGGTATATACAGGATATATACACTGAACACAGTTCAAAACATAGCTGAGAGATAAAGGAAGACCTAGCTAAATAGAGTGACATGTTGTATTCATGGATTGGAAGACTCATGGTTGTTAAGATGTAAATCTCCCTAAATTGATCTACAGATTCAACACAATCATAATCAAAATATTAGTGGAATTTTGTAGAAACTGACAAGCCAATTAATTTCAAAATTTATATGGAAATGAAAGGTGCATTGAATAACTCAAGTAATCTTGA
Source organism: Trachypithecus francoisi (assembly GCF_009764315.1). Lineage (NCBI taxonomy): Eukaryota > Metazoa > Chordata > Mammalia > Primates > Cercopithecidae > Trachypithecus > Trachypithecus francoisi. Next base: position 109,420,607 of record NW_022681456.1, read on the forward strand.
AAATGAAGAATAAATTTGGAGAACTTATTCTACATTATTTCAAAATTTACTAAAAATCTACAGTATAAAGCAGAATGGTACAGGCAAAAGAATAGCCATGAATAAATGGCATAGAACAGAAAGTTCAAGAGGAGATTGACATGTATGGTCAAGTTATTTTCAACGAAGATGCCAAGGTAATTCAATGGGAGAACAGATTGCTTTTTTAAAAATGAATTTTGTCCACACATAAAAAAAATGAGGAAATGAGCCTCAATGCCTACCTTATACCTTACACAGAAGTAAACCAAAACTAGAACACAGAACCAACACAAAAGCTGTGACCATATAGTTCCTAAAAATAAATTTAGGAGAATATATTTATGATTTTAGGCTAGACAAAAATTTCTTAGGCAGGAAAGTCAATGTGTTAAGCTATTAAATAAACAAATAAACATTGCTAATTTGAATTGATCAAAATTAAAATATTCCTTGAAAACACCATTAAGGAAATGAAAGAGCAAGCCACCAATGGGCAACAAATGTTCTCAATACATATAGCTGACAAATAACATATGCATAATACATTTTTTAAAAAGCAATAGAAAGAATGAATAAGACCTAGTATTTGATAGCACAATGGGATGACTGTAGTCAATAACAGTTTAATTGTATATTTACAAATGACTAAGAGTATAGTTGTTTTGTTTGTAACACAAAGGATCAATGCTTAAGGGGATGGATTTTCCATGATGTGATTATTATGGATTGTATGCTCATATAAAAACATCTCATGTACCCCATAAAGATATACACCTACTATGTGCTCACAAACATTAAAAATTAAAATTAAATATATAGATATATTTTTAAAGTTGCAATTCAATAATAAAACGATAACCCAGTTAAAACAAGATGAGCGAAAGTGTGAACAGTTGCTTTACAGAAGAAGTACATTAGTTTTCTATGGCTATGTAATATACTGCCACAAACTTAAGTGACTTCTAACAATGCCCATTTATTGTCTCATAGTTCTCTTGGTCCAAGTGGGCTTGATGGCGTGTTTTGCTTAGAGTCTCTCCAGCAAAAATCAAGGTGTTGACCAGCCTGGGATCTTACTAGGAGGGTCCAATTTTTATTTGGAGAATTCACCTTTAGGTTCATTCAGGTTGTTGGAAGAATTTCACTTCTCATGGCTGTAAGGAATGAAGTCCTCATTTCATTGCTACTTGTTGACTGGGGACTATGTGTAGGTCTTGAGGCCACTCTTAAATCCTTGACCCATGGCCCTCTTCATCTAAGGAACAGAGAACCTCCCTCACATCAAATACTTCTAATTCTTCAGCTCTGTCTGAATTTCTCTTCTACCACCAGCCTGAGAAAACTCTGATTTTAAAAGGGTTTATGTGATTAAATTAGGCCTGGATAATCTGCCTACTTTTTTCTTTTTTCAGCTTTATCAAAGTATAACTGACAAATAAAATTTTATATATTTAAACTGTACAACATGGTGATTCGATATACATTGCAAAGTGATTATCACACTCAAGTTAATTAATGCATGGATCACCTCACATAATTGCTTTTTTTAAATGTGAGAACACTTAAAGTCTATACTTTCAGCAAATTTCAAGTATACAATGCAGTATTATTAGCTCTAGTTATATTGTACATTAGATACTCAGAATATTAGATACTCAGAACATGCTCATCTTATAACTGCACATTTGTACCATCTGGACAACTTCTCCCCACCTCCCCTGCTCCCTAGCCCTTGGCAACCACCATTCTACTTCCACTTTCTATGAGTTTGAACTTTTCTTGTTCTTTTTAGATTCCACACAAAAGTTTCTTTCTCTGCTTGGATTATTTTACTTAGCATCATGCCATCCAGATCCATCCATGTTGTTGTCATGAATGGCAAGATTTTCTTCTTTTTTATGTCTGAATAATATTTCATTCTGTATGTATATGAAATGTATGTACATACATATATAATGTATATAATATATATGTTTATGTTTTATTTATCCATTTATTCATCAATAAACAGATTGTTTCCATAGCTTGATCACTGTGAATAATATCATAAAGAACGTGGGAGTACAGATATGTTCTTCTCGAGTGTTCCCTTTTCCCTACATCCTTATCAATACTGATCTTATCATTTTGGTAATAGCCACCCTAACGGATGTGAGGTGATATTTCATGGAGGTTTTCATTTGCATTTTCTGATGATTAGTAATGTTCACCACATTTTCATGTACTTATTGGCCATGTGTATGCCTTCTTTGGCAAAATGTCTATTCAAGTCCTTGGATTAATTGTGTTTTTTTTATGATATTGAGCTGTATGAGTTCCTTATATACTTTAGATATTAACCCCTTATCATATATACGGTTTGCAAATATTTTCTCCTATTCTGTAGTTTGCCTTTTCATTTTGTTGTTTTCTTTTTTCTGTGCAGAACTTTTTAGTTTCATGTGGTCCCATTTGTTTATTTTTGGTTTAGTTGCCTGTGCTTTTGGTGCTAAATCTAAGGAATCATCGCCAAGATCAATGTCAAGAAGATTTTCCCTTATAGTTTCTTTGAAGATTTTTATAGGTTCAGATATGACATTTAGTTTTTAATAAATTTGTGTTTATTTTTGTGTATGATGTATGATAGGAGTCCAATGTCATTCTTTTTGTTTGTGGATATCCAGTTTCTCAACACCATTTATGGAAATGACTATTCTTTCCTCATTATGTGATACTGACACCTTTTTTGAAGATCAGTTGACTATATATGTGTGGGTTTGTTTCTGGGTTCTCTCTTCTGTTTCACTGGTCTTTGTGTCTGTCTTTATGTCAGTGCCTTACTGTTTTGATTACTGTAGCTTTGCAATATATTTTGAAATCAAGACGTGTGATGTCTCCAGCTTTGTTCTTGTTTCTCAAGATTGCATTGGCTATTTAGGGTCTTATTGTGGTTCCCTATGAATTTTAGGATTTTTTTCCATTTCTGTAAAAAAATGCTGTTGGAATTTTAATCAGGATTACATTGAATCTGTAGTTTGCTTTGGGTAGTATGTACATTTTAACAGTATTTATTCCTCCAATCCATGAGCACAGGATGACTTTTTGTTTATATATATATATCTTCAATTCTTCTTGCTTTTAAAAATTGATACGTAATAATTGTCATATTTGGGGGTACATGTGACATTTTGATACATGCACACAATATGTAATATTCAAATGTGATTAGGATAATCTATCACCTCAAATATTTGCCATTTCTCTGTGTTGGGAATATTTAAAATCTTATCTTTTAATTATTTTGAAATACACAATAAATTATAATTAACTATAGTCACTCTACTGTGCTATTGAACACTAGAACTCATTCCATCTAACTGTATTTTTGTGGTCATTAACCAACCTCTCTTAATTCTCCCCTGGCAACTCCCACCTGCTTCCCAGCCTCTGGCTACCATTATTTTATTCTCTGTCTACATGAGATTAACTTTTTTAGTTTCTATATATGAATGAGAACATACTATATTTCTCTTTCTGTGCCTGGCTTACTGTAGCTGACATATTAATCTCCAGTTCCATCTATGTTGCTGCAAATGTATGTTTTCAGTTTCTTTCATCAATGTCTTACAGTTTTCATTGTACAAATCTTTTGGTTCTTAGTTAAATTTATTCCTGAGTATTTTACTGTTTTTTTATGTTACTGAAATTGGGTTGCTTTCATCATTCCTCTTTTAGGTTGTTGTTAGGGCATTGGCCACAACTGATTTTTGTATGTTGATTTTATATCCTGCAACTTTATGAACTTGTTTATTTGTTTTAACAGTTTTTTTGGTGCAGCTTTTAGAGTTTTCCACATAAAAGTTCATGTCATCTGTAAATTATACTGCTTCATTTCTAATTTGAATGTTTTTAACATTTCTTTTTCTTGCCTAATTGTTCTGGCTAAGACTTTTAGTAGTATGCTGAATAGAGTGATGAGAGTGGTCACCCTTGTCTTCTTCCTGACTTTAAAGGAAGTGCTTTCCAGCTTTTCATGATGAATAAGATGTTAGCCATGGACTGGCTACATATGACATTTATTATGTTGAGGGATATTCCTTTTAAATATAAAATTTATTGAGAATTTTTATTATAAAATATGTTGAATATTTTGAAAACATTTTGTATCTATTGAAATGATCATATGATTTTCGCCCTTCATTCTGTTAATATGGTTTATCACGTTTATTGATTTGCATATGTTGAATCATCCCTGGGATAAATCACACTTGATCATGGTGTATGATCCTTTTAATGTGCTGTTGAATTTGGTTTGCTACTATTTTGTTGAGAATATTACATCTATGTCCAGCAGGAATTTTGGCTGCTATTTTCTTTACTTGTAATTTTCTTGTCTGGCTTTGGTATAATGGAAATTCTAGCCTCATAAAATAAGTTTGGAAGTGTTCCATTCTCTTCAATTTTTTGGAAGCAGTTGAGAATAATTAGTATTAATTTTTCTTTAAATGTTTGGCAGAATTCCTTTGTGAAGTCATCTGGTACTGACTTTCCGTTGTTGGGAGATTTTTGATTACTGATTCAATCTCCTGACTAATTTTAGGCCTCCTCAGATTTTGTATTTCTTCGTGATTCAATTTTGGTAGGTTTTGTGTTTCTAGGAATTTATCCTTCTTTTGGGGGTTATCCAATTTATTGACATGTAATTTTTCATAGTAATCTGTTATGCTCTTTTGTATTTCTGTCACATCAGTTATAATGTCTTCTCTTTCATTTTTGAGTCTTCTCTCTTTTTTCTTAGTATAGCTAAGGATTTTAAATTTTGTTTCTCTTTTCAAAAAATCAGCTCTTCATTTTATTGGTCTTTTGTTTTTCTTGTCTCTATTTTATGTATTTCAACTCTGAGCATTGTTATTTTCTCCCTTCTGCTAATTATGGGCTTAGTTTTTTCTTTTTCTAGTTCATTGAGGTGTAATATTAGGGCTTTTCTATTTGAGATCTTTCATTTTTCTTAATGTAGGTATTTATTGTTATCAAATTCCCCCTGTACTGGTTTTGCTGCATCCCACAAGTTTTGGGAGGCTGTGTTTCCATTTCCACAGGTCTCAAGATTTAAAAGTATTTCTCTTTTGATTTCTTCTTTGATGCATTAATTGTTCAGGAGTATGTTCTTTAGTTTCCACATATTTGTGGCTTTTTCAAGATTCCTCCTGTTATTCATTTCTAATTTTATACCATGGTGGTTGGAAAAGATAGTTGGTATGATTTCAATCTTCTTAAACTTTTAAAGACATGTTTTGTGACCTAACATATAATCCATCCTAGGGAATATTCTGTGTGCACGTGAGAAGAATTTGTATTCTATTATTGTTGGATGGAGTGTTCTGTACATGCCTGTTAGATCAGTTTGGACTAATATGTCAATTCCAGTGTTTCCTTATTGATTTTTATATCTGAATTATCTATCTATTGCTGAAAGTGGGGTGTTAAAATTCCTTATGGTTATTACATTGCTGTTTATTTCTTCATTTAGTTGGGTTAATATGTGCTTAATATACTTACATACTCTAATGTTCGAAACCTATATATTTACAGTTGTTATATGACCCCCTTATTGTAACATAATTATATTTGTTTTCTTGTTTCATTTTTGATGTAAAGTCTATTTTGTGTGATTAAAGTATAACTACCCATCCCTGCCCTATTTTAGTTTTCATGTGTGGGGAATATATTTTTCATCCCTTCGTTTTCAGCCTGTATGTGTCCTGAAAACTGAAGTATCTCACAGGCAGCAAATAGTTGGGCCCTTTAAAACGTCTATTTAGCAATTGATTGATGTATCAAAGAATTTAATCAATTTACATGTAAACTAATTATTGCTATATAAAAACTTACTATTGTCAACTCACTGTTTTCTGTTTCATAGTTTGTTTTTTTTTTTCTTGATGTCTTTCTTTGAGATTTGATAGTTTTCTATTAAACTATCAAATAGTAGTGGTATGCTTTTTTTCTCTCTCTCTCTTTATCTTTTGTGAGTCTACTATAGGTTTTTTCTTGGTAGTTACCATGAGGCTTACATAAAACATCTTGTAGTTATAATAGTCTATTTTAAGCTGACAACAACCTAACTGCAATTGCTTAGAAAAACCTCTACCTTTTTACTCTCACAACAATTTGTGTTTTGATGTCGTAATATAGTTTATATTGTATATTCATTAGCAAATTTTTAACATTTAGTTATTTTTAAATATTTTTGTCTTTTAACCTTTATACTAGAGTTAACTTATTTACACACCACCATTAGAGTATTAGAGTATTCTAAATTCCATTATATGATTTCCTTTACGAATGAGTTTTATATGTTCATATATTTTCATGTTACTAATTAGTCTCTTTTCATTTCAGCTTGAAGAATTTCCTTTAGCATTTATTTTAAAGCATGTCTGGTGATGATGAACTCCCTTAGCTTTACTTTGTCTGGAAAGTCTTTCTCTCTCCTTCATTTTGAAGATCAGCTTTTCCAGGTAAAGTATTTTTGGTTGCCAGTTTTGTAAATTTCAGCACTTTGAATATATTATTCTGCTCTCTTCTGGCCTGCGAGGTTTCCAGTGAGAAATCTGTTGATAGCATTATAGAAGTTTCCTTGTATGAGATAAGCTTTCTTTTTTTCTCTTGGAGTTTTCAAAATTCTTACTATTTGATTTTTTTGCAGTATTACTATAACATGTCTTGGTGAAGTTCTCTTTAGCTTTAATCAGTGTGGGGAGTTTCACGTTTATTTCAGGATGTTCATGCCTCCTTCCAGATTTTGGAAGTTTTCAGCCATTATATCTTTAAATAAATAAGCTTCTGGTCCGTTTTCCTCTTTTCTCCTTCAAATTGCACAATGCAAATATTGTTTAATGCAAATATTATTTTGCTTGATGGTGTCAATCATTCACATAGACTCTCTTCTTTCGTCATTTTTTTCTATTTCGTTCTCTGACTGGATAATTTCATATTTTTTCAATTATGTAAAATTAATGTAATCTTTTAAAAGGAGAATGTATTCATGAATTGCTTATATGATAAGAAAGACTATTAAAAATAGGTCCAGTAGATAACATACAATGGTTTCCAATGTGAATAAAGTTGAGGTTAATAAAGAAAAGAAAGTTTAAGGACATGCCAAAGAGCTTTTGTTCAAGGATTGAGATTCTGCAATGTTTATTCTTTTTCTATTATTATTTCCATAGATTATTAGGGAACAGGTGGTGCTTGGTTACAATAGTAAGCTCTTTAGTGGTGATTTGTGAGATTTTGGTGCACCCATCACTGGAGCATGATACACTGCAACCAGTTTGTAATCTTTTATCCTTCACACCCTTCCCCCTCTTTCCCCCTGAGCTCTCCAAGTCCACTATGTCATTCTTATGCCTTTAGATCCTCATAACTTAGTTCCCACTTATGAATGAGAACATATGATGTTTGGTTTTTCATTCCTGAGTTACATCACTTAGAATGACTAGATAATTTCAAATGATTTGTCTTACAGTTCACAGATTTTTGGTCTACTTGATTAAGCCTGCTGTTGATGCTCTCTATTGCATTTTTCATTTTATTCATTGCATTGTTTAGCTCCAGAAGTTCTTTTTTATGATTTCTCTCCATTGAGCTGCTGCCTTGTATGTTTTCCCTGTTTCAGAGTTATCTATGTTCTCTTTGAACTCACTGAGCTTCCTTAAGACATTTATTTTAAATTCTTTGCCCAGCAATTTATAGATCTCTATTTCTTTTAGGTCAGTTCCTGGAAAATTGTGTTCCTCTGATGGTTTGTTTCCTTGACTTTGCATGTATCTTACAGTTTTGCATTAATATCTGAGCAATTGATGGAGTAGTTATTCCTTCTAGACTTTATAGACTAGCTTCACTGGGAAAAGACATTCACCTGCAGGTTGGTGTGAGGGCACTGACTGGATGGAGTGTGGAAATTACAGCTTTGGTGAAGGCCAAGTGTTGTAATCTCCACATGGCTTCATCAGCTAAAGTTGACATTGGCAAAGATTGCAGGATTCTTTAATGGCCAAGGCAATGCATGTCTGCAGTGGTGATGAAAGCAGTTGGGATCTTTGGTGGCTGCTAGGAACCTCTTGATCTCTTTCTCCCACATGGGATGTCACGGTTGAGGGAATCCCTTTTTGAGCCAAGCCCAGCACATGGTCACCCTCACAGTGGCAGTGACAATGGTGCCTGATGCACAAGTGGGCATCTGTGGAGTAGTCACAGAGATAGGGTCTGGAGTGCAGGCACTGTGGACAGACAGCAACTCCAGGGTCCAGGGCTCTGGCTAGCCCACGTTGACAGGAGTTCCAGTGTTTGAGATGCAGGAGCCTGCCAAGTGACCATATAGCTAGGGTCCAGAGTGTGAACACATGCAGATAGACAGGGGTTCTGTGTCCAGGGCACTGGCTATACTTTGACAGCAGTGGCTCTACTGCCTGAGAGACAAGTATGTGTGCAAAGCCATAGAGCTAGGTATGGAGTGGGCATGTGCAGAGTGTTCACAGAGCTGGGGTCTGAGGTGCATGTGTGTGCAGAGAAATTGTGGCTCTGGGTTCTAAAGCAGGCATGGAGTTGGGGTTAGGGATGGCAGCCATAGTCTCTGGTCAACACAAAAGCACATCCTTTTAGAAAGTGTGCAGCAACGTTTCCCTCTCCTGGAGATCTATGGTGGGATGGCTGTTGGTTAACTCAATGGCAAAAGCTGCTGATGTCCTCTGTAGAGTAGGCCAATGGTGTCAGTGCCAGCAAACACTACAGGGTTTTCTGCTGTGGGGGTTATTGAGGTCCTCAGTGGCTAAGACTACCAAGGTCCTTTAGAGGGTAGGCCACTGTGGATCATGATGGGACCCAACATATGGCTGATATAGATACCTCATCCCTGTTTGTTTAATCTTTGTTTATAGCCATCTACAGACATTGCTAAGCCAATCTCCCAAGTGACCTTTTTTTCTGTTTGATCCACTGTGTTTTTCCTAACTGGATTTTTGAGCCCTCCTTGGTCTATTTTTGTTTGAGGATAGCTGTCTACTTGTTGTGTTTTGTGGAAGCATAAAGGTTGGCATCTCCTACTTTGTCGTCTTGCTGATGTCACCCCTAATATGCCTATTTTAAAGTCAACCAGTTAATAACCCTAATTACTTCTGCAAAATCCCTTTTGTGATGTAGCATAATGTAATGATGGGAGTGACACCAGGATCAAATGTCATGGGAGCCACCTTAGAGTTATGCCTACTATGAAAAAATACATAAATGACCAATAACACCATGAAAATATGTGTTCAAAATCATTCATTATAAGGTAGATGCAAATTAAAACCACAATCAAGAACTAGTCCACATGCAATATAAGGGCTAAAATTTAGAAAAACAAGATAATACTAAATATTGGCAGGATTGTGAAGCAACTGGAACTGCCATACTTTTCTGGAGGGAATATAAAACGTTTCAATCACCTTGAAGAACATTTTGGTAATTTCTGTAAAGTTAAATGTATAATTACCATATGACTCAGTAAATGCACTGCTTAATATTTACCCGAGTTGGAAAAAAAAAAACTTGTGTTTACAAAACTGTTCACCGAAACTTCATTCATCACTGCCAAAAACTGGAAATAACCCAAATATATACATATAGGTTAATGAATAAACAAACTGCATATTCATACAGTGAAATTCTTCTCAGCAATAAAAGGAATAAACTATTGATATATACAACAACGTGGATGAATCTGAAAAATATTATGCTTACCTAAAGAAGCCAGCCACAAGGGAGTATGTACTGTATGACTCCTTTTATATGACATTTGTGAACTAATCGCTAGTGATAGACTTCAGATCACTTGTTACCCTAAGTGAGAGATAGTTAGAATGACTAAAGGCACAAGAGAACTCCCTCAGGAGACAGAAATACTTACCTTTTTGGGATCATGGTTATTTCAAAAGACTTTGGATTTTACGTGTATCACGGATACTTTTTATTTTATGGAAATTATACTTACAATGTTGATTTAAAAATATATTGTATATATTTCTGAAAGAAACAATGATTTATCTTCTTGTATTATTTAACACTTCTGGAATTTAGTTAATGAAAAGTAGAGATAAAATCCAAACAAGCTGTAAGTATTTGAAAAAGGGAAGGAAGAGTACCACTATTTGCAGATGAAATCATATTTCTGGAAAGTCAAGGTAACAGGGTGAAATAGCCCTGGGATTACTGAGAAGGCTTAATAAAGTGTCTGGATATAAGATAAATATACATTTTTTGGACAAAATAAATAGTACATCCTTAATAGCAGTACAAAATATTGAAACAAAATATGAAATTTGTATGATCAATCTTTACAAAATATGCACAGACCTGTATAAATTTAATATTGAGATAAAAGGAAGACAAATAAAAGGGAAACTACATTTCTGGGTGAAGAGACAAAGCACTAAAAATATGTTCTTTATAAATTACTTCCTAGATTTAATGAAATTCCAATAAAATCCCCAAAAGAGAGGAGTTTTGAAAATTTTGAAAAGAGTGAAAAGGGGGGACTGGCACTATCAGGGTTAAAATATAATTTAATCTCTAATAATCAAATCAGTCTAATCATAGTTATATAATAAAAAATTGAAACACGGATCAATTGAACAGAATAGGTAGCCCACAAACAGATCTTATTATGAAATAATTATGTGTGTATGACAAAGGTGGTATTACACCAAAATGCAGAAGACAAAGATTATTCAGTAAATGGTGCTGTCGTAGCAAACAAAGTATTAATGCGTATTTTCATCCCCTGGTATATGCGAAAATAAATTCCAAAATCAAATTTTTACTAACGCCTTTAAACAAACATAAATGAAGGTAAATATCTATTAACTAAAGCATTGTAATACATTGCAATGGCAACAAGTGGCAAATTTGCTACATAAAATTTCCCTTAGAAGAAAGTTCAATGAAGTGAAATAAACCCTAGCGATCTGACTCATCACTAGCTTCTTTGTCTAGCACATAGTGTGTGCTCTAATAAATCTTTACAGAACACATGAAAACATTTTTCTTACTTTTTTGAAAGGCAGCAGCACTATCATTTTTTAAAAATATGACAAATTGGGAGAAATGTGTCATATATGAAGCAGGACTAGTACCCTCTTATTAAACATTTGATTAGTATCCTCTTATTAAACATTTATACAAATGATAAACTTCATTAAGACCCATGAGATACACAAGTATGTGAACAAACTGCCACAAAAGAGGGGATACAAAGATTAATCAACATTGGGGAAACGTTGAACGTGAATAACAGAATTGAATATTACCTGTCAAGTTAACTTCTGGTTTTTTTTTTTTTCCTTGAGACGGAGTCTCTCTATCTCCCAGGCTGGCCTGCAGTGGAGCGATATCAGCTCACTGCAAGCTGCGCCTCCTGGGTTCACGCCATTCTTCTTCCTCAGCCTCCCGAGTAGCTGGAGCGACAGGCGCCCACCACCACGCCCGGCTAATTTTTTGTATTTTTAGTAGAGACGGGGTTTCACTGTGTTAGCCAGGATGGTCTCGATCTCCTGACCTCGTGATCCGCCTGCCTCGGCCTCCCAAAGTAATGGGATTACAGGCGTGAGCCACTGCGTCCGGCCAAAATATTTTTTTTTAATAAACAATAGCAATATCCAATGCTGGTTTGAGTGTAAGTGTAATTGGTCATCTCACACAATTTGGGGAACTTAATACGAACTTTATAGACAGGTGATTTTGCATTCTATATTGACAGCCTTAAAAATATCTACCACTTTTGGTCCTGTAATTATTTTTCAGATAGTTTATCTTAAAAAATTACTTGTTAGGAAGAAAAAAAGTTTATGAAAAAAGGTTATCATATCACAGATATTAGTAAAATTGGGCAAATATATGTCAAACAATGGTAAAATGAATCTTAGGGTATAACCTTTCAATGGAATATTATATAGCCATTTAAATTATTTTAAAAATTATTCTATATTTATTTAAATTATTTACCTTTATTGTCCCATTAAACAGAAGAGGAAGCTGATACACAGGGGTTTTATGCGATTTATTCAGTCACTGAACTAACTAGCAGGATGTGATATCAAGCAGGCTGTCTTCCTAGTCCACACTTTTAATCAATACACCATACCGCCTGTGTTTATTAAAACATAACAAAAATGTTTTCAGTAGTTTTATGGGTGTGTGTGCACAGGTGTATCTGTGAGGGGCTCCTTGATCTCCTCTGTACACTTTCACATCTTCCAAAGTTTCTACAATAAGCATGATTTTTAAACATCATTGTAAATGACTTTAATGAATTTTAACAGTCTTTTTAAATCCCCAAGTAAACTTCATTTTGTGTAGTCACAGAGTTTTCATCTTGGGATTATCGGCACCCCCTATTTCCAGTTCTCTCTCCACAGACGCCCTGGGGAGCCTGTGGCCCCGCGTCCAGCATGCTCACCCGGTCTCCCTGGACTCCGTCCTTAGTACCAGGATCCTCACTGTTGAAGCGCGCGCTCTAATTTCTCCGCGCCGCTGCAGACAGCTCCAGGGTACAGTTGTCAAGCGTTCAAAGGGCACAGGAACGGAGTCTTCCGACCCTCCCAGGTTTCGGCCCTATGTGGCCTTGCAGATCCCTAGCGGCCGCGGGTTCAAGTCCCAGCCGCTGGCGCAGGCCAAGCACGCAGCGACTTCCCAAGAGTGGGGCGCCCGCGGAGAAATCCCCTGGGATTGGCAGGGCTGGAGTCGGCCTGCGTCCACTACGTCGCAGAGGCCAGGAGGCCACCGGTGTTTAGAGTTCAGATCTGGGAACCAGCGCCAGCAGCCCACAGTCCTGTAGCGGCGCCCCTTGAGGACGGCACGCGGAGCCTCGGGGGCAGCAGTCAGCCCAGCTGACCATCCGTTATTAGAATAGGACAGTTCCTGAAAACAATGCTTATCTCAAGCTGACTCAGAACTGGCTCTTGAGAAAATCCAGTGTTAATTAAAGAGGGTTGTCGGGGACAGAATTCACGGCTTGTGTTTTGCGGGGGAGTAGTTGTGGGGTGATCGTAATATAAGCACGTTATCTCGAGAGTTAATTACGTCTCTGGTTGGAAACAGGAGAAGAGGGTGACTGTTTGTGCAGTCCGTGGGAACCAGCGTCTCACTTTCGGGGACCGTGGGCAAGGGTCGCCATTCGATAGCGCGGGAGCTGGTCCACCAGAGAAACCAAGTTTTCTACGTCGCCGGGGGAAAGTGGAAAATTAGACTTGAACCAGCCTTACTCCTGTGAGACATTCGTGTACTCATAGCCCAGCAGTGGGTGCCTCTATCTAGAATGAGCCCTTCATTTCCCGGATCCGTTCAGGGGGAAGCAGCGAAACCCCCAAATCCGCTTCCTTACGTGGCTAATAAAAGGGTGCTTACATAGCATGGAAAAACAAAACAAAACAAAAAAAAACGAAACAAAGAAATAAGAATACCTTGAGTGTTTTAACGTTTGAAAGCCCGACTCCGGAGAATCATGGAATCATATTCCAAGTTTCAGTGTCTAATGAAGTTCAGGGGACGCCTATGACTTGAGTTTGTAAAATCTCGGCGTAGCGCGCGCCCCAAGTCAAAGCTGAGCAGAGCAGGGATGGGGAGGGTCTCCGGCCCCAGGCGCTGCGCGCCGGGGCTTCTGCCCAGTTTCCTGCCTCACAGTCGCGGTGTCCGCCCTGGCCCAGAGCAGTTTGTGCAATTTGGAAACTCGATAGGAGGCAGCAGCTGGTCTCCCACCACCCTAAAAATAATCCGCTTCGGCGCACTGCGTGCTTCGCCTAGGGGAGGAAAACTGTCATCGGAGTAAGTGAATCCGTGTCTTTTACATAAATGCCGTTTAAACATTTTTAGGAATAACTGTAAGCTGTCGATTTTGAGCTAACATTTCTGCTACCCCAAAACGCCCTCGCACTCTCTCGGCACTTAGCTTTCGCGATCGCTATTTCTAGAATTAAGGGAAGAGGCCCGGCTGGAGAAGTGAAGGAGTGGGGATCAGGTTTCCAGTTTTACCTCAAAACTGCGGGCTCCTACTCAAATCAACTGGAAACAGTGAAAGGAGTTATTATTAGGAGTTATTATTGCCGCCTTTCTTGTATACAATTCTTGTCTTGTTCAAGAATTAGTTTTCTATCTGCTTAATTTTTGTTGCTCTTTGCTTTTTTTAGGAGTTCTGCGTCCGGGTTTGAAATTTACATCTTAAGACAGTGTAGGAAGTCGGTGTTTTGAAGGTAGCTCAAGTGCACCGGCAGGGATTTGAAGCAGCGAAGCTATTGCCCGAGGTATTTATTTTTTTCTTTATTTGTTCAGTTTGGGATTTTTAAAAAATCCCATTGCAGTATCTGTCTAAGAATACCTACTGAGTAATTTCAACATTTCTTTTGGTGTGGGATGGGACTTCACAGCCACTGAAGAGTAGTTGGGTGGATTCAGATCAGACACTAAGTCAGAAGTCAGTGGTGATTTTTGCAGTGATTTTCCTACTTGGATCTGTCATAGTTATAGCCATGGTAGCTAGCTAACTAGCTATACATTCTCTAGTTCTTATTTCATGAACTAGGGACTGAATAGCTTCAAAGAAGTGATTACAGCATTTGTTTTTGCAAGCGATGTCTATCCTGAAAATGCTCTAGATGATGATAAAGCCCTAAGTTCTTTAAAATGTCCTGTTTCTCTTTTATAACATAATTTGGTTAATCTCTAAACGATTGAAGAATGAATCCTTTTATACGTAAGAATGAAAACTTTTATTTAAGTTTAGCATGTTTTCTCTAGGTGTTTCCAGCATTTTAAGCTCTCTGCAATTGCTATTCGACCAGAACTAATGCTTTCGGCTAGGTGAACAGGAAGGACCGCAAGTTTTCACTTGCTTTACTTGTAGTCCATTTCCAAAGGATAGGGCTGGCCAAAATAAATGGTGTATCTTATATATCTCAACACTTAAATGTGCTTTTAGAGTTAAATCAGATAACTACTCTTCCTCTCTTGCAACAGAACCAACAGACTGGATAGGTCAGGTATTACATTCACCAACTAAATCCAAAATGTATATGTCCTAGATGTGTGGAATTTCTTATAATGCATTTCAAGGAATAAGAACACTGAGGGTATGATTCTTGCCATGAAATGATAAGTTGGATCATTAGGAGTATTTCCATTTTATGTTTTCTGCTCCACAGACATACATTAGAAGCAAAATTTCACTTCGATCTTTGTTTTTAAAGTTTATTCAGTCAAGTTCTCCAACTCTATCAACTCTGGTAAGAAACTGAACACATTTCAATGGCTTATGCTTCTGGAAAGGAAAACATTATATCTCCCCATCTGCCCTTCCTTCTCTCTCCCTCCTTGATGCTTGGGCCTCCATCAGTGCTCAGCTGAATCTAAACAACTCCAGAAGGGGTGGAGCTGAAGGATGCCAGGTGACGGAGTTTAGCCATTAAGAACAGCGATGTATACCCTTCCCCAAACATTCCCAGTTGAACCTGTTGTCTGGGAGGGAAATATTAAATGACAATTGGAAATTTCAGAATTAGAAACGTGGATTGAATAAAATGCCTTTGAAAAACATAATAATTATCAGTATATCAGCAATAAGTTTACTGCCTCCCTCTTTTTGTCCATGTTGGGTTGTAATGGAGGATGGCTGTTAGAATGTGCCATACAGACTCTGGATGTTGGATAAGGAGACTATAGATTAAAGGGAAAGGATAAAGGAGTCGTCAAATGGAAAGATGAAAGGAGACCTGCGGCAAGGTAATGGACAGGTTCAGAGCTGGCCGGAAATGTGAAGTTAGAGTTTATGGCAGACAGAAAAATCATTCTAAAGCGTTTACTTCACCAACTTCAAGTTTACACCTTTGTATGATTGTATCATTGCTTATTTTCCTATCTTTTAGATCATATACCCCTACAATATACCCACAGCTACTGAGACTACTATAATCTGATTTATATAGTCTAAAACCACAGGCACTGTTTCTGACATGCACCATTGGATTCCTAGTAACTAGCGCGTGGTTAGCATCAGTGTTTTCACAGTTAATTAGTTAATGGCATAGAGTTCCAGATATCTAGTGTATGTCTGAAAATGTTCTTAAATTTTTCAGTTGATTGTACTTCTCTGAGATTTTCTTTCCAGTTACACACAACAATTATCCAAAGGCAATTTAATTGGTAGATTTAAGGATTGATTAAACACCAGGCAAGCAATGCTTATAGCTAATGAAGGGTATAATTTGCAAAGCTGCTGGTTATACTTTAGCATCTACCTCAATGATACTAGTTTATAAATGTGGCCAACTGGAATATTATAATTTTGGATAACGTTATAAAAGTTGCTAAAGTAAACATTATTTTCTAGCTTGTGCAAGGAAAGTTTATACATGTCTTTCAATTAAGAGTAGGCTTTAAGTTTCCTTTTTATCATTTCTACTAAATAAAGGAAGTAGTCTAAAAAATTTCATTACTAGCTATTAGTTTTTAGTTTTGTTTTTGTCTGTCTTTGCCAGAAATATACCTAACATATACCTAGAAATTAATAACTTCCATTTTTGTTGTTGTTTAAAAACTTCAAGTCCCTTTTATTCTTTTATCCAGATTAAAACCTTAATAGCTTGTAAGAATTTACCAAGTGTATAACTTAACCTTGAGATTTTAAAAATACAACTTTTTTTTTTTTAAAAAGATGGGGGACAGACTCAACTAGGGAGCATATCAATTATTTATTATAAAAAAAGCTTATCAGGAACAATATGTGAGAAGCATTCTGTATAAGTTTTTAAGATTGTAAATACACAGACTCTTTAGCTGAGGTATTCATATAATGCTTTATAAAACCTTTGCTTGAAATTATTATTAATTTCTCTAATAATAATATACCTTTTCTGTATAACACTCTGCTTTTTTCTAGGAAAAGTATTGTTTGTGACCATTGCTAAATCTATTATCAATGAAAGGAAAGAAAGAAAAGGTACTATGCTAGTCAAGATAATTTTTGCCAGTCTTTAGTAATGCAACTCAGAATCCAGTGTGACATAAATATAGAAAGGAAACTAGGTCTAGTGAGGTTAAAATCTTAAATTGCTTCTTGTTTTAAAGAATAGATACGATACTTTCTTTAAAAAGCAGGTTGGAGGTTGTGTAATACAGTGGAAAGAAACAGTTTATAAGTCAGACATTTGGGTGTGGGCTTGGCTGCTCTACTGGTTGGCAAGTTACTGAACTTATCTGGACCTCAGTATCCTCCACTGTAAAAGATGAATAACACCACTAGCGTTACAAGGTTGTTCTGAGGATTTAAGATATGCAAAGTGCCCAGAATTTAAATAAATAGTAGGCATTATAAAATAAGTTTTGAGAATGTTAAAGCTTTTCCTGGAATTTCACAGCAGTATTTTGATGGAGCAGACCTTTGCTCATCTCCCATCTGTTTCGGCACAGCAATAATAGAGAACCATTTAACATGTAAGTGAGAGCATGTCACTCCTTTGCCCCAGAATCCCCAGTGGCCCACTTCACTAAGAGTAGAAGCCACAATCCTGACAATGACTTACAAAGCATGGTGTGACCTTGTCCTCTGTTTCCTCTCTAAACTCATCTACTTGTACTCATGGAGTACCAATTTCCAATTAAAAGACGTTCCGCATTTCAAACTTGAGTAGAGTGTATTTCATGTGAGAATATTCTAACTATGGAATCTGAGTAGTTTCATTGACTTGTCATTTGAGTTACGTTTAATTCATCTTGGGCATTTGATTTTTAATATTCTTCAGGGAAAGACTGATTACTCTTAGCCATTACTGCAGGCACACTGGTATATTAGTATTTCCCACAACTAGTGAAATGTTTCAGGAAACTCTGTCACAGTTTACTGAACAACTTTAGTTGTTTATTAGTACATTTTCAGTGAGTATGGGAAAATATTTGAAATTATATCATTTTGACTTTTTAGTCATTGGTTCAATTTTTTTCCTTCTTTTTCTTAATATAGACCATTTTTGTTCTTTGAAAGCATTTTAGTCAGACACTCATTTGAGGTACTACTATAGGTAGATATTAATTATAAACATTTTCCACATGAAAGCATTTTTCTCTGGAAGTAAAAGCTATGGAAAAGAAGATCTCATAGGATGTATAAGGCCTTTGTAAGAAACCTTCAAGTTGCTTTGGCAGTTTCTTATTTCCTCAGCTATCAAAATAAAAGGGATTGATTTTATTATATGGCCTCCTATTCAAAGCTATAATTTTATGAACACGAGTTTACTAATAAGGGGATTTTTCTTTCTCATTTCTCTCCCTTTTAGAGTAAACCATATAAGAAGAAATGAGCCTTTCATTTTGTGGTAACAACATTTCTTCATATAATATTAATGATGGTGTATTACAAAATTCCTGCTTTGTGGATGCCCTCAACTTGGTCCCACATGTCTTTTTGTTGTTTATCACTTTTCCAATATTGTTTATTGGTAAGTAATCTAATGTCCTATGTTATACCACGTGGTGTTTATATATCTCACTAATGGATGAGATTTGGGATAATGTTGACTTAATCTCTCTAACATGGAAGCTGATGGCTGTGAGAAATGAACAAGCAGGTATTTTGTGTTTTTCAAACATAAATTTTTGGCAGGTGATCTTCCATAGGTGAAATTGAGGTCACATGCTTGCTTAGGAATGGCCTTCAGGTAGCAGCAGCAGTTTTTTAAAAAGAAGGAAAGAGAAATACATGAGATAGATCTACAGCATTAGTTGAGCACTTACTTTGGGTTAGGTAAAGGGAATGGAAAATGAATAAAAGAGTACTTGCCTTCAGGGAATAGCCCAGTGGGGCAAATGTGTTAAAGTCATGAGAGATGACTATGCCACATTGTAAGTCTGTTTACAAGTACAGGAACAAATTAACCTACTGAAACAACTCACTCTTTGGAGGTGGTGGGGAAGATAGTGAATGACATGTTTGGGGAATTGGAAGATGCCAAGCATGCAAGTTATAGTAGCAGTGATGAGGTTGTGTTTTATGTAGAAAGAGGACATTCACAAAGTATTTGGAAAGAAGTTAATAATACAGTTTTGTCTTATTTTACAGTGTACATATGTACAAAATCTGATAATTAAGGGCAATTATGAATAATTTGTATAACTTACCCAAACAGACCCTTTAACTTTTTAAAAATTATGAAGTATTTTGATACATAAAATGATGGAGATTAATAGAATAAACATCCTTTGAGCCTACCAATGCTCACCTAAAGAATATAGAAGTAAGAATGAAAGGGCCTGTCTCTGCATACCGTTTTCTGGTCTTGTTACTCTTTCCATATCCTATGGTCCTATCTGTTCACAGAGGCAACCACTATTTTGAGTTAATTGTGCTTAATTTTTTCGTGTGTGATATTTTTCCAATTAAATAAGTGAAAAAGTTTTCAGATGCATTTTCTTAAGAAAACTAGCAAATTTTAATGATCTGCTTTAAGGGAATGTTTGAAAATCATTTATATGCTTTTATTTATTCATTTAACGAATATCAATTGAGAGGATACTATGTGCTTGGCATTATTCTAAGAGGGATTAAAGAACTCATCATATGATATATACACAGGACAACATAACTCTTGGTACATAATTACGTTAAACAAATGTACAGATGCTAAATATATTGAGACCAGAGTGGCCATATGTAGAAACATCAGTCGTTGTTTATATAGTATTATTTGTAGGTCATGAAGAATGCCCTTTGGCCAAAAGTAGAAAAATTGATTTTTTAACTGTAATTCCACAATTAATAATTCCCCAATTATTGACATCTGGTTAACTTTTTGAGAGCAAAAACAGTAACATTCCATTCTGTATCCCTAGCATCCAGCACAGAGGCTGGCACCAGGGTATTTGAATAGAATAGAATTGGAGGGGATATTGTCAAAGGGAAATAGAAAAAATTCAGACTTTTTATTTATGACATTGGCTACTTGAATTTGTGAGGGATCACAAATCAATCTTAAAAAACTATCAGGTACTAGGAAAATCATAAGGTTGCAAAAAAAAAGACATAGAACTTGCCTATGGGAGTTTACAGCATAAGTTCTAGTAGAATATATTAAATACAACTAACCTTCCAATGATTAATAAATTGAAAACAATTAAGACATGAATACTCATTTCAAATAAAAGGGGCATCTGCTGCCTATACAGAAATTCTTTCCTGCAATATTTCAAGCACAAACCCCCATTCATTCTTGAAGTAAGTGGGGCTTTTATTCTACAGTTAAAAAATGAGAAAAAAAGGGACAAAAGGAGACAAAAGTGGGGCCTCCTAGTACACCACATATGAACTAGTATTACTCTACATAGTAACTAAACTATAGAGTAGTTTAGGGAGGAAACCATCAGAATTTTACTAACATATAATCTTGAATTGTTTTCTTTAGTGGCAAGCTAAGGGTGGACCTATAATGGTTTTGAGCCTGCTTAAAAGCTCACCATCAAGAACTTTAGCTTTCTTTGAGAAAAGTATCAGTACTGCTTGTTGAATAACAGTGCCTGCCTAGTCATACATAGCAATTTTTCTCATATGATGTGCATATGATTAAGAGTTGACTCAACTAATGAGTCCCGTATTTTGTAACCAAATATGTCTTTCCTTGATTTGTCCCCTTGTAGATTTCATGTCTTCAAAGATTTTCTACAGTAAATTTCATGTATTATCAATTTATTTCCTTTTGGATTAATCAGAAAGCTGTCAGGAAGAGCTTCCAATTAGCATGAGGTAGAACCATGTTGTCATCCAGAATTGATATTATTCCTGAGTAATGCCACAAATGTTGATGTGTTAGCCTCGGTGGTCTTGTAAAGGTTAATTGTAATTTTTTTTTAACAACAAAAATAGACTAGGATTTCCGTTGCCACTCTAGAAAGTATTAAGGTTTCAGGACCTCCCCTTAAAGCTTATCATAATTTAAATTATTTTTATTACAGTTGAGCCGTTGGTTTATGTCTTTTTTTTTTTTTTTTTTACTTTTCTCTTTTTTCCAGGGTGGGGGAGCCAAAGCTCAAAAGTACAAATTCACCACAACACATGGCTTCATTTTCCGGGACATAACCTGAGATGGATTCTTACATTCGCTCTCCTGTTTGTGCATGTCTGTGAAATAGCAGAAGGCATTGTTTCAGACTCGTAAGTGATCTAACTTTAATAATACCACTGCAGTATATCAGCGGGTATATTCATTACACAAGTTCACGTCCTTGTAACTTGTGCTTATACATATGCTTTATATTTTTTGCTCTCTGATCCATGTGGCTCTTGCAGGAAGTTCTTAGGTCTTTTTGAACTTTTTAATGTTAAAAATAGGTATAAATGGAAAGATTGTCTACATTTACACATAGGTCTAATAGCTATATACTCATGTTAATGTATTAATCATTTCTCAGATGTTTCCATTTATTTTTTAAAGAAGCAAAGATAGATGAGTCAGGATGAATGAGTCTGAGAATCAGTGAGGATAGAGCCATAAATTGATGCAAAGCACAAACTGTTTTAAAGTCAAGATTTGTAATAAAATCCACTTTTTAAACTTTTAAGTTCAGGAGTACAAGTTCATGTTTATTATGCAGGTAAACTTGCGTCACAGAGGTTTGTTGTACAGATTATTTCATTACCCAGGTATTAATCCTAGTACCCATTAGTTGTTTTTCCTGATCCTCTCCGTCCTCCCACCCTCCACTCTCCGAAAAACCCCAGTGTGTGTTGTTTCCCTATGTCCATGTGTTCTCATCATTTAGCTCCCACTTATAAGTGAGAACATGTGGTATTTGATTTTTCTGTTCCTGTGTTAGTTTGCTAAGAATAATGGCCTCCAGCTCCATCCATGTCCCTGCAAAGGATATGTTGATTTTTTCTGGCTGCATAGTATTCCATAGTGTATACGTACCACATTTTCTTTATGCAGTCTATCATTGACGGACTTTTAGGTTGATTCCATGCCTTTGCTATTGTGAATAGTGCTGCAATGAACACATGCATGCATGTATGTGTCTTTATAATAGAATGATTTATATTCCCATTACCCAATAATGGGATTGCTGGATCAAATGGTATTTCTGTTTTTTGGTCTTTGAGGAATCACCACACTGTCTTCTACAATGGCTAACCTAATTTGCATTCCAACAAACAGTGTATAAGTATTCCATTTTCTCCACAATCTCACCAACATCTGTTATTTTTTGACTTCTTAATTGTAGCCATTTGACTGGTGTGAGATGGTATCTCATTGTGGTTTTTATTTGCATTTCTCTAATGATCAAGGATGTTGAGCTTTTTTTTCATATGATTGTTGGCCGCGTATGTGTCTTCTTTTGAAAAGTGTCTGTTCACGTCCTTTGTCCACTTTTATATGTTGTTGTTTTTTTTTTCTTGTAAATTTGTTTAGTTCCTTATAGATGCTGGATATTACATCTTTGTTGGATGCATAGTTTGCAAAAAACTTCTCCCATTTGTCTTTTTACTCTGTTGATAGTTTCTTTTGCTGTGCAGGAGCTCTTTAGTTTAATTAGATCCCATTTGTCAATTTTTGCTTTTGTTGCGATTGTTTTTGGCATCTTTGTCATGGAATCTTTGTTCATACCTATGTCCTGAATGGTATTGCCTAGGTTGTCTTCCAGGGTTTTATAGTTTTGAAAATTCATATTTTTAAAGGAATTTTGTTATTTTTATAAAATAAGATATTTGTATTAGGCAGTTAAAATATAATGAATTATATTTATAAACTTGAACATAATCTGGTGAAAATATTTTTCTTATATAGTAACAAAATAAACTCAAGAATAGGAAATTTTTGATTATCAAATTGTGCTAAATGGTATATCTTTCATTGAGAAATTAATATTAGAAGGCCTTTAAATTTTTTGATAGGAAAATTCTAAAATTTATTTTCTTCTTATCGAACTGGAACCTCCCTGACATCTGTTTATGTTTTCTGTTGCAATTAACAAGGAATGAAGCTCCTAAGCTTTTGTCATGGAACCAACTATTTTGTAATGTTTTATAAGGATTTTTTGCAGATATGTGCGTGTCTTAATTTCTGATAAAAAGAAAAATTAGAGACTCTAATAGATGCCATCCCTCCAGGCATTTAGAAGCTTAATTGGATATTATCTTATTGGTAACTATTTAAAATTCTGGTATATTTATACTAGCATAACCAATTCTAGGCTTAATTTTTTAATTTCTTTAGCATTTAGGCTACTGTATCTGTTTATATGTGTATGTATAAAGTAGAAGATAGATCATCCAATTTTTTTTGAAACTTGACATCATGTGGACAAGGAGAACTCCTCTGGTTGATTCAGTCAGGTCCTCAGAAAACACAAACTGAGCTAATAATAATAATGATATATCCTAATGATAGAAACTTGTTTGTAATGGTCATGATAAAAGAGGTCCTAAAAACAGGTAAAAATATACCCTTGATTCTGTATTATGCTCTTCTACTCTTTAGGTATAGACTTATCCTTACCCTTTTTATCCAGGCTTTTCAAAATGTCATCTTTTAGTTACATCTAAATCCAAACATTTAGTTTTGCTTTTTCTCTTGCCCCATCTTATTCTGGAAACTGCTTCTGTAAGAATCCTCATGGTTATTAATGACAACTAATGGAGACTCTTTTATCTTTATCATAATTATTACTTATGACACTGCTGATCATTCCATCTTTCTTTTTTTAAGTAAAACCCTTATGAATTATTTACTTAATATATGACAAATGCTCATTACAATTAGAAAAACAATGCAAAAGGCTTTCCTAATAGAATATTTGATTTTGTTTTTTAGTAATACAGACATTTAAAGCTAGTAATTTTTCTTTTGGAACATCCTTTATTCTGCACAGGCTTTTGTTCTCCTTTATATTTCTACCTTTGATTGCAGTTTAGATACTCTCCTAGGTTTAGGAATCCTTTTCAGATTGCTCTTTTGCTTAATTTGATTGGTTTATTATTAAAGCACATAGTTTGTAAAATGATTACTCTTTGCAGTTTATTAACATTTTTATTATAGTCAAATACTTGATTATTTTATAAATATTTAGCGAGTATTAGAAAGTAATATATACACTTTGCAGAGACATAATTTTATTGCGTTTACTGATTGTATTACCGAAGTTCTGTATGTTGCTTGTTTTTGTACTATTTAATCTGTCAAATTCTAAAAGCAGTGTATTGAAATCTTCATTACTGTGTTTTTATTAGGTTTTTATTTTTATCATTTTCTCTCTTTTGAAGTGATGTCTTTGACCTTCACAATATAATACTTAAAAAATTTCTTTCCAACATTCTGACTAAAGATTTTCTGCTGTAATGTAATGGGACATATGCGCTCCTACCAAACTATCGAGGTCTGCAACTCATACTCTGAAAAGAACATAGCTGAAGGGAAAAAAATAGCATTGGAATACCATTCAAAACCTATGCAGCTTTGTAAACAGAAACTAACAAAATAACAGCAATCTTATAAAAATACTAGCATGGTTAAAAGACATGTTAAATCCCTAATAAAGGTATACCACAATAAGTACAAAACTTTATTGTAGCTGCTGTTATCTTTATTAATTCTTTGTTATTGTTTCCCTTAATAATGGTTTGTCATTCTTCTTCTAAAATCTTAAGTTGACTTTTTAATTTATTTATTATAATTATTTCTTATTGAACCTGTTTAAGGTTATAAACTTTCTTATGAGTATGGTTGTGACCACATTTTACAGGATTGGATAGGGAGTGTTCTCACTTTAAAATTTCCTAAATAATATTAGTAAGTGAATTTTGGTTTCCTTCCTCCCTCCCTCTTCTCTTCTCTTCTCTTTTCTTCTTTTCTTCTTTTCTTTTCTCCTTCCTTCCTTCCTTCCTTCCTTCCTTCCTCCCTCCCTCCCCCCCTCCCCTCCCCTACCTTCTCCTCTCCTCTCCTTTCTTCTTTTTTTGAAACAGAGTCTTGCTCTGTTGCCCAGGCTGGAGTGCAGCCGTGTGATCTCAGTTCACTGCCAAGTCTGCCTCCCGTGTCCAAGCAATCCTCCTGCCTCAGCCCCCCGAGTAGCTGGGGTCACAGGCATGCGGCACCACACACAGCTAATTTTTGTATGTTGAAGAGAGATAAGAGTTTTACCATGTTGCCCAGGTTGGTCTCAAACTCCTGGCCTCAAGTGCTCACCCACCTCAGCCTTGCTAAGTGCGGGGATTACAGGTGTAAGCCACCACGTTCAGCCGGATTCTTTCTTTGATTCAATAGTCAGAGAATATTAGAAGCATTTCCTAATTTCTGTGCTGACAAAATTGTTATCTATTTTTTCCTCTGATGATTTTGATCTATTTACAGGAGATGGTAGGTGGTTTTTAAGTGCTACCCTACTACTCTCACATTTTTATTACCATGTCTATATTAATGATTCCAAATTATATCACTGATCACGTTCCAAGTCTCTACAGACACTTACAATTCCATTTTCCTCCTTATTAGACACCTTCACAATCCATAAATGTCTAGTGAAACTTATTAGTTCCTCTTTCCAATCTGCTCATCCTCTTAAAATCTTATTTGGTCACACAGCCATCCACACAGACACCCTAGGAATTATCTTCTACTTCTCTACTGCCATCACCCTCATACCCTAATGCTGGTAAACTCCTGCCCATTTTAACAATCAATCTTTTTCCAAATGTATCATTTCCTCCATGTTACTGCTGCCAAAGCTGAAGTCAAACCTTTATCATCTGTCACACAACTTTATACCCATAGCTTCCTAACTGCTTTTCTTCCTTCCATTTCACTCCCTCCGCTACAAACTCATGTATTACCAACCAACTTTCTTATCCACATAATTGCTAGAGCTATCCATTTAAAACAAATCTGATTATACCACTTACCTATTCAAGTGTTTCAGTTTTCCATGGGTTGAGATGCCAGCCTCTTACCATGGCATACAAAGCCTTCCATGATGCATTCTATCTTAAACGTTCTGTTTCAAGAATATTAAACTACTTGGAATTTTGAACATGTTGAATTGTTTCATGCTTCTGTGTACTTGCCCATTCTGTTCCTTTTTTAAAATGACCCTTTTCCTGACCAGTGGATTCTTTTTCCTATTTCAGTTCCCATTGTCAACCATGCCTCTCCTGGAATGACCTTCTCAGTGTTCTCCTTTCCCCCAGAGAAAGTGATATAGTCACTCTCTTCTCTATACCATTTATGTACTAATATCTTCAAGTAATTTGAGAAAAGCAAAATGTTTCACTCTGTGGCATTATTAATGCCAATGGAGTTGAGGGCTGTCCACAATACTCATCTGGTCTGGAACCACCGGTTTGCCTGGTGATCTCTGTTGCCTTCAGAGTGAAGTTTATTCTCCTTGCAGTCATGCTGAATTGCTTGCAATACTCTTGAACACACTGGCCCCTCTGCCTGGAACTGTCTTCCTCTCTTCTTCCTCTGAGTAGCCATTCCTCATTCTGAAAGTGTCAGTTTGGAAGTCACTTCCTTCTCAAAGCTTTCTCTGTCCCAGACGTGCACTCTGTGTTTTCACACTGTCCCTTCAGCTGTGTTGTAATTTCCTATTTGCTATCAGTATCCTCAATATACTAGATTTTTTCTTTGACTACAGATGTTACATCTTGTTTTCTTCATTGTTGCATCCAAGAACCTCATACAGTATCTGGACCAGCAATCACAGATGCATTGAGTGAATTAATGAGAATGGAGAAATCACTGAAGACTATTAAGTTGGGAGTGCTGTCAAAGGAACACACACACTTTTCACACACATTGGAGTTCGGATTGAGTTAACTGTTTTCACTTGCTTTAGTTGTTAAATTATTTCAGCAGCTCTGCCCTACAGTATAGGAGTAGTTATATATTTGCTTTTGTTGTAAGCATTTTAAGGTATAGTTTGGCTGTTTACTCGGCCCTTCATGTTAAGATAAATCCTTTCTGCAGAACTATGTCTTTCAATATATTCTTCCCTTATGTATTATCTTGGAAACTACTATTGCATTCTGTATTTTTTTTTTTTTTTTTTTTTGAGGCGGAGTCTCGCTCTGTCGCCCAGGCTGGAGTGCAGTGGCGCAATCTCGGCTCACTGCAAGCTCCGCCTCCCGGGTTCACGCCATTCTCCTGCCTCAGCCTCCCAAGTAGCTGGGACTACAGGCGCCCACCACCTCGCCCGGCTAGTTTTTTGTATTTTTAGTAGAGACGGGGTTTCACCATGTTAGCCAGGATGGTCTCGATCTCCTGACCTCGTGATCCGCCCGTCTCGGCCTCCCAAAGTGCTGGGATTACAGGCTTGAGCCACCGCGCCCGGCCTGCATTCTGTATTTTAAACATCTTATTACTAAGAGAGTTCTTATGAAAAAATTGGGAAAAAATGGAAAGTTATCTGGAACCATCAGCTTTAGGCATTGACTTTGTACTGTTCTTTGTAGGCGACGGGAATCAAGGCACCTCCACCTCTTTATGCCGGCCGTGATGGGATTCGTTGCCACTACAACATCAATAGTATATTATCATAATATCGAAACATCAAATTTTCCTAAATTACTTTTAGGTAAGTATGATCACTTTTGTTGTTTCTCGTTAAAGAGCTATTTGTTTTTTTCCCTCTAAAGCGTTGTTTTTCTTTTTCCTCAGAGTAAATACTATCAGAGTGTGTGGGGAGTAGAAAGTATGGGCAAACCACAGTGATTAATTCTCCTGTAGCTGCCCAGTAAACGTGGGGTTGAAGATAAGCTGAATTGCTCTAGGCTGTGAAAATTCCATAGCCCCAGGTCATTTCTTCTGCAATAAACACTCTCTGTGGTGTGTCTGTATGTAGCGGAGGAAGAAAGTGGAGGGAATGTGCTGGCCTTCTGGCTTGCAGAAGTTGTATTTTGAGAATCAGAGCTCAGGCTGGAGTGCCGTGTGCAGTGGCTGATCTCAGCTCACTGCAAGCTCCGCCTCCCGGGTTCGCGCCATTCTCCTGCCTCAGCCTCCCGAGTAACTGGGATTACAGGCGCCCGCCACCTTGCCCGGCTAGTTTTTTGTATTTTTTAGTAGAGATGGGGTTTCACCGTGTTAGCCAGGATGGTCTCGATCTACTGACCTCGTGATCCGCCCATCTGGACCTCCCAAAGTGCTGGGATTACAGGCTTGAGCCACCGCGCCCGGCCAAATTACTCTATATGTTCTAAGAAGAAATGAGAAGAAAGGAGAACTGCATAGAAGGGATTAAATTAGTACTAGTTCACAGGTCCTCTATATAAGAGATTTACAATCACTCAATTTAGTTCAACATTCTATAATAACTCATCAAACTGTCAGACAATTGTGCTGGAAAATCAATTAATTTAATTGTGTAGTTAGACATTTAAATTAAAAAGTTTGGTTAGTTTAATTGGCAAGACTTTCTACAATAAAAACACCTCAATTTGATCATTTGTTCTCTCATTTTTTTCTATTGTTAAGACATTGCTTTACATAGAATTACACAGAAGAACTATTTCTAATTATGTACTCCTATTTTTCATGTTTTGGTTTCAAGCATTAATTTTAAAAGAGTGGCTGTTTTATTTATTCATAAAAGTTAAGAGTGGACAGTTCTTTTTATATTTTTTAAAGTCTTCTAAGATTAAAATGTGGTGATTTTTACTTGTCATTTCTGGTTCTAAATACCAAAATTGTAAATGTGCATTTGGTCCCTCTATTCTATTTCTAGTTACTTTTCTTAAGGGGATAACCATAATCATGTAAGTGGGCCAAAATGAACGCGCTCCAGCCTGGGCAACAGAGCGAGATTCCGTCTCAAAAAAAAAAAAAAAATATATATATATATATATATAAAATAGAGAAATTTACTTTCATTTAATCATGGGTTGTCTTGTTTTTACATTTGCGTATGAAGCTTCCAGTCAATGTGACCTGATTGTTCCAAGTGTGGCTTCTTGACTTCTTGACCTGTTAGTGCTAGTTAATTTTGGAAAATTTGGTTTATTTGTCAAAGTGTATATTATTTTCTTGATGTAATTCTCAGATTTATCATAGTGGGCTGGATTTAATGATTCTGTCCTGTTGAATATGTTTCTGTATATAACAGACTAATTATTGAACCTTGTAATTTCCTTAAATCTTTATAAAAGTTTTAGAACTAGAAAAATTATGGTTCATTATTTCCCAAAGTTTAGCCCTCAAAGTATATATGTCCCCAGATAATACTGTCATATGTGTTATCCAAAAATATATATATGTGAGCAGACATAAGTAAATTTGGGAAACAGATAAACAGCAGGTTTTTCTACTGAAGGACTTTCATGAACCTATATGTGCCAAAATCCTATATTACATGCAACCATTCACAGAGTGGTCTGACCTCACAATTTTTATAAAGTACTCATTAAAACAGTATTATTTGTGTCACTAGTTAGATAAGCACATATTTAATCCAATCTCCTCATTCTACATATGAGTGAACTTTGAGAAAGATTAAACAATGTCAATATTCTAAAGAAAAATAAACTATTTATTTAAAAATAAAATAATAAAATAAAATTATTCTAAAAAAAAAAAAAGAATCGGAGCTCTTGTTAGGAGCTGCTGCACCATGCTGCCCTGTGAACAAGTCATCTCCTTTAGTTCCAGGTGTTTCTACCTCTGGCTTGGAGTCCCAGGACATTTTCCCAAGGTTCAGGCCTTTCACTGATGCTGTGGGAATGCCACACTTTCCTAGAATGACATAGTAGCAGACTATGTGCCATAGCATCATGAAGAGTATGCTGTCCTGAGGAGCGGCTGCCTTTAAATCGTAGTCTTTCACACCTGCATTGTGACTACAATTGTTTTATTCGCCTCTCTTGCCTCCTTGTTCTCTGGAAATCAAAGGCTATCTAAAATATTCCTAATTTTATTTTTGCCTTGGGTCAAAATTATGTAACTCATCTATATTAGTTATGTTCAATACTCTGACCCGTCGCTATATTCCTTGGAGTATACTTTCTTTCTTAAAGAGATAAAGATATGGAGCAAGGATCTTAGATGGGCTATGAACCTCCTGAAATTGTAGTTTGAATTATGTGTTTGTGTGAATGATGCTTACTGTTTCTGATTTTATTTGATTGTTGTATAATGAAAATGATGTTGACGAATGATATAGAAATTAGGAGAAGAAATAATGAAAACACACACACAGTATTTTATTCATTCATCCTGAGTACACTAAAATTGAAAATGGATGCATGAAAAATACTGATTATTCTATGTTGTGTGACATTATATGATTGTTAAAGGCAATCTAATAGAAAAGGTACAGAGGGTTACATATTAATTTAAAAGGCTGTCAAATTTTGAATTATCTTAATAGAAAGGTCTTTTGTACAAAATGGGAGGTAGACGCTATTGCAGAAGTCTGAAAATGCCAAAAAAAAAAAAAGAAATTTCCAACAGGTAGCTGCAAAAAATATATAAAATTGATAATTTAATAAGCTAAATATACATTTTTGAAAAGTAGATGGTAATAAAAAATGTTATTACTAGAAAGGAATTTAGGTATTAATAATGTTTTGAAGGAAATGCAATCAGAAGAGGCCTATTATTGTTATGTAGGTGCAAGACGGCACAATTTGATCATATTGCTGGAAGGACATGGAGATAAAGTATAATATTTCTTGTTATTTTAACAGAGAAAAATTTGAACCTAGGAAAGTTTCTGATTTTAAGACCACAAAGCTAGTAATTTTGTCTCAACATTTCATTATGAAAATCACCAAATGTACAGAAAGTTGAAAGAATCATGTGAATTCCCACTTACCCAACACCTGAATTCTTCAAATTACATTTGTTCTCTTTGTTTTATCACATATCTACATCTTTTCATCCTTCTATTCATACCTCTCTCCATCTTAGTTTTTTTTTTTGTTTTTTGTTTTTGTTTTTGTTTTTTTATTATACTTTAAGTTCTAGGGTACATGTGCATAACGTGCAGGTTTGTTACATGTGTATACTTATGCCATGTTGGTGTGCTGCACCCATCAACTCGTCAGCACCCATCAATTCATCATTTATATCATGTATAACTCCCCAGTGCAATCCCTCCCTCCTCCCCCCTCCCCATGATAGGCCCCAGTGTGTGATGTTCCCCTTCCCCAGTCCAAGTGATCTCATTGTTCAGTTCCCACCTATGAGTGAGAACATGCAGTGTTTGGTTTTCTCTTCTTCTGATAGTTTGCTAAGAATGATGGTTTCCAGCTGCATCCATGTCCCTACAAAGGATGCAAACTCATCCTTTTTGATGGCTGCATAGTATTCCATGGTGTATATATGCCACATTTTCTTAATCCAGTCTGTCACAGATGGACATTTAGGTTGATTCCAAGTCTTTGCTATTGTGAATAGAGCCGCAATAAACATACGTGTGCATGTGTCTTTGTAGTAGAATAATTTATAATCCTTTGGGTATATACCCAGTAGTGGGGTGGCTGGGTCATATGGTACATCTAGTTCTAGATCCTTGAGGAATCGCCATACTGTTTTCCATAATGGTTGAACTAGTTTACAATCCCACCAACAGTGTAAAAGTGTTCCTATTTCTCCACATCCTCTCCAACACCTGTTGTTTCCTGACTTCTTAATGATTGCCATTCTGACTGGTATGAGATGGTATCTCATTGTGGTTTTGATTTGCATTTCTCTGATGGCGAGTGATGATGAGCATTTTTTCATGTGTCTGTTGGCTGTATGGATGTCTTCTTTTCAGAAATGTCTGTTCATATCCTTTCCCCACTTTTTGATGGGGTTGTTTGTTTTTTTCTTGTATATTTGTTTGAGTTCTTTGTAGATTCTGGATATTAGCCCTTTGTCAGATGAGTAGATTGCAAAAATTTTCTCCCATTCTGTAGGTTGCCTGTTCACTCTGATGGTAGTTTCTTTTGCTGTGCAAAAGCTCTTTAGTTTAACTAGATCCCATTTGTCAATTTTGGCTTTTGCTGCCATTGCTTTTGGTGTTTTAGACATGAAGTCCTTGCCCATGCCTATGTCCTGAATGGTACTACCTAGATTTTCTTCTAGGGTTTTTATGGTATTAGGTCTAACATTTAAGTCTCTAATCCATCTTGAATTAATCTTCGTATAAGGGGTAAGGAAAGGATCCAGTTTCAGCTTTCTACTTATGGCTAGCCAATTTTCCCAGCACCATTTATTAAATAGGGAATCCTTTCCCCATTTCTTGTTTCTCTCAGGTTTGTCAAAGATCAGATGGCTGTAGATGTGTGGTATTATTTCTGAGGACTCTGTTCTGTTCCATTGGTCTATATCTCTGTTGTGGTACCAGTACCATGCTGTTTTGGTTACTGTAGCCTTGTAGTATAGCTTGAAGTCAGGTAGCGTGACACCTCCAGCTTTGTCCTTTTGACTTAGGATTGTCGTGGCAATGCGGGCTCTTTTTTGGTTCCATATGAACTTTAAAGCAGTTCTTTCCAATTCTGTGAAGAAAGTCATTGGTAGCTTGATGGGGATGGCATTGAATCTATAAATCACCTTGAGCAGTATGGCCATTTTCACGATATTGATTCTTCCTATCCATGAGCATGGTATGTTCTTCCATTTGTTTGTGTCCTCTTTGATTTCACTGAGCAGTGGTTTGTAGTTCTCCTTGTAGAGGTCCTTTACATCTCTTGTAAGCTGGATTCCTAGGTATTTTATTCTCTTTGAAGCAATTGTGAATGGAAGTTCATTCCTGATTTGGCTCTCTGCTTGTCTGTTACTGGTGTATAAGAATGCTTGTGATTTTTGCACATTAATTTTGTATCCTGAGACTTTGCTGAAGTTGCTTATCAGCTTAAGGAGATTTTGGGCTGAGACGATGGGGTTTTCTAAATATACAATCATGTCATCTGCAAACAGGGACAATTTGACTTCTTCTTTTCCTAACTGGATACCCTTGATTTCTTTCTCTTGCCTGATTGCCCTAGCCAGAACTTCCAACACTATGTTGAATAGGAGTGGTGAGAGAGGGCATCCCTGTCTTGTGCCAGTTTTCAAAGGGAATTTTTCCAGTTTTTGCCCATTCAGTATGATATTAGCTGTGGGTTTGTCATAAATAGCTCTTATTATTTTGAGGTACATTGCATCAATACCGAATTTCTTGAGCGTTTTTAGCATAAAGGGCTGTTGAATTTTGTCAAAAGCCTTTTCTGCATCTATTGAGATAATCATGTGGTTCTTGTCTTTGGTTCTGTTTATATGCTGGATTACGTTTATTGATTTGCGAATGTTGAACCAGCCTTGCATCCCAGGGATGAAGCCCACTTGATCATGGTGGATAAGCTTTTTGATGTGCTGCTGAATCCGGTTTGCCAGTATTTTATTGAGAATTTTTGCATCGATGTTCATCAGGGATATTGGTCTAAAATTCTCTTTTTTTGTTGTGTCTCTGCCAGGCTTTGGTATCAGGATGATGTTGGCCTCATAAAAAGAGTTAGGGAGGATTCCCTCTTTTTCTATTGATTGGAATAGTTTCAGAAGGAATGGTACCAGCTCCTCCTTGTACCTCTGGTAGAATTCAGCTGTGAATCCATCTGGTCCTGGACTTTTTTTGGTGGGTAGGCTATTATTGTTGCCTCAATTTCAGAGCCTGCTATTGGTCTATTCAGGGATTCAACTTCTTCCTGGTTTAGTCTTGGGAGAGTGTAAGTGTCCAGGAAATTATCCATTTCTTCTAGATTTTCTAGTTTATTTGCATAGAGGTATTTATAGTATTCTCTGATGGTTGTTTGTATTTCTGTGGGGTCGGTGGTGATATCCCCTTTATCATTTTTTATTGCGTCTATTTGATTCCTCTCTCTTTTCTTCTTTATTAGTCTTGCTAGCGGTCTGTCAATTTTGTTGATCTTTTCAAAAAACCAACTCCTGGATTCATTGATTTTTTGGAGGGTTTTTTGTGTCTCTATCTCCTTCAGTTCTGCTCTGATCTTAGTTATTTCTTGCCTTCTGCTAGCTTTTGAATGTGTTTGCTCTTGCCTCTCTAGTTCTTTTAATTGTGATGTTAGAGTGTCCATTTTAGATCTTTCCTGCTTTCTCTTGTGGGCATTTAGTGCTATAAATTTCCCTCTACACACTGCTTTAAATGTGTCCCAGAGATTCTGGTATGTTGTATCTTTGTTCTCATTGGTTTCAAAGAACATCTTTATTTCTGCTTTCATTTCGTTATGTACCCAGTAGTCATTCAGGAGCAGGTTGTTCAGTTTCCATGTAGTTGAGCGGTTTTGATTGAGTTTCTTAGTCCTGAGTTCTAGTTTGATTGCACTGTGGTCTGAGAGACAGTTTGTTATAATTTCTGTTCTTTGACATTTGCTGAGGAGTGCTTTACTTCCAATTATGTGGTCAATTTTGGAATAAGTGCGATGTGGTGCTGAGAAGAATGTATATTCTGTTGATTTGGGGTGGAGAGTTCTATAGATGTCTATTAGGTCCGCTTGGTGCAGAGATGAGTTCAATTCCTGGATATCCTTGTTAACTTTCTGTCTCGTTGATCTGTCTAATGTTGACAGTGGAGTGTTGAAGTCTCCCATTATTATTGTATGGGAGTCTAAGTCTCTTTGTAGGTCTCTAAGGACTTGCTTTATGAATCTGGGTGCTCCTGTATTGGGTGCATATATATTTAGGAGAGTTAGCTCTTCCTGTTGAATTGATCCCTTTACCATTATGTAATGGCCTTCTTTGTCTCTTTTGATCTTTGATGGTTTAAAGTCTGTTTTATCAGAGACTAGGATTGCAACCCCTGCTTTTTTTTGTTCTCCATTTGCTTGGTAGATCTTCCTCCATCCCTTTATTTTGAGCCTATGTATGTCTCTGCATGTGAGATGGGTCTCCTGAATACAGCAGACTGATGGGTCTTGACTCTTTATCCAGTTTGCCAGTATTTTATTGAGAATTTTTGCATCGATGTTCATCAGGGATATTGGTCTAAAATTCTCTTTTTTTGTTGTGTCTCTGCCAGGCTTTGGTATCAGGATGATGTTGGCCTCATAAAAAGAGTTAGGGAGGATTCCCTCTTTTTCTATTGATTGGAATAGTTTCAGAAGGAATGGTACCAGCTCCTCCTTGTACCTCTGGTAGAATTCAGCTGTGAATCCATCTGGTCCTGGACTTTTTTTCGTGGGTAGGCTATTATTGTTGCCTCGATTTCAGAGCCTGCTATTGGTCTATTCAGGGATTCAACTTCTTCCTGGTTCAGTCTTGGGAGAGTGTAAGTGTCCAGGAAATTATCCATTTCTTCTAGATTTTCTAGTTGATTTGCATAGAGGTATTTATAGTATTCTTTGATGGTTGTTTGTATTTCTGTGGAGTCAGTGGTGATATCCCCTTTATCATTTTTTATTGCGTCTATTTGATTCCTCTCTCTTTTCTTCTTTATTAGTCTTGCTAGCGGTCTGTCAATTTTGTTGATCTTTTCAAAAAACCAACTCCTGGATTCATTGATTTTTTGGAGGGTTTTTTGTGTCTCTATCTCCTTCAGTTCTGCTCTGATCTTAGTTATTTCTTGCCTTCTGCTAGCTTTTGAATGTGTTTGCTCTTGCCTCTCTAGTTCTTTTAATTGTGATGTTAGAGTGTCCATTTTAGATCTTTCCTGCTTTCTCTTGTGGGCATTTAGTGCTCTAAATTTCCCTCTACACACTGCTTTCAATGTGTCCCAGAGATTCTGGTATGTTGTATCTTTGTTCTCATTGGTTTCAAAGAACATCTTTATTTCTGCTTTCATTTCGTTATGTACCCAGTAGTCATTCAGGAGCAGGTTGTTCAGTTTCCATGCAGTTGAGCGGTTTTGATTGAGTTTCTTAGTCCTGAGTTCTACTTTGATTGCACTGTGGTCTGAGAGACAGTTTGTTATAATTTCTGTTCTTTGACATTTGCTGAGGAGTGCTTTACTTCCATTATGTGGTCAATTTTGGAATAAGTGCGATGTGGTGCTGAGAAGAATGTATATTCTGTTGATTTGGGGTGGAGAGTTCTATAGATGTCTATTAGGTCCGCTTGGTGCAGAGATGAGTTCAATTCCTGGATATCCTTGTTAACTTTCTGTCTCGTTGATCTGTCTAATGTTGACAGTGGAGTGTTGAAGTCTCCCATTATTATTGTATGGGAGTCTAAGTCTCTTTGTAGGTCTCTAAGGACTTGCTTTATGAATCTGGGTGCTCCTGTATTGGGTGCATATATATTTAGGAGAGTTAGCTCTTCCTGTTGAATTGATCCCTTTACCATTATGTAATGGCCTTCTTTGTCTCTTTTGATCTTTGATGGTTTAAAGTCTGTTTTATCAGAGACTAGGATTGCAACCCCTGCTTTTTTTTGTTCTCCATTTGCTTGGTATCTTCCTCCATCCCTTTATTTTGAGCCTATGTATGTCTCTGCATGTGAGATGGGTCTCCTGAATACAGCAGACTGATGGGTCTTGACTCTTTTTCCAGTTTGCCAGTCTGTGTCTTTTAATTGGAGCATTTAGTCCATTTACATTTAAGGTTAATATTGTTATGTGTGAACTTGATCCTGTCATTATGATATTAACTGGTTATTTTGCTCGTTAGTTGATGCAGTTTCTTCCTAGCCTCGATGGTCTTTACATTTTGGCATGTTTTTGCAATGGCTGGTACCGGTTGTTCCTTTCCATGTTTAGGGCTTCCTTCAGGGTCTCTTGTAAGGCAGGCCTGGTGGTGACAAAATCTCTAAGCATTTGCTTATCTGTAAAGGATTTTATTTCTCCTTCACTGATGAAACTTAGTTTGGCTGGATATGAAATTCTGGGTTGAAAATTCTTTTCCTTAAGAACGTTGAATATTGGCCCCCACTCTCTTCTGGCTTCTAGAGTTTCTGCCGAGAGATCTGCTGTTAGTCTGATGGGCTTCCCTTTGTGGGTAACCCGACCTTTCTCTCTGGCTGCCCTTAAGATTTTTTCCTTCATTTCAACTTTGGTGAATCTGGCAATTATGTGTCTTGGAGTTGCTCTTCTGGAGGAGTATCTTTGTGGCGTTCTCTGTATTTCCTGAATTTGAATGTTGGCCTGCCCTACTAGGTTGGGGAAGTTCTCCTGGATGATATCCTGAAGAGTGTTTTCCAACTTGGTTCCATTTTCCCCCTCACTTTCAGGCACCCCAATCAGACGTAGATTTGGTCTTTTTACATAATCCCATACTTCTTGCAGGCTTTGTTCATTTCTTTTTCTTCTTTTTTCTTTTGGTTTCTCTTCTCGCTTCATTTCATTCATTTGATCCTCAATCGCTGATACTCTTTCTTCCAGTTGATCGAGTCGGTTACCGAAGCTTGTGCATTTGTCACGTATTTCTCGTGTCATGGTTTTCATCTCTGTCATTTCGTTTATGATCTTCTCTGCATTAATTAGTCTAGCTGTCAATTCTTCCACTCTTTTTTCAAGATTTTTAGTTTCTTTGCGCTGGGTACGTAATTCCTCCTTTAGCTCTGAGAAGTTTGATGGACTGAAGCCTTCTTCTCTCATCTCGTCAAAGTCATTCTCTGACCAGCTTTGATCCGTTGCTGGCGATGGGCTGCACTCCTTTGCAGGGGGAGATGCGCTCTTATTTTTTGAATTTCCAGCTTTTCTGCCCTGCTTCTTCCCCATCTTTGTGGTTTTATCTGTCTCTGGTCTTTGATGATGGTGACGTATTGATGGGGTTTTGGTATAGGTGTCCTTCCTGTTTGGTAGTTTTCCGTCTGACAGTCAGAAGGACGGTCTGTTGGTCTGTTGGAGATTGCTTGAGGTCCACTCCAGACCCTGTTTGCCTGGGTATCAGCAGCAGAGGTTGCAGAAGACAGAATATTGCTGAACAGCGAGTGTACCTGTCTGATTCTTCCTTTGGAAGTTTCCTCTCAGGGGTGACTCCACCCTGTGAGGTGTGGGGTGTCAGACTGCCCCTAGTGGGGGATGTCTCCCAGCTAGCCTACTCAGGGGTCAGGGACCCACCTGAGCAGGCAGTCTGTCCGTTCTCCGATCTCAACCTCCTCGTTGGGAGATCCACGGCTCTCCCCAAAGCTGTCAGACAGAGTCGTTCGCGTCTGCACCGGCCCCCGCTGCTTCCCCTATTGGACTTCAGCTGTGGGCTGTCCCCAGAGGTGGAGTCTACAGAGACAGGCAGGCTTCCTTGAGCTGCTGTGAGCTCCACCCAGTTCGAGCTTCCCAGCAGCTTTGTTTACCTACTTAAGCCTCAGCAATGGCGGGCACCCCTCCCCCAGCCTCGCTGCTGCCTTGCGGATAGATCACCGCAGACTGCTGAGTTAGCAGTGAGGGAGGCTCCGTGGGCGTGAGACCCTCCCGGCCAGGTGTGGGATATATTCTCCTGGTGTGCCTGATTGCTGAAAGCGCACTATTGGGGTGGGAGTTACCGGATTTTCCAGGTGTTGTGTGTCTCAGTTCCCCTGGCTAGGAAAACGGATTCCCTTCCCTCTTGCGCTTGCAGGTGAGGCGATGCCTCGCCCTGCTTCAGCTCTCGCTGGTCAGGCTGCAGCAGCTGACCAGCACCGATTGTCCGGCACTCCCTAGAGAGATGACCCCAGTACCTCAGTTGAAAATGCAGAAATCACCGGTCTTCTGTGTCGCTCGCACTGGGAGTTGGAGACTGGAGCTGTTCCTATTCGGCCATCTTGCTCCGCCCCCCCTCCATCTTAGTTTTGATGCATTTTAAGGTAAGTTGTAGACATTAGTATACTTTACCTCTGAACGCTTCATGCATATCTTTTTGTGAGACAAAATTCACATACATGAAACACAGCGATCTTAATTTGCTAAATGCATGTACCTATATAACCCTATCATGACATAACTATCATCCATGCAAATTTTCTTATACTCAATTTCACCTTTACAGAGGCAATACCTGTTCTGATTTTTACCCCCACCATGGATTAGGTTTGCCTGTTCTAGAATTTCATATAAATTGAATGACACAGTGTAGACTTTTAAGTACGGCTTCTTTTTCTAAGCATGATTTTTTGATGCTCAGCAGTGATGTAGCATAGATCAATATTTTGTTCTTATAATTGCTTTATTTCATTGTATAACTATATCATAGTTTTTCAATCCCTTGTTAATGTCTATTACTGTACTATTTCAAGTACAGTAATATTACTGTACTATTTTCAATCCCTTGTTAATGTCTAAATCTGTACTATTTCCAGGTTTTAGCCTTCATGAGAATAAAAGCTGCTATCAACATTCTTAACGAGCATTTTGTGGCTATATGCATTTGTTTCTCTTAGGTAAATACCTAAGAGTGAAATCTGTGGGTCATAGGATAAGTGGGTAAATGTTCATATTTTAAGAAACTGACATCTTTTCCCAAAATGGTTGTATCGTTTTTTATACTCACTAACAAGGTGTAGGAGTTCCAGTTCCACATGTTCATCATTTGGTGATCTTGGTCTTTCTAATTTAGTCATGCTAGTGGGTGTTTACTGGTAACACATTGTGGTTTTAATTTGCATTTATCTGATGGCTAATTATGTTGAACACTTTTTGATGAGTTTATTGGCCATTTTTTATCTTTGGGATGTGGCTATTCATATCTTTTGCCCATGTTTCATTGGGTTGCACTTTTATTATTGAGTTGTAGGAATATTTTGCACATACTAGATATTAGTAAGTCATCAGTTACATGTTTTGAGAATGTTTTCCTTCTAGTCTGTGGCATACATATTCATTTATTTAATAGGGTCTTTTAATGAGCAGAAGATTTTTAACTTTGATATAGTATAATTTATCATTTCTTCTAGTCCTTAGTTATTGCTTTCTGTGTCTTAAGACATCTTTGTTTTGCCTCTAAATATGTTTTCCTCCTATTCTCCTGTTTGCTTTTAGATGATTTATGGTGTCCATTTTTATTTTTAGGACTATGATTCATTTTAAATTAATTGTGTGTATGATGTAAGGTAGGTGTCAAAGTTCTTCTTTTTTTTTTTTCCAAGTGATTATCAATGTGTTCTAGCATCATTTGTGGGATAGACTTTCCGTTTCTCACAAGATTGCATTGGCACTTCTGTAAAAAAAATTAAATCAAATGACTGTTTAATCTATTTTGGCTCTATTTACTGTTTCTTTGGTGTATTCATAAATTTTTATGCCACTAACGTTTTCTCTTGCTTTGGAGTTCTTGAAGTCATAAATTACAAGTCACACAGCATTTTCTTTGTTTTTCTCCGAAGTTTGCTTTGACTATTCTAGTTCTTTTGGGTTTCTATATACAGTTTAGAATCAGGTTTACAATTTCTCAAAAAAAAAAAAAAAAAGCATTATGGGACCATTATGGGGATTGCATCGAATTTATAAAACAATTTGGGAGATAATTGGTATCTTCACACTATTGGGTTTCACAATGCATTCTTCATTTATTTAGGTCTTTTGTTTCCCTTTGCAATGTTTTGTAGTTTTCAGTGTAGAGGTCTTTCGTGTTTTGTTAACTTCATTTCAAGTATTTTTCTTTGTTTTCCTTCTTTTATTGCATGTGAAATTTATTTCATATTTCATTTTTCAGTTGTTTCTTCCTTTATGTGAAATGCAATTAAATATTGAGTAAAACAACTCTATAGGATGCAAATAACTCTATAGGAAAAAACTAATAATCCAACAAAAAAGGGGCAAAAGATCTGAATAGACATTTGTCAAAAGAAGACATACAAATGGCACTGTTAAAATGCCCTTACTACTCAAAGCAATCTACAGATTTAATGCAATCCCTGTCAAAATACCAATGACATTTTTCACAGAAATAGAAAAAACAATTCTAAAATTTATAGGCAGCCACAAAAGACCTAGAATAGTCAAAGCTATCCTAAGCAAATAGTACAAAAATGGAGGAATCACATTACCTGATTTCATACTACAGAGAAGTAGTAATCAAAATGGCATTGTACTGGCATAAAAACAGACACATAGAGAAATGGAACAGAATATAGAATCCTGAGATAAATCCATACATCTATCGTGAAGTTATTTTTGAAAAAGCGCTAAGAACATACACTGGAGAAAGGACAGTCGCTTCACTAAATGGTTCTGGAAAAACTGGATATCCATATGCGGAAGAACAAAACTAGACTCTTGTCTCTCACCACGTACAAAACCAAAATCAAAATAGATTAAAGACTTAAATCTAAAACCTCAAACTATGAAACTACTACAAGAAAATATTAGGAAACTCTCCAGGACATTGGACTGGGCAAAGATTTCTTGAGCGATACCCCTCAAGCACAGTCAACCAAAGCAAGAATGAAGAAATGGGATCACATCAAGTTAAAAAGCTTCTGCACAGCAAAGGGAGAAGTCAACAAAGTGAAGAGACAATCTACAGAATGGGAGAAAATATTTGCAAACTGCCTATCTGACAAGGGATTAATGAACAGAATATATAAGGAGCTCAAACAACTCTATAGGAACAAAAACTAACAATCCAATAAAAAATGGGCAAAATATCTGAATAGATACTTGTCAAAAGAAGACATACAAATGGCAAACAGGTATATGAAAAGGTACTGAATATCACTGACCATTGGAGAAATGTGTATCAAAACTACAATGAAATATCATCTCACTCCAGTTAAAATGGCTTGTATACAAAAGTCAGGCAATAAGTAACGCTGGCAAGAATGAGGAGAAAAGAAAATCCTTGTACACTATTGGTGAAAACGTAAATTAGTACAACCACTATGAAGAACAGTTTGGAGGTTCCTTAAAAAACAAAAAGTTGAGCCACCATACAATTCAGCAACCCCACTCCTAGGTACATACCCAAAAGAAAGTAAATCAGTATATTGAATAGATATCTGCACTCCCATGTTTATTGCAACACTGTTTACAATAGCTAAGATTTTGAAGCAACCTAAGTGTCCATAAACAGACGAATGGATAAAGAAACTGTGGTACATATACCACAATGGAGTACTATTTAGCCATAAAATAAGAATAAGATCCTGTCATTTGTAACCACATGGATGGAACTTGAGGTCATTGTTTAAGTGAAATAAGACAGGCACAGAAAGACAGACGTCTCATATTTTCACTTATTTGTGGGAGCAAAAAATCAAAACGATTGTACTCATGGGGACAGAGAGTAGAAAGATGGATACCAGAGACTTGGAAGGGTAGTGGGGTGCTGGGACGGGCCAATGGGGATGTTTAATGGAGACAAAAATTAGGAAGAATGAATAAGACCTAGTATTTGATAGCACAACAGGGTGACTACAGTCAATAATAATTTAGTTGTACATTTAAAAAGAACTAAATGGGTACAATTGGATTATTTTTAACAGAAAGGATAAATGCTTGAGATGATCAATGCCATATTTTCTCTGATGTGATTATTACTCATTGCATACCTGTATCAAAACATTTCATGCAACCCATAAATATATACCTACAAATGAAGAATAAAATAAAATAAAATGATTTTCTATATTGACTTTGTATCTTGCAGTCTTAGAAATTCACTTATTACTTTTAGTTATTGCTTTGTACATTTCCTAAAATTTTCTGTGTAAACAAACACGCTATCTGCAAATAGAGACACCTATTTTTTTTCAACCTTCTTTATGCCTTCTTTTTTCTTTTTTCTTTTTTTTCTTGTCATATTGCTATAGCTAAGATGTCCAATAAAATGCCAAATAGACATAAGACTGAAATCCTGTCTGGTTCCTGATTTTAGGGGAAAATGGTCAGTCTTTCATAATTAATTGCAATGTTGGTTATAGGTTTTTCATAGCGGACCTTTATTTGCCTAGTAAGTTTTCTTTTATTTAAAGTTTACTCAGGGTGTGATTAAAGTCTTGAATGGGTGTTGAATTTCATTAAAGTTTTTTCCTATATCCATTAGGAAAATTGTATTTCTGTTAGTGTGCTAAATTGCATTGATCTATTTTTCAAATAAAGTAACAATGCATTTCTGAGAAGAACCACACATAGTCATAATATATTATGCCAGCTTGGTATAACTATATTTTATTTGTTAAAGCTTTTTACATCTATGCAATGAATATTCATCTGTTATTTTCTTGTAATTCCTTTTTTCAGGCTTATACATGCTGCATTAAACTGCCTTCATAAAATGAGTTGGAAAGTGTTTTCTATTTTTCTGAAAGACTTTTTATAAGGTTAATTTTATCTCTTTCTTAAATGTTGAATAGAAATCACTAGTGAAGTCGTCTGGACCTGGGATTTGGACTAAGGGAGGATTTAAAATTATAAAATTATTTCTGTATTAGACAAAGTGTTATATCTAATACTTTTTTATATCTAGTAAAATTTTAGGTCTAAATTTTATTATAATTTAGTAAATATGTTGTCTAATTTCCTTAGTGACTATATAGACTTTTCAGAGTATCTACTTCTTTTTATGTTAGTTTTCATAAGGTACATTTTTAAGTAATTTTC
This sequence comes from Trachypithecus francoisi, assembly GCF_009764315.1. Classification (NCBI taxonomy): domain Eukaryota; kingdom Metazoa; phylum Chordata; class Mammalia; order Primates; family Cercopithecidae; genus Trachypithecus; species Trachypithecus francoisi. Next base: position 109,464,089 of record NW_022681456.1, read on the forward strand.
CATTTCATGTAAGTTTTTGGATACATTGTCACAATGTTATTCATGATATTTCCTGATTCTCCTTTTAAAGTACGTAGGGTATGTACGGATAGTGCCTCTTTCATTCCTAGTATTGGTTTTTGTGTTCTTCTTTTCTTGAACTGTCTAGCTAGGGACTTATCAATTGTATTAGTCTTTTCAAAGAATGACATTGAGTTTGTTCATTTTATCAATTGTTCATTTTTCTATTTTATTGCTTTCTATTCATCTCTACTGTTTTCATCTTTTTTTGGTCCTTTTTTTCTTTCCTGAGCTTCTAAGGTCAATATGCATTTTCAAACCTTATATTGTAAAATGAATATGTAAAGCTATAAATTTTCCTCTGAGTCTTATTTTAGTTGTACTTCTTGAATTTTAAATGTGTAGTACTTTTATTGTAGTTAATGTATTTTAATATTATCTGACTTCTTTAGTGATTTCTTCTTTAACATGTGGATTATTAGTAATGTGTTGTTTAATTTCCAAATATTTAGAAACTTTTAGATATCTTACTGCATGAAAAGATCAAAGGTTACTTCCTTATCTCTGTGCCTGATGTTCCTGCCCTTTATGACTCTGTTGCCTTGAGTGTGAGTAGGACCTGTGCCTGGGTTCCAGCCAATAGCGTATGGCATGGAGGAAGGTCTCAAATCAGTAGAGTCTTTATTGAGCCAGCAGACCCAGTCAATACCTAGAACCTGGTGAGAACCTGGAGCAGAGAACCCAGCCTCATGAGAGCCTGGAATAGAGAACCCAATTGACCCTGACTCAAAGTCCTGAATCCTAGAAACTGTGAGATAATAAATGTGTGCAGTTTTAAGCTGCTCAGTTTGTTATAGTTTGTTAAGTAGCAATAGAAAATCAATAGTCTGACTATTCTTGATTTTTTAAATTTAATTTTATTGTGGTCAGAAAATATACTCTATATGATTTCTGTTATTTCAAATTCATTTCTCTTTATTTTCTGACTAAACATATAATTTATACCAGTACCATATTCAGTTAATAAGAAGGTACAATCTGAAGATGTTAGAAGTATTTTTAGAGTACCAAATCTCAAATAGTTTTATAAATATCAAATAGTATGAGGTGTGTTTTATAGTGTTCTAATACATCTTCTAAATCTTCATTGGTCATATGCCTATTTTTAAGTGTATCTTTCTAAAATCTGGACCCTTTTATTATTATTAAAAGTCTTTTTTATTTCCGATAACAATTGTCTTGAAGTTGGCTTTGTTTTATATTAATATAACCACTCCAAGTTTCTTATGCTTAATTGCTTTAATTGTATATCTTTCCCATCTACTTATTTTTAATCTACTCTTTCTAATACTTAAGGTGAATCTCTTTAGATAGCACATAATTTGGTCTTTTTTTTTTAATGAATCCATTCTGACTCTACATTTAAGCTAAAAGAAGATATACATTGAGTTCATATGCCAATGTTCAGTATTTTTCACTAATGAAGTGATCACTTATCTTTTCTGGTTCTGATAAATGTTGTCCAAGCTGGATTGTCTTACATGTGTCTTAGATTTCTTCTTTCTTAGACCATATTCATTTGTACTGACATTTATTCAAAGTGCAAAGTAGATTGTATCCTTGCCAAAATATTTCTAGGAAAGTCTCTGCTTCTATCTCATATCGGCTGCAAAATGTTGGTTGTAGTTCTGTGGCAGTGTAATCCTCACTTTTCTGATCCGAGTACTTGACCTCTCAGTTTGCTCTATAGGATCATTGTTCTTTGTGCTATGTGAATGGGCGTGGTGTTTTAAACCATTTGACTAAGAAAAGTCACTTACTACTTGAATAAGAATCTGTCAGGCATAAACTCAATTACACAGATACATGAATTCCATGATAATTCCAGGATAATATCATGAAACACATCCTTGGGTTTGCAACACACCTATGATGTCGGTTACACAGATACCAACTTGTGACTTATTCATATAATTAAGGCTCTTTGAAAACAAGACCAGAAGATAAAGCTGCTTTTTAAAATTTATAGACTTACAGGTACATTTTGAAGAATCTAGTTTATCCTATTGTATATCTCTTTACATCCTCCCATCTATTGTGTATGGTCAGGGTGGAAGCACTCAACATTTTGAACTTATTACTCCTTCAATTCAAAACTCTAGAAGTACACTAAATCATATATGTTGTTTTCTTACCAAGTAAAACCATGTGGAAATATCGTACATAAAATTGCCTTTGTTATTTAAAAGCGTCATAATTACATTCAAATGCTAGTGAAGTTTAAGAAAAGATTGCATCTTTCTCTTTTTGTCTTTTTCTTTTCAGCCCTATTCCTGTATTGGGTAATGGCTTTTATTACCAAAACAATAAAATTGGTTAAATACTGTCAGTCTGGTTTGGACATATCAAACCTGCGTTTCTGCATCACAGGCATGATGGTCATCTTGAATGGGCTCTTGATGGCTGTGGAGATCAACGTCATTCGAGTGAGGGTATGTAGCTAATGGCTTTTGTTTAGTTATTTGGATTCAAGACCCCAATATAAAAGATTACAGTTAGCCAGAAATCATTAGTATTTACAAGGATGAATACATGTATTTGATTTATATAATATAAAAATAAAGTTGAACTAATCACTAAATTCAGGCCATCAGTGTTTCAGAAATCTCAGTGTGACCCTAGAAACTATTTATTCATTCACAAATCTTGATTGATCAAATGCCTGCTATGTGTCAGATATTATGCTCAGTTACAGAAGAAATTGTTTTGAGGAGAAAGTTCAATCATCCGTGATTGGTCTCAAAGCACCCCTGGGTTAAGCAAAATATTCAGAAATTTAAAACTGAAAAGAAAACAGTGTAATCCAGTTTGCCCATTTCACTGATGAAGAAACATGTAGAGATAGCTTTGGTTATATATCCAAAGTAATATGGTCAAGACCCATACCTGGTTTGTAATTGCAAATCGATTATACTTTTCACCACTTAATACTGTCAGTTATGTTGTGTGAGATACTAGAGATAGATTTTCCAGTACTCATTTTTTATCAGAGAACTTTGAACTTGATCAGTGAGTAGAAAGATATATGCTGCAATGAATGTGGAGAGTAGTCAGTTAACATCAGGAAACCATAGATCAAGAGACTCAATAATGGTGTTAACACATTTTAATATCTAAACAATGTAAAAACCTTCATTTGGTTGACCCTATCATAGGATATCATGAAACATTGACTCTTAGTAAAAACTATCTTTTAAAAGGTTAACTGATCTTTCAGAATTGACCTCAAGAGGATTACATGCAAAATTCTGGCATTAACTAGTTAATCTAGTCACAACAGAAGGAAGTATCTCAAAGAATATTTCAGAAAGGGATGGAAGGAGGCTTTAAAATACAAATTTTGGTCAAATGAAAATGTAGAAAAGGTTGAAATTTTACTTTTAATATGTGGAAAATAATTGGACTAATTGTTAAACTGTGGAATTTTTCTTGCCACAGAGATACGTATTCTTCATGAATCCTCAGAAAGTAAAGCCTCCTGAAGACCTCCAGGATCTGGGAGTGAGATTTCTTCAACCATTTGTGAATTTACTGTCAAAAGCAACATACTGGTGGATGAACACACTTATTATAACTGCTCATAAAAAGCCTATTGATCTGAAGGCAATTGGAAAATTGCCAATAGCAATGAGAGCAGTAACAAATTATGTTTGCCTGAAAGATGCATATGAAGAACAAAAGGTAATTTAGCATCTGTCTTCTATGTGCTTAATTACAGAGAATGGTCCTATTGGCATGAACCCAGGAGGCAGAGCTTGCAGTGAGCCGAGATTGGGCCACTGCAGTCCAGCCTGGGTGACAGAGCAAGACTCCATCTCAAAAAAATATATATATATACACACACACACGTATACACACATATACATGTATACACATATATACATACATACACATATATACATACATATATACACATACATACATATACACACACACACATATATACACACATATATACCCACATATATATACACACTCATATATATATAAAGACACAAAGTTTAGGCCAGGCGCAATGGCTCAAGCCTGTAGTCCCAACAGTTTAGGAGGCCGAGGCAGGTGGATCACTTAAGCTCAGGAGTTTGAGACCAGCCTGACCAACATGGAGAAACCCCATCTCTACTAAAAATACAAAAATTAGCTGGGCATGGTGGCACATGCCTGTAATTCCAGCTACTGGGAGGCTGAGGCAGGAGAATTGCTTGAACCCGGGAGGTGGAAGTTGTGGCAAGCCGAGATCGCACCACTGCACTCCAGCCTGGGCAACAAGAGTGAAATTCTGTCTAAAAATAAAATAAAATAAAATAAAATAAAAAATAAAAATAAAATGACACAAAGCTTAAATCATATCTATGGTAAAGGGGAAGCAGATTTCCTTCATCTGTTTTCCTCTGTACTTTTGAATCATGTTAATTGGGGCTGGAAGACTGCAAATATCATTGCCATTTAAAATATTAGGATTCTCAACCACACTGGAAGGAAATAGAGTATGGTAAAACAGCTCACGAGTTTTTGGCTGTTCTCAATCAAGATCAACAAAGCATTTATGGTAAATGATGAAAATAATCTCCGTTTTGTGTCAGAAATACGTGTTATGAGATTAAATGGCAGGAAAAGGTTACAACAAATGAATCTGAGTCATTTCTCTGGTTTCACCTCTGGGAAAAGTATTGCATAAAATTTTTAAAACTGCTAAAGTAAAGATGTTTGCAGTCTTGCCTAAGCATCGCTTAATTTTTCTGAGTTCTCTTTACAAGAGAGATTAGCTTGAACTTGGTGTGTTAATGTCTACATAAACTTTGGAAAACAAACCATTTATTTTAACAGGGGGTTGCATTGGGAACGTAGTTGAACTCTACTCCAGTGAGTTGACTTCCTTCTCACAGTGAAAAAACTTTATCTACCTCCTCCCTAAGTTTTAATTACGATGATTGCTCAGGTCTTAAAATAGTATTTACAACAAACAACTGTAGCTGTGTGAAGCCGAGTTGACTTAAGTATAAATGATGTTCTTCATTTTGCATGTCTTTGAGGAATACCTAGGAAACACAAATCTACCATAATTTTTTAAAGTATTGACTACCATTCAGGGAGATAAGAAATACCATGGAGAAGAAACAACTTGAAATTGGGATAATCTGTTTTGTTTAGTTTGCAATCATCGGATAGGCAAACCTCTGGTAATCTAGTAACTCCAGAAATCTAGGTTACTAGATTAGATCTAGTAACCTAGATCTTTGTGCTTTACTCTTTTGCTTGCTATGTAATGTTATTTGGCAGTTTTCATGACAAATATACATTTACCAAATCAAAGAAAAGTGAAAATGAATTAAGCTTTAAGGATCCCGTGTCATCCTTTGATAACTAAAATAATAGAGTCTTAGAAAAACTGTCTTGTTTACTTCTCATTCTCTCTATTTTATTAAAATGCATTCAGTAGCTACTATTTGCATAGAAGGCAAGGATACAGAATTATGCATGCTGTGTTGAAAGGCACACATTAACATCAATTTTTAAACCCTTAAAATATTTTTGAAGTATAAGAAGGAATTTCCATACTTGAGATTAGTTACTGCTCTAAGCAGTTTTATTTTGTTACATCTGTTTTTTTTTTTTTTTTTTTTTTCCAGAAAAAAGTTGCGGATCATCCAAATCGGACTCCATCTATATGGCTTGCAATGTACAGAGCTTTTGGCGACCAATTCTACTTAGTAGCACATTCCGCTATCTGGCTGACTTACTGGGTTTTGCTGGACCTCTTTGTATTTCTGGAATAGTTCAGCGTGTGAATGAAACCCAGAATAGGACAAACAACACAACTGGAGTAAGTTCCTGGTGCTTTTCAAAGGAAACATATTATTGGTGGATTTCATTGTAATTGTCACTTTTTATTAATGCAGTTTTATGAGTTGTTCAAATAGGCTCTTTTTTCAGAGAATTGAATGCTTTTTAAAGGAAAGAAAACAGTAATTTTCCTTTTAGAAAAAAATCACGTGTTTATGTATTTATTCATTGAATGAATCTGCCAAACAAAATTATTCTCAGATTCAGAGGCTGTAAACATTTAGCAAGCGTTTACTGTGTGCCAGAAATTTTGTGTAGAAATTGCACATTGATTGTTTTATTTAATTTTTATAGCAATCCTTTAAAGAATTTTTTTTTTTTTTTTTTTTTTTGTTGAGACGGAGTCTCGCTCTGTCGCCCAGGCTGGAGTGCAGTGGCCGGATCTCAGCTCACTGCAAGCTCCGCCTCCCGGGTTGACGCCATTCTCTCGCCTCAGCCTCCCGAGTAGCTGGGACCACAGGCGCCCGCCATCTCGCCCGGCTAATTTTTTGTATTTTTTTAGTAGAGACGGGGTTTCACCGTGTTAGCCAGGATGGTCTCGATCTCCTGACCTCGTGATTCGCCCGTCTCGGCCTCCCAAAGTGCTGGGATTACAGGCTTGAGCCACCGCGCCCGGCCTAAAGAATTTTTTTACATGAGAGCTGGCTGAGTCACTTCTTTAGAGGCCTATGACCAATAACACTAGAAATGTGGTTTGTAATATTGTACATTTCTCTTTTCTTATATAATAAAAACCACCACCCTGTTTCACAATGATCAGGGCAAGTCACATTGTGATATTTTATTAGATATTATGTTATTATATTGGGGCTAATAGTATAAAATACTATGTGTTTACTATCATAAATACGTAATTTTTATTTTCTATTTTTGGTAAAGACTGCATTGTGAACTTCCTAGTTTCTTTCCAAGATAAGCATTGATTTTCGTAGTTCCACAGATGAAAACTATCGCCAGATGAATCCATTTTCCTTTTCTATTCTCTCAATGTGATTTCCTGCCATCTTTCCATCACCTATTAAAATGTTATGCAATATGAGAACTGACATTAAATGTTGCCTCTTCAGTGAGGCCTTTTCTGATCGTCCTAGTTGGAATTTGACCCCCGTTGACAGTCCCTTAACACACTCTTTTTATGTTGGCACTTACTGAAGCCTATTACTTAGAGATATGCTTATCTACCTAGGTTGTAAGCTTATGAAACAATTACGGTGAGCCATTCATATTTGTGTTCACAATGCTTAGCCCAGATCCTTGCACACATTATAAATGAAATGAACCAGGTATTTTCACCACTAATACACTTTGGTGATTTGTCTCTACTAGCCTAATTACATACAGATATCTAAATTCCACAGAGTTTATCCATTACCCTTCGCCCTTGCACACATCAGTCCGATGTTTTGCTGAGAAGGAATAGGACTTGTACATTTGTATATATTCCCACGAAAAAAGAGGAAGGGACCAGAAGTAAAATTCTACTAGGTCTAAATCATAGAAAATAAAGAGTGTCCAAACTGATATAATGTACTTAGTTAAATGTTATCTTTCCTTCTTTTCTAACAAACAAGTTACCATATGCTATTGTTACAAACAAAAATCAATTTTGGATATCCTTAGGCTGAATTCAGTCATATTCCTACTAAAACAAAATTTTGTAAGTCATGTTTTGTTACTGGTAGTGTTGCATGAGTGATATAGACAAATTACCTATTTTACAATTTGCTATTTATTTTATTAGTATAAATTAAGATATCTGAAAATCAGAAAAAGGCAACTGAGTAGAATTATTTTAAACTAATAAGGCTACCAAAACTGTATATTTGTTCCATTGGTCTTGCTGACCAGCTATCAATTTTGTAGCTTCTACTTCCAAATTAGAGTGTAAACTAACTTGCCTTTTTATTTACTGCTTACCATTTTACTAAAGTTGGATATACCTTTGCAGGAAATGCATTCTAATTTTTTTAAATACGTTTTACCTTTTTTTCTTCAATTAGGCATTTCCGTCACTCATTAATCAGGGATTTTATGGATTTGTATTGTATTTCACTGGTTTGCATTGTATTTCACTGCTGTGTTATACATACACTGAATTTTTATATTTAAATATTATGCATCTTATAGTAAATGCAAACTGTACACCTGGTCTATGAAAAGATGAGTTTTAATTTGTCACATTTTTTTCTTTTGGGACAAGATTTCAGAAACCCTTTCATCAAAGGAATTTCTTGAAAACGCTTATGTTCTAGCAGTTCTTCTCTTCTTGGCTCTTATTCTGCAAAGGACATTTTTGCAGGCTTCCTACTATGTAACCATAGAGACTGGCATTAACCTCCGTGGAGCTCTGCTGGTATGTAAAGGCTGTGAATAGAATTTGTTTCCTAAGAATGCTATATACCATTCAGTGATCAGAATAATAATAGCTTCGGTTTTCTTTCTTCATTCCATTTTCATTTTGGTATTACAACAACAACGTTTCTATGATCTACTTAATGAAAGAAACACAGCTAATTAATAAACCTGTTGAATTAAAAATAACTTTAAAATAATGTGAAGAAAAACTTTTTGAAATCTTACAATTACTTACCTTTTTCTGTTTGTTCTAGAGCTTATGCTTAAAGTTTAATGCTTATTTTTACTATATCACTAGAAAAAAAATAAGTCTGTATTTTGTTGAAATAAGTATACTGAAATAGAAATAACTATAGTGGTCGATTTAAGAAGATGACCTTATAGAATTTTTCTTTTCTTTTTTTTTCAAAAAAATTAAATGTTTGTTATTTATTTTCAATGAAAATAATCATAGTGTCAGTTTTAAACGTAGAGCTTTATGTACTCTTTTTTTTTTTTTTTTTTTGGTAGGCCATGATTTATAATAAAATCCTTAGGCTCTCTACGTCTAACTTATCCATGGGGGAGATGACTCTGGGACAGATCAACAACTTAGTTGCCATTGAAACTAATCAACTCATGTGGTTTTTGTTCCTGTGTCCCAATCTATGGGCTATGCCTGTTCAGGTAAGTAGATCAATATAAGTATGATTTTTGTTTGCAGAGGAAATAAAAAAAAAACAGTAACGCATTTAGCTCCATAAAAGGTGGCTAGTTTTTGAATGTGCAAATATTACACTCTTTTATAGAAAAGGAAGCTGAGACTCAGAAATGTTATAGCATAGGTTAAGAAAGAGAAATTAGAAATTATACTGCTTGGGTTCAAATATCTGCCCTGCCCCTCATTTACACAAGGGCTTAACTCCTCAAAGCCCTAGTTTTCTTAACTGTAAATGAGAATAATAATAGTATCTTTGTCGTACAGTTGTGGGAATTGTCAAGGTTAAATAGGTTAATAGGTCTATAGCATCTAGCGAGTGCTCAGCATTTCCTGGGAATCCAGTAATTGTTAGTTGTTAGTATTATCGCCTCGACTCATGTAAGTCACAGAGCCATGGTTTGACCCCCGTTTTTTTTTTGGCAAGCTCTCTTATAGCATTTCTAAACGAGAGCAATTGCTTTAATCAATCCCATAGTTTCAATAGTTAGTATATTGCAGAATGACAAACTCTATAAAATGGTAGGAACAGTGACAAACTGGAGTGCTATTTAGCTATTTCCTATGTAAAATAACATTTTAGTTAAAGACACATGTTTTCTTCTTCCCCTAATGAGCTAAAAATGGCAAAAGAAATATACTCAGTTTTTAGGCCAGGTGCAGTGGCTCACGCCTGTAATCCCAGCACTTTGGGAGGCCAAGGTGGGAGGATCACCTAAGGTTGGGAGTTGGAGACCAGCCTGAGCAACATGAAGAAACCAAGTCTCTACTGAAAATACAAAAAATTAGCTGGATGTGGTGGCGTATGCCTATAATCCCAGCTACTCGGGAGGCTGAGGCAGGAGAATCGCTTGAACCTGGGAGGCGGAGATTGTAGTGAGCCGAAATTGCGCCATTGCACTCTAGCCTGGGAGACAGAGCAAGAATCTATCTCAAAAAAAAAAAAAAGAAATATACTCAGGTTTTTCTTTTGTATAAGCTGGACATTTTTAATTATCTCAAGTGTTGCATTCTGTAGATGAAGCTCAAGCACTAGATCTTATTTGATACAATCTGTCATCTAAGTCCCTGTGTCTCACATTTATTAAAGTGCATAAAGTAATAAAGAAGATGCTAATTTTTAACTTATTGCTTGCCTTTTCAGTTTTTAATAGAAAACCAAGGCAAATAAAAGTGTGTAGTATGCACAGTGCTTGGCACAGAGTAGGATTTAAGATGTACTTTGTCTCATTGTATCAAAATGTACTTATATAAAGGTGGATTAGGTAGCTGCCTAGGTGGTATTATTTCAAGTGCACCAAAAATCTCTGAATGGTTGCATCATGGATGACCTTAAGGAATTTTTTGTTTTTATTGGATTTCCCAAACTACCTAATTAGCTAGGCAGTAAATGTGACATTGCCCCCAGAAAGCTGCTATTATGCTATTACCATTAGCATATAGGCATAAATGATATACTTGAACTGCATGGATACAGTTCATTAATTGATGTTTTGAGCGGTGATAAATCAGAGAGAGAGAGGATAGGAAAGCAGGGGTAAATTCTGAGTTTTAAAGGAAAAAGGGCCGGGCGCGGTGGCTCAAGCCTGTAATCCCAGCACTTTGGGAGGCCGAGACGGGCGGATCACAAGGTCAGGAGATCGAGACCATCCTGGCGAACACAGTGAAACCCCGTCTCTACTAAAAATACAAAAAACTAGCCAGGCGAGGCGGCGGGCGCCTGTAGTCCCAGCTACTTGGGAGGCTGAGGCAGGAGAATGGCGGGAACCCGGGAGGCGGAGCTTGCAGTGAGCTGAGATCCGGCCACTGCACTCCAGCCTGGGCGACAGAGCAAGACTCCGCCTCAAAAAAAAAAAAAAAAAAAAAAAAAAAGAAGACAATAGCAAACCAGAGAAGATAGGTCTGAATGGTTTTGCCCTTGGTTTGGGGAAAGAGAAGTATAATAAGACAGGGCACCAACTTTAGCTTTTTACCAGTTTTAGTTACCCCCAGTCTTCTTGTCAGTAAGTGACGTCTGGAGTCATAAGGAGGTGAGGAGCTCAGCTCATTCTCTTTGAGCCCCCGGACAACCATCCTCTACTCACATGATGCTGCCCGCTGTTTTTCATCCTCTCAGCCTTGAAAAGCTAGTACAATTCCAAGAGAATATAGAATGTCAAATTTATGGTGGGTGACAGCATTTTCAAGAAAAAATTTATGCCCTTTTAAAAATTTGAAGACTACTTTAGAAGCTCAAAAACGTCATGGGACCACTTTGCAACTTCATGCAATAAATTGGTTTGACATCAGTTGTACAGATTATCGTACTAAAAATACATTCCTAGCACTTAGCCTTCCCCAAATAAATCAGAGTAAAACCCAACTGTCACAGTTCGGTTGACTTGATGGTTAATTCTGTCCCTCTGGAGAACCTTAATACCGTTGACTTCCAAATAAACTTAATATAATAATTAAGAAATACTACAATTACACTAAAAATTATTTCCTTTCATACAATGGCTCCCACACCCCCATTCATTTTCCCTTTTCCATGTGTTTTTCTCTCTAGATCATAATGGGCGTGATTCTGCTCTATAATTTACTTGGATCAAGTGCATTGGTTGGTGCAGCTGTCATTGTGCTCCTTGCGCCAATTCAGTACTTTATTGCTACAAAGTTGGCAGAGGCTCAGAAAAGTACACTTGTAAGTAACAGCTTTTGGAAATTTAAATACAAAAATCGAGAAATGCTGTTTTAATTTTATAATGTAGGAAATTAATACATGCCACTCAAGAAAATTTGGAAACAATTATATTTCACTTCAGTTTCCATGTTGCAAAAACAATTCTTAAAAGTGGATTGGAAATTCAAAACTTAATGATCGTAGACTCGAAATACTAGAATTACAGTTCCTGATGTTTTAAAGTACCATGAGGTGATAAGGCTTTCAGTCTTCTTAGATCACTTGTCTAAAGAATCCTCTTAAGCATACTTTGAGGCTACTGAATGTCAGTTCTTGACGTGTAAGAAATGGATCAGGGCACAAGGGAAGGGTCAAGTTTGCTGCTTCTGAAATTATTCTTCCCTAGGGTAGACTCAAACCATGTGAAGATCTGTGGGGTCACACTGACATGTTTCAGTGGCAGCTGCTCTTGCTGAATATGTTTCTGGTCAACTTGGCAAGCAAGAAAAAGCCCAGTTACTGACCGTTTCTGGCTTCAATTTGCCATGAAATCATTTTATTTGAGCATGAATTTGCTGTTTATAGGGAAATATTTGCAAATAATAAAATTGTTGACAGCATGTTTACAAATAAAGTTTGATTAAATATGAGCCAGGCTGTCTGTAAATCAGGCATAAAATGTAGAGACGCTGCCACTGACAGGATTGTTTCTCAAGTTCGTGTTTCTACTGTGACAAGCAAGTTGCATGTCACGCAAGCGATTTTTATCACTTGTTTTTCTGCTGCTTTAGGTAGGTTACTCATTATTTCCGTCTGAGCCATCTATCCTTTTTATTCCAGCACACAAATACAGAAAGGTGTGGAAGAGCAGCTTAAGAGAGACATGATGAGTCCTAAACGTCTGTCTTTCATTTAGCTATTCATACCATAATCATTTACTCATTGAACAATCATTTGATAGGCATTTAAGACCCTGTAAAGACAAAATGTTGAACAAAAACCAGGCTGTTTGCTACTTTTGCTTTCTCTTATCTGTCTTTTGACCACTCTACTGCCCCCTTTGATAGCTAATTAGTCACATTGTACTTTGTTAGTAATTCTAGTATAACGTGGTGATAAAGGAAGCTGAAAACAGCTGGCTAAATTGAAGCTTTTGTATCTGCCACAAATCTCTCTACAATTATTGCAAGTTATAAGTGAATCTAAATTAGGCTTTAACCAAGAGCTTACAAAGAAGTATGTGGAAATCTCTTGATAGCTAAGATAATAGGCTTAGTTTCAATAACTGAATTCTGAAGATGAAATATGAATGCACATAACACTGTACCCTCATATTTTCAAATAAGAAGCCCACTAACTTTTCTTAAATTTATTATTTTTCTTCCCGTAAGTATGAGTGATAGAGTTGACTGGAGAAGACAATAAGTTAGATGTTAGGAGTCATTATAAGTCTCCTTATTAATCATTTAAATTTATGTCTATATTATCTGCAGACATGATTCAAGGAAATCATGTGAAACTTTAGAAAATTGTTTTTAGCTTTTATGTAAACCACAGCAACAGAGACATACATGTTTTTAGGTGGAAAGAAATGTTGAGGCCATCTCACTAAACTCTTTATTTCATGAAGCGCAAAGGGCTTAACTGCTTCTCCTGGGAATTTCACAACCTAATTAGTGAGTGACATGACCAGTCAGAAATCAAGATCTCCTCAATCCCCGTCCATTACGTGGTCCTGCCTTTCTGATTCACTTGGATGCAACTAGTATTATTTTTCTTTCTTTGTTTTATAGGATTATTCCACTGAGAGACTGAAGAAAACAAATGAAATACTGAAAGGCATCAAACTTCTGAAATTGTATGCCTGGGAACACATTTTCTGCAAAAGCGTGGAGGAAACAAGAATGAAAGAACTGTCTAGTCTCAAAACCTTTGCACTTTATACATCACTCTCCAGTAAGTTGCTGTTGCTGTAAGAACAGACGACTTTAAGGGCAACTAGAATAACCAACAGTCTGTTCAGTTTAGATTGTGATCAGTGAAACATTCTAGTTCTTCAAGGACACCTATTTATTTTCTAAACATGTGCTGTCCAATAGCCGCCAGCCACATGAGGCTATCTGTTTACATTTAAATTAAAGACCAAAGTAAGCACAGGTTTAGAGTCAAGTAGACCTGAATTTCATTCCTCACAACTAGTGTGCCCTTGACTATGTTACTCTACAAACTGAAATCCTTGGTTTTCTTCATCAGTAAAATGAAGATGGTGATGATAATAGTAACTGTGATTAAAACCCTTGTATCAGTTCAGTTAGGATAAATAGTTGGCTTTCGATCGCGCACTGCACTCCAGCCTGGGCGACAGAGCAAGACTCTGTCTCAAAAAAAAAAAAAAATAAATAAATAAAAAAAAAAAAAAAAAAATAGTTGGCTTTCAGTAAAAATGTGTTTACTGAAATTGATTTGACCACATTATGATTGATCTTCTTGTCCCCAGAGATTCTTTAACTCTTTTTACTTTTGTCTCAGAATACTCACAGGTAGCGCTTGTGGCTGCAGCTTTTACGCCGAGAAAACTTTGCCACAAAACATCTTGCTTTTATTATTATTTTGCATCACTCTAGGATATCGACTCTGGAAACAAAAGGCATCATTCTATTTGTAGCATTCTGTTTTTAGTAGTGGTGTTCCCGTTTACAAAATATAGTAACTCTCTCAATCGCTAAAAATGTCAAATCCTAGAAAACATAGCATTCTTATGCGTGATGTTAACATCTTTCTCGAACAGCGTTGGCCGAAGATTCATTCGATGAATCCGATTTTTTCCTAAATAGATGATTCAGATGATTGTGACAATTCTCTTGTTAGTTGTGTTTAGAAATAACTCCAAGAACAGTTTTTGCATTTTGTTTTCACATTAAAAATCAATCAGATTTGCTTCAGCCTCAAAGAGTGTGTTTATGTAAAACGAAATGAGTACTGGCAGTGAGTTACACTTTTTATTTTCTAAATGGGAAAAGGGTTAAAAATATTTGCAGCTTTCTAGCTTGTCTCCTTGGGAGCTTATGATTTGATATTTTCTTGAAGATTGTCAAGAAAATACAGCCATTTTTGAAAACTGAGGAGAAAAAACTATATCATTTTCAGGTGAAGGAAGCCCAACTTCATTCACATAAAACCCTTTGTTCCAATATATTTTCAAGAATTTCAAAATACAGAGTTCTTTCATCTTCAACTCTAAATTGTAAAAGCAACTGTTTCAAAAATATTGCTTTTTTTTCCTCAAAGTATGACTCTGAGTATTCTCATGAATAACAGGGTTTATGTTAGTATAATTTACACAAACTTAGCAAAACTACTCCCACTGATATTTGGTTTGATTTATGTGTCAGTTTTGCTAGTCTCTGTTGCTCCCAAGACCTTTAGCAAATTAAAATTTGGGAAGTTTATATATTGTTTCCTCTTGAATTACAAACTCCTTTAGAGTTTAAAGATTATAAACATTTCTTTTGTGAAATAGATTTAGAGAAAATATTTGGCTTATATAATTGTTTTATTCTAATCCGAACGCTTGGTGTATTAGACGTAAAGTTGGAAGGAGTTTTATCTTCCAGCAATGCACCACTAACACGGCGTCAAAATGCTAGAAGACAGGCTGATCAAGATTTACTTGCTTATATTGTACTACTCTAAGTTGGTGACCCCTTCGATATACATCTTTCTCTTCAGAGGACTGAAATTCTCTTAAGAAGGATGGATGCAGCCAGAAATAATGACAGCAACAACAGCAAAGATATATTGAGAGTATACCTAGCCAACTATTGCCATAAGTGGTTTTTCATATACCATCTGATTTAATTATTACAACAGCCCAGGGGTTTTGATTCTATTATTTATTTATTTTTATATATTTTTGGAGACAGAGCCTCACTCTATCACCCAGGCCAGAGTGCAGCAGTGCAAACTTAGCTCACTGCAGCCTTTAATTGCTGGGCTCAAATGCCTCAGCCTCGCAAAGTGCTGGGACTACAGGCATGAGTCACCATGCCTGGCCTAGATTTTATTATTAACTGCACTTTAGAAATTAAAAGATTGATGTATACAGAACTTAGGTAGCTTGAACTTCTTTCAAATCATCCAGCTGCTAAAGGGCTGAGGTGAGATGAGAATCCAGCTTGTGTGTCTCTAGAGATGAGAGTTGGGTTGGTATTTGAGTCAAATCCAAGAGGAGAGAAGGTAGAGGAGGCCATCCTAGGGGAGAACAATAAGAAGTAATGAGGGGTAAAGTACATTATCTTGTGTTCTTGATAGGCAGCTGGGATTCTTGAGTCAATGGAGCAAAATTCCAGTTTGACCACTTCAAGTTTTATTATTTTGTTCAGTACAGTCTTTTTGGTGGTGAGTTGAACAGAGCTGGCTATAAATCTTAGCTCTGACACTTTGTAGTAGTATGGCCTTGAGAAAATTACTTATATCCTCCTTGCCTCAGTTTCTTAATCTGTAACATGAGCTAGTAATAATATCTACCATGTAGGATTGTAAAGATTAAAGAAAATAATGAATACTACAAACATTTATTGAGCACACACTCCATCTCAGGCACTATGTCAAGTGCTTCATATGCATCTACTACAAAGCAGGTTAAAAGAAAAGAATACACTTAGAAAATAGAGTGACATTACAGCAAAAGAAACTATCATCAGAGTGAACAAACTACACAATGGGAAGACATTTTTGCAATCTATCCATCTGACAAACGTCTAATATCCAGAATCTACAAGAAACTTAAACAAATTTATGAGAAAAAAACCCTATTAAAAAATGGGCAAAGGACATGAAGAGACACTTCTCAAAGGAAGACATTTATGTGGCCAAACAAACATGAAAAAAAGCTCAACATCACTCATCATTAGAGAAATGCAAATCAAAACCACAACGAGATACCATCTCACGCCAGTCAGAATAGCAATTATTAAAAAGTCAAGAAACAACAGAGGCCGGTGAGGCTTTGGAGAAATAGGAACGCTTTTACAGTGTTCACGGTAATGTAAATTAGTTCAACCATTGTGGAAGACCAGTGTGGTGATTACTCAAAGACCTAGAACCAGAAATATCATTTGACCCAACAATCTCATTATTGAGTATATACCCAAAGGAATGTAAATCATTCTATTTTAAAGATACATGCTGCATACGTTTATTACAGCACTATTCACAATAGCAAAGACATGGAATCAACCCAAATGTCCATCAGTGATAGCCTGGATAAAGAAAATGTGGTACATGTACACCAGGGAATACTATGCAACCATAAAAAGGAATGGGATCATGTCCTTTTCAGGGATATGGATGGAGCTCGAAGCCATTATCCTAACCCAGGAACAGAAAACCAAACACCACATGTTCTCACTTATAAGTGGGAGTTGAATAATGAGAACACAGGGACACAGGGAGGAGAACAACACACACTGGGGCCTAGGAGCAGGGCAGTGAGGAGTAAAGTAGCTAATGCATGCTGGGCTTAATATGTATAGTAAACCACCACTGCACATGTTTATCTATGTAACAAGCCTACATATCCTGCACATGTATCCCAGAACTTAAAATAAAATAAAACAAGGTGACAATAGTCAGAGAAAGAAGATTGAGACAGAAATGTGGCTCCTCATCTGTGTTATTACAAAACTCAGATCAGTGTTTGGATTCGTGGTACTGTTGAGTCTATGTTTGACAACTAAGTCATATCTGGACTGGCAAAAGCACAGTCTGATTCTGTTCTATGTACAGTGGTAAGGATAATTCCTGAGAGCAGAAGATTTTTAAAACCCGAGTCCTCTACTGTTAAGATAATTAGATTCTAGGCCGGGCGCGGTGGCTCAAGCCTGTAATCCCAGCACTTTGGGAGGCCGAGACGGGCGGATCACAAGGTCAGGAGATCGATCGAGACCTTCCTGGCTAACACGGTGAAACCCCGTCTCTACTAAAAAAATACAAAAACTAGCCGGGCGAGGTGGCGGGCGCCTGTAGTCCCAGCTACTCCGGAGGCTGAGGCAGGAGAATGGCGTAAACCCGGGAGGCGGAGCTTGCAGTGAGCTGAGATCCGGCCACTGCACTCCAGTCCGGGCGACAGAGCGAGACTCCGCCTCAAAAAAAAAAAAAAAAAAGATAATTAGATTCTAGCTTCTCACTCTGCTGTTGCCTGGCTCTGTTATTAGCAATTCAGTTCATCTTTGGTTTCTCAGTTCCTAAAATTCTATAGTTTATGACTGTTTGACTATAAATCATCAACTTGGATTTTTATTTTTACTGTTACTTCCAAACACTAGTATTTCAGGCTAAAATGTGAGTTTTTCTTATTTCAACTAGGCATATCATGTTGATCCAATGATAGTTAAATATATTCCAGGAGAGATATTTAAACACGCAGAGAGTCCAGGATATGGAGTTATTTTATTAACTGAAAGGGTCATAAATGAATATTAATATCACTGCTGGAAAGAGAACTTGAAGTGATATCAAATTCTTGTTTTTAATCTGTGTAATAACCTGATTTCACATATTTAAATTAGTTTAGTGGACTAAACAAAAGATAGACTGTAACCCCTCTCTAGAATACACATTTGTTAAGTTCTAATAATTTTTATCATTAAAGGATGATTTTATATGAATTCTAACATTTCGTAAGAAAAAAATCCAATAAAGAAAAAAAGATACTGGTTAAGACTAATGTATGGGAGCTCATAAAACTGCAGACAAGTAGATATTAACTGTGAAGTGTTTGTGGACTTCAGACACAATGACATTTAATACTCTTTGTTCTTCCTGTCTTCAAAGAAAGTTAAAGCAATAATAGATGATTAAAGTTACTGAAAATGTTTTCACAGTTCAATGAAAACTAATGCATTTTATTTCTTTCCACAGTCTTCATGAATGCAGCAATTCCCATAGCAGCTGTTCTTGCTGTAAGACACTTTTTCTTGCTTTTAGAAATGAAACCAAGTCGGTGTTTATAAATGATTTATGAGCAAGAATGTGTGGGTAGTAATGTATATTACCTCACCTCTGTGACTTCCTTCTATTGCCGTCTCCGTTGCAAGAGTTCTTATCCAGACTTTCTCAATAAAGACACTATGGACATTTTGATCCAAATAAATTTTGTTCTAGGGGCTGCCCTCTGTGTTAGGACGTTTAGCAGCATCCCTGGCTTCTAGCTACCAGGTGCCAGTAGCAACCTCAGTTACAACAATCAAAACATTGCCAAATGTACACTGGTACATTTGCAAACATTGCAAAATGAACAGTGGTTGGGAATTAACTGTTCTAATCTCAATGATCTAGTTCCCAGACATTCTTACAACAGGATGGAGCCAGATCATCAACCAGAAAATCCTTTAATTGCATTATATTTCATACTAAAGTGACAAACTCGGCAACTGGTATTATTTGTAGAAATGTAATTAGCTGGGCATGATGGCGCATGCCTGTAGTCCCAGTTCATTGAGAGGCTGAGGTGGGAGGATCACCTGAGCCTGGGGAGGTCAAGGCTGCAGTGAGCCATGATCACGCTACTGCACTCCAGCCTGGGCAATGAAGTGATACCCTGTCTCAATAAAAAATGTAAATAAGTATTCTTTGGGTATTAATGCTGACAGTTTTAGTAAAGATCCACAGTGAGGACCCCAAAACAAGAGAATATTATTTTTTCTCCTGGAATATTTAGTATTGCTTGGAAAGGGCTTGACTGGTTGTCAAAAAGTCTGGGTTCTCTACCCCTTTATTCCTCCTACTTAGTAACTGACAGAGTCAATTATGTAATCTGTAAGTAGAATTTTTTTCTAACTTTCTCATAAGTTTGCCACCATAATTGCAGGTAAACCTTTCAGGACTCACCAAAAGCAAGTATTGTTTTAATTAGGGAGTTTTGGATGAAGTCATTGTTATCATAGTTACAATGGACATACTGGCGTAGCAGAATGTGTTAGGTTTTTCAGATAAGACTGAATGTACGCATGTGTCAAACTTTTTCCAGCTTTCTCTAAAGAACTCCTTTCTTTGCACAGACGTTTGTGACCCATGCGTATGCCAGTGGAAACAATCTGAAACCTGCAGAGGCCTTTGCTTCACTCTCTCTCTTCCACATCCTGGTCACACCGCTGTTCCTGCTTTCCACAGTGGTCAGATTTGCAGTCAAAGCCATCATAAGGTATGCACTGAAGTGTTTGACATTTTTTGCTTGTTGATAATAGACATGATGTGTGCTATGTGTGCTAATGGGAGTATTTGAAAAAATATAGAAAAGAACATTAAAATCACCAGCAGGAGATAACCATTGTTAAAAATTATGGTATGCTACTTTTCAGTCTTTTATTTATTTCATGTAAAAATAATTATTTCAAAACAAAAATTTTAAATGTATCTAGCGTTTGTCTCCTGATTAAACTTTTTAAAAATTATTCTCCCCTCATTTAAGTTTTATAATATGCCATGTTGACTGACTATGTAATATTCTATGTTGGAAATATTCTAATTTATTTAATGATTACCTTTTTATTGAACATTTAGAATGGTTCTGTTTTCTCCCTAACAATAACATGGAAGTTCACACATCGCTGTTTGTCTTTAAACTTTTCTCTGATGATTTTCTCAGGTTGGATTTCTAGAAGTGAGGATACTAGTTTTAATAATAGGCACATTTTTGAGGTCCTTGATGAATATGTTGCTTTCCACTGAAGCGGTAGTAGGTCAAAGAGGGCACACATTTTTAAGATTTTTAGAAATGAATACAGCCATAATGTTTTCCACTAAAACTGTGCCAGTTTATATTGGCAACAATAGTGACAGAGAATGTTCTCATCATCACATTTACTATTTTAATTTTAGTTTAATCTGGAAAAAAATCCAGGCTTAAAGTCTCTGAAAATGGTAAGAATTGTAAAACCATTTTGTATTTTGCTCATTTAAAATATGCTTCTATAGTGTTTCCAACCAGTGCAGATTTTTGTCTCTTTATAATTTCTCATAATGCACAACTAGAAAAATAGATGCGATATGATAAGACAATTTTTCCACCATTTTTACTTATATAAATGTTACCAAACTAGATGATACACTGCCTATACCATAGTCTATATGTCTTATGCCCCCATAAATAAGGCTGTCTTCAAAAGGAATTTTTCATTTTAGATATATGCTCTTTATAAACCTATAAAACCTCAGAATGCTTTGTAAACAGTCATGATCATATTTATATCTGGCTTTTGAAAGAAGTATCAAGATGTTGCAATATTGAAGACAAATTAGAAAATTGAGCCTTTAAATATATGAAGTAACATGTTGCAATTGACAGAAACATAGAACATCATTTGTGAGACTTTTAAAATGAGATAATTTTGCTAGAGTCTATATATTACTGAGAAAACTAGACTTTGTTATTCAAAATACCAGAATCTTCAGCTTTAAGCCAATAGTTTGCACTGGCTTAACAATGGCTTAATGCCAAGTAAAATTAAAATGCGTATAAATCATCTTATAAGCCAAATTCTTACAGAATATGATAGTGTAATATAGTTTCAGTGTCAACCTCTGAGACATATCATTAACAACCAGTTCTAGAGCTGTTAGTGTCTAAAGCTCAAGCCTTCTAGCCACATCTGCCCTCATTTTCTTCTTGTTCTGCCTTCTGAAACACTTGTCCATATCCCTGACTACTTTGTGTAGCCTCACTTCCAAATTAGGCAGTGCTCTGGAAGAGAAGCTACTTCACACAATAAAATTGATAAATGGCCAGAGTCTGCTATTTTGGTCCTTATTTTCATTTTCTCCACTCAACAACTGTCCCTTTCATGGTTGCACTTTTATTTGGAATTTGACTTTATACTACAAGTGGAGGTAGAAAGCAGTTGATAACTTGCAATAGATAACATCTCTGAAATCAGGAGGTTACCAAACATTAAAAGGACTTTGAGTTGATTAAAAAACAAAACAATCTAGGGGTGTCCCTCCAATCCGTGGTATGTCATTCTGTAGTAGTAAATCCTAGTGCAGTGGAGAATGGGTATCCCTGTATATTTCTGCATAGCACTCTCCCTTTTGCACATCTCATGGAAAAGATATTTGCCAGTTTGATAAAGACCAGTCTTTTTTCAGGGCTCAGTTCCAGATTTCCCAAGCCATAGGCCAAACAAAATCTGCTTATAAAAGCCTGATTCTCTCAAATGAGTTTCAGTGGTTGAATTGCAGGTCCTACAGAGATGGCTGGTCCACAGAGAACATTAATCCTTTTTCCCACTGTGTGCTAGTTCTGGAACCCAAATAAGTGCTCTCCCAGTGTTGACTGGACTTAGAGCATTTTCTTCTGTGCCTGGGAACCCGTGACCAACCTTTAGTGCCAGTTGGCCCACAGTGAGTTGAGCAGCCTGTTTATAATCGGAGACTTTGGTCAGCTGATTTTGAAATCTCCTCTTCAGGAACTGTGGAAATTCTAAGTCCCTCACCGCTCTCTTAAATACATTTAGAAACTTGGTGGGTTAGAATGGGATAAAGCACACTCTCAAACTTGTGTTATATATGCATGTAAGAGACTTGTAAACTTCTCTACTGGAGGAAAATTTCATACCATGTTCAATTCTCGGTTCCAAAATAATTCTATGCTTTCTTTGAAAAAGGTTTGGGTTATTAGCCAAAGTTGTCTTCATGGCATTCGATGACTGAGACCTGTATACATCTCATAAAATGGAAGAATGAGGCAGGTGTGATTCAGATTGTCTCCTCACACCTCCCAGCACCCCACACCATTTGATTTTTCTGGACATTTTATGATGAAGTGTTCTTGTTTACTTTCAAAAAACAGAATAATGAAAAGTAACTATTATCTAAAATAATAAAATGCTCAAAGAAGAGAGAGTTCTTTTTTAGGAGACTTGCCTCACTTCTCCACTTTGCTTTATTTGTAAAGAAATAATATATGTGTTTTGCTCTTTTGAAAACAATATGTTATGTCCTTTATAAATAATTTGAGCAATTTGAGCTTAGGTTTCTATACATTGTGTTTGATGCACAATTCAATACCTATGTCTGAAGAGGCTATTTACCAAGAGAAAAACAAATCCGTCACTTTGTTGGGAAATAACTTTATGTCTTTGCTCTCATGTACCTCCCAAAGGAATGTATGCATGACTTGTCCACTGCATTACCTTCAGTCAAGTACATTGTTATTGATATTTATCATAAAGCATATACGTTGGCCTGGTCTTTGTATTTCAGTTTACAAAATTTTATAATTCCTACCAAAAAAAAAAAAAAAACCCACGTGACTGCTGGCAACAAAGTCCGTTTTCCCAATTAATATAGCACTTGTCCAGGGTACTTAAGCTGTGTCTACCCACCCAAAGTGTAAGACCTTAAATATTTTTGTGAATGGTCTAAACAAATGAGAAAATAGTAAAATACTGATTTAGAAAGGTGGTAGAGGCAGGGTAGCAAATTGATTGGTATAAAATATACCTGCTTTCAAATCCTAGCACTGCCAGGAAATACTCATTGTGTGACCTCAAACATGATTTAGTGTCTCTGTAGCTCAGCTTCCTCACTTGTCAAATGGCACGATAATGTTACCTGCTTATGATGGTTGAGAAAATTAAACGAAATAATACATAAAAAGTACCCACCATGTTGCCTAAATATCTTAGGTATGTTACAAATCTCCATTTTACCATCTTACCACCATTTTACTCATCTCCACCCCCTGCCTCAGAGCATCTTCTGTGGATGTGCATTCATTTATTGACACAGGTACATTGCTAGGCATTAAGAATTCCAAAGATAAAGACAGACTGAAATCTGCAGGGAGTCCACAGCCTAGTCAGAGAGATGAGGAAGGGAAACTAATTACCATATGATGGGTTATGGTGTTATAAAGCTATACACAGAATGCTATGGCCTATAATGGGCATCCTTGAAGCTTTTTGAGAGAGAAGGGAAACTGTGGTCAGTAAACATTTGAAGGAGGTGGTGGCTCTTTCGTAGAATCCTTAAAAATAGGTAAGACTTGGAAAGCTGGAGAAAAAAATGTAAAACGTGTTTTAACAGAGGGAGCAGTATATTCAAGGGGAAGAGGTGGGTAAGTAGGTGGGAAACCTTGGTATCTTCAGGAGATTGAAAGTAGTTCAGTGTCATTGGAGGAAGGGTTCTGATGTGGGAATTATCAGGGCATGAAGCTGGAGAGTAAACTCCTGAGCAGCTTTTAGATGATGCTAAAGATGCTGAAAGGCAACTGGATGCCATTTGTGACTTTAAGAAGCAGGTTGTTACATGCACAGATTTGCATTTTAAAAATATAAACCTGGAAGCATGGTGGAAATTACTTCACACTTGGTCAGGATTTGTGCATTTTCCATAATTGTTTTACCTCTGTGATTTCTGAAAGGACCTCATACGAATAGAAAATGCTTTTTGTATTACCCATTTATTATTTCATTAGGCATTTCTTGAGGAATTACCATGCTATATTTTAGGTATTGGGATAGATTCTAAAGATGAAAATCTTTGCTGTTAAAGAGTTCACAGTCTAGAGAGAGAGATAGACATGGAACAAACGACAACAATGACAAAACGGTAGCGCCGGAAATCCTCAGCCAGAGAGTCTAGAATGACTGGGGACATGGGAAAGGAAGGGAAGTAAGTAATACTAACAGATGGGTTAGTATTGGCATCCATTGGTGGTCTTTGTCATTGATGTTTCAAAGTGGGATGTTATGAAGAAAGAATGTCGTCCCCATTCCCAATCAAGGTCAGGGATTGTTGCTTCCAATGCTCAGGAAGAGTGGGGCTCATTTATTCCATAAAAGCTTTGAGGCTACATTGGAAAGATTAGTGATTCGTATCTATACTAGAAATGGGAATGGAGAATTGAACCAACCGACCTTACTTAATGTCTGAATCATTGGTTTATCTCTTCTTTGATTTATTCAACAAACATTCCTTGAACGATATGTGCCAGGCATTGTTAGATTTGGAGTCATAAAGGCAAACGAGCCTGGCTGCTCAACTTTCTTTTTTGTGCGAAGAAATAGTGTGAGACTGTTTAAAGGTGTTCCTTTGATTGACAGAGCTGCATTTCTTAAAATCAAGTCTTTTCAAAACATAAGAACAGAATGACAATTACAATCTATATAAGTGAGGATGAAATAACTGCCATTTAAGAGGAATAAAATAATGTTTCATAAGCCATTTATAACACTGTTTTTCAAGTCTATGTGGTCAGACTTTGCTGTCAAAGACTCAAAGAAAGTATACAAACTGAAGCTCTTCCTAAACATTTACCTCTTTTAGTTCCCTGGAAGTGCAATTTGACAGCTAATAGATTGGCTCAATGGATTTTCGTCTTCCTTCATGTTTCTAATGAATGCAAAGCCAAAACGCTTAAAGATCATAGGCAGCAGACTAAATTAAATTTACTTTTTTCTCATTTTGTTATTGTGTCACAAGAAACAAGTTCTGAAGACTTGTCTGGTGGAACTTGACTATAAGTTCAAATAAAATTTTTTAAAAAGAAACCATTTATTTCATACATACATTTTCTAGTTTCCTATCAAAGGCAATACCTCCCCTGTAGTTGCTGCTGCACGTACCAAGCAACTTTTTCCACCTGCTGCATCCTAGCTTGCCAAAAGGAACACTTCTTTTCCTTTGCAACTTCATTGAATTTCCTTTTGTATGTTATTTTATTTCTAGGATGATGTTTACAAACCACATTATTGTTTTCTTTGTTTTACTTATTTATTTTTGATCCTGATCCTATGACACTGGTTTGAGAAAGTTAGAATGGGTAGAGTGGATGAGCCAAGGAGTCTTGTGCCCAGCCTAAGGAGGTTACAGTAAAGAATGTTTGCAAACCAATCTTCTAGAGCAGGGCCTCTCTAGAGGTGCTTGTGAAGTGCCTCTGGGTGTTGGTCAAATGCATAACATGATTCTTATTTGGAGGCAGGGCTGAGATTTTCTGTTTTTAATAAGCTCCCAGTTGATGTTGATGCTGCTGGTTCTTGGCTGAAACTTTTGAGCAGCAAGACTCTAGAGGCCCCTCTCCTTGCCAGCTTCAGAAAATGTGAATAATACACAGTGCTGAAGCAAGATACACAGTGACCAAGGATTCCAGATCTGCATGTTACATGCTAAATGGTTTTAGGCAGGTTACTTAGCTTCTCTGTACATCACCTCCCCATCATTTGTAAAATTAGAATACTAACAGGAATTTCCTCATTGGTGTTATTTTTAACCACCCCGTTCCAAGTTCCTAAACAACGTCACTGTTTTTGACAAGGAATATAATTGCAAAAAAATGCACAGAAGGTTGTGTGTTGAAATTAGGGTGACAAGTGGTCCTGACTTTTCTGACATTTTTCTGGTTTTAGCACTGAAAGTCCCATGTCCTGGAAGCCCCCCTGTCCTTGGCAATTTAGGATATTTGGTCGATGTAGGTGAATTCCCAGTTGGTCTTGAAAAATGACTCTCGCAGGCATCGTACTCATCATAATAATGTGTGTTAAAATTGTTATTTAGGTAGCATTTTGTTAGTGGTGGTTTTATTGTTGACTCTTATTCTGTGTTTGTTGCTTTTTTGCAGTGTTCAAAAGCTGAATGAGTTTCTCTTGAGTGATGAGATTGGTGATGACAGCTGGCGAACTGGTGAAGGTTCACTTCCTTTTGAGTCCTGTAAGAAGCACACTGGAGTTGTAAGTGCTTTATTTTTGTTATGGAAGTTATGAATAGAGGACAGTCTCAGCAGAATGGACAGATTAATATGAGTGAGATTATAAGAGATTATAAGCTTCAGTTTTTAACCCATGTGAAGAAAAATTGCCACTTGCTTCTGTACAACCTCATGAGTCTAAAATCAATAGACAAATGTATAAGGCTTGTCTTTATAAATCCAGAAAAAAATTATCCTAAGAGATAATACATGTTTAATTCAAAAGGAAATTGAGAGTTTGGTTACTCCAAATTTATATTAAAATAACATAAAATAAGTTTACGACTCATGCACCATTTTCTTATAATACCGTTTAGCTATACTACACTTTATAGTTTAAAACATATTTTCTGATGCATTTTATATTTTTTCCACTTAATATATTACATTGTCTCTTTTTATTTTCCAGTTGAATTACATTACATTGTCTCTTTTTTTATTTTCCAGCTCTTCTTATTTTGCATGTCATGAGGCTTAAATAAAGTCGTAAGATTACTAAGTGGTAGAGCTAGAATTAAAACTTGAATCTTGTAAGTTGTAGTCCAGTTCATTTATCCATGATGCAAATATTTACTTAGTGTCTACATAAAATCTATAAACATAGTCAATATTATTTTGTCGTGCCTTACATGTAATATGAATAAGCTTTTTTAAATATATGCCTGTGTTTTTAGATTTTTTGGCTGACCTGTGCTTTGTGCCAAGACTTAGGGTTGTAGCAATGAACAAGACATGTGAGATCCTTCCTGTCACAGAATTCGCTTTCTTGAGGCAGGAATTGATAAGCAAATTAAAACAATAACATAGTTTCACTGTGTGAAGAAAATAAAAGAGGACATTAGAGAGTGAATTGGGTACTTGAAACAGGGTGGTCATTTCCAAGAAGGCCTGTCTGGAGATCCAGCCTTTGAGCCAAGACCTGAATAAAAACATAGGTACCTTTCCTGAAAAGTTATGGAAAAAGAGTATTCCACTCAGGAGAACTAGCAGATGCAAAGATCTTGAGGTAGGAATTAATTGGGTGTATTCAAGGAACAGAGGGGTACTGTGGTTGGAGCCTGGTAAAGAAGAGAAAGATGAGATGATGTGAGAACAATGATTGAGGGCCCCTGTAAGCCATGGAAAGCATTTAGATTTTATTGACATGCAATAGGAAATTACTGGAAGGTTTCAAGATAGGGAGTAATATAATTTCATTTATATTTTTAATATAATTTCATTTATCTGTTGTTGTTTTCTGTGTAGAGGAAAGTCAATGGAGGACAAAGAGTAAAACATATAGATCAGTAAAGAAGTCATTATAATAATATAGGCAGGAGAGGATGATGGTTAGAATTAGAGCTTTTGGTCCAGTTGCAGTGGATATTGTGAAAAAAGGAGATCAAAGTCAGTGTAAACTTTAGAGGTTGAGCTGATGAAGACTTGCCAGTAGATTGGATGGAGGAGATGAGGGAGAAAGAGGATTCAAGGAAGAATCCTAGGTTATTGGCTTGACTTCTGGGTAAATGATATAGCTGTTGAGGTAGAATCAAGAGGTACATTTTGCACATGCAAATTTTGATATACTTCTTAACCCAAGAAGAGACATAAGCTTTGGAGATATAAATTTAAGAGTCACTAGCCATTAGATAATACTTAAATCAATGACTGGATTATACAATTTTATTGAAGGAAGTGTCTAAAAAATTCTGAAGAAATTTTTAAAAATTAATATATTTCACAAAGTAGAAAAGCATCATTCCACAGTGAGTCATAAGTTAATATTAGTTATAATTGTTACTATTAGAAAAAATATGAATATATTTACCATTTATGTGAACCAACACAGATGTATATTCAATCTCCTGACTGGAACTGATTGGAATTTGGAAAGCTTTTGCCAGGAAATCAATCTATATTATATATTTTTTACATCATGTTTAAAACTGATAAAAATAGTTAAGGCAATCATGTAGCTATATTTAGACTTATTTCCTTCTGCTGTTCTGGAGCGTGTTTGTTTGTTTGTCTGTTTTTGTTTTTTTTTTTTTAACTTTCTGGTAAGTTGTTTTACTGAACAGGTATGATTTTGTCTGAGAAGGGACCACCACCATGCTTATATATGCTGGGGGAACAATGCCTCAAAGTGTTTGTTTGTTATTGTGTGGACATGGACACAAAGACAAAAATATTAAAGAGTGTCTAAACTTTTAGGCAATAGGGGGTCAAATATTTGGTTAGAACCAGTCTTGTCACTCTTTGGATGGTCCTGGACTACCAAGGAACTTAATCTTTCAGAGATATGGGGATGAGCAGAATGAGATGACCTCAAGAAATGGGATACAGAAGGTCAAGTTCACGGAGTTAGGGAAATCTGAAGAATTTTTTTGTATGGGATGTGGCATAGAAGAAAAATTGAACTGAGAAAAGATTTTGGAAAGAAAAAAAGAATCCCCTTCAAATGCATCCAACGTCTTCAGGGTTATTGAAACCAGACTGGACTTCTTGATGTCTTTCAGGGTTATTCATCACCGCTGAGGGGCCAAACCACAAATGACAAACTTTTTTAAATGGAGTGAAAAAAGTTGTGTGTTTGAAAATAACACTAATGGAAACTCCTTCTTGAGAGCGCTTAAGATACTATGTATTCTGTAAAAACTTAGAGTTAAGTGGTTTTGGCTGTAGAACCTCCATGGAGAATTAGTGACAGTCTAGGGCCAAAGTCTCTTCATATTACATCTGTGGAACTTCGACTCAAATCTCTGTCAACACATCTACTCTTCCCACCCTCTTCTTAGTTTTGTGAAGGGCATGAAGTCATTTCTTTTGGACCTGTGGGGACAATAATGTTACAGAATGAAAGACTCTAGAAGACAGTACATTTTATATGTAGGTGTAGACCTGTTTTGTATGGAAAATATACTTAGCCTAAAGGATAGTGGCTTTCTACAACCTCTCATGCAGTGTACTTCCAGGAGTATTTGTGAGGGCTGTGAGAAGGAAAAATAAAACTAAAATAAAGTTCATGAACATACTCTCCTCCTCTTTCTCTTTGTGTTAAGTCAAAATATATTAGTATTTTCTGTGTGACAGAACCACTGCTAGTATCTTACTTTCTAATCTTTTCAGTGGCTTTTTAATTTGTGTATTTATTGGCATGTAGCCTAGCAATGTACTATTTGATAGTTTGGGTGTTCTCTTGATACACCAGTTGATGGAAATTGGAAGAGCAATATCTTGTTTGGATTAAATTACTGATTATTTGAGGACATTCCTAATTCCCATTGTAGAACCCAGTGGATTTTTCAAAAAGCTAAACCTGCAGTTCCAGGCCAAAAAAAAACCCCCCCAAAACCAACAAAATTCACAATTCTAGAATCCTTTGCTTTTCTAGGTAACTTAACAGTTTAAAGTGTATTATTACTTAGCCTTCATAGTCTCTATAAGGTATTTGTGTAGGAAGACAATTATGGCTGAGTGCATTGGTTCATACCTATAGTCCCAGCGCTCTGGGAAACTGAGATGGGCGGATTGCTTGTATCCAGGTGTTTGAGACCAACCTGGGCAACATAGGGAGAACCTGTCTGCACAAATAGTAGATAAGTTAGCCAGGCATGGTGGCAAATGCACCTGTAGTCTCAGCTTCTCAGGAGGCTGAGGTGGGAGGATCACTTGAGCCTGGGAGGTCAAGGCTGCAGTGAGATGTGCTCATGCCACTGCACTCCAGCCTGGGTGACAGAGTGCGACTCAGTTTCAAAAAAAAAAAAAAAAAAAAGGTTAATTATTTATGTTGAAATACTGACTCAATATGTTTCTGGAAGAAATTTTGAGTTTTGAAATTTTTCCAGATTAGAGGTTTATGAGCTAAATATTCCACCTTCTCATTAGCCACTTATCTCTGTGTGAAACTGAACTAAAAAATTAGAGAATGACAGATTTCTAGGTATGACTTACATTCACCTTAAATATGTGAAGACTGTCACACCTCAGCTGGCATCCTCTTTATAATGGATATTTTAGTCCATTGACTAGGAATAGGGCTATAACATTGGAGATAGACTAGATCATTCTATAAGACTTATGGATCTCCTGATGAAACACTGTAATATCTTTGGGCAAAAATTCTAGATCTTTATGCTTTTGTCAATCCATAGCAGATGCTGGGTGCTGTGCAGCTCAATCTGATTTATGTGAGTGTATCAGATTAAAACTCCTCATGATTCAGAGAATAATCAATAATGTACTGGTGGAACGTTTACAAGCCTGATAGCTGTATTAGTCTATTCTTACACTGCTAATAAAGACATACCTGAGACTGGGTAATTTATAAAGGAAAGAGTTTTAATGGACTCACAGTTCCACATGACTGGGGAGGCCTCACAATCATGGTGGAAGGCAAAGAAGAAGCAAAGGTACATCTTATATGGTGGCAGACATGAGAGCGTGTGCAGGGGAACTCCCCTATTTAAAACCATCAGATCTCCTGAGACTTACTCACTATCACGAGAACAGCACAGGAAAAGGCCCCCCCATCCATGATTCAGTTACCTCCCACTGGGTCTCTCTCACGACAGCCAAACCATATGATAGTCTAACAAATGGATTCTAGTTTGACCTGAGTTAATCTGATCACCTTTTAACACCACACAGTTGTTTTTATTGCCTGGGCATAATCCATCCATATCACTGGAGAAATATTATCCAAAAAGATTATCCATACCACTGGAGAAAGATAATCCATCCATATCACTGGAGAAAGATTATGGGACTCTGTACTTTAACTTCCATCATTTGCAAGTATCCTATTTTCATATTTTCTTAAGAGGCATGTGAATGAGGTTTAACTATAACTTAAGAATTTTTCTTTTTATTTTTATGAAGGAGTCATTGAAATAATTAAAATAGACATCCACTTGTTTCTTTTTCTTGGAACTTAGCAATGTGAGTAAATGTTCGGTAAAACCTCATTTTTTAAATAAAGCTTCAACTTGTGTTCTTTTCCATTTGGAATGCAGCAGCCAAAAACTATAAACAGGAAACAGCCTGGAAGATATCACCTGGACAGCTATGAGCAATCAACACGGCGTCTACGTCCCACAGAAACAGAGGACATCGCAATAAAGGTTATTTTTATTTCCTAGATTCTTACATGAATAGATACATTTATGTTCCTACTTTATGGCGAAGTTCTGTGAAAGTGTCCTAAATGGTGCCTTTAAATTCTTTTTACAGTTGTCATTAATCCTAACAACATTTAAAAAAAAATCTGAGTTTTAGTTTTCAGTTCTTCCTCATCTCCCAGACACAATTTTTGCTCCAGCAGCACATTTCAATAACCAGAGAATGTGCCTTTCTTCTGAATCTGCTTTAGAAGCTAGTGTCGCATGTATTTTTTTCTGGTATTCCTATGTTTATCAACCAAATAAATTGATTCATGGAGAATACCAACATTATAAATTCATATTTTAGGAATATAAATTAGGTAGTCATTGTTTTCAATCAGGGAAGACTCAGACTAGTGTATGCATTCACCAGTTTCCCGGTACTGCCCTTGATCTCATTTCAAATTTGGCTATTTGGACTCTCCCCAGGCGTTGCACTTAAGTTAAGGCAGAACAGGCAACCTAGAGTTGGGGATAAGAGGGAGTGGTCAGTGTTGTGCAGGAACTGGAATAGCTGCCAGCAGCAGTCAAGGGCCTCCATCCATGGGAGCTGCCAGAGTCCTGGAAACTTAGCAAACTGGCTGCATTGGCTATTGGAGGATATCCAATTCCTCTGCACAGCCTAGGCCAGTCAGAGAGACAAGGAGACTCAGTATGGGGTGTATAGTAGAGCCAAGAGCTATATTTAGGTCTCTCTCTCCTTAACACCTGACACAATACCTTCCCACAATAGCCGCTTCATAATAGGAACAAACCTGTGATGGAATGGAACAAGCTAGTGCTAGCCCTCCCTTTTCCACTAACTTGACGTGTGATGTTTGGGCACATTACTATGCCTCACTGAACCATGGTTTGCCCATCTTGAGGTGGACATGCCATTTTAGTGTGGTTGTTTTGGGGTTAAAAGGATATGTCACATAGGAATTTTAAAGAGAGTTCTAGTGATTCTTGACTTTGGTTATGCGTTAGAATCACCTACAAAGCTTTAAAAAAGTGTGTGTGTGTGTGTGTGTGTGTGTGTGGTGTTCCTAGGCAATTATAATGGTCAGGCAGAGTGTGAACTAGGGGCTATGAAAAGATAAGGAATGAGAGATTGGAAAGGGTCCTCTATGCTGTTGTTTCCCCACAATGCCCAGATAACAACTAATGTATTGGTGAATAAAAAACAGGGCCAGTTTTTTTTTGTTTTTTTTTTTGTTTTGCTGTTTTATTTATTTATTTTTTTATTATTATACTTTAAGTTCTAGGGTACATGTGCATAACGTGCAGGTTTGTTACATATGTATACTTGTGCCATGTTGGTGTGCTGCACCCATCAACTCGTCAGCACCCATCAATTCATCATTTATATCATGTATAACTCCCCAATGCAATCCCTCCCTCCTCCCCCCTCCCCCCTCCCCATGATAGGCCCCAGTGTGTGATGTTCCCCTTCCCGAGTCCAAGTGATCTCATTGTTCAGTTCCCACCTATGAGTGAGAACATGCGGTGTTTGGTTTTCTCTTCTTGTGATAGTTTGCTAAGAATGATGGTTTCCAGCTGCATCCATGTCCCTACAAAGGACGCAAACTCATCCTTTTTGATGGCTGCATAGTATTCCATGGTGTATATGTGCCACATTTTCTTAATCCAGTCTGTCACAGATGGACATTTGGGTTGATTCCAAGTCTTTGCTATTGTGAATAGTGCCGCAATAAACATACGTGTGCATGTGTCTTTGTAGTAGAAATTATTCTACTACAGGGCCAGTTTTTAATTGACATTTTCTGTTCACTATAGTAGGAATCTAAAAATATGTCTTTTCCATGTGTTTCATTAATTTTCATTTTGAAAGAAAAAAGAGAGACTATTATGATTTCTTTTCCAAAATTGACCATTCATGCATTAGAAAAATAGCTGCTTATCAGTGGCTCTGACTTTGCTGTGCTTCTGAATGGCCTCCGCAGTTTCAGGCTCACTTTCAAGCCCAAATTAATTTTTTATTTATGGCGAAAGCTCACAAATTGGTAATAATGTATTTATTTTTTGAAATGTTTTTAATGTGAAATACTACATACTTCAGAGAAGTACGTGTTTATATCAGCTCCCTCAGAAAATGCAGCAACACATGTATCTGCTATCTTCTTACATATTTCCCCTGAGATATAATTGCCACCCTGACTCTTACAGTCATCATTTCCTTGATTATTCTTGCTATGCACGCATCCCTAAAAACATATTTTTAGTTTCTTAAAAGTTTAAATATGTGTATATGTGTGTGTGTTGCTTCTTTTGCTCAACATTATGTATGTGTAATTCATCCATACTGCTGTAACCACAATTCATTCACTCCTATTGCTGTTCTATTGTATAAATTGTTCTATTGTATAAATATACCAGAAGTTAATTATCTGTTCTACTTTTGATGGGCTGTTGGGTGTTTTTCAGTTTGGGGCTATTGTGAACAGTTGCTGAGTTATACGGTATGTGCATCCTCAGTCTTCCTAGATAATGGCAAACTACTTTCCAAAGTGATGGTGCCAATTTATACTTTCACCAGAAGTGACTGAGAGTTCCAGTTGTTCTACATCTTCACTAAAAAAAAATGCTTTTCTTTTTTCTTTTTTCTTTTTCTTTTTTTTTTGCCAAGTGTTATGTGCTGGGAGAGATGCAACTGTATCTTGCTGTGGTTTTTATTTGCATTTTTCTGATTACAAATGAGGTCAGACAACTTGCGATAAAGATATATTTATGAAAATGGCCACTGGGGTTTGGGTTTGGATTTCTCTTTTGTGAATTAACAGGTTGTTTGTCCTTCTCCTCTTTAAAAATTCTTGGCCAGGCATCATGGCTCATGCCTGTGGTTCTAGCACTTTGGGAGACCGAGGTGGGTGGATCACGAGGTCAGGAGATCGAGACCATCCTGGCTGACATGGTGAAACCCGTCTCTACTAAAAATGCAATAAATTAGCCGGTTGTGGTGGCGGACACCTGTAGTCCCAGCTACTCGGGAGGCCGAGGCAGGGAGGCAGGAGAATGGCGTGAACCCGGGAGGCGGAGCTTGCAGTGAACCGAGATCGCACCACTGCACTCCAGCCTGGAGGACAGAGCGAGACACCGTCTCAAAAAAAAAAAAAAGGCTGGGCGCGGTGGCTCAAGCCTGTAATCCCAGCACTTTGGGAGGCCGAGACGGGCGGATCACGAGGTCAGGAGATGGAGACCATCCTGGCTAACACGGTGAAACCCCGTCTCTACTAAAAATACAAAAACTAGCCGGGCGAGGTGGCGGGCGCCTGTAGTCCCAGCTACTCGGGAGGCTGAGGCAGGAGAATGGCGTAAACCCGGGAGGCGGAGCTTGCAGTGAGCTGAGATCTGGCCAGTGCACTCCAGTCCCGGTGACAGAGCGAGACTCCGCCTCAAAAAAAAAAAAAAAAAAAATCTTGGTACTACTTTGACAGTCAAATATGTTGCAAAATTCTTCTCCCACTCTATGTGGCTTGGCTTTCTGCTCTATGGTATCTTTCACTGAGCAGAAGTTCTTAATTTTAATATAGTCTAGTATACAACTTTTCCTTTATGGTTAATGCTTTGGTGTTTGGTCTTATTTGAGAAAACTTTTCCTACCCAGAGGCCATGATGACGTTCTATGTTAGCTCCTACAAGCTTTGAAGCTACCCTTTTTACCTTTAGTCCTTTAATACACATAAAATCAATTTTTGTGTTTAGTATGAAGTAGGGATGTGATTTAGTAGGTAAATCAGTGACGAATAATTTATTAGTAAATCATAAATGTAGCAGTAGTACATTTAGTAGTAGTCATTTTCCCAAATTCAGTAGTAAATCAGTAAGGTCTGATTTAATGTTTTCAAGTGTGATATCTAGTTGCCTAGCCCCATATATTGATCACTGTCCCCACTGATCTTCAGTGTGATGTCAGTTACACATCAAGGATCTATATGTGTGTGAATCAGTTGATAGCCTTTATTGATTTTTCTCAGACTTATTTGTCTGTTCAGTATCCCGCTGTAATGATTACTATAGCTTTCTAATGAATATTGATACCTTTTAGAACAAGTCTTTATAACTGTTTTTTTTGGTTTTTTTGTTTTTTGTTTTTTGTCCTTCTTAGCTATACTTGGCCCCTTGGGGGAAGGAGGCTTAGGTGGTCTGGGGCTCACACCTTTGAATTTGTATTTTTTCCTTATATTTTTGACTTGGCATTTCCTAACTGCTTCTTTTGGTGAGATTTTTTACAAACCAAATTTTGTTCATCATTGTTACTTATTTTCAGCAGGAGAAAATTGACAGTGGTCTGTATGTGCCCTGCCTTTACATTTAAAAAAACATTCTTTTCATTGAGGTGAAATTCACTTAGGAGACAACCATTTCAAAGTGAACAATCCAGTGGCATTTAGTACACTGACAATGTTGTGCAACATTTACCTAGTTCCAAAACTGTTTCATCACCCCAAGAGGAAATCTCAAACCTGTTAAGCAATTGCTTCCCATTTCCCACTCCCCTTGCCCTGGGCAGCAACCAGTGGATTTTGCCTATTCTAAATATTTCATATAAATGGAATCATATACTAGGTGACATTTTGTGTCTATCTGGCTCCTGCTTTTAAATTTTAATTCATTCTTTCCCTGTATCCCTGATACTCCTTCCTATCAAAGTCACCTCATCTCCAATATACGTACCCTCTAACCCCATCATTGTAGAACCAGCTCTAATGTGCTTGATGTGCTTAGGCATGCTCATATCTTTGTAAAATATGTAGTGTTGTCATAAGTGTGTATGTGCTCTCAATTTACTTAAATGTTTTCTTGATCGTTTGCTTCTGCTAAGTACACCATTGTATCCTGTAGACTGTATCACTGCATTTTACTTATCCCCTAGTGATGTACACTGAGCTTGCCTCCATCTTTCCTCTATCAGAAACCCTGCTATGATGTTCATCATTGTACCTATCCTTACAAGATGCTTTGCAAAGACTTTTATATATTAGCTGATTTTCCAAGTTGAAACATCTAGTTGGGGAAGTCAGGATTTTAACCCTGCTGGTGGGGAATTTAGTGCATTTTGTAAAAGGTGGGAGGGAATGAAAGTGTAAATGGTAGCAGGAGAAATTAACTTTAACCTTCCTGCTCTTCTGTCTTTCTTGTGTTCCTTCTTTTAGTTCAATGTAGTACCAAGTCAGAAGGTGACATTTCATTCTTCTAGTTCTTTCCTGCTACTTTCAGACCATAACCTTCCCCTGTCACACTCATAATGCTATGGTGTTTTCTACCTGCTCTCACATCTATTATCAGAGGACCTCATAATCACTATTTCCACCTTCACTGTAATGTGAGTATGTGTCCTAGCCCACCGTTCTATCTTTGTATGTGCCACACATGGTTAGGATTTAAACTTCCAAGGGCACAGTCTATCCAGTATCCCAGCCTGAAAATCCCCTCATCTACTCTCATTCCTTTGCACCT
This sequence comes from Trachypithecus francoisi, assembly GCF_009764315.1. NCBI lineage: Eukaryota > Metazoa > Chordata > Mammalia > Primates > Cercopithecidae > Trachypithecus > Trachypithecus francoisi. The sequence goes on from NW_022681456.1 coordinate 109,501,054, forward strand.
CACCTGGATAACTGTGTCACCTTCTCCATAGCACTCAGCAGCCTGGTTTTACAAGTGTAGAAGGCATGAGGTTGGATTGCTGCAGAAAGGTACTAAAGGAATTTTAGCATTCTTCATAATAGCACGAATTGAAAGACCCTCCTTTCACTTTCATTCTCTTTAATTTTTCATTTACACCACTAAATAGCCATAACTCTAAATCAGAATTTCACCATTGTGTGTTCTACCTTGGGTTGAGTCTTTTAGCACTTACACATTTTTATTTTAATTAGAAACTGTTCATTGATATCACAGGTATAATTTAATGCCACACTCATATAATCTGTATTCACACTTGGTCACCACCTGGAACTGCATCCCCTCTATCTTACTCTATTAGGCTAGTCAGCCACTGACAACAAAATCCTGGTATCCAAGCTTTCTCAGGACTTTAATTTCATGGTCATTGTTTTTTTAACACCATTGAAACCTTCAATATCTTGAGCCCCTTCTTTTTCTTCCAGTCCTTTAGTACCTTTCTGCAGCAATCCAACCTCATGCCTTCTACACGTCTATAACCAGGCTGCTGAGTGCTATGGAGAAGGTGACACAGTGATACAGGCCAGCATGGTCACAGATTCATTATCTCCAATCTCAGCTCACTCCCATTCCCCAGTAGCTATCTGCCATCCTTTCACATGTCTCTTAGCAGCATTATTTTCCAAACCTACAGTAGCTATGTAGCTGCCACCACTCTATTCCCACCTCCTTCTCTCCCCTTTTGCCTCCTTTCTCCAGATCACCTTAGCTCCCAATTCGCTGAGAACATCAAGGGTGTCATGTAGGACCTCTCTCAGTTTCATGCTGGCCCTTGTCCACAAGCATCTATTTTTGTGCCTCTTTTAGTCTCCTCACCTACTCTGGGAGAGAAAATGGAATCTTCAGCCTCTGAGGCTGTTTAATTTGTTTGCATGCCCTTTGTCATTTAACCATAATGACAGCCCCAGCCAGCTCTGCCCCAGCTAGCTCTATTCATCGTTTCCTCTGACATATTTTATAGTTTTTTGATCTTTGGCCTATTCTCACTATAGTTCTTTACATACAAATGCTTTCAATGACATTCAGTATATTTAACAAAACTAGTTAAAAGGCCTCTTTTTCCAAAAAGTTTTTTGACTCATCCCAGATGTAAATGATTTTCTTTATGAGCTGCTATTGTACTTAGTGTCTGTGTGTCCCCTCCATTTGGTATTTAGCCCATAATGTTGTGCCTTGTACTCACTTCTTTCCATGGTTTACTTACTCAACTGATTGCAGGCTTCAAGAGAGCAGGGAGGATGCATTATGCCTTCTTTGTAATCTATGCCAACCTAACCCTGTGCCTTACACAGAGTGAGGATGATCAGCCATATTTATAAAGCAATCAGTAATTCTAATCGAGCCCTTCCGTGAGACCCTCCTTCCCTGACTAATTTCATGCATAACTATGTTATGGATATTACTAAATGTTGTTCCATGTATATTACAAGCTAGAGAAAACCTGCATGGACAAACATAATCTAGCCTTTTCAAGCAGAGTTTTTCACTCTTTAAGTTGTTCATTTTATGAAGAGTTTTTAGGGTTATATGTAGTTATAATTGAGATATCACAAATCCATTCTGCAAAATTCCTAAACAACAGTGTGCTTAGAAATTTCATTTATGGTTTTGAAATAAGATATTAGTTTATGAGCAAAGTGTATCTTTAATTTCTCCTGATTTTTAGGAGCCCTTCCTCCTGTCATCTATGTCTACTTCACCCTTCAAATTCTTGGGTTCTGTTATTGTTTTATTTCCTATTTTTATAACTGGTAGAAGTATTAGGTCCACAATAAGCTTAGGTCCACAGAATAGATTCTGTGGGATGAATAGAAGGTATTGTGATTTTTGCTGATTGCTGGCATTTATAACACAAGCAATATTGCCTCACTTCTTTTATTATTCTTTACTCTTTTTTTTTAACTTCAGTGAATAGTTGGCCTACACAGTTCAGGTAACTCATTAATTACAGAGTTTTCCTCCTCAGTTAATGAAGTCATTTTGCTGGAATACTTTGTGGTTATTTCTCTTCTTTATTTTAATCACTAGGATTTGGGGAATTGCCTGGCAGTGAGAAAATAATTAATGTAGGGATTTCATTGGAAAGTGTTTGGGACAATTGTCTTTTAAGAATGTCCATATGTAAACAATCCGGTAATCCCAAATTTTCAGAGATTTTTGGCATTCTTCATAATATCGCAAATTGAAAGACCCTCCTTTCACTTTCATTCTCTTTAATTTTTCATTTACACCACTAAATAGCCATAACTGTAAATCAGAATTTCACCATTGTGTGTTCTACCTTGGGTTGAGTCTTTTAGCCTTACAAATGTTTATTTTAATTAGAATTATTCATTGATACCACACATATAATTTAATTTCTATATTTTTATTTTGTAGGTCACAAATGGATACTTTTCATGGGGCAGTGGTTTAGCCACATTGTCCAATATAGACATTCGAATTCCAACAGGTAAGAGTCGTTTGTTATGCATATTTGTAATTGTTCATGACCATAACCATAGTTTTCCAAGATAATTGAGCCTAACAAAAAGAGACTTTAAAGACATAAATATTATTTATGGTTACCTATTTGCACCATTCTGCTTGTGAGCCACTATGTCACTGTGGGAATGGCTGGAAATGATAAGACCTGCCTTTCACCGTGGAGTCTATACCTTTGGACAATTATTTACTGTTCATTTGCTGATCTGGGCAATTTAAACAGTGGGGTGGTTGATTTCACTTTTTGTTTGAGAAACACTTTAAAGAAAGAGTATATGAGAAACTTATTTTCTATTTCTGAGAAATACTGAGGAAGTTTTCAAGATACTTAAAACTTAAATATCCAATAATTACATTTGATCTTAGCCAAAAGGCCGAGAAGCGATAAATATCCAATAATTATATTTAATATTTTTTAAAAGTTTTATTGAAGTTTAATTGATCCACAAAAATTGCACATATTTAATGCTTACATTTTGATGAGTTTGGGCATATGTATATACCTGTGAAAACCATCACCACAATACAGGTATTCAATATGCAATCGCTACCAAAAATTTCCTTATGTTCTTCTTTTCTTCTAGTGTTTATTTTCTTCTGTTTTTACTTTATTTTTTGTGGGAAGAACACTTAACATGAGACTTATCCTCTTAACACATTTTAAAGTACACAGGACTATGTTGTTAATTGTACGTACTATATTGACCAGCAGATTTCTAGAACTTATTCATCCCACATAACTAAAATTCAATAATAACTATTGAACAACAATTTCCCATTTTCCCTTTCCCCCATCTCCTGGAACCCACAATTCTATTTTCTGCTTCTGTGAAAAGAAGTGTCTAAAATTTTGACTAAATTAATTAAAATACCCAAAGTAGTCAAAATTTTAGATACCTCATATAAGTGGAATCATAGAGTATTCCTCCTTCTATGGCTTGCTTATTTCATTTAGCATAATGGCCTCTAGATTCATCCATGTTGTTGTGAATGGCAGGATTTCCTTCTTTTTATAAGACTGAATAATATCCCATTGCATGTATATACCACATTTTCTTTATTCATTCATCTGTCAATGGACATTTGGGTTGTTTCAATATCTTGGCTATTGTGAATGATGCTACAATGAAGATGGGGGAGCAGATATTTCTTTGAGACCCTAATTCTGATTCTCTTGCATAATACCCAGAAGCAGGATTGCTGGATCATATGGCAATTCTATTTTTAGTTTTTCGGGGAACCTCCATGCTGTTTTCCATTGTTGGCTGCACAATTCTACATTGCCAGCAACAGTGTGTAAGGGTTCCAGTTTCTCCACATCCTCACTAACACTTGTTATCTTTCTTTCTTTTTTTTTTTTTTTTTTGTTACAGCCATTCTAACAGGTGTGAGGTGATATCTCATTATGGTTGTGATTTGCATTTCCCTGATGATTAGTGTTGTTGAATGTCATTTAATATATACCTGGTGGCCATTTGTATGTCTTACTTGGAGAAATATCTCTATTCAGGTTCTTTGTCCATTTTTTGATTCAATTGTTTTGTTTCTGTTTCAGGTTTTTTTTTACTATTTTATATTTTGGATATTAATCTCTTATCAGACAGATAGTTTGCAAATATGTTCTCTCATTCCATAGGTCTCCTTTTCATTCTATTGTTTCCTTTGCTGTGCAGAAGCTCTTTAGTTTGATGTGCTTCTACTCATCTATTTTTGGTTTTATTGCCTGTGCTTTGGTGTGAAATCCAAGAAATCACTGCCAAGTTCAATGCCAAGAAGCATTTCCTCTATTTTTTATTTAAGGATTTTTATAGTTTCAGGTCTGACATTTAAGTTTTTAATCCATTTTGAATTTATTTTTGTGTGTGGTGTAGTATAGGCTCCAATTTTATTGTTTTGCATGTAGATATCCAGTTTGTTTAAACCCCTTGCTGAAGACCAGTTGACTGTATATGTATGGTCTATTTACGGTCTCTCTCTTCTGTTCCATTGATATATGCATGTGTCTTTATGCAAGTACCATACTGTTTTGAATACTGTAGGTTTGTAATATATTTTGCAAGCAAAAAGTGTGATATCTCCAGCTTTGTTCTGCTTTCTTAAGATAGCTTTGGCTATTTGGGGTCTACTGTTTCCATATGAATTTTGGAATTGATTTTTCTATTTCTGTAAAAAATGCCATTGGGTGGCTGGGCGCGGTGGCTCAAGCCTGTAATCCCAGCACTTTGGGAGGCCGAGACGGGCAGATCACGAGGTCAGGAGATCAAGACCATCCTGGCTAACACGGTGAAACCCCGTCTCTACTAAAAAATACAAAAAAACTAGCCGGGCGAGGTGGTGGACGCCTGTAGTCCCAGCTACTCGGGAGGCTGAGGCAGGAGAATGGTGTGAACCTGGGAGGCGGAGCTTGCAGTGAGCTGAGATCCGGCCACTGCACTCCAGCCTGGGCGACAGAGCGAGACTCCGTCTCAAAAAAAAAAAAAAAAAAAAAATGCCATTGGGATTTTGATAAGGATTACACTGAATCTGTAGATTGCTGTGGGTAGTACGGACATTTTAACAGTAGTAATTCTTCTAGTCCCTAAGCCCAGATGTCTTTTCATGTTTTTGTTTGCGTTAATTTCACCAATGTCATAGTTTTCAGTGTATATGTTTTTCACCTCCTTGATTAATTTTATTTCCAAGTACTTATATGCTAACAACAAATGATCTCAAATTAAGAAAACAATACTATCCACAATGGCATCAAAAGGAATAAAATATTTAGGAATAAACCCAGTAATTTTTCCTTAAAATGTCTCTGTAATTGAATAGAAATATTTTTTGACCTGGCCTGATGTTCGTTAGGTGAAGGTTTTTCTATTATAAATGCAAAACAAATTTATATTAGAAATAGATTTTTCTATTATAAATGCAAAGACATAGATTTTTTCTATTATACATGCAAAGACACTCTCTTCTTCAAAGAGAAATTGGAGAAGAGAGTGCCTTAATAAATTCACCCAAATCATTTGTATCTCAATTATTTATTTTAGTCAAAACTGTCCTTTTTATTCTGAATGAATTGAATATTAAAGTTAAAACTAACCTTGATGATCTAGGCAATTATTTCATTGCTCTCTTTACTGATATCAGCCATTCTCATAGTTTTTAAAATAATAAATCATTATATATATATTTTTTTCCTTTTCCAAAAAGATGTATCAGAGAAAGGAGCTGTTTAGAATACCTTATTGCTGGAGGTCAAAACTGGGCCATTGATTGTAAAACATTAGCTTTTTCTAAATGTGTTTTGATTTTATTTCACTAAGAATCCTTTGTTTTGCTTTCTTAGGTCAGTTAACCATGATTGTGGGCCAAGTAGGATGTGGGAAGTCCTCTCTTCTCCTTGCCATCCTTGGTGAGATGCAAACATTGGAAGGAAAAGTTCACTGGAGCAAGTATGTATATTTTAAGTTGGCTTCCATTGCTCTGTCATACATCTGATAATCTTCCAAGGAAAGAACTTAGACAAATACATTTACATGTTCTAGCTCTGAAGACCACTCAGAAATAAGCACAGCTTTAGAAAAAAATTGGTGGAAACCTTAAAAGTCATAAATAAAAAGTTACAAAACAATCTATTACAAAGGTTGTTTATAATAGTATAAACTAGTATATTACTGAGACAAAAGTAAGGATAGGATTGTAAAGATACATTTTTAATTAAAGTGAGTAATACTAAAGAAATAACTTAAAAGTTTACTTTATAATAAAATAAGTTATGGAAAATTTACATTATTTATAAGGCTTAAATAGAAACGGTACCTTAAAGGTTCAATGTTCAGAGAAGAAATATCAAATGATCTTTTCCAAAATCTGTATAAGAAATGAAAATCAACTATTTATCTTTATACTTAAACTAGATGCTAGAAGTATATAGTTGGAGATATGAATAGGTTTGATTAGTATGTTGTGCAATTCTAATGACATGGAAAATAAAGTGCATCTTCCAGACATTTGAATGATTGCTTCCAAAATGATGTTTCTTCTAGATAGTTGAATGGTGGTCAAAGCACATTGTGGTAATAAATTCAGAATAGATTCAGAAATATGTTACATAATTGGTTAACAAAGAGTAAATTATGCTTATTTAATTTGGCCTACTTAGCAGACTCCTCATAAGTAGTTTATGAATAAATTGGCTACAGCTGATCTAAGAAATTAGGCTATAGACCAGTGCTTCTCAAACAGGTGTGATTTTTGCCCCCAGGGACATTTGGCAATGTCTGGAGACATTTTTGGTTTTACACTGAAGCATTGGGTTGCTACTGGTCTGGTGGATAGAGGCCAGGGATGCTGCTAAACAGTCCTACAGTGCACAAGACAGCCCCCATAACAAGGGATTCTCTTGTCCCAAATATCAATTGTGTTGAGGTTGGGAAACCCACAGATGTTCTTTCGTATCATTTTGTACCTACTATCATGAATTCTGCTGTGGATGAGTTTGCTGTTTACATACACAGACATCTCTCAAGAATGAGAAGACTATGGGCCTTTTAAGAGTATATTATATTTTAAACTCCAATTAAGAAAAAAATTCTTGGTTGTGAAATTCAGGCTGAAATTAGCAGAAGTGTAAATCCTGTTTTCAATGTCATTGGCAAAAGAAGAAGATTGAATTGTCGAGTGTACATTTTATCCCTGTTGAGCAAATCTAGCAGACAGTAACCTTGCAACTGTTTAGTGCACCTCCAGCAGAGAGCTCAGTAAAACATTGCTACTTCAGTTCGCTTCATGGCAGTAGACAAGGTTTCCCCTGCCACTATCCTCAGGCAGTAGACAGTGTCAGTCACTAACCTCAGGCACTAGATGATGTTCTCCTAGCCACTTGGATGAAGCCACTTCCATCTTGGATGAAGAAGCAGATCCCACTGGATTTAATTATATTGTGTGGCTTGTACAATCATAATTAAGTTATTTGGGTTTTGTTTTTATCCTGATTTACCATCGTTAAAACAGAGAGAAAGAATGACAGTGACAGAAAAGGCTTGAGATTTTATTTTCATACTACCAGGAAGATCTCCTACTCTGGCCTGTTCCAAGTGTAATTTAACCTTCCAGGCCCCAGCTCCACTTGAGCTAAATTGACCCCCAATATTGTTATTCATAATTGTCATTGTGTTAATGAATAAAGAAATGATGTGAGGATGCAGAAAATATTCTTTATAGCCTACTTATTTATTTTCTTGCTTTCCTAAGCATGTATATGATTTATATCATGTCTTATTTCATAAAGTTTTGTATTGTTTTATTTAAAATAACATAGTATAGTAGAGTTTGAAAGATAAAGGTAAATAAATTTTTAAAATATTATTTAAATAATCATCTGAAGTTGTAATAGACAGAAATGCATGTACTGAAGTCCTGTATAATTATAACATATGGCCCACAAATTTCTCTCTGAACTTCATGAAAGCTAAACAAAGAAGGAAATGTGAGGAAAAAAACAGCATACATTTACTTAGTAGAGACTGATTTTCTCTTTTTGGAGAGAACTGTGAAAGAAATCTGCCAGCTGTGGTTTATGCCTGTAATCCCAGCATTTTGGGATGCTGAGGCAGGAGTATCACTTGAAAACAGCAGTTCGAGACCAGCCAGGACAATGTAGTGAGACCCTATCTGTACAAAAAAAAATTTTTAAATAAGCAGGTCATGGTGATGCATGCCTGTAGTCTTAGTTACTTGAGAGACTGAGGTAGGAATATCTTTTGAGCCCAGGAGTTTGAGTCTGTAGTGAGTTGTGAATGTGCCACCACATTCCAGCCTAGGCAGCAGAGTGAGACCATTTCTCTTAAAAAAAAAAAAAAATTAAGAAAAATCTTCCATATACCTTATAAAAAGTCAATAAAAGGGGGGGGAGGGGTTGCATTGGGAGTTATACCTGATGTAAATGATGAGTTGAGGGGTGCTGATGAGTTGATGGGTGCAGCACACCAACATGGCACAAGTATACACATGTAACAAACCTGCACGTTATGCACATGTACCCTAGAACTTAAAGTATAATAAAAAAAAAAAAGAAAAGAAAAGAAAAAGTTAATTCCTAATGTCCTCAACAGTCCTAAAATTTATTCAAAAGCAAATTCCGTGTGCCAATTATTACAAATACAATTCAGAATATAATATTAAATTACAGATTATACAGTAATCTATATTACTATTTGAGGGTTTAGAGGGCATGCAAGCGGGGGTGAAGAATGTGGTATGGGTAGGATCAGAACAACACAGTCTAAGTAGGCAGATCTTCAACATCTAGTTTGATGCAGGAATGAAATTAACTACATTTGGAGAAATGCATAAATTGTACATCAGTTGGAGCATCTTCTATGTTTAGTATGGAATATAGATATTTTGTTTCTTAGTCTTTTTTTTTTCATTCAACATTTACTGAGTACGTCCTTCATGCCAAACACTGATTTAGGTATCAAGGATATAGAAGTGAACAAGACAAGTCTCTATCTCATGTGGTTACAGTCTAGAACGTGGCCTGTGTATAAGTAATCAACAACAACAAAAAAGACATAATATTAGAATTTGATAAATGCTGTGACGATGATAAAACAAGGCAATATAGTAAAAAGTACTATACCTGTGAGGTGTGTTTGAGGATCTAAAAAGGGTCTAGAATGGCTAGTAAATACTGAATGATGCAGGTGCAAGCTGAGGCTATCTGGAAAAGGAAGAAAGCGGTCTGGGTATGCTATGGAGTCAAGATTTTGTTCTAAGTTCAGTGGGAAAATATTGTAGAAGTTTAAGTAGAGGAGTGATTTACATTTTGCAAAGATATGATGTACAATTTGAAAAGATGATTCTGACTTGTGGTGTGGAGAATGAATTACAGAGGCAAGAGGGGAAGTGAGGGAAACCATTTAAGAGTTCATTTCACTAATTCAGATGAGAGATGAAGACAGTTTGATGTACCATGGTAGCTGTGGAATGGACCAAAGTGAATAGATTCAGCATATACCTTGGAGTCAGAACCAGCAGGATGAAAGTGTAAGAAGGAAATTAAGATAATTCTGAGTATCTATAAAATTCCTGTAACTTAAAAATTATCTTTTTATGGGCATTTGCCTTACTAGACAACAATGCCATCTCCTCATGGCAGAAAGGACTAAAGTTTTCTTCAAGAATGTTTAAGTTGGTTCAACACACAAAGCAATGAAAATGTAGACTTCTAAAAGATTGAATAAGTTAATGCAAATTCTATTGTTCTTTAATTAAAAGAATTACTTAATTTTCCTTCATGATATCCTTAATATGTGATAAAACATATTTTAGGATCAGGAATATTCAGAGGATACTGACTTTCTTTTAAAGAGTTACTTGTAATTACTCTTTTCATTCCAGAAACAAAAGCTGTATGCCCAGTCCAATAAATAAAGGTATATAACAATTAGTTACAGCAAAGCTAATTTAGAAATTATTGATATTCATAAGCTGCTGATGTGTAAATGGTTAAACGTTCTTTACTTCAACAAACTGAATTTTTTTTTAAAGCTCAAAACAAAGCAAAATAATAAACTAAATTTTTATATGGTAAGACACCAAATACCTTGCTATCATTCTTTCACCATTACATGTGTCTCTGATTGCATAAATTTTATTTATTTATTTATTTATTTTTTTTTTTTTTGGGAGACATAGAGTCTCGCTCTTTCGTCCAGACTCACTGCAAGCTCCGCCCCCTGGGTTCCCGCCATTCTCCTGCCTCAGCCTCCCGAGTAGCTGGGCCTACAGGCGCCCGCCACCGCGCCCGGCTAATTTTTTTGTATTTTTAGTAGAGATGGGGTTTCACTGTGTTAGCCAGGATGATGTCCATCTCCTGACCTCCTGATCCGCCCGCCTCGGCCTCCCAAAGTGCTGGGATTACAGGCGTGAGCCACCAGCCCGGCCATAAATTTTATTTTTAAATGTATCCTCATAGACAGGTATGAACAAAATCCAATAAAGTACTCTGACCTATTGCAGCAGGAAATATTTACTTTGGGCCGGAGAAAAGGCATTGCTGTTCATCCAGCACACACCTGTGTGGGGAGAACGTGGTACACAAACATCCTGATAGTTGTTTCCTTGGGAACTGCTTCCTTTGACTTAGTCTGACATATTGTAGACCCAGAAGGGAAAAGATGAGAGAGAGGAGAGAGGAATGAAAAAAATTCTCCAAAATTGTCAGAATGTGCACATCAATCTTGCATCCAGGTGTGCTTCATATTTGTTGAAAAATAAATGTTCTGCCTGACTGAAGTCCTTTCCTGGTTGTCATGATAATTTCTACTGATATCTTAGAAACTAGAACTAAAATGCCTTATCTGATGAATAGTTTCAGTGAGAGAGTCGAGAATGCTTTTTAATTGTGGTGGTACTTATGTGAGAAACAGCTGTTATTTATCTTTGTTTTCCTTTTTTTTTTTCTTTTCCCTCTCAGCCATGGCGTCAACCATCCTACTCTTCAGGCCCCTTCTGTCCTGACATTCTGTCTCCCACCATCTTACTGTAACCAGCTTTGTAACAGTGCTTCAATTATTTTCAGACAAATGGAGGAGCTATTCCTTTTCATGTGACTTTGCCTGGCATGAAGGAATAGTATATTAAGTCAGCTTTCCTGGGTCAGATATAATATATCATGTTTGTGCCAACACTAGTTTCCCTTCTTCCAAATTCATTCCTGATTTAAATTTGCAAAAGTCACTCTCCCATTCCATAATATTATTAACCATAATACTTGGAAGTTGCTAATATGCTGTATCCACTTTAACTCTTACTCTGGAAGGAAAATACACACAAATTCTACATGGAGAGGTTTTCAGAAGTGAAACTTTATTCTATTTTCTAGAAGGGGATTTTCTATCTGACCTCTTTGCATTCTCCTGTTGTCTTGAGTGCTGTTGAGTACCACATTGAATGGTGGAGGATGAGTCTAGACAGAGCTAAATCTACTTCTTTATTTTGGAAGAGAAAATATATAATCTCCCACAACTGAATTTGGTTAAACATATTGATATGTGAGAGGGCTGGAATAGGTAGTCTCTGGAAGTTAAGGATTATAACATTATTCATACAAATGTTAGTGAAATAATGGGTTAATTTGCTCTTGGAAGATGATTACCTACAAATGAGTCTATATTTACCTCTTTTTTTTTCCTCTGAAAATAATAAATGTATGGTATACATAACTTTTAAAGGAAAATATAAGTAAATCCTTCAAGGAGAGGTTTTCAGAAGTGAAGATCCCCTATGTGCTGTTTTGCTTTTTTCAGGAACTTACTGCATTAATTAACCCTTTTTTCTTATAAATGTCTTTATTTATTGCTCTTCACCCTCCATTATCCCCCACCTAATTTTTTTTTTTTTTTTTTTTTTTTTTTTTTTTTTGAGACGCAGTCTCGCTCTGTCGCCCAGGCTTGAGTGCAGTGGCTGGATCTCAGCTCTCTGCAAGCTCCGCCTCCCGGGTTTAGGCCATTCTCCTGCCTCAACCTCCCGAGTAGTTGGGACTACAGGCACCCGCCACCTCGCCTGGCTAGATTTTTGTATTTTTTTGGTAGAGACGGGGTTTCACTATGTTAGCCAGGATGGTCTCGATCTCCTGACCTCGTGATCCTCCCGTCTCGGCCTCCCAAAGTGCTGGGATTACAGTCACCTCGCCCGGCCCCCCCACCCATTTTTTAAATAATCATCTTGCTTATCTCTCAGTCAACTGGAACATTTTTCTTTTTAACGACCTAGTCCACCCACACTTAACCTCTGTTCTTCTCTTTTACTCTGCGCATTGCAACCTGGACGAAAGGTTCTCGCACATGACTGCCTAAGTGCTAAATCCCAATAATTTGTCCTCAGTCCTACTTCTCCTACTTCTCTCAATCTACTTCTCCATAGATTTTGTAACTCTTCACCCATTGACGACTCCTTGAAATCAACTTGGTTTCTTGGTTTCTGTGACACTTGCATTTATTAATTTGTTAAAAAAAAATATTTGTTGCACATCATTTATGTGCAAGTCATTGTATTAATTGTTGGGGGAGAAATAAGTGAACAAGAGAAGCCAGGCCCCTATTTTCATGAAGCTTACTGTTTAGCAGGGGAAACCAAGGGGAAGTAAGAAAATAATTTTATAGTTATTTGATTAATGTTTTGTAAATACTAGGAAGAAGTACAGTGTTTTATAAGAACGAATATAGGTGACTTGACTGAGTCAAATCTGTGAGGTTGACAAAGGATTTCTTTTATGATCTCCAGTCTCGTTCCCTCTAGTGCATTTGTTACATTCTGTGATCAGAGTGATATTTCTAAATGGAACCTGTATCTCTCTCTTGTTTAAACCTTTTCAGTGGTTTTCTTTTCCTTTTAGGAAAAGTTCAAGTTCTATAAAATGGTTTATGAGCCCCTTCATTATCTGGCTGTGCTTACTTTTTTAAGTTCATTGCCGTTTACACCTACATTTCAGCCATGCTGAATATAAATCACTTCTTTGTGCAATCAGGATACCTCATGGCCTTCTAATACATGTTTTCTCTGGTCTGAAGTACTCTTGGATTTTTTTTTTTTTCATCTAGCACACTCTTAACTTTCCCTCTGACATCAACTGTATTGTTTACTCTGATTTGCTGGTTCTCTGGTTCTTCATTTCTTTGTTTTTCATTGGTTCTTGATCAGTGCCCTAATACTATCTTTTACCCCACCTGTCTTAGCCCTTATTCCCTTATTATGCTTCCACAAAAGTGAAAGTGGCGTGAAAGAAGGAATGGATCTTTCCTGTTCGCTGTATCTTTAGCATGTGTGGCACTAGGAAGTGATCAATGCATATTTTTTAACTGATATTGAATAAATAGAGTCTGAATTTAATCAACCTTTATTGAATAGATTAATGAATTCTAAATCCATATCTCTACCTTGGGCTCACATTCTCAAATGTCCAACAGGTATTTACACATGTCTAATGGGCATTTCCACTTGAGTGGTTAGAATGCAAATTAACACATTCATTTCTGCCACACACTCACTCTTCCTCTCCTCTTCCCTCTCTTCCTTAAATTAGTTAAAACTATTGAGGTCACCCATTGGATTTATACCACAGAAAATAAAGTCCAAATTTCTTGGTATCTAAAACACATTGTGTGGAAAATATTATTCAGAAAAAATGATCATTTCCTTATTTTTTACCAGTAACTTAAATCAGGGAATAATTATTATCGGGAGCAAATTTTTTTATTCCAAGATTGCTTTTTTTGCCTCTATCAGCCATCCCAAGATGTCATTAGCAGTGTGCAGTAGTGAAAATGATCCTTAGTAACTCTTAACCAAATATCATTAGGTAGCATAATTAGTAAATTTTCTCCACAAAATCATACAACATTTTGCAAAGTCAAATAGAATCAATTTTTGGAGTTTCTGTAGGCTTTAATTATATATATGGTTATTGAATTCAGGTCTTTCAGAATGACAGAATTCAAATGACCCTAAATTATAAAAAAATTAGAACAATAAAAGAAATAGGTCTTCAGATGTCTTTCCTCATAATAGAGGCATAACAAATTGTGACTAGTCAAAGCCCACTTTTTACATAAATCGTATCAATAATTGATTACACTTAGATGTAGTTTGGTTTCTGGTACATGTCTGTTTTCCTTACAAGCTCCTGAGGGGCCAGTGTGTTTTGTGTATCTTTCATGTTTAGCGCCCAAAAAGTACTTCTGCTGCTGCCTTAGGGTAGCTAATTTGGAATTTAAATTTATTCAATTCAAATTATAAAGGTTGGAAGGCCTTGGAAATACAGAATCCTTATGAAACTAGGAAACTGCATTCTAGAAGGATTCCCCAAGTTTACAGCTGTTTGAAGCATGGTTGGCACTAGAACCCAGTCATTGTATGAACAAAAATTTTTATGAAAGAGAACAGTGCTATCTATGTTTTAGAAACTTATTAAGTAATTATTTCCTAGCTGATGAAGACATAAAGAAGAATACTACTTACCTGGTTTGTCTTTGAAATTAATATCAGAAACCATTTGGGAAATGTAGCTCTTTAATATGTCCAGTGTTTATTGTATCTCTTACCTGATATGTACAAACCTTGGTTCTGTATTTCTACTTCATAATTAATGAACATTGTTTGCCATACTTGCAGTGTAAATGAATCTGAGCCTTCTTTTGAAGCAACCAGAAGGTATTATTTCTATTTTAACCTGAGTTTAATAAGAATAACTTCCTTCCTCAGACTTTAATCTCTTTAATCTAATTTTGTTTATTCTGATGATGTATAGTTATTTATTAAAGTGTGCTAGCATATTTCCAGCAGCAGTGGTTCGCAACCTTGGCAAACTGCTAAAAGAATTAATTTACCAAACAAAGTGGCTCCTTGTGTCAACTGTTTTCCTCTCACTGAGTCACTCGTGTCCCAACTTCGGCTGAAACTCAAACCGTCCTCAGTAAACTGGGTTTTGGATTTCATAAAATAAAAATGTAAGAATGAATACACATATTGATTTTGAGTTAAACAGTGGTGGGACCAACCTGTAAGGTGGAGACGAAGAGCCAAGTGCTTTATCTACTTAAAAGGAAAAACAAAAACAAAAACCTTAAATACCCCAGTGGGGTGAGGAGGGAAGGCAGGCATGTCAGAGGTTGGGAACCATTGTTTTACTGTACATATGATTATCTCAGAAACTGCTAGCATACTATATATTATCATGTCTCCTGCACTCCTAAGATGTAATGTTTTAGAAAGATCATTGAACATTTCTAACTACTCTCTTTTTTAACCCTTCTCTCTTTTAACCCTATTTCCTTCATTAGTACTTTACAGATCATGAACTAACTGTGGAAATCTGACTTTTAAACTGACCTGCCCTCTACCCCACCCCAATCCCATCATCCTCTTCAGCTCACATGTATTTTCCTAACTTTTGGAAATTAAATTCTGATGTAGAGCCATCTGTTAGAATTTGCAAGTCAAAAGAGGGGGAGGGAGTTATTTTAAAAATATAAACTATTTCAATATATTTTGAAATATGCAGTTTTTACATGCATGATTTCAATATTAAAAGTTTCAGGGACTTCTTAAGATATTCTTTGTTTTGAAATATTTACATATTATCTATTATCATAAAATATGTTAATGTGATTAAGCCGCAAAGCCATACAATAATTATAGTATCAATTAACATATTTTTTAAAGTTTGCATGTAGAATTTATAGTTAGTAAAGTGCTATTAGTACAAAGTAAAATATCTGTGGTTATTGGAGTGAGTGAATTGTTATTAACCTTTTAATTATTTTTTTAAAATTGTAGTCTTTTTAGAAAAGGAAAATTCTGTTCGTTGTTTAGATTATAAAACACTTCTTCAGTGTACAAAACCAAATTTTATACATGTGACATTTTGATTAAATCCTAATCCCTTTAATTTAGGTGGCATATTTAATCATTTCTTAATAAGGTTGGTGGTCTTTAAATTTTTCTCTTTTAGAAGTTTTCCATTTCTGTGTCTGAGATAGTTTACTAATTTTATTTCCCCTATTCATAGTAAAATACATACATGCACAGTACCCTTGCATAATCCTGGTGTTTTATTTTTCTTTTTCATTTTTCAGTAGGAACAGGTATTCTGTGGCGTATGCAGCTCAAAAGCCTTGGCTATTAAATGCTACAGTAGAAGAAAATATTACTTTTGGAAGTCCTTTTAACAAACAGAGGTAATTTTGAGCATATAAAATTTAGAACCAAAATGGCAACTCTTTCCGACTTGTGTGTTTGGGAATGAACAATGGTTTCTTAAACTTTTACATCTGGTACTTTCTTTCCTGTTGGCCTCGTTTTCATCCTCATCACCAAGGTCTTTTGAATCAATTATTTGAAGAGACACCTCATTGGAAGTTCCAGCCCATCTTGAACCCTTGTTGAGAACAATTTGTACACCAAGACTAAACAGCAATTGAAGTGTGTATGTGTGTGGGGTGGGGAGGGTGAGAGTGAGGGGGTGTTGCTTAGGTTGTTGGTGAGAAGATAGAGAAGGAAAAATTCAAGTAAATGGAAGAAGAATGTAGGATCTGAGGGGTGTGACGACTTTAGGACAGAAGAAGAATGTAGGATCTGAGGGGTCTGATGACTGGGAGCAGCCAGAATAGACCATCTTTCAATGGTCTATTGTCACATAAGAAGGCATGACCCTTTCCCTGAGCCGCTCTTACAAGAGTGGGTCTCAGGACCATAGATGGGTCTTGAAAATTAAGGAGAATAAGGTAAGTGGAGAGCCAAGAGGAAGGGGGGAGGGAGGAGAAAAGTAGACCATACAAAAGACAAAACCTAAATTATTCGTGATTCTTTAGGACCCCAGAGCAAACCAGACAGAAAGATTAAGGAGGCTGAGATCAGATAGTGGGGGGGCCTAAAAGCCAACTGGCTATAGTGATGTGCATTCTATATATACAGATTCACAAATGTGCATATATACATATATATGGAGACATTCAGGAGTTAATTGGAGTAAGTATCCAGGCATGCGGTGTGTGTTGCCTACACTTGGGAATGACAGTAGAAATGTAAAAGAAGGGATGGTTGGGAAAAAAAAAAATTGAAGAACATCAATGGACAGATATCAACAGAAAGAAGGAAGAATCAAGAATGACTGGACTACTTTAAGACAAACTAATTAGGAAAATAAAGTCATTGTCATTTCCCCCAGCATCTTCAATACCCACACTTCCTTGTACTTCCAGTTCATTTAATTTCCAGTCCCAGCCTTATATGAACTTGAAGACTGTCAGTCCTCATTATCTCCCTTGCCTCTTCCCGTCAGCATGCATGACAGTGTGCAAAGGCACCCACTCACCACCTCTGCTTTAGCCATAATGAACTTCCCACGGTCCCTTACATTCACCATGAACTTTTTTACTTTCTCAAGTTCCTTATGCTTCCTTACTCATTTTCTTCCTGAAAACTTACTACTCAACTTTCTGAATATAGTTTAAGCTTTGCCTCCTCTGAAACTTCTCAGAATGGTCAGTCATTTCTTCCTTTGTATTCTAGGAGTGTTTTGTACCCGCTTCCACTATAACACCTAACAAGGTGAATTTTCATTGTATGTTTTTGTATCAGTCTTCTGCTCCGTGAACTAGCTTTTTAAGAGTGGGAACCTAGCCGGGCATGGTGGTTCACACCTGTAATCCTAGCACTTTGGGAGGCTGAGGCAGGCTGATTGCCTAAGCTCAGATGTTTGAAACCACCCTGGGCAACATGGTGAAACCCTGTCTCTACTAAAATACAAAAAAATTAGCTGGGCATGGTGGCGCACGCCTGTAATCCCAGCTACTCAGGAGGCTGAGGCAGGAGAATCCCTTGAGCCCAGGTGGCGGAGGTTGCAGTGAGCCAAGATCATGCCACTGCACTCGAGCCTGGGCGACAGAGTAAGACTCTGTCTTAAAAAAAAAAAAAAAAAAAAAAAAAGAGTGGGAAGTGGTATTTATTTATCTGTGTATCCAGAAATGTAGAGCAGAAGCTGGCATATAATAAGTGATTCAGCAAATGTTTTGTTTCAGCTTCCAAGGTATTGAACTTGGCACTTAGTTTATGGGCAATGTATCCATAGAGATCTAAAAATTCAAAATCATTTCTCCTAAAGGTACAAAGCTGTCACGGATGCCTGTTCTCTTCAGCCAGATATTGACTTATTACCATTTGGAGATCAAACTGAAATTGGAGAGAGGGTGAGCTATAAATAATTTCATTAAGCAATAAACAAAAATCTAGAAAAGGTCTTCTAGTTGTCTTTAATCATTAATAGAGAATCATGAAATTTGAGAGCTTAGGAGCTGTATGTTGTCCCGAGTGACAAGTTCCAGAAAACCAAGGACAGGAGTCCTTTGATGCCACTTTTTTTTACGTATTAATATTTATTGAGTAATCACTGTATACTTAACATGGTACTAGTCACTTAAGAGTTCTTGAGAAAAAGTGAAGCATAGTTCCTGGCTTTGACCAAATGCATTTTTGCTTATGTGGAGCTTGCTGTAATGGGTTTGAAAACTAAGATTACTTTCGATAACTTCTCCCAATCTTGTTAAACATCTGTTTATTCGTATTAAAGTGCTCTTTTCTCTTTGTGTAACCATGTTTTGCATTGATGTCATATTATTCAGACAAGCTGAGAAATATACCTATAATCTTTAGAACAACAATGTCTGTAATGTTTTAATCGTTGTCAGTCCTGGGCACAAACTTTATATGCATTATCTACTTTCACAACAAATCTGTGTTATGGGTGCTATCGTTATGTGCGTATGAAGCTGCAAAAATCAAGGCTGAGAGAGGTTAAGGAACTTACACAGTTGCCAAGGTAGTAGTGTAGCCAGGATTAGTCTGGCTCTGTGGCCTTTGTTCTTAATGACTGTTCTTTTTTGCTACATACCGCAGTGTGTATTAGAATGAACTTAAGTTCTGGGAGCCTCAGTTTCCACATGTGTAAAATTAAAACAATATCTACATCTTGGAATTGCTATGAAGAATAAGAGAAATTCTAAAATGCAAAGCCATTTACACAAGTCTGGCACATACTAAGAGGTCAATTAATACTAGTTTTTTTATTTAAAAAATGTGTAAGTGGTACTTTATTATGAAAGCATACTCTTGAGGATAGTATTGTTTCACATAACTCATAATATCAAATTTGGGTTGTATGTTAAGTAAACTACAGACACAACTCAGGAAACAAGAAAAAATCTTGGAATTGCTTGCATTTCCTAGAAAGTGTTTTGGTTATTAATGCTTCTGTACAGCAGAGATCTCTATTAGAGTGAAAGGAGGATTAACCATATCAGCCTGAAGCCATCTTGATTAATTTGAGAATTGTTGGCCAGTAGACAGTTTTCATGTTTTCTTACCAACGTTACTACAATTTAATTAGCAAGTTACTATCAATTTAAGATTTTTTAAAAGACGTTTGTATTTTAAGGTCATATTACCAAGAGATCACTTACTAATATAAAAAATGGGTATTTGGGGGTGTCTCTTCTCTAGGGCATCAACCTGAGTGGGGGACAGAGGCAGAGAATCTGTGTGGCACGAGCGCTGTATCAAAACACCAACATTGTCTTTTTGGTAAGAATATGGCCTTCCCTTTTATTTCTATTTCATTCTTCCATCTGGACAAACGAGTCTTTAAAAAGATAAGACAAGGCCGGGCGCGGTGGCTCACACCTGTAATCCCAGCACTTTGGGAGGCCAAGGCGGGCGGATCACGAGGTCAGGAGATCGAGACCATCCTTGCTAACACGGTGAAACCTCGTCTCTACTAAAAATACAAAAAATTATCCGAGCGTGGTAGCGGGCGCCTGTAGTCCCAGCTACTTGGGAGGCTGAGGCAGGAGAATGGCGTGAACACAGGAAGCAGAGCTTGCAGTGAGCCGAGATCATGCCACTGCACTCCAGCCTGGGCGATAGAGTGAGACTCCCTCCCAAAATGGTTTAACTTGTGAAATCATAAAGTATATAGAGGAAATAAATCTTTGCAGTACAGATCAGTAGATCAGCAGAAGAGCAACATATCTTGAGAGTTGGGAGGATCCAGATTGGTGTCCATGAGACCGAGATGCCCTAGTGGTTGTTTATCCATGTTTCCTAACCAGGTGAGGATTTGGATGGTATTGGATGAATGAGGCAGGATCATAAGTCCTCTTATTTATATTTGATGGCAAAGAAAAAAAAGCCAGAAAATATACTCTTGGTAGGCATAGGGCTAAGTAAGCCTAGTACCCCATTCCAGTGCTGTGCAATTCGGGCTGTGGATAAGCTCTATCTGTGATGCTCCCTACAACTGTAGAAATCTTGGTTCTGCTCTAGACCTGTGGCATAATCTGTAAAGGTAGAATCTAAAATTTATGTCTTTAAAAACTCCATGAATGATTCTCATGATATCCATCTTGGACTAATAATTTATTTCTCCCTGTGGATCTAGAAATACAATTTGATGGTTATGCTGATTACAATTTTGCTCTATTTTGGTCTCTCCAGCAGGAGGTACCTAAAATAGCTTACAAGTAGACAATGGGAAGATGATGGCAGAGTATGTAAATGCATCCCTGCCTTCTCCTTCTGCACAATTATTAACCACTTATAAATCCGGTTCCCAGAACATTTTTAGAGTCTTCACTCCGTCTAATCTCTAGAGCCTCTTCAAAAAGTAAGTTGGTTTTGGAGTTTTCCACTGAATTTGAATCTGTTATTGGGGATGGTAGAAGAATTTGGACATACTAATTCATCTCCCTAAGAATACCTATCTCCAAAGTTATTTCCCCAAAAAATCTCAAAACACCATGCAAGCCATTGCAGGATCTAACAGTAGCCTATGGAATTGTACTTTTTTTTTTTTTTTTTTTTTGGAGATGGACTCTTCCTCTGTTGTCCAGGCTGGACTGCAGTGGCACTATCTCAGCTCACTGAAACCTCCACCTCGCAAGTTCAAGTAATTCTCCCATCTTAGCCTCCTGAGTAGCTGGGATTACAGGTGCATGTCACCACACTTGGCTATTTTTTTTTTATTTTTAGTAGAGACAGGGTTTCACCATGTTGGTCAGGCTGGTCTCGAACTCCTGACCCCAAGTCATCTGCCCGCTTCGGCCTCCCAAAGTACTGGGATTGCAGATGTGAGCCACCGTGCCTGGCCGTAAATACTTTTTACAATAATGGATGGATCCATAACTGGAAATTACTTCTTGAACCTTGGGATCAATTACTGACTGAGCCTGAGGAATTGCCTTGGAAATCTGAAAGGGACTGAGGTCCCCTGGGTGTGGCTTTCTTCCTCAGTTCATTTTACTGCCTGCTGCGATTCAATGACTCCAACCCACTTCAATTCTAGAATCATGGAAATCAAAGAAGTTGTAGGGCTAAATAATTGTCAATTCCCACCTTTTCATTACAGGATGACTTTTAGCATCAACTCTAACGGCTTCTTGATGACTCTCCCTGAAGATACATTGCTTACCTTTAAGGCAGCTTTTCCTGGTTGGACAGTATATAAATTTCCTGTTACTGCTATAAAAAATTGCCATAATCGGTGACTTAATCAATGTAGATGTATTATATTATCTTATAGTTCTATAGATTAGAAGTCCATCAAAGTGTCAGCAGGGCTGTGTTCCCTTCTGGGGAAGGGAACAGTCAATATCCTTGCTTTTTCCAGCATTTACAAGCTGCCTACATTCTTTGTCTCATGCCTGCCTTCCTCCACCTTTGAAGCCAGTAACATGATGTCTTTCTGACTATTTTTACATAGTCACGTCTTCCTCTCTTCACAGCGGGGAGAGTTTTCTGCTTTTAAGGATGCATAGAGTTAGTTTAAGCCTGTCTGGATAATCTCCTCATCTCCAGGTCTTTAGTCTTAATTACATCTGCAAAATCCTGCTGGACATATAAGGTAACACAGCCACAGGTTCTGGGGATTAGGACCTGGGCATCTTTGGGGTCCATTATTCTTCCTACCACAGACAGCTCTTATTATTGGAAAGTTATTATGGTATTGAGATCTGCTTCTGAATACTGTCTGTTCAACCTGCACTCTACTTCTGTAGCAAAATATATATATGTAAATATATAATATATATAATATATATTATATATTATATGTTATAATATAATAATATATATATATTTTAATATATATAATATATATTTTAACATTCTAATATTAGTGTCATAACTTGTCTAAATTTACATTTCTCTAGGCCAAGCAAGCATAGTATTTTCAATTCTTCCACAAATAACATATTTTGTATAACTTTTCTTAATCTCTGATGTATAGTGTTTATAAGTGTTCCTTTGAAAAAATCTGTGCTAGATGCACACTGATCAGCTCAGATAGCCTTAAAACCATTGGATCTTATGATCTTGGTCTTATTACTCCATTGCAACCTACTGGAAAACATTTTAGCTGCAATGGAATGCTGTTGATATGTTTTAAAAATTCCTCAAAAATAATAATATCTCACACTTCCATTGTTTAAAAATTCACAAGGTACAGTATTATCCCATTTGATTCTCATCACAGTGCTGAGAGAGGGTAGATGGTATCCTCAAACTAAATGCGGAAACTTATCCAAGGACTGATGGCTAATGAATTACAGAGTTTGGGCTAGAAATGCATGTCTTTTGAGTATTGGCTTTCTAATCAGCAAAGATTCTCTGGTATTTTCTGAAATTATTGCTGTATTTTCCTTTTCTCTCCTTTTTTTTTTTACCCTTTCTTCTTCACTTGCTCACTCCCTGTTATCCTTTCTTTATTCCTTCCTCCCTTTCTTCTTTCCTCCTTTCTATCTATTAATATTCAGTGAATATCCCCAATGCCATTTGTTGTGCTGGGTAAAGAAAATAGAATTGAGAAAAAGGCATTACTTATATCTTTAAGAATTTTACTTGTACATGTCACTTGAATAGTTTCACATTTTGCTCTAAATAAACTTTTATCATGTTAGCCTTGACGCAGTATACAAGTTAGATGAAAATGTCTTAATTATGTATCAGAAATATTATTTTTGGAAACTTCGTTGTGCAAGTGTGCTGTATCAATGAATATATTAAATTATTTCCAAAAATACATCCATACAAAGAATATACTATTTAAGCACATTTATTGAATATACAAGAGAATGTATTAATGAAGACTGTACACATGTATATTAGAATAAATAATATAAGCTTGAGAGCAAAGAATTGACCATTCATCGAATTGGCCATTTGGCAAATTATCTTGCTTTCTTTAAAGGAAGTATTTCCCCATAATCTTATTTTATACATTGAATCTGGAGACGTGATTCTCAAGCCATTAAGCCTCAATTTTTATTAAGTTGTATAAAAGGTTGTATTTGACAGGAAACACTATGAATCCCCACCATGTGAGACATGACATCTAAATGATATGGCATATAAACGATAGTTCTGTGACCTAGGCATGATTCTAAGTACTTTATACACATTAGCTCACTTAATTCTCATAACTCTCTTAGGTTTGACATTATTGCTGTTATTACTATTATTGTTGTTACTACTGCTATTCACAGATGAACGTACTGAGGCTTTGGGGGATAACTTATCCAATATCACACAGATAGTAACAGTGAAGCAGGGATAGAAAGTCAGGTGGCCAGATTCCAGAGCTTGTGTTCTCAGTCACCACACTCTTCCTTATTAAGAGATGCTTGGAAGATGCTAAGCTCTCACTGTGATACATTGAAGGAGTAAGCACAATATTAATCCACCATGGCTTTGTTTATAAGAAAATAATAATAAAACAACACTTTTGAAATGATTTACAGACTTTTACTACATTATTTTGTTGCATCTTTGCAGCAATCCAAGGTGCTTTCTGTCAGGCCTCTTTATTATCCCCATTTTACAAAAGAAGTGACTGAGTTTGAAACATTGGTCAGCCTCCAAGAGTGGTCATAACTACAATGTGGACCTTTTAATTTAGAGATAATATACTTTCAGTTATGCCCTACTAACGTCTAACATGTAAAATCAGAATTTAGGCTGGGTGCGGTAGCTCATGCCTGTAATCCTAGCACTTTGGGAGGCTGAGGCAGGCAGATCAGTTGAGATCAGGAGTTCGAAACCAGCCTGGCCAACATGATGAAACCCCATCTCTACTAAAAATACAAAAAAATTAGCCAGGCATGGTGGCATGTTCCTGTAATCCCAGTAAGTTGGAAAACTGAGGCAGAAGAATTGCTTGAACCCAAGAGGCAGAGGTTGCAGTGAGCCGAGATCATGCCATTGCACTCCAACCTGGGTGACAGAGCGAGATTCCATCTCAAAATAAATAAATAAATAAATAAGAATTTTATGGACAGTCAAATTGAGTTATTACAAAATTTTATTTTTAATTCATGTCTTATTTTTACTGTGAAAAATTCCCAGGAAGAATCATTTGGGCTAGTTTGGTCTACATCACAGATTATTCTTGGAGTTTTAATGGAATCAGAAGCAGAAAGTTATTTCAAAGGCAATCAGATTCCTCCTGTGAAAATCTGCTTTTCTAAAACCAATAATTTGCTGATATCAAGATTTGCTAAATCTTGATAATTATATCCTTGCTGCATTGTTGGTGATGGAAATGGAGACACTTTTGTCAGTGTAATCCTGATATTTTTCCATTGCTGTGGAGATACCACTTTCTATTGGTACTTTGACTTTCATTTTTAAGTAATTGCAAAGTTACATTATAACACCTATGTTTAAAAATTTTTATGTATTAGTGGTAGAATTTTCTATCAGTTATCAAAATCTAATAATTTTAAAATTCAAGTAAGAATTTTTTTTCTTGTTATTAAAAGGAGCTAAATGACAAATAAGGAGCTAGTGGCTGTGATGATTTTGAAAAGCAACTCACCAGGCAGTTGAAAGCCCGTTCCTATACAAAGTACTTATTGTAACATCTCAGAAATAATTTATGTGCATTAAGATGATCCAGAGGGTCTGAAAGATTTGAAATATTTCCCATGTCATCCAAAGAAATTTCAGGACAATCAAGATAATTGTGTTTTTTCTATAAAAGTCATTTGAGGACACTGATTATATCACCCATTTATTCACAATTACAATATCCAGCAGACTGATTTTTTAAAGGCCCTTATAATTCTTAATCACCCTTTAACTATCAAAATGCTTTGTTAATATTTCTTTTGCATAAGGCTTCTCCTAAATGCTTTAATAAGGCCACATTGCTTATAGTTTCTAGCTATACAGACAAATTGATGGAAAGTTGAAAAATTACTGAGCTAATCATATGACAGCCTATCATGATTATACACAAATTTATTCTAACTTCCAAACTTCAGTTTCTATCTAAATTGAAATTACTTTTTGTTTCATTATTCAGATTATTAAGCAATGCAATCTATCTGTAGAGAGAGTATGATTGTGCTCAATTGAAACTTTTGCAGAATTGTAATTTCTAAATATCTCCACATGTAGCCTGTGGGTAGTAGCATGAGAAACCAGCTACTTCTTTCTTGGGCCCATAAGACAAAGTAGAAGTTTGTTTGCATATTACATATTGGAGAAGCAACAAAGAAAGAAGGGTAATGAAGAAGACATTTATGAACTTTTTTTTCCCACTGTTCTGATAACTCTTCCCAGTTCTTTACCTGAAACGTCCACCATTCTTTACTGCTTTGTCCCTTCAGTGCTCCCTCAGTTTCCTTCATTCCCTGCCATCCCTGGTCCTTCTAAGGGGTGATTATATTTCTGTTGCACCCTCCTCCCTTCAGGTCACTTTGCTTTCTAATTCATAGTTTGAGAATACATTCCAATTTTCTTCAGTTGTTTCTAGCTGTCCTCTTTTAAAGATCCAAAAAGGTGAAACATGTAGTTTGATGCTGTATATAATATTTTAGGAATGAACTATATATGAAAATAATTTGTAGTGATATCATCAACAAAAAAAGAAAATTAATGTAATTTCTTAAATTATTTTCTAAATATCTTAATCACTTGGTGGATGAAAACATTCCCCCTAGAACAATTGTCGTCAGGTAAGTGTTAGGCATGCTAGTCTTATATATAATAATAATAATAGCTAACAATGTCAATTATATACCCAGTACCATACTAAGCATTTCGTGCATATTACCTCATTTAATTCTGAAAATATCCCCATTAAGTAAGTCCTGCTGTGATCCAGTTAACATTTTCTTTTTTCTTTCTTTTGAGTCTCGTTCTGTCACCAGGCTGGAGTGCAGTGGTGCAATCTCAGCTCACTGCAACCTCTTCCTCCTGGGTTCAGTGGATTCTCTGGTCTCAACCTCCCAAGTAGCTGTGATTACAAGCCCACGCCACCATGCCTGGCTAATTTTTGTGTTTTTAGTAGAGACAGGGCTTCACCATGTTGGCCAGGCTGTTCTCAAACTCCAGACCTCAGGTGATCTGCCTGCCTTGGCCTCCCAAAGTGCTGGGATTAGAGGCGTGAGCCACTGTGCCCAGCCCAATTAACATTTTCTATACCTATTTTTATTATCTAGAATTCAAGTACAATTATCTTTTCATTCTTTGTTTTGCTCTATTATTATAGATTGCTGAGTAATACGGTTTTTAACTTGCAGATTCAATAAGAATTCAAAACATTTTGAATAGTGTTATTTACTTTTAAAATAATTATACAAAGTCTGTTTTTCTTTTCACCTGCAGGCACTTCTAACTTTATTTCATTGTTTGTTTGTTTTTCTCCTACCTCTTTTTTATTTTATTTTAATTTTTATTTTAGGTTGAGAGGTACATGTGCAGGTTTGTTATATAAATTGTGTGTCATGGGGGTTTGGTGTACAGATTATTTTGTCACCCAGGTAATAAGCATGGTACCTGACAGGTAGTTTTTCTTTATCCTTTTTTTAAATAAATAAGATCCGGGGGATGATTTACCCTTAGTTATTTGTATTACTACTTTCTTTTCTTTTTTTATTTTTTTTATTTTTGAGACGGAGTCTCGCTCTGTCGCCCAGGCTGGAGTGCAGTGGCGCGATCTCGGCTCACTGCAAGCTCCGCCTCCCGGGTTCACGCCATTCTCCTGCCTCAGCCTCCCGAGTAGCTGGGACTACAGGCGCCCGCCATCTCGCCCAGCCAGTTTTTTGTATTTTTTAGTAGAGATGGGGTTTCACCGTGTAGACCAGGATGGTCTCGATCTCCTGACCTCATGGTCCACCCGTCTCGGCCTCCCAAAGTGCTGGGATTACAGGCTTGAGCCACCGCACCCGGCCAAGTATTACTACTTTCGAGAGGAATTGAGTTATGTAAAAAGTATAGAAAACGTCCATCTTTCCTTCATTTTCCTGGTTGCAGGATGACCCATTCTCAGCCCTGGACATTCACTTGAGTGATCACCTAATGCAGGAGGGGATTTTGAAATTCCTGCAAGATGACAAAAGGACACTTGTTCTTGTGACTCACAAATTACAGTATCTGACGCATGCTGACTGGGTAAGAGTTTAGAAGAGAATTTTGCTCATTTTTATATTATAGTCATATAAATGAATAGAGAGAGTAAAAAATGCTTTCTGAAATAAAGGTAGTTCATTTTGCCAATCAAGGCTTTTTGTCACATTTCTGGAAATACCCGCTTTCCTTAGATCATAGCCATGAAAGATGGAAGTGTCCTAAGAGAAGGAACTTTGAAGGACATTCAAACCAAAGATGTTGAGCTGTATGAACACTGGAAAACACTTATGAATCGGCAAGATCAAGAATTAGAAAAGGTAAGTACTCATAGTTCAGAAGAGTTCAGAGTCCAGTTCAGAAGAGTTAGAAATTTACTAAGAATTACTAAGAATGCTGTTTTTAAAATTACCATTTAATGCTTGGTAATATGGTCTTTATCTGAAATCCAAAGCAATTGTATCTTTACATATTATTAATGAACAGGCTACTTTGAACCTATGAAATTCTAATGCTATCTTTGGATGAGCTGCTGTCAGGTTTTGAGAGAGTGTTTGTTTGAATTTCAACCATAGTGCAATTATATGTGTGTTTAAAACGTAGACAAACTACTTACTGAAGCATGACATTTCCTTATTTCTGCTTCTTTATAGCTCATTCTTCTCATCTGTAAAATTAAAATATTTTCATTAACCACTTACAAATAGAGGGTCATGGAAAGTCAAAAGCCAAGGTGATCTGAAAGGAAGAGCTCTGAGTAGTGGGCAAAGTTGTAAGGCATGTCTGGGATAAGGCTTCTGGGGTGAAAGAAGGTAATCAGAAGGAAATAAAAACAAAATTTCACATTTGTACTTTTTTTTAAAGTCCACAAAGCCCTTTTCACATGATCTGTTTTAATTCTCACAAACGCCTGACAAATAAGCAAAGAAAATATTACCTTACTTAGACAGATGAGAAAGCTGAGGCTCAGAGAAGTTAAGTAACTTGCCTAAAGTTGTACAGCATATATAATAAGTGGTACCAATGGGATTTAAACATAAGTGTGTATCCAGTGTAATTGCACCATAATGTTATGGATGATATAAGTATAACATTGAATGAGGTGATCACAGATTTGGATACCAGATTGAGTACAACAAAAGAGGAAAAACTTTTGATTGACAAGTGAAATTGTAAATGACATTGGCAAATTTTTGAAATGTTTTGTTCTTGATTTGGGAGTACAAAGTGTCCAGCACTTGGTATTCTTAGCTAGGAATGAGCATTTACAAAATGAAATATTTGTACCAGTGAATTTCTTTAAAATATTAGGAAATTTAAATATACTATTTTAGAAAAGAAAATAAAGGATCTGTCTCCATAGAGTGAGGAAGATACAAAGTCAGATAAATCCTAGGATTTCTCTACCTTCTTCGGATTTGCTAAAGATCTCAAAAGCAAACTTCACAAAGAAGAAAAGATATATGCAAAAATACACAAGCAGAACAGGACAAATCACAGAACCATTGAAATGAGTATGTTTGGGAGAAAAAAAAGCAATAAACAAACAAAAATCTCCAAAACATAATGAGGTACACTCGACAAGTGCCTGCTTAGGAATTGTGCTGTGGGAAGCTTAATTCTAAACGTACCGGGGATAACTCCAAATGACATTTTTTTCAGTGATCTAAATGCCAGGGACAAAAGAAGATGACGTAAACTTAAGGAGTGGGACAATTTATGGTTTACTTTGGAAAGAAGAGCTGGAAAATAAAGAGAGCTGTTGGCTCAATATTATAGTAATACTGTTAAGCAAGCCAGGAAGAAAGTCCATTAAGTTGTATTTAGAAATGAAGTGATCACTTGAGATAGCATAGCTGTATAATTAAAGACACATTACAGGGTTATGTATGAACTGAAGGAGGTATGGAGAAAGTTAGGGTATGGACAGGGTAAATCCAGTTACGAGGTAGAATGGCAGCCCGTAGAAGCCAGAATGAATCACGCACCTGCCCAGAATCCTTATCTCAGGATGGAGGGAGATTACTGCCACGTAGCAAAGGGCAGGCACCTGAATTCATCTGCAACCAGAGAGAATTACACTGTGAACAAGACCACTACAATACCTTGGGGAAGTTTTTGTACAAACAGCTTTCTGTTTAGTTTGTTATAGGACAGGACGGGGTGTTTCCTATCAACCTGGGCCAATTTTGCCTCCTAGAGGACATTTGGCAATATTTGGAGACATTTTTGGTTGTCACAACTTGGGGGAGTGTGGGGGAAGGGGGCGGGGATGCTATTATCATCTAGTGTGCTCAACATTCTGCAATGCTTAGGGCAGACCCGCAACAATGAGTTGTCCAGCTCAAGCTAGTGGAGAAGGAAGGTGAAACCGAAGGATGCACAAGATTTCCTAGTGCAGTGCTTGAAAAAGAGCTGTCAGTTTAAGGATTAAGGGGTAAACAGGAAAGAATATGACTGGAAGATAATAATGAAAACTACAAAGGAGAGGAAGTTAACACTTTTAGCTGATTTAAATATTAGCATAAATGACATGAACCGTTATCTTCTTAATGCTGTTAGGCAGAATAAACTGGTAATATTTAACATTCCTTTAACACTCCTCACTTCCCTCTCTACTGTCCTCACCTGGCCCGGCCCAGTGAATGTTTACTGGATACATGAAACTAAATTTTTATTTACTTAGTCCAAGTATCAACACTATTTAAAACATTTAACCTGGCTGGGCACGGTGGCTCACACCTGTAATCCCAGCACTTTGGGAGGCTGAGGCGGGCGGATCACGAGGTCAGGAGATCAAGACCATCCTGGCTAACATGGTGAAACCCCATCTCTACTAAAAATACAAAAAATTAGTTGGACGTGGTGACGGATGCCTATAGTCCCAGCTACTCGGGATGGCGGGTGCCTGTAGTCCCAGCTACTCGGGAGGCTGAGGCAGGAGAATGGCGTTAAGTAAACCAGGGAGGCGGAGCTTGCAGTGAGCCTAGATTGCACCACTGCACTCCAGCCTGGGCGACAGAGCGCGACTCCGTTTCAAAAAAGAAAACAAACACAAAAACAAACGAACAAAACAAACATTTAACCTATAATGAGCTTAATATGAGCATTTACTCTTAGGAAAAAATGCTTTAAAGTTTGTTTGGGCTTTTCTTTTGTCTGTTTATTTGTTTTTTTAATGTCTCCAAGATCTTAAACCTTTTGGTCACAGCATGGGGAATCGAACTGGAATCAAATCTACTTTTCAATATGAAGGTTTATTTTGTTTCATTATATGATATGCACAAGTCAGGGATTCTCTTTAATTTTGTGTTTAATTTAGCTTCATTTATAAATGTTGGTCTTCATATCGTTATGCAAAATTTAAAACTGGGGTCAAACTGTCTCTTTAAAAATGGGATTCTGGAGACATTTTTGTTTTCACTCTTTTAACCAAGAATCTAAAGTAGTAGAACCCTCTAGAATAGCAAGTTTCCTAAATCAGACATGTTGTATGAGGCCAAAAAAATCAACTAAGGTCATTACCTAGCAACTGATCACAAAAGGTTTGTTGGTTTATTGATGTAACAGCAAAACTGCGTAGGTTTTTTTTTTTTTCTTTGTATTGGCATATACAGGAAGCCCCCAATTTACCATAGATTCCAAAAGTTTATGGGTTAGTTGTTTAGAATTCAGAATGCATTTCCCCACAGAAAAGGGGAAATGGTTGGTTTTCCAGAATAGCCGGTAGAACCTGATTTAACCCACAATGTAACTGAACTGATACTACTACCGCAGTCCTGAGGTCGGGGGAGCTGGTGTGTTGGAAGCCAGGACATGGAGAAAATGAAATGATTCTCCCCTTCATAACTACAGGATAAAGTTCACAGCAATTCTTAAAAATCTGCAAAGTTTGTTTTTGGCACATTTCCCTTCTCGTTTTGCATATTTTCTCCTCCTAGGCCTTTCTGTTACACTGCTAGGCACCTAGAATCCTCATTTCCTATTTTCTTCAAAGTTCTCTACCTTCTTCCAGATCCTATTGAATTCCTTTTCTTTTGTGCAGCTCCCTTAGTAAGATGCTAAAGAAACTCGTTCTGATTTAATAATTCACAATAATGGATGGCTGACAGCAGTTTAACCAACTTGGAACCATGTACTCTTTTGAAGGAAGATATGTATTAACATGAATGAATCCTTAGTTAGAAAAATTACAAGGATAGTCCGAAGGTGATGTAAAAATAAGTAGCAGTGGTAGAACTATGCTTTAGGGCTCAGGGAGATATCACCCTACTTCTGGAGTCAGTTGCATCTCATTCTTGCTTTTCCTGGCCTCGTGTGCTGCCCCACACCTTTGAGCCCTGCAGCACTTCCTGCAAGTCTAATGCTCTGCCCCCACAGCTGCTTCTGTGACAGGAGTTGTGGATCTCCAGAGTGAGCACAAACCCCTGAGACTGGTAAAGGTAACTAATCATTTACACGTGTGAGTCATTCACTGATAAGTCACAACCTATTGGTGTTAGCTCCTTGCATGATAGTATAATGTTTACTGTAGGATATGGAAGCTGACCAAACTACTTTAGAGAGGAAAACTCTCCGAAGGGCCATGTATTCAAGAGAAGCCAAAGCCCAAATGGAGGACGAAGATGAAGGTAGATCTTTTTTCTTTTATCTGGAACATTCTAATGGGGTAACAGAATGTGAGGGTTTTTTTATGTGTGAGTGTCTCCATGAGGAATAATAAGCCAGTTTGCAAGGGGAAAAAGTTAAATCAAATAATAACAAAAATGGAAACAATAGGAGTCAAGGAAAGGTGGATGTAATCCATCAACAGTCATCTTGAGGGGCTCTACAGAATGTGTCTTACTACAGTTGTTATGTATGAGAAAGACTTGAAAGGAAATGGCAGTGGATTGTAAATAGATCTAGATGTTTGTTCAGAAAAATTGAAATTGTCTCGTATAATGACAAAATCTACTTAAGAAAATTTCAATCCTTCAGAAATAAGTAATAAAGGGGAAATATGGCATTTTGAAGTAGCTATATTTGATTCATTCAGTTCATCTTCATGAGGTTTTCATGACAATATAGCCATGAAGGATAACAAAATTAGAACGCCATTTGTTATGTTTCAGTTTTCTGAATCTGATAAGATACACTGGGAAAAAAAGATTGACTGGAAATGTGAGGAATGAGATGAAATAATTACACTGCTTTGACATTCATTGCCAAGAACGTTGTGAGATAAAGCACCTTTTAAGTCAATAGAGTAAACGCATTATGCCTCATTTCCCTTTGTAATTTTTGCTTATGCCTACATTTCTACCAACCAATTAAAAAAACGGAGAAAATGTTCATTTCAAGCCAAATAGCGCCAAAATGTGCTACTTTTATATTTCTGTGTTTCAACAAAGATTCATTGAGTGAATGAATTAACGAATGAAGGCTAAATTTTACTTTCAATTTCTATGATTAAAAATGTTCTTAAAGAGTTTTTGGTGCTGTAAACAGATATCAGCTTCTAGAATTCTAAACAAATTATTTCTAATGTGCTATAAGAGTGGAGTTGTACCCAATTACTCTGTTCAGTGTTTCAGTGGGGATGCTGACTGTGCCCTTGGCTTGCTGTGTTAATCCACATTCTCAGGTATAAAATAAGGTAATAGCACTTTGCTTATAGGGTAAAGGAAGTAATGTATGTGGAAGAGCCAATTACGGTACATATTACTTATTAGTTTGTTGCTCTAGGTCCTATCAGAATGCTCAAGCCAACAGTAGGGGAAGAAAAGAAGTAGAGGGTACTTTCTTTCTCTTAAGAGACTTGGAGTTGCACATGTTGTTTCTGCTTGCTTACTATTGACTCGGTCATTGCTTGGAAAGATTAAATACTAGGAATGTGAGGAAATGCTATCTTTAGCTGGGCAACCATGAGTAACTTTAAATTTCAATTAATATAGAATGGGCATTGGGGAGACAGCTAGCAACGTGCAAGTGTCCACCTCTTTGATCATGCAAATTTCCAGTCTGTTCTTCTCACACAAAGGACACATCCCTGCCAAAGGGGAGACCATCTGAGACATAGTAATTTGCTGCATCCAGCTCAAATATCAGGATCTTTGGTGATGCTCAGTCTCCTCATCATAAACATATTTGGATCCCTGTGGTCTAATAACCTGAAAAGTAAAGACAAGTCCTTCCTCCCCACAACGTGATATGTATAATATAATAGTGAAGTACATACAGGATAACTTTAATGAATAAAGTTCCTTTGGAAAAGCAAAGGATGGGAAACACAGTCACTGGACCATAGAAATCATTAAATTTTGATTGTCAGGAAATGCAAAACCCGCTTTAGCAGTGGAGTCATTCTTCAGGAAGCCATCTTGGAGTTTCTAGATGGTTTAAACATCTGAGAGGAATTCCCGGCCCATTATCCTTTGTGTTCCTTGGCTTTGCCCACTGGAAGGTTCCTCCTTGGGGCCATAGAGAGCATGGAGTGTGCCCTCTTGTGCTATGCACAGATTTCAGAGCTTATTCCCTCCTGGTGCAGCTTTATAAATTCAGAAATTTGCAGGCCAAAATATTGTAGATGTTTGTAAGCCAGGTATGTGGTTTTTGTTGGCAACACAATTCCTTCAATAACTTAGTAAGTTTCTTCCAATTTGATGTGCAGTATATCAGCAAATAGTCTCATCCAGACATAGATTTTATGTTTATTACTCATTCATTCATTTTTCACCTATTTTCAGAAAGAAATGAGGTTTGCCCTGCTAAAAGCATTTAAAACTTCAATACTAATGCTTACATTTTTATAAATGTGTAATGCCTACATTTTTATAGATGTATGGAAGAGTTCCTTTTCCAGAGGAACTTTATTCATTAAAGCTATCCTGTATGTACTTCACTACTTTACTATATACATATCAAGTTGTGGGGAGGAAGGACTTGTCTTTACTTTTTAGGTTATTAAACCACAGGGATCCAAATATGTTTATGCATGAATGTTTATATACTATTTGTGGAGCAATAAAAATTATATCCATCTGGTGCCCATCTGAAGCTTAAACAAACGTTTTTTGTATGTAGAGGAAGAAGAGGAGGAAGATGAGGATGATAACATGTCCACCGTAATGAGGCTCAGGACTAAAATGCCATGGAAAACCTGCTGGCGCTACCTGACATCTGGAGGATTCTTCCTGCTCATCCTGATGATTTTCTCTAAGCTTTTGAAGCATTCAGTCATCGTAGCCATAGACTATTGGCTGGCCACATGGACATCGGAGTACAGTATAAACAATACTGGAAAAGCTGATCAGGTACAATTGTTTCGGTTTTGTTTTTAAATCAGCAAGGAAATATTGAGATGAACAGTGATACCTTCTTATCTAGTTATATGCTTATATCCCAAATGCCACAGGACTTCTGTGATAATTTAATAAGTTAATACTTACAACAGGACCTGAAATCGAATAAACTATCAAAAATGTTAAAATAGAAGCTATTATTAATAATTTTAAAGTTTATCATACGAAATATTTAAATATAACATTTAGACTTATATTCAAGGGAGTTATATGCCTATATTTTTATGTATTTTATACATATATACACACATATATAGGACCTTTTTGTATTTGTTTTTATAGTATTTGATATTAACTACTTACATCAGTGTATTAGCTGGTCATTTTGAGACTAGGAATGAGAAAAGTGAGCTTTACAACATAGAAAGCCAAGAATATGCCCCAAACCTGAAAACAAACTCTTTCTCTTCATCTGCTTTTAAGCAAGCCCTGAAAGAGAGTGAAAGGAGCAGGTGGAGGGACATTACCCTGGGCCTCAAAAAATTGCATTCCTTCAACCATCTAAATGCATGCAAAATAACGAAGTCAACAATCTTGTCTGACATTGACATTTGGTTTTCTAGTAAGAAAGAACTCCCGGCCGGGCACAGTGGTTCATGCCTGTAATCCCCGCACTTTGGGAGGCCGAGGTGGGCAGATCACCCGAGGCTGGGAATTCGAGACCAGCTTGACCAACATGGAGAAACCCCGTCTCCACTAAAAATACAAAATTAGCCGGGTATGGTGGTACATGCCTGTAATTCCAGCTACCAGGGAGGCTGTGGCAGGAGAATCGCTTGAACCCGGGAGGTGGAGGTTGCGGTGAGCCGAGATCATGCCATTGCACTCCAGCCTGGGCAACAAGAGCGAAACTCTATAAAGAAAGAAAAAGAAAGAAAGAAAGAAAAAGAAAGAAAGAAAGAAAGAAAGAAAGAAAGGAAGGAAGGAAGGAAGGAAGGAAGGAAGGAAGGAAGGAAGGAAGGAAGAGAGAGAGAGAGAGAGAGAGAGAGAGAAGGAAGGAAGGAAGAGAAAGAAAAGAAAGAACTCCATTGATAATGTCCTATGTGCTTTTTGTGTTGGTTGCTTTTTAGACCTACTATGTGGCTGGCTTTAGCATACTTTGTGGAGCAGGCATTTTCCTTTGCCTTGTTACATCCCTCACTGTAGAATGGATGGGTCTCACAGCTGCCAAAAATCTTCACCACAACCTTCTCAATAAGATAATCCTCGGACCAATAAGGTAAAACAGTGGTTATTTCTCACTCCCACACCTTAAATAATAAAAACATGCATTTTTCAATTTAAGTGAAATGTGAAAGTTTGAAGAATTTCTTTAGTCCTTGAGCAAATGAATAGGGAGCTTCTCATTTTCATGACCCTAAGATGCCCATTAGCAATGCTCAGGTTCCAAATAGTTTAGTATTTTCATATACTTCCATCTGTTTATTGCCTAGGTTTTTTGATACCACACCCCTGGGACTGATTCTCAATCGCTTTTCAGCTGATACTAATATCATTGATCAGGTGAGTAACTGGGTTACTTGCAAGTTCAAAAATTAGTTTTGCAATGTAAGCTAAATAGCATTTTAAGATAAAGCATAATTCCTATTAACAATAGAGGATTGCCAAAATTTAAATAAAGGCCTACTTGTATTTATATCAATATTGTACATGCAAATGATATCTAGAATGAAATATTAAAGGAAAATCTTAACTCAGACTAATTTGTACGTGTAGAAGAAGATACTTGGAGAACTATCATGAAGTAAAGAGAAATAGTAAAGAATGATTGAACGTTTAAAATTTTGATTATAAAAAATTGTTTTTGTTAGTGTCATATCAGCATTCACAGTATAAAGTTCTTAAAAGTTTAGTATCCATGCAGAATTTCTCTCAGAAGTGAAGGATGGGATGCCAAAGTGTCTTAAAGTCCTTTTCTTTTATTAGATTGGTTCTTGAAGCTTCAGATGATGCGATACTTTAGGAAGAATTCCAAGAATGCCCAGTTTAGCCTAAGATCCTTAGGAATCTAAAAGTTCGTTTGAAATAAAAGACATCAAACTCTGAAATTATATCACTCTAAAAGTGGAACCCTTTGGAAGACTGAGAAAGGAATTTATCGAATCCGGCCCTTGCCTTTTCTGACTTTCCAGAGTAGCATTAGGAACACTGAAATGGCCCTCAATTTAGAAAGAGTGTTGATGCATGCAGCTGACTGCAGAGTATGTTGAGAAGTTTTGATGTTTTCATGGCATTGGTATTAGGTCAGACTGCACCTAAAACCTTTCTAAGGAATACATGTTGGAAAAGAAGAAATGAAACACTCATTATTTAGAAGATGACTTGATTGTTACTTAGAGAATTCAGAATAATTAGTAAAATAAGTCACCAATTAGAAAAGTCAGCATAGTATCTACATAAGATATATCATATGAAAAGCAGCAACTTCCTCTACACCAATTTAAGAAAATAATGAAAAACAAACTCCATTCATAACAACAAAACCTATAAAAACAGAAATAAACTTAATATGAAGAAAATATGTTCGACAACCCCAGAAGTCATAACAATCCTGTATAGAAAAAGAATTTCCCTATTAGATATTTTTAAAATACTATAAAATTCAAGCACTCTGTTAATTGCAGAAGACAAGTAGGTCAAAAGAACAGCATGGAGAATTCAAAAACTCCATCATATGTAGAAATTTAGCAGTATAAATGTGGCATCTTAATAAGGAAAGGATTAATTTTTCAACAAAGGATATTTGGATAGTTAGCTATCCAAAAAATACAAAACAAATGCATGTAGCATAGAGGTGGCCATATTAAAACATAAAGCTATAAAGTAATGTAGGAGAATAGTTTTAGAATCTTGGGGTGGGAAAGGTCTTTCTGAGTAAGACAAAGAACTCAGAAACAATAAGGAAAATAGGTTACTTTTGAGCCCACAAGTCAACAGAAATAACTATAAAGAAACTTTAAATTGTGATTGAGCTAAAAGCACCAAAGAGAAATTTAAATACAATAGATAACTGGGAAGAAAAATTTGCAAATATTTTTAAATAAACACAATATATACAGAGCATCTAAAAATCAATAAGGAAAAATTAATCCACTCAAAAAAGCCCAAAAGATACGAGGAAGCAATTACAGAAAATTAATTTAAGTGTATTACAGTAGAGGAATAGCTAAATAAGATAATACTATGCAACCATTAAAAAGAAATGATTTATATACACTGCCATGGGAAGATTTACAGTCTGTCTTGCTCAGTAAACAAACACATGAATGAATAATATTTATAGTACAGTGTCATTTACATAAAACACCCAAGATAAATAGGGAGACAGACCACGAATCAATGACATGTTGATAGATAGATAGACAGACATAATAAACTATGGAAATTGAGTGAAGAATTGCTTAGGATGAACATGCTTATACACTACTTTTGTAGCTAACTGTATAACTTGGTGTCAATATAAAAATAGATACTTTGTTACATTGTAGCCAATATTTCATTGCGCTAATCATATTTTCCTTTTAAACTACCCTAATAGCACATCCCTCCAACCTTAGAATCTCTAACTCGCTCAACACTGCTCTGCCTGTCTGCCATTGGGATGATTTCTTATGCTACTCCTGTGTTCCTGGTTGCTCTCCTGCCCCTTGGTATCGCCTTTTATTTTATCCAGAAGTATTTTCGGGTTGCCTCTAAGTAAGTAAAACAGCATCCCATTCATTTTCAAAAGCTTATCTACGGTCAGCCTTCTCTATTCATGGGTTCTGCCAACAATGGATCAAAAATATTTGGAAAGAAAACGTTCCATGAAGTTCCAAAAATCAAAACTTGAATTTGCCACATGCCGAGTACTACATTGAATGCACACTGATGAAGCGATGTGTGATGTGTTGCCACTGAATTAGGTAGAATAAGTAACATAGAGATGATTTAAAGTATATGGGATGGCCGGGCGCGGTGGCTCACGTCTGTAATCCCAGCTCTCAGGGAGGCAGAGGCGGGAGGATAGCTTGAGCCCAGGAGTTCGAGACCTGCCTGGGTAATACAGCGAGACCCCGTTCTCCACAAAAAGGAAAAAAAAAAAAAAAGACAAAAAAAAATAAAAATAAAAATAAATAAAGTATATGGGATGATGTATGTAGGTTATATGCAAATGTCACCCATTTTATATAAGAGACTTGAGCGTCTGCAGATTTTGGTATCCATGGGAGGTCCTGGAATCGTTTCCCCGTGGGGACAATTGTATTCGATTTACTGTGATCTACATTTGCTGTAGTGTTTTTCAAGATAAGATGTGGAATTTAGAAATGCAACCTATTTGTAACATGATGAAATCTATCCTGACATTATGATTCATTTAGGTATCAATTAATATTATAATTATACCTATAATTTGTTGTCTGGGCCTTACCTAGCCCTGGACATATATTAACATGTGGATTGACCTATTGAGTTTTGAGTCCTAAGACTGCCAAATTTTTCATTCCATGGTCCTTTTTCTGAACATGACATTGATAGAAAACAAAAAATCAAGCAAACATAGGCCAGGTGTGGTGGCCTATGCTGTAATCCCAGCACTTTGGGATTATAATCCCAGCACTTTGGGATCCAAGGCAGGCGGATCATGAGGTCAGGAGTTTGATACCAGCCTGACCAACATGGTGAAACCCTATCTCTACTAAAAATACAAAAATTAGCCAGGCGTATTGGCACCTGCCTATAATCCCAGTTACTCAGGAGGCTGAGGAAGTAGAATTGCTTGGCAGAGCTTGCGGTGAGCTGAGAGATCATGACACTGCACTCTAGCCTGGACAACAGAGTGAGACTCTGTCTCAAAAAAAAAAAAACACAAACATAATCCCAAAGAGTAAGTGATTTAATATTATTATACTCTACAAATGGGAAAAAATTATTCGCTTAGAATTTGTCATTTACTGAAATGTTGAATAAATGAAATATAATACCAGCTGTTTTAATATTTCCAGTTTAACTTTGAAGCCCCGCTATAAATAGTAATATTTGTTATTTCAACAAATACTAAGCATTCATTGTGTCGCAAATAGCTGTGTTAAGCCATGTGACAGGTGAAGAGCAATATGACAAGAAATGTATAGTCTCTTAGGAAGATAAAACATATACAAAGTAATCCTAATATGTGGATTAAGTGCTAAAATAAGAAGGCAGGTATTGAGTTTATTCAGGAAATTGAAACTGTTAATATGACTTGAGTGCAGGGAAGGTGAAATAAAATAGGTGGAAAGAAGAAGAAAAGAAGAATTGTAGTTGGAACCTCTGAATGTAGCATTTCATACTTTGAAGAAATCGTTGTTTCTCCCTCTTAGCTATGAATTAGGGTCCTTTAAATGTCAGGGATCCATATTTAGTCTGTTTTTTCATCCCTAGACTCATCCTCCTTGCTTGCAGCAAATTCTGACCCAAACGGAGAAGCTAGTAATCAAATTCACATTTCATTTCTTCTGATACTATTGCTGGTCTACTTGCTGGTGGGGCAAAGAAGTTCAGAGTTACTTCATTACTGCTGACGGTTTCCAAATCTGTCCTTGCCTTCTCAACACTGATATCAGTCATGTCTTACTTTAATCACATACTCGTTTGGTCCTATGATTGCCCTTTAGCAATACAAATGGAGTGCAAAGTTTAGGAAAATATTCCTAGTCCATTACACATTTGAATTGTGAATTCTGTTCATCATCAGTGAGAATAATCTGTTAGAGACCAAAGTATGGGGAGGACGGTTATTTTAAAGACTAAATATTGACAATGGATTTTACACGATTCTTGTTTGAAATTATCTGAAAGTTAGCAAATATAACCATATGATATTAAACCTCACAGACAAGGATCCTTCTAGATGTTGAGGTTCTTTAGAACTCATCCGTGTTGAAAAGTTCAGGCAGCTTAACATGACATTTCTGAATACACTAAAGAGAACTTAAGTGGGGAACTAGCTACAGGAAATGCTCTGAAAAAATGAATATCTAAAATCATGGATCGAATGCATGCTTAGCTTTGTAAGTAACTGTTTCCTTCTTGCAAGAATATAAGACCAAGCTGTGTCCTCACCTCTTTGGTTTTATCAAACAGAGTTTTATAAACAAAGCTTCCTCCTTCCACAGTATTTTTCCTTCACTCCAAACCTCAATGTAGTGACCACCTGTTGCTTATGTCAGATTTACAAATAGCCATTTGGTTTTATGTTTACAAATAACAGACTATTCACATTCCTTCATATTCCTTCTCCCACTTCCTTCTATCTTTCTCTCCCCCAATCCCCATGTGAAAATTCTGAATGAGGGAATCCATTTTAGAAACTCCACTTTGAAAAGACTTGCATTTGTTTTGGGAACCAGACTACATTGGCAGCCAGGAATGGCCTAAGTAAGATTATGGAACCATGTTCATCCGTTCAGTTGACCCTCACAGGTGAATGCCAACAGTACTTCTCTAATCTTCTCAACCCCAAAAACCTAGAGAAGGGCAAGAAAAAAGGTCTGAAAAGCAAAAAATGGAATGCATTGAAACATGTGGTGTAACTGTTAGCCTATCTTCTATAAATTCTAGCTCATATGGTTTAAAGAAAAGTTGTCATGAACATATCTTTATCAAAAGGGTCAGAATCAGGCATTTCCATTCATTCAGTGTTTGTCTGTGTTTTATGTACCTGTGGTTCCTTAGAGAAACTGTGAATGGAAGTTCCGTGAAGGCAAGGATTCAAACTCGTTGTGCGCAAAACTAAACTCATTATCTTTTCTCTCCAAACGTCTTCTTTCTGTGCCCCTGACCACCACTCTGGGAAACAGCACGTCATTTTTCAAGTCTGCTAAACTAGAAATAGCCAAGCTATATGTGACTCTTGTTTACCCTGTGAAAACTAATTGATCATTACAGCAAATAGGGCTTCTTCTGACTGTCTCACATTCCCCTACTTCTTATTTTAAACTTGACCAGCATCACACTAATGCTGAACATTTTAAAAAATACTCTTATATGGACTATATCAACTGATCTTCCTCATTCACCCATTCTCTTTCATCCTGTACATTGTCTCCCAAGTTATGTTGATTAAAGGATTAAAGGACAGTTCCAATTACCTTCTTTCTTTTTTTTTGAGACAGCGCCATGCTTTGTCACCCAGGCTGGTGTGCAGCGGAGTGATCTTGGCTCACTTCAACCTCTGCTTCCTGGGTTCAAGTGATTCTCCTGCCTCAGCCTCCTGAGTAGTGGAATTACCGGTGTGCACCACCACACCTGGCTAATTTTTTGGTAGAGACAGGGTTGTGCCGTGTTGGCCAGGTTGGTCTCAAACTCCTGGCCTCAAGTGATCCACCTGCCTCAGCCTCTCAAAGTGCTGGGATTACAGGTGTGAGCCACCGCGCCCGGCCAGATTACTTTATTTCTAGTCTTCAGTGGTTTTGTTCAGCCCATTAAGGATGTTTCTACAGTCCACTGTCACCCTTACAAGGCCATATCCTTACATAGCCTCTTCCCACTACAACAGCCCTAAAGGACTCTGGGCACCAGACAGATTGAACTTACAAGATTCTTCAGACACCAGTGCTTGTTCTTGTTATTCTTCTTCTTGTCTATTTTGTTGAAGCCCTCATCAAGCTTAAGGTCTGGTGTAAATTATACCCGTTTAAGGAAAATCCCACCATGTCCTAGGTATGAATTAAGTACTCATTCCACTAAGTCCTGTAGCAGTTTACTTTGGCTGTTACGCAGAGCTGATAGTTTTGTACAACACATTATGTTCAGCCTCTACCTGTATTCATTCTATACCCATCTTTCTCTTCCTCTTTAGATTGTAAGCTGTTGAAGTTTTTGTTAATTGAGGGCTAGGGGAAAATAATTTCAATGATGAAAACAAATACAGTGACAAAATAACCTTCTCTTAAATAATAAACATGGTAGTTCTTGAGTCTGAATGCAAGTGAAGTTTATTTTTGCCCCTGTCTCTACTAGGGACCTCCAGGAACTTGATGATAGTACTCAGCTCCCTCTGCTCTGTCACTTCTCAGAAACAGCAGAAGGACTCACCACCATTCGGGCCTTTAGGTGAGTAAACACATTTTTATATTACCTGACTAGGCAATTACATCATCAACAAATATTTTTCTACAAATAACTGATCATTGCTTTCATTTTGTTTGATCTCCCCATTGTGTGCCTGACAGTGTACTAAACCAGGAATAAGAAAAATGTGATGTCAATGATCAGAGTTAGAGTTTACTCCTCCAAAATGCTAACTATAATAAAAGATGAAGCAACAGATTGGAAAAATACTAGCTGTGTGACTAGGATAAGGCATCTGAATTCCCTAACCTTGGTTTCCTCATCTATTAAATGGAGAAAGTCAATTTCGCTTCTTAGAGTCATTGGACTAATTGATATTATCCCTGCAAAGCATTAACCACATTGACTATTGAAGAAGCATCCAATAAACAAGTTAAAATAAATGTATAAATAATAATAGTAATAATAATTCTCACAAAAGGAATGCTATTACACCAAAGTTGTTTTAGAATTTAATCCTTTTTATTCAAGGTTTGTAAACAGAGTAATAACCTAAACTTTTGATCAAGAGTGTTTACTTTCAAAAAATTACCTATCCCAATTTTCCTGTTCAAGTCAGATTAGCAAGGAGGTGGTATTACTGAATATTTCATTTAATCTAGAAAATTGATATTTTAGTGTTATATCTTTCTGAAATCCTAATTGCAAGTATATATAAACTTTAACCAGAGATTTTTCTAACCTAAGAAATTTATTTTTAAATATAGAATTGGGTCACAGAGTAGAATATAAAGAGACAACTATCCACAACATTATGTTCCACAGCATGTGTACCCAATCTATGTA
Organism: Trachypithecus francoisi; assembly: GCF_009764315.1. Classification (NCBI taxonomy): domain Eukaryota; kingdom Metazoa; phylum Chordata; class Mammalia; order Primates; family Cercopithecidae; genus Trachypithecus; species Trachypithecus francoisi. The sequence continues at coordinate 109,544,790 of NW_022681456.1, forward strand.
GGTGGCATCATGAAGCATTCACGCTTTCTGCACTGGTATGTTTTTTCATCATAATGTGCAATCCCTTTTATTGGAGATGTCAAAATTATTTATTGGCACTGAATATAGATATTAATATGAAGTTTATATTCTAATAACCAGCAATGATCAGTGGTATTAATAAGTACACTATACTAAAGATTACTTTTTGTACCAAATAAGTCCTTTCAATTCAATTTATTTGAGAAATATCTGAGTACTGAACATATGCCAGGTACTATTCTTGCTATCAATATATAAAGACTAAAAAGACACAGCTGTTCATTGCCAACCAGCAAAAAGTGGCACTGTTGCCCTCCTTCCCTGCATCCTCTCAACATACACCTGCCATGTTATCCTTTTTATTTCCTTTGTGATAGTTATCTGAGTATTTTAAATCATCTTTTTTATTTGTTTACAAGTTATCTGTCCTTTCCAAGTGGAATGTAAGCCCTATCAGATCCTCCCCGCTTTTTCTTTCTTTCTTTTTTTTTTTGTTTGTTTTTTGTTTGTTTGTTTGTTTTGTTGTAGCACCATTCCCTGGGAAAAGTGCCTGGGGCTAAGTAAGTGCTCAATAAATATATATTGACTAAGTAGCTAGCATGGGCTGTGTTAAGGAGCTCACAGCCTAGTAGGAGAGAGGGTTTAAGAAAAAATAGCAACACAGCATTATACATAGTCTAATATCACAAGAAACAACTCTGTCAAAGAGTAGGATAGCACTCTGTCTAGAAGGAATGGGGAGATAATTATGGAACAACAAATCTTTGAATGATGAGTAATTGACCTGGCAGATACAGGAGATAGAATATTCAAAGAAGATGTAACAGATGTGTGAAAACATAAAGATTTCTATTTTATATGGAAATCAAAAGAGTCCAGTATTGTTGGAACATAGATTAAGTGCAGAGAAGGTGGCTATGAGGATGAGGCTTGAAACCATAGTAGAGGCCAGTACATAAAGGGCTTTGGTAAGTACCTTTAAATAACTTAGACTGGATTCTTTCAATGTGAGGTAGTCACTGAAGAATCTTGAGCAGGAAAGTGGTGTGATCAGAGTTGTGTTCATCACAATAACTCTGGGATACTACTATGAACTGGGGATGGTTAACGCCCAAGGCAAAGAGACTCCAGGAGGCTGTTGCAATGGTCCACATGAGAGATTACAAAGGCAAGCTAAGGAACTAAGGACTGGGAGAGAAAGCACAGATTTAAGGAATATTTAAGAAGTGGGACCAATGAGATTTAGGGGCAAATTGAATGTGAAGAATAAGGTTGAAGGAGAAGTTGAAGATGATTCCTTCTAAGTTTCTGATTCCAATGAGTAAGTAGTTTTCCAGGTTAGGAAATTGAAGATAATGTGGAGGATTGGAGAAGGAGTTCATGAGTCTGGCTATGAACAGGTGTAGGTAGCAATGAAATATCCAGCTGGACATTTTTTATGGTCATTTTGGTATACAGGTCTGGTGTCTAAGATATATCTAAGGGCAGAAGATAACAGGTTTGAGCATCATTCTTTTATGGATAAGAGTTAAAGTTTTGACCATGGATTTGATTGCCGAGGGAGAGGGTGTAGATTAAGAAAAGAGGAGCTTGCACAAAAATTTCAGACTACCAGCACTCAAAGAACAAGTAGATAAAAAAGATCCTGTGGAAAATATGATCTGCCAGTTGCTGCCTCATTAAACAAAATTGGTCCTCTTAGGTTAAGAGGAAGATAGGTTATATTACTTGTACCTCCCAATATCCTTTTATATTTGGCTAACCAGTGCCTATCTCATTGCTGAAATATCAGTCCATGATTATCATCTATTGTGGGAAGCCCTCTCTGAATGTTAGAATGTAGAGTTCATGTCCTTCTTAGATCTCTATGTTAAGTTGCATCCTAAACTTAGCATCCTGCATCATAATCAACTGTTTGTGTATTTGCATTCCTCTACAAGATTGGGAGCTACTTAAGAGCTGGTAATGTGTCCTTTGCCTTAATCTTTAGAATATTAACAGAGTCAGTCACATAGTAGGTGTCCAAATGTTCTGTGAATAAATTAAAGAACACTTCATTGCTCATCCCACTACTTTCTGCTAATATCTCCATGACTCTTTACTTCAACTTCTGTCTGCTTCCAGCCCTCCTAATTTGGACAGACTGTTTGAATTCCATTTCCAGTCAGCTTCCTCAGTAAAGGAGAAGGGTTTTTGTTGGCCCTTGTCGTGGTCTCAGTCTTTCAAATAAATATCCTATTGAGCTCCTCCTGCTCCTGGCCAACCCCAACACAGGCCAGCCTGATGCCATCAAATCCAAACCAGTGCCTTCTTTACAGAAAGAGGATTCACATCTTGGCAACCTTGATGTTGTGACTACTGTTTTAGTAAGTTGGTCCCTGATAGATTAACTATCCTATGAGTAAGAAGTTAATGGTGGGAAAGATCAATTCACTGGGCCCTCTCTTCATGTGTGCACTGTGTGTTTGTGTGTGTGTGTGTATAAAATGTTACATATGCTATATGTATATTGTCATATATATACATCATTGTCAGCCCCTCTTTTATTTCTCTGGATGTATATATATCCAGATAGGAGAGGCCAGCACCCAAGCACTTTGCCTCCCTAGAGGCCATTAAAGGCTCTTAAGTGGTCAGCTGAAATTTTTGATAGTCCTTTATCCAAATGACACTTTCTGGTAAGCAAATCTTTACCTGTAGCAGCTCTACCTAGGTCAAGAACAGGTCTGGAAAGCCTAAGGGACTGCTCTACCTATGTTTGATGCATATTACCCTAGGTAACACCACTGTAGTGCACCTTAATTCAGCCTTGTCCTCTTCCTTCCAATACCTCAATGACATGTAAGTGCCAAATGTTAATACTTAGTAGGGCAGAGCCCATCTTCCTACTAAGGGGGAGAGATTCAGACCAGTTGATAAAATAAGCCATCTGAGTAGTAGGCAAAAAATCAGGATAGTGGTGTCATTGGAGTTAATCACGTGAGCATCTTAAAAAGAAATTGAATGGTCAATAATAATAACATAAAAGAAGAATAAAAAGAATTGAAAGTGTCCATTTGATATGGCAGCATGAAGCTATTGGGAACCTTAGCAAGAAAAGTAAAGATAAAGTGGAGAGGATCGAAGGCAAAATTCCGAGAGTTAAAAAATCAATTGGAAATCAGAACATGGACACGGCAAAGAAAAACTACTCTTTCAAAGAGTTTTACTGAGGTGGGAAGGAGTTTAGGAGAGCTCACTAAAAGAAGGAGCTTTTTTACTATTGTCTTTTCATTTTTAAGAGAGTAATGAACTAGACATTTTCAAAGACTGAAGGGAAGAAGTGAAGATATAGGCAGGATGGGGCAGTTAATGGAGAAGATTATTACAACAGATTAGCAGGAACATGTTAAGTGTCCAAGTGTGAAGACCAGTTCAGCTTGAGGAGTATTTGGTATATAGCTCCTTTTACGAACGTAAGAAAAGGATCTGAATGGATTCAGGAAAACTGACAGGTAAAAAACAGGAAGTTGATGAGTTCAACATCTAACAGCCTCTGTTTTCTCTTTGAAGGATAGGAGAGGTCATCTTCTGAGAGGGATGGGGATGAGAACAAGGCAGAGCACTGAAGGGAATGAGGAAGATTTAGAATGAAAGAGGAAAATGACCAAGTGTCAAGATTCAGATTTTTCATTTACCTTCTTCCCTAGACACATGAGCACAATTTAGCATTACTATCCTTAATTTTACATTAGGAAAACTTCCAGGTAACTGTAAGTAGAACAAAATATTATGTTAAATTTCAATGTTTGAATTATAGTTGAAAGAAACAAAAGACAACTCAACTTCTATCTGGAGGTACCTGCCTAATACTAATCCAGGTTTAGATCTTCCAGAGTTCATTTTTTAAGGTTTTATTTTATTTCAATAGGTTTTTGGGGAACAGGTAATTTTTTGTTACTTGGGTAAGTTCTTTAGTGATAATTTCTGAGATTTTGGTACACCCGTCACCTGAACAGTATACACTGTATCCAATGTGTAGTATTTTATCCCTCACCCCTCTTCCATCCTTCACCCCAAGTCCTCAAAGTCCATCATATCATTCTTGTGCCTTTGCATCCTCATAGCTTAGCTGCCACTTATAAGTGAGAACATAGGATATTTGGTTTTCCATTCCTGAGCTACTCCTCTTAGAGTAATGGTCTCCAACTCCATCCAGGTTGCTGAGAATGCCATTATTTCATTCCTTGTTATGGCTGAGTAATATTCCATGATGTATATATACTACATTTTCTTTATCCACTCACTGGGTAATGGGCATTTAGGCTGGTTCCATATTTTTGCAGTTGCAAATTCTGCTGCTATAAACATGTGTGTGCAACTGTCTTTTTCATATAATGACTTCTTTTCCTCTGAGTAGATACCAAGTAGTGGGATTGCTGGATCAAATAGCAATTCTACTTTCAGTTTTTTAGGGAATCTCCATACTGTCTTCCATAGTGGTTGCACTGGTTTACAGTGCCACTAGCAGTGTAACCATGTTCCCTTTTCACCACATCAATATCTTTTTTTTTTTTTTTTAATTTTTAAACTATGGCCATTCTTGCAGGGGTAAGGTGGTGTCTCATTGTGGTTTTACTTTGCATTCCCCTCATGATTAGGGCCATAAAGCATTTTTATTAACTATCATAAATATCAGCATTTTTAAACCCGAAGAAGTCTTGAAAATGTGGGGATGGCCCTGCTGCCATGGATAAAATTCTAGAATCCTTACATTTGGTACTTGAGGTCAGGAATCGAACGTGTCTTTTTCCATCCATCTGTTCCTTTCTTTCAAACTATCTGGAGTCCCCAGAGTCTTGAGCTCTTTGGAAAGTTAGTATTTACTGATGAGGCTGCTTTTCCTCCCCTGCATTGAGGGTTCGTGGTGTACTCACATGAAGCAATGAACTCCCTCAAGTAGTTTACCACGAAAGCATCACAGTTAAATTAGACTGAGATTTCAGTGACCTTTCCTATTTTTTTCTTGTCTGACAGAATAAAGGTCTAAGAATGTTCAGAAGATGAGCTGGATATGGATGAAAAGATACAGGCTGAGTGTGTCAAAGTTTCCATTAGGAAAACAGAAGGTTTCTTGCCAAATAGAAACACACAGAAAGAATGTTCACTGCATTTTCACCCCTCCCCTCTCACTGCTGCCTCAGACTATTGCCAACTGCATTTACAAACTCTTTAAGAGTGGATCTGAAACAATATCCCAAAACTAGAGGAAGAGTCAAAAGTGTTCCAGATAAAGCACTTTGTCAGAATCAAGGGTTTGAGATTCATCTCAAATGTCTTCCACTGGCTTTGGTCCACCTGGCCTCAACTCCAATCTCTCCATCACACAGTCTCTAGGGAGAAGAACCTGTCTCAAGCCCCGGAACATGTGGCGCTTTCTCATTTCTGTGCCTTTGCTCATCTTGTTCCTGCCACTTAGAATGCTTTGTTCACCAAAAGCATTCCGCTTATCCCTTAAAAACCTCACTCAGACTATCTTCCTTGTCTTTTGTGACACGTTGCTTAACACTTCCTCTCTCTCCATCCTTCACTCCATTTCCTACTGTGCTGATCCTCTGACTGGTGCAAATCATGCCCTTCTTTTATGTTCATGTAGCATTTTGTGCATAAGCTCCTTATAGCTAGATAGTGTGTTGCACCATTTTTACTTGTTAATGCTGTGTTTCCTCCCTTCACTAGACAGTTGACCCTTCAAGGGAGTAGGTCATGTCTTCTTCTTATGTCCTCAGTGTCTAGCATAACGTCTTGCTTAGAGTGGATGATTGCTAAATGCTCCTGAATGAATGGATGAAAGTCTACCAAACATGTACCTAGCAAGTACAAAAAAGAATGAGCCAAGGCGGGTGGATCACCTGAGGTCAGGAGTTCGAGACCATCCTGGCCAACATGGTGAAACCCTGTCTCTACTAAAAATACAAAAATTAGCTGGATATGGTGGCACGTGCCTGTAGTTCCAGCTACTCGGGAGGCTGAAGCAGGAGAATCGCTTGAACCTGGGAGGCGGAGGTTGCAGTGAGCTGAGATCTCGCCACTGCACTCCACCCTGGGCGACAGAAACTGTCTCAAAAAAATAAGAAGAAGAAGAAGAAAAAAAATAAGCCTTACATGTGTGTATATAGAGAGATGATAGATAGATAGATAGATAGATAGATAATCTTTATGATTCATGTTCATTGTCTCAGTAAATCCTATAACCCTTTGAACGCCCCCCTCACCATTTAGTTATTCTCTATATTCATCGCTAAAAGGTTCAGCTGGAGGGTAAGGTTGGACTGCTTAGTCCCACAGCAGAGTAGCCGTTCAAGCCAGGTCCTCCTGTGCATGGCAGCATGGCATTTGGGTCACGGATACTCAACTCAAAGTGAGGTAATTATTTGGCTGTGATTGCTGAGTTCTCTGATTATTGTAGATTAGAGCTTACTGTCTGACTGAATTATCTGTCTTTTTTGACATATTGGAATGATCAGATTGACTGGATAGGTATCAAGCGTCTGCTTTATATTGGCCTGTATGGATTACTTCAGTGGGCCAAATGGACACCCCACCCAGGATTTCTTCATTCTTTGACATGTGATGATTTATTATAAATTTTAACAATGTTACTTAAAAATTGGGGAGGCGAGTGGAGGAAGTCTTTTATCAAGAAGGAATCACTGCCATTCTGTCAAATGAAGTTTGGTTATTTCTTGCAAACATAACCCATAGATGGGAGGTCTCTATAAGACAAGCCGTGACTGCAGAGAGTGAATAAATCACATTTTGATTTGGTATTTTCCCCAGCTTCAAACCAGTTATTTTTATTATATTATCCAAACTTCCAATGTTTCTGTTATTCAGGGAAAATAATTGAGAAATAAATTATTTTTGTGATATAGATGTTGTGATTTAGAGAAGATTTTTTTCTACCACGTAGCATGAATTTCTTTGAGATGTTGGCTCAGATGTTTAAATGGATAGGGCTTTTAGTAACCGTTTCATTTGTAAAATACGTTACACAGAACTTGGTGTGATTTTATTGAGCACCAAGAATTAACTTAATTTGTTGAAGATCAATATCCAAACGACATATATCATAGAACCCTGAAAGTACACAGACCAAATTCCTTTTATGAAATGACCATCCTTACAAATACTTTAGAATTTGGGGGTGTAGAACATTTGCCATCATCTCTAGTGTCCCCCATCCTCTACTTGTTGCCACCCCAGTTTTTTTTTCTTTGGTTCGCAGAAATATTAGTAAAAAAGATAATTTTAAAAGTATATTTTTGCCAATTGCAAATGTATAGTATTCTGTCTTCCCTGGTTCTGATCTAGCACCTCCCACCCACTCTAACTGTGTTATTTGGGAAAGTAAAATAAATGCCGCAAAATGTCGGTAGAGTTGCATTTCTACACAATTTATCTTGGTTTTTGTAAGGCCCTTTTAACGTAGTAGGCTATGCTTTGTTCTCATGGCTACAATAATTATGTGAAAATTTATGAACTGATCTTTAATACAATGTTGTTGTTAGAAGGACTCTTTTTCCAAGTAAGGGTATAAGAAAGGAAATAAACACTTGACCACACCGTCTCTACTAAGAATGCAAAGAGCAGTAGCAGCTGGTCTTTATTTTAAAGTAGAAATCTATTTACTGATCATTCCATGCCATCGGTTTGTCACTATGTTGAGTAAATAGTGTAGTAGTAAGTGTGACTGTTTTTTATGACCTCTCCTGTTGTGTGGCTAACACTGTATTTTTGTTTTCTTCAGGCATGAAACCAGATTTAAACAACGTATGCTGGAACTGACGGACACAAACAACATTGCCTACTTATTCCTCTCAGCTGCCAACAGATGGCTGGAGGTCAGGACGGTACGTTCATTTCATGATTTCGAAATGGAAACCAAATAGAGAAGACGCCTGCTGCAAAGAGGCAGACAGTTGTAAAAATTAGCCTTCCACTGAGATTCAGCACTAGCTTCACATTTTCTGAACTTTAAAATAGCTCAGGTTTGTTTATGTTACAGATGAAGTTTGTCATAATGTTTTAGCTAATGACAAGACAAATAGCCCAAAAAGCAAAATTTCATTTTGTGTTCATTAGTCTCTAGATCACATAAGTTAATGGAATGGCAAATATTTGTATAACATCAATTTTTTTTTTCCAAAAGAGTACATTTGGCAAGTGAACAGATGTTCTCATTTCCTTTATCAAGTTGGTCCTGCCTGGAAGGATGGCAACTTTCTATGTTTTAAGCCAGTGGAGGGTCATGTTAGTACAAAATGTAGAAAACTACGGTTAATCATTTGTTGCCTTCTGTCTTGAATAATATAGAAAAACAAGCACAAGCTTTGGCATCACACAGACTTGGTCTAGCAAGTTAATTTTAGTCCCAGTTCCTCATCTATAAAGTAAGAATGTGTACCTTGTATGGGCATTGGATTAAAAGTCACATAAATCCCCTACTACACTGATTGGCAAATGCATTCAAGAAATGTCTTTTGAATGCATGCATGAATGAATAATGACTGGTACCTGCCCTAGTAGGGGGTTCATAAGCCAATGAGCTGGAGTATCAAGTAGGAGAGATGAGAAAGACATTCCAGAAGGCAAGGAATATAGTTTGTAGTCTGTACAGTCCAGAACATGGATAAGCTACTTTGGCGGTAATGGTGAGTTGAGTGTAATTTTTTTTAATAGGTATTTGCCAGTTTTGAAAAGAAAAAGCATGTTTATCTGTACTATTGAGAGAATCTTATTTCCACTAATTGCGTTTCAGTAATATATAGGCTTTCTTCCAAAACACAACAGAAAAGAGAAGGAAGATGGTAAAGGGATTTTAATAAGGTAGAAATGAAGGAGCCCAAGTTAAAATCTGAGTAGTTGATTGACTGATACAGATTAACCTAGAATCTTAGACATCCTTGTGAGCTTTTGTTATGATTTCTCACTGGTTTGTAGAGATTCTCTACAACTATATTAGTCATTATGTAGAAATTATTCAACAGCACCGCATAGTTATTTTTCACAAAATTTTGATAGAAGTATTGTTTGCTGATAAATTCCCTCAAGGTAGCTGTGACCATTGGAAGAAGGCGGGGCAGAGTTTCTTGGGAATTACATATAGATAAATAAAGGCAAGTGAAGTGTCACTTAGGATTTATCACAAAACCAAAACATTATTCCCAAACCCTATCCAAACCATAATTCCATAATTCCTTGTTTTAATTCCTTGTTTTGATATGTGAGTGTCTGTGTGTGTAATTTCTGTGGTTCTATAAGGGGAAAAAATCATATATGAATAATATAATTACTGATGAAATAGCTTACTGAAAGAATATCCTGAAATCATAAGGGAGAAATGTTAGCAGTTACCTTTGTATCTGGTTTTCCTGAACTTGAAGATCAAGTATGTCTTTTAGGGGCAAGCATATTTGCCTTGGACTTGAGGTGAGAGTCTGACCGACTCCTGTTTCTACTCTTTAACACTTCCTGCTGTCAGGTTAATGGATACGTGTTGAACAAGAATCTTCAAGCAAACCATATGCTCTGTTCTCATAGCCAGAAGACAAGATATTAAAGCCTTAACACTGCCAAGAAAGGGAAGGTCAGGAAAAATTAGAAAGGAACAGCAGCCAAACTCAGAATGGTTTTGTTTAGTTTGATTCATAACCCAATACTTTAACCCCCATGTGAAAAAGCAGTTGAACCTGCCTAAATATAATAGAATCTATATCTTGAATTCCACCTGCAAAAAACAAAATACTGACACTTGAAACAGGAAGGGCAGAACAGGCCATTCATTTGGTTACTTTGTAATACATTTGTTACTCTTTGCTTTCTGTGTATTGGAATCCTTCCAAGATTTGCAATCTAGTCTTATTGCTAGAACTCTCCCTAAAAAATTAATACAAAAGACTGAGGAGTATTTTATTTTCATTTCTGGTGGGCAAAGATATATTTTGGCAAGAAACATTTGTTGATTTATTGCAAAGTTCCAGGCATATCTGCTGACAGAAGTCAAGGTTCAAGGTCCTTTGGGTATGATTTGCCTCCGTCCATTGTATTTATATGTCAGTAACTTTATATGGATAAACACTTGTACACACGCACACATACACACTCCTCTAGACAATCTCAGAGATCCACTGTGAGACAAGTCAGATTCACTGTCGCTCTGATCTTCTGAGTGAACTGAGAGTTTTCATTGGAACCAGGTGTATTTAAATATAAATACTATAATCCAAGAACATATGCCACAGTAGGAGTGTTAAATAAGGTAGATGACTTCTCCTGGGGAATAACCTTTTCTCTCAATTGTGCACATATAAATGACCTCATTACTACTGTGTTTCTGTGGGCATGTCCACATCACTAGAGACAGAATTTTAGTTTGGAATAACTGGATCTTGTGTGAGAAAAATGAAGTTGAGATATAGGACCTTGGAGACTAGGGTGTGAACTGTTTTCTACACCCCACAGCTGGATATATGCTGCCTCATAAGTCACTTTTTTAAAAAAAGTAATAAAAATTTCTATTTGGCCCAGTACATCTGAGTTGATCTTATCTGTGGTATGGTCACAACCCCATCTTTGTCATGTTACTCAGTAAGTTCACATAAATACCTGCTTCTAGCAAATATTCTTAGAGTTCCCAGAGCAGGAACGCAACCGAAATGGTACAAAGAAGGTCACTTCATTGAGCATAAATTAGAAGAGGCAAGCAGGATTTCTTCACACAGATTTCACTAACTATAATTCATGGACTCAGAGCTATAATGGAAACGGGAGAAAACATGATATCATTGCTTTCTGTGGCTATGTTTCCCCTCCCTTCCTCTTCATGCCCAGTTTTAACTTTCCAAAGTCATGTCACTGCTGTTAACAGAAAACCTCAAGAAAGAAGAGAGAGAAACCAGAGTAGAAACACCTTTTGTTGAATTTGGGAAGTTCTCTGAACCTCATCCAATTTTTGTTTATCTCTTTTGTTTTTTTAATTATACTTTAAGTTCTGGGATGCATACGCAGAACCTGTGCGTTTGTTACATAGGTATACACATGCCATGGTGGTTTGCTGCACTCATCAACCCGTGATCCACATTAGGCATTTCTCCTAATGCTATCACTCCCCTAGCCCCCAACGCCCTGAGAGACCCCAGTGTATGATGTTCCCTTCCTTGTGTCCATGTGTTCTCATCGTCCAACTCTCACTTATGAGTGAGAACATGTAGTGTTTGGTTTTCTGTTCCTGTGTTAGTTTGCTGAGAATGATGGTTTCCAGCTTCATCCATGTCCCTACAAAGGACACGAACTCATCCTTTTTTATGGCTGCACAGTATTCCATGGTGTATGTGTGCCATATTTTCTTTATCCAGTCTATCGTTGATGGGCATTTGGGTTGGTTCCAAGTCTCTGCTATTGTGAACAGTGCTGCAGTAAACATATGTGTGCATGTATCTTTATAGTAGAATGATTTATAATCCTTTGGATGTATACCCAGTAATGGGATTGCTGGGTCAAATGGTATTTCTGGTTGCAGATCCTTGAGGAATGCCCACACTGTCTTCCACAATGGTTGAACTAATTTACCCTCCCACTAACAGCATAAAAGCGTTCCTATTTCTCCATATCCTCTCTAGCATCTGTTGTTTCCTGACTTTTTAACGATTGCCGTTATAACTGGCATAAGATGGTATCTCATTGTGGTTTTGATTTGCATTTCTGTAATGACCAGTGATGATGAGCTTTTTTTCATATGTTGAGATAGAGACATGAAAAACCCTTCAAAAAAATCAATGAATCAAGGAGCTGGTTTTTTGAAAAGATCAACAAAATAGATAGACTGCTAACCAGACTAATAAAGAAGAAAAGAGAGAAGAATCAAATAGATACAATAAAAAATGATAAAGGGGATATCACCACTAATCCCACATAAATACAAACTACCATCAGAAAATGCAATAAACACTTCTACGCAAATAAACTAGAAAATCTAGAAGAAATGAATAAATTTCTGGACACATACACCCTCCCAAGACTAAACCAGGAAGAAGTCAAATCCCTGGATAGAACAATAAAAAGTTCTGAAATTGAGGCAATAATTAATAGCCTACCAACCAAAAAAAGCCCAGGACCACACAGATTCACAGTCGAATTCTGCTGGAGGTAAAAGAGGAGCTTGTATCATTCCTTCTGAAACTATTGCAAACAATAGAAAAAGAGGGACTCCTCCCTAACTCATTTTATGAGGCCAGCATCATCCTGATACCAAAACCTGGTAAAGACACAACAAAAATGGAAAATTCCAGTCCAATATCCCTGATGAACATCATTGTAAAAATCCTCCATAAAATACTGGCAAACCGAATCCAGCAGCACATCAAAAAGCTTATCCACCATGATCAAGTCGGCTTCATCTCTGGGATGCAAGGCTGGTTCAACATATGCAAATCAATAAACATAATCCATCACGTCAACAGAACCAATAACTAAAACCACATGATTGTCTCAATAGATGCAGAAAAGGCCTTCGATAAAATTCAACACCCCTTCATGCTAAAAACTTCAATAAACTAGATATTGATGGAATGTATCTCAAAATAATTGTTTATTTTTTTTTTAAATATAGAGCTTTCTTTTCTTTTCCCAGTCGTGTTAAGTAAGAGTTAAGACAGTCATGATTTATCCTCTTTGTCTGCACACACAGTTTTCTCTATGGAAGATCTAGCCTTGCCTACCATATTCATTTCATATTCATTTTGAATTGCAAAAAAAAAATAAAGGCCATAACACACTCAAATCATAAAAGGACAAGAGACTAAAAGAATAAAATAATTTGGCTGGTAGATCATTTGGCTGGTAGAAAGCGGCTAGACTGTGGCTGGCCACCAGAGTTGCTTTGGCAGCAGAGGGGACTGTTTTTCCTCTGGGTGCCAAGTGAAGCCGGCCGTGGTTGAGTGCAGTGTGTCACTATAGCCTAACCTCTGAATGCTGCTTGCGTCCTTTCGTTCAGCAGTGTTTTCTCTTCATCCCTTTGCACTAAACAATTCCAGTTCTTTGGCATTGGTGTTTTCAGTTGCAAAAACGGTGTAACTTTATCTAAAGGCTGTCTTTCCAAGGCTTTGTCTTGCTATGTGGTGAAAGGATAAAAGAAAATTCACATCAAGAAGCCAAAAATAAAGACTTTAGAGTCAACAGGCTAAAGTAAAAATGGTCTTTAGGGTGAACTTGCACAAGAGTCTAGTTTGTGAGACAACACTGCTTTTTTGTGTGTTCACAATTCAACGACAGACAGGGATACAGTGATCTCGTAATTTGGAGGTCCTAATATATTCTTGCAGATACCCAGTGGTACCGTAATGTGCTCCTGAGTGCTATACGAAGGAGAGGGATCACATACTTTTCGGTTGCTATTAACTATTTACAAGGCTGCTTTATAGAGAATTACAATTTTCATTATAATTCTAAATATAGATAGATGTCTTTGAATCACTAGAAATCTGAAAGGAGGCCTCTCTTTTGACATGGGAATCTTCTGGTAGGGAGTATTGAATTCACAAAATTGATGGAAGTTATAATTTACTATTCTACAGATAAAAGCCTTCTTTTGAAAGTAGATAATTCATCTATGTTGTAACTTCTGTTTCCTAAGTTGTCTCCCGTTTCATTGTATCATTTGGATGGAAGGTGGTTTTCACTGAGTAGATTGCTTAGGATGCGTAAGGCCACAGCAGTAGAATAAATGCTATTAGTGATCCCTAAGTATTTGCTGTCCTCTGTGAAAGTTATGCAAACCATGTGCTTCTCCTTTCTTAGTTTATTGCCTCTAAGCCATTTTGCTACTCACATATTTGCAGAGGAACGGAAAGATGTAACCATAGGGTCACTTTATGGTTCATTAAACTTGTTATGTTTAACAGTAAAGGAAGTGAAAATCGGAGACCTAACAAAAGCATTTTTTTTATTTTTATGTGTTTTTATTTTTTTTATGAGATGGAGTCTGGCTCTGTTGCCCAGGCTAGAGTGCAGTGGCACGATCTCAGCTCACTGCAACCTCTGCCTCCCGTGTTCAAGCGATTCTTCTGCCTCAGCCTCCCGAGTAGCTGGGACTACAGGTGCCCGCCACCACACCCAGCTAATTTTTTGTGTTTTTAGTAGAGACGGGGTTTCACTGTGTTAGCCAGGATGGTCTCGATCTCCTGATCTTGTGATCTGCCTGCCTCGGCCACCCAAAGTGCTGGGATTACAGGAATGAGCCATCGCGCCTGGCCACAAAAGCTTTTTATGTTAGTTATTAACTTCACATTCCTATACTACTGTAATATTTGAATAGAAGTGATTGAAATTTAGTGATTTTGCTGTATATTTTTTGAAAGGTATAGTACAAAAAGGGGCTTCATCCCTTATGCAAATCAAGATAAAAATCTGATCAGAAGTATCTAAAATATTTCCAGTACTTTAGGAAAAAAAAACAAAAAACAGTTTTTAGCAGTGATAATAATCCAGCAGTGAGCTGGAAAGTATCTAGTTAGTATGATGAAAAGACAGCCTGAATGGCTTTTTCTTTAAAAAGAAAGTTTAGGCCGGGCGCGGTGGCTCAAGCCTGTAATCCCAGCATTTTGGGAGGCCGAGGCGGGTGGATCACGAGGTCAGGAGATGAAGACCATCCTGGCTAACATGGTGAAACCTCGTCTCTACTAAAAATACAAAAAACTAGCCAGGCAAGGTGGCGGGCACCTGTAGTCCCAGCTACTCGGAGGCGAGGCAGGAGAATGCCGTGAACCCGGGAGGCAGAGCTTGCAGTGAGCCGAGATTGTGCCACTGCACTCCAGCCTGGGCGACACAGCGAGACTCCGTCTCAAAAAATAAAAATAAAAAATAATAATAAAAAAAGAAAGTTTAAAAATATTTTTATAATAAAGTAACTTTGTTACAGGTACTAAACTATAGACATATTGGCTTTCAAACTATAATATCTATTTGAATTTAATAGATTATAGATTTTGAAAATCAGTTCCTCTTCTGAAAATTTTTGCTATGAAATGTACCTGTAAAACTATCTTTCTTTTGCTGAAAGGTCAAAAATATTTCTAAAACATTTTAATATATGAATTTGAGCATATTTGTATTGCTGGCCTAATAACTAATAATATCTAGCGATTGTACTGAAAATTATACAAGTAGTTTTGAAACAATAACCACGTGAAAGGGGCCCAGAAAATACATATTGACTACAACTTATTGATGAGTCTTCTCCTTTTTCTCCCATCATCTGTCTTCACTTCTTTTGCTGGCCCTTTTGCCAGAATAACACTACCTACCTGTTACCAGAATTATCATTTTAATTCAACAGAAAATAGTTTAAATTATCTTCTAATCAAATCTACCATGTCATTCTTTACAGTGGGTGAATTCGGGAGCCCAATTTAGAATACAAAGATTTCCATAGTAAACTAAACTTAATAGACAGAAATTGACTGCATACTGTTTTACCTTTCCTTTATTATATTTATATTCATATTACTCCCACTTTTTAATTTCCATTTATTTAAACCCAGTGATTTTTGATAGTTCAGTCAGCTATGACCTTGTTATATTCTAGTCCAAATCTGTTCTTTATAAAAAACACAGCAACAGCATTTTGTGAGTTTTTTTCCCACAATAAAAATAGTAAAAAATATATATATAATAATTTGGAACTGAATAATGAAATTCATGAGTTAGATAAAAGTACTTTTCACTTTAGAAAAGGAAATAACTCATAACACTTAAACATAGCAAAGTTTTTGTAAGAGACTCATATTACAGTTCTAAATGGGCATGGGAGTTAAAAGATTATAAAACTCGGTGTTGGACTTCCCACTTTATAAAAAATACACCCTTATAGTATCTTTACATGTTCAGCTCTTAAAACCTGGAAATGAGATTGGTGGAGACTTAAATGATTCATACAAATCCTAAAAGCAAAGTTGGGAGAAGTCCTAAGTTGGAAAATACTCAGCTCATAGAAAAACTCAGTGAATGCTTTATGAAGGGGTGAATTTATCTAGTCATTTACTGCACAAAGAAGTACTGAAGTTTCACAATCAATGTATTTAGCATTATTCCTATTGCTGGAGATAATAATGGTAAAAATTCAAAGACCCTGTCCTCATGGAACGTAGATTCTAATGAGAGTAGATAGAAAATAACCATGTAAACAAACAAGCAAATAAGATTGTTTCATACACTTCAGAGTGCTTTGAGGAAAATAAAACAGGATGATGGGATAGAGAAGAGCCACAGGGCTGGAGGTAGGAACCAAGAAAAGGAAGACTTTTCCAAGGAGGTGATATTTGAGCTGACCCTCAAATGATAGGAAGGAGCCAGGTATCAAGGACCTATTGACAAGCATTTCAGGCAGTCATTGGGAGAAACAAAGTTGATGTATTCCCAAGAATAGGGAAAAGGCTAGTGTGGTCAGAGTATAGTGAAGGAGCAGAATAGTAATCTCAGACGAGGTCAGAGTAGACAGAGTGCAAAATCCAGACTATATCATATAAGGCTTTGTAATCCATCTGAGTTTGAATGTATTATAAGTATAACAGGAAGGCACTGTTAATTCTAAACAGGGGCGTTATATGATGTAACTTACATTTTTAAAAGAATGTATGAATGAATGAATGAAGTCAGCTGGCAGGAGGTAGAGAATAGAAATTAATAAAAGAAGTACCTTGCTTCAAACTCTTAACATATATACCACTCACAGAAATTTCTCAGAAGACAGATGACATATGTTTTTTAATGTCAAGGCAGACATACCTTGCTGGAAGGATTTTCTGGTATTAATTTACTTTCTGTAACTTATTACAGAAACTCTATGAGACTTTTAGAAAAAAATAATGTGGAAATAACAATGTATAACACAAATTTGAAAGTATTAACTTTACCCAAAATGGCTGAAAGGAAAAAATTCATATTGCTGTAAATATTTTAGAAGTATTTGGGAGCACTTTGGCATGTATAAACTGCAGAAGAGCAACCCAGACTGGTTATTCTCTGCATCTGTATAGTTAATTCAGATGAAGAGGAAAAGAGAAAGAACTATCTAGTAGGGGTGTGGCAAGTTGTTAACAGAAGGATACACCAGAAGAGGCCATCAAAGGAAGTA
The DNA here is from genome assembly GCF_009764315.1 of Trachypithecus francoisi. Taxonomy (NCBI): domain Eukaryota; kingdom Metazoa; phylum Chordata; class Mammalia; order Primates; family Cercopithecidae; genus Trachypithecus; species Trachypithecus francoisi. Next base: position 109,561,981 of record NW_022681456.1, read on the forward strand.
TTTACTACCTCTGTAGAATTTATTGCCTCAAAGGATTAACTCTATGTGATTTTTTTCCTTTAATCTTTGCAAAGATCATGAGCATCCATATGGAATTAAATTTTAGTGCCTGCTTTAACCTTTGAGGTTTTTATGATGCATACAAATTTTTAAGTTTGCTTTAAATATTTGAAAATTATCCAAAGGAAAAAAAAAAAAAGACATTCTGGTACGTGGAGATGGGGAAATCTAATTAGTATTTAACATTTTTATTCCTTTAAAAATCCTTGTGAATTAAATATCATTTATATTTTCCAAGGAAGAAACAGTCTCAGAGGGTTTTAAATTGCTTGTCTAAGCTCATTAACTAGTAACTGTCAAGGTCAGTGTCTGAACCCAGATTTTTGATTCCACGGCTGGGATCACTGGTTGTTCCAACAGTTTGATCTTTGGAGCTGTTTTTAAAAGAGACAGGAATGTAAACATGTGAGCTCATTTGAGAAACATCTCCATTCTTTGACTTCAGCATGTTCAACATTCCATTCCTGTCATTAATGTGTTATCATCTAATTGTGAGATTGTTGTTGAGGGACCACAGACAAATCTATCTAGAGAAGGAGTTTTATCAGTGGAATGAGACTTGAGATAATTCTAGAAAGTGACCATATCTGAAATTCTATCTGCTTTGGTGATGTGTGACACATCAACATGAGAAGTTTTTAGAATTTCTTTTTTGAATGATGAGACAGAACAACACCTAGAATGTTGGGAAATGGGATAAAAAGAAAGCATTAGGAAATGGACAGATGTCCCTATCTTTTATTTGAATCTATGGCTGTTATTAAAGAATTGTTTTAATTTTGGAAAAGAGTTTGTAATTGAATCATATACTATTTAAATACATTAAGACATGTCCATACTTGTATTGTCTGAGCAAACATAGCCCTTATTCTTATTTACATGAAATCTGTAGGTTTAGTGTCCCAGACTCTGAGCCCAGATAGTTGACAAAAAGTTCAAATACTAGGTTGGAGCCAAAGTAATTGTGGGTTTTGCCATTACTTTTGCATCAACCTAATACAAATCCCAACAAGTTAACCAGAGACAAATTTCTGCAAGGGCCTCACTACATGACACAAAGGAGCTAATCACAATCCTGACATAAGCACACATGAAATCTGAGCTAGAACATCAGGTCCAAAAGTAATTGCTTGTCTGGCAACATAATGCAGTAGAAAGTTGGAAACAAAAAAAAGAGGAAACCCTACATCTGATCCTCATTGTGCCACCAATTATAGCTTAACTTCTGGCAAAATGTTTAACTTCTCTGAACCCATATCATATATATATATACCCATATATATATGTAACTCATATATATATATGCTAAACATCCTGTATATATGTGTGTGTGTGTGTGTGTGTGTGTGTGTAGTGAGAGCATGGAATCACTCTCCATTCCAGCCCTAACATTGCAAGCTATTATTCTTCTATATCTTAGGTATTCTTCCTCTGAAACTTAACAGGACACATATGGAATGATGTATATTCTCTTAGTGATCACCTCTGTAAATTGATTGAAATATTTGGTTTAAGAACTTGGGAGTGACCTTTTAACATTTTCTCTTGCTTTTTCAAAGGATTATCTGGGAGCCTGCATTGTCCTCACTGCATCTATAGCATCCATTAGTGGGTCTTCGAATTCTGGATTGGTAGGCTTGGGTCTTCTGTATGCACTTACGGTAGGTATGGATAAAAATATCACAGGAACAGAAAACCAAACACCGCATGTTCTCACTCATAAATGGGAGTTGAATATTGAGAACACACGGACACAGAGAGGGAAATGACACATGCCAGGGTCTGTCGGGGGTTGGGGGTGAGGGAAGGGAACTTAGAGGGTGGGTCAATAGGTGCAGCAAACCACCATGGCACACGTATACCTATGTGACAAACCTGCACGTTCTGCACATGTAGCCCTTTTTTTAAAGAATAAATAAAGGGAAAAACATCTCATTTTGTGCAATGTTGGAGGGTCTACTACAGTTATTATCAACTCTTATTCATGGATGTTAGAGGAAAGGTTTAAATTCATAAGAAGATTACATCTTGCAAATAATAGTAGATTGGGGCCCAAACCCAGGTTTATAGAACAGGTTGGATTCATTTCTAGCATTGTGAACCAATTTTTAAGAACTTCTCAGATCTTGTGGTCAGAGTACTCTCCAGGCTGTTTGGGATCCCTGTCCTGAGTTGAACACAACCCAGTTGGGGACGCTACAATGAATGTGAATATACACGAGATAAGTGCAAACAGAAGTGTATACCACTATCCGCCATGCGGGGAAATCAGGACAGTTCACAAAATAGTGATGCTTATGGACCCTTGAAGGGAGCAGACACCTTCTTTGCTGATAGATCACATGACATTCTCCTTGGTCTCTAACATTCTGCAGCACTTATGAGTTGTATCACACATGTACACTAATGGTCCAAGTTATCTCGTTCCAAAATTTCCGGTGATTAACTACAACTTCTTACTTAAATTTATTAAAAAAATTTTTTTAATCACCTGACACAGATAACCAATTATTTGAATTGGGTTGTGAGGAACTTGGCTGACCTGGAGGTCCAGATGGGTGCAGTGAAGAAAGTGAACAGTTTCCTGACTATGGAGTCAGAGAACTATGAAGGCACAATGGGTATTGCTCTAAATATTGTTTGTTTCACTTAAATATTTATTTTAATCAAATATTAGTGTGTGTTAGGCATATTGTTGTTTCTGCTTTTGCTTTCCACTTCAATATCCAGAAAACTGTCTCTCATCTTGGCGTTGCTTGATTATATACACCTGAAAAGATGTGACTATTTATGCCTGAAAAGTCTTGGATAAAACCAGAGTCCAAACAGATATTTATTTAATGATATTTAAAGAGACTTATAAAAATATTTGGGCTTTATTACATTAATTGCTGACCTAAACTATAAACTATTAATTCTCTTTCTCAAGACGTTATTAACTTAGTGTCAAGAAATTTGGATCTTAAAATACGGACTGAGATTCCCAACTTTGCTAGAATAAAACTGTCAGGAAATTCAATACTGAGGACAGAATAATCTTCATTAAATGCAAATCTCCAAGCTTAAAAGGCATTCCTTTACCTAAGTTTTTCAACAGCCATCTAGCTCTTCAAGGACAAAATCCAGAAAACTTAGCTAAGATCATGAGCCCCTTCGTTAG